>NC_140594.1:533490295-535890295 GCF_964204655.1 Triturus cristatus | reverse complement strand
GGGCCCTCCATGAGCAGTAAGCTTACCCCACCCAAGGACTGCCCCGCCTACCAAGTGGCCATACACCACAGACTTATGGCTTGCCTGTTCTTGGAAAACTGGCACAAATTGACGGATAGGAACAAGGAATTGCAGTTCCGTTGCATGGCATACATGGCATGGCTAGATTGGCATACTTAAGACAGATGCTGGTTTTGAAAGGAAAGAAAATAAGACCCATGGAGTCGAATTCATTTAGGATGTGGGATTTGAGCCTATGGGATTTAAGAACAACTATTGATGCGAAGGTGCACAAGGAGTTGTTGGAGTTGAGAAAAGGGTTTTGGAGATATCAGAAGAATAGGAAAAACAGTTGTGTGTCGCGGGGGTCTTCCCCTGTAGTCCTGTGGTAAGTGAAGCAGAGAGGCTCACGGTAGAGCTGGAGAGGAAGAATGGGGGAACCAGGGGATGAAGTAGAAGAGAAATTGAAAGCGGTAGTGAAGCATTTGAAAGAGAAAGACTGGAGTACATGGTGGACTGGTCAAAAATAATAAACACCCCACAAGAAAAGGATGAGATGGTGAACACCTATTTTGACGGCCTCCTGCAGATTTACCAACAGAATAGCAACATGTGATGCCCCCTGGGGGAGGGTCTCCCAGCTGTTGTTAGAAACTTTGTCCAGGGACTCCAACCACCCATTTGCAGACCTCTTTTGTCTTTTGGCAGCAAGAGATGATAGAAAAGGTGTTAGCAGCTGCGAAATACTACTCCCACTACCAGGAACATTTGCAGGCAGCGGAGGTAGAAAAGGTAAAGGAAAAATAAGTTACGACTTATGGTGACACAGGAGCTGATTTACCAAAATAACGTGCAGCGTGGAAGGGGTAGGGGAAGGCAACAAGGAAGAGGGATGGGAAAAATGGGAAAGGACAGAGCAGCAGTCTCTCAGCCACCGCCAGGACAACTTGCTTCAACTGTAACGAGACAGGACACTGGAGGGCCAACTACCCTCTGTTGAAAAACACAACACAAAGCCAAGGGATAGATAACACAGCAAAGACCCCAGACCCAACTTACATGGCCCTGTCAAAATAATGCTCCATACCCCACCAACATATTCAATGCAAACACAAAACAACAACACTAGGGTCCGGGAACAGCCCAACCACAGTACATGCCGACACATGTCCCTCCTGCCTCACTGGCCCTGGTGAGCAATGCAGAACAATCGATCCCAGAAGAAGGGATGGCGAATTATTATCAACCATACAATCCGCCACCTCCAGAAACATTTTAGGGATCCCCGAAAGTGGAAGACTGCCCATACTTTTAAGGGACAGTATTTGACAAAATTACTCCTTTCTTGGTTGATACCGGGGCTACTAGATCAATGCCGAAAGCGTCAGAAATGGCAGATGCACCACTTTCGGGAATGCAGATAATGGCAGTCGGCATGACAGGGCAGTTAGTAAATGATGCTTAATAAAACCACTTAAACTAGTGGTGGGGCCCATCACTGTACAATAAACAGTATGAATTCCTGGGGTCTGTTATAATGATTAGAAAGTGTGGAGAACCACTACTGCCTGGTTTACAAAATAAAGAAAAGAAATATGAAAACGGAACCAGTGACTAAACCCAACAGAAATAACTGCGGGCATTTCCCTTTTAAGGTCACAGGCTCAATCTGCACCAGCGTACCGACGGATAGAGGGGTGCTCCTTTCCTGAGAGGTTGCCAGGTAGAGGTGTGGTCACCCAGTAGTAACGGGTAATTCTCTTCATGAAACAGGCACATTAAGAAGTCTTCTGTCCTTGTATCCTTTTGTGTTGTATCACTCACATTTACTTAGCAGCAGCATCATAGGTCCTGATGAAAGCCTAGCCTATCTACAGGCTATATGGCTGAAACATGTTGACCATTTTGTTTTCACTCCACCATCGCGGTTTAAATCCATACCGCTGGCGCACTGTATTTTTAATCCTAGCAAAGAGCGTATCTTAATAAAAGTCTCTTTTTTGCACTTTTGAGCTAGTTTTAACCTCACCCCCTCACAATTTTGAATTATTTTGCGATGCGCCCTCACTCACACTGCTAGCTCTTCATATGTGGATTTAGGATATCCTACTGAACATACAAAACATCCTTGAGCTCCTCCCTCTCAGAGAGGGGGTTGTAGCCCCCAGAGGAACTAGGTTTATCCTCTGGGAGGAGATTCCCATATGATGAAGCATGTCACCTATGGTGAGTGAGGGATTTCGTCCTTAAAAGGGAAATGCCTGCAGTTAGTTCTGTTGGGTTTAGTCACTGGTTCCGGTTTCATATTTCTTTTCTTTATTTTGTAAACCAGGCAGTAGTGGTTCTCCACACTTTCTAATCATTATAACAGACCCCAGGATTTTGTACTGTTTATTGTTCTAGTGTTGGGAAATAAATCCTGTGTGGTCTCAAAACTTTCCCTATGACCCTCCGGCTCTGAACCGTATATTGTTGTAGCCCATCACTGTACACCACCAGTTAATTTTTAACAGGTCATGCACCATAAACTTTGCAAATATACTATCCTCTGCTCACCATCAGGGATCTTCTTGGAAAGCAGGGCAAATGGGCAATTGCTGCAAGCATTCTTGACATACGCAGAATCAGTGATACTGCCAGAATTATGAGAAAGAGTACCCCACCATGTCTCGGCGCAACGATGTTGGTCAGGTACTAGATTATCTACTGGTGGTGATACAGTTAATGCTAGGGGCACCATTGCCTTGCGTCCCCCAGTACAATATCACGAAGGAGGGTGAGGAAGGTATAACTCCAATATTTCAGGACCTCTTACAGTAGGGCATATTAAGGGGAATACGCTTCAGTCCCTGCAGTGCCCCGATGCTACCTGTGAAAAATGCTTCCCGGAGCCCAAAATGGGGGCCCCATCTACATATTCACACAGGATCTCAGTGCATTAAACAAAATAGTGATTCCAGCCTTCTCTGTGGTGCCCAAACCTACTACTATGCAGCCCAACATTCCAGCCACGGCCACACACTTCACCATGCTAGACTGCAACGCTGCGTTATTCACTATTCCTCTACACAGTGATAGCCAGTACCTTTTTGCTTTTACATTCATACTAAAGAGATATACTTGGTGTAGGTTCATGCATGTCCAGGCAGCAGAACTAGTTGCATTGATCAGCACTTGTATTTGGCAGAGGGAAAAAATGTGTATATATATATATACGGATAGCCAGAATACCTTCAGGGTGTCCCACGACTTCGGGCAGCTGTTGCCAATGAGGGAGCTCCTTACCTCATCAGGTCAACAACTACAGCATGCATTACTGATTGATCACTGTCTGCAGTCCTTACTATTACCAGTGAGAGAGGGAATAATAAAATGTGCAGCACACACTTCTTCCAAAGTCTATGTTACAAGAGGGAATGCATTCATTGATGGGGAGGAGACGAGAATAGCACTGACTGGCTGTGATCTTTCTGTGGTTCAGATGATGCCTACCAAACAGATATTAACAATTAAGGACGATAACGTGAACTTTGACCCTAAGTGCAATCAAGAAAAGGTAGTAAAGGGGGAACTTGAGGAATGGAAGGCAGAGGAATTGTGGAATGGACCAAACGGGAAAAACATGTTTACCTATGTCAATGCTTTCTTCCATGGGTCGCCCATTTCATGGTTCTTCACACATGGAACGTGATGATATAATTTGTTTTTTCCCCCTATGTTGGTAAAATACCAAGCTCCATCAGACAGCAGAATACCTCTGCAGACAATGTATTGTTTGCGCACAATACAATTATGGGAAGGGTACTTCAACTGCACCTGTCCACTTTCCACCTCCACATGGGCCCTTTGAAAGTTTGCAACTTGATTTCATTGACATGCCTCCTACATACAAGTATAAGTATGTGTTAGTCATTGTTTGCAAGTTTAGTAAATGGACTTAGTCATACCAAAGATCTGTGATGCACTAACGATCACCATTATCCCACGTTTTGGGGTCCAGACACTCCTGAGCTCTGACAACAGATCAGCATTCATTTCCCATCTGTGATACTCAATGATGAGAGGGCCTGCAGATCGTGTGTTAAGGCCAAGATGCCTTTGATGACCTCTGGTACTGATAGAAGTGAACTGCTTGTGATGCAAGGCCTGCTTAAGAAACATCACTTGTGATATGTGTTGTCTCCCTAGTCCAACAACAGCCAGCGATAGCCTACCATGCATTTTAGAACCAAGTGATTGTCCCTGATTGGACAGAGCATGCAGCACAATTTGTTATTGTCAAAGGCGTTGGAAAATCCCCACCGTCCCAAGCACCTGTCATGTGAGCATCACACAGTCCACAACAATGTATCACATTGGTGGCATGTCCCACTGCTGTTGGCTTATTTGTTATATGCTTAGTATTTTGTAATTTGTTCTGCCTGATCAAAAGCACAAGATGCTTTTGTTCATGGTAATGAATAAATATCCTTGTAACTGTGTTTTCATTGGTTGTGTATTACAACGCCCTTTGCGTTTTACAGGAATAAAAGGCTGAAATCCTGCAAATTAGACACTAGGTTGGCACACCTGCTGTCCCCATGTGCACGTATAGTGCATTTTTGCCTTTGAACTTTGACGGAGTCTATGTCTGATTTTATTCAGGTTCCACGAAGGCTCTTGTCAATTTCATGTAATGATTTGTTTGCATTAATGGCAGGATCTTCATGCACATCAACGATTGTAGGTTTCATGGGCATCAAAGATTTTCTAGAGATTTGTTTAGTTTTTGAACCACAGATGGTAAGGTCTACCGAGGCTCTTTGGAAACTCAAAAAGGAGGTTGTCACTATAGTGCTGTTGTGGTACCAGGAGCTCTGTTTTAGAGCCATTCAGAAAGAGGAAGTGCTTTCATCCCATAGAGATCATGGTGAAGACATTCCTTAAGGCTTGCCAGAATCTCGGTTGTCCAATTAAAAACTGATCATCAGTGCACCCTTGGAAAAGTATCTAATGTCTAGCGAGTGATCCAGGAAAAGAGTATAATTGTTGAAAGCAGCGATGATAGGGACACTCCTGTGAGGCACCCCAGTACATATTTGTGCTGACGTTGCTTAGATTTTCTAGCATACATTCAGCTTCTCTGAGAGAGGAATGAAGGACATTATTGTAAGGCTATTCCAGAAACCCAGACCATTGCTCGAGTCTTTCCAAAACAATCTTGTGGTCTACAGAATCATAAGCTACGGAGATCAATATGAATCATAGTCTGAGACCTCCATGTTCCAATGGAATACTAGAAAGTACTAGCTCTAACACCTGAATGATCTACCGCAGAAAGCTCAGAATTAACATAAAGGTCAATGGCACACTGATAATCCAACCTATAGGGCGAAAGCTAGGCACCATTGAAGAGATCTTCCTCAACCTCTTGCACACCAAAATTATTAACAAATATTACATAAGCTAGAACTATGCTCCCTCACACCTCGCATATAGTACCAAAGTACCAATAGTGCTTTCTCTAATACTAGCAAGTATGCCCCTTATGATGCTGTGCCCATTATTGCAGGTCATACAACATATTCTTAGGCTTAGTGCATTCTTGTAGACGGTT
Organism: Triturus cristatus; assembly: GCF_964204655.1. Lineage (NCBI taxonomy): Eukaryota > Metazoa > Chordata > Amphibia > Caudata > Salamandridae > Triturus > Triturus cristatus. The sequence goes on along the minus strand of NC_140594.1, from coordinate 535,884,699 downwards.
AGTGATCTCTTTCTCTAGGACTTTGCTGACATAAGGCAGGTTGGAAAGAGGCTGATAGCATGTGAGTAACAAGGACCCCCTGTAGAATCAAGAATATAATTCCTAGGACAGGGTATTGCACAATGTAGAATAAATTCCTAGTCAATATAATTAAACAACATTGTTTAACTAAGGGTGCCGTGGGTTTAGCTGTTTTAATCGCAGAACGATGTTCTGCAATTCTGGTGTGGATAGCCCTTGATGTTTCTCCAACGTACCCTAACTGGCAGGGTTGGTTCTAATTCACCTCCTCATTATACTTTATTTTTCTGCTCTTTTCTTATTGTTTTTAATAAAAAAAATACAGTTATCAATGAAGGCATATAACTCGGTATCTGTATAGTGAATTCTTTGTCAGTATGTGTATTTCTTTAGAATGTAACGTACCACAGTTATTTTAATTGAATGCAAAATTATCAACACATGTATTGTTATTTAGCGTAATCTTTTTATCATTTTCAGGTGTTGTGTGGCTATTCCTGACGAAGGCATGTTTCACGCCGAAACGCGCGTCGAAGACTCATTATTCATTTGCCACAGTATTGTCTTTTTATATTACACTTTTAGCTAAGAAAGATTATGTGTATAGCATAGGCTTAGAGAAATAACAATTTCTCCACAACCTTTTGTTTTTAATCTGTAAAATGAAATGATATGATCTAAATTTTGAAGAATTGTCATTAACATTTAGCAATTTTTATAGTTTGGTCGTTACACTGTCTCTATTTTCAGTACATCTAGAATGAGGAATGTTGTTTAATTACGTTGCCTAGGAATTTATTCTACATTGTGCAAGGGGCTGATAGCAACCAATGTCTGTTGAATTTGTTGTGGGAGTTATCAGGAGCAGTGTACTGATTATGTGTTTAAGACGTACTGGAAAGGAATGTTTCAATCACATGTTCCATGTGAGTGGTAAGAAGAGAGAAAGATATATCTCACTCAATATTTATGACAGAGTTTGACCTCCAGGTTTAAGAATACGTCTCTTCGTGCAATGGGGTATGTTGGACTGATTTGCACCTATTTGTTTGACATTGCACCACATGATAAATTTAGATAAACATGTTTTACCACATTTTATAGCAATGCAATAGCCTTTCCTGTTTTTTTTGCAATATTTTATATCCTCTTCAAAGAATGATGTGCACAGACAAAATCAATGTAATCATTTCCTTGCAACAGACTGGTGTTTTCCTTTGAGTGTGCTGATTTCCCAATTTTGGATGATAATTTTTTTGATGGGGATGACATTTGGTGAGGATATGCTTTCATCTACAGTATCTAGGTTGGAGAGGATTTGTGTGCCCGTCATAATGCCTGGTCTGTTACCTTGGTACTATACCTGAGGTGTGAGAGAGCATTGTTCTAGGTTATGTATTATTAGTTAATAATTTGGGTGTGCAAGGATTGAGGAAGATCTCTTCAATGTCTCTTAGGTTTCTCCCATTGGGTTAGATCAGTGTGCCACTCACATATATGTTAATTCTGAGCTTTCTGCAGTAGATTGGAATACATGCTGAGTCACAGTTTTGACATTCTCTTTAACTTACGTGATGTTAAATGATTTCAATAAGGTTTTGTACTATTCGTAGTGCTATTTTGTCAAGAAAGGGAGATCATTTTTGCTTGCCCTTGCTTTCGAACTAGTATATATTCCTCTGCCATGAGGAATCTGCATGTCTTTTTATTGTGTTTATTTTGAATAATAACTTTGCGTTTTCTCGCGAAGCACATATAGGTACATAATATAGGAGCTTGCTGGGGCATCTTTATAAAATCAGTGGATCCTCACTGTGATTTTAATGCAATGGGTTAGCCATGGTAGGAAGGTCTGTACTGGAGGAATTTGGAGACTCTTGATGATCCAGTTGGAGATGGTCTGGTGCCTGGAAGTTCCCAGTAGGAATGTAAAATTGCATTTAAGGTGCCTCATCATGGCAAGAGGCGTTCACGAAAGCAGAAGAGAGCTGGGGGTTATAGAGCTGTCATATGCTAAAGTGTGCAGGTGGGGAGCCAGGGCAAGGATCTAAGATGGCGTGTAGAAATTGTGATGTTGGTAAATGTTTTATAAAAGGAGGGAAGCAGGGTACAATAGTTGGTCTCTCATTGACTGGCTCCTGTACACTATAGCGATAGATTGTGTTCAAGCCAATGCACCTTGATTAGGCAAGTCGTATTACTAGGCAGGAGATGGTGAGCATGTAGGGAGTAACTGTATGTGTATATTAGAAATCTACCTACGGCGATGGTCCCTTACATATGATGAAGCCATTTTAGTATCCTACTTGGTATCCAAATGTACAGTTAGGCCTGATTTTAGCTATTACAGTCCCATTTTACACCTTTCAATAGTTTTAATGTTTGCATGGCACAGTAGCAGTGATTTTAATAAATTGAGAAACTAAACTTACTACATACTGTTTTATGTAGGTAGCACTTACATATGGGTATGGGTTGAAGGACGCATGTAAGTGAGGGACTAGTGTAAATCATGAAGAGAATTATGCTAGATGGGTAATGGCTACTGATTGGAGGAGCAACCACTCTCCTCAAACTGTGCCTAACTATGCCAAGTGATGCTATACAGGGGGTTGTTTTAAAAAAAATATATTATTGAAGTCATTGATCATTCCTGTGAGATCAAATATTTATTGCATTGCTCAAAGCAGACAAGGAGACTTTGCTTGCTAGGGCCCATGAAATATTAATTTATGTGTTTAATCATGAAAGGAAAAATTGTGCATGTTCCCTATATGAAGAATGCCCCATTTCAGGTAAGCATGGCCAGCTCCTGATCTTTGTCATATGTGGAATAAAAATAATGTCATTTTCCCTTAATACCTACCTAATGTGGCTGCTGGTACACTTTTCTGGTTCTTTGTATCGTTTGACTGATCAGGAATACCTAATGGCTGCAAGACGAGAGGTCACATTATTGGATACTTGCAGCAGCAGCTCTTTTAAAAGAAGGCCCTCCCATTATAGTATGGGAACAGAAATGAGAGGAACTACACCATTCCAAGATGGTGTCCAATCTGATGATGATTTAAGTGTGACTAAGGAGAGATTGCAGGGTCATTCCATGTAAACTGTGTAAAGACGAGATCAGAGGACGAGCTAATCCCTGGTATTAGCACAGGCTGCCCTAACGCCCTGCTACAGCACAAGTAATTTGGTTCTTCCCATTGAAAATCAAGCGATCATTGAAAAGTGTGGGGTACATTGATGTTCAGCTGATATTCAATTGTATTGTACTGTGAAGTAACTGAAAATAATGATCAATATGCTAAATAAATTATAATGACTATACCGTAGAAACCACATCACTGAACTGGTTTCCTGAACACTAAATAATGGCCTTAATTGCATTTCAATACATCCGAACAGTAGTTACTGTATTTTGTGATCCATTTTTCAGTGTTTCTGAAAGGAAAACCCATATATGGAAAATATTTTGAAATAATTGAACATTTAGGAAAGTACAGCAGCCCTGTATTATAATTTCATGAGTAGTTGTGGCACTGAGAACAGGTATTCAACAATTTTAAGGGACCCACTGAAAAATCTCATTTGTAATAATGTCTCCGCATGAATTTATGGAAGATCGATATGAAGCTAGACACTTGCAATAATTTTGAATTTAGAGGAGTCTGCCATAAAACTCTGTTTCATATTCCTCATGACGCACTATCTCCTTCAGTGCATTCCTTGAGCATTTAAACGACCATATCATAAACCGTCGCTGGTGATTTTCAAAGAGATTGAAAGCAAGCCATGTACTCAAGGTAGACGGATTGCAAATAAAGGAAACATAAAATGATAATAATACGTGCTGCTTTGTGGGCAGGCGGGCGGAGCTGCGCTCGGAGCAGGGCTGTGGAGGAGTGGTTTGCCCACTCCATAGTGCACATTGTAGTGTCCTAGCATGGACACGTTCTAGTGTTCATACGTGTGTGTAATACACTATACACCCACCCACCACCTACGTCACTGGGTCAGGTGACGAGGATACTAAAAGGGCCGAGTGCACGTGCTCGTGGCCATTCCCACTACACTATCCATGTGTCCTGTGTCAGTCCTTTACCCAGCATGAGGGCCTAGGGCCCAACATTACACACATGACTGTTCTGTCGGCCCTCTGGGACTGGCCAAACAGTTATGCACACTTTCCCTATACTCCATGCAGGCTGCCATACAGCCCGCGTGAAGAACATGCCCAGGGCCACATTTTCTGACTGTCGAACCAGATGCTCAGACCAATCACAACCAGCATTGTGATTGGTCAGGGGAGCCTGGCTGTGTTTCCTGTTCCTGGAGTCTGACGGAGGAAAGCAGGGGCAGAGATGCGCGACTTGATGGCAAGGTAACAGTTTTATTTTTTTATTTTTAATGTTTACATTGCACCCCGCCCCTGTACCCACCCCGCCACCAACATCATGTACATCAGTGCATAAAGATTTCAGTGAGAGACAAAGAAATGTTATAGTGCAGAGAGAGGGAGCTTTGAAAAACCTAAAAAAAAAGAGGCTGTGTTGCAACGGTGCAACATTGTCCTGGCATTGATAGGTTCCAGACTCGATTATTGTAATGCTCTTTATTTAGGCATTAACAAGGGTCTGGTAACCCGTCTCCAAATGGTGCAGAATGCCGCCGCTAGACTGGTTTTGGACCTGCCCAAACGGGCCTCAGCTCATTCGGCAAGAAGGACTCTACACTGGCTTCCAATGGAGGCCAGGATATCCTTCAAGTCCCTGACCCTGATTTTTAGAGCCCTGGCCACTAACCGGTCCGGAGGTGTGAGGGATCTGTTGGTCCCCTATACACCCTCTAGAACTCTCCGGTCGTCCAACAAGTTTTTGCTTCTAGTTCCCAGGATACGTTAAGCCAATTGGGGAGGTAGAGCCTTTTCAACTCTTGCTCCTAGGCTCTGGAACACCCTGCCCTTGGAGATAAAATCTCTTCCCTCGGCGCTGGCTTTTAGGAAGGCTCTTAAGACATGGCTTTTCGCCAAGGCTTACGCTTAGACATGATCTGCCTTACTTTTTGAACTGTTTTTTGGTTAGGCGCCTTGATGCCTTCGGGTTAAGTCGCGCGTTTACAAGTTTCCTTTCATTCATTCATTCAGTGAGAAGCTGCCTAATGCTCCTTTATTTGCAGCATTATGTAAGTTTTTGAATGGTCCGTGTACCATACTAGGTTGAATTCTCAATGTCTCGCTGGTAGAATTGTTACTTCCTGAACATTCTGGGGTATTTTCACAAAACTAAAAATCCATTTTTAAACTTGATTCTACACCTAGGTGATTCCGTTTTTCAAGCTATAAATTAACAAATGTGTGTCAGCTTTCATGTCTCCACTGCCTCAAATCATGGAGTGGAAACTTCGGCAGGATTTACGAGGTCAAATCTACTACTAGTACCTTTCACACATAGAGGGAGATCTTTGCCTTTGTGGAGGAGATCTCCCTTTGGGAATGAGTAGACCAAATTATTAAAGATTACTATTCTTTAATAAACAAATATTTTAATGTATGATACAAATGTAAATTAATTCAAAATATGAATGTTTAATATAGAACTAATGAAATAACGTACTATAGCACATTGACTCATCAAATAAAAAATGCAGGTAACAATGAATTAATTGACATGTATTAATTTCATGTCAAAATTATATTAAAAAAAAAATCTACCCACACCTTTCTTCAATATTGACTTGTTAAAACTATAGGGGTCATTACGATGGCAGTCGGTCAGATCGCTGACCGCCATCATTTTGGGCAGAAACTCTCCAACAATGCGTCGGCAGTCCCACCCGCTTTATTTGGATATGACTGCCATGCAGGGTGTTGTATAGTTCCTTTTTCTACTGCAGCTTCTGCTACAGCACAGGAAAAGGGCTGCAGCACAACCCCCAGTGGGAAAAGGCACTTTTCAAACATCCATGCACCATGTGCCAGGCACCATGTGGTGCCTGGCACACTGTGCATGGATGTGTGGGGGGCACTTAGCAGTGTACCACTTGCTTGGGAACCCTCAAAGTCTGTTTCCATCTTCCATTTCATGGCGGTGAGACCACCATGACAAGGCAGCCAGAAAGGGACATACTAACCCCCACGGTAGTGCCTACACAGGGATTAGAGTCCGACCGCTGCCCGATGTGCTCCTTGAGCTTGTCATTATCACTCCGACCGCCTGCTTTGTAATGCGCCGGTCGGACCGATGCCCTGGATGTCAGGCAGACCCCCACTCGTGGCCTGTCGATAGCAGTACACCCAGACATAATAATTAGGGCCTATGTGTTAAATTAATTAAAATGATTGTATTTTTAACATTTTTTTAATGCAAGTTTACAAGTTAATTTAGTTTAAATATGTGTATTACTAAACTTAAAAATCCTAAAATCAATAATTAATAATTATATATTTTGAATGTTGAAATAAATAATTTGTCTTTAGTTCCTATTGGGTGTTATTTTATTTCTCTGCCTTTACTGTTTTCTATGGGAGTATGTTGCAGTACCATTTTTTGTTCACGTGTGGTGCTTGACTTACTCCAAGGCTGGGCTGGAGTACGTTTAAGCCTGTTTTGACACCCACAGGGATGTAGTAACTTTAGAAGTGCAGTATGTGACTAGCAATGGTCTGCTTCATTTGTGGGTGCTTTTTGCATTAGCTTATCCTTCTCTAAACCCTTCCTTAAATGTTCTAAATTCCTCTGATTTGGTAGTAAGTCTTCCCCTTATTCTGGCCACTACTTCGTGTCCCTCCCACATTTAATACTAAAATGTATTCATATGTGTGAAGAGATCTCCACCACTGTGGTGCAAATCTTTGGACAGAAAAGATAGAAGAGGTGGAAATGGAGATCTCAGGCCGTAATCTGGTGAATAGCATTTTCTAGTACGTGAGTAGTACTTCTGTAGTACTACCTTACAAATTACAAAATGCAGTTTGTGAATAGATTCCATGGTGTTCAATTTTGGCTTATCTTGAGATTTGTGTTACTGGTTTTAATTAATGGGCCTCATTCTTAAAGCTTTTTTGCCAGCATTAGTCAGACCTGCAGCATAAATATTATAATTCCTAGTTTCATCTGTTTTGGTTTTCCAACCTAACAAAGCTACGCTTCATTCCCCAAGTATTCAAAAAACCTTACTTTGTTAGACTTCTACCAATTTTTGCATTTTTCCTCTACTGTGATTCTGTCTGCTGGCTGTAGATCTGCTGATTTCTATTTAAGGCAGTGTGTGGTATCTTGGGGATTACGCTTTCCTAGCTCTTTCTTCAATGAACTGATTTCTTGTTCTAAGGCTTGCTCATATTCTCGAGTTCTTTTAGCTTTGTTTTGATGGTCTCTTAGATAAAATCCCTTGCATTAACTCCTTGTATATATCCCAGACCATGACTGGTGAGGATGACTGTTGGAAAGTGGATTATTAGTAGTGGTAAATATATATCTATCACTGGCAATAAGGCCACTAACACAATCTAGGGCTCACAATAGCAGAATAGGTCTCAGAAAATGATTCCCATGCTCAACCCTTGGTAGCTTGGCTATGAGCAGGCAGGCTTAACTTCAGAAACAGGTATATAAAGCATTTTAAAACACAAATTCAGTAAATAATTAAGACACAACACACAATAAAAATCCAATACCAATTTATAAAGATAGGAAATATTTTTATCTTTAAAATAACACCAAAGCAAAATAAAGTCCAATGTAGGGATGCGGAGATATGATTTTTTAAAGATTTAGCACTATATAGCACATGGAAAACTATGACACCTATTTGGACATCTGTCGCGCTAGAATGGGACAAAGTCAAAGTTTCAGGTTGACAGCGATGCAGCCTTGCGCAGGTACCATTCCCAGTAGGCCTTGGTCACAGTTTTCTTATATAGAAACTTTACTGGAGCTTTTTCTCCCGGTGTCCCTCGAAGCTCTCTACTAGTCTAGATTTGGTGAGAGTTCGCCGGCTTGCCTTGAAAGGAGCTCCCAGTCAAACCTATGGAAGTCATACCTCCTTAGCTTTCCAGCAGGACAAACCAGAGATCCAGGCCAGCTTGTGGTTTAAGGTGGGCGGCTTGATTCTGGCTGTTGGTCCTTGTCTCCTCTTCTTCAAACTTAAAAACTTTTATGGAGCTTTTTCTCGTGAGGTCCCTCAATGCTCTTCACCAGGCTGGATTTGGTGAGGGTTCGCCGGCTTGGGTTTCAACCAGCTCCCGGTCAAACTCTGGGAGTCGGACCTCCGGAGCTTGTCCCCGGGACGAACCTGGCGGGCAGGTCAGCTCACGGTTGAGGCTACCCAGCTTGGCTGGCCAGGTCGAGTCGGTCAACTTATGGAGCTTTTTTTCAAAGTTGCTCCAAAGTTTTCTAAACTTCTAGAACTTTTTCCTGAAGTTCCTTTGAGGGTTCCAAAGTGCCCAAAGCTTACTCCAAGAGTCTTGAAGCTCGAAGATGGTCCTTGAAAGTTTGGGACTTCAATTCCTACAATCCACTCGTACAAAACCCTTACAAATCCACTGCAATCACTCCAGGCTGGGGATTCTTAGTGGTGAAGGTCTAGGTGAGCTCTGTTAACATGTAGCTTGCAGGGAGTCCAATCTTTGGTCATTTTGAAGCAAATTAGATCCACAGGGCTGTAGTTACAAAGTGTCCAGAAGGCACAGTCAGTCAGAGTGCAGGACCTGGGTGGTGCAAATCAAACTTCCATCATGGACCTGTTTTCTTCTATGGTTTCAAGCAGCAGATCTGAAAGGCTCTGTCCCTCTCAAATACTCATTCAGTGTTCTCTGGGGTCACACAGGAGGGCACTCCTGTCCAATGAGGTTCAGGGCAACACCATAGCGAATTACCATGTCCTCCAAAGTGTGGCACAATGGTCTCCCAGAAAGCAATATTTCTCCAAACTTCAACATGGCTGAAGTATCAGCAGAGAGGCAAAAGCTGGCTAAACCACCCCCAGTATAGCTCATCTTCAATATAGTCTCCCTCCCCTGGCATCTACACATTCTTTCCTTAAGCCTGCCATCTGGCTGGGGTCAGAGAAGTGGGAACAGATGGACCTGGCTTTCTCTGCCTGTCCCCCGGGACTTTAAAGCGCTTGGTTTATGACCCTTTCCCTTTTCTCTGGCATTTCTATGCAGCAGAACCCTCTCCTTCCAAAATGGCTCATCACCCCAGGTGCCACATATCACTTCATCAAAGCAACCTGGCTTTCCACTTAACTTTGACCAATCAGTACAGATCATTGCAAGGCTGAATTTTGGCTTATAGACAAGAAGTTTCATAACTTATTTTCTGTACATTTAATGATAAATTCAACACCAGCATACTGTTGGATGTATCAATGTCATTCTCCTAAGTCATTGAATTATATTTTCTGTAAAGCCGAGCATTAGTTATTAAATGTTAACCAATTACCATGCTCACCTATGTGGCTGGGGATCTGCAATGGAGAAAATGAACTGGGTAATTTCCCCTACACCATGGCCTATAAAACATCTTAAATAAGGACCCTGCCTATATCTTCAGGTCCCCCACCCCTGAAAGACCTAAGAGAGACTTTAGGGATACTGAATTTGTAAGGAAATTGCAGATCCTCACACCACAGTGCTCCTAGCACAAAAGTCGATTTTGGGAAGCACTTTACTGCAATGTGGGAAGTGAAATGTGGAATGCCACTATCACCAATGCATATGATAACCTCTTTTATAAGGGTCCTCCTTATAAGTACCTAAACCATGGGACAATGAGGGGAAACCCTGGGGGTACTAAATATGCCACAATATTGAAGTTTATCCAGTTTTAAGTATCCCCAAAACTAAAGTCGAGTTTGGGCACAATTTACATTTTAAAAGTAGGCCTGCTTTTAAACTGACCACATGCTATTGCAGTGCACACATGCAAGTGTAGAAGGGCTGCTGGCCTATAAACTGTCATGCCCTTTTATATATTAGGGGCTTAGAGGTAGCTTTAATCCTCCTGCCCTGTAATGTACTTTGGCCCTATAGGGTAGGTCATGCCAATCATAGGGGTACCCTAACCTAAAGTGTACCCTAGTGTTTTCACTGTATTCTAAGTGTGTTTTCAGCATAGCACTGGCCCTGGCTCCGGTTAGGCAGAGCCCAAGGACAGTAAAAGTCAGTTACCAGAAGTACCAGTCAGCAAAAAATGGGGATGCCCTGGGCACGCAATGAATTTGCAAAAATGATCCTACATTAAATTTTAAACAATCTCATCTCTCACTAATTAAGACAGGACACGTTTCTGGATCAATGAGCAGTGCACATTTCAGAGACCATATTTGTTGCTCTTTTATTTCAGGAAACTCAAAACACATAAAGACAGCGGGCGGTCTGAAAGATTGCTGGTATATGCCTAATTTTCCTTACTTTATGTAATATCTCTCACTTTATTTAATATGCTATGGTCCACATAATAATCTAACCTGGAATAACATCCATATTTCTTGCTGTAAAATGTTTACCCTCTTCGGAGATCACATAGACGTAAATACTGAAGAAGGCTTCTAGGGAATTTGTAAAGTCACATTTTGTAGATCTATCAAGTTCCATGTTAGGAGAGTATTAAAGTCTCTAAATGGGCCAGCTGGAAAATGTTCAAGTATGTTACATCATCACAGTTCAGCCCATAGAATACAGAACATGTAATAGGTATATAATTGCATTTTAGACTGCCTATGACACAAATTTTAGAGGAATCAGTTTTGTAATCTATGAGTTCTACACCTGCATCTTTTTTTAATATTCAGGTGACCCCTTTAGAATATTCCATTTGGTCAGTGCATGCTAATTGGTACAACCTTTTTTGTTTACCAAATAACCCTTTGCATTCTATGGAGGACAGATGGGTTTCCTGTAGTATAAGGAATTGAGCTTCACATCTCTCTAAGTACTGCAGACCACATCTCTGTCCTCTTCAGTTACAGAACCTAGTTACATTACATGTTACAAATGCTACTCCTCTACCCTTACACATTGTTTCAGATATCTTGAAGGTCAGTAAACAATATTTTCATGCATTTTGTATGCATAATGGGCAGGGAACTTTTTTATTTTTACCCTGATGACTCAGACACAATGCCAACCTGCAGGGAACCCTCCATTAAATCTCAGGCATGTTCGCTGTGCCATTTGATTTACTACATTTTGATTATGTAGGGATTTTCACATATCAGCATTCTTTATACAGTCTTGGTTAGATAAGGTACTCCAACTATTTTTCATAGATTATACATAAAAATGTTACACTTGATCCAAAGCATGGCCGGAAATCTCATTTGAGCTTTAGCCCCAAGTTTATTGAATTCTTCAATCTTTCTTCCTACCTCCCACCGATGCTGTTCCATTGCCTTGCATATACTTGATTTTATAACATCGGTGTAGTAATTACTTGTTATGGTTTTGGCTATAAGCTCCAACTCCAAAACATGTTCTTTGGTAGTGTGTGTTAAAAAGGTGACCAGTATCTTCCTGGGGTCCATGTGATTTCAGTTAAGCATGAAAGAGTTTCTAAGTATTCTCTCCATTTTCACTTCTAGTTTAAAGTTAGTGTGCCCTTCAGTAACCGCTGCCTGACCAGGGCTATTATGAAGCCTATAAATGACTACCCACTATTTCTTCAGGTACATATAATATTCTTAAATTATTCAAACTAGGATGGTTCTCCATCCTCTCTAGGTCATCCCTCAGAGACAGGCTTTGAATCTTCATCTGACTAATGTCTCTAGTATTCGTGTCCAGATATTGATTTATCCTGTCTATTAACTCTTCTAAAATTTCTGTTCTTTCTGTGACATCATCTCATTTTTTTCCACGGTTTGACATGTGTCCTATATCTCTTACTGGTCTGTCTCAGATATTTCAAATCTACTATTGGAAGCAAAGTAGCCGTCCAACCCTGGACTGCTACTTTGATGCCCCTTCATTCTCCATGGTATCATTAATTTCCCATAAGGGTCAGTGCTCTTATGTGCCATAATTTAAAGTTCAGTGAGGGGTTAACTTTAGTAATTGCAGGGTCTTTATAATCCTCTCTTCTCACCCCCTTCTTTACTCTCACCCTAATGAGGGAATGTTTCCTTGAAAGTGGGGATTTAGAGGGAGCTTTCTCTCCATTAGTCCCCCATTTTGCTGATCTTATCACTAATGGTTTAGAGTTGGCTTTAATATGGCTGTGTAGCCTATTATCTGCCTTTTCTTTAGCATGAGTTTGTTTTATTAGATGAGTAGGCAGTGAGTACTTGCTGCGCCCATCTCCCTGAGTTTCAGCCTCCATGTCGTCGTTCTGATCCTCATTGATTTGTCTATGGAAGTGTCACATTTAATAATACCCCAAGTTTCTCACTAAGGTTGCATTTTCCTGCTTCCCAGCAAAACAGATAAAACTAGGAAATATATTAAAGAGCTTGTTGTAGATAAAGTTGAAACGATATTAAATAAACCATAGGATCTAGAAGAATGCGTGCTTAAAATGTTTTGCTCCCTATACACATAAACTAATACTCCTGCGCTCTACAAATTGAGAACATAGCTAAAGGACAGGCATCCCACTCTCTTCAGAAGAGAGAAAGCAAAGGATATCAGTACAGATCACAGAAGAAGAAATCCACAAGCAATTTTTTAAAAAGCCAGAAACAGAAAGGCAGTACCAGATAGTAGTCCAATAGAACAGTACATGATGTTAGAAGAGCGTATAGTTCCTATCATGAAGAACCTGTTCAATTCAATATACCTAAATCATTCCAGATATTAGCCACCTGGAAAAAAACTGTAATAGTTCTAATACTAGGGGTGGACAGAACTTGCAGAGTTTCACTCTGCAGAATTCCACGGAGTTACATAAAAACTCTGCAAGACTCTGCGGAACTCTGCGAGCGGGCAGAATCGTCATGTTGTGCTGATTTTGAGCAGCGGGAAGTTGTTCCACGCTGCAAAATCAGCCTGAATGGAACCATGCATTGCGCTAGATGGCATTGCTTCTTTGCTGCCGCTTGAATAGATTTTCTACTCGAGCAGCAGCTTTCTCACTTCGAATGGTCGTGACTGCTCGAGACCGCTCGCATTGGGAAAATCTCACAAGGTGCTGTCTTAGCACCTGAAAATTGTGCTATGGGATGCCAGTTCTCGCTCATGCTTGCCAACTTAACGTTGGGGAGCTGCATAAGAAGAAAACTCTGCCACGCACCCAGTTGATGGCGTTTTGCTGTAACTCCGCATTACAAGCATAAAGTTGAGTGGTCAAAACTCCATGAACTCTGCCGGCGGAGCGGAATTTATTGGCCATGACTACCTGATCCAAAACCTGCACAAAGACCTAAAGAGAGTCAGTTCATGCAAGCCGATATCACTATTAAATAGTGACTTACAGATCTTTTCTGGTATTTTAGCAAAAAGGCTTGCCAAAATAGCTCCTCTACTTATTCATATCGACCAAAAAGGTTTTGTTCCTAGAAAGTGAGATATAAGACCTCACCCATTTTTTTATGTGCTCTATACACCTGACAAGCACTTACTCTAGCCACTTACCTATAGTCACAATAGCTGCCACTAAAGCATTTGAAAGAGTAAATTGGGTATACCTTTTGATGATGAGATAGCCTTCAGCTTCAGTCCAGAATGTATAAACACTACAAAATCTTTGCAACCACTTTTGGCACAAATCTTGGTAAATGGGAACTTAACAAGGAAAATCAATCAACAAGATGGAAAAGGCAAAGATGCCTGCTTTCTCCACAACTCTTTGACATCTCCATTTAGACACTTGCACAGGCCCTCAGGTCAGCCAACCAGATTATGTACCTCACCTCCCAGGGTTCAATACAAGAATGCCTATATGCTCACAATCTAGATGACAATCTAATTGTATACACAGAAGACCCTAGTTAGGCCATTCCCCAGTTACGAGATTTAACTGAGGAGTTTAGAGCATTCTCAGCATGCCAGGTTAATAAATCCACATCTTCAATACAATTCCACTTATGTTTCTTACAAATAGTATTTGAAGCATTTCAAAGAAAGATAAACAGCTTTATCTAGTCCTCCAAAGGAGATAAGATATCATGGAAGAACTTAAGATAGAAGCTAAATAAGGATGGTCTGGCACTCCCGGACGTTAAGTTCTACTGTCATGCATTCAAGTTAAAAAACTGTAGGACCCAACTTGCAAGCCCGGACAAGTCAACTCGGGGAAGAATAGTTACTTCCATGACTAAAAATTTAGGACAAGATGGCTTTTTGCAAAAAATTTGACACTTTTAAATTATTTAAAATGTCTGCTTAAATGTTTTGTTGTGTTACTTTCAGGCAAATTTACAGCGCAAAACACGTTTTGCACTGGAAACTAAATCAAAAAGAACATTTCCTACAAGTTTGTGTCAATTTTGTGATGCAAAACCAGTGCAAAATATTTGTTAATCTGGGCCCAAGAATCAGATGTGCAAGGGACGTGCCTGACAGAAATGATTGAAATCTGGCAGTAACATGAGGACAAATAAAAACTTACAGCACAAGTAGCCTGATTTGTAAATCCAAGTTTCCTATTCAGGAAACGTTTTCGTCCATAAATCAATTTAGTCACTGTTAGACCTGGTATCATTGGTGTGAGTCTCCCTTCCATTTTTTACTGATTGCCTCCTCTGTTTTTGATCTATTTGCTGGTTTAGAAGCTTTGGGCACTGTGCCACTGCTATTCAGTGCCACAGTGCAAGTGCTCCCTATGTTAAATTGATGTATTGATTAGTGACTCATGATTGGGTTATTTGATTTACTTGTCAGACCTTAGTAGAGTGCACCATGTGTGCCCTGAGCTTGTAAATCAAATGCTGCTGGTGGGCTTGCAGCACTGGTTGTGCCACCCACAGAAGCAGCTTGTAAAGTATGTCTCAGGCCTGCCATTGCAGAGCCTGAGTGCAGTCTCTGACTGCCATGTCGACTTGGCAAGTGCACCCACTTGCCAGTCCCTAAACCTTCCCTTATCTTCATATCAGACACCCCTAATGTAGGCCCAATGACAGGGTGCATTGTAAGTATAGGGTAGGACCTTCCCTGGGGTGTGTGGCATGTCCTAATAGTGAATTACAGCCATTTTCATTTATCACTATTGCAAGTCTACCTGTCCCCCATAGGCCAGAATTGGCAGTTTGATTATAACATCTTATAATCCTAACTAACTCAGGGAACATGGTGGAAATTCGAATTTAGTATGCCTGAACTCAGAATGATATAATAAATCTTTTAGTAAAGTTGGTTTTAACATTCTGTGTTTGAAAATACCACTTTTAGAAAGTAGGTATTTTCTTGCCGAAAAATCCAAGCCTGCCTCTGCTAGGTTGTGTATTCCTTGTCTGAAGTTTGAGTGACTGGGGGTGGGGGATTCCAGGAGACAGGGAGAGTCAGCACAAGGCTGAATAGAGGGATCTGCATGTAGATGGGTGGGAGGAGTTGCACCTGGGACCTGAATAGGGCTGTGCCTTCCCTCCACAATGCTGGGTCCACCTCCTGTGGTGTGTCTGATGTCCCTGGCCTACACTGTGAAACGAAAGAAGAAGTCTTGTCATCAAAGTGCTCCAGGACTGACCAGAACTGGTTTGGACTAGGCAAAGGCCTCTCTGCCTTCAGAGAACAAAGAGAATAGTAGTATAAATATGGGGACCCAGACCCCAAGACTTTAGATCACTCTGGGAACAAGACAAACCTTTTGCCAAGGAGAAGAACCAAGGAAGCTGCAGGAGTTTGGACTGCCCCTCTGCCAGTGTGCCGTTTGCTGGGTTGGCCTGCAGTGGTGTCTTCATTGCCAAGGAAAGGAGAAGGAACTTTTACAGAGCGTTCATCATCTTGCAGAATATTTCTCCAAGGGCTTGAACTTGTGCCTGCCTCCTGCTGAAGTCTCAGGGCCAAAAGACTTCACCACCAGCTCCCCTCTGAATTTCCTTTCTGGGAACTTTATCTACAATAGCCTGCGTGTCGCTGTGAGCTGAAAGCGAGACGCATCAAAAAGAGGCGCGTCGCAGCTGTTGCCGTCGCATCGCCGGAGAAGAGTGTCGCCACCGAGGTTGCTGCCGCATCACCAGAGACACGTGCCTTCATCAAAGCTGTTACCCGACGCATCATCAGAGAAGCGTGTCGCTGCCGCAAGCTCGCCGTCGCATCACCGGAGAAGCATGTCACAGGGCCTGTCGCGGCTCCAAAGCTACAAAGTTCGCCGCGCGGCCACCGGGAATTCACGCATCGTCTACACGTCTTCGCCTCAAGGGCGCCATCTTATAGCATCGCACCGGATTGTCGCATCGCGGCGCCATCTTGCCGCATCACAACTGGGCTGCAGAACGAGAATCTACGCATCACCTCCTCTCCGGTAAGGATCAAGACGCATCTCCTACTCTGCGCAAGTATTGAGGCCGAAACACATCGTCTCCCCCGAAGCAAGGAACCAACGCATCTCCAACGCTGCAAGCCTTTTGTTTAGTTTGCGTTACGCATCCAGGTACTTTTGTGAGAACTGTGTCGCATTTACCATCAACTTGAACTAAGTTACTTTTACCAACTTTAAGTCATTTTTGACTACAGTATTGTGGATTTTTGTCATTTGTGGTCTTTTGTTAAGTCTATGTAAAGAATACTTATTTTTATAAAACCTGGTGGTGTCCATCTGTAGTGTTTTCACTGTATTACTGTATGTGTTCACAAATGCTTAACACACTGCCTCTGAGATAAGCCTGTCTGCTCGTGCCAAGCTACCAAGGGGGTGAGCAGGGTTTATCCAGTAGTGTAATCCCCTTTCTCTGACTTAGAAGCAAGGGTCCCTATTTGGTCAAAGGTACCTACCTCTGCCAACTAGAGACCCCCAGTTCTAACATTGGTGGACCTGCATTTGTGACTCATATAAAGTAATTGGTGTACACTACTAGTGAGTGCAGACCAAACGCGACCACATACTTTTTTAATAGTAGAATTTGTTTTCCTTGGACTGTTATTTTTCCTGAGAACTGCCAATTCTTACTGCCATGAGTAGGCCAGAATCTGTTGCATTTATGGATCTAGATTTTGAGGAAGAGAGGTTGGAAACCTACACTTTGAAATAGCTCAAGCATCTTTGCAAGAAATTGAAAGTTGCTACATCAGGCATTTCTTTAAAAAGGATGACTACCAAAAGGCGCTGAGGGCCTGGGTAGAAGCAAGAAATGCCCCTGAGTCGGTGGTGGAGCCAGCTGGGGATGCAGATGGGCAACTGGATAGGCCAGTGTTTCCAGCCAGGGAGGGGGTGCCGTCCCCACCTGACAGTATTATCTCTTCCAAAGACCTGTCCCCCAGAGAGTTGGAAGACAAGGAGAGAAATAGGGCACACAAGCTGAAGATGGCTAACCTTAAGATGGAAGGTCAGAGAGAAATAGAGAATAACAAGTTGGCCTTGGAGAGAGAGAGAATGAGAATGGAGCATGAGAGGATGTTGAGGGAGTTAGAGATCAAGGCAAAGGGCTTAGAGATCAATCCCTCTGGTGGCAGCGCACCATCTGTGCCTTCAGAAAGCAGAGTATATATTCCCAAGGATGTCATCAAAGATTTCCACAAGCATGAGGATATTGGGCAGTGGTTTGCAGCCTATGAGATAGCAATGTTGGCCCACCGGGTCTCTGAGAAGG
This sequence comes from Triturus cristatus, assembly GCF_964204655.1. Lineage (NCBI taxonomy): Eukaryota > Metazoa > Chordata > Amphibia > Caudata > Salamandridae > Triturus > Triturus cristatus. The sequence goes on along the minus strand of NC_140594.1, from coordinate 535,866,993 downwards.
ATTGGGGAGCTGGGTTGTGGGGCTGCTTTCTGAGTGAAGGGAGGGCTACTTTGTTAGACCTACCCAGTGAAAATAGGATGTCGTATGCCCACATGAAAGAAGCCCTGATGACAAGGTATGGTTTGACCCCAGAACTCTATAGACAGAGATTCAGGAATTGTAAGAAGCTGGAGGGAACCACTTGGGTAGAATATGTATCTTTCTTTTGCAGAGCTATGGATGGTTGGGTGAAGGGTAGCAGAGTGGATACTTTTGAAGCGCTCTATGATTTGTTTGCAAGGGAGCACTTGTCTGCTAATTGTTTTCCATAGCTACGCCAGCACCTTATTGATAGCAAATTAAATAACCCTAGGAAGCTTGCTGAGGAGGTGGACCACTGGGTGAGTGCCTGGGTCCACAAGGGTCATGTGGGAGACTCAGCCAAAGGTGGGCAGGGTGCCCAGCAGAAGAGTGGGGGGACAAGGGTAAACAGAGGGAGTTCCAGAAAGGGCCCCAAAGTAATTCCCAAAGGAACCAAGGGAAGGGTTCCCTGCCTCCCCCTGAGAAAAAGTCAGAGCCCCCGACAGGTAAACCTGTTCACAGGGGGCCAGCTACATGTTTTCAGTGTAAGCAAGTGGGACACCATTGGTATGACCCCCAGTGTCCCCAAAAGGGTCAGTATGCGCCACCCCGTGCACCACACCATCAGATGGCCAGTGTAGCCCTGAGAGGGGAGGAGATGGGTGCCCAAGGTGGGGGGGTCCCGCATAAATGTCCCTTGTCTCTTTAGGAGACTTTTAGATGGTCCCTAAGACCCAGCTGCCTGATAACACTAAAAAATACAGACAGTGGGTGACCATCAATGGCCGTAGAGTGGAGGCTCTTAGAGACACTGGAGCCAGTGTGACAACTGTCAGGTGTCACTTGGTGTCTGAAGAGCAGGTAGTCCCCAATGCATTCTTCCCAGTTGTTGCCGCTGACAACACAGAGAGACACTGCAAGGTAGCTCAGGTTCCCTTTGAGTGGGGGGGTCTCTGGTACTCTTCAAGTAGCTGTGAGGCCAGCCATGCCTGTGGATTGTCTGTTGGGCAATGATTTGGAGAACTCCCCTTGGGCTGAGGTGGAGAAGAAGGCTCATTTAGAGATGTCGGGTCTGCCTGCGTGGGCGTGTGTAACCACTCGGTCTATGGCAGCGAGTAAGGGTGTTGAAGAGGTCCTGGAGCCTGAAAGTATGGCCCAGGGACCTGCCTTAAAGAGAAGAGGTAGGAGGCGTGGGAAACCCACCCCCATTGTTCCCACGGTCCAGGAGGAGGCAGACCTTGAGGGGAATGCCCTGGAACCTGCAGGGGAGCAAGTTGCTGAACTGGGGGACCTGCCTGAGCTGGCCCATTGGCAGCAAGAAGGAGGACCCTCCAGGGAGGGATTTTGTGCAGAGCAGAAGAAATGCCCTTCTCTGGTGGGTTTGCGGCAACAGGCCATAAACCAGGCAGCAGGTGATCAGTCTGTATCACATTGGATCTACTGGGAGAATGACCTCCTGTATAGTGAGCCTAAGGTTGCTGAGCCTGGGTTAGCCCGTGTGCTGGTGGTACCCCAGCGCTTCAGAGCCTTCCTACTGGGGTTGGCTCATGATGTACCTTTAGCAGGACATCTGGGGCAGGACAAGACCTTTGAGAGGCGTGTCACCCACTTTTATTGGACCCAGATGCGGAAGAGTTTAGATACTCATTGTAGGACTTGTCAAACTTGCCAGGCAAGTAGGAAAAGTGGAAGGAAGCACAAGGCTCCTCTCCAACCTTTCCCTGCAGTCAGTACCCCCTTTGAACGGGTGGGCATTGACATTGTGGGGCCACTGGACCCCAAGACAGCCATGGGCAACAGGTTTATCCTGGTCTTGGTGGACCATGCTACCCGGTACCCGGAAGCCATCCTGCTCAGGACAGTGACGACCCCTGTGGTGGGACGTGCACTGATGGGGTTTTTCTCCTGTGTGGGTTCCCCAGAAAGGTGGTGTCTGACAGAGGTACCAACTTCATTTCCAGTTATATGAAGTCCCTGTGGAAGGGGTGTGGTGTTACATACAGGTTCACCACTCCTTACCACCCCCAAGGTAATGGGCTGGTTGAAAGATTCAACTGGATCCCCCTAAAGGCATGATTATGGGTCTTGAGGAACCTATGAGGCGTAAGTGGGACATCCTCTTGCCATGCCTTCTTTTTGCTTACCATGAGGTGCCACAAAAGTCCCTAGGGTTCAGCCCCTTTGAACTGTTGTATGGACACCCGGTAAGATGACCTTTGAGTCTGGTCAAGGAAGGCTGGGAGCAATTTCCCAGGAAACCTCCTCAGGATGTATACAGATACATGCTGAACTTCAGAAACCAGACTTGGCAAATTGGGACAGCTCGCTCAGGCGAATCTGGAAGCCAGCCAGGAGGACATAAAGCGGTGGTATGATCAGAATGCCACTCTGATTGAGCTTCAACCTGGACAGAAAGTTTGGGTCATGGCCCCTGTAGAGCCTTGTGCGCTCTAGGACAGGTTGACCGGACCATTCGAGGTGGTGGAGCACAAGAGTGATGTCACCTATCTGGTGAACTTGCGGTCTCCAAGGAACCGTTTGCGGGTCCTGCATGTTCACCACCTAAAGCCCCACTTAGAAAGGTTCGAAGTGGGCATGCTCCTAGCGACAGATGATGGAATGGAGGAGGAGACAGAGCCTCTTCCTGACCTCCTGTCTGCAACAGAGCAAGATGGGTCATTGGATGGGGTCAGCCTCTCTGCCACACTGACCCCTGATCAGCAGGAAGATTGTCACCAACTGTTGGGACAGTTCTCTGATTTGTTTTCCTTGATTCCTGGTGTCACTGAGTGGTGCGTCCATGATGTGGACACTGGGGACAGTCCTCCTGTGAAGCATAAGGCTTACAGAGTGACTGACAAGGTCAGAGCTTACATCAAGGAGGAAGTCTCCAAGATGTTTGCCTTAGGGGTGATTGAGTCCTCTAACAGTCCTTGGGCCAGCCCAGTGGTCTTGGTCCCAAAGGCTGCCTCGCCTGGTGCCACCCCTGAACTCAGTTTCTGTGTGGACTACCAAAGACTCAATTCATTCACCAGGACTGACGCGCAACCCATCCCCAGAGCTGATGAGCTCATTGATCAGTTAGGGGCTGCACGGTACCTCAGCACGTTTGATTTGACGTCTGGGAACTGGTATATCACCTTAACTGATGGGGCCAAAGAGAGGTCAGCATTCTCCACACCAGATGGGCACTACCAATTCCGGTGTAATGCCCATTGGGATGAAGAATGCCCCAGCCACCTTTCAGAGGTTGGTCAACCAGGTGTTGGCTGGACTAGAAGATTTCAGTGCCGCCTACCTGGATGACATTGCAGTGTTCAGCGCCAGTTGGGAAGAACATCTGCACCACCTCTGGAAAGTGTTGATGGCACTGCGCAAGGCAGGCCTCACAATCAGGGCGAGTAAGTGCCAGATCAGGCAGGGTTCTGTGGTGTACTTGGGGCACCAGGTAGGGAGCGACCAGGTGGCGCCCCTGCAACCCAAGATTGATACCATCCTGGCATGGGAACCCCCAAAGACTCAGACACAGGTGAGAGCCATTTTAGTACTCACAGGGTACTACAGGAGGTTTGTCAAGGGGTATGGCAACATTGTTGCATCCTTGACCGAGCTGACTTCCAGGAAGCAGCCCCAGAAAGTGAACTGGACTGACACCTGTCAGAAGGCTTTTGACGCCCTGAAGACTGCCATGTGCACAGCACCCGTGCTTTAGGCGCACAACTTCTCAAAGGAACTCATTGTCCAAACGGGCGCTTCAGAGCATGGTGTGGGGGCTGTTCTTTCACAGATTAATGAGGAGGGCCTAGACCAACCTGTAGCCTTCATCAGTAGGAGGTTACATCCACGGGAACAGAGGTGGAGTGCAATTGAGCGTGAGGCATTTGCTGTGGTCTGGGCACTGAAGAAGTTGAGACCATACTTATGTGGGACTCACTTCCTGGTTCAGACCAACCACAGGCTCCTCAGATGGTTGATGCAGAAGAGGGGTGAGAACCAAAAGTTGTTGAGGTGGTCCATTTCGCTACAGGGATGGACTTTATGGTGGAACACCGCCCTGGTACAGAACACGCCGATGCTGATGGTGTGTCCAGATTTTTCCGCCTTAGTGATGAGAACTCCCCTGGGGAAGGGGAGTTCTCCCCACATTTCAGCTGGAGGGGACACGTGTTAGACCTGGTATCATTGGCGTGAGTCTCTCTTCCATTTTTTACTGATTGCCACCTCTGTTTCTGATCTGTTTTGCTGGTTTAGATGCTTTGGGTACTGTGCCACTGCTATTCAGTGCCACAGTGCAATTGCTCCCTATGTTAAATTGATGTATTGATTAGTGACTCCATGATTGGGTTATTTGATTTACTTGTCAGACCCTAGTAGAGTGCACCATGTGTGTCCAGGGCTTGTAAATCAAATGCTGCTGGTGGGCTTGCAGCACTGGTTGTGCCACCCACAGAAGCAGCTTGTAAAGTGTGTCTCAGGCCTGCCATTGCAGAGCCTGTGTGCAGTCTCTGACTGCCATGTCGACTTGGCAAGTGCACCCACTTGCCAGTCCCTAAACCTTCCCACATCTTCATATCAGACACCCCTAATGTAGGCCCAAGGGCAGGGTGCATTGTAAGTATAGGGTAGGACCTTCCCTGGGGTGTGTGGCATGTCCTAATAGTGAATTACAGCCATTTTCATTTTTCACTATTGCAAGGCTACCTGTCCCCCATAGGCCAGAATTGGCAGTTTGATTATAACATCTTATAATCCTAACTAACTCAGGGAACATGGTAGAAATTCGAATTTAGTATGCCTGAACTCAGAATGATAAAATAAATCTTTTAGTAAAGTTGGTTTTAACATTCTGTGTTTGAAAATACCACTTTTAGAAAGTAGGTATTTTCTTGCCGAACTATCCAAGCCTGCCTCTGCTAGGTTGTGTATTCCTTGTCTGAAGTTTGAGTGACAGGGGGTGGGGGATTCCAGGAGACAGGGAGAGTCAGCACAAGGCTGAATAGAGTGATCTGCATGTAGATGGGTGGGAGGAGTTGCACCTGGGACCTGAATAGGGCTGTGCCTTCCCTCCACAATGCTGGCTCCACCTCCTGTGGTGTGTCTGATGTCCCTGGCCTACACTGTGAAAGGAAAGAAGGAGTCTTGTTAACAAAGTGCTCCAGGACTGACCAGAACTGGTTTGGACTAGGCAAAGGCCTCTCTGCCTTCAGAGAACAAAGAGAATAGTAGTATAAATATGGGGACCCAGACCCCAAGACTTTAGATCACTTCTGGGAACAAGACAAACCTTTTGCCAAGGAGAAGAACCAAGGAAGCTGCAGGAGTTTGGGCTGCCCCTCTGCCAGTGTGCTGTTTGCTGGGTTGGCCTGCAGTGGTATCTTCATTGCCAAGGAAAGGGGAAGGAACTTTTACAGAACTTTCATCATCTTGCAGAATATTTCTCCAAGGGCTTGAACTTGTGCTTGCCTCCTGCTGAAGTCTCAGGGCCAAAAGACTTCACCACCATCTCCCCTCTGAATTTCCTTGCTGGGAATTCTATCTGCAAAAGCCTGCGTGTCGCTGGGAGCTGGAAGTGCGACACATCGAGAAAAAGCGTGTCGCAGTCGCAGCTGTTGCTGTCGCATCACCAGAGAAGCGTGTTGCCGCCGAGGTTGCTGCTGCATCACCAGAGAACCCTGCCTTCATAAAGCTGTTACCCGATGCATCATCGGAGAAGCGTGTCGCCACCTCAAGGTCGCTGTCGCATCACCGGAGAAGCATGTCGCAGGGCCTGTCGCGGCTCCAAAGCTACAGAGTTCGCCGCATGGCCGCCGGGCGTGCACGCATCGTCTACACATCATCGCATCAAGGGCACCATCTTATCGCATCGCACCGGATTGTCGCATCGCATCGAGGCACCATCTTGCGGCATCGCAACCGAGCCACAGTACGAGAATCTACGCATCACCTCCTCTCCGGTAAGGATCAAGACGCATCCCCTACTTGGCGCAAGCATTGAGGCGCGAAGCATCGTCTCCCCCGAAGCAAGGAACCAATGCATCTCCAACGCTGCTGGCCTTTTGTTTATTTTGCATTACGCATCCAGGTACCTCTGTGAGAACTGTGTTGCATTTACCATCAACTTGAACTAAGTTACTTCTACCATCTTTAAGTCAATTTTGAGTAAAGTATTGTGGATTTTTGTCGTTTGTGGTTTTGTGTTAAGTCTATATAGAGAATTCTTATTTTTATAAAACCTATGTGGTGTCGATCTGTAGTGTTTTCACTGTATTACTGTATGTTCACAAATGCTTAACACACTGCCTCTGAGATAAGCCTGTCTGCTTGTGCAAAGCTAACAAGGGGGTGAGCAGGGTTTATCCAGAAGTGTAATCCCCTTTCCCTGACTTTGAAGCAAGGGTCCCTATTTGGTCGAAGGTACCTACCTCTGCCAACCAGAGACCCCCAGTTCTAACAGTCACACAGAGTTAGTCTACTCCTTTGGATGGGGTGTGGGAGCGGGTGTCCGAACTGTGAATGTCCTGGAAGTTTGTGCAAAACAAGAGATTGATGTTTGTGGGTGTTTGTGCACCATTTTCTGACCACTTTCCACACTGAAAATGCTTGGAGATTTACCATTGACATGAACGTGTAAAGTCCCTTTCCAGGGCGAGAGGGGGACAATACTCCCCGAAATCGGTAGGTGTGTAAAGGAAATTGTTTCTACATTTGGAAAAATACCTGCCCATTTGGAAAAATGTTTAGCAAGTCCATATTAGTTGCTCTGAGTTTTATGAGTGTGAGAACATATGCGTGTATATTCTTGCATGTAAAAATTAACTTGCGATCATTTTCCAAGCTTGTATATGGAAAGTGGCCCATTGGGTGAGTGTGGCACAGACTGGGACTATGCACCATACTTCAATCAAAATGCTGTTTCCCCAGTGCGGCCACAACCTTGCTTTAGGATAGGGGAAAGTTCAATATTGAAAGATTGACTTGCAGTCAGGGTAGCGGTAGCGGGACTTGGGCGTTTCCCCGGTGGGCCACCAGGGTGGGGGCCGGTTTTGGCCCCAGGGTGGCCGGTTTTGTTACCGTGGGCTGGCAATATCGGCACCCTGTAACAAAATCGGCCGAAACCGGCCCTAGCAAACAGCTCGTCCGCAACCCTCTCTCCCCCCACCGGGGGCTGGCTGAGCCAGGGTTGGTTTCAGTTCCCAGTCCGGCCCGTCTTGCAGTTGAAACCACCTGTCCTTTTTTCATGCAGAAGTCCTAACTGGACTTTACGTAGGGTGTAGTGGTTTCTCACCAGCTGGGTGCACACAGGGCCGGCTTTAGGGCGGTGCGACCAGTGCTACCGCACTGGGCACTAACCTGGAGGGTGGGCACTAACCTCATGGGGACCGCTGTGTTTAGCAATAGCTTCTGATTTAAAAGCACCTGTTGCGGAGTTCCTTGGACACACAGTTTTCAGGCAGCAATAAAAATCTCAAGACAACTCGTGTGATTAATGCTCCTGGTAGAGAGAGAGAGACTGGAGAGTTGTTTACTGGCAGTTTTGACTCACCATTAAGTAGTGCGGGGGGGTGTTAATATGCCTGCTTCAAAGAACAGATCTATATTTTATTTGGATAGGTGAGTGGATTAGTAAAACCTGCCTTTACCAGTACTTTAAAGCAAATTAATTATTTGCTAGAGCGGTTCTGTGTAGAAATGAGGGGCACTTTTGCTGGGTTTTAGTGAGGGAATCCAAGGAGGAGGTCATGGGAGGGGGGAGCTAAAGAAGAATTTTGCATCAGGCGCCACCAGTGCTAAAGCTGGCCCTGGGTGCAATGTTTGACATCATCCATATGGGACCGCTGTTCACTCAACTAATTAGTGCTTTGGCCTTTGATACTGTTTATGTGGCACACAGCCTGTCTGCTTCCTGATAGCTGGCTTGGCACCCAGTCTCTCTATCAGTAGTATGGCACAGGTGGAAGGGCAAAAATGGTCCTTAATTTGAATGAGGCTACATCTACATGCAAGTGAGTGAACACCCCCTTGACATTGTGCCACCACAATCACTGAGGTATAACTATACTCAGCGTTATTACATTGTTTACACATTCTATAAACTGCCACTTCTAGCTATAAGTTTAAGAAGTTGTAATTTGGTGGAATGGTCTTTCACAGTGGACCCAAGGGGGCTGAATTGTAAGATAAAACACTTCCCACATTGAGGCATCTCATCCTGTTGAGTTTCAGGTTTCTTTTTTTACATGAATATAAGCATTACAAAATGCTTTGTGCATTTTCCAGCACAGTTTTCAAACAACTTGGCTACAAAGTCAAAGGCCTTGAAACAATACTTTGATGGCCTGCTAAACAGGTCCAATCCCCCCAGTGGGTATGGGGGATCATCACCCCAGTTAAAAATAGTAAAAATAGTCACAAAGGAGCATTTTCAGCCCAATTCCGATAAAACGGATACATCCTCCTATTTTTTTTAACAATGCATGCAGCATCTTTAAAAATATCTACCTTTCACCTACTTTAATTTTTTCAATCTGCCCCTTTCAAGTGGATTCTCATATATAAATATTGCAACTAAGAATCTAGTTAAAGTAATTGGGTAGGGAAATGTACATTTTTAGTAATCTCATGCTCTCAGTCAGTTAATAGCAGTATTATCCCTCTGCAAATCCAGTTTTCAAACGCTCAAACACTACAGCTATTACTCTGTTGCAGAGGACGCACAGATTCAGAAAAAAGAAATATCATACTATGCTATTTTTTTGGGTTGTCAACTCCAATAGCACGATTAATGGAAATGTCATAGAATCATTATTAGTGTAGATGATCAATTACTTGTACCTGATTAATTAAATAAAAACCACAGCAACAACTGCAGCGTGGCACTAAAGAAATACCATCAGCAGAAAGTCTTTGAATCAACATTAATTATCTCGCAAATATTATGTTTAAAATTATCAAAGGAATGCAATGATTTTACCCAAACATCAGATAGACGTTTTCTGAAAAATATACAGACTTTGTTTTCAAATACCAGATTTTCTTTTTGGGTTAAAAAAGCACAATTTCCCCACACAACAGTGTAGGATGTATTGACAAATTGCACTTCTGTTCTACAAATCACAGAGTTATATTTCTTGCGAATCCATTAGTTTGGTCCTGTAGAGAACTGGACTTTTACTGCAGTTACCCCCACACACATTTTATGCCCCTTTTTTAGCTACTAGATGGTGATTTTTGACTCTGACAGTGTACTGAGGGCTTCTAACCAGACACCAGTGCCAGTGCTCCTTCCCTAAAACAAGGTGTGGTCTAATTGTGACAAAATTGGGAAAGGACTTTAGCACCCCTGTAAGTCCCAAGTAAATGATACTCCAGGTACCTAGGGCAGGCATACTAAAGTGACATCTAAGGGCTGCAGCATATCTTATGCCACCCTGAGGATCCCACATACAAATTCCATACAGACTGCCATTGCAGGGTGTGTGACAGTGCAAACCAAGAGTGAAAACATGATATGACACACTCCTTCGTGTCGTACCAAAGTTACTGCATCTAATATATGTAAGTCACCCCACCAGCAAGCCTTTGAGCGCCAAGGCAGGATGCATTATAAATTTATGTGAGAACATTTCCACATGAGTAGATATGCCACTGTGATGTCTAGTTTTATTACTGGATATTGCAAATGATCTTAAGGCATGCACCGGGTACTTGTCAAAATGAGTTCCCTAGCTACATGATGGCGTCATTGAAAATAAGGATGTTTGGTATAAAACATCTCCTTTTAATAAACCATCATTGATGCCAGTGTTGGAATTATTAATATATATCACCAAGGGGGCACCTCACAGGTGCCCCCTGAAAGCCTACCAGCTACTGGTGTGCTGACTGATTGGTTTTCGCCAGCCTGCCACCAGAGACAAGCTTTTGACCTCCAATGGTGAGGGCCTTTGCTCTCAGGAGGTCATAAACAAAGGCTGCTCGGGCAAAGCCCGTTCACACCCCCTCCCACAGGATGGGCTGCAGATTAGCCTTCCAAGGTAGGGGAGCTTTAAAGAACCCACCGCCTTTGGAATGCAAATCTGGCTTTTCTTACAGGAGAGGAAGCCGACCTCCTTTGTTTAAAGCCTTTGGCACCATTACGGGTGGGAAAATTAGCTATGCTGGAGGCTTGTTGCACTGCCAGGCTCGACACCTCTGGGGTGACTGGCTGAAAGTGAACACAAATTTAGAAATTCCACCATATTGTGTGTGGTGGGATTTGGAATTCTGAGAAAGGGTAATGCCCACTTCCCAAAGGAAGTGGTCATCTAGGGGGTGTAGTGACCCCAGTAGTAAGTAGCCCATTGTCTACTACCTCTCAATCCCCTTAATAGCCCTAAATTGAGTATTTAGGAAACTTCCTGATGCCAGGGCTGCAGATTTCTATGGACCAAAAGAAGAAGTGTAAAAAGAAGACTTCTTGCCCAAGAATCAAGGAACACAACTGACTTGGTGCCAACATTGCTAGCCTGCCTGCTGCACCCGACCCTCGTGGAGCAACTGACTCATCCTGTCACTATGCAGACCTCTAGAAACCTGGAGGTCTGCCGGTGCATCACAAATTGCTACAGAAGTGTCCTTGGAGTAGACGAGCTGCTCCCCTGCAGTCAAAGGCACCAAAGACGCAAGGTGAGGTTCACTGAGTTGCCACTCTCTGGCCAGCCTGATGTAGCAGCTTCTCAGGAAGAGGACTCTGCTCCTGAAGGTCAGATCTGTCCTCTCACTTACTGAGTGGACACCAGGACCAACTGGAGCCACATAGGGACTGATAAACAGGGGAACTGGATCCCTTGCAGAAGCCAAGGCTTTTTCTGCTCAGTCCGGACACCAACGCTGAGGAACATCAGCCTGCATATTGAGGGACATCAGGGACAGTGAGACCCACTTCGTGAGTGGCCCAGCTGTCCTGTTTGCCACTCTTCTGCAAGACCAAGATGTGAGTCTGAGACCGCCATCATCCGATGTCTCAAAGCACTTATGCTCCACTGCCCATGTCCAAGTGAAGTAATGTGCCAATGGGGTGCCCAGACCCACAAGAGCCAAGCTGAGGATTGTGCTTGCCCAGACTGGACTTCCAGTTGCTGCCTGCAGCCTCTTTCTGAAAGCCCCCTCCAACTGTGAGAGACTCCTGCACCAGAATCTGACATCAAAAGACACCACTGCACCTGAGCCCCATAGCCCGAGGAGAAGTGGACTAAAGGCATCCCCACATGTCCGATGCTCTCAAGGGTCATGCCCCCCTGTGGGTTCCCCCAGACTGCTCTCCTAGTCCCTACTTGTCGCTTCTTTGTAAATAGACCATTCTCAGATAAGTGAATGAGACACCCAACCCTATGACACACCTCTGCACCTGGGGTTCCCCAGAGTTTTCTGAACCGACTTGTTGGTGTGGCCTTGGACCTTGACACACAGTCACCTTAAGTCCTGATGAACAGTCTCTTATGTCGCTGCTAAGGGACCGAATGCAATACATGTTTTTCCTTCATGAGATAACCTTACCGATCCAGAAATTGTAGTGTGGCCATTTTTGAAAACTGTACACATTTATAACTCGAAAAGTACTTACCCGTTTCCGATGATCTTGGTTTCTAAATTTATATAAAAGTATGTGTTATTTACATAAATTGGTGCTGGATTTCTTTATTGAGTGGGTGTTTCATTTACTGCCTTTGTGTGTGTAATAAAAGCTAGCACTACCCTCTGATATGCCTAACTGCTTGCCCACACTACCAGAAAATAGAGCATTTGGGGTGCCATTTGTGCCTCTGTGGTTCCTTTGGCATTTTCCAGGACTCTCTACATGCTGTACCCTATTTTGATGCACTATATAGAGAGGCAGCTTCCTACAGGTCCCTGAATACCTCCAAATGCATGCATGCTCTGCTGCCCACATGGACAGAATCTACCTCATAGTCAATGCATCACAATCAGATGGCAGAGATGCAAATTATTTGTTACTGCTATCATCAGATGTTGGAAATGAAATGAAATGAAATGAAAAAGGCTCTTTTATAGCGCATGGCTACCTGTGAGCATCCCAGCGCTTAGGACCAACAGTGAGTTTAAGCGGAAAACATGAGGCCTCTGCGTGGCAGATAGTTAAGTCCGAGGGAACAACCAGGTCTTTAGTCTTTTACGAAATGCGAGGAGATTGGGTTCCTGGCGAAAGGGCGGGGGCAAAGAGTTCCAGAGTCTGGAGGCGTTATAGGAGAAGAGGCGTCCGCCCGAACGGGACCTGCTGATTCTGGGAACTTCTGCCAGATTGAGGTCGTTGGAACGCAGGTTTCTGGGCGCTTTATATGGTCTAATCAGTTTGGCAAGGATAGGGGGGCCTCTGCCATGGAGGTTTTTGCCTTAAAATGTATCCATTCCTTTATCAGAAGCCAGTGCAGAAGTTCAAGCGCGGGTTGAGCTGAGGAGCGATGGCTAGTGCTCGTCAACAGTCTGGCTGCAGAGTTCTGCACAACCTGAAGTCGGCGGATTACCGAGGTCGGGGCACCAAGGTAGATGGAGTTTCCATAATCGAGCCTGGATAAGATTAGGGCCTGGACTAATATTTTTTTGGCTTTTTCCGGCAGCTGAGGGAGAATTTTACGGATGGATTTTAATAGGCCGAAGCAGATGGCCGCAGTTTTCCTCGCTTGAATTTTAAACGAGAGGTCCACATCTAGCCAAATGCCCAGGCTCTTGATCTCACTTTTGGGGATGGGTCCAGGCCCATACAAGGGGGCCATAGCGTGGAGGTGTCAAATGAGGCCTGCCTGCCTAGAAGCATAAGCTCTGTCTTTCCACAGTTTAATTTAAGGTGAGACTGATCTATCCAATTGGCTACTGACTCTAAGCAGCTACACAGGTTCTAAGGAGGTGATTCTGCTTGGTTCAGAGAGACCATCAACTGGGTGTCATCAGCGTAGCTGACTAATTCAATCCCAAAAGGGGCCACTATCTCCGCTAAGGGCGACATATACACATTAAACAGTGTGGGGCTGATGGAGGAGCCCTGCGGCCCCCCACACTGTAACGGTACCGGGGAGGAACACCGATCGCCTTCAAATACCTTGACGAACCTATCCTGGAGGAAAGATTCGAGCCACATAAGGGCCTTCCCCGTGACTCCGAGTTTGTTAAGGCGGGCTAGGAGGATCCGGAGATTCACCGTGTCAAAGGCGGCACTGAGGTCCAGGAGGATAATGGCCGCCCTGCCACCTGCGTCCAAAATCCTCCTGGACTCCTCGACCACCTTCAGCAGGGCCATTTCAGTCCATTGCCCGGGGCGAAATCCAGTTTGAGAAGGGTGAAGCAGGTTGAATGTTTCTAGAAATGAGGCGAGTTGTCTGTTTACAAATTTTTCAGTTAGTTTGCTGATACCGGGGAGAAGGAAAATGGGGCGATAATTAGAGAGGTCGCCAGGGTCGAGATTGGGTTTCTTTAACAGTGGCTTGACCATGGCCATTTTCCAATCTCGTGGAACTATCCCTGATTTAATCGAAGAATTGACTAGATTGATGATGGGCGTATTGATGTAGGGCATGGCTGTTTTTATAATATTCATAGGGGCTGGATCGAGCGGGGAGCCGCTTTTTATGGCATTGAGGAGGGGGGGTAACAATTCCTCTGTAAGCAGAGAAAAAGAGGAGAGCTGGGGGAGCGCCTCTTGAACAGGTGTGTTAATGGAAAGGCATGAATCTATGAAGGATGTAGGGGGAAGGGTAAGAAGGATCTTTTGGATTTTGGTGTAGAAGAAATTTGACAATTCTTCACAGAGAGCTCCTATTTCATCTGGGATAGGGGGAGGTTCGGGGACTTTTAGCAAAGTTTTAGCAATTCTGAAGATCTCTTTTGGGGCGTTAGCGGAGGCCTCAATCTTTTCTGTAAAGAAGGTAGATTTTGCAGTTTTTATCGCAGATTTGTAAGCCTTGATAGAGGCTCTGTATTTGCTTTTCTTCTCAGGGGTGAAATCTTTCCCCCACTGTCTCTCCTCACGTTTGCACTTTTGTTTGAGGGTCCTGAGCTCTGGGCTAAACCACGGAAAATGAATAGAGCCCTTTTTTTGAATTATAGACTTTCTAGGGAGTACAGTATCGAGCGACTGCTCGATCCACTGGTTAAACTCAGAGTTGGCTGAGTTTATATCCGAGTTAGCACGGGGTTCAGTTGCCCTCAGAATTTCAGACCATTCATTAAGCTTGAGCTTGGGCCAATATCTGGCTTGAGCTCTGTGGAAGGGTTTGATCGGGCCGGGGAGAGGTGCGTTCCAGGCAAAAGGTATTACCATGTGATCCGACCATGGGACCGGACTCGGGTCCTTAATAGTTAACTCTGGGATGGTTGAAAAAATTGGGTCTAGAAGGTTGCCCTTGGAGTGGGTGGGCAACTGAGACTTTAAGGTAAGTTCACAGGAGCCCAGGTCTTTAATCAGATCGGTGGCTGTGGTATCTTGCGGGTCGTTAAAATGAATATTCATGTCCCCTAAAACAGTGAAATTGGGGGCTGAGCTAGCCAGGTCCACTACCGCTTCTACTAGACCCTCATGATATTGTCCTAAGGGTCCAGGTGGTCGGTATATCAGAAGCCCTGAGAAAGAGGCTACTGGGGACAGGGTGATAGAGAAGTGGACGTTTTTGCAGTCTGGGAGAGGACTGCCCAATAAACGACACACTAAGTGGTCTTTGTAGAGGATGGCAATCTCACCTCCAACCTTAACTACTCTATCAATATGTTGGATTAAGTATCCAGGTGGTAAGGCCTGTACCATGTCAGGGCCCGAATTGGGTCCAATCCATGTTTCGGTGAGGAACAGTGTGTCGAGCGCCATACTGTGCAGTAAGAGGGAGATTTCAACTGCGTGCTTGGGTAAAGATCGGCAGTTTAGTAGTGCAATATTAAGTTTGAGCTCCTGTTTCCGTCTAGTTTCTTCTGGCCTAATCGTTTGGAACAGGCAGTGCTGACAAACAAATTGACTGTGCACAGAATCTAATGAGGGCCTGCAAGGAGATGGAATATCGCTTCTTAATTGAAGAAGAGAGGAACGTGAGTAGGTAAGGGGGGCATTAGTGGTATAAGGGGGGCCCTGTTCCTTGGGCCCAGTCGTGCGCGGACGGGCGCAGACGGGCTTACCTTTGGCGCACCTTCGGTGCGCCCGCCGCGCGTGCCCACTGCGCGTCCACTGAGCCAGCAGCCTAAGTACGTGAAGTGGAGACGCGGCTCCGCCCCCTATTAGCAGGAGGTGCGGCCCGGGGTCAGTCTACAGCTAACACGCCCTCCTCTCTAACAGCTGAGCTGCGGGGACCGAGGCGGTTAGCAGGAGAGTGAAAGCAACAGGTGAAATCACACAAATTTAAAAAGCTTCAATCGCTAAACATAAGAGTTTTAAAACAGTGCAGGTCGCGCTTTTTAAGTCAGCGCTTCTATCAGGATGACAACGCCGTGTGGCCGCGCGTGAGGTCAGGCAGCCGCCTACTCACCGCAGTCCTTTCAGCGCCCACTGAGCCAGCAGCCTAAGTACTTCAAGTGGAGACACGGCTCCGCCCCCTATTAGCAGGAGGTGCGGCCCGGGGTCAGTCTACAGCTAACACGCCCTCCTCTCTAACAGCTGAGCTGCGGGGACCGAGGCGGTTAGCAGTAGAGTAAAAGCAACAGGTGAAATCACACAAATTTAAAAAGCTTCAATCGCTAAACATAAGAGTTTTAAAACAGTGCAGGTCGCGCTTTTTAAGTCAGCGCTTCTATCAGGATGACAACGCCGTGTGGCCGCGCGTGAGGTCAGGCAGCCGCCTACTCACCGCAGTCCTTTCAGCGCCCACTGAGCCAGCAGCCTAAGTACGTCAAGTGGAGATGCGGCTCCGCCCCCTATTAGCAGGAGGTGCGGCCCGGGGTCAGTCTACAGCTAACACGCCCTCCTCTCTAACAGCTGAGCTGCGGGGACCGAGGCGGTTAGCAGTAGAGTGAAAGCAACAGGTGAAATCACACAAATTTAAAAAGCTTCAATCGCTAAACATAAGAGTTTTAAAACAGTGCAGGTCGCGCTTTTTGAGTCAGCGCTTCTATCAGGATGACAACGCCGTGTGGCCGCGTGTAAGGTCAGGCAGCCGCCTACTCACCGCAGTCCTTTTCAGCATTGGAGGTGCCCATATTATACAAAATACTTAACCAGAAGCCAAAGTTGGCCACTACATCTCATGGTTACCATGAGTCCAGGGACAGCCATAACTCCACCTTGAATTACCAAATAAAGATGAGGATGACTGCCTTAGGATTGGGCCATCATTTTGCCAGGAATGGCATCCATAACACCTAGAATGTTCATAATATGGTGAGCATGGCAATTGAATGTCAGGGCACCGTAAATATTTATGCTGTCCAGAGCATGCCAAGGAGGATAACTTTACACCAAGACCACCGTAATACTTAGGATCTGCATGATTTGCGGGGGGAAGGGTCATACAGTGGCCATTGTAATCCTACTGAGGCCAGAATAAGAAGAGGAAAGACACTTTATAATGCACAGGATTTCTACAATATTCCTAGAACCACATTAAACCAGATGATCAAAACTAATGAATAGACTTCCTACAATTTGCCAACGAGGGTCTAGTTATGCTAAAGTCCCCCTAACACCTAGGATTCCCACAACACACTAAAGAGGGCCCACTTATGCAAGGGATAGCACAACGTCTGTAGCCAGTGAGATTGCTCACCAGAGAGATTGCCCAGCAGATGCCAGGAGTTAGCCTGTGATATCAAGGGTGTGGCCTCCTGACACACACACGCAGGCACAGGAATGTGTATAAAGGCATACAATCTTACCTACAGGCACACACAAATTCACAGATACATAAGCACTCATTCTCTCCTCAACAGTAAATCTATATTAAACAACATATCCAGTCAGCAGAGGTCTGGGAGCAGAGACATCAGCATTCTAAGGAACAGTGACATTAGCATCCTGTACATAGGTTTCAAGTAATGTGTTGGCAGGTAGAATGTATTCACGTTCTCACATTAATGGAATGGGGAAAACCCCTCATAATTGCAACTTTTAGTCACAAAACTGCTCAAGCCCCACTGCATTTTGGTCTAGTGATTTATTTGTGTGAGGTTCTATTGCCTGAAATTTTGCTTCAGGGCAACTCATAATATGTATTTTCCTTTGTCTGTAGCCCACCTTACTTAGAAAGTAGGTTAATACCCAAAGAAATATCTCAGTGCCAGGCAGTGCTTTAAATGGGCCGGTACTCACCGGTACTGAGTACCGGCACTTCTTATTTTTACCAAGCTTAGTACCGGCACTTCTCCACTGTCGAGAAGAGTACCTGTACTCAGGATCACATTGATGAGTTGGGCACTGGACTGGACCCCGAGGGCCAACTGTGAGCTGTTTTTTTGGCAGCATGTTTGCCATCTGTCACTAATATTCAGCTGTGGCAGCCTATTGGAGGCATGCCGTAAGGGCAAAAGGGCCTCTGCACTGTTCCTACCCAAATGGAAGCTCTTCTTATCCTCACCACCCCCCCGCCAGGTGTTAATGCTGGGTCCTCCTGTTAGTGTTTGGGACATTGGCGAGGGCCTGTGCCGGACTGTCCAAGGAGGAACCCAGGTAAAAAGAGCTATTTTCACCACATGGCCTCCCACTGGGGTCTGACTTTCTTCTGATTCACTTGGCCCTTCAAATCCACCCCCAACCCGCCAGCCCGCCTGCTGGGACATTGAGCCCATGATGGGCAGGGTTGAGGTGGTGAAATTGGCCTAAGCGGCCTCCCTGGTGCCCAGGTGACGTGGGAGGAAGTCAAATGACCTCCCGATGGGAGGCCAGTGTTGTTCTTCCCCTGACCTCTATCCTGCTAGACTCTGCACGCGCTCTGGACCCTGCTGTGCTCACTGTCTGCCACTGCAAGCTCTACGGCTGTGGGGCCTTCTGTCGAAAGGAGGGAGAATGGGGGTGAGTGAAGGTGAAGAGTGAGGTGGAAGGAGCAGAGAGTTTAAAGTAGGAAAAGATAAAGAGGCAGAAGGGGGAAGGGCAGATAGATAGGGGAGAGATCCAGACAGCTATCAAAAGTAGAAGAGAGGCGCGGAGATGGCAGATTAGAAATAGAGTGATGTTAGAGAGAGTGATAGGGTACAATTGGGGTAAAGAGAGTGGGACAGAATTAGCTACAAACGGCAGAGAAGTGAGTGTGGGCGTGATTACAAGATTTGAGATGTGAAAACAGATAGAGAGTGTATCTTTGTCTCTGAGAGAGAAAAAAACTTGTAGAGGAAGAGAATCAGCAGGTATTTGAAAAGAAATGCGTGGAATGTTATTGTTTGTGTGTGTGCCTTCTTGAATATATAAGGATTGCTCCAAATGCAAGCAAGTAGGAAAATTAAAATTATTATAATATTAAGAAGCTGCAAATCTTCCAAAACAAGAAAATATGAACATTTGGGGTTTGGCCTTAATTTTGCGTAACGAGTTAACACATTTTGTTTATATTCATACATTTCTAACATGTTATTTCCTATCCTGAAACCTGTGTAAGTGCCAGAGTCTCTCCTGTCCTTGACATTGATTATTAGCCTGAAAGTGATAATAGTAGGGTTGAAGGATTGGCTCATTCAGGGTTTTAGCTGTTGAGCTGCATGTATGGGAAGTTTGAGACCACTACCCAGGGCAATGCAGGGGCAAAAGGAATACTCAATAGAAGTGATTTGTATCACCATGTCTCACTCCGCCTCTAACCCCGCCCACTAGCCACGCCCCAAGCTCAATTTAATGAGTACCTGTACTTATTTTTTCCCATTTAAAGCACTGGTGCCAGGAATTTGAATGTGTGGGAAAAGCCACGTTCATAATTTGGGAATGAAAAAGAACACAATCTATACAGTTTACAGGACATATAGTTTAGCTGGATATTACTAAGAAATTACCAAACTAAAACAGCGCAGAAATGAAGAAATGTACTAGAGAAATGTGTCTGCATTTTGCATAACTGAAAATGAACGGTTGATTCAGTTAACGAGACCTCAGTTCGAAACATTCCACATTACGCGTCCATCGAAAAAAAAACGGCGAATTGGTGTGAAATAAACGTTAAATAGCATTTTGAAGCCGGGAGTAACCTTAGAGCATTTAACTGCACACGCATGTTATTTATGGGCTCTTGAAGTCCGTTCAATTTATTTTTTTATTTATGTAGCTGAAGCATTTCGAAAGGGCTCCACAATGATGAAAAGAGAACATAAAATGAAACTGAAATGGAATTACAATAACGCGACGGCAATGAAAAGTTGGAGCGAGAGGCATGGCTGCACAAAAGATGAGACGCTATTTTACAAGGGATTTAGCTAAGGCATGGGATTTGAAAGGATGAAATAAAATGCTGGCGGCGTATACTGGACCAACGGCTACCTTCGTACTAAAGCTTTTGCTAATAGCGCACCCTCGCCTCTCAATACTCTCTTTTGTTCGTTGAAGAATAAATCGCCATCACCTCATTTCTGTCGAAGCTCAGTCCCTTCCTTCCCTAAACTTGTATTCCAATCTCTTTTTCATGCCTAGTTTTCAAATAGCGCCTTAGGATGTAGAATGCGTGCGCGTGCTCACATTAAAGGAATGCGACTGGTCGTCATGAAGACTGACCGCTGTAAACACCTTGGGGCAGATTTACAAGCCCTTGCGCCACTTTTGCGTCACCTTTAACATGGGAAATGTGACGCAAAAGTGGCGCAAGGGGCGTGTAAATCTGCCCCCTTGGTCCGTATCATGAACAGCACCGCGGCGAAGAGCCTAGCGCCTGGAGGGCTTTTATTTCGCCCTATATGCCTCGAAGTTAAGGCATGATTGTCGCCGGCACGGCTCGAAACACTGAGAACCGCTTGCCTCTTTCTGTTCCGAGCTGTGAAGTCTGAAAAGGCTCCAGTACTTTGGGAGAAATATTGGTTGAATGAATGTACTTTAGACAGCGTAAACACACAAAAAGTGGCGCTCCGGTCGTCTTCGAGCCAACACAAGTGTTCAATATATAATACCACCGTGTGACCAATTCAGTTAAATGTAGGGGTGGGCAGAATTTGCGAAAGTGACTTTCGCAAATTATCGCGAAAATGTTAAAAATCTCCGCAAACACGCGGAAATATCGCGAAGATGCTGAAGTTTTTTTCCCGCCCGTTCGCGGTATTTTCTGCATGGTCGAGGCTCGCCAACTTACCCATGCGGTTGCTCGCGGGCGCGGCCATCTTGTTTTCACTCTTCTCACGGTGCATGATCGCGAGAAGAAAGACGTGATCGCGCGACCAATGACATTACTGCGGGCGCGAACTGTCGCGAGACAGCGCAAATGGCTACCAACAATCCAACATCTCGTGGAGAACGCGACTGGATCGGGAAAACTTGTCAGCGAACGCGGGGATTCAGGTATGGCGATCGCGCGCGCTCGAGAATGTATTATTTTACAGCGCGAGCAAGAAACAAATTATCGCTAAGCTGCGGAATGCGGAAATTTTTACATTTTCGCGCTCTCCGCGGAACGCGAAAATGTCAAATTATGGCAATTTCCGCGAGCGGAACGGAATTTTCGCCCAGGCCTAGTTAAATGCTCACAGCTGCGAAATCCGGTGAGAATAAAGACACCCGTCGAAATCCCATCAAGGCCTGCTTATCCTTCCGAGTTAAGTAAAATGAATACCACTAAATTGGCTTTCAATTACACCTTTTATTTACAGGGCTCAGAAAAGGCAGAAGAGTGTGTGAAGTGCTATCTAAAAACAAGTTATTATTAGACACACTGATGATATTAGACTCACTGACAGCCATTGCAACAAACTGAGATCATACACTGGCAGGGTTGTACCACTTCTTGGGGGAGGGGGGCATACTGAAACAGACCACAGTAACACCTGCCCTGTATGGGCTACTGTCACCTCTTCCCACTTACTTCAATCTCCCATCATCCTGTCTACATCACTTCATAATCGAGATGGAGAAGGAATCACTCTATCAATGTTAAGATATCGTTATTATCAACAAAGAAAAAGTGTCAGACCATCTGTCAAGGCCGGGCCAGAATTAATTTCCACAATTCGCAAAGTGATATTGTGCCTCTTTGCACCTAGCTCCCAAAGTTACCAAAAAGAAGTCTACTTCAAGGACTGTAATGCTACATTTTGAACAAAGGAATATCATGCTATAAGAACATTGTGGGCAAAATAATCAGTACCAACATTTTGAAAGGTAAGTATATATAGACGAAATATAGATGCACTATTCCTAACTCCACATCGATGTACCTTGCAGATATATATCGTCAAGGTATATGTTGGAAATTTGCTCTGTATGCATGGTCACCGCAGAATGATTGCCTTCTGTTATTGAACCAATTTTATTGGCCCTAGGGCACTTCACACTTCACTGCAGCTAACCAGTGGTAAAATGTTTAGGCTCTCCCGCCTAAAACATGATAAAAATGGTATATATGTAATTGCCACATTTAATTTAATTATAAATCCCTAGTGCATGGTACAACATGTACTCAGGGCCTGTAAATTAAATGCTACTTACGGGCTGCAGTGCACATTGCACCACCTACTAAAGTAGCACTCTAAAACATGTCTCCAGGCCAGACATTACAGTCTGGGTGGGCAGTTTTAAAGTGTCATTTTGGCCTGGCAAAATAACCCTTTTACCAGCACTTAACCTTCCTTTTTAATACTTATAAGTCTGCACAGAGAAAGGCCCTAAATGTCCTTAGGGTATGATGCATGGTATTTAGAAAGTCGGTCATGTCTATTTAATTATTTTACATTTCTTGACAGTGAAAAACCTCCAAAGTGTGTTTTTTACTGTGGCAAGACTGGCCCTCCCATAAGAAAACACTTATACTGCTTAAGGTATGTTTGGGAGCAGCTAGAACAATGGTTTAAGTACTCATTTTAATAGCAATATAAAACCCTACTCAACTGTCAAGTCGGATTTCATATATCTAATGTGAAAATTACACTTTTACAAAGTTGTACCGTTTCTGACTGAACCCAAAGGAGCCATTCTTCTAGTGTCCAGTGTCACCTGACTGCTGATGGTTCCCCTGTGGTGAGATGTGGATTGCTCCCAGACTGTGGACTAAGGGCTTGGGTGTGGAGATGTGTTCTCCTTCCTTGAGCAGATTGGCCTTAGAGGCTGTACCCAACCCTTCCTGAGCTTCAAATTATGTCTATCCTGTCAATGGCAGATGTAGGTCATACCAGGACGTGCCTCCTTTTGTCTTGCTAGTCAGCCTGGATCCAAACAATGTGGGAGGGGGTAGTAGCCCCAGACTGGTTTTGAGTCACTACAAGGGAGGGCTTGCTCAATATATAGTCACAACTGTGGGTGGACACAAGGAATTCTGACCAGGGGAAAAACATCTGTCATGCTGGTTTAAGGTAGAGGGAACACAATAGAATGCTGTTTTGTAAAACACCTAGGAAGTGCTGCGCAAGTGGGTAGGATTACCTTTTAGAACTTTTAACCCATTAGCTAGGGACTGTCCAGGTCTCCCCCTCCCCCCCCCCCCACAGGTTGGCACTGGGCATACATGTGGCATCCCCATTATCCTCCACAGAACACTACTGGACATTTGAAAATTAGAAGAATGAAATGAACCCAGGGTCCCAGAAGTGACTCCAAGGACTATTTGGCCAACATCGTGTTAGAGCTACAGAGAAACAACAGGCTTCCAGAGGCCTTTCCCTGCAACTGCCCACCTGGCCAGTGGCAATTGGCCCTACCCTGGACCCAGCTCCTGGACTCTGTTAGAGTGAGTTCTGACCCCCAAGTGGTGTCCCACAAGTCCTGGACAGGGCTGTTGTTAGAATGTACTTCTCCTGTCCCTAAACTGCAAGAAGTAGGAGACAGAACGCAGGATACCAGGACCACTGTTGAAGCCACAGACATGGACTCTGAATCACTGGCCTCAGCTTGCTGGTTTTCCCATCTGAAGGAGATCTGACTTCTAGAAAACTCTTAACATCGAGGGCTTCATTGGGCTGACATCAAGCGGCAACCCGTCAATGTCAAGGCTTTTCTGACCCAAGACTTCATACACTAGGAGCTTTCCCACCTTCTTCAAAGACTGTTCTGCGACCCCGGTCTTCAGCAACCTGCCGTCGTCGAGCCCCGCTTCAGATCCAGCTTGCAGTTGCCCACCTGAAGATCCATCAACAACCACTTTTCCTAAATAAACATTTCTACGTCAGAAGGTAAACTTTTCACCGGGAGGAACCTGGCCCCTGTATCCATCATCGTGGTCAGTTCTAACTTTTGACTTTGATCTGGTATAATGTGACCAGATAACTGTAGTTGGCGATTTGTGCTTTTTTTGCGATATTTAAAAAATTCAAATCTCTGGTTCTACGTATTGGATTTTCGCCATTTAAGTGTCATTTTATTTATGAAAATGTTTTCTCTTTTTCTAAATCTGTTTGGGATTTTTCTTGTGCTGTGTTTTCTATATATTACCATTTGAGTGCTGCATAAATACTTTACAAATTTCCTATAAGTTAAGCTTGACTGCTTTCTGCCAAGCTATTAGAGGGATAAGCACTGGTCTGCTTAGTACTTTAGAGGTTCACCTTGAAAAGAATTTTGATTATTCTTTGAAGAGGCTTCTCACTCCCCTCAACTAATACTAAATAATATTAACAGAATTTCTAATGCTAAAATACTAAAATAGTTTTTAACAGTACAGGTGTGAAGTTAGGTGTACAAAACCTATACTTACTTAACGTTCTATATTTTGGTTCCAATATATTGTCCCCGATTTTTTCCATGCCATAACATTCTGTTTTCGGTATCCAGTAATGCACAGACAACAAGCTATCAATTACCATGATTCCAGCAATACAGAGGCTAAGGAGGTGAATTCTAGCAATCACTCTGACACCTCTTACCTCTGAGAAACTCATTTAGACCAGCTAGGAACATTTGTGGTCATACCATGAATTGATAATTGTGGTACCACATGCAGTGTTCAAGGCATCACAGTGACTAAGTTTAAAATTGTGACTAACAGGAAGAGCTGTTGTTTACTCATACTTTTCACACATTTGAAGGTTCGAAGATAGCAAAAAATGTTCACACTGTTAATGGGCACGGTGCCATGCTGAGATGTTATAACAGTACGATTACTAATGGCATTACAATGCGTTGCTATAATTAGGAAAATTGTGGTAGAATGTGTGATAAATCACGTACCAAATTGATGATGATTATGCACACTTCCCACTCTCGAAATGAAGGTGCGAATTTCCTTCCCACAGGGAAAGCTGAATTTCGTAATCGGTTGAAGATCATTTACTGCAAAGCCAGCAGTGATAGAAAGAAGGTAGTTACGATTTTCAAAGCAGTGGATTTATACGGCCTTCCATGATCAATCAGAATAGGCCGATTTGGGGGATTTGAAAAACTTCCAACAAAAATGCCCCTTTTATAATACCAAAGTGCACTTACCATGCATAAAATATGGGAATTAGGACATTCTGGAGAACACCCTGCTATGTGATCTTTAACCACTCATTGTTTGATAAAATCTCAGCCCTACCAATAACTTACCCTAACATCTGCCAAGTTTGGAGCCGAAGGCCAGTGGTGAACTTCACACCATTGCCACTTGTCACAAAAGAAGAATCCGGTATCAAGCTGGAAAGCTAGCAGCTGTCAAATCTATGTTTTTTTTTATTGGAGAGAGATGATTATCAAGCTACAGTAAAGAAAATTATGGATAACAGAAGTTGTGAATTACCCAGTTGCCTTCAGTCAATGTGTATGCCAACCATGAACCGAGTTTGTCTACTGAACATTGCTTGAACCAATTGGTCAATTCACTGACTGGTAATGTTTCTGCTCCTTTGATAGGGTCCAGTGCAGTTGCTGTTTCAAGTCAGAAACTGAAAGAATAGCAACAGTGACTGCAAAAACCAGTGATGTGCAGATGCCGCTACCTTGGCCTTCTCCACTGTGCTTCAGCCAGCTCTTTTATTGAACAGCAGGGTGAGCATTGTGGAAGTTGTGGTGAAGTAGGCACTCTCAATTCAGCCCACCTTCTTATAATTATATAATATAGTATGGTACTTGCAATATAGCAAAATATGTGATGGGGAACTTGTCCGACAAACTCTAAATCAGGCCCTAAGTCATGCTCCCCATCAATCGGAGGCACTAATGAAGAGGGATAGGACTCAGAGGGTACTGGGAAAAAGAGTGCTTTGAGACCACTTCTTATTTCCCCACACCTCTTCTGATGTTTGTGGTCATCCTTTGTATGAAACTTTTGGTATTGCTACTAAAAGTCATCTAAGAAGATTACAGAGCAGTACAGACCAACTTTTCCTGTGGCAACAAGAATGGACTAACTTATGGTGGGTGGTTTAAATGGTGGAAATACAAAGTAAGAGCACCACCTTTCGTGATGGTGAAGGATGCCAAAAACCCCAAATAGGGATGAGTCGGTCATTGGAATAGGCGTCAACAAACATGCTGAAACAGACCACCACAAAATATTTATCATCATTAGAATTATACAGAAGACAATAGCAACAGGGCTTCAAGGATAATCTTGGTGAGTTGCCATTGCAGGATGGTGCCTGAGGTGGTTAGGAAGACTCCCTGAAAAAGAGATGTTTGATTCAGGGAGGAGTGTGAACAACAACAGGGATTATTAAATCTATTGGACCCACATGTAGATGTGGCAAGTGCATGGCTAGGAACTCCTTACTACAGTTAACCTTGAAATTGATCCACCAGGCCTCTTTTATGGTAAAGGCAGGAATATGGGTATACACTTGCCCTTATAAGCTAAGATGAGCGATGAAAGCTGCAGACTGAATTGAAGGGTGGCACCATGAATTAGGCAATATATATGAAAGGGAGATACTTATTTCCTTTGAAGAAGCCGGATATGGATTAGGCATAGGACAGTTCCTGACATTTGCTAAATAATGGCGGCAGCATAACTCACTTGAAAGGGATTTCTGGGAAGTCCTCCTGAATCTTGAACTGTGAACATGATAGCCAGTCTTGCACAGGGATGGAGACTGATAATTAATATTCGCTTTGTGCCCTAGCTATTAGAATCTAGATCTATCAGAGGTGTTCGACACAATCAGCCACAAACACCTCAGAGAAACTCTTGAACTCAGAATGGGCCTATCAGAAGTTGTCCGTGAAGGATTCACCTAATTTTTGCAAAACTGACAACAAAAAATCAAAATAGGCACCACCCTATCTGATGCAGCAGGCATCGACAGGGGTGTTCCACAAATATCTACAATCTCACCAACACTATTCAATCTGTACATGGAACCATTCACTGAAATTCTTCAACAATCAACAATCTCATCCCACATGTATGCAGATGATACTCAGCTCTACATCAACCTATCTACTCAGGAGGATATCCAGAAACTGCATGAAGCGCTTATGAAAACACAGGGCTGGCTGGCACACAACAGCTAAAATGAAACCCACTGAAAATGGAATTTATTATTTTCTCTCCAACCTTTAAAGCCCAACAATATCTTCCGTGGTCTCTTAACATCAAATTGCAAAACTGCACACCAACCATTTGCAAATCCATAAAATCACTAAGCCTCACACTAGACTCAAATCTAAAATGCATGCCTAGATACAAGATGCCACCAGAAGGGCTAACCTACACCTGTACCTTCTAAGAAAACTAAAACCATTCATACCACCAAGAGACCTAAAAACAGCTGTTCAATCTCTAGTGCTTTTAATACTGGACTATGGGAATGCTGCACTCATAGGTCTACCCAAAGCTATCTTATCCCCAATGAAAGTGACATTAAATGCAGCAGCAAGACATTTAACAGGCACACATCACTACAATTGCATCTCTCCATCACTCAGACCTCTCAACTGGCTCCCAGTTGAAGCCAGAATCCAACTAAAGGTGGTATGCATAACACACAAAGCCGTTCACAATTCTGGTCCTAAAACAGAACAAATGTCAAGCTATCAAGAGGTGGAAGGGATTCTAGAAGTGCTAAACCCCTCATACCTGAACCTCCCAGATTAAAACAAAGGAATACCCATGGTTGCACTTTCACCGGATCTGCCCCTAAAATGTGGAACTCCCTACCAACCTCTACAAACTCAATTATTTCACTCAAGCTTTTTAATAAGGAAGTCAACATCGTACTGCTAGAAAGACGTTGCGTAAAAGAACTGTGTGGAAGCTTTTATTTCCCCCTATTTGATACTATATCCTACTGCGATATACCTTGCTTGTCGAACTCTATGTACAACATATCTTAGTTTGTTCCAACCGCACTGCAACTCTCAGCAGCCCTCTCACTGTACAGCGCTCTGATACTGTGATGCTCATGTTCGCACTTTATTAAACACAATAAATAAATATTGTTCAAATATGCATGATGCAGTGGTAAAACATAAAATTAAATGACATTACATTGTTAAAACAACTCATATTTGTATGGATAATTTGTTCTAACATAATATTAGGTTTGCTATGACAAATGCATAAAAGCACATGAAAGGTCGGGAGACGCATGATCAAGGATCAAGGATGGGACTTGTCTGTGATTATAATGAATGAATGAATATAAACTTTATTCGGATTGTTTACGATCCATAAAAGCATTACAATTACAATTTAAAAAGTCTTTCAAGGAGATCTAGTTTTAAAAATTAAAAAGGCAGAAAATAAATTACGGTACTGTTTAAAGGTTTTTCCGATGTCTATAAATACATTTCAGAAAATTAAGGACATGATAACATGTGGCTTCGGTGTCCAAAAGCTGCAAACTTAACATGGCTGCTCTGCATTGTCTGAGACCCCAGGATTTTAAAAGGGTCAATAGCCAGAGTTTACGGTGTTCCTGATAAAATTTACAAAATAGGACTGTGTGAATAGAAGATTGACTTGATGTCCCATCACATGGGCATGGGGGTGGATTTAAATCCCACACATTTGGCGTTGGAAAGGCCACCAATTTATGAAATATGTTCAATCTAAATCTTATCAGGAGAAAACGTTCAAAGGTGCCAATGTCAAGTTTTAAATACGGCTGCATTGAAAGAGTAGCTTGGACCAGCGTAGCATGCTGCACCGACTGTTTTCCAGCTTCTGCCTGAAGTCTCATATTTGTCAGATGGTCCAACGCTCGCTTCTTTAAATTGTCGTTTGTGATTTCCCCGAGTTTTTCGGGATTACAATAATATTTTTCCAGTCCGAGATCGCCAAGAAAGGTCCGGATATAGGCCAGCCATTTGATTTTAAAAGCATAGTGCAGAGACATTGCATCCGCCAGTATTGTTTTTGTGACGTTGTTTGTGTCTGCCACCCAAATTCGTCGCCAGAGTAGAAGAGGTTGGATTTTGGCAAGATCTTCAATATATGATGCCCCTAATTCTAAGTGGCAGGCGTAAACGGAAGATGTTTTGGGGGCAGACAGGATAAATCTGAAGAACTTATTTTCTGCAGTTTGCAGAGAAGTAACGTCCGTGTATCCCCATAGTCCTGCTCCATATAGGGCTGTAGATTGGCACTTGGCTCTATATATGGTTAGCAGTTCTCTGGGTGGACGTTTTCCCAATTTTTGAGAAAACGACATCAAAGCTGCTAGAGCTCTTTTAAAACAATGCTTTCTAGCTTCTATTGCTGGTTTCCAGGAAAGTTTATTGTCTATCGTGACCCCCAGATAACAATAATCGTTTGTTGAGGCAATTTTTTGGCTGTCGAGGTGGATGGATGTTTGCTGTTTTTTCCCGACCCCAACCTTCATTACGAAAGTTTTTTTCACATTTATGTGGAGGTCAAGAGTTTTCATATACCGGGAATATCTGTTTAGGGACCTTTGGAGTTCACGGGGAGTTTGTGCAAGGAGGACGGCGTCATCCGCATACAGCAGGGCGGGGATCGGGCGATGATTGGCCCTTGGGAGGTCACAGGCACCCTTTAGTAACTCAACCTCCAAGTTGTTGATGTAGAGGGAGAAAAGAAAGGGTGCCAGGACGCATCCCTGTCTGACCCCCCGCTCTACTGTGAAAGTCTCCGTCAGTTTTCCCTTTGACCCGAAGCGAACTCTTGCGGATGGATTGGAGTAGAGTTCCCTTAAAAAGTTCAAAAGTGGTTGGTCTACCCCGATCTGAGCTAGAAGGGACCACAATTTTGTGTGGGAGACGCAGTCAAAGGCCGCGGACAGATCTACGTAAGTCATATAAAGTTTTGCCTTCTTTGCGTGCACATATTTTCCGACAATTATTGATAGATTTAAGGCTTGCTCGACCGTGCCTAATCCTTTTCTGAATCCGAATTGGAGATCGGATAGGATACCTTTTTCTTCCGCCCAGTCCTGTAATCTTTCTAGTATCACTCTTCCTGCTATTTTCCCCAGTGAGTCCAACAGGGAGATTGGGCGATAGCAGGCGGGGTCCATACGATTACCTTTTTTAAAAATCGGGACCATTATAGATTTGGTCCAGGACTCTAAAATTCCTACTTTTGCCGTGGCGCTACAAACCCTTGTTAAAATTGGTGCCCAGAGGTCTATCTGGTATTTAAAAAAGTCTGCTGGGACGCCGTCCGGCCCTGGAGCCTTGCCTTTTTTGGTGGAGTTCAATGCCGCAAGAATTTCAGAAATTTCGAATTTAATATCTATTGGGTAAGGTGGGAGTATTTTTTCTCCTACTTCTCGCTCTAGATCGTAAGTTGGTTTTTGGAAGATGCTAGTGAAGTGTGATACCCAGGTTGCAGCATCTATGGCGACTTCGATTTTTGGGCCCGATTCGGCCGCCAGGAAAGGGGTTCTGATGATTCTCCAGAAGGCTGTTGAATTTTTTTCTTGAGCACTAGTATGGAGTTCGTGCCACAGCGCTTGCTTCAGTTCCTCTTTCCTCTTTTTCCTTATTTTTAGGTATTCGCTCCTGAGAATGGCTATTGCACTGAAGTCCCTATCATTTTTATTTAAGGCTAATTTTAGTCTTGTATGTGCCTTGGTACACTCTTGATTGAACCATCCTGTGGTCCGCGATGAGTCAGTTTTTTGTTTTCTTGTAAGTAACAATTTTATTTTATCCATGATTTTGGCGAAGTTAGTTAAAAGCTCCATGTCGTTAGTATCTGGGTCCAAACAGGTTTCAATTTGTGGGTGAACTGACCTTATTAATTCTTTAGTGAGTTCTTCAGGGTTGATCCTCACCCACTTTATAGTATACCCATTTAGTTTATCCACGTTGATGTTTTCCTGGGTCAGGGCATTTGCTATTATTGCTAGGGAGCATTTTTGATGAATTAATAAGACTTTCAGAGTTAGTATTGCGTGGTCACTCTGCGAATTCGGTAGCACTTCGAAGTTCTTTACTCTTGTTTGCAGAGAGGCTGATATGATTATAAAGTCTACCGTGGTTTGATGACCTCGTCCTATGTAGGTAGGTGCAAGTGAGTTTTCCCCATGTTCCGAGGTGTTTACTATCTGGAGATCCAGATCGGATAGGAGATCATTCATTTGCCTTCCCATTTTGGTGTGCGAAAAATGTGTGAGTAAGAGGCCATCTTCTGTTACCATGCCTGGGCATTTACTTCTTGGTTGGGTACAGGCGTGAAGATTAAAATCGCCTGCCCATACTATTGATGCCGGGCCTCCTACTCCTTGCTGCATTATAAGGGTGGTTAATGTTCCGTGGAGATTGGCCAAAACTCTCTCTAGGTCCAGTTCCCCCAGATTATTATAAAAGTTAATAATGATCATCGTCTCTCTTTTCTGAAAATAAAGACCTAGGATCTGCAGGTTTGGGGTCAATTCAATAACCTTTATTCTAACATTTTGAATAGTGTTAGCTAGGTAAATACACAGACCTCCCTTTGGTCTACCTAGGTGTCCCGACTGCGCGAGGGATGAGTACGTCTTGAACCCCTGCAGGTGATATTCTTGTAGTGACCATGTCTCCTGTATACATAGTGCTTGATGATTGAGCGTATGATGCAGGATTGTCCCATCCTCTATTTTTGTCCTTAAACCAGCAATGTTCCATGAAATCAGGCTCAGGTTTGCTGAGCTGTCATCTGAGCTTTGTGTTCTTTTTAGTTTCACGGGGGCAGGTGGAATCTCTCGGTCTGGAGAGACTGATGGGAGATCAATGGTTTCCGTGCGGTCTGTATGGTTTTGGGAATATGCCTGTAATTGTGGTGGTCAATCGACGCCGTCCAGGGGACTATATCTGTTTGTTAAGTGGAGGCCGTTCCAACTGTCCCAGCGGGTAGGGTCGTTGTTCTTTAACCGATGGTCCTGTCCACTCCATTCATTCATGTCTCTATCTTGGCGATTTGGACCTAGTGATTTGAATGGGGGAAGCCATCCTTGCCGCGGCTGTTGCCATAAGTGGTTGTTATAGTGCGTAGATTGCTGAGGTTGCCACCATTGTTGGGTATTATGATGTGACCATGGAGGTGGGTTTACCGGGGGTGGGGTAACAAAAGGAGTGGTTTGGGGAAATGCAGCAGGTGGATGCCACTGAAAGGCTGGATACTGTAAGTTATGCAGGGGTCTAAACCTCTCTGAGTGGTGTTGGGGGTGGTAGATATTGTGGTCAGAGGGGTTTATAAAGTTGGGGTTTATTGGGTGTGCGAACGAGGGGAAATTTTGCCTTGTGGATGGAGGTAGGAAGTAAGAGAGAGGAAAGGGGTTTATTTGTGTGGCAGGTCCTCTATTGGACGAGTTACAAATGTAGTTTGCTGCCCCTATCTCCCTGAATTTGATACTGATGACATCCCCCGTGATTGTCTTCGTGCTTCTACCAACCCAATCTCCTCTACGTGCAGAGAAGATGTCGCCCCTGATGTGGGCGGGTAGTGGTCTGTGGATGTGGAGCCATTGGGCACATTTATTCCTCAGCTCTGCGAAGGTTTCTTTTACGCCCTCCTTCAGTGGGGGAACTGCTGTTAACACCACCACGAAGGGAGAAGCTTCCGGGGGTAAGTTGATTATTTTGGGCCGAGGTTGCTTGGTCTTCAGATCTGGTGGATTTTCTTGGGAGGGGGTCTCTGCTGTGATGGTGAGATTTCCTTTCGTTTGCCTGTTATTTGTTTTTGATTTTGCTTGAACTTCTGGGCCTGTTTGGGTAGTGGTCGAAAGATCTACCGCGCCCAGGGTGTTTTTGGGGACATCCAGATTGGTCGCTTTTTTGTCTAGTGGATGAGGTACTGCCGCTTTTTTGGTTAGTGATAAGTTAGTCTTGTTTATTGTGCTGGTTACATGTTTAGTGTTGGATGGTTTTTTTTGGGGTATTTCCTGTATGCCCTGCGTTGGGGCGAAACCATTCCTGCTTGATTTACAACTACATTTGGTGTTGATTAATGACGTGAGTCTGTCCAATTTTGAAATGAGTGGTTTAATCTGCGCTGTAATTTTTGCCTCAAGGTCGGATTTTAAGTCCATAACCATATTTTCCACCCAGCAGGGTATACCTGCCGAGGTATTAGGGGTTGGTGTAGTCAAATTATGGTTCTTTCCTTTTGTCTTTGGTTTTTCCTTGCTGGTTGGCATTGCCATGAGATTGGTGGAGACGATTTCCCTTATTTTTGTTGTATCTCGGATCGTTTCTGGGTCAGGTGGTACAGGATTATTAGCGTCACTCTGGTCTAATTTCTCGACCGATGATTGGCAGGCTTCTAGGTCTGGGGTTGCATCGAGATCGACGTATGATAAATCAGAGTCCGATTGGGTTACGGACAAATCGACAGAATTTGGAACAGTCAGCGTTAGAGCGGTATTTGTTGGTAGTGGCAATGAGCAATTGTTGGCTACCGGGTGAACGGGGGAATTTGCAGTTGCAAGTGAACCGAGCGATGATCGTTTTGCCTGCATGAGGTCCAAGGAGACTCTTTTCTCCAGTAAGATGATGCTTTTGTCAATGGTATCATTGACCCTGGATATAAAGAGATCTATTGGGCCGGTTACTTGTGTGACCAGAGCCACTTTCTTAGTAGCGCTTCTTGTTTTGGGACGCATCTTAAGTCCCAAAAATGTGCGTTTGGCTTCAAGAGGGGCTAGGGGGATCGTCGTAGGGCTCAGGGTGACAGGGCCGTGGCCGTCCTCTAACGGCCCTGTCTTTGCCCTGTCTTTGCCCTATCTTCGCCCCAGCTGCGTCCCGCGCTGCGGGAGAGGGGTGTTGTTATGTGGGAGGCGTAAAGGGCGGGAGGCGGACCCAGCAGGGAGAGCGGACCGGAAGCTCTTCCGTGGTCTTGCAGGGACTTCTGGGAAATGAAGTCCCCGCACGCTCGCAGCCCCGCTGATCCCTCGCGCCCCTTACCGCCTTACTGTCTTTGTGCTGGATTCCTCGCCTCTGGTCCTCTGGATGGTGCCTCTACCGACACCCACCGACGAAGCGGCACCCGCGGAGCGGGTGCGGCGAGAGGTGGGCTGGGAGGCTGGGAGGCTGGGAGGCTGGGAGGCTGGTACGCTGGGAGGCTGGTACGCTGTTTGTTCCGTTAAAGTGGAGCCCTTGCCGCTGGGTTGGGCTGCAGCGCTGTCCGGGTCCGAGGGAGGGGGCTGTAGGGGGCCCGGCCGCGGTTAGAGGGGTCACCGGCCTGTATCCCTCCTTTGTGGCTCTGACTGCAGCCTGCCTGCTCCGGTCGCTTCCTGCCTTCCAAGATCTCCTGCCCAGGAGCGCGAGGCCGGCGCGCGAAACAACCTTCTGCAAAACCGCTCAGTTAAGCCTGCTCCACTGTGTGAGCGGAATCAGCATGTGAATCTTCAAGAGACATGCTGCAAACACACACGAAACAGCCTAGCTTTGTGCGAGCACAGGGGACACCGCAGCTTTGAGTAAAGTCTAATATGGCCGAGAGCAGGAGGGTTAAAAAAAAAAAAAAAAAAAAAAAAAAAAAAAAAAAAAAACCTGTGATTATATTTAAAATCAACAAGTGCCCTGACAGGTTTCCCAGGTTCAGGCGTGGGTAATGGCTCCAGTCCAGGTTTTTTCGATGCATTCTGGGACTATGCTCTTGTTTGTCCCATTGCAAAACCAGGACAGCAAGTCCAACAAACCAAGAAAAAAAACAGAAAAACATTGACCTGGGAACCTTGTAAGGTATGCAGTCAGGGCTGTGGCCTTACATTTCCCATCAAACAATAGCTTTTAACAAACAAGACATATTTACTCACAAAATTGTTTTCACTACAAAAGGGGATTTCTTATGAAACTGACTGGATAACGGTGATCATAAATCCTTGCATTTGTTTTCAAAGCCAAAAGGATGAATTATTTGGAAAAGCCTGATTTGGAATGATATTCCTGCTGTGAGAGAATCCTTTAAGGTTCTTATTTTGCAAAAGATCACACCAGTTTCACTGGCTGAGCTTGCTGAGACTTTTCGCTGCGCCCTATGTGATTATTCATCAATGGTGAACCTGAGAAGCCCCTGAGTGTTTTCTTCCTAGCGAACAAATCGTTCCATTAAAGGAAGACGTGTATTTACACAATTCTAGGGTTATGGCAGTGAAGGGATTTCGAGTGTGCAAATATTTATTGAAGTTCTGAACTCAAACATTCTATGTCTATAATATGTCATCAAGTGTGTGGTGTGGACATACCTGCTGCTTAAATAATGTTTAAACACGACTCAAGCCTGAATCCATCACTGTCTCAATGAATGAGGGGCACAACTTGTATGGAAAATAGGCTCTGAAAACAGTTCATTGAACCTTGGCCAGCAGCAGAGTCAAAATAATGGGGCGTGGCAAGTGATGCCAGCAAGGGAATATTGTTAATTACCTCTCACCCTTAAGGCACAAGTGGTCTGCAGGTGACACTGTAGAGGGTTAGATATATAGATTTACATCTAATGGCTATGTGCGTTCTCGCTTTTCATCCCTTCAACAACACCTTCACAAAATATAGGGGTGTTTGGGCACTTTCACAGCCTTACTGCACACTTCCTCCAACTATTGTGAAGCTAAAGCTAAGTTAAGCGTGCAATTAGGGTCTAAAAAGCGACTGGGAACATTTGTGAGCATCCATGAAGCAATTTCTTTTTAGGAGAACCCAATATTTCTTACTACCACTTCTTGACTGCCCTCTTGGAACTCTAGTTTTCCCACCCCTTAGCTTCCCTTACAAGTGCAGAATATCCTAGCTTAAGTGCACTTGTAAGTGTCTTCGTATCCGTATTATGAAGTGTTTTTGCAGCTGTGTAGGGTAATGTATGATAGATGTGAGAAAAGTCACTTTTGATAATATTTTGAACAATTTACATATTTGTGTGGCGAATGTGCTCCTGTAATCTTTTTACTTGTGATGTTATTTATAAGGGTGTCTGCAATGTATAAAGTTGTTTGACCATTTTTAAATTATTTTTTTTTTTTAATTTGTAATATTTTTAAGATTTGTGTAATGTAACTTACTTGGATGTCTACAGTATCTATAGTTATATGACCATTGTCTTTCTGTAATAAATATAGTTTTTAGTTGCTGGGCTTTATGCTGGTAGTGCTATTCCCTGCATCCATTGATTTCTGTGGGATTATCTTGCATTTACTGAGAGTGTCCATTTGTGGTGTCTGACCTACTCCATTGTGTGACTAAATTAGATATGGGCCTTTTTTGTTTGTAGTATTATTGACGTAGATGTGGGTTTAATGCTCTTGAATAGCACAGACTTTACCTTTTGTAGGTGTGCCTTTGTAGTTGCACATCCCTCTCCTTGCTGCTTAAAATTTTGTCTTTGCTCTTACCAGTTAGTAGTAGATATATGCCTTTGTGGATTGCCCCTTAATATTTTCACCTTGTCAGTTACTTGCTTTACTTCAGTCAAACAAGTCTTTATTCGGCTGCAGCTATAGAAGCGCATCAAAAACCATCCAATACATTTGAAATGTTCTGCATTCAAATACATATAACAATATAAAACAGTTTGATTCAATTATACACTTTTAAAAACAATTTTCACAAGCCGATTGAAAACAAGCCCTACTTTGATAGCACCAGGAACCGAGACCAATGTCATTTTCACAAGAAAAAGAAAGTAAAAAAGATACACATCTAACAATTTAAAGCCAGCCACCAAATTATGTGTTGTAAGGGTTCATATCTTTTCCTAATCCGGAATGCTAATTTGATAAAATTCAATAATGCATAACACATTTCTGGTGATCCTAAAGACTGTAGAAATAGTAATCCTTCCTTATGGTGTCTCAGGTTTGAATTACACAAAATGGGGACCAGGAAAGAGTGTCTTGGCCCTGAATACAAAGTACAGGACAGAGGGAATTGCTTTGAGGTGTTATAGCGCACACAAGGTGGTAAATCCTGCTTCCATGACCCTGACATGGAGAAGGCAGATTTAAAGTGCAGCCAGCGCAGCCTAAAAGGAGTTAGCCAGTAGAGATCTGTGTGGTTCATAATTCACCCTAATAAGGCTCTATTCTGAGTGTTGTTGAGATCTGGACATATTTAACAATTGTTTCTTTAGTCTGAGCCTTTTCCTGATGAATATTAAAACAGTGCTCCATGTAGTGTTCTTTGACGCATAGCTTATGTCCTGGCCCAGTTCTAATGGAATTTTCGTATGGTTCAAGTAAACCTAGTTTTTTAGATGATTATTTCAAATATGAGAGCCATGAAATGTGGTCTGCCCTATCAAGTGGCAGTCAGCTAGTAATACATGTTCTAGTTACGCCAGCATCAGGTGACCCCCAGATTTTGACTCAGCGTAGTAAACGGGCCAAACCAATCACATCCTCCAGATATGTTATCCTGAGTTCCTCCCGGTACTGACAATAGTCTACGAGTACAACGATTTTCTACTCTTTGAACCAGTTTTACTGTAGCCTCATACCCCGGCACTATATGTTCCCACCAAGATACACTTGCTCCTATACAAACTCAAAAACAACAGTTGATGGACAGAATGCAGAACAATGTCATACATTCACCCCAGTACAGAGATCTGGGCCTAAACCCATCTTTTTTTGCTCACCATGCCATTCCAGTTTGAACCCAGCCATATGCAAATAAGTCTTGACCCTGTGCCTCATGGGAACAGTCCAGCCCTAAATGCCAAGCCAGGTCCTCCCTGGACTGGAAACTAGCATCCTAGGACCGGTTTTGGGGTTTCACCCCTCTTCAGCCAGGATAGCTCGATTCCAGTGACATGGAGAGCACGGGACCCACGTCTGGGCATACCCGTCATTTCTACGATTGGTTTGTTTTTGAACTTTTGGGCAAATCTAAATATGGCCTCAATGTTCCTACCATAGGACTGAAGTCTTAATGTTAAAAATGATGTCCAACTAAGTGATTGATGAAAAAGAATCCATAAATAACTAGATCATGCTTTACAGTTGTTTAGTTAATTGACTGATTGATCAATTCATTAAGACATTCATTCCTGTCCCTTACTAGAACCATAACAAAGATAATTACTGTTACTGCA
The DNA here is from genome assembly GCF_964204655.1 of Triturus cristatus. Classification (NCBI taxonomy): domain Eukaryota; kingdom Metazoa; phylum Chordata; class Amphibia; order Caudata; family Salamandridae; genus Triturus; species Triturus cristatus. The sequence continues at coordinate 535,829,473 of NC_140594.1, read as the reverse complement.
TCAAGCGATTTTTCTCTCCAGAAAACAATACTGTAAGCCAATTTATTTGATATTTCATGGTAAATGTTTGTCCAATGTTCAGTCGGATCAAAACAGAATAACCATTGTAATATTTGGACTGAGTAACAAAGATAATCTGAAAGAGAAAAAGCCACTGTGTTGGTTAACATTCCCAGTCAAATCAATGCTACAGCTAGGGTTCTGTCATGAAGATGTAATAGATCTTGGCTTTAGCTGTCTGGCAGATTTTGCTAGTTGCCATACCCATGGGAGGCGCCCTCCCTTTGCATGGCCTCTAAGCTAATTGTGGCTTACATCAGAGAAAGGTTAGATGGTGAATTACTCAGGGGCCAAGCGGTGGGATGTCATTCCAAAGTGATTACTTGATAATCCTGTTCCTTTTATATTTTTCAGATAAGGTCGAGTTTTTCTGTTGTGCACAGTGTTGGTTATATTAACTTACTTTACTTGCTTCGAGTTTTAGTTTGCTTCCGGTTTACACTTTGGGTGTTTCAGAATGTGTATTTGTTGTATCCTGTTTTATTCTATTTTATGTTATTATTGGCAGCTTTCTCGTTTCTGTGTGCGGCTTGAATTTTCCTGCCAGAGCACTGTTGCCATTTATTACAGATAAACTATAATAAAAAGAAAAAGACTTATATTTGGTGCGTCCCTCAAATATTTGAGAGACTATCGCGCTGTTGAAAATTAAATTAGCCTCCATTACTCGATTATCCAGTGAATATTTGTTTTTTTTAGGGATGTGCTTGCTACTTTCTGCTGGCTGCAGTGCCTCCTCCTGACTGGCCTCCGACAGGTAAAACGACAGGTCTAACTGCCTGCACAACCCTATCCATATTAAATAGATTATATTTACAATTAAAAGCAGTAGTTCTTCTGTTAAGTGTAAAGTACTGGAAACATTATAGAACGACTAACTTTTCCTTTGCAGAAAATGGTTCCTCCAATATTTCTATAGGACTATCGACATTATGGGCAACTGTTACCAATAATTTAATATTGCATCATCATCATCATAAATAGAATTATTGGGTAAACCAATCCTTAACATCCTCAACATCATATAGTACAAATTAATTCATATTCAACATGCGGCTTTCATCGTGTTATATTACATGAAAAAGCCTATAAACAAAGGCCCTCATTTATGGCATTTTGGCATAGGGCAGGGCATCAAGGCAACTTGCTGCACTGCCCTATTCTAAAGTGAAAGGGCAGGAATGTACCATATTTAAGCAATACGGTGCATTCTTCCTGTGCTGGTGCCGTTTTGGCAGCCTAGCTCCAACGCAGGCACCCTTGGTGCAAGAGTGCCTCCATTGCAGGCAGCATTGTTTTTGTGCAGGAAGGGGCACCTTACTACACAAAAACAATTCTATGAGCCATTTTCCTCTGGACATCTGGGGCAGATTCAAATTTCATGGGGGTTGCATGGAAAAACCCACCGCAACACCTCCTGGCGCAGAGTAAGATGATGCAGCTATTTGCACTGCGTCACCTTACTCATGATTTATAAGGCCACTTAAAGCCACGTAGGGAGGCTTTGTGTGGCGTCTTAAATCTTTACACGAGCAATGCATCACGCATATACCAGTTTACGTGGTGCAAAAGTGGCACAGGGCTGTCATAAATAAGCCCCATGAGGTTCAAAACAAAATTAAGCACACGATAATATATTTTCATATGAAAATCAAGCATTTGAGCATGCTTCTAAATACACCCTTCTGACATAAATATCTTTGATTAAATCACTTTCTGTGAAGCGAGGACCCCTAGGATAGGCCTAAACATTCCACAGTGCAGGGTGAAGTGTTTTTGAGTATTTGGGAATGTACGTTTAATGTTCCCATGTCCTAGTAGTGAAAAAATCTTACATTCGTTTTTAGTACATCTGTAAGGTCTACCTCTCCCATAAGATAACATTAGGTTACCTTATTACATTTAATAAGTGATAACTTTATATTCGGAGCAGATAGGAATGTCAGGTTTGGTGACAGTGAGACAAAGGAAGTTTGGTATGGGCAGGATGGGCTATTTCTGACTTGATGAAGGGGAGGAGCTGTCACCTACCGCACGTTCACATCACAAAGGCTATGCCGGAGCGCACTCACAAAGGGTTTGACACTAGTCTTTTGCGACTCCAGACAAGCTGGGGCCAAGACAGGGAGGGTGGAAACCTCCAAAACCTTCTACTTTTTCAAAGTAGGCACCATGTATACATTTTGGACCCTCAGCTTCAACTCTTTGGTACACCTCAGGACCTGTTGAAGAGCCTCAAGGACACATGTGCTGGTCTACAAGAAGGACTCCTATTCACATGCACTCCTGCCTTGCTACCCTGCTACCTGAGTGAAACAACTAGTCCTGCATATTGAACCCAGGACGAACAGACTGACTCCAAGGGCTATTTGGCTGGCCTCATGATCAGAGCTTCAGGGACAGAAAAGGCTCCAACCATCTTGAACCCAGCTCCTGGACTCTGGTTGCTCTGAGTCTTGCCCTCAAGTTGTGTCACCCTAGTCCTGGACCCTTGAAAGTGGGCCTGAGGGAGCTCTAACAGCCCAACCTATGGCTCAAGCAGAGGCCGATAAAGCGAAGCTCATTGCCTTGCAGCCTTGCATTGTAACTGCTGCAGCGCAATGCATCTCTGGCCCAGGACCAATCAGCTCCTCAGAACATATGCTGCCTGGCGCATCCTCAATGTAGGAACTCATATTGTAGCCTGGCAGCAGGCAAATCCAGCTCTGCACAATGCATCCTCGACTCAAGACATCACATCGCAGCCCCACTTCTGCTTAGAACAGCCACTGCATGCCTCATCCTCAACAAAGGACCTCGCATCGCAGCCTTACAGTTTCCCGGAACTGCCACTGCATGACGCATCCTTGACGCAGGAGATCTGGCAGCTGCCTCTGCGCAAAGCCTCCTCAATGTGAGACTTCACAACGCTCTGACACCCATATTTAAGGTACTTTGTTCAGCGAGCCTGACCTGCTCCAAGTATCCAGCTCACACTCTATTGTGGTCGGCCTGAACTTGTGACTTTGTCCCGGTCTGGCCTGACCTGATAACCACAGTTGGTGCTAGTGCTGTTAGGCGCTATTTTCACTTAAATCTTTAAAATTGCTCATCTTTAATTCTACTGATTGGATGTTTGTCGCTTTAATTTATTCAATTTTACCCTACGTTTCTCAATTGGTGTGGGATTTTTCATATGTTGTTTTTCACTTTGTAACTGTTTGAAGTGTGTAGTGATGACGTTGGAGCCATGGTAAGTTGAGAGGTTTAATTGTTGGCTACACGGTTGTGGAGCAAGAGGTAGTTGCTCCACCAGTTGCAAAGCCTTTTCAACTGTTAACACCTTTCAATCCTAAACATTCTGAGAACACTACACATGGAGAAAACATCACTAGGCAACATAGAACTCTAGAGAAGAATGCTGGAGAAGGTGTAAGCAAAGATGCATTCATCAACAGGTAAGTAAGATACTACATGCCTTCCCTTCTCCTCATTAAAGAAAAATAGAAAATACAAAAAATAAGACAATGAATACCAAACTACAAGAGAATGACACAATACAATAAAAAGAGCTTTCAATCCCGAAACTTCTTGGGAATGATACGAACCCTTGAACTTCTTCTAAGCCCAACCTGAACATCACCAGAACTATAGCTATCATTTACAACTTTTTTCTTGTGCAATTTCCAGTACCAATCCATACTTTAACAATTTTGGCAAGATTCCACTAATGCCCCACCGAAATTTGAACAGCATTATGGCCGATTCTCACAACTTGGCTTGCTAAACTTGCTGTTACCTTTTTTAACATAAATGGAAGACTTGATTGTGACTAGATCCCCAACCACCAAAGGGACAGTCTTGGCACTTTTATTTTGATCAAACCAGTTTTTAAGTTTGACTTGAGATTCAGACTTATTTAGTCTCACAATCTCCATGAGCTTGTTTAAATCAGATTCTGATTTTAACCAATTATTTATCCAACGAGGTCTGAAACTTGTGTTTGGTTTGCCTCCCCTAAGTACTTCAAAATGTGAGATTTTAGTAGAACCCTGAGGAGTGGTCCTATAGAACCACAACATGCTGTGTAGAGATTTAACAATGTTGTGGTTCCCATACCTTGCCCACTTGATACATTCTCCAACCACATGGTTCATCCTCTCAATGAGGCTATTGGTTTGAGGGAGGTATGAAGAACGTTTTGCATGTTTAATTCCACAAGAGTCAAGAAAACTTTCAAACTCCCCACACACAAATTGAGTCCCATTGTCAGAGACTAGGGTCTCAGGGAACCCTTCGCTCGAAAATATTTAATTTAAGAAGGAAACAATGGAAGAAGCATTGGCCTCCTTCACAAGCTTGATTTCAGGCCACCTGGAGGCATAGTCCATGAGTACAAGGACAAATATGTTTCCACCAGACAACCTATCAAAAGGACCCATGACATCAATGCCCACTTTGATCCAAGGACCCAAGGGACAAACTTTGGGCAGTAAAGGAGGATATACAGTCTTTAAACCTTTGCCAGCAGCACTACACACGCAGCAGTTGGCAACCAATTCTTCAATTATACTATATTATAACTATTCAATACCAGTTTGTTTGGTAATCTTTCGCCTATGCATTTTATTTTTATTGCAGAGATTCTTGTTTGGTGTTTTGCCTCAATATATTAGGATGTTTCTCACATCTCATACAAACAACAGTGTAGTTCACAGTGATGTTCACATCATCATATTGCTGTTTTTTTAAAACTATTTTTTTTATCATCTTCTACTCTCCATTATGCAAGCTGTTACTCCACCACCATCATTTCTTGATAATCCTGGTGAACCACTTGTGCGATGGGAGGTATGGTTTGATGCTTTTTAGACCTATCTGGGTGCCATTGGGGCATCCAGATTTTGCGCTGAAAGAAAGAAATGTCTTCTACTACACTCTCTTGGCTTTGAGGGACGGTCAATATTCAAACATCTTCCAGACATTATGAGAACTGATGATGACAATATTGGCGAATATCAGGAGACTCTCATCAAACTAAAAAACAGATTTGACAAACTGCCTAGTCTCCTGGTTCTTCGCCATATGTTTTTTAAGAGGAAACACAATGATGGAGAGGATGTTAATGTTTATATATCTGTTTTAAGGAGACTAGCAGCAGTCAGTTTGAAGGTTTCACGAACCAACGTATTCGTGATCAATTTCTTTGTCAGTGTAAGGACAAACAAATACGACAAAAACTGTTAGCAATGGGTGATCCATCTCTTGAGGAGACTACTAAGGTTGCTAAAAGCATTGAAACTTCCATAATTTCTTTAAAAGAACTTGAGGATAAGTTAGTGGAGCTTGTTGGTGCGATTTCTGTCAACAAACCTAAATAAAAGAGTGTGCGTTCTGGCAATAATACTTCCAACAAATTTAGAACTGGTGCAACTTCTAACAGTAGTGTTTGTATGCGATGTGGTAATCCGCCACATCCCAAAGGTGGGCGGTTTCCTGCATCTAGTGTCACCTGCAATTACTGCAAGGAAGTTGGACACTTCGCAAAAGTATGGCTTAAACTTAAAAATTCAAGGAAGTTTGTTGTATGTGCTGTTTAGTCTGAGCAAGACTCTGAATCTGAAGTTGTTTCAGTCATTTTTCATATTTCAGTGTGTGGTCAGAGTGACTATGATACATCTGAAATTTGTGATTCTTCTAAGTGTGTTGATCCTGTTGCTGAAGTCATATTTGGTGGTAACATTTTGAAATTATTAGTTGATTCTGGAGCCAGGATCACCATGATCACACAACAGCTTTTTGAAGAAGTGTGGGACGACAAAACTCTAGAACCTTCTGATCCATGTCCGGTTTCCAACGAAGGACGCCGCATTGAGTTACTAGGTTTCTTTGAAGATGATATGGAATTTAAGGGAAAGAAGATAAGAGGTAAGGTTTATGTAGCTGTCAAGGGGCTCAATATACTAGGGTAGTTTCACCAAGGCCTTTTCGGTGTTATCCTCAGGCCTGGTACCAAAGAACAAATTTCAATTGCCAGTTGTAGTGACAATGGCCAAACGTGGAGGGGAAGTTTCCCCTCTGTTTTTGGTGATAAATTGGGCAAGATCTATGGGTTTAAGCACAAAATTATCATCAAAGAAAATGCCATCCCTATTAAACATAAACTTAGGGGTGTTCCATTCAATGTCAGAGATGATCTCGACAGGGAGCTTAAGGGTCTTTGCGATAAGGGTATTATTGAACCCACTGAATCATCATTGTGGTTGTCACCTTTAGTAGTGGCTCCCAAGAGGTGTGGCCAAATTAGGGTTTGTGTGGACCTAAGGTCTCTGAACAAGGAGATCTGGGTCGATTCTTATCCCTTGCCGAAGATCAATGACCTGTTTACATGCATCAAGGGAGCTAAGTTTTTATCTGAATTAGATTTGGTCTGCGATTACCACCAAATAGAACTTCATCCCATCCTCATCGCCAACAATCTGTAGTGATGACGCTGGAGCCAAGGTAAGTTGAGAGGTTTAATTGTTGGCTACACAGTTGTGGAGCAAGAGGTAGATGCTCCACCAGTTACAAAGCCTTTCAACAGTTAACACATTTTAATCCTAAACATTCTGAGAACACTACACATGGAGAAAACATCACTAGGCAACATAGAACTCTAGAGAACAATGCTGGAGAAGGTGTTAGCAGAGAAGCATTAATCAACAGGTAAGTAAGATACTACAAAGTGCTGCATGCCTGCTTTACACATTGCCTCCAAGTTAAGCCTGACTGCTTTTTGTGTCAATTTACCAGAGGGTTAAACACAGGTTTACCAGGGGATTGCTTGTGTTTCACCCTGACAGACATTGTGATTGCTGCTTAAATAGGGTTTCACTTGCATGCACAAGATCACACACTAGTTATCCATTCCTTTTATGGTGATATGGTGCATGACCTTTCAACTGGTCAATGACGTCGAGCAGCATTCAATCAGATGCTATCAATCTGGAGTCAAGCACCCACCTTAAGGTGCCATCATAGATGAGATGGCACATTAGCGATATGGCATCCTTGCATGGCAAGCAGCCATCCTGGGCGACAAAAGGCCATCTTTGACAGCGTAATTCAGTTGAAAATATGAAGGTCTGCCACGAAGGTGAGGACATCAAGGTCATGATGCCATGTGCCAGTGATCCGTGCCATCGCTGATCTTGGTCACTGCAAGATGTACTCTCCGTGACCATGGCAGATCTTGTTCATTGCAAGATGTTCTCTCCTGAAATAACACACTACGGGTGTCACTTTGTGGTAATAGCAGCTCTTCGAGGTTCTAGAGACAGCAATCTGGCTTACCTTTACACTGACTAAACCAAATGAGTGCTTTTGTTGGGTTCAGTGGTAAGCATAGGGATGTTTTTGTAATCAGCTGTGTAGCTACTGTGACACTGATGTTTGTTAACTATGATCATTCTTACTGGCCTCAGCATTTTAAATTCTACTTTAGTTTTTACCCTATATTTCTTGAATGGCATCAATAGTCATGAAACACAAGCTTTAATAACATTGTCCAACTTTGAGTGCAATGCCAATAGCTCGGTGGGCCTCATCAGCAAAGTTCTCTGTATTTACCAATGTTAGACCCGGTCCTTTTGACAGGTTTATCCCCAAACCTTTTGCCTTTTGCCTCCTATTTTTCTGACCCTGTTTTCCTTTGCTGTATGATTCTGGGCACTTCACCACTGCTGACAAGTACTAAAGTGCATATTCTCTCTGTATAAATTGTGACAATGATTGGTTATCAATGATTGGCATATTTGATTTAATGGTAATTCCCTAGTAAAGTGCAAGGTGTGTGCCAGGGCCTGTAAATCATATGCTACTAGTGGGCTTGCAGCACTGGTTGTGCCACCCACATGAGTAGCCCTGTAAAGGTATCTCAGACCTACCACTGCAGTGTCTGCGCATGCAGTTGTAAACTGCCATGTTGTCCTGAAAAGTACACCCACTTGCAGCCCAAACCTTCCTTTTCCTTATATGAAAAGTACCTTAAAAGGTAAGACCAAGGTACCCCCATGGGCAGAATGCAGTGTATGTGAAAGGTAGGACATGTACTAGTGTGTGTGACATGTCCTGATAGTGAAATACTGTGTAATTCGTTTTTCACTGTTGAAAGGCTATCTGTCCCAAAGGCTTATAATTGAGGCTGTACTGCAACATTTTTACATGTGTAACTAGCAATAGAGACAAAATAGGAAAATTAAGTTTAGACTCTCTGAACTAAGAATTTAATAACACACCTTTTGGTGAAGGTGGTTTTTAAATCCTGTGTTTGAAAATTCCATTTGTAGAAAGAGGGCATATTCCTACTTTACCATTCTGTGTGCCTTTGGCTGTGTGTGTATTCAGCTTCTGGTGTGAGTGACAGGAGCTGAGATGTGCGTTTACTCTAAACAGTCACTGGGGGGTTGAGGTGTGCCCTCCCTTGTGTGGGTGACTCATTGACCTGCTCTGCATTTAGAGTGCTGGGTGGAGCATGTCCTTACAACTGAATGGGCTGGGTCTCCTTTTGCACACTGCTGTTTCAGCCCCCTGTGGTCATGCTGCACCAGTGAAGGCAGAACTGGTTTGAACTGGGTTCAGGCACCCCTGCCACAAAGAGTACAAAGACATTTTGGGGTATAAGTATTAGAACTAAAACCCCAGAGCTTTAGATTACTTCCAGGAACAAGAGGACCTTGCCAAGAAGAAGAGCTGGAGAGCTGCAACGAGGAGTATTGCCGCTTTGCTGTGTGCTGTGTGGGGTTGGCCTGCAGGTGCTGGTTCTGTCTGTGGTGGAGGAAATGGACTGACTCATTTTCCCCTGCTGTGGTAGTGTGCTTGGGAAGGACCCTCCAAGGGCTTGTGTGTGCTGGCCTCTTGTTGTGGAAGTCTCAAGGACATCAAAATCTGTGCTGTACTTCATGGAAACGTCTTGGTGTTCTACTTATTTGGAATTTCTTTGTGCTGTACCTGCTGGAAATTTTCTCTAATAGAATTTCCTTGTGCTATTACTTTCACAGAGCTTTGTGTGCTTTCCTCTGGGTGCTGTTCTCACAGGAACACCATGGGTTCTGGTGCACTACAGCACTGTGTTCTTCACGCTCCTAATTCTGAATTTGGAAGTGTGTGAGGAGCGCTTTATTGGGTAGCCCAAAGCATGTAGAGCACTGTTTAAGGATCCTGGAGCACTTCCTGGCGTGTTGAGCCGAAAGGAGGGGAGATCTTATTCTGGAGAAGGTGGTCTCCCTCTCCCTGATAGCTGTTGTGTGAAGGGGCCCAGCACTGAAAAAAGCGTGCCTCTCTCAGCACGAAGTTCCCCTGCAGTGCAGTTTCCTCCCCCCTTGTTGCTGTGGCAACCAGGGCTCCAGCGGGAGGTGCTGCCGGACGCACTGAGGGTGCCACATTAGCCGCTAGAGGGCGGGCCCCACCTCTCCAGCAAGGGAGAGCCAGTCGCAGTGAAGGAAGACCCCAGTCTGTGAAGGGAGGAGCCTGGGTGTGACGTTGGGCGAGGTTGCTTTTAGAGTGAAGCAGGAGCCCCGCAGTCGCACCAGCCTGTGTCCCACAGAGAAGGAAGATCCTCACACCTCCCACCTCTTGAGCCGGTGGAGGCACAGCGCAAGGTAACAGCTCATTCCGACCAGGTCGCAAGTAAGTACCGATTCCTTCTCTGGGATTGAGAATCTGCTCACTGCTGCGCCACCTGAGCACGGGCAGCGGTGTTTTCACTTTCCAAGGGAGAAGCGTGGCGATTGTCCCCTTCCCCATGCTCATTAACGCAAGCACATACGAACTGTGTGCTTGTGTCTGGCCAGCACCTTTTGTTGGCCCAAATGAGAAAGATCCTTCCCGCATCTTGCCAACTATGCAAGCTGAGGCCCTTGCCTGCTCTGTGGGTACTGGGGGAACGTCCCCTGGTGGAAGTAGTGGCCTGGGAAGGGTGTAGAAAGGGGAAGTGCCCTGATGAAAACCAGGCTTCCTGCAAGTTTGCTAAGGGGCTTGTGTTACAACTGTCGTGAACTACCTGCTATGTTATGACAAGGTTCGTTTTCACAAAGTGATTGACAAATTTTTTTGTGCAAAGTGATTGATAAAGTTCATTTTATTTACAAAGTGACTCATGATCTAGGTTATGATCCTGACAAGTGCCTATTGGCACAGTGTTTTATGTAATTATGGTCCTATGTGGTTTATGTGCATCTTGATGACAAGCGCCTAGTGGCACAGTGACTTATGTTACGTGGTCTAAATGTGTTTGACATGCTATGCAGTGATTTATAGTCTAATGTGTGTTATGTGTAAACAGTACCAAGGATATTTTTGATATAACCTTGTGTGGAGTCTCTTTTTGTGGTGTGCCTAGTGTGTCATTGGTGTGTGTGTGTTGCGCAAACACTTTACACATTGCCTTTGGGATAAGCCTGACTGCCCTGCCAAGCTACCAAGGGCGTGAGCAGGGGTTTTCTTGAGTGTGTAACTCCATTACCCTGACTAGAGTGGTGGGTTCTGCCTGGCTTAGGTGTATGCCCATGCCAACCAGAAACCCCATTTCAAACACCCAACCTTTGCCAAGTGCCAGTGAAGGTGTAGCATGGTCGTAGTATGACACGAAGGTATCAGTGTGATGCATATTTCTGCAGACCGATGTCTAGGCACAAAGAGCATTGATTTATGACTTCAGCTATGCTTCCAAATATGTAAATAATCCTGCTGCAGGCAATAGTTTAACAGTTACCATGCTTGTGAAGTAGCTGCAGCATGAGTATCATCAAGTAAGGTCCCAAATCACTGGGTCTGGTGGCTTAGTGAACTAATACATCCACTGTAGGGCCTGTGTTTGACCTCAAAGTCACAGGTGCATATCTTGGAGGGTCCACTCAGCCTTTCATCCTTAAGAGGCTGACAGAATGAGTACCATTGGGTAACAATAAACATCTGTTATTCAGCGCCAAGATACCCTTCAGGGTGAACTTTACAAATACACTGCTTTGGTTGCTATTTGTGAGCAGGAATGTGAACAACACATGTATAGTTGCAAGCCTGCTTCTCAACATGTGTCAATGCTGTTTTGCTCATATTTGTATATGTTTATTATTATTGTTTTGTTTGATCAGTCACTGCCTTCCATAGCAATGTGGATCATGAAACACAACACATGCACACAGTTCATTATTCCAGGAACCTGCTGAAAGGTTAGACAATTTCGATAACATTTTGCATTAAAACCCCGATCCTTGAAAACAAAATTCTTAAAGAAATCTACTACTTAGTGTTGGGACAGGAAAATAAAATATACTGTGTTTTGGTTGGCTTCCCTCATAAAGTGTATAGTCATAGTACATGAATTGTATCTGTTTTGTGGTCGGCCCTACACAAATGCAGTCCACACAAAATTTCGGAATAATTGGCCAATTGTTGGGTCACATGTCAAGGTCAAGAGGTTTTGTACTGGGATAAGGAGAAGTGATGGCTGATGCCTGAAGCCTGGTGGCAAGAGCTGCTGACCTTGAAACTAGGGAACTAGATTTGAATCTTCGGCCTGGGCCCCTGATTCTGTGCAAACCACTTAATTTCACGCCTTACCATTCTCAAAACTCATCTTAAGTATATAGGACTTAATTTCTGTTTTCATACTTTTTTTAACAAAATAATTCAATAATGCTGAGCCATATTTACAAGGCCATGCAAAGCCACCCTGCATGGCTTTTCATGGCCTTCTAAATATGGCCTCCTTTCACACATTACTCTGCGTGAAAGGGGCACTCCCACGCAACACCCATGGATTCTGACACATTACCAGATTTACAAGGTTTCGTAAACCTTGAAATGCGTCATATTTAACGCCTCCCCAGGGGAGGCATTAAAGTGGCACAAAGAGGAGAAATACCTTTATTTCTCCTCACTTTTTGCTCTTTCTATGTATGCTGCATTCTGCAGCACACATAGAAGGAGGAAAACACGATCAATGCTTGTTTTTGTGCAGGAAAGTGCCCATTCCTGCACACAAACAATCATCCCTGCAACGCAGGCACCATTGCACCACAATGCAAGGGTGCCTGCATTGACGCTAGGCTGCCAATTGTGTGCCAGCGCAGGGATGCGTCATATTGCTGTAAATACGATGCATCTCTGCACTTTTCTAATGACGCAGCTCAGCGCAGCAAGCTGGCTAGCAACGCCGAACTGTGTCATTTTCTGGTAAATATGCCCCTTAGTTTTTATCAGTACATTTCAATCTGCACAATAGAATAACTTGAAGGTTTGCTTCAATGCATCTGTTCTTTGACTTCTCGTGCTCACATAAAACCTAGCTATTTCCTTCCTTTTGGCCATTGCTTTTGCTATTAATTATTTATTCTTGCTGTGTTGTCCAAATTAAGGACAAACGAAAGTGTGTGCCAAATTAACAATAGGCTAATACAGTCTCCAGGGGGTAATTTGCTATTCACCATGTCTGCTCAGTAAACCCTTGTTTCTTTGAGAACACTATAACTTTACTCTGTTGACACATAGTGAGAATTTAACCCATTTCAAGATAATTATCAGAGCAAATAAATTTGCTTTATAAGCCTAATTTTTTATGTGAAATAGAAAAATATCATCCACGTACTTTTGACAGGAAATTCTTTGCCTACTAATCTCGGAGAGAATAAACAGAAATTAGTTGACGTGGTGTCTCTTCATTAGTTGAGCACTCCATGCTGCCACACTTGTCACTTAGGATTTAGGGGTTACAAAGACAACTGTAAGAAAAACTGAGCTAAATAGATGTTGCAAATAAATACAAATATACTTTCATAAAAGTGAATGCTTGCTTAAGGTTACATCAGTTCAAGAGATTACTACTAGACTCACTGCTCTCCATAGTTTCACTCATATTAACCATCCTCTGGAGAGGCCTTGCATTTATCACTAAAGCTTCACTCACACTTTGTCCTAATTTGAGTTTTCTCTAGCAGACCTCATTTTAGTAACAGATTCCGGATATATTAACTCCCCAAGTCCTTAATAGTTAATATTCAGTCTATTCTTTGACATTTTATCACTCAAGTCAAACAGGAGTACTTCTGAAAAAATCATCTTGAGACTTGCACCATGCTAGCCCTCACCAAGTGGTCAATGACATGTCCAACTGGCTGGTCATTTATTATCATTTATTAGATTATTGTTCATTGTTGCAGCAGCAGAGAATTGCTGACTGGGCAAGAGAACTATAATCAGAAAGGGCCTGCAGAGCGGACTATCAGATCTGTGGCCCCCTTAAAATTAATACAGATCGCAGCAAAAAATCTGCAAATAGTGCTATTTTTTTGAGAAACAAAAGAAAAATCAATGGGCCTGATGCACAAGGGAGCAATTGATAACTCTCTCTGCCGGGTCCTCCATGCCTTTTCTACCAGACATGTAGAGAGAAAATTTATGTCAGGCATCCTACCCCAAATAGGGTGAAACTTCCAGCACAGTAAAGGCAGCGGTCCTGTGGCCAATGAGCCACTGTCTTTCACTCAATGCTGGCGTAGCAGGTTGAGGCTCCATCAGTGGTTCTCTCACCTCCTAATGGGTCAGGGAAAGAGTGGCTGTAATAGGGTAGGTTCCTTGCCAATTGTAAGAAGAGCTCCCACTTAGCCAAAACCTAAATAATCCCTTTGTCTTTGCCTTAATTTTCATTCATTTTAAAATGCTGCTAGCTTTCCCACTTCCAAAGACAGTCAACCTTGGTAGTCCCTTGATTCTTTTCTTTCTCACAGCTCCTTAACTTACCCACCTTCACTCACTATAGGGAAGAGCCTTGTTTAAACTCACTGAATCCAATCTTAATATTCTATATAGTGACGACAAACTGACGACAAACTTTACTAGCAATACAAGTTCACCTGCACCACTGGTAAATTCTTGTTCCAATGGGCATTTCTATCATTTAATAAATCTTCAGTATGTTCATTTTCATTTAATTTAAAAGAATTTTTGCGTACATATCATATACTGTTCACTCTTGCTTTTTTTTAAGTTAATTCAAAATTATATCAAAATTATTCCATCAATTCTGTCATATCTCAATCACATCAAAATCCAGTCCATTGACTTGACATATATGCTCGACATTTATGGTCATGCCAATATTTGTTTTTCAGGTATTGCTCTTTTTTTAAGGCTAAAGGCAAAAAAGATATATTAGTTAAATAATATGTTCATACAGTAAGAAAAATAATTATATTACGCAAATCTTAAACGATCAATTGACATTTCACTGGGTAACTCAGTTATCATACATTCAAAATATTAATGGAGGTGCACCCTCCTCTTCACATATTTCTGTCTGGACCTTTCGCTTGATCAAATCCAGTTCCAAAATAAATGGTATTTTTGAATTCACAGTTATGAATTTCTGGTAATAGATTGTGGATTATGGGTACATGGGGAAGCAGTCATGGTATAAACCTTGTATGTGTTAGTTGCATCTTACGTGATCTCACCTTGTGTTTAGGGCATACAGATATGACACAGTAGGAATGATGTGATGAGCTAAGGAGAGAAGTTGTTTGGTTCAGCTTACAACATGTCCTTGGCACGGGCGGCTGTGATCTGGAGCCCTACTGGTGAAACGATGTATATTGACCATCCTATTCTTCATATGTGGAAGCATGGCTTCCTCCTGCTTTGTAGATGGTGTGATTACCATTCCACTGCTCTGGGGATTTCAAGGAGGATCTTGGGAGGAAATCTAGAGCAGGTGTATGTCTCCTCATAAGGCATGCCAAACACTTTGACCCCTGGAGACTCCAAGGGGTTGATTCCGAGTCTGGCGGTCACTCATGGGGGCGCGGCAGTGGTGATCTTCCGACCGCCCTATTACAATTAGGGTGGTTGGACCAGCATTGCCCCACCACGGTGCGGTGGTTCAAAGGTAGCAATATGCTTGGTGGAACTGCTGCGGTCCTGGCAAGCATATTACAAATTTCCTCTACACCACTTTTTTCATATTGGTTCCTCCTCCATGAAAACCTTGGCAGAGGGAAAACAATGGGGGCCCTGGGCCAAGGGGTGCATTGTGCCCCCTGTGTGCATGCACCCCCAGTTCTTGCACGGCAAGTCCATGCCGTGCAGGATCTGTTTTTGGTGCTCCCATTGCAGTGCCCATTTTCTGAGGCCCAACCATGGAACTTAAAAATAAGCCTGCCAGACACGAAACACTCGTAATCTGGCAGGCGGCCCGATTACGTGTTTGGCAGTGCGGCAGCGAGGCAGATTCAGTGCCGCAAGGCCAAACTCTGAATCAGGCCCTAAGTCTGAAACTGATACATCATAACACAAACTAGCTTTTTTGCACACTAGGAGCAGTTCAGCCATTTCACTAATTTCACAAGCGTTTCAGAGCATTGACTCATTTGTGTGTGAGTGTCTTTATTCCAAGCTTTGAGGTGTTCATACTAAAGAGTGTGCTTTTGAATTATAATGTTAAACAATACCAGTTGGTAGGGCTCAACATGTTAATCCCAATCATAATACTAAACCCTGTGTTAGCTTTCAGGACTGTTAAACACTCACTTTAAAATAACACAGATCTGTATCACAGACATATCCTAGTTTTTATGTAATTAGAACAAAACCCCGTTCTTGTGAGCAGAAACACTGAGGGACTGGATTTGCCAACCAGTACTTTTTTGTTTGTCTTGTAAATTCGCCTGCAAAGTTTTCAGTGTTTTGATCTGAACCTGTAATCCATTACAAGACCTTGTAAGGAGTGGCTCACAGGCATGGGCAGCCATGACCACTCGAGTAGAAAGCTTGAAAATAATTCACAGAAGTATATAAAAAATGTAGGAATTGTGCCAACCTCTTGAATCGATGCACATCGCACAAGTGTGCTACTTCACAAAGATGCACTTGCACAACTCGTGAGAAAGGCAGATTGGTCAGCAGTGCATCGATTTGTGTAATTCATACAGAAAGTGCGTTTTGACTAGGTGCGTGTTCAGGAGATAAAATAGAACTCTGTTTGCACTTTCGAAAAGTGCATTAAAACAGATTTGGGATGATGGCATGATTGCGCCTTTCAATTGCTAGATTGAAGTTTGTTTGAAATGTGCCTTCCTCTTGCATAAATAAAAAGAACCTTATTTTTGTTGAGTATCTTAATTCGTTTTGAGGCCTGACTTCCTACAGGGGAGCTTCCTGCCTGACCTTGTGCACCGTTTATGTTTTAAATGTGTTTGTTTGAAGTGGGATTTTTCTTGCTAACATAAAAAGAACCTTATTCCTGTCAATACAGTAACTTGTTTTTGGGCATGGCTTCCTACAAGGAAGTTTCCTGTCCAGCCTTTGGCACTCTCATTTGCTGTCGCATTCAAAACTTCCGTTTTTCCTTTTCCACAGTATCTTTTCCACTTTCATTGGAGTTTACTGCATCTGCATGAGTGTGGGCCACACAACAGCTGCAAAACATTCTCCAAGTATAATGCATGCTGTCTTTTTTAACCGTTTACAATTTTCTTATGCATCAAATGGGAATTTTCTTCAGGTTTAGCTACTAACAGTGCAGTGGCAGGTGCAGTGGCATTATGGCTCCTTAGCAATATCACTGAACCAAACCATATTCTGTGACAACAACCTACAAATTCCTCCATGTTTTCAAACACAAGGAAGTCTACGTCCAATGCCGTTTACTGGTTATGGTATTTCACCAAATATATGTCTTATCTCCCATTTTTAGGTCGAGCCTACTGCTTGTTACGAGACATACTGTGGACTTAACAAAGACAAACAGGGTTTTGGAGCCTGTCTATTGCTTATCATTATTTTGCTTTCTTGACACTCTCATTTGTTTGCTTTTTATTTGTGTTACAGCGTCTCAGTTTTATGTTTTTCATTCTCATGGAGCATAACCTCTTTACCACCTATTTTGATTGTCTGGTTTCTAAGCTTACACTACTTGCTTTTCAAGCACAGCTTTTTTCTTTTAGTTTCACTCCATGGGAGTGCATGTGTTTTCCAGCTGTCTCCCATGGTTACTTCTCTCCTCCTGCAGTCCATGTTGCTTTCTGTCATCTGTGTGAGTCTCCCCAACTCCTTCATTTTGCCCTCCTGCTTATATACTTCCCCTGCTGCTTTCTAACCAAGGTGCCTCTCCACCACCCGTTCCATGTTGCTCTCTTGCCCACTGCTTCTCCTTCACACTGAGCTCCTCCATGTTGCTTCATCCACCTCTGCCCTTTACCTTTCTCATCCCTTGCTTCTCCACCTCTGTGTTGTTTACCCACACCGCACCCTCCTTTCTCACTATTTGTTTTTCCTTCCAATCCCTGCCTTCTATGTTGCTTCCCCCAACTGCGCCTGCCTTCTCTCTCACACATTGTTTCTCCTCCCCACCTCCACCCTCCATGTTGTTTTCACTCTCCCACATTGTTTCACTCCACCTGCCCCCTTCATGTCGTCCCCACCTCCACCCTCCATGTTGTTTTCACTCTCCCGCATTGCTTCACTCCGCCTGCCCCCTTCATGTTGTCCCCACCTCCACCCTCCATGTTGTTTTCACTCTCCCGCATTGCTTCACTCCGCCTGCCCCTTCATGTTGTCCCCACCTCCACCCTCCATGTTGTTTTCACTCTCCCGCATTGCTTCACTCCGCCTGCCCCCTTCATGTTGTCCCCACCTCCACCCTCCATGTTGTTTTCACTCTCCCGCATTGCTTCACTCCGCCTGCCCCCTTCATGTTGTCCCCACCTCCACCCTCCATGTTGTTTTCACTCTCCCGCATTGCTTCACTCCGCCTGCCCCTTCATGTTGTCCCCACCTCCACCCTCCATGTTGTTTTCACTCTCCCGCATTGCTTCACTCCGCCTGCCCCTTCATGTTGTCCCCACCTCCACCCTCCATGTTGTTTTCACTCTCCCGCATTGCTTCACTCCACCTGCCCCTTCATGTTGTCCCCACCTCCACCCTCCATGTTGTTTTCACTCTCCCGCATTGCTTCACTCCGCCTGCCCCTTCATGTTGTCCCCACCTCCACCCTCCATGTTGTTTTCACTCTCCCGCATTGCTTCACTCCGCCTGCCCCTTCATGTTGTTTCCCCTCACACTGGCCCTCTGTGTTAGTTCCACCACCCCAGTCCTGTATGATGCTCCCGTACCCGTACTGCCCACAATAATTAAAATAAATATATTTAACGATCCAAATGGATTAATAGAAAAAAACTGCTTGCTTGATTTTGTTGTTGCATGCGTGCATGATGTGCATGTTTACAAAATAATGTGACAATATTTCCAAATAGCGCCATTTTAAAAACAAAATCTTAGCTACAATGTACATCATTAGGGATGTTGGTTAACAAGGCTAAAGACCATTGGCATAGCATAGACAATCGGTCCAAAAGGTTTGGACTGTTGGATTTATCAGTGCTTATCATTTAGCTCATTGGTTCTAGGGATAACATCAAGTCTCAGGTGTAATAGTTTGTAGCATTAGACCTTTCCAGTAGTGCTACAATTGTAATATTTCATGTGATTTGTGTGATGATAGAGTACCTATATGGCGATAGGGTTACCATAAAGTATTACAATTTAATTTTCCCCTTCTAAATGTGAAATTCTGATTCACAGAATCAGAATTTCCACAAGAAATTCCTCTTAGTTTGGGCTGAAACGTTTTATATGTATTTTATTTACCTGACGCATTGGAATTGCCCATGCTTTGTGTACATTTCCAGTACCCACATTTGTAAAAAAAAATGTTTGTCAATTCTAAAATACTAAAAACCTAGACATCTAATACAGTAGTAGGTGTGCTTCTACACTCTTAGAATTCCAACTTTGTGAAGCTGGTATTATACAATCATACTATTTAGCTAGGCTGAGGAGTGTTTTAAAAACCTTAGAAAATGAAGCAAAACACAAAAAAGTTGAAAATATGCACTGTAACTAACGTTTGTCGTCCCTGTTAAGTTACTCAACTATTCTTCATCGCTCGGAATATATATATTGATGCATGCACAGCCATGTTGGCAGGCCCGCTTAGCATTTTAGTCACAGTTACAGGTTGCTGACCTGGGCAACAACTGTTCTATATAAGTACTGAGTGAAAGTGCAATATTCAGGCAAAAACAGGTAGTACATTTGTTGAAAAATTCTTTATTTTTTTATGTAGTGCGGTTAATTTGCACCAGTGGTTACACGTGGGCACCACCAGCACTTATTTCAGGAGTCAGAACTCTTTGCCACCTCCTGTAATTAAAAGAGCAGCATATTAATCATTTTGAAGTTCCTATGAGTATAAATAGATGAAGGACAGTCAACACAGTCTTTCTTCACCATGTCATTGTATTGGAAATCCATCTTCTATTTCCAAGAGCCACATTGGAAACAAAAGTAGGACTATTGCTCCCTTTCCAGGCTGGTGTGCACTCTGTTCACTGACTAGGATGTTAGTACAGCCAATGGGAGAGGTAATCTGAGGCTCTGTGTGGTAGTGGAACCGCAACTGCTTTCCTCTTCTGCTCACATTGCCTCCTTAGACAACTTTTGGTCAGGCACTTCTAGAGGCAAGTGCAGTACTTTAGTACGGAAGAGAACTTGGTACATGTATACATAGATGCATGTAGAAAAGAGAGTGTTCCATCACTCTTTTACTCTTTTCATGTATATTGCTGTAATTGATGCCTACGTTCAGTAGTGGCCCTTCGGTTGGCTTTTCTATGTTTCAATGGAGTTTTGTAGCTTTTCTCAGACTCAGTTTGTGTTATGTGTCAGCTTTTATATGGTGGTGTTTTTCGTGGGCATTTCGGAGGTGGTCATTAGGCTGAAATAATACACAAATTGTGTTAATGTGCAAAGAAAGGATTGCCATGCAACTATGACTTGTGATTTGAATGTATGTGTTAGTACAGCACTAAAACACAGTAGAATCACTACACAAACTGGAAGGTGGTTTTAGCATCCACCCCAGTCCAGGGGCATGCAAATTAATATGCAACACACAGAGCTCTGTAACAGATGGCTTTATTCCTCAGCATACGATCACACACTACACACTGATTTATCATAACCATAAATAACCACACCATAACACTTCCCAGCAAGTTATGTAATTCCTCTATGAAGTCAGTCCAGAACAGCAAGGGTCCAAGTGCACATTTCTTTATGACACCACATCTCCAACTTTATTTACAATCAACAGTCATATCACATTTCCTCAGTAAGTCATCAAAGCGCTCATACTATGAGCCAGATTGAGTGGTATAAGGTGGTTGAGATGCACTCTGATTGCACACCGATGGAGATGATTGATCTGGACTGTTAGGCGGAGCTGATGAGCGTTGAGGTAGGTGCTTAAAGTGTGAAGAGTCCTGTGTGATGGACTTTCTGGGACGATGTGCCATCACTATGTGTCCTTTGCACGTCACAAGCCTCAGAGGATCAACAGCAAATGTAGTGTTTGTTTCTGCTTTTGTTTCTGTTTTACCCGGACCCAGTCACCTTCATCGAAGTGTCTCCTGAGCTTAACACTAAACGGAATGTGTTTTCATTTTGCACTTGCAAGAAGTGTCTGTGACACAAACCTTATCAGCACTGAAGGATTGGTTAACTGTCCACCATGGCAGTTTGGTTCAGATGGCTTTCCCAATTAGCAAGGTGGCAGGACTCTCGCCAGTTGTGGAGTGAGGAGCTAAAGGACAAGCATGGAGAGCTTGACACAGGACATGGCTTTACCTGCTCCCCTCCAAAGATGCTTGTTGAATTACTTTTTTGAGGGTACCCGTGAATTGTTCCCCAACACTATTGTCTTGGGGCCACAGAGGTGTGCTCTTTTTATGCTTGACATTTAGTTTGATTAGTAACTCCTTGAATTCTTTGCTTTTAAACGGCGGGCCATTGTTAGATTTGAGAATGGCGGGGATACCCCACAGTGCAAAGATGTCACCCAGCCGCTCAATAAACTTGTCATGTGTTGATGATAACTCCTCTACTAAAGGAAAGCATGAATACTCATCAATGACTACCATGAGATGATGTCCTTTTCCTAAGTGTACAAAGAAATAAACTGCAACTCTTTCCCAAGCCTGTGTTGGAAGGTCAGACATTGTCAATGAATGATGCGTTACTTTTGGGAAAGGCAGTTGCAAAGATGACATTCTTTTAGTTCCCTCTCAACTCGCTTCTCTAGGCGCGGGAACTACACTCGGTCTCTTAAGGCTCCTTTGTTGCCTACGATCCCACGATGTCCTTCAGGGGCTAGTTCAAAAATGTGCTGTCTTAGGCATTTAGGTATGAAGACTCTCGAGCCTCTCAATGTAGCAACTTCCCTGGTAATGGACAGTTCATCCTGTACATTTTAATTTTTTTTTTAATTCAACATCGTCAGCAAAAGGGTCGAGCACTCCTCTTCCACGACTGAGTTTAAATTATGTTTTTAGGGATAAGCATCTTCTGTTCGGCATCAGTAACAGCAACAATCTGTTTATGGATAGGACTGCTGGTGTGCTGAACTTTACAATGAAGTTAGTTTACTCCTCAGCCATTTTGGATTCCAAACTCTGACAATGAAGTGGTACTTCAGCAGGGTTCTGATTTTTACCCAACTGGTGAACAATTACATAGTTGTACTCTTGCTGTCACAACTCCCACCTCTCAATGTGAGAGGGCATATTGTGGGGCTTGCAAAAATAGTGAGCTGCGCTTGGTGGTCTTTAATGATAGTGATACGTTTTCCATATAGAAACATATGAAAATGTTTACAGGCCTACATTACAGCAAGACTCCCCTTCTCTGACTGAAAATAGGCATGTTCTGTGTCAGACAGGCTTCGACTGGCATAAGCCACAATGTGTCTCCGAGCATTCAGATGACCATTACATTGAGCAAGGATTGCCCCCAGCCACTGAGGGCTGGCATCTACTGTGATCTCAGTATGTAACTAGGGATCAAAATAGGCCATCTTGTTTGCATTCTTAGTCACACGTATTATTTATTTGAAGCTTTGATTACATTCAGCAGACCACTGGAAAGGGACATTTCATTTTGTTAAGTCTCTCAATGGGGCATTTACAGTAGCAAAGTGAAGAATGTCCCTTGAGCAATAACTGGTCATGCCTAAGTGCATGGTGACATCTTGTGGGGGCACACAGCTGGCAGTGCTTGCACTGTATCTGGGTCATGAGGCATTCCCCTATCAGAGATTATGTGCCCAAAGATTTTACGTTTGGTCTTGTGAACTTCACACTTTTCTGCATTCAGATGGAGACTGCATCAGCAAGTAACTGGCATACGTTTGTAAGAGCGTTATCATGTTCCTTTTGCTTTTCTCCAAATACCAGTATGTTATCACTGTAATTAAAAGCCTGTGTACAGATTGAATTTTTCGACTTATAACATCCTGAAATATTTTTGCAGCTGACAACCCTCCAAAGCTCAAGCTTTTCTATCGAAACAAACCAACATGAATTGAAAATGTAGTAATGTACCTATAGCTCTGTTCCAACTCAAGTTGATGGCATCCCTTGTTCAGGTCAAGATGGGGGAAGACTTCCCGTTCAGTTGCATGATTATGTCTGCTATGATCCTACAGGAGAACACTGAGTTTTCCCAGTAAGTGTTTGCTTTATTTGGTTGTACTCCTACTGGAGGTTGAATTTACCACAGTGACATTCCATCCAGTACTCCTGCTGGATGGAATCTTCCAGTTCAGGGAGAAGGCATGCATAGCAGCTAAACAATAGCACAGCTGGAAGAGCTTTTCTGAAAAGGTTGCTTCAGCTTGCAATGAAAGAGAAGAACCACTGTGGGTATGGATATAGAGCTTTAGTTAGTGTTACCTGCGATGCAGCGTAAAAACTGCCAATTCTGTATAGAACATTAAAACTGATTTTGACCATGAAACTCTCATTTGCACTTTGCACATGTTTAGAAAAATAATACTGAAACTGAGAAAAACTACAGAACCAACCCTTTAAAATTGTGCTTGGATTCATAGAAATTGAGGAATTATGAGAATATTGTGCTTGACATGTTTATTAACTGATTCCCGTATTATTTTAACAAAGTCGTTATGAAAGACTATTGATGGAAAAGCTTTCTATAAATCAAAATGACAAATTATTAGTAGGAAACAGTATATCCATGTAACAAATGAGGATTAAACATGATTGTGCAAATATTAATGATAAGACTTAGCATCTCTATTGCTTTCATTGTAATGCACCACAGCAAACAAAATGTTGGTGCAACATATATATGCTGCACATGACATGAAAGAAACATTCAGCATGAATGCTTTACATTTTAGAGTCTTAGATTTCCTAAAATAGCTTTATTATAATGATGTTTAAGAAAGTTTGCACGTATGTACTTTTAGAATTGTGGTAGCAGGCCCTATTAGATTGAACATGTTTACTTAATAATCACTGTCAAACATTACACATATTTCATTATATGGTATGTGTGCTTTATTTCATTATGTTCGAACGTAATTATGAGTCTCTTTTACAGATTAAGAAATGCTATCTTTAAAATGCATTAAAATGCCTTCTTCCTTAGGCCTACCTTATTTCATAGCCTTGTGTGATGGCTTGTTACGTCTTTCAGAATGTTGTTTTCTTTAAATATTTACATGACATTCCTAAAAGAACAGATACTTTCTTCGGTACTTCTTTGTGAGTGAAATCATAAGAACTTGGAATTTAAAGTGCAACAAAGTAAATAGGCTCTTTGTCAACTAACCTGTGTGGACAGAATGGACACTCGTTTCTCATGAGCCACATGGGAAAATATGTTGGAGAATCAATTTTGTACCTGGTGAATTGAAGAATGGACAACTGATGTCACAGATGGACTATTTCCTGTGGCTGTCCTAAAGGGACGGAGGACTACCTTCTGATGACCTTGCCGTTTGAGTTTCTTGTTCTCTTTTCCTTCTTCATGCAGCGATCACTGTGGATGCAAACTGAACCCCATTGCAGAGCCATTTCTCTTTTTCCCTTTTACTGATGAACTTGTCTTCTGGACAATTAGGAGCTCTCTAGTGAGAGACCAGACCAGAACAGTTCCTGAATATAGCTCCATTCCCCTTGCCCATGCCCATGGACTTTCCTTTATTGAACTTTAACCTGATCTCTTTGCTTATGTTAGGAGAACTCTTTTGAATTGTCCTCCCACCTTTGTGGGTGGCAGGAAACTCTAAACTGAACCATCCTCTTTATGGATTCTTTTATTCAGCAATAGATTTACTTTGCCTAAATGTGTAGTTTTCAAATATAAGCTGTAGCATTCATGACTGAACTTCTTAAAATGTTATTTATATGTATTAATTTTGGATCTTTAATATGATAACCAAATTATCTAAAATTTGAGTCTTGATTTATTCTGTTTTAATGTTGTTACATGGATATTGGGCTTACAAATATTTGATTTATAATGCATAATAGAGAGAGTCATAAATCATTTTCAGAACATCAGGTTATTTTGCTCTAGTTCTGTGTAGCCACATTAGAGCTACTGGTATGTATGATTCTTGTTGAACTTCCTTAGGAGGTTGGACTGTAAATTGTAATATTCTATGTCTATTGCATGGTTCTGAGAGTAGTGCACTTAAACTTGATCACTGATATGTGAGTTGGATACCAATTATTGGTCCTCATTGATGGTCAACAGTTCAACACCCTGATTTCTCACCCCTCACTGCGACTAACAAGGTCAATCGGAGGACCAGTGCCTCTGTGGGCGAAGTACAGAATCTGAGTGAGTTGACAAAATTAATGGAGTCATTATTGGGCCCAGAGTATGAAAACGTCTGCTGGATCAGAGGTAAAGCAAAGGACAATTCATGGACGATGAAGAAGAGGCCTCAATCAACTCAATGCACTCCCTAAAATCCTATACTGAACATAGAGTAGAGTTCCCTTTCTAGATGTTGCCCAACGCTCCCAGATATCAAGAAAACCACTGTATCTACACTATATATATATTTTTTTTAATTAAGTACTGAAAAAAAGGAAAAAAGTCATTAGATATTTCTGCAGGATTAAATAAATCATTTTGAAAAATGTTAGATTACACAATCACACACTTGCCATCAACCAAGCAGTTTTCTTAGAGGCCCCCTGCGTTGTTTTGCATGTCTTTAATTTTTTTGCAACCATCAACTGCTATGAGATGACCTGACGAGTGTGGTCAATAGCGCACTAATGCCACACAGTATTCTTGACCACAGATACAAAAGGCCTCTCTCCTCTGAGATTCCGTAAGAAATCACAATCAGCAGTTTGAGAATGACATACTATTGGAAGCAGTATAATTTTGCATTACAGCTTGTTTTGGTCTCCTGTTGACAGTGTTATATAATGTGATACTTGAAGCATACTCTGTTTAAAAATAGTTCAAGGCATAATAACAAGAGCAAAAAGTTAGCAAGTTCCAAACAAATTACCAGCTGTGTATTAAACTTTAACATTTCAACTCCTGGAGTTCCTTGGGGATAGTGAGTATGTCACAAAATGTGATTACTTGACAAAGAAGTCTTGGGACAATAATAGAAAATCACAGACCATTCTAATTGATGTCAAGGGTTGGAAAAGGACTGTAGGGTTATTTGCACTGTTTAAAGGAAGAAACACTTTGTAAAGATCCACTTAGATAAGGAATGTGGTTGTCATTATTGGGCACTGTGAACATGAGCTATTTATAGAAGTCAAAATAATTCTGACATTTTACTTGGTTTATTATGAAGATCTGATTTCAACCTGAGCCTAAAGTAGTTGTTGCTTTAACAGCTGCATAGATTTCAGACAGTGTTGATGCATGTGCTATTCCAACCATTTCATTATCGAAAGCTACTAATTGGAATGAGTGGTATTGTCCACAATGATGTATCTGCAATTTTATTAGCAAAATAACTATGTGTTCGTAAAAATAGAAAAGTTAGTATAGGGATTAGACCTGGCATCCTCGGTGTGGTTTCCCCTGACTTTTTACCTTCCTCCTTCTCTCTTTTTGCTGTATTCTATTTTGTTGGCACTTTACTACTGCTAACCAATGCTAAAGTGCATGTGCTATGTCCTCAAAACATGATAACAATAGCTTATCCATAATTGGCTTATTTAATTTACTTCTAAGTCCCTGGTAAAGTGCACTATATTTGCCCAGGGCTTGTAAATTAAATGCTACTAGTGGGCCTGCAGCACAGACTATGCCACCCTGTTAAACTGTCATCCTTTGGGTGGTCTTGTACCCAAACTTTTGCCTGTTGCCTCATATTTTTGCTGTATCTTTTTGTTGGCGTTAGGACTCGGCACACTCTACCACTGCTGACCTGTGCTAAAGTGCATGTGCCTCTCCCCTAAACTTAGTAACATTGGTACGTACACATTTGGCATTTTTAGCTTACTTGTTTAAGTCCCTTGTAAAGTAGTATACCATTTACCCAGGTCCTGTTAGTTAAATGCTAATAGTGGTCCTGCAGGGCAGATTTTGCCACCCACACAAGTAGGCCTTTAAACATGTCTCAGGTCTGCCACTGCAGGGCCCGTGGGTACAGTTTACTGCCACTGCGACTTGACATTTAAAACCACTTACCAAGACTCAAACTCCCCTTCTTGTACACATCAGTCACCCATATGGTAGGCCCTAAGTGACCCTAAGGGCAGGCTGCTGTGCAACTAAAAGACAGGACATGTCAAATCAAGTCAATAAAACCTTATTCGGATCAATAATAATCCATAAAAGTACAGAATACAGTAAACAATACAAAATACACAGTGTAATGCTGTTTACAAGATAAAAACAACAGGCCATACAAATTTTAAGACATGGTTAATCGAGCCAGAACCACAGTTTTTAAGAAGGAGCTCATACGAAACATAAGTTCATGGTCGTCCAGGGTCAAAATCATCGAAAATGCATGTTCCAGGCTAATTGGTTTTAATTTTTTAAAATACGGGGTTAAAAACCATTTAATATATTTGATATAAAATTTACAGAAGAATAAAAAATGTAAAATTGTTTGCTCGCTCTGACAATCACAAGGGCATGGTTCAACACATTGATCATTGTAGTTCCATAACGGAAAACTAAGAGCATATTTAATGGTACCTGCCCTAAGGCGAAATATGAGGCCTCGCTCCCAGTGACTCATTGGGAGAGATAAATAACTGGGTGTAGGGTGAGTTAAAAAATTGCGAGCTAGATATCTAGAGACACTAGGTTTCATAGACTCTCTCGCAGTCCTTTCGGCACTGAACAACATATAAAGTGTTTTTTTAAGTTCAGATTTAGATGGTAACGTAGTGGTGATAGGTTTTAGAAAAACATTTTGGAAGTTCACACTGCGAAGGGCGCTCAACACCCCTGAGAGCCAAGGAATAACCATGCCATTGTCACAACGTAGGCAATCTTCAATAATGTCCCTGGTCAATTTGGCTGCAGGGTTTTTCCAAATTGCCAGCCAAAAAAGCGCAGGGCGAGCACGAATAAAATCCCCTATAAAATACAACCCCAATTCCTTATGGCATATGTAGTGTGGGGAGGAAATGGGGGCACAGAGGAGTTTCCTGCAAAATCTATTTTCTTCGGCAAGTATGAGAGATCATCTAGCAGTTCCCCAAACCTCAGCACCGTATGTAGCAACCGGGACGCATTGGGCTTTGTATATTTTTAAGATAGCAGCCAGCGCACCGGTCTTCTTGGGGCGGGGGAGGCTCAAAATTGAGTTAATGGCCTTTGAGAACTTACCCCTGGAGTGGGCAATGTGCCCACTCCAGGAGTTGTTCGCAGCCAAGACCACTCCCAAATACGGGAAACTACTAGTTGACCCCAGTCTCTCTGTCCCCACTACGATGCTACCAATATGTCGTTTCTTCGGGCCACAAGCCATTACAAAGGATTTTTTAGAATTAGTCTTTAAATCTAAGGAATCCATGTGGTCGACAAAACCATTCACTAAAGTGCGTAATGCATTAGGGGTGCGGCCCATGAGGACCGCGTCGTCTGCATATAGCAGGGCGGGGAGATGGTTACCATTTATTTTAGGAACATCACCGGTTAGAGAAACCAGGTGTTTGTGTAGGCCATTAATATAGATAATAAATAGGAGAGGGGCTAAGACACAGCCCTGTCTAACCCCTCTATTGACTCTTACCATCTCAGTCACCTCATCCACATGGCCAAGCCTAATACAAGTCTTCAAATCTCTATGCAGATAAGCCAGGAAGTGAACCATAGATCCGTCCAGACCATATTTCAATAAGGCCCTCCAAAGCAGCGACCTATTAACAAGGTCGAAGGCAGTAGATAAATCCATAAAAGCAAGGAAGATTGGGCATTTACGTGCAACGGTGTATTTGCCCAAAATAAGGTTAAGGTTAAGGTACTGCTCTGCAGTGCCGCCCTTATTACGAAAACCCATCTGACAACTCTCCAAAATATGGTTATCCTCGGCCCATATGAGGATTTTATTATACAATACTCTGCCTAAAATTTTTAAGGTGTTGTCGATAAGGGAGATAGGCCTATAACAGGATGGTAGGGACCGATCGCCCTTTTTAAAAATAGGCACTATTATACTCGATGACCAAGTTGGTGTAGGGAGGTGAAAGTTACATTTTTAAAAACGTTCAACAGGAGAGGGCCCCATAAATCAGGGTAGGCTTTAATAATGTCAATGGGAAGGCCGTCAGAGCCTGGGGCTTTATTCCCTGCGCTCTGAGCGATGGCCTCTTCGACCTCAGGTAGTGATATATCTACCCACGGAGGGTGGTTAAATGTTGGAATGGCCGTAGATGAGGATGGGACCGCATAGATCTTAGAGAAATGGTCCACCCAGGCAGCTCCGGGAATGGTACAATCCATTGGGGTCAAGAGCTGACCCGAGCAGCGCAAATCTTTGATCGCGGCCCAAAAGATATCCCCCCTTCCACGGGCAGCGGTTTGCGCTTAAACCTCCCAACGCTCCTCGAGGATCTCCTCCTTCCTTCTACTAATGGCCAGTTTATATCGAGTCCTGGCATTTTTCACGTCAGTCGGATTCCTCGGGCAGGAAGATAAAACATGCCGCAGGTCGCGGTTGGCCAGAGAACCATCGTGGTCAACCCATCCCTGGTCCGCCGTGATTACACGCGGCGGGCTCATAAGCTGGGCACGGAGAGCTGAGCAAATCTTAACAAAATCCTCAACTGCCACAGGATTCGGATTTAAGTCAGACAGACATGAGAAAAAAAGGGGTAGGTTATCTCTGACCAGAGTCTGGAAAGTCCCCATAACATTAATACCCCTCCATTTTAATCTAAGGTTATTTGAACTAATGAAGAGGTACCTGGCACCACATTCCTTTTTGTATACTGGGCGGTGGATTGCTTTTAAGCAGGCCTTAATGGGGTTGTGATCTCCTTGAGGCATGGGAATTACTATGGCCTTACTGATGCGATCGGCCAGCCCAGGAGAAATAAAAATATAGTCAATCGTTGAGGAGCAATCTCTACCTCTAAATGTGGGCACTAGGGAGGCTGTTGGGAAACAGTTAGCCATTATATCCATGGCATTCTCCAGATTATGTGTACTCAAAAAGGAAGTTAATTCCACACCCCTTTGGCACCCAGGTGCTGGGTTACAATCCCTCATAGTTGAGCAATCAGCATTAAGTTTTGTATTAAAATCACCTCCCAGCACAAGGCCACTAGTCTCATCAAAGTTAGGCCTAGATTCCAGAATAGTAATAAAATTAAAAAGACAGGACATGTACTTTTATGCTTTACATGTTCTGGCAGTGACATACTGCTAAAAGTGATTGTCACTGCTGTGAGGCCTACTCCTCTCACAGGCTAGTATTGAGGAAAATTCCTGATCAGCAAGGAGTAGCTTTATTACGTTGATTATTCACTACTATTATAGAAATGCCACTTTTAGAAAGTGATATCCAGGTAAGTGATAGAATGCACACCGTTCTTTATTTGCTTCAATAATTTAAAGTCACTCTAAACAGGAACATTTTCCTTTCGCATGCAGACTTGGTCCGTGCCTTGCCCCACAAGCACGTAGATATGAATCCACAAAGTATGGAGCAAGGTTACGCCCGATAACCAGTCGCACAGCAACATCCACAGGTACTCAATATACTCCATCCTCAATTAAATAATCCATTTTAATCACTTTTATTCCTTTGTTTGTCATATTCTTTTCTTTATTTTCTTCATCCACATCAAAGGCATCATGTTTTCCCAATTCTTAAGAATGCTACAGATATGCCCATCCAGGCCTTGTACTATAGCTCGCAGGAATACATCATTCATCCGTGGTAGCCAGATTCGCATAAACGCAATGCATTTCAGGCTTGCCAGACCTTCGTCAGGGTACCTACAACATTGAAAACAACCATTTGTTGTTTACTACAATTATCCATGTAAAGCAAATTGTACATCTGATGTTATTTTTTGCAAAAAAATCCTCTCCATGCATTTTAAGAAATAACCCTTTCTTTTCCAACACTTATCACCCTTGCCCCAAAACCAGTTGATATCACCCTGAAATTGTCCCAAACGTGTCCTCTGCATTCACCATCAAGTAAAACATGCGAACTTTACACCCCGTGTATCCCCTTCACTCTAAATGTGTACAAAATTAAAACCCACAACATAATCACTTACAATGCACCAACGGAAAAAAAGCCTTACTCTGTACCGGTAAGATCCCAATTCTGTGTTTGGCGGTAAATTTGCATCCTGATGGTCGTCACCAGGCTGATGGGCCTTCCTGAGGTATAATGAGAGGAAAGAGCTGAGACTGGCACCTGAATATGCCTTAACTTGTCCCCACACAAAGAGCCGCATACCCCCCTTTGACGAGTCTGGAGAGAGGGCAGGAAAGGCAGAGACTTGTGATCTTCAAAGGCCTCTTTGAAGTCTCTCCCACTTCAAAGGCCCAACAGGGTATAAGTATTGGGCCCCGACACCACCAAATCAGAACTTTTCTAGAACCAAGGAAATTCTTCCTAAAAGAAGAGCTGCTGTGCTGCAGGAGGGACTGCCAATTTGCTAACTACTTTGCTGTGTTAGCCTGCTGCGTCTTGTCTGGGAGTGAGAAGGACTGGACTTTTTCTCTACATCCTTGAAACCAAGTTTCTCTAGGGGCTTGCTGGCTTGGCCCCTGTTCTTCAAGTCTCAGGGCAATCAAAGACTTCCTTCAACTCTGTTTGAGCTGCTAGACTCTGCCATCTGTGGGCCCTCCCTTGCCTGAGGTGCCCCTCTAGTCCTGGGCACCAGAAGAGGGTTCTGCTGTTGTTTTGCTCCACAATTGACACATTGTCACCTATGCACCGATTGGAACTGACGCAGTGCCGTTCTACGCTGATGAAGTGCTGATCTGAGGACATCCCTGCGCAGCTCGTCAATGAGGCAAGAATTCACAGTGAGGTTCGATGACAACGCAGCGCCAATATGAGGTCCCGACTCCACGGCTCGATGAAAATGCAGCGTCAATCTGAAGACACCGCTGCGACACCACTGTGACGATGCTGCGAGGTTCTACAATTATGCACCACCTGCATCGTAAGGGGTTTGATGATGACACAGTACCAAACTGAGGCTCAACTTCGACACATTAACCCAGCTGCATGAATCAGAGCTGCCGCATCGAGTCTTTGACGCCAATGCTTGCTCCATCCAAGGTACTTTTTCAGCGAGCACTGAGTTTAGCCTGTAACCAGCCTGCCCTCCATCGCGGTCGGTCTAGAACTTTGGATTTGTCTTAGTCTAGCACAGCCTTAAGTAACCATTCAGCGCTGTTGGCTTCTAAGCAATGTTTTTGGAGTTAATCTTTAAAGATTCATATCTCATTTTCTACTTATTAGAGTTGGGTAGTTTTGGGCTTCTTTTTCTCAGATAAATATTCTCTATTTTTCTAAACTGGTGTGAAGTCCTTTTGTTGTGTTTACACTGTGTTCCTGTAATTCAAGTGTTGCATAAATACTTTACACATTGCGTCTTAAATTAAGCCTGACTGCTTCATGCTAAGCTACCAGAGGGTGAGCACAGGTTAATTTAGGTTGTGTATCTGACTTACCCTGACTGGGATACTGGTCCCACATTAGACATAGTGAAACCTCTGTCAACTAGAGACCCAATTTCTAACAATAGGTAATTATAGCCAATGGCATTTAATAGTTCAGAACATTCCTGGCTTCGTGGGTCTGCTGCTATTAGACATTTGTTTTCATGTAATGCAAAGACCAATTGAAGAAAAATGTAAAAGAGATTCTGGAATGAGAAATTGAAGTTTTTGCTTTATGATAGTTTGAACTTCCAGCATCATACTTCAGGGATGGATTTTTGCTTCCTCAGTGTGTTCTTTTAAAAGCATTTCCTGTTTTCATTTGATTGGCACATGGGAAAATAAATATTGTTCTCACAGATATCCTTCTATTCAAGCAGCACATTGCAGGAAGGCAATAAGGTTCATTCAACAAACCTTGATAGTGATTTATTAAATGATACCCCTTAGTCTCTGGATAGAAATGTTTTATAAGAGGATTCTAAATTGAAATGCTTTAAGATGTTATTTAAGAGACACTTTATCTATAGAATGTAGGGACTCCGAGAAGCAGAAAAAAACTTTAGAGCAGTAAAAGCAAAAATAAAATTGTAATGCATGGCATATGTATACATAATGGCAGACGAAGACACTTTTTGGATTTGCTTATAACGTTTGAGCCCACGGGCAGATTTGAAGTAAATGAGGCAATGTATCAACTCAGTCTGCTACGTTTTGTCACAAAAAGAATGGGGTGGGATGTGAAAAAGTAATTTCACATTTTACCTTGCACAAAAAATGTTTCCAAAAGATAGAGCAAATGTTACTGAATGGCTTCTCACTAAAACTGGCATGTACGTAGAACCTTACTCAGAAAGCATATTTTTTGGGCTTGGTTTTTGAGGTATTTGTTGTTAAAAAGGTGTCGGGCAGGATTTAGAGGGCTAACAATTTTGTCTGTATTTGCTAAAGTCAATCCTCTCCATCACAATTTTACATTTTGAATTTTTGTATATAATGAGATTGGAATGCAAAATGCTGCTTGCCGCGGATTGCAGGACTTTCTGGTGGTGTCACATATCATTGAGCGCGTCAACATGGTCACGTAATTATATGTCATTGTGTCGATTCATTGAACATTAGAATGCAGCTGTGGCTGCACATCACACAGTGCTCCCATACATCACTCTGCAGTCTATCCCTGAGCTGTACCCAGCCCAGTGCAGCCCTAATGCACAATATTCAACGTTCACTGCACACACACCTTCAGGTGCAGAACTGAGGCACATACATCAAGAGGCGCCTCGCCCAAAGCATCCCTGATCAACCTCTGGGACATATTATTTATTTATGCATTTGTTTATTCATTTATTTTATCATTTGGTAGTGCAACATTTTGAGAATAAAAGGTTTTGAAAAGAACAGCCGATGGAACATAGCGAGTTAGATAGATGTTTAGTAGAGACATACCAGGAAGAGAATGTGAGATAATAGTAAACAAAACAGTTTCCTCATAAAGAATCATCATAAAAATTGATGTTCGACATATATGCAGGTGACAATCTAGAACTATTAGAGTAGTTTACAACTCCTGAATTCAGGGGCTGGCCTTCTGCTAAGAGGAAGTGAGATACAGTACGGGGGCCAAGAAAACAGAAGAACCAGAGTAGGAAAGTGGTATGTAGTTTTTGGGTAAAGCTAAAATGTTCTGATTAGCAGACTGTGCATAACAGGTGGGGTTGGAGCTTGCCAGGGTGTTACAAAGATAGCCATGGGTAACACAAGGAGTAATATATGGATAACACAAGCACTAACCACTTGAAAAGGAGCCTTCTTTTTGCATGCAATCAACCATCCTGTTGTTGAAAGGATGACATGGAAGGTTGCTTGGGGATTAGTAAAGCATTCGTATAGTATAGTTTAAATATCTTACCTCAAGGGGACAAAGGAGTGTTTGAAAGAATCCAACTACTAGACTGTTACAATAATCAAGTTTACTGAGTACTAGGGAACCAGAACTTTAGCAATCTGGAATCAGATGAGGTGGCATATCTTCTGTGTGTTTAAAACTTGATACTGAGCCACATGAAAGTGATGGTGATGATTAAATCCATTCGACAGGAAGGACTAAAAAGAACACCGACATATCTCGAAGAGGAAGAAAAGTCAAATGTGTCAGAAGTGAAATAGACTAACTGAGGTAAAGAGACAGGTACGGTGGGGGAGGGAAAGTTTAACCATTGCCTGTGGGTAGCTTAGCATGAGAGAGTGCAACAGCATCAAATGCCTGTTCAGAAAGATGCACATTGATAGGAGCAAGTTGATAAGAAGTGAGAAATTAGGAACGAGAAAACATCTTGGAAATTCAGGGTGTTTCAGAAAAGCATGTCCTTAAGCCTTTCCAAATGTACATAATCCAACATATGGGCGAATACCATTCAAAATATGGACATTTACAACACCCATGCTGTATGTCTATGTGTTTTGTACCACACCTATTGACTTTGTCAATGCTTGGTAAAATGAGTATCTTTGGGGAAGTTTCACTTGCTTACCCAGTGTTACTGGGTCCACAGCACAGGGTTTTAATGTTCTCTACTGCACATCTGGCTATGCATGTGAAGTAGTGCTTGTGATAGTGTTCCTCCTTGTGGGACTTCAGAACATTTTAGAAATGAATTAGATTGTGGAGTATATTTACTAAAAACTCATGGAATACAGCACAGCTACCAAAGTTATTGTGCTGTGTTACTGAGAGGGAGGGATCAGGAAAGCACCACATGAACTTAAATATGGCACTGTCCTACTTTTTTCCTAGCTCTGGCACACAATTAGGCTTTCTATCACCACGCACACATCTTTTCACCGAACTGGCAGGCTGTGTGTGTGTGTGATCTCTAGCACAGATGTAGTACTAGAAAGATACACATTCCAGTAAAAAAATACTGGTTTTATGATGGAACCACGAATGTGATTACATCGCATGCCTTAACAACGCAGTCTTTACCACGACCGAGTCTTTACCACACATGCTTTTACAACAAATTTTGTTGTAAAGGCATGATTGATAAAGGCATATGTGTGGTAAAGGCTATACGCCAGCCCCCGAATCCTAAACCCCAGCCCTAAAAAGCACCGCTGCCCCTTGCCCTGAGCCATAAAACTGGCCCCAGCCCTAAAATCTACCCTGACCCCCTGTTCTGAGCCCTAGAAGCCAGCCCCAGTCTGAAAAGTACCCCAACCGCGGCCCTAAAAGCCAAAACCTACTCACCAAACTGCATCCCGATCTTTTTCGTTCCTTCCATTCTCGTCCGGCAGAGAGTACCTCCATGTCTCCAATACCTCCCACCCCCACACATTTGCTCTGAATCTAGAGTACTGACTGCCTTTATCACGCACATACCTTTCCTCCTTTACAATGGAAATCGTTGTAAAGGCATGCGTGGTAAAGGAATATGTGTGGTAAAGGCATTTTCGTGGTAAAGACTAGCGTATTAAGCTTGAGTTGTAACCACACGCATGGTAAGTCTGCGTGGTTAATGCCATTACCCAAAAATACTATGCCTGCACAAAACGTTTCTCACTTTAGATATTTGCTGGACAGGTGGCACTCTTGCAAAGTCAGAAATGTTTGGAGAAATAAAAGTATTTCTCCAAGTTAACACCATTCTCAAAAGATCATTATTTCTTGGTGCAAAACTCTCTCAACTCTTGTTCTTAGATAGGGCTCAATGTCAAAACACATGGGTAGTTGCACTGAAGTGTCCATAACATAACATGTACTTTTGCATAGCGCACGTATCACCCGAAAGTCTCAAGGCTGCTGAATAACAGATGTATATTGTTACCCAACTCAATGGTACTCATTTTATTGACCTCAGATTGATGAAATGCTGAGTGGACCCGCCAGGATTAGAACCTGTGACCATGAGGTTGAGACACAGGCCCCTACAGTGGATGCATTTGTCCACTGCGCCACCAGACCCGGCTCCATGTGTCACCGATGGAACGCTCACTTGACACAAAGTAATGAAAGCAGTGCATATCATTGCTATGCATTACCTTAAAGCAACATTCAAGCATGCGGTAAAGTAAATTCAAAATAAAAATGTTGCCCTAGTTTTTGTCACTATTGTGACACACACCCTACACAAAATGTTAATAAATCTTCCATTTTAAGGCTTGAAGTTCTAATTTGAAGTGCAGTTGAGGGCTTGCTTAAATAATGTATGCATAGTTTACGGCACGGAAAATATGGAAAACTGAAGGAGGTTGTGGACAGCATGTATATGTTAATCGTGCTAAAGTTGCTGTGTGGAAAATGGTGCATAAGGCTACCTTGGTCCAGATATACTAACCTATGTTACATCTGTAAACACTTCAATTTGCAACCACAAAATATATTTTTCTTGTGTATGAATACCATTTGAGGAGTCAATAAACTTTATCATTTCCTAACATGTGATTCTGAATGCTTAACAAACATCAATTTTGAAGAAGCATATTCAAGATTATTCCTTCAACATTACAATTCAATAACGTATGTGTCAAGATTCCCCTTTGTAAGCAATCAAAATGTTACTGACTTACAAGATAGAGTATTAACTTATTTTCAAACGGGGAGGATTCTTTTTTGGACCTTTTATCCTTTGTAAATTTGGGTAAAACTTTCAGAAGGAACTCTCAATGAGACGTTTAAAAAACATAAACCATGTTTTTTAAGGAAATTGGGCTGCTTTAAAAAAAAATCTTTATTTAAAAGCAATTACAAGCATGGTGGTCTGCTATCTCTTTTGATTCCACAATCCCTGTGAATGTGACCAATCGTATTGAGTGGCAAATTGCAAACTGTCTAATAAATAGTGTTAGAAATGAGGTCTTTAGTGGGTCGTGGTTTGCACCCTGTCCAAGTAGGGACCCTCACTCAAGTCAGGGTAAGTGAATCACACAGCTAAGATAACCCCTGCTCACCCCCTTGGTGGCTTGGCACGAGCACTCCAGCTTATCTCAGAGGCAATGTGTGAAACATTAGTATATACACACACAGTAACACAGTGAAAACACTACAAAAGTACACCACACATGTTAAGGAAAAAGAACCAATATTTATCTGAATGAAAAAAGACCACAATGACAAAAATCTAACATGCACAAGTCAAGATATCACTTACAAAATGTTCAAAATAGTTCAGTCCATAGGCAACTATGGATGCGTCACTTTTAGCACAAAGTATCTGGAATGCGGCAAAAATCAAAGACAAAAACAGTGGCTGGGGAAGTGAGGCACTGGAAAAGCAAAGCTTCCAGGGGAGGTGATACAATAATGCCTTACTGCTAGGGGAGGTGATGCATCAGTTCTTTAGTGCAAGGCAAGGGAGGTGATGCGTTGGTTTCTTATTGTCAGGGAAGAGGATGCATTAATTCCTTGCTGTGAGGGGAGATTATGCGTTGTTTCATTGCTGTGAGGGGAGGTGATGCGTCTATCTCCGGACACGTGGCCTCGGTTCCTTACTGGTGGGCAACATTGATGAGGAATTTTGTGCCTAGGGACGATGCATTGAATTGAAATGCACTGTGTCGATGCAGCGGAACATGCGCTGCGTCGATTTTAGAGCTCCACAGCAGGTGATGCGTCCATTTCTTCAACTTCACTGCAGGGCCCACATTAGAGTTTGCACCATAGATGTCAGTGACACACTGCTCGGGACTCTGGTTGCGTTGATC
Organism: Triturus cristatus; assembly: GCF_964204655.1. NCBI lineage: Eukaryota > Metazoa > Chordata > Amphibia > Caudata > Salamandridae > Triturus > Triturus cristatus. Next base: position 535,791,691 of record NC_140594.1, on the reverse strand, counting down.
TTTCAGCCGCGGCATCAACTCATTGGCAGCACTGCGGTGATGCATTCGTTTTTGAACCACACGGCAGCGCTGTGTCGGAAAAACAGGATCTGAGAGTCAATGCGTGGATTTATTTCTCAGATTTACCAGATTCAACTTCCTAGGGTCCAGGAACTGGATTTGGCACCACTTGGCAAGTCAGAGCTCTCCGCAGTGGAGCCCGGGCACTGGTAGGTGAAGTCATTGATGGCTCTGAGACTTCTTAACCATACACAAGCATGCACAGGTCCTTGGTAAACCTTGGAAAGCAAAGTCCAGTCCTTTCACGCCCAGGACAGAAGCAGCAAGCAGCAGGCCATCGCAGCAAAGCAACAAGCAGAGTGTTAGTCCTTTCTACATAACCCAGCTCTTCTTCCTGGCAGACTGTCCTCTTAGTCTAGTAGTGTTCTGAAGTTATGGTGTCACAGCTCCAGTACTTATACCAGTTTCTGCATCTGAAGTAGGCACATTTCAAAGGAAAGTCTTTGTCTATTGTGCAAGATCCTGTCTTTCCCTGACCTGGCTCCAGACACACTACAGGATGGTGGAGACAGCTTTGTGTGTAGCCAGGCACAGCCCTATTCACTTGTCAATGACATCTCCTCCCACCCTGTTGTGTAGTTCTTACAAATCTATATAGGATCTGTGTGTTTAGACAACATAAACTAAGGGATTGGTTTCCAGACTGATTCCAGACACCCACAAAGTTAGTCTGTAGCCCAGCTAGCTTACAGTGCCACTATGAGGCCCCCAACCTCACCATGGATTGAATAGTTTCTGGCAACTATCAAACATGACAACCGTCACTCCTCAGGGATTATGGAAACAGTACAGAACTTTTCGCTCAGTCACTCATGCTCACTTTGTCTCAGAGAGATACACAGAATAAACAGTGGGGACGTTTTCATTGAGTATTTATTGAACCAGTGTCATTCCAGTAAAACATACGTGTGCTGCAACAACCATAAGGCAGAAACAGATATAGACGATTACAAACACCAATAGAGTAAATAAAAGGTAGAATTCTACCATAGTGCTAAAACAGTGAATAAATACAGACATATAGATACATGACAGTAATAATGCTAATCCTATGATTCAAACCCTAACTGGATGTATCTAAGTGTAACTAGCATGTATGTAGATGTATAGCCCAGAATCCCCGTAGGAAAGAGCCAACCCCATCACCTGATGTGAGAGATTGAAGGACCCCGTCTTGTCCTCGAGTTTGACACCCCGCAAGGGATGTCAGACCACTGCGTGCAGGGACTTCAGCATCTCGTGTCAGTATGGATGTTTTTTCTCCTCTTCCTTGTCCAGTGAAGACGTTGTACTAAGATACCTGAAAGGTACCCTTAGAGGTTCCACCTAGATGTGTCATGGTACTGTTGGCATGTCGGCCAAGGATGACAATAGTGGTGTCCCTTATACAGAGTTATTATGCATAAGATGGTAATCCTGCTGTGATACTGAGAATCATCATGCATAATAAATGAGGCTAGTTTTTGGAGAAAACCACAGAACATTTTTTGGCACCTAACTAGGTAAAAGGTCAGTGCCAGAACTGTTATGTAGAGCAAGGTAGGACAAATGTAGGTTAAAGGTTTTGTAACTACCTATTCCTATATTGGGGTACATTGAGGTTGATAACAACAACTCTAGCTCAGGAAGACCCATCAGTCTGGTAATGGGCAATCAGGATATGCAGGGCACGCCTCAGCTCCCTTTGTGTGACTATCTAGAGTGGATGCACAAACAGCCCAACTGTCACCCTCCCTCAGGCGTAGATTCCACATGCATGCAGAGGCACAGAATGGTTAAGCAAGAAAATGGCAACTTTCTAAAAGTATCATTTTCAAACACGCAATTTAAAAAACAACTTCACTAACTGATGTATTTTTAAATTGTGAGTTCATGGGATCCCAAACTCAAAAACTCTACCTCTTCCCAATTGAAAGGTACACTTGTAAGAGGTTAAAAGGCAGTTCCAATGATAACATATGGCAGGACATGTTAAACACACCAGTACATGGCATGCCTATACCCTGCGGATGGGGCTACCTTTGGCAATCCTTAGGAATGCCTAACATGTAGTAGAAGGGAATGCATGGGCCTGGCAAGTAGGTGCACTTATTCTCACAAGGATCTGGCACATACAGGCACTTTCTCAGTTTTTTATGTATATATGTAAGATTGGAAAGAGGAAAGAAATTTTTATCAAAATCCTCAGCCAACTATTTTATAGCTTACTATAGCCCAATCCTATATGCCTACTAATCTTAAAAAAGCTGAAAAGAAAAAGAAGAAGTGGTCAGTCAGTACACTCATATTAACACATACCCCGGTTTCAAGTGTATATGTGCTAGAAAAGTGTAGAGAAAAGAGAAAGTATCTCACGTGCGCACCACCAGAGGAGCTACAGGTAGGTTCTCTCTAGCTTGCCCATGTTTGTATCATCATTGATAACTTTCTCACAGAAAAAGTGATGTGTCCAGTAGAAAAGGAAGTGGAAAGAAATGTTTGTCCCTCATGAAAGAAATGAGATACAAGAGGTCTCTATTTAAAAATGGACTAAACTCACAGACAATGTTCACCTTTTATTCCGAACTGTGAGTCTGTACCAAGTTAAAAACACAGCATGTTGTAGACCACTTTAGTGACGGCCAACATGTTTCATTGCCATTTCATTTGTGGCAAATTCGTCAGGGCAACCGAGGTCAACGATCACCTCCCTGGATAAATAACATCAAAAAAGAGTGACTAGAAGGAGCTATGGGCCCACATACCAGCTCCCACCATGTCAAGGGGATGTATATCATATACACTTTTCATCCCTTTAGATAGCACTTTCGTTGCTTAGTATTTTTATCGCTCCCCAGGGACTTCGGACGGTAAATCAACCTGGCAGCTAAATACTAAGCACCGAAAGTGCTATCTAAAGGGACGAAAAGTGTATATGATATAAGGCCCACACCCAGTAACAACTTAAAGTAGCAGCGAACACATAAATAAAACAAACTAGGATAAGCTCTGCAGGTGGTGAGACCTGAAGAAAAGAGCTACGCGCCCATTCTGCAGGCACTCTATTGAACAGAAAAAGATCGCAGACAACGGGCGGACTAGACTCTGACGAGGCTAATGGGGTGCAGTTGTGAACATACGCAACCCACCCCGGAGACTGGGGGTGACCTCGCCGAGATGAAGAGCACACATACTTAGGAGTATTGTGGGCACTGAAGTCGTGAAGGCCTGCTGACTAATCGGATCCACAGGGACATGCAAACAGTGGAACAGTGCACAGGCTTTCAGCCCACAATAAACTATAATGTACATATTGATATGAGAGACATTCAAAATCCTCCTGTAAACAAGAACAGAAAGTGGCACTACCCTGGGCAAGTCGCAGAAGTGAGAACCTTTTAACCTGGGACTGCTGTGGCCGTCCGTACCCCCCTCCCCCAGACTAGAAGTCACCTTCCAGAGAGCACAATGGGGAAAAACGATGCGAAACAAACAAAATTAACATTTGAAAACAAACGACAAACCCGGCAAGCGGAAACTGACCCCGATCCGGACAGCGAGCATGGGTCAGTAGATGAAGCAGGGGGTGGGAATGAGGATTTGCCCAGTTTACTACTAGAAATGAAGTCCAGCCTCAAAACTATCGATGCTAAACTGGATGGCCTGGCAGTCCGACTGGATCAGGTAAAAAACAAAGTGGACACACAAGAGCTGCGAATAGATCAGCTCGAGAACAGACACACACAGGTGCACAAGTTTCAAATAGAATGGAAAGAACAAATGCTTAACATGGAAAAAGTCTTAACGACCATCAGAGCGTAAAATGACAATTTGGAAGCATGTTCTCGAAGGAAGAACTTCCGTATAATTGGCATTCCGGAGACAACAGTCACAGGGAAGATGGAGGAACTGCTAAAAAACATATTTGGCTCAGAACTATCACAAATGTTCATAGTAGAACGCGCTCACTGCACACTGGGCCCCAGACTCCCATTGGGCACTACCCCCAGACCAATCCTGGCTAAAATATTGAATTACAGAGACAGAGATACTATACTCAAGGGAGCCAGGGAGCGAGGCCAAGTCTCATATAAAGGGAATACTGTATTATTCTACCCAGACTTCACTCCCAGCGTTCAAGCGGTGCGACGTGAATTTACACAGGCAAAGAGGATGCTGCAACAGGCTGGATTATTGTATGCTTTACTATATCCTGCCAAGCTAAAGGTTACGCAAGACAACAACACACACTTTTTTACGGATCCCAAATCAGCACTCAAATTTGCTAAGCACATCGGGAGCACCATGAAGCAGACAGTGATCATTAACAAAGCCCATACTACAGATCATGGCCTTAGCGACAATGACTAAAGAAAAACAATACATACCCCTTTGCCTGAGATGGAATAACATGTCTAATTGACTCATTTATTTAGTATTATAATGGCTATGTCTTGTTCATGGTCGTGTAATGCAACAACATAACCTATGCGGTAACTCTGCGTGTGATGCATCGATTGATCACACTTCTCAGCCACCCAGTTTATTAACTGGGGGGACAGCTGGTGCCTTCATGCCCCTGGGGAGAGCTCCCAAGTACTTACTCAGTTTAATTAGTTGTCTAGTTTAGTTTCTGCTTATTCTGTTAAGCTAGATTTCATGAGGATTACGCAGACTCAACCTGTTTGGGGGGTTGGAGTGGGGGAGGGAGGATTCAGAGGGGAGGGAGTTATTAGTACAAGAGGAAAAACAAGGTGACAATGAATTACGACACACACACAACATATTATACCTACTGTGACACAAGTGGTAACATGGTACACAAAACATTTGACCAGAGGAGACAATGACTACATATAATTGTCTTACATGGAACATAAGGGGGCTGAATGACAATAGGAAGGTCAGACTTGGTCAATCATACCTAATCAGACATAAAGTAGATATATGCTTTCTTCAGGAAACGCATCTTCAAAATACGGCGAGCACTAAACTCCAACACAGACACTGGGGTAACGTGTATCTGGCGGCCTACTCTAGCTATGCTAGAGGAACCACGATCCTTATTCGCAAAGGCATTGACTGGAACCAGATTACAACGCAGTCTGACCTGGAAGGCAGATACATTTTAATGGAGGGCACACTCGGGCGGTCAGGGTGGTGCTGGTGACAGTCTATGGCCCCAACTTGGACTCGCCTGAATTTTTTGTAATGACGTCTGGGGCAGTATAATGCAAACTGGGTGCCCCACAATATTATGGGGGGGGGATTTCAACGCCATCCTGGATGACTCTCGGGATCACAGGGGAGCGGCTCGTAAATTGCACCCCAATGCCAGCACAGCGTTGAACACACTAATAAAAGACAGCGGTCTAACAGATATATGGGGACAGTGGCATCCAGACATGACGTAGGGCACATGCGCTACAGCACAATATTCAGCCTGGTCTCGCATTGATTTCTGGCTTGTATCTAAAGATGTAGCCACGTGGATTATGGACATTATACACCCTCCTTCGAACCCTCTCGTACCATGCACGATGCTTGCTCCGTCTACAAATAGAGACGGCACCTACCCGAGCATTTCAATGGAAACTCCCATCTAAAGCCCTACAGGATGCTACTTTTAGAGAGGAAATAAAAAGTGATATCCTCGAATACTTATCACACAGTGAGGGATCGGTATCCTCTTCATCATCTCTCTGGGAAGCATTCAAGGTGGTCATCCACAGCAAGTGCATAGCCAGAAAAGCCGAGGGGCCTTAAGGTCCTTAGACAAACACTCAAAAACTTAGAAACACAGATCCGAACACTTGAACTTGACTATTATCAGTCTGGCAATCATGAGCTACTTTCCCAAATTAGGAGTAAGCTTGATGAAGTTGAGGAGGAGGCACAGAGAGGTTTAATACTTGGGCAAGCATATGCAGGCCCGAATGTGCGGTGAAGTTGATAGGCCCAGAAAAACACTACCAGCTTTACTCAGACCTCCACGCACCATAAATTACATTACAGAACTGAGAGACGAGACACAACAGATGATTAGGGGCCCGCAGGAAATAATGGACCACATCACAAAGTTCTATTCACATCTTTACACATCGCAAAACGCTGGTCGGCCGGAGCATATGCAACTCTACTTTGATTCAGTTGAGCTGCTGTGGCTGAGCAATGCACACAGAGAATATCTAGACAAGCTATTCACTGAGGAGGATGTAATCAAGGTCATCAACAGTTTACCACCTGACAAAGCCCCCGGGCTAGATGGCCTACCGGCATCTTTCTATAAATGTAATGCATCTATTCTAGCGCCTCACCTTATGGTGGTACACCAGGAGTTCCTTGAAAATGGTAAATTACCCCCTACACTACGGAAGCAAGCATATTGTTATTGCTCAAGCCTGACAAAGCACCAGATCTCTGCAACTCCTATCATCCGCTATCCCTAATCAACACGGACAAAAAAAGTTATGCCAAGCATATGACCCTCATTGCCAGACCAGATCAATCGGGTTTTATCCTTGGAAGATCGACTGCACATACTTTGCGTACATTCTTCTCGATCCTTCATTATCTTGACCCACAATTTCCTGCAGTGGCAGCACTCCTAGACGCCACTAAGGTATAAGACTCCCTGGAGTGGCCGTTTCTATTTGCTGTACTAACTAGATTGGGATTTAGCCCGCTCTTCATGCAACAGATTAAATTACTATATTCAGATCCCACTGCGCGACTATTCGTAAACGGCCAAATATCAGACGTATTTAAGATAACCCGTGGAACAAGGCAGGGATGCCCCCTTTCCCCCCTGTTATTCGTGATCGCGATGGAACCACTTGCAGCGTGCCTGCGGCAGCACCATGCGGCCAGAGGTTTGGGTTTCTCTTCAAGAGGGATAAAAATATCACAATATGCAGATTATATTACCTTATATATTAACAATCCCCAAGTGAACTTGCTACCAGCACTCCTGGAACTTACCCAATTTAGCGATATGTCTGGCATTCAGATCAACTGGAAGAAATCTACAGTGTTTCCACTGACTGATAACGTACACCCCTTTAACCTCGACTACCCGCTCTGCTGGGGGGAGGCCCTGTTAAATATCTGTGGATCTGGTTGAGGAGAGACACCCAAGAATTATGGAACATGAATATAGGTCGTACCATCACGTGGCTGGAGGGAAGAGTTAAAGCTATAATAATAACTGATAAAACACCACTGAAAGAGAAATAGCCCTCACCAGTGAAAACATATAAACACTGAAAAAACACCTGCACAACCACAAACTAAATGCCATTCAAAGAAAGAAAAAAGAGAGTGAAAGAGTCATTTTTTTCTTCTTGAAGGGGCCAATACAATGTAACTTTGTTATATAAGCTAGCAGCAAGAAAGACTAGGCCAACATTATTCTGCTTGAGTTTTGTTGTTTAGGGATGCCACTAAAATATTGTTTCTTCTTCCTGTTTCTTTTTTCAGTTTTGTAGTCTTTGGCCTAAAGATACAGGGTTTAGAACCATGTAATAGGTCTTGTTTAGTTATTTTATAAACTGTAGAGAATCAGTAAATATCAAAATCATATTTGATATTTTGGCTGCGTTTGATTCTTTCACTGATAGGTAAAATGGCTGGGAATCTTTCCCAATAGGTGTTTGATTCATCAGCCCCCAGTTTCTAGGGAGTCAATATTGATAGTAGGTGAATTGCTAACACCTCAGGCTTTAAACATACAATGCGAGGTATAGTGACAAGTATATGTGAAAAGAGTGCTATCACCAAGCATCTGGTGAAAACATGGCACCAGACATTTAGAAAACATGGAACACAGTGTCCCTTGGAATGCTCTGCAAAAACGTTCTTTCCAAGTTCAACAAAGATTCTAGTGATGTTGTTTGTATTTGCAGTGATTCAGCTACGTATATGAAAAAGTTGTGTAATGACCTGTCAGTTCAGTTCAGAAACTGTATTCGGATAACTTGGTATCCATAAAAGCACAACAGCATAACAAATTATTTAACAAATGGAGAGTAATAATAAAATTCAGTAATGATAGACAGTTTATAATGATATAAAATACCAGTTCATACATAAGTTTATACAGAGTATTCATACATAAATATAAGAGCTCAGGGGTTGGACATCATCTTGCGTGCTCGGGTGGCAATTCTCAGAAACGTGCTTGTGCGGAAGACCAACTCTTCATCGGCCAGAGTGAGTTACCACAAATAAGCATTATCCAGGCATTGATGGCCTGTCAAAATCGATACCTGAGCTTAAGTTCTTCCTTGTAAGAGATCCTTGCCACTTGTTAGATGGTATGCTGCAACCATTTTTACAATTTTCAGAGTTAATGATGAATGCTGTTGACTTTTTTGTCCATTCTGGTGCACTGTTTGGTTATGCACAATAACTAAAATGCTAATATTTCTAATTTCGTGCTTTGTGTGGCATCAAAGAAAAAGTCATCCCAACTGTGTCACTTAGATGATGGTTCTCAGTCCAAGATGCTATGAATGCTATATTATCCATGTGGCAACCGTTTACAGAATTTTTGCAGAGTGATGATGCTAAAGGCAAGAAATGTGAGGATCTTTGGTCGCATATTGATAGGGATGTGAAAAAAAGTACACTTTACTGCATTTTAGATTTTTACAGGAAAACATAACTGCCGCAGTCTACATACTAAAAAAACTAGGGTATGCAAAAAATCTTGTCTGCCAAGTGTTCAGCATAATTGGTGTGGATGTGAAACATCTCCTTGAGAGTAGGCTGAGCGACACCTTTAGTGACTTTGGCAGTGCAACATGTTCCATATTAGAGTGCTTGTCACTTGTTAAGCAAAGCAATGTTGAAGAGCAATTCAGAAACTTTTATTTTACAATGTATGAGAAATGGCTTGCAATGATGCATAGAAATGTCCCTTCACCAACCATAGCATTTGAAGTCAATGAAACCTCACTGTGGTACTCTGTACAAGTTTAGATCCCTTCCGTAAAGGGGAATTTCCTCTGTAGTTTCAAAAGTGCTGCTTCATTTTTGACTGCTTCAATGACTCTGAGAGCATAAGCACCCAGTTCAATGCAAATGTTGCAGAACCTGCCCTGAGAATCGCAATCTTCAAATGAACCAGTATTGGAATGGAAAGTCATGTCAATGGCCAGAGTTAACAAATTGTGTACTGGCTGTTTTGGTGTTGCCCGTCTCCAGTGCCAAATTTTGAGAGGGCCTTTTCACAGAAAAAAGTTTACATGGGAAGGAAAGAGCCAGCGCACATGATCAAAGACTCACTGAAGAAGAATGTATGGTGTACTACAATAAGTTATATTTGCAAAACTTTATTTGGACCTCATATACATTATACGTACACTGTCTATATACCATGCCCTATCAGTGCATAAATTAAGCAATAATAAAAGCAAAACATTCAATAAACACCCCAAAATCACTGTTTCTGTTGTTTTTAATGGTGCGAAAATGTGTCACCACTGATAACCACTGTTTTTAAGGTCTTAAAAATCACTTGAAAACACTGAAAAAAAAACACAAGAATCTACCAAAATTAGAAACTGAAAGCAGGAAAGCCTAGCTATGCTGCTTCTGTTAGCAAAACGCAGAGTCGCCATGAGGTGGGGCAGATCAAAACCCTTCCCCTCTGCTAAAGGACTGGATCCTTGATGTCACATTTTGTCAAGAACAACTTACTGCCTTTTGGGAAATAATGCCCATTGCGTCTCAACCAGGGACATATGGGACCCCTTTGTCACTTGGCTAAGGGTGTCAGAACTGAATACACCAGACCTAGCGCATTGTAAACTGCTAGTTAGTGGCCTTTCTGTATTGCGTGTGTCCCTGAGAAACCCGACCTGATAATGCCCATTACCATTGTAACTCATGCTTACCTTTGATGCAGATAGTGTATAGACTGCGTACCAACTGTGTTACTTGTCTGCCATATTTAAGAAACAATTATACCACTTGTCCAAAATGTGCCTTTAAATAATGTGCATGTAAAACTATGCGATTATGGAAATGCCAATAAAAACAAGTTTAAAAAAAAAAAGGTTACCCCCCAGATATCGCAATTAACCTGGCCACTCGTAATGAGAACCAGATAGCAAGGACACTGCACGATAGACCCTGACGCTGTGCACAGATGAGTCTGACTTGGAAGTACTAATGCCCACACATTGGCATTGAGAGTAGTACTTCAGTCTTATTGGAATTACATATGTGCCCAAGGCAGCCTTATGTATAAAGCTATGCGAGCTGAAACCGTTCTTCAGAGAGGTAGGTCTACAAGAAATGGAAACAAATGCTATACCTGACGTGAATAATAAGAAGTAAGATGCTCAGTCTTGAAAACGTACAATGTTCTGATTAATGTATTGATCAATGTTTAGGTAATCACGCTATGTGATTTCTAGCACTTAGGGTGAGATATATGCCCCTTTGTGTGTGTGCAAACGCGTTGATTGATGTCTTCAATATATAAGCTCACTCTAGAATGTGCCTGAATCTGTAATCGTAACTAATACCGCCAGGAAAAAGCATGGCTGTGCTGTTTGTCGCGGGGTGGTGACTCGAAGAAATAAATTGTGGATGGTGTACATTGCACATCTGAACAAGGAACCGCTGTGACAATGCAGTCCAATGTTTACTTCTACGTAATCAACATAAAGGAGCAAACCAAATGTTTCACAAATTAAAAGTTATTATTGATACGTTTAAAAATGTAGCCAAAATTATCCAAGCAATATGTTTGGTAAATTGTAACATAAAGGTAACAAAAGCTTTAAAAATGGCATAGTGAGCAAAAAAGATGTAAGGAATGTTCAGTTTTAACAACCATACGGATGTAACAACAGCATTCCTTTCAGTAACATGAAGAAAGGCCAAAACAATGCTGGTCCTGCTGGTAGTGCTTGTAGCTCTCTATGCCTATATATATTTTACATTTTTCATAGTGTAGAGAGGGAGGATGCAGTTCTCCTAGCAAGGAAACATCATAGAGCTCCCCCCTCCTCATTCCAAAAGTTTGTCTTTTCACATTTTTTCGCAAAATGCAAGGCTCTTTTAGCATACACAACTTATGCAAGTTGTCTGCTTTTTCCTGTACTGGCATGCCCCTGGGTTTTTTCCACTTTGAACATTCCCTCTACAGGGCACTGTTAACCGTTAACCAACCATTTCCTCGTCATTTCTCTTTGTTATGGGTTATTAATTGTCAGTTATGTTACCCTTTTCATATATTTAAAATAATTTCATTTGGCTACTACTTACCTCCTTTATTTTTTGTAACTGTAACTCATTCCTTTATTTATTAGTTAATTTCTTATGTGTGTTTTGAAACTTTGTTTTATCTATTTAATTTTTGTTTATTAAAATACTGTTTGTTTCTTTCCACAACCATAAGGGTGATCCTATCCCAGAATTGTATCAATGTTTAATTACTTTTTACATTCATGGTTTTGAATTAATGTAACTTAATTTAATACAGTTATTTTAAAAGTAAATAGAAGTGCATTTTACGATATTTCTTTATTACCCTTAGTATTATTTAAAAGAATGTAATTTTTCATAGTATATTCATTTTTTAATACTTACACTAAATTATTAATTTAATGTATATTACATTGCATTTCTTTATTAGAATTCTGAGGGCAAAGAACCCCTTTTATGCACTTCTTCTATCTTAATTAAAACAATCCGCTAATAAATCACAGTTCCAATTAAACATATTCCCAAAAAAGCAATCCATAACTAATTGTGTTTGTCATTGTTGTTAACATTTACATATTTTTTATTTTGTTACTTTATTACCGGCGTTAATTTGGCAAATGAGGCAATGCTGAATGAAGAAATTATATCACAGGAGGAAATAGGAGGATGAGCAAATATCTGTGTGGAAATGTCCTGTCCCGCCCAAACTCACTTGACCCAAACCGTTTGCAAGAAACTTTGAACATCCAAGAATGTCCATTTAATGTTGTTTGCCCCTCTGCAAATAATTAATGTAATGGTTTAGCTATGGTGGTCTTTTGACATTAGACATAGAAAAAATGACTACATTCAAATTTAAAGTTATAATAGGGGTGTCCAACGTAGGCTAAGGAGAGTTGGATCCACACCAAATTGTAGTGATAATGGTTTTCAAATATAGAAATTCCGAACATCTATCATGGTTTGGACCTCAGGCCGTCTTGAACATCAACAAGAAGTGAGATTGCCCTTACCTACCCAAACTAGGATTTCCGCACATCTTTTCATTACCCGTGAATGGTAAAATGAACATTTGCACTTGTGAATTAATGGCTGAATTACCTGGACAGTATGAGAAATGTACAAGGGAATTCATTTTGCTTACCAGTGACGCCAGTGCATGTGAGGAAACTAGCTTATGTGACTGGTTTGCAGTATCCAAGTGATAGAGAGATTCACACATCATGCTCAACTAATAGGAGGTAGTTTACAAGGTTTATCAGCTTCATACTCCATTAGCCAATAATGGGACTTTTAGATCTGATACCCCTACACAGCATACATACCAGAAAGGGAAATTTTGCACATGGATACTAACAGTCGCGTGAACACCACAACTAGACCCTCTTTTTATCAGAGCAGGCTGGAATATAACGGTGCCCACAAGTGTCAAATAGTCACTGAAACACCACAGTGAGACACAGCCATGGACAGCTGTTATCAGTGCAGGCAGAGGGACAGGGGTGCCCAAAAGCCCCTGTAGTCACCACAGTTAGACTCTTGCTTTCTGTAATGCATCCAGTGCAGGTTGGATGACAATGGTTAGCATGTGTCATAGGAATACCATCAAGGGGACTTTAGAATGTCCAAACTGAATCAGGACAGGATTCTTGGTTGCCATGGTAAAAACTCCTCTAGCATGGCTGGTAATTAGCATAACAGTCTAGAATGTAATTAGGGCATGCTTATACTGTCAGGAAACCACTATCAAACCACCTGAATCAAGCCACTCATTACCAAAAAGAACACACATCTAATGAATGAAGATGGCTTTGATACAGCGCAGTTCTGTAGGTCCTACCCACAGTTCTAATCGATTTCAAAATGCTTTACAGCTAAGCAGTCCTCATATCGAAGATGATTAATATGCAGACCACCCTGGTAGATCCCTGCCTTCCCTCTGCTGTCTCTGGCTTCCTGCTGACCTATCCTTTTCCAGCACAGAACCTAACCATCCAGTCATCGGACGCCTTTCTGCCACCCGGCCTATTTCGACCCTCCGGGAGGGAAAGCGTCCCTCTCCCCACTCCCTTCGTGACCCCTGTCTACCGGCCTGCTTCTGCCCCCTGGGGTCGGCAACCATTTCGTGACTTGCCGGGCCGCCATCTTGCGACTCGCTGCAACAAGGCCAGTTTTGTCTGCCTCGCAGGGCGATTGAATCGTGTGCGGCCTGGAGCAATAGAGAGTCCATCTGGGCCTCACCTGTCACGAGGCATCTACTCCCAGCCAGTTTGCCACTACATAAGAGAAACACTTATAAACTCAAAAGCTTACCTCTGGCTTTACCAATGTCATGCGAATCTTCTGATGTTGAATGTTAAAAGCATCAAAGTAGAAAGTGATACTGATGAACATACACGACCCTCGGATCTGAATCCCACTGGACACCACGCTCTAAGATACTCCTTCGGGAACCTTACCAGGCTGAACCTCGACTGACGAGACCGGCATTCTGTAACATGCCCCAGGGTCACCGAGCTCCTTATCTTCATTTTCGCCACAACACGGGGACACGTTCTGTTCCCTGGCCCTGATTTCTAAGACCAGGATCTTAAGCAATCTCTTTGGGGCCAGACCATTCTAAACCTTGCCAGCCGTGCCTGACAATCCTTGGCTTGAGTTCCAAAATCATCCCCAAAAACACCTTTGCGGTTACTTTGATTCTGTTGTACCATTATGAATCCTAATCTTCCCGTATAGCTCCCTCCTACGTATCTCCTCATTGTTATTTAGCTTATGTCCTATCCTATTCTTGTTTTTTCTCCGTCCTCTCTACCATTCATTCTCCCTCTTACTATCCAACCCTACCTACATGCACTTTAACTACCTGTTCTGATCCTTCCCCCATAAAATCATGCCCCTTCTCTCCCATTTATTTCCCCTATGCGCTCTTTTTTTCCTTGTACTTCCTCATGGTTATTTAATTAGATCCGCATGTACCTCAAATTGAATGAATTGATCTTTATGATCTATATAACTGCCCCTTCTCTCCCACTTATTTCCCCAATGCGCTCTTTTTTATTTTTTTCTTGTACTTCCTCAATGTTATTTAATTGATCCGCATGTACCTCAAATTGAATGTACTGATTTTGTGACCTATATAACTGTTGTTTCTTTTCCTTACCCTCACTGTCTTTTAACTCACCTTCACATTCCAATCTGAACCATATGCTTATGCACCATAATCCGCCCGTAATGGTCCCAGGCCCTACTCAATCCTATAGTTGTCGTGTTTGGTTTCTCACCAACTTCACTCCTCCCCTCTTGCTATTTTTATCGGACCATGTATGCGTCATAAACGGCCTGTTTCGTTCTTATACTTTCTACTATTGTTGATGTTTGCCTTGCCTTCATTACCACACACCTCCCTTTTCATACAACTACTCCTCCTTCCTCTTCTCACTCTGCTAAGCAGTGTATCCCCCATAATTCGCACACAGAGGAACAATACTACCTATTCAAACTCTGAATCAGACCTCACCTTAACCCCCCCGCATACCTCCTCTGAACCCATACCCCTACCCACTGCTCCCCCCTATCCCATTGTCACCCAGCCCCATCTTGGACACTATCCTCGCCCTTCTCTGCTCTCAACTTGTAGCCTTCCAATACAAATATCCCCCCACCCGACTCTATCTTGCCCAAAATGTCCAACCCTCACCAGCCCTGCCAATCCTCGCCTTTCTAAACCCCCGATTTGCTGCTGTATAAACTAAAACTAACCCCACCCTATTTCCCGTTCCAACTCCTTCCTCGCTCTTACCCAAACCTCCTGCCCTATAATGTCCCACCTCAATCCGGTCCCCACATCACGCCCTGTTCCTGCCATAACCGACAAACACCCCCCCTCACCAAACATGGACCCATCTCTTGGACCATTCCTTACCCTCCCAACCTTTCACAAAATACCAAAAATAATTTTAAACATAAATTACTAATCCGGCATCCCGAAACCCTAATTAAAACTAATTATATTTTCTTCACCAATGCCCCTCCAAATGGAAATCAAAATCCTCTACGGTTTCAAACTTTCCACTACTCCAACCTCATTTTTCCCTGGTGAAATTGACATTTCGATTTACAAAACTGGAAACATCCTGATTCAAGCCTCAGAACACCACCTTACCATCTTCAAACTCCATTTCAGCACTCTCTCCCACCAGCTATCCCTACCTACTCCTCCCCCAACAGCTACACAATCCCAAAACCTCTCCTGGTTCCCCACAGCCGCCCGACTCCAAATCCTCTCCCTAAGGACACTTCCCTTTCAATTACCTCTATTCTGTCACCCTCTCCTGAACCCATCCCCTGACTCAACTCTTTCTCCCTCCCCATACCCGCTCCCACCCCTGCCCCCTCCCAGCTCTCCCCCACCTCACAGAGACAAACTCCACACCCCATGACACACCTACCCTTAATGACACATCACTTTCCTTGACTTCTTCTCATTCACCCTTCTTGAACCCACCCCCTTCAACTCCTCTAATGCACTCACGCTCCCCCAAACTCTCACATCCCCAAATGACCATCCCCCTCCAACACCCTACCACCTCCCTAACCCCCCTCCCCCCTCTTAACCGTCCCATAACAGCCATAGCCCCCCTGTCCCTCCTCCTCCCTCCCCAAACTACACCTCCACCCATAACGTTGTTACCACGTCTCCTCACACCCCTCACACTCTCCCCTCACCTCTCCCGCTTTCACCACTCTCTCCACCAGGCCATCCTGCACCACATCCATCCCTCCCATCCAACACCGGCTCACACCCCACTCCCTTCCCCTGTCCTCCCCCACGCCCACTAGCCCAGCACTATCCACGTCTGCCGCTCCTGGCGACTCGCCCTCTCCAGACTATAATCCATCTCACCCTAACTACTTTGTACATAACTCCTCCTCCATTTCAGCCCCAACCACTTCCCTCCTCACTTGCCTTAACCAGACACTTCGCAACTTAGACTACAATTTCTGCACCCTGGTTACTGAACTTACCCGACTCAGAGAATAATTCAATCGGTTTAAATCCTACAATCCCAGAACCCGCCCCTCTAGGCCCGCTGCTCCATGTACTAGACTTCGAAAACACCCATATCCCAAGCTTTGGTTAACAACTCCTCTTCACTCCCCTTCTCACAGACCCCTTCGAACCTCGAGTATCTACTACGACCCTGACCTCTCTGACCTCTGTAACTCCTACCTTAACAAACCCCCACTTAAAGATCTTTCCTCCCCTCACTCCAACATTCCTGTTATAATGGGGACTAGCAGAATCCATTGTTCTACTAGCTCCTCCAGACCCCCCCTCAACTCACTGCCAATCAACTCTGCCCCGCCCCTAACACAAATCCTAAACCCCTTACCTGCATGCTCGTAAACTGCCGCTCGGCTGTCCGTCATGCGACCGAAATTTCAGAATCCATCCTTAACGAAGATACTGACATCACCTTCCTCACAGAAACCTGGCTCAAAGATCACTCTACACCCATCCTTGACCTTCTTGCCCCCCCTGGTTACTCTATTCTCAGAAAAGACAGACCTGAAAAAATAGGGGGTGGACTAGCAATCATTTTTAAAAAAGAACTACAACTCTCCCTAATCAGTAACACTGACTACACAACCTTTGAATACTTAGAAGCCGTACTTAAAATGAAAAGCTCTCCACCAATACGACTTCATAACATCTACCACCCTCCTGGCGAACCCCTTCCATTTGCCGAAGAACTATCGGACCTTCTAACTAAATCGTTACTCTCCAACTCCAAAAATCTCTTCCTTGGAGATCTTAATCTCCACTGGAATGAACATGATGATCCTACAATCAACCTTCCTAATAATCTTCTTGAGATTAACGACCTCAAACAACTGTGCCACTCCCCTACCCACTCCAAAGAAGCTATTCTTGACGCCATCATCTCTAACTCTGATCTTGCATCCCTATCCAACATCATCCCTATCGACTGGTCTGACCACCATCTCATACTGTTCACGATCTCCCCTTCAGCCCCACCCGCCCCAGTGAAAAACAACAAAACCACGATTCTGACCAGAAATCTTAAGTAAATCCCTCCCGGCGCACTGGAACATAAACTCCAAACCCAACTTCGTCTCACCCCCCCCCCCCCCTCTTCAAATGCAAATGAACTCACTGAGCACTTTAACAAAACTGTCACCGAGGTTTTAGATGAACTTGCCCCCCCGAAACTTAAAATGCTTAAAGACGTCCCCTCTAAATCATGGTTTACCTTAGACTTGAACAAAGAAAGACGCTCACTTAGACTGGCTGAAAGAAAATGGAGACAACACCCTTCCCCCTCCCATCTCGCTCTCCTTAGAACCGCAAGATCCTCCTTCAAAAAACATATCTTTTCTGAAAAAGCATCTTTCTTTCGTCTGCAACTCTCCGGTGCCAAAAACAGACCCAGAGAACTGTTCAACATTATTAGAAATCAAACCTCCCCTGCACCCCTCCACCCGGTGGCCTGCACTAACAAATGTGAAGAAGTTGCTAACTTTTTCACTGAAAATATTGCCAAAATTGATCGTGCTTTCCTTGGAACTCAACTCTCCCTTACCCCTCAATATCCCCTGGATTGTACACCACTATCACCCCTGACCCCCTCACTCCTCCTTCCATCACCTACCCCTCCTGAACCCTACCTCACTATCCCAATGCTTAAAAACAATGCCTCATGGCAGAATTTCCACTCGGTTTCTGAACTGGAAGTCCTCAACATCCTATCCAAACTTAAACCATCCTCTCACACTAAAGACCCTCTCCCATCTGCACTTGCCCAAGATCTAAAGCATGTCATTGTCCCCTATCGGACCAATATCAATAACGTCTCCCTCACAACAGGGAGTGTTCCTATCTCCCTTCAACTCAGACAAATCACTCCCATCCCAAAAAACCCTAAGGCTGACCCTAATGACCCTAACAACCTCTGTCCTATCTCCAACCTCCCCCTCCTCTCCAAAGCCCTTGAA
Organism: Triturus cristatus; assembly: GCF_964204655.1. Lineage (NCBI taxonomy): Eukaryota > Metazoa > Chordata > Amphibia > Caudata > Salamandridae > Triturus > Triturus cristatus. The sequence goes on along the minus strand of NC_140594.1, from coordinate 535,773,412 downwards.
AAATGCACCCTACTTCAATTGGGCAAACACATTGATACATACAACCTACTAGACCCCCTTCAATCCGGCTTCCGCAAAGGCTGCAGCACTGAAACTGCACTGCTCAACATAGTCAATGACATCCACCTTGCCCTTGACAAGCGCGAGACCTGCCTACTCATCTTTCTCGACCTCACCGCTGCATTTGACACAGTTAACCACCCAACCTTACTCAATGCACTCAAAGATCGCTTCAGCCTTAATGGCACTGTCCTAAACTGGTTCACCTCCTACTTCCAACATAGAACCCAACAAATCAAAATTCAAAACTGTCTCTCTAGCCCAAAATCTGTCTCCCTAGGTGTCCCCCAAGGATCTATCCTCTCTCCTGCTTTCAACATCTTTATGGAACCCCTCACCCTCATACTCAAACAAGCCGGAATCAACTATCACCTGTATGCTGACGACACCCAACTGTACTATAAAATAAAATCCCATTCTGATATCCTACACCTTAACACTGCACTAACCAAGATCCAAACCTGGTTCCACAACAATCACCTCAAACTCAACCCTAACAGAACTGAAATCATCCTCTTCTCTCCCAAAAACAACCGTCTCCCCATTCAAACTTAGATCGCTGACCTTAATGCCCTAAACTGTTCACTCTCCCTAGCTGAATCTGTCCAATCACTCGGCATCACCATCAACAATAAGCTCACGCTGAATTCCCATATAAAGAACTCAGCAAAAGGTACACTCTTTACTCTCCGGCATCTAAAAAACATCAAACCTTTTATCCCAGCGGAAGATTTCAAATTAGTTATCCAATCTCTTGTCCTAACAAAAATTGACTACGGTAATGCTCTTCTCTCTGGAACCCCCAAAATCCACCTTGCCCCCATCAAATCTGTCCTCAACCTTGCGGCCAGACTAACAACTATCTGTAAACGCTTTGACCATATCTCACCTGCCCTCAAGGACCTCAAATGGCTCCCCATTGAAGGCAGATCCTCCTATAAAATTGCCTGCATTACACATAAAGCCCTCTATCAAAAGACTCCACTCTACCTCTTAACCAAACTCAATAAAGCTGGCTTTGCCCGAACGTTGAGAAGCACCAACTCTCTTCTACTCATACCCCCACTATTAAAAACAAATGCCCCCCCAATCCAGCTCCTTCTCTGGCAAGGCCCCCAACATCTGGAACGCCCTCCCCAAAGACCTTCGATGTAACCCCTCTTTTGTCAGCTTCAATAGAGACCTTAAAATGCACCTTCTCCCTAACTACTGGGGAACTTAATTAATTCCTTGCTCTCCGTACCGACTACTTTCCTTCCTTTATTCAACTCCACCCTCTCGCACCTACACACCCCCATCCTGTCACCTTCCTCACCCCTCTCCTCTCCCCTACCAGCCCTTTTCCCATCCCCCCTTCTTCTTCTACCAAATTACCCCCTCCACCCTACTATGTCCTCCGAGCCCTCATTGGTATACTGCAATTTTGTTTATTATGTAACGACATATTCGTTCTTTTAATTGGTTTTGTCTATCCTCTCCTTCCCTATCTCACTACATACTCTAAATTATTCTTTTTTACGCTTTTAGACCACCTTGTATAATGTGTTTCTCTCTTAACAATTGCTGCTTTTTCTTGTTTATAACTATGCAAATGTAAAGCGCTCTGATACTCTTGGGTGAAGCTAGCGCTATATAAAACCTTCAAAATAAAATAAATTAAAATAAAATAAAATGTGGATGGCTTAGCTGCTGTTTACAGAACATGAGCTTGACTGAAATATCTTCAGTAATGACATAAAATGAATTTGGGACCTTCAAAGTACATTATAGCAGTCTTCTAATGTGACCTGACTGTGCCCAATCAAGAAGACACAATAGGAGGCGGAGCCCTACTCTGGTCACTCACGCCGAGCACAAAAACTTGTCAAAAGCAGGCTCCCAGGAAGGACAACGCCATTCCAATCAAGCAAACCCCCGACACTACCCGTCCTTTACCCAATGTTGGCGCTTCACAATGGGGCAGGAAGTGCTACATTAATGTATTACAACACAATACATCAATGAGTAGCTGCAAGGTAGTGTAATTGATTGCAAGTTCAATAACATTTCCTATTTTGATGGGTCTTATATTTATGATTTTTGTATTTAGTTTCTCCCAGATTTTTACGATATTTGAATGATGATGGCTTCTATGATTGACAGTTTCAGAAAGTGGACTTAGGTGGTTGAAAATCCAGAAGAGAGACATGGGTCTGGTATTATCTATTTCATTGTCAAAGATCCGAAGGTCAGGAACATCTATGTGCCTGAATCAAGTTAAGAACAAATGGTATTAGCGGGACCCAGGTCAAATGAAAAGTCTGAACAGAGATACAGAATCTAGGCACCTTTCCTTGCCAATTTGTAATAAGTGACGGGACATATACAAGTTTTTCCACGTAGACAGAACTATTTCAGTGAGTCACTGTGACTGAAACATGTAGTGCAAAGATCTACAACTTTCAAATCACTCATGGTGGTAGGTTTTAATTTGTTCCTGGCTTTAAAGCTGACATGGCTATATAAAAGGTCTGTCTAAATGTTATAATATTACACAATTCGAGACCTTTCCTTCTCGGCAGTCAATTGAATTAATTTATAATGGTAATATCATGACATATTTAATTGGAATGAAACAGGCTCACAGAATCAAAGACAAAAACTCTTTCTGGTTGTAATAGTACATTTTAACACAAATTTTCAGGCCACAGTTATTTTTTGGTATACCAATTAGTTAGGGCTTGTTTGGAAAAGTGTAATGATGGAGTGTACATTTGGATGCAAAAAGTGTCTCAATTGGTAACACTAAGAAAACACCTCTAGGCTGAACAATGATGACATTGACAATGTCTCAAGCCATTGACTGGGAATCCGCCAAACTAACCAATGGCTTTAAGTGGGCTGACCCAAAGCCACTGTCTCTGTTTTTAAAAATAATAGGTTGACTTCTCCAGACCTGAAAAAGTCCCAGAAACATCCTGAAGAGCTTGATCTCTGAAATCCTCTCAGTTCAAGGGAGACATATTTTACAATGCTAATTTTACTATAAATTCAAGAATGATTTTCCAAAATAACATTCTTGGATTATAGCAAGAGTCTAAGGGACAGATATATGAAGCATTTTAACGGTTGCAAATGACCCATCGGACTGGTAAAATGCATTTTTCCATGTACAAAAGGCAAATTGCGACTCGTTAACTTGTTGCCAAATCACATTTTGGTTTTGCCTGGGACGTTTTTAGGGTGACCCTTCCTAATACTGAATATCACTGGTATGTATGAATGTTTTGCAAACGGAATGCGGTAGCAAAACATTCAGAATTTACTGACACCGTAGAGGAGGTGATAACCCATTCATAAACGGAAAGGGGTCCCCAACGAACCCCTGCCCCTTTGTGAATGTGGGTGATTTTTTTTTTTAAGAGTAGGCAGTGGTCGCACAGACCACTGCATACTCTAAAAAAATTAAAAGTAAATGTTTCCTCCATATTTTTGTAATGCAGCACGTTTTCCTGTAGGAAAAACGGGCTGCATCCAAAAACAAATATTGCTTTATTTGAAAAGCAATCACAGACATGTGGGTCAGCTGACCCCAGCAGGCATCTATTCCTGTGAATGAAGCCATTCCCAATAGGTCGCAAATTGTGGCCTGCCACATGAATATTTATGAGGCAGGTCAGTTTGTGACCCATTGGGAATTGCAAACAGTGTCTGAGACACTGTTGTACATAGCTGTTTGAGATTTCTTAATCGCAGTCAGATGCTTTGGCAGCCCACTTGGGACGGCCAAACACACTTTAGCATGTTCTCCATGCAGGCAGCATTACAGCCTGCATGGAGAACATGCCCAGGCCCCCAGTCCCCATCTGAGCACTGAACCTCGGTGCTCAGATATATCACAGAGCTGCATTGCAGCATTGTGATTGGTTTTGAGAGCCAATCACAATGCTGCACTGCAGCGTTGTGATTGGCTCAGGGGAGGCTGGCTACATCCTGTTGGGCGAAGGAGAGACGACGTGGGACAGAGCAGCTAGGAGGTAAGTGAATTTTTCTTTTTTTTACAATTATAACCCTTTACCCCCTTGCCCCCGCTCACCACCCCAGATCTGTGCTGGCCGCCACTGTTTAAGGACTCGAATGAAATGACATTCTCACACTCTCACATGCAACAATTACAAGGTGTGTTTCTCACAGAGCACTCAGTCATTATACATGATATATCTGTGCTTTTTTTTTAAACACTGCTATAATAACAATAACAATATATACTTTTCATTGGAATTCATATCTCCTAAAGTTATGTGGGTGAGGGGCGTCCAGCAAGTAGATTTGCGTTCATATGCCTTTGCACTGCATTCTGAAGGCTGTGTGATTTAAGCATAATTATACAAAGTGCTGAAAAATATTGAACAGTCTATTACTGAAGTTTAGCTGAAGCCCAGTCACACAAAGTGGGTACAAATTTTCAGACGGGCACACTATTTTCAGCACAAGCAGGAAGAAAAGGAAATGCGCGAGAACCATGTGCGTAATTAGAGCAATAACAAAACATGCCCGAGGGAAAAGCAAACAAAAGATTTTAAATCCAGTTCAAAGCCTAGCATGTAGCACATTAGCAATACACAAACATTTCCCTGTAGTGGGTTTCTCAAGCCAAAACAAACAGGTCATTCTGATTCGCCTTTCCTATGCACTGAGGTCGAGAAGGAGATTATTTTTGCCATTTGCACTAGCACAGGTGGGACTTCGCACAAAAGGAAGTTGCATATGTGCAACATGTTCTTCAGGGGCTGCACTACATCAAGTGCTACATGGGCAGAATGGGGGTATATACCCTCTTTTTTGAGCCTCCTGGGCACCTTGGCATTAAAAAAAGAGACACAAATATTTGTGAAGCCCTTTCTGTAATACAGATTGAACCATCACTGCGTGTGCACCTGCATGACCTCACGGGGTTGTTTGCTCATTTTCAAGGAGTATTACCTCATGCAGAATAAGAAATGCATTTCCTCTGCACCCTTCCTGTTTTACAGATGCAAGCTGTTAGACCTGTCATCCTTAGGGTGGTATTCTCCCAACGTTTTGCCTTCTTCCCTCCACTTTTTGCTGTATCTTTTCATTGGCCTTACAACTCTAAGCCCTTTACCACTGCTGACCAGTGCTAAAGTGCATGTGCCTCTCCCCTAAACAAGGTAACATTGGTGTACACCTGATTAGCATATTTACTTTATCTGTAGGGACCTTGTAAATTGGTGCACCATATACCCAGGGCCTATAATCTAAATGTTACTAGTGGGCCTGTAACACTGGTTGTGCCACCCACACAAGTAGCCTTTCAAACCTGGCTCAGGTCTGCCATTGCAGGGCATGTGTGTGCAGTTTACTACCACCTCGACTTGGCATTTACAACTATTTGCCAAGCCAGTAAACTCCCCTTTTTCTTACACATAGTTCACCCCTAAGGTGGGCCCCAAGTGACCCTAAGGGCAGGGTGCTGTGCAACAAAAAGGCAGGACATTTCCTTTTAAGTTTCACATATCGTGGCAGTGACACACAGCTAAATGTGTTTTTCACTGTTGTGAGTCCGATTCCTCTCATAGGCTAGCATTAGGGATTCCTTGAAACCCTATTTAAGCTGTAATTCCTGATCAAAAAGGATCAGCTACATCATGTTTGATATCTCTTGAATGGTGGTGATAAATCCTCTTTACTGATAAATTTGGATTTGATTACCATTTTTTAAATGCCAATTTTAGAAAGTGGACATTTCTCTGCTTTTAACTTTGCTCTGTGTGCCTGCTGCCTGCCTCCAATACACGTCTGGGCTGGGTGCCAGCTACACTTTGTGCATTCTCTCTAGACAGCCAGAAACACAGGATGGGCTGGGTTTGATGGAGGACTTTTCTGCATTCTGACAGCCTTCGGGACTGGAAGGGGGAGAGGTCGCTCACACTTACATCTAAATAGTCTGTGTCCTGTCCTCACACAAACGGCTGATTACTCCCCACAGATAGCCTGGCAGACAGAACTGGGTTAAAAGGGAGCTGTGCTTCAGAGAACTCCTTTGAAGTCACCTCCTACATCAAAGGCACTTTTGGGTATAAGTACCAGGTCTCTGACCCTACGAAATCAGTGCACTACTGAACCTGGGAAGAACTCGGCAGGAGTAAATGCTGCTGTGCAGTGATTGCTACTTTGCTGAGACTGACTGTTCCGAGGAACTGCTTCTCTGCTTTGCTGAGCTGCCTGCTCATCTATGCCCTGCTGCCTGCTCATCTCTGCCCTGCTGCCTGTTCATCTCTGCCCTGCTGTCTGCTCATCTCAGCCCTGCTGTCTGCTCATCTCTGCCCTGCTGAGGACATGGACTAGACACATCTCACTTGAAACCAGAGTGACTCCAAGGGCTTGCCGGCTTGCTTCCAGCTTTCTTAAGTCTTAGTGTTAGAAATGGGGTTTCTGTTTGGCTAGAGTATGCACCTAAACCAAGCAGAACCCACCACTCTAGTCAAGGCAAGTCAGTTACAAAACAAAGATAACCTGTGTTAACCTTTGATAGCTTGACATAGAGCATAGAGACTCCACACAGGATTATATAAAAAAGTTTTCTATATTGTATATTACACAAGAACCAAAACTACATAATCATATATAAGTTAAAAATTGTGCAGACTTAAAGGAAGGCTCATAAGTTACAAAAACAGAATCAATTATATAATCAGTGGAAGAGGTGCAAGCAAAAACCTCATATGGCAAAAAAAGGGAAAGCTCATATGTGGCAAAACAACATGAACTATATAATCAGTGTAAGAGATGCAAACTTGTTTAGACAAACACATGAATCATGATATATACTACAGGGCACAGGAACACCAGTGCTCCTACTAGTTTTGTTACTGTACGTTTTGTGAGACCTGCTAAAACTAGAATCCACTTATAGGGCACAGGAGGATCTGTGCACCTACTAAACGGTAGTTATGTAGAAGTTTCTCCTACTAAATGACATGTCCCTTCTACTACACCATACACAGGGCTGCTATGAAATGCCCCAAAGCGACAAGCTTCCTCAGCATGGGGCATATACAATCTCTTCCGGGTCCCCCCGCAGAGATCTAACAATACTCCCTCAGGGCAGTCTAAACTAGAAGAGGATCCAAGGTTGTGGGGCATCCTAGAGACCTCGCTTGGTCCCTCGCTTTCCTCTCCTAAGAACCAATGGCCTGCAAGCATGCTGTGTCGCCGTATCAACACAGTACCTTGTAGCACCACAGAACTGACGGTCCATGCCACAGAGAAGCAGTCTCCTGTGGTGCAGAATTGAGCATGGCTGAGCCACATGGAAAGAAGGTGCAGTGGCCGGAGATGCACGGGGACAGACGGGGCACTCTCCCTTGACATGTGACCACCCAGCAGGCACAGTGACTCTTTGGCAGGTCACCTAGTGCTAGGGCAAGAAATACATCCTGAGTAGTGAGGCAGTGTTCTCTGGACCGTTACAGGCACACTTCAGTGTTTCAGCCTCAGCAGGCCGGGAAATGCAAGGGTCAACCCCCAAACTGGCAGGCACAGGGATTTCTGGACATTGCACAGTGTTGTTGCTAGTAAGTGAAGACAAAAGCGGCAGGAACTCTGTACTCAGGTTGGTCCTCATTGAAATAAATCAAGCTATGTGAGAATGGGGTTGGCAGAGCCCTGGGGCAAGTGTTTGGTGCAATCTTTTATGGTCTTGTGATGGCAAAAACAGGTGGCAAGCCAACAAGCCCTTGGAGACCACTTGGGAGCACAAAGGGAGCAGCAGGCAGGCAGGCCAGCACTTAAAGTCAGGTTTGCAGAGTTGCAGTCCCTCCTGCAGCCCAGCAGTCAGCAGGCGGCAGCCCAGCACAACAAATCAGGTAGTCCAAATGGATGTTCCTCCTGGCAGCACAGCAGTCCTCTGGCAGTGTGCAGATTGTAGAGACAGCAGCAGTCCCATGCAGTGCGTAAATAAATGGGGTCTGAGTCACAGTACTTTTACTAAAAAATGTATTTGATGAAGGTGTGACTTCAAAAGAAAACCTTAGAAGTGCACAACAATTCCTTTTAGCCCCGCCCTGGCTCCAGACTATCGGTAGGGGTAAATCAGCCCTTTGTGTGAGGTCAGGACATCACCTACCTGAATGTAAGTGTAAATCACCACTCCCTCTCCCAGCCCAGGAAGATGATCAGTTTGTAGATGAGTGTATATTTATCTCCTGTCACACCCAGTCCTTCCTGTGTTGTAACTTCCTAGAAAGTATGTACAAAATGTAGCTGCCACTCAGCCCAGACCTGTATTGGAGTCAGGCTGCAAAGCACAAAGACTCATAAGCACGGAGAAATGTCTACTTTCAAAAAGTGGCATTTCTAAAATAGCAACGAAAAATCCAACTACACCAGTAAGTAGGATTTATCACCACTATTCTCAACATTCCAAATAATACAACGCCATGTCTTCTGATTTAGAATTACCACTTAAAAGTACATAAGGGAATTCCCAATGCTAGCCTGTGAGAGGAGTAGGCTTCACAGCAGTGAAAAATGAAATAGATTGTTTGTCACTACCAGGACATGCCACGCATAAAGGCAGATATCCAACAATTTACTTACACAGCACCATGCCTTCGGGGTGACCTATGTGTAAAATAAGGGGATTTTAAGGTTTGGCAAGTAGGTTTAAATGGGAGGTCACAGCGGCAGTAAACTTAGCACACAGTCCCTGCGGGGCACACCTGAGACTGGTTTGAAAGGCTGCCTCGGTGGGTGGCACAAGCAGTGCTGCAAGCCCACTAATAGCACTTAATTTAGAGGCCCTGGGTATATGGGATACCAGTTTACAGAGAGCTAACAAGTAAATCAAATAGGCCATGTTTTAGAGGAGAGCACACATGCACTTTAACACTGATTAGCAGTGGTAAAGTGCCCAGTATCCTAAAGCCAAGTAAAACAGAAAAAGAGGGGGAGGAAGGCAAGATGTTTGGGGATAACCCTGTAGAAAGGGTATACTAATCAATAGCTTGACGAGCTTCCCTGCTTAGAGCGATAGAACATAGACCATGGCCTGCTACTGCATGGACACGCATCAGTTTGGCACCTTTCTGAACTCAGTTGGATCCCTTTGTCTATACCCTCAGGGCCCACTAAGCTAAACCATGTGGAATCCTTCTCCTCATCTGTGGACCCCATCTGTGAAGTGCCTAACGGTAAGTCATTCACAGATCCATCCTAGTAGGGAAACAGTACCACCATTGCCAACAAAGCGATGTGGTCCAGTCCACCCCTTGGGTCTGACTGTTGACAACCAACCCAAGGACAGCTCTGTCCACAAGAACAGCAACTAATATAGGCCACTGACAGCTGTCAGCATCTCGAGCCAGGCCCTAGGCCATACAGAGGTCTCTGTCCTCTGTGGTTTCTCAGAGTGGGGGCAGAGCCCCAGGTGCATCATATCCTTTCTCCACTCCACTCCCCTCTACCTCCCACCAGTGCAGGGGTGATATATTGAGACTGGCCCTCCAGCCCAAGGTCTGTACCTGGGCCTGGCTCCATACGATCAGTAGGGGGTAAATCAGCCCTTTGTGTGATGTCAGGACACCTCCTATTCAAAGGTCAGTGTGAACAACCTCTCCCTCTCCCAGCCCAGGAATACGATCAGTATGCAGATAAATGCCGATGTATCCCCTGTTACAAACAGCCCTTCCTATTTTGTGGCTGTCTAGAACTATGCACAAAGTGTAGCAGCCCAGACTTTTGTATTGGAGTCAGTCTGAAAAGCCCAAAGAGTCATAAACACAGATAAATACCCACTTTCTAAAAGTGGTGTTTCTAAAATTGTAATGAAAAACCAACTAAACCAGTAAGTAGGATTTATCACTGATATTCTAAATATAACAAAGATGGCAACAACAATCCTCTCTGATCAAGAATTACCACTTAAAAGTATATAAGGGAATTCCCACTGCTAGTCTATGAGAGGAGTAGGCCTCTCAGCAGTGAAAAATGAAATAGGTTGTTTCTCACTACCAGGACACGCCACACATAAAGGCACATATCCTACCTTTTACTTACACAGCACCCTGCCCATAGAGCTACCCAAGGCCTCCTTTAGGGGTGACTTATGTGTAATAAAAGGAGACTCTAAGGCTTGGCAAGTAGTTTTAAATGCCAGGTCACATTGGCAGTAAACTGTGCACACAGGCTCTGTGGTAGCAGGCCTAAGACAGGTTTGAAAGGGTACTTCTGTGGGTGGCACAAGCAGTGCTGCAGTCCTACTGGTAGCATTTAATTTACTGGCCCTGGGTATATGGGCTACCACTTTACAAGGAGGGACTTACATGTAAATCAAATATGCCATGTTTTAGGGGAGACAGCACATGCACTTTAGCACTGATTAGCAGTGATAAAGTGCCCAAATTCCTAATGACAACAAAAAAGAAGGTCAGAAAAACAGGTAGAGGAAGGCAAAAGGTTTGAGGATAACCCTGTTGAAAGGGCCAGGTCCAACACTCTAAGACACAAAAGACTTCCTGCAATCCTGCTGGTGCTCAGTGAGTCTCACCCTTGCCTGAAGTGTCCCCCTCCAGTCCTGTTTCTCAAAAGTGGGTTCTGCAGCTGATTTCTGCAAAAACTGAAACATTGCCTCGACTGTGCCAGAATTTCTGCTGCATCATCCTTCGACGCCAATGCAGGTGCTGCTCGATGATAAAGAATCCACAGCTTGCATGGCTCTATGATGATGCTTTGCACGGCTCAATGACGAATCATTGCATTAACTTCAACGGAGATCAACGACAACGCAAAACCCCTTTTCTGTGGCTCAACGATGACGTATTAGACTCACAACGTCGCCAAAGCTCCATCCGCTGTATATCTTCAGGGGGACCTGTCTGGGTTCTGTAGCCGGCTGACCATCCATTGTGGTTGGCCTCAAATTTAGCACTGATCCCTCATGACCTCAAGTAACCTTTTGACCACTAGTGACTTCTAAGCATTGTTTTCACATTTAATTTTTAGAACTGATATCTCAATTTCTACTCATTGGATTTTTGTCATTTTGGTCTTGTGTTACTCAGAAACATATTCTCTATTTTCCTAAACCATGCGGAGTCTTTTTGTGGTGTTCTCATTGAGTTGCTGTAATTTAAGCGCTGCACACATATTTTACACATTGCCTGTTCAGTTAAGCCTGACTGCTGTGTGCCAAGCTAACAGAGGGTGAGCACAGGTTAATTTAGGGTGTGTATCCGACTTACCCTAACTAGGGTGGTGGTCCCTACTTGGACAGGACGCAAACCTCTGCCAACTAGGGACACCATTTCTAACACAAGGCCAGAGGCAAAAGGGCACTGAGGTTTCTCACAGTGAGTGTGCCCCTTATGGCACCTATTAAAGAGGGAAAGAGGGTCATCGGACTCCCCCCCCCAGACATCGTCCTGCAAGCTGGTGCAGTCAATCACTGTAGCTGCCTGCAGGGGGATCTCCCCCCCCCTTTCAAATGCAGATTTTGACCAGTGAAAAGAGGACCGGCGGCTTCAAACATCTTTTGCTATTCACTATTGTGCTGACCCCAGGGTTGGCATGGATTCACAGTGCACTGGGGCAATCAGTTAAATGTAATAGGGTGTACTGGCCCAATGTGCACCCCACACACAAATTTAAAGGTGAATTACAGTGCAAACAGGGACAGTGAGCTCTATGTATAATGAGTGTCAGGTGAGTAGTTAGCAGTAATTTTACATACAAAACACTTCACTTCCAAATCATTGCTCAGGGATAGGGCTAACCATACACATATCTTGGACTGCTTTACACACAAATGAAAAAAAAAGCGCTATACTCCTGGAGCCAACTCCATACTGCTGTGCAGGTCTTACTTGGTTCACAGCTGGCACTGGGGACTGTCCAACACTCAAAGGACAGAAATATCCTGTATTTCTGCACTAAAGCTACTTTTACAAATGTACTTCAATGCTAGCTACGCAGGGTCTATTCAAGGTTGTGCATGTCAATGGCATGCCCACGGGTGAGGTGCGCGCAGCTGCCAAACCTGCAGATAGTAATAGCCACTCAAATAAACCATTCGGTGGATGGGGGCCAATGCATGTTGGTTATGTGCCCGCTGCTGCAGTAAGTAGTCAGGTCTGAACCTGAGTGTACAACATCCGCACTTGTGGCTCATTCTTCCCCAGCTTTTTCTGCAGGTCCCAAATGTAAACTGGAATCTGGATTCTCAGAAAATACGGCTAGAGGAGATAGAGATAATCCCACACTTTGATGCAGTCGCCACACTTCCATGGCAGATTAAGATGGCGCCACGCAAGAGTGAACATTGTGATTTCTACAGCTGGCGGGATTCCTAACTGCCGTATTCGGCTGCTTCTTCCTCCAACACGTTTCAGTGAACCCCGCTGAATGGATCAATGAGTCATCACAGCACAAAGGTGTTTATAATACACTTAGCAATTGCAACATCGCCCCGACCAGAATTAAAGTGATACTATGTGAACACTACGTCTTCTTCCTAATGGAGCCTTTGGAAAGAAGATGTTAAAGATTTCCATTACCCCAGGGTGAGGTATTTACCACATCTGTTAAATACCTCACACAATTCGTAATTCCTATCCCTGTGTAAACACGGGTTTGCACAGAGATCGGAATTAAGCCCAGAACTCGTAATGGGGGCCTCTAGGGAAACAATAGGACTTTGAACATTATGACCCTTTAGGAATACCGAAAACGCTTTGACCTTTCCCACATGGTCTCCTACTTATTTACCAAAAAATGAACCTGAAATCTGCCTTGATAAAAGGTCCCTCCCTCTTGACTCTAGATCATGTTTTTATGTTTTAAACAATATATAGTAGATACACTATTAGCACTTTTTTTCAAATGGTGGTCCCAATTTATTTCGCTGCTTATCATTTCAACTTGTGATCACAAAAAATTGCCTTTACCTGCCTATGAGAAAAAATATTTTCAAATATGCCTTGTTGAACAAAATAGTTTTTGTATGACATAGATTAATTTGAATGATTCTTTTGGTTGGCAATGCCTTTAAGCTGTTTATTTGCATTTTACCCTTAAAGTAGGGTAGGGGGTATAGATATATTTTTTATTTTCATTTAAAGGGGCCAGCACCTTTTTTGTAACCTGAAAAGGGCTCAACTCCAGAATGTTGTCTGCACATTTTAAAAGGTCATTTACACCCTCAAAAATGTGTGGCAGTGTGGTCATGAAGCTGGTTATATTTCTAGAAATTTACAATGCTGAAAAGGATCCCGACTTCTCTGTACATAGAAATTCACGGCATGTTTTGGGAACTTCAATTTCAATAGAGTAGCAGGGTGTGGTGGACCCAAAGCCCATTGGAGCCAGAGACCCTCTGCAACCCAAGCATCACTGTCTTTTACTACCCAGCTCGGACTTATTTTTCAAACTTGCATTAGCGTCCAGAATAAGTTTATTATTGCTAACGCCACTGGCGTATTTAACCTTACATTTTATTTGTCTGTAATAATCTTCAGACTGAAACTGTTTTATCATTGCGTCCTGATTGCTTTTGCTAAAGGTATGGATGCCTTCGTTTCCGTATGTAAGCACTGTTCTAAGACTGTTGACTGTTGAGAGTGAACATTTACTAGATGTTTTTTTTTAAAGGAATCGTAAGAAATAGCACACTGGATAAAAACATTATCTTTAATAAGCTACATAAAACCAACAAATAAATGATAGCCAGCAAAACATGTAGGACAAAAGTTAAAAAGGATTGGTGGACAAACCCGATAGTTTTGCAGCCCCCAGGATTTCACAATTTTGCTATTAAAAAAAAATAGTGAAATTTGCATTTTTGTGAAAATCCCAAAATGTGTGCAAAAGTGGCACCACAATGTTTACTTATATTTTTTTAAAGGAACTGCTCCTTTATTATTGGCACTGCACTGCCACTGGGTCAGGAAAAGAGGGATAAGCAGCAAACCATCAGCTAGAAGAGGTGTTAACTTCATCCCTTGCCTGACCAATAACATCACTTCCTGTGCCAACAGCCTATGGCTCACCTCACATTTCACCATTCCATTGTGCCCCTATCTTATCCCTGCAGAAGACTGCCAACTGTTGACCATGCAGGCTCTTGCACCTTTTCCCTCCTCCACCCTCCCAGGTGCACTGTGTCACCTCTGACGCAACCATTCTGCCTCCCCTCCCTCCAGATCTCTGTGTCTCCACCTGCCCTCTGTCCTGCTGCACTTTGTCTCCTGTGACCTCCCTCCCTCATGTCTCCTCTGTCACCACATCCCCATGCTGCCTCTTGACTCATGTGCTCTCCATGCCTCTGTACTTTGTCATGACTCATCTGACCCGCTCAGACTCTTCTGAACTCCTTCTACCTCCCTGTGTCCTCTGTGCCCTTGCCCACGCACTCTCTGCTGCCCTTACTCAGTTTGAAAGCAGGGTTTCTTGTGCAGAGGGTAGAGCTTTCATATTGAAATCTGCACTCTCTGGCACAAAGCAGCCTTGTGCTCTGAGGTGCGGTGCTGCTGTGCATTCTGGCAGGTCACAGACTGTGACTTGAAAGTGTCCCCAGCAGAGGAAGAAAACAAGTTGACTTGTATTTTTTGTGAGAGGCACATTTCCTACCTATTGGAAGTTAGTTCATGCGTAAGTTGACTGTAATTCTTCATTAAGAGATGTCCAACTTAAAACCAGGTGAGCATTGTGCGTCCACTAACTACTGCATCCAGCAACAATGGGAATTGCTGGGTGAACAATCTGCACCTCGGACTGGCAGATCATCTGTATTCAAACCCTAGGTGCTTTTGTGAAGTATATCTGTTACACTTGTCCCCCTCTGCAGGTTTCTGCTGCCTCGCCCCGCTCAACTTTTCCTTCTTAGAAACTTTTTCTCAAAATGTCTTCTAAGTCCAAAGGTAAGCGCTGATTGGAACCAATGCACTTATTGTTTCTGAACTACGCTGCATCATAGTCGGACATATTTCTGACCTTAGCCAAGTCTCACTTTACTAGATGTCTGCGATTAGCCAATTCAAGCCCTAGTTTTTACAAAAAAAGTCATAAATCAAATTCTATTTTCTAAATTGCTTTGGGATATTTCTTGTATTGTGTTTTCACTTTATTACTGTTTGTGTGCTGCATAAATAATTTATCCATTTGCTTTAAGTTAAGCATGCCTGTTTTTTGTACTGCACTACCTTGGGTTACACACAGGTTAACTTAGTGACTTTTTGTGGTTCACCCTGGCTGCTGCTTGACCAGGGCTCACATCCTCGTCAACCAACAACCTAATTTCTCACAATATCTTACATTGAGTCATTATGTCGGTGTTAAATTAGGCTACATGGAACATAAAACATGCAAAGATCACAATTTATGCCACAATGTTGGCACTTTCACACAAACATGACAGAGCAAAAAACCTGGTAACCTTTTTAAGGTTGCACAATCTCCTATAGAGTTTCACTTAGGTTGCAGTTCAGAATGGGTCGTAGTCTCTGGGTACCTTTAAATGGAACATTTTACAAACTGGATCTAAAGTAACAGGTGTCAGGGAAGTATGTTAGCACCCATACTTAGCCATAATGTGAAATAGTTCTTCAACCCTGCACATTTTGATAAATTACATGTATTTACAAATACACATTTGTCACAGAACTTTAGGAAAAACGAACCTTTGGAGGACAAAATACAGCCCAGGAAAAGGAATCCACATTCTCTAAATTGTTGACCTACGATTGTTGAGAATAACCTAATGTGCTTACTAATGCTGCATTTACCTCTAATCTATAAATACATTCTCGTGCAAGGCCCCTGCCCTGTAGTATTGACATCCTACATAGTTGTGTCCAATGTAACTGGCCTGATGTGCATACAATTGAATTATTTTTGATACATTTGGCCTGGAGTTGCAGGAGTTGGGGGCACACCACTACCCCTCTCCCACACCACCAAACTTGATCACCCACCAGATTACGAGTTTCCTTGTTGTCCGACGGGTGGTGTTTTGTAGTTCCCATGGGGGTTCCTTTAAATAAGGCACTGCTATAGGAACACGAAAAGGAAGTTCATATATGGCATGGACTGTTAAGTCCTTGCCCTGTAATAACTGGGCATGAATGCAGACAGGGGGTACAGCATGTGCACCACTGCATGCATCCCCATGGCCCTGAGGCACCAGGGGTCTCTGCAGGGCCTCCTTAGTGTCCTCACCACCATCAGTTTCATGGTGTGAACACCGCCATTAGACCGCTGGCAGTGGGGAAACTCATAATATGCTTGGCAGGGCCCCCTGGAAGCAGATTGAGTTGAATCTCCACCGATATTCAATGTACAGGGCTGCCATAAAGACTAGAGGGATCTATGGCATTGCTTTTGTTCCATGGATCACCCTTCTCTCAACCGGGATGATTTCTCACCGCTCCACCATGCTCTTAGTTGGGTAGGTCCATGGAAGCTCAGCTGGTGAAATTTGCAGGTAGGTACAGCAGATCTCACATCATCATCTTATGGATATATAGATATACATAAACTGCTTCTCTGAATTTGTGGCATGGGAAGAAGGTGGACGTTTTGTGAGAAACAAAAACTGCCTTAATTCTTCAGTGTAAATGGAATACATATCAAACTGGGCCCTAAGCCCCTGTCCTAAAGTTACTATCCAAAACAGTGGATAGCTATTTAAAGGGCATCACTACCCACTGGATATTACAACGTGTGCCATTACATTACATTCTGAATTGGATCTATAATTAGAGTGACAAGTGATGAGTGACAGATGTGGTGTCTCAGTCCTACCTACAAACAGAACCACTAATCCTTTATCCACCTACTCAGACATTTCTGGTTAAGAGTGATCTAACTGAGGACTCCACACATTTGATCAGAGTTGGATGAGCTATATGTATGTAAAAGGTAGACCTCCAGTGCTCTTGTCAATACCTTCAACAAAGAGGGCAATTGTTTGTTCATTTGCTGACTTGGCCAACTGATGCAGGGTTCCAGCCTTTATGATGGCTGAGCAGTTAGAGAGTGAGTATAATGCTGTATCAGTATTGAAAACATAAAGGTCCAGAGTAATGTCTGCCCACAGAAGTAGATGTAGAGCTTTTTCTCAGTTCAACTCAGATCAAATGGGCTTTAGTGGATCGAGTACAAGATTGACTATGGTTTATGATTCCGTTCCCTTCATATAGTCACTTCTTTTGTCTACATGTACTGCATGTTTGTTTGTTGACAAGTATTTGTTGGTGTATAATATCCTTATATTCCATGTGTTATTGCCTGCTGCTATTGGGTAGCTCTACACAGTCTATCTCTAGTATGACTTAGTCTTCAGTTCATAATGAATGATACAGGACAAAAGAAGTTACACAAGCCACTGGGAAATCCTTTGATACCTATACTGTGTGCCAGATATGTGTCCCCAGCAAGATATATATCTATATAATATATATAGATATATATATATATATACATATATACATATATATATTATCTACGGTCGTTCGCCAGTAGATAGTTATAGTTAGGACCTATTTTCCATAGGAAATTCGCAACATTCTATTCCCAATAACTTTGGCGCCGATTGCCGAATCTTTGCGAAATTTTCAAAACTCGTGGGGCGCTCCAGTCCGCTCCTATCTTGAAAGTTTCGGGGTGATTCGTCAAGTGGGGGCCAAGAAAAAAGGGGGTCCCAAAACCTGTTTTCCCCATGCAATTTTCCATAGGAAACTTTAGATACGGCTACAGCCTGAACTGCTGAACGGAATTACACCAAATTTGGCAAAGAGGTAGTTCTTGGTTCAGGAAGAACCCTTTTTGTTAAATGGTGTAAATCCGTTCAGTAGTTGCTGAGAAAATCTAAAGTAAAAACACAGGATCCGCGCACCCTCCCAATCATGAGCTTTATGCTAATTGGCTGTCAACACTCCAAACCAGGAAGTGTTGGCAGCCATCTTGTGCCTCGGTAGAACCGAGGCACAAGAAAACAGAAAAAGTAATGCGCAAAAAGGGGGCAGGGTAGAAACACCCTGACCCCCTAGGCCTGCTCAGGGGGTCCCACAAGGACCGCCAGGGACCAAAAAAGCATTTAAAAAAAAAAAAAATCGTCGCGATTCGCGCACCCGGCACGAATTTCGGCCGAAATTTTTTAAAAAACAAACCGCGGACTCCAGCGCTTCGTTAATATTTAGCCCCCGGGTGGGCTAAATCCTGGAGGCAATATATATATTGGGATGGGGGGCCCAAAGGGGCCCCCCAGCCCCGGGGACCACCACCCGCCAGGGCTTTTCAAACATAATTGCGGGGGGGGGGCTCACTGCCCCCCTGCAGCCCCAGGGACGGCCACCAACGGGGCTTCTTAGTTTAATGTTGGGGGGCCTTTAAGGCCCCCCCAAGCCCCGGGGACCGCCACCCCCCCGGGGCTCTACTTAATTGTTATTGCGGGGGGGCACATAACCTGTGTGGGGCGCCTAAAGAATTAAAAAAAAAAAAAGGCCATGCCCCAGGGGATGGGACCCTTCGAAATTTATTATTATTATATTTTTTTTTAATTAGGGGGCAGGCCCTGGGGGATGGGGTCCCCAGGCCAATAAAGTAGAAAAAGAAGGAGGGCCACACAGCCCCCTTCTTAAAAAATAAAAATAAATAAAAGACCAGCATCGCGCCGGAGGCCTCGCCCCCTCCTTGCAGCACTCTGCAAAACGCACCCCCAGGCACATTTGCAGATGGGGAACGAATTCCCCTTGAATACTGGGGGTCCCTGGGGGCCAACCAGCCCACCAGGAACCTCCAGTATGCGCCAGGGGGCTGCGTTGCAGAGAGGTGTTCTGAGGCCACGCCCCTTTTTACACCTCTCTGCAACGCAGCTCTGTGGCGCCTAATGGAGGTAGCTGGTGGGCTAGTTGCACCCCAGGGACCCTCAGGATTCAAGGGGAGTTAAGCCGCCAACTTAAAATGTGCCACGGGGCACGTTTGCACAGTGGTGAAGGGAGGGACGGGGCCTGAGGTGACATGTGTGCAAACACGCCTTGTGGCGTGTTTTTGAGTTGAGGAATTAATTCCTCTTTCTATTTCTATTTCTATTTAGGGAGTTTTGTAAAGCGCTTGGTGACGCACAGCGGCGTGTCCCCGCGCTAAGGAGCGGCTGCTTACTGGAACCTACAGGAGTGGAATACTTTACTGTTCAAATAGTGCAGTTTTAAGCTTGGCTCTAAAGATTAGTTCAGATGGTTCGAGACGCAATATTAAGGGTAATGTGTTCCATCTGACGGCTGCAAGGTACCTAAAGGATCTTCCGCCCATCCGTGCTCTAGACACCTTGGGGATAACGAGGAGTCCTGAGCCAGAGGATCTGAGGGAGCGGGACGGTTCATAAGGCGTCAGCAGTCCTTTCAAAGGGAGAGGAGACCTCCCGTTGATGATCCGATGGCACATGCAGAGTGCTTTGAATTCAACCCTACTTCTGATCGGGAGCCAGTGCAAGGACCGGAGGGCCACAGAGGATGCGGCTCTTCTGGGTAGTCTAAGTACTAGCCTAGCAGCGGCATTCTGTAGGACCTGTAAACAACTCAAATTCTTCAATCCTGAGGGTCCCTGGGGGCCAACTAGCCCACCAGGTACCTCCAGTAAGCACCACGGAGCTGCGTTGCAGAGTGTTGTAAAAAGGGGCATGGCCTCTGAACACCTCTCTGCAACGCAGCTCTCTGGCGCATGCTGGGGGTACCTGGCGGGCTAGTTGGCCCCCAGGGACCCTCAGGATTGAGGAGGAATTAATTCTCCAACTCAAAACGCGCCACAGGACGTGTTTGCAGACATGTCACCTCAGGCCACGCCCCCCTCCTTCTCCATTGTGCAAACACGCCCCCTGGCGAGTTGTAAGTTGGGGAATGAATTCCCTTTCAATACTGAGGGTCCCTGAGGGCCAACTCGCCCAACAGGTATCTCCAGTATGGACCAGGGAGCTGCGTTGCAGACAGATGTTCTGAGGCCACGCCCCTTTTTACACCTCTCTGCAACACAGCTCTGTGACGCCTACTGGAGGTACCTAGTGGGCTAGTCTGACCATAGGAACAATTAGGATTCAAGGGGACTTAATCTCTCAACTTAGAACGGCCACAGGGCGCATTTACACAGTGGTGAAGGGAGGGGACGGGGCCTGAGGTGACGTGTGCAAACACGCCCTGTGGCGCATATTAAGTTGGGGAAATAATTCCCCTTCAATCCTGAGGGACCCTGGGGTCAACTAGCCCACCAGGTGCTTCCAGTAAGCGCCACTGCGCTGCGTTGCAGAGAGGTGGTGCAGGCCGTGCCCCTTTTTACACCTCTCTGCAATGGCGCTTACTGGACGTACCTAGTGGGCTAATTTGCCCCTAGGGACCCTCAGGATTCAAGGGGACTTAATCTCCCAACTTAAAACGGCCACAGGGCGTCTTTACACAGTGAGTAAGGGAGGGGACGGGGCCTGAGGTGACGTGTGCAAACGCCCTATAGCACGTTTTAAGTTGGGGAAATAATTCCCCTTCAATCCTGAGGGCCCCTGGGGACTAACTAGCCCACCAGGTGCTTCCAGTAAGCACCACTCTGCTGCGTTGCAGAGAGGTGGTCCAGGCTGTGCCACTTTTTACACCTCTCTGCAACGCAGCTCTGTGGCGCTTATTGGAAGTACCTAGTTGGCTAGTTGGACCCTAGGGACCCTCACGATTCAAATTAACTTAATCTCCCAACTAAAAACGGCCACAGGGCGTGTTTACACAGTGGTGAAGGGAGGGGACGGGGCCTGAGGTGATGTGTGCAACATGCCCTGTGGCGCATTTTAAGTTGGGGAAATAATTCATCTTCAATCCTGAGGGACCCTGGGGGCCAACTAGCCCACCAGGTGCTTCCAGTAAGTGCCACTGCGCTGCGTTGCAGAGAGGTGGTCTAGGCCATGCCCCTTTTTACATCTCTCTGCAACGCAGCTCTGTGGCACTTACTGGAGGTACCTAGTGGGCTAGTTGGACCCCAGGGGCCCTCAGGATTCAAGGGGACTTAATCTCCCAACTTAAAAGGGCCACAGGGCGTGTTTACACAGTGGGGAAGGGAGGGGACGGGGCCTGAGGGGACGTGTACAAACACGCCCTGTGGAGCGTTTTAAGAGGTAATTTTAATCCCCCTGCCCTATTATATACTAGGGGCTTACAGAGGAGGTCATGCTAATCACAGGGGGACCCCAACGCATAGTGTTCCCTAGTGTATGTAGGTGTTTTCACTGTAGTGTGTCTTTTAACATAGCACTGGCTCTAGGACTGGTTAGTCATACTCAGTTACCACCAGAATCCGTCTGAAAAAGTTGAGGGTACAGGATGATTTTGCAACAAGGCTTCTTTCTGCTCTTCTGTTTGTTCTTTCTGCACATTATCCTTCTTCCTGCACTTTTCTTCGTCTTTGAGGACTTCTGTTGCTTCTTTCTGCATTTCTTTTTTTTCTTTCTGTGCGTTTTTCTTCTTTCTTCTCATGTCCTATCTCTGTAGGCATAGTTAGAAATTCGCATTTAAAAAACCTTTGAAATTCACTGAAAAAAACATAGGTTTCAGGGGCGTTATAGTTAGCTGGACATTTCACTCGTACAAAACCATTGAAATTCCCCCGTTATAGTTAGTTCAGCTAACTATAACTCGCGTGCCCGCAATGCACTGCTGATGACGTCACATATTACATCACTCATTACATGGTCAGTGACATCACTCATGACATCACTGATGACATCTCAAATGACATCACTGATGACATCATCCTTGTGATAGGGTGGCAGACCTCCGCTCACCCTAATATAACCTTTGATACACACATTCAAAAATAGAAACTAAAATTTTCAAAACAACGGACATACCAATACCAGTTACAACAACCTATTCAGTAATTCTAAAATCCACATACACATCCACTTATTCACCAACAGTCCTATACAGTCACTCATACATGTACTCACTCATCATATGTACTCATACACCTATACATCCTGTTACACACCGCCACTCATCCATAGAGTTACTCACACACATAGTCACTCATGCTAATAAAGAATCAAACATCCATTTACTTGCATATACAGTTATACACACACCACCACACTTACTTCTACAGAAACCTACACATACTTAGTCTTTTAAACAATCACTTATAGAAACACATACTTATTCATACAGGAACTCTTCCAATCTCTCACTCTCACATATACTCACTTATATACACCAATAGTCACATATACTAGTTTAAGACATATGTGGTTACTCATAAAGACACTATTGAGACAGTCATTCACTCACTAACACACCCATACACACACTCATCCACCCATACAGTCCTGCACACATGCTGTCTTCAACACATACAAACAGTGAGTCAATCATTCATGCATCTATGCACTACGTAATACCCCCACCGAACAATACAGACACTCAGACATTCATACTGATACTCAAAAAACCAACTAATAACCTATATAGACACTCATGTAGCTACTCACCAACCCATGCAGCCACTTATACACAAAGTGAGAGACTGATACAGATATTTACATATTTAAACATTACTCACTAACTCATGTATTCACTAAGATATACTTAATCAGTCAGTTATGCAATCAATTTTTCATTAAAAAAAATCATCCATTTAGACACTTATATACCCATTTATTCTTCTATCGACCTTGAGATATACATATATAAAACATATTTAATTTTCAGAAAAACACACATTCACTGGATGATGTCATCAGTAATGTCGTTTGAGATGTCATCAGTGATGTCATGAGTGATGTCACTGACCATGTCATGAGTGATGTAATATGTGACGTCATCAGCAGTACATTGCGGGCACGCAAGTTATAGTTGGCTGCACTAACTATAACGGGGGAATTTCAATGGTTTTGTACGAGTGTAATGTCCAGCTAGCTATAATGCCCCTGAAACCTATGGTTTTTTCAGTGAATATATATATATATATATATATATATATATATATATATATATATATATTATCTACTGGCGGTCGCCAGTAGATAGTTATAGTTACAACCTAGTTTCCATAGGAAATCTCAAAATTCTATTTTGAATAACTTTGGCGCCGGTTGACGAATCCTCGCGAAATTTTCAAAACTAATGGGGCGCCCCGTTCAGCTCCTACCCTGAAAGTCTCGGGGTGATTCGTCAAGCGGGGGCCGAGAAAAAGGGGGGGTCCCAAAACGCGTTTTCCTCATGCATTTTTCCATAGGACCGTTAGTCGCAGCTACAGCCCGAACGGCTGAACAGAATTACGTGAAATTTGGCAGAGAGGTAGCCATAAGGTCAAGGAAGTGCCTTTTGCAGGTCTGGTGTAAATCTGTTCAGTATTTCCAGAGAAAATTGCATTTAAAAGCATATCAATATCTATACGCGCGCACCGTGCGCGCATAGTGCGCGCACCCTGCCGTGCGCGAGCGCAATTCTGATTGGTTGTTAGATGTCGGTAAACATTCGAATCGGTCGAAACCAGGAAGTGTCGGCTGCCATTTTGTCTCTCGCAGTCTGAGGGGGGGAAAAAAAAAAGGTGAAGAACGTGAAAAGGGGGCAGAGTGGACAGGTCCTGACCCCCTAGCCTTGGTAAGGGGGTCACAGAAGGACCCCCAAGGGCGAAAAAAACATTTATTTTTTTTTTAAATCGCGAGGTGCGCGCACGGATCGCGCACGGCGAACCGTGGGTGGTCGGTGCGCGCAGCACACCGAGCGCCCACAGTGCGCGCATGGCGTGTGATGCTCCCTGTGCGCGCACGGTGCGCGCACGGTGAAAAACCTGAAAAAAAAAATTTGATAAATACATAACTTAGCATTTAAAAAACCGTACAAATTCTCTGAAAAAGCCATAGGTTTCACATACGTTATAGTTACGAATTAGCATTTAAAAAACCTTGCAAATTCACTTAAAAAACCATAGGTTTCACACATGTTATAGTTAGCTGGACATTTCACTCGTAAAAAACCAATGAAATTCCCCCGTTATAGTTAGTGCAGGCAACTATAACTCACGCGACCGCAATCCTCTGCTGATGACGTCAGATATTACATCACTGATGACATATGTGTCTTCATGAAAAATAAATATTTGTAATATATGTATAGCTAAAGATTAATGGAAGAAGACATGGGTAAATAAGTGTCTAAATACAGTGAAGTTATATCTGACGTCATCAGCAGAGGATTGCGGTCGCGTGAGTTATAGTTGCCTGCACTAACTATAACGGGGGAATTTCATTGGTTTTTTACGAGTGAAATGTCCAGCTAACTATAACATGTGTCAAACCTATGGTTTTTTAAGTGAATATAGATATATATATATATATACATATAAATAGATATATATTGTTTAACAATTAGCATGATTACTAAACAAATGAATAATTAAGTAATAATGTAAAACATTTTCATTTATTTATTACTTAATTAGCTCACAGCTGTATACCCCCCAAACCTACCAGTCTACAGTCAAAATATAAGTAAAATAAATAAGTGTAGAAAAATGAACATAATTAATAACCAATTACATATTAAATAATAACTAATTGATTAATTTTTAATTAACTTCCCTCTCTAAAATTCTACAAACCCAGCAGCATGTACTGAATATATAACTTTAAAAATACAACTATTACACATGTTACATAATTAATAATCAATTAAATAATTAATAATAAAGTGTTAATTAAGTATTTCTTAATTAAAATCCTACCCTACACCTCTACAAGCCCAACATCCTGCACCTAAAATATAGCTTAAAAATATAATTATTATACAATATACATATTTATTAATCAGTTACAAAGTTAATAATAAATTAATAGTTAATGTTAATTCATTATTACTTAATTAACTTCCCACCCCATACCCCTAAACACCCAACCGTCCACACCTAATAGATAACAAAAAATATAATTATTACACAATTTACATATTTATTAATCAGTTAAAAAATGAATATTGAATTAATATCGAATTATTAATTATTTATAATTAATTACTTTCCTAACCTACACCCGTACAAACCTAGAAACCCACTACAACAATAGAAATTACTTTTAGCAATGCAATTAAAAACTTATAAATCACCTAAAATGACAAATTACATTTGAAACAATTATTAAGAATGATACAAACAATAATAACACATACAATCAAATAATTGAATTAACACACATTATGAGCATCAAAAAATGATACTTTTTATATTACTGAAAACCCTATTAACAACAATGCTATTTCTGAAAACGATATTACTTACCTGAAAAATCGATAGTCTTGACAACGATAATTCTGCATCATGATATTTTTGTACAACGATATTCTTTTCGATACTTCTGAAACTCGAATTTCTAATCTGATATTGTGTCCAAATACCATATCTCCTTTACTGCAGTATCCGCCAACAATTAAATAAAATTCAAGGTTTAATCTGTGTATCAAAACCCTCTAAGGTAGGGGTGAAGCTGTCTTTGGTGCAGCAGGTGCAGTGGTACTGGTGGCCAGTGTCCTGGAGTTGGCAAAGATATGTGCTGTATTTTACTAATCCAATAGTCAAATTTTGCTTGCAGCAGGGCTCACAAAATACTTTCTAAGCTACTGGTACAAGTTTGGCATTCAGATTTAGGTCCCAATTTTACTATTAGATTTTATAGTATATTATACCCTGAAAAATGGCTCTTTCCCTGAATGGTCTACAGATCTTTTTGAAAAAGGGTGACCAAAATCTGCTTTTAAATTACATCTAAATGTCACTCATTAACACCATGGCAAAGATCATTTGCTGGTGTGGTTCTCATTCATATCCAGTTCTGGATTCTGATGAGATTATGATAGCAGCACAGATATGACTTTGAACAGGTGTCTGGGAAGACAGAGCAAAAACCTATCTGAGATTCCTTAATTTACCTTCTGGTTTTAACAAACGTGTAGAGGGGGATCTTTGATTAAGCTCAAACAGGAAAATTCTGCCAAATGTGTTAAAATCCATTAGGCCATACGATTAATACTTTTCTGCTGCACTTGGATGCCCAAATGGACTATGTGCTGAATCCTGCTCTGAACTTACTTTTAAATGATATGCCAGAAGAAACAGCTGTATTTTTGTCAGATGTCGATGAAGTGTGCTACCAGTAAGTCACTCTCCTGTTTTTACAGACAATGGAATGCTACTGATCTGTCTAGAGCAGGTTTCTTGTGTCGGTCCTGAAGGGCCAGATTTTTAAGATATCTACATATATATAAATGTGCATATGCTAAAACTCTGGCATGGATCCAGCCCTCCAGGACCGACATTGTGGAACCCTAGTCTAGAGTTAGCCTTGCTCTCCTTGCTTTGGGCTGTCATGGGGTATTACCAGGTAAGACATGTTGCATTCAACACCAAAAAACTAGTCATGATAATACGATATAAACATGGGACCAGTTAGAAATTCACAAAAAGGGAGTGCCACTAATAATTGAGTCATCTGTCGATAATTTAGACATTATCGGCAGATTAATTAATATTTCAGGAAATGCAGTGCAGCAAGGGAGAGCGCATAAATTATCCATATTTACAAAGATATGGAGCATTTCTGCTCTCTCCTTACACTGCGCAATGTGTGCTGACTGCCAGAGATCCCAGCAGGATTTGTTTATGCAGGAAGGCTCACCTTCCTGCTCAAAAACAATACAAACAAACAGAATGCACCACGCATTGAAAGAGGAAATAACTTGAAGAAAATTTGATTTTCTTCATCATTATGCCATTCTCTGAGAGGTGTACCGATTAGACACAATCCTAGGTTTACAAACTTTTGTAAATCTGGAATTGTGTTTCATGGGTGGTTGCTCTGGAACACCCATGTTGCACCCAGCTCGAAATGTAGCGTAATGCTGCTGCATTACATTTCTTTGCAAAGCCATGCAAGATGGTGCAAATCACTCTTTGCGTGGCTTTGTAAATCTGGATTTAGGGACTGTGTTGCCTTGCATCAGCTTGTGTGATGCAAAGGAAAATGCAGCTCATAATAAATCAGGCTCCAGATTTGTTGCAGGTGATTCTTGAAGAATCAAATTGACAGACGCACAAAAAAGTGAACCCAAACAGTGAAGGGTATTGGCATTAGTCCAAAGAGTTCAGGGGCCTTTTAGCACCTCTCAGGACCTCTCATGCCAATAAAGTTGTAGGAACCTTTTCATTGGATTGAGTCCTGAGGCTTTACATGTTATCTTTTAACAATTGCTGAAAATTATGTTTTAGTTATTAACATCCAGTCACGGTAATTCAGTAATCACCCTGAAAACAGTACACCTGAAAATGGCCTGAGTTTTGATTTTTTGACAGGTGTGCAACTCTTTTACACTTATTCATTCAACTCTTGGGAAATGCGCCAGTCAATTTTTGTCCTAGCATGGTTCTTTAAAGAACAGAATCTGGTATATGTACCTCTCCACTAAACTCTCTACAGAATCCACCACTCTGCACACTGGTGATACAAACTAACACCCTTTCTTTCAGGCGCCTGTCTGCTTCAGATTGGGTGTTAATTAAGTCTAATCCCAGTCAGTCAGTCGGATCTCCCAAACAGCTGATCGCAGACATTGTAAAGCACGGAAATTAAGACTTGACTTTGTCCCATTGTTTTTTGAACAATTCCAACATCAAAATAACATAATTCAATAAGCCAGGTACATATTTGTCACAACAGATTACATTTTAACAAGTGTAATAAAATAATTCTCTTCTCCCTGGTTTGATAATTGAGCAGGAACAAGAGGCAGGATAATAAAAATAGTTTTTTTAAAGTTTTTCGTTGGTAACCCTCAAAAACCTCCATTGCATTAACTATTTCATTTGGACAAAACTCATTGACCATATTCTACATCTACATTTACATTCGCTTTTTTATTTCTTTTGCATTTATATGGAAACATAATCAATTAAATTGGTGAGATAGGAAAAATTTCGACAAGGCAAATTGTACATTAACTTAAAAAAAAAAAGGTCAATTATTTTTGTTTGTAGCAGGTGTGGTGAGTAATTGCCTTACTATCTTTAAAATAACTTTGCAAGGTTCATGTTCATTGCCAAATTTTCTATTTATTTTTTGCATATAGATTGCAAATTTAGCATTTCTAATTACAAATGGAGATGCACAGTGCTTTAGGATACATTGTTAATCAATGTGAAATCAAACTTGAAATGGATTTGAGACTTTGTCAACTTGTGTTGATACATCTTAATCCCCGGAGGCAGATCACAATATTACCTGTTTGTCTACTGAGTTTGACTTGCATAACTAATCCACCCAAAAATAAATTTCATCACATTCAAACCAGCTTTTTAATTAGTATTTCCAATGAGACTTTCAAAGATGAATGTAAACATCAAAAGTGCATTTTAAATAACAGTATTGCTCTTTGAGACTTCAAAAAAATGAATACACACAAACAATGTGTTTTCTTTAAAGCTGATGAGGTTTGGGGCCTAATTGCGAGTCTGGCAGACTGAGAAATGCCAGACTCGTAGTGACACTATAATGGCGGTCCAGCCAAAGTTACACCAGCGGTCTTACTGCCCTGTTATGAGTGGGACAGTTGACTACCCTTGGACCACTGCCAGGTAACCGCCATTCCGTGGTGGTAGTGAGGCGGCACTGAGGCTGCAATGTGCTTGGCGGGACAGCCATGGTCCCATCAAACATATTACGAGTTACCTCTCCAGTACGGTTTTCATGGCGAAACTGTGGTGGAGAGGAAACAAAGGGGGCCATCACGCGATGTGAATGCACACAGGAGGGCATAATATGTGCCCCCCTGTCTGCATGTAAACCAATTCCTGAACGGTATGGACTTTAAAGTCCATGCCGTGCAGGAACCTTTTGTGGCGTTCCCATTCCGGTTTATTTTTTAAAGGCATCACTGTCTTTGAAAGAGGCACTGCCGAAACTCATAATTAGGACCTTAGACCTTTATTCCAAAAAGCTCGGTAAACCTGACAGAAAGCATACCATGTTTACAGGCTATCCCACCTTTTAAAGTGTGGGACTCACAATCAGGATGTAATACCTCATCTGGCCAATAGAGTATCCCAAAGTATAGAAATGTATTGGATGAGGTATTCGAGCCTCAGATAACAGGTAACTCATAGAACCTTTGTTTATGAGTGCCTATGATGTTGAGTAACCAATGCCATATCCTGTCATCTAATTGAGTTCCAGCAGTACTGAATTCCAACTTTTCCATGCAAATATGTTGCAAATAAGTTGAGCAAAAATTGGCACTTTTTGCTAACTGACTAATATTAATTCAGTTTAAATTGTTTGCTATGGAAATGCTCAGTCTTTTATTCTAGGGGATATTTTCTTTTATCATTTATTTTTTCATCGTATCATAATCAAGACATTTTATTAACATGTAGTTTGTTCAATTTGTTTGTCGAGAATAAAATGTAAAAATTATCCTATGATCCTTTGCCAACATTTTAGGGAATCAGTGTGGGCTGGGTTTATGCAAAACTGTAGGGAAAAAAGTAGGTGTACGATTTTGAGTAGATAATAGCTTTAAAACAAACTCCTCTGGTAGGCAATAACTTCTTCAACTGTAACAGTGCCCCCGGAAGCCATGCCTTTAGGCAGCAGAAAACATGGTCCTGGCACTACTGCAATTATCACAACCGTAAAAATAAAGCTTCTGTGCCATATTTGCGCCAACAAAAATATTACCATATTAAATATCGCCAAAAAACATACCAAGGGTACAAATATCGACTTTACACACTTTCTATGTAAAATACAAAAATACCAACTACAAAAATATAGTGGACAACAATACCATCATTAAATAGGCAATTAAATTGAATTTGAAAAAATTAGCATTTTATCATTTTATTACATTTAAAAAGCAAATTACCTTTAAAAATACTACATTAACAAATGTAAACATTTAGTAAAAATATATAAATATAATGAATAACTTAAAACATGAAATAAAAATATGTACTTAAAATGAGCATAAAAAAATCATAAATATAAGATGGAAATAACTAAAATTATGAAATAACCATGAATGTTATGAGAGCACGCTAATAATAATTAACAGCAATGTCCCACCAACATCCAGCATAGCAGTCCGACCACTGCATCATGATGCAATTAGGAGGACCACAGTGGTTGGAGGGACTGACAGATGTTTCAAGACGCTCAAGGACCCCGTTGATGCATCAGTTGGAGCGTAATCTATACAATGGGAGCAGTGCCTGCGGAGGCACCGCTGTCGGGATTATGATGACCCTTTCTGACAGCCTTTCCAGGGTGGTCTGACATTCATGGAAAGGCTGTCAGAAAGGCTTCTAACACCCTGCGTTCCCTGCACTGGCTCCCGATATGTAAGCGAATCCAATTTAAGGCTCTCTGCCTGGTTTTTAAAATTCTGAGAGAGTTGGCACCTGGAATACTTAACTCATTGATTTCGTCTTACGTTCCCACTCGTTCTCTACGATCCCTTGGACAGTCCTTGGTGGTCGTCCCCCGTTTCAGACTTAGTCGGATGGGGGGTCGCTCCTTCCGTGTGAAAGCCGCAACCCTCTGGAACGCTCTTCCCTTGGAAATTCGGCTCTCGAACGACCTTTTGTCCTTCCGCAGAGCTTTGAAAACCCTTCTGTTTTAATTATTTCCTGTCTTTATTTTTTATTCCGTGTCGACGGATCCTGTGTTATGTGGTGTTTTCCTTTCCCTGCGCCAGGACGCTCCTTCGCTGGAGCAGCTGTGCGCATTAAAATGTAATTAACATAACATAACATAACAAAGGGACTTTGTGGGCCCCTAGCGGGGCACCCATTGCAGACCCCCATTCCCTGTGGGCCTCTGCTCTGTGGCCCTGGACGGACCTGTGGTTCGCCCACAAAAATCAATGCACCATGCGCCAGCACCACATGGTGCCTTGCATGTGGGGCATGGATGTTTGAAAAATGCTCCTTGCCAATGCGGTTTGTGCTGCGGCCCTCTTCCTGGGCCTATGCTCAAGCCGCAATGGTAAACAGCATTTTACAACTGCATCGTAATTGGGCTGGCGGGACCACTGACTCCTTGTTGGATGGTCCTGTGCCTGAAACTAGCTGGCCGCCATCGTAATAAGACCCTATGCATTAACAATTATTAAAAATAAGAATATACAATGATATTTATAATGAAAAGATTACAAAAATATTTCTCCAAAAGCACAAAACATGCACAGTAAAAATAAAATCGATTTTATATTCTCATTCATACCTGAGTAACAATGGGGAATGTTTTGGAACTTAGAGAAGTTAGATTTTGTATTGTTATTCCAAAATAAGCAACAATCAGGAAAGTGTTGGATTGTTTATTTTAATATATATTTCTATAAAAAACTAAAATTACAATTAAAACATTAAAAATCAGAATTAAACATAAAATGTTATCAGAAATATTTACCAAATAAAACATATGTGAGTGTGTGTGTATGTATGTGTGTGTGTTTTTAAAAAGACACTATTCACCTATTTACTCGAAAATAGCAACACACACAACAAACAAAATTGTTACTAGAACAAATTTAATAGAACACTTAATTTAAAAAAGAACACCATAAAATGAATTATTATATCAAAATATTAAAAACTTATATCAATCACAATTCAAAGAATTAAATCATTATTATAATCATTAATCTAATTAACCAACTAACAGTAAAATAATTACCATGCTTAAACATATCTAACAAATAATGTGTATATGAAATAATTTACATAATTGATAATGAAATATATAAAATAAGCTACTTATAAACAATTATAATATATATTTAAAAAATCCTACCCCTACAAACTCAATAACCTACAAACAAATATATTCAAAATAAATATAAACCTCTATGTATATATTACAAAGCAAATAAAAAATAACCTATAAATAACCTATACTAAAACAAAATTCAAGATAACATTGAAACATTAACAATAAAATAATAATAACTCACAACACAAAGGGGTCGATTCCGATCCTGTTTTTTTTTTCCCGTACGACTCGTATCCGTATTTTTTTACGTACGAATTGTACAAGTCCCGTACAAACGGCGAAGTAGGATTCGTACGTGAAAAATACATACGAATCGCCTCGGGAAAAGTCTACAAGTCGTCCCCGGACAGTTTTACATACAAATCGTAAAACTGAAGTCCGAGCGCGCAAGTACGATCCGTACCGCCCGTCCGAAAACACAAGCGCATGGAAAAGGCTCCGTACGGAGCGAACTTTGTACGAGCCCTACCCTGTGTGCCCGGGGTACGAGTCGTACGGCCCCCCCAGCCTCCCACCCCTCCCGCGTATGTCCGTACCGTACCCCCCACCCCCCGTATGTACGGCACGTACCACCCACCCGCGTATGTCCGCACCGTACCCCAGGTGTACCCCCACACATGTATGTTTGCACCGTACCCCAGGCGTACCCCAATCCCCGCGTATGTACGGACCGTACATACGCGAGGATTGGGGTATGCCTGTGGTACGGTGTGAACATACGTGGGTGGGGGTACACCTGGGGTACGGTGCGGACATACGCGAGTGGGGGTACGCCTGGTGTACGGTGCGGACATACGCGGGTGGGGGTATGCCTGGGGTACGGTGCGAACATATGCGGGTGGGGGTACGTGCCATACAGACGGGGGTGGGGGGTACGCGCCGTACATACGGGGGGTGGGGGTATGTGCCGTACATACAGGGGTTGGGGGTACGTGCCGTACATAGGGTGGGGGTGGGAGGTACGGGCCGTACATATGCAATGTTGGAGTACGCACCGTACATGATGACACATACGATGTGAGTGATGGCGTGTACGTCACGTAGCGGGCCCCCTTTTCCTCGTGCATCGCAGCGTACTTAGCTTTTCCGGCACTTTTTGGCTCCCGTAAAAATATAACCGTGCGGAGTGCTGTAGGTACGAATCGTACTTGCTGGTCCGTAAAACGCTGCCTGACTCCGTGCGGACGTCGCGGACGCGCTGTCCAGGATCGGAATTGTATGTATTTTTCAGCCGTACGGTGTTTTTTACGATTCGTAGGGAAATGGTATTTCTGTACGAATCGTACTTGCTGGTTTGTACGGTGGAATTCCCGGGTACGAGTCATATGGAGAAAACGCTTCGTACGACCATTTGTACCTGGGTTTTACAGGATCGGAATCGGCACCAAAGTAATAAAACAACATGATAAATATTATTTAAAAATACATCATATACAATTATATTTTTTGTATAAAGATATTAAACACTTTAAAAAAATACTTTTACTGGCGATATTCTGTCCCAAAATATTCTTGACATCACAATATTTTAGTCATATTTGAGGCTAACAATAGTTCTGCAATGCTATTAAGGACTTGCACCACAGATACTGGGACTGTTCTGATATTTATTGAACATGCTCTGAAACTGGGCTTCTTATAAGTAGGCATTCATGGAATTTCAATTCTGAGTAATTGGAGTAATTTTGATAATTCCGACTTACTCTTTGATTGAGAGGTACCAATAATTATGCGATTGCTCTTCCTTTTGTGGTAAGAAATAGCACTAAATGCAGAATTACTCTTCTCTCATAGTTCAAGCATTATCTTGCAGAATTTTTATGTAATTCTGTGTGATTATGCTTCACTGAAATTCGCAAGTTATGCCCACCCCTACTTATAAGTGTGACACATGCGGTGACCAGTCTAAGAAGCAGGTGACACCATAGAAACTCTTTTAAAAAAGGCCCCTTGTGGTAAGGTTTCTCAAACAAAAGATTCCCTCAATGCTGAGGCAACAGGAACTAACTAGTTTTGGCTGCACTCTATCCACAAGGGCACACTGCTGTGTAACCCTTGTTAATAGGTTGGCCAGCAGGGCTACAGAAAAGGTTCTTCAGATGACAATAAAATTAATTTCCCTTCTCATGTTTCAGGTGGGTGTAGAGCAATGTAGATCTTTCCGTTATGTCAAAGTGATCGTCCATGCACTCAAAGGTCTACTACTTCAGTACAGAGTATGGAGTAGAAAGGATGTGAGATAACACCATGGTGGACCTAGGAAGTAGCAGTCCTCAGACAGGACTATACATGGTCATCATGGTAGAAGAACTGGTCGCTAATCTTCCAGCTGGACTGTGGGTGTTGCCAACAAAATCTATGCTTCAGTTGATTTGAGGTAAAATGAGGATCTCCTTCTGCTTTATCTCTAAGATGTACTTTAGACTAGAAGTTAAGGACTCCTAAAGCTCCGGTACTCCTTGTGTGGAAGCACAAATCTCTGGATTCCCTTAGTCATATGATGATTTCTGCTTATTGTTCCAGAGGCTGCAACTTAGGAACACATTAGCTTGAGGTCTATGATCTGGTTAAACCTTTAACATATGTATAATTCTGACGGTGGACCCTATTATGCAGCAAATGCCCATTGCAAGACACACTACTACTACAACTGTCAACCATAGGACTACTTTCCGCTTTCAGTTTGGCACCATCAACACCCTGATTGGACCACAGTCTTCCTCGAGGATCTTTTCTATCACGGACTACTTTGGCCTCAGTGATGATGACACAAGCAAGAAAATCCTTCAGATCAATTATGCTGCCAGCATTCACAATTGCTTTCTATTGTGAGAAATATAATTGATAGCGATGAGCTTCGCTCTGACCAAGGACAGTGCTTGGTTGCAAATAATAGTCTATCTTCATCATCCTTGTTAAAAAGGGAGCAATCTCAAATGCCTAGCCTCCAACACTGACCTTGAGCGATCAGAGAAGTTTGCTTTACTATTGACTGCAAGGCATATTTGGATAATGTCTTAAATTAGCAAGATATACTGAACTCAATTTTTCTGTGGATTCCGGTAGAAAGTCGTTGTAATCCTGGCCTACCAGTGGCATTCAGGAGTAATTTAGTAGTACTACAAGAGTTAGTTACACCTACTTACATGAAAGTCTTTGTGAATTAGACCCAAAATTCTTTGTGATGCAGTGAAATTGTCTATTTGATGCGAAATTCTAAATTGCTAAAATTGTTTTAGTGGAATATGTTTTGCAAATGAGTTAGAAAGGTGTTGGTACTGAATTGAAGTGAAACTGAGAATTGGCATGTCCAATGGGGCACAAGGCATTGGGGCCAGACATAATAGATATAAGACTTTTTAAACCCTGTTTGAAAAGGCAAGATGTGCTGGTCTTTTAAAAATTTGCTAAAAACATTCTTGAGTATATCTTAATCAATTCTTAGGTTGATGTGAGTAGTATCTGCATGGGTTTTGCAAGTGGCATCACATATGTTGAGGAGGGTAGGACTAAGGGACACAACTACCTTGCTTCTCAATTCCCTAAAAGCAACAAAACAAAGTAAAATGCACATTAGAAAACGAATAGAATCCATGGTTTCACCAAGCCGATGTAGTGTTATTGCCAAACAACCCTTGACAGTACCAGTCCTTACCCCATTCAGACTAGAGATAATACTATTCTTGGAACATTGATGAAGCATTGCATGCCCAGTAGGGACTGTTTTATATAATTAATAATGTTTGTCTTCCACCATATATTGGAAAATGATGTTACTCTGGTCATTTTAGTAAAATTAATTTCAGCAGGACAGTAAAATAGTGTATAAACCAAGTGCATGTTGTATACATTAGTATAGACTTTTTTAATACAGTCAAATAAATTACAGAGTGCTAGCTTGCATGTATGCTAATCACACAGGGGTCCTTCCTATACCTGAATAAGTTTAATTCAATACATTATTTAGTAGGACACAAATTAAGATATTTTGGCATTTCACCTTTTAGCTCCAAAAAGCCTCACAAATAACTAGAAGTCCATCACACTACGCTTTTAACTACCATTAAAGTGCTACTATAATTATTAAGATTAAATGGTTCAAAATTATATGTACTTATCCCAGAGTCACGCAGTGTTTTTCAGAGTTATTGAACACAAGCACACTGTTGTTGGGTTTCCTGTAGGCGCGACGCAGCAGGACTATTTGCAGAGCCTCAACTTTAAAATGACTCGAATCATTACTATATGTGTTCTCTCCCCTTCCTTTCAAGCCTACAGGTATCCTTGCTGAAGAAAACAGAAAACAATATTTAGACAACTGAATTATGGTAAAAGGCGCAGAGTGTAATGGAAAATGAGGAAAAAACATACAGAGCTGTACAAAGAGAGGACGCACGAGATGAAAGGAACACACTATGCATTCCATTTGCCAGCACTGTACATTAGCTTTCAGAGCAGCATTGAATAACACCTTTCACTAAATTCTACACGCCTGCTCAGATATAAAAATGTCTCTTGAAAATACTTCAACACAAGATTACAATAATTACATTGAAATGGGCTCCTTAAACAATTCTGCAAAAAAAACCTTAACATGAAAAGCAGACCTTCGCCTCCGGTAGGTGTTGACTAGTAGCCCATTTTCGCTGCTGTGCTTTCATACGCTTCACCTTACCTTGGTTTGTGTGTGACAAATGTATTTCTATTTTTCTATTTGGATAAAAGTGGCATGTACAATGTATAAAATGAACTACGTGTATGAAAAGTCCCATTACTATTGTGTGTGTGTGTGAGCGCGCGCGTGTGTGCGTGTGTGTGAGAGTGTGCGTGCGCTTGCATGTACGCTCATACATGTGTGTCCAGGGGTATGGGACAGTTGAGAAAAAGTCTTAGAGGCGCTACTGTGTGCAGGTCCAATACATTTAAGAAGAATGCACCATTTAGAAAATTTGGTGCATAACCGTGTAGAAACTAGGTACGATCTTGAACTTTCGCATAATAATATTAGAGATTCTATAGTTTATGAAAAGTGAAAAACAAATTTTGTAATCTGAATTTGGAAATCACATACTTATATGAATATTGAGGCAAATTGTGGTAGTAGGGTATTTTGAATGATCCAAGTTCTATATATTCCATGTTTGAAATGATTGATTACATTATATTTGAAATTGATTTCTTTTTCTCTAATATTGACCTTTCTCCTGACCTGATACAATGGTCCTTTTACAGCCAGTGAAATGTTGCTTGATTTGTTTTGTACATGTGTAACTTTCGACATTCCTAAATGTTTCTACAAGTGTTCACAGTGAATTATTCCTGTGGGAATAGGATTTCAACTGGTACTATAGATGATTACTGTTTATTTCTTTTTTACCAATGTTATGCCTATGTGAACCTTTGAATCTTCAGTTTCTCATGACTTGTATGGAAAAGCATCTTACAGTTGCAAGTGTCCTAGATGACATTATGCACACCTGAGCATATGACAGTCTTTCAATTGTGGTGCGATGCTACATCATTAGGATTCCGTTAGAAACTTTAAAAAAGAAGAAACCCCAATGGAGAGGCTTTGCCATACTTTTTCTTTTCCACTTGTGAGATGAAGCAATGCTGCTTGATTTTTCATGATTACTAAGAACTATCCACTCACTTTTGGACTGCTATGCAGTTGCTACAGTCAGTAGCTGATGGACTGAAACATTCTTTGCTGAACCATTCCAATGTTCCTTTATTTCTTTTGTTCTATGCTGATGTACTAGCCCTTAATGGACTTTAAATCTGAACGCTTTCCCCTTCTTCGTAGGATTTGAGCTGTTAGACAAATGAACTATCATTCTGCTTTAAATGATATTGGGACTTTGTAAGTCTGTAAACTGATTTTATAAAAAACATCCAATCAAGCCTTGCCTGAATGTTTGGCACTTTAATGCAAGCTGTGATCGTCCTAACTAAAATTCTCAAAAGGTTGCTTATTGCTATGGATTTTGAATCTTTAATACAATAAACCAATAAAAGTTATATCTGTCTATGATTGAGACTTGTTGGTTCTTCCATTTAAACTATGCTATTTTATTGATATCTTAAATTTGTTGTAGGGGAATCAGTGACCTCTCTCAGAACATCAAGAATGACTTCTTTTTCTTTTGTTCTGTGTAGCCATAGCAGAACTTTTAGTCACAATTTTATAGTCCAAGAGGCTGGATCTTCCCGTTGCTATTCTTTATTTCTATAGCATAGTCATAAGAGTTGTGTAACTAAATTTGATATCAAATTTGTGATTTAGCCATCAATTAATGGTTCTCCTTGGACAGGAAACGTGGTGTTTTGATCACCCTAATTTCCACCCTTCCTATCGGCCAAGAAAGATTCATTAGAGGATCATTGCTTCTGCGGAAATGCTGCAGATTGTCTAATCATAAAGGGCCCAGTACGGTTAGAGTAGTAAGGAGAGTAAGCGTGCGTAGAATAACATTTTTATCATGCTTGCACTGCAAGTCTTCTTCAGGATTAATCTTCTTTGACTCTTATCTTCTTGGATGTACTTAGTGCTCACTGGCTATACATGTTGCTTACCGTGTACATCAATAAAGCTGCATTTCAGCTCTCAAGTGACTGATAGCAAACACTACTGGTTTTCTCCTTCACTCTTGCTGTATTCCTTGTTCATAAGTGCTGCCAGTTCACTCCCCACCAGCCCGAACTGCTGAAATGCTGAAGTACTGCATATGCCAACTTCCCTTGTTGGCACCATAGTCACTATAAATCAGTGTAAACTCTACACTTAAACATGTCAAACACCCAAGATTCCTGATAACTGTAGGCTGTCAGATGGGAATGACACTTGTGGGGCTTCCAGGGCATTACACTTCCTTCTGTATTTCTGATAGACTCTATCTTCTTCTTAAGTATTTTTTCCAACATAGATTAGTTCTCCAGTCGTCGCCAGTGTTGTAATGAAGATAATATCTTGTAGGCATGTAGCCTGTCACGTCGGTTATAATATACAGGTTCATTGAAGTCTTAGTGTCCAGGCTTTAATTAAAATGGTAAATCCTTGTTGCTCAGCCCACTCTCTCCTACTGACATTCATCCCAGCCAGGCACTCATCAACATTCTATTATATCACACTCACACTGGCTGAGCAGCCGGGAACTGAGAACTATGGAGAAAATGCATAGCAACAACCACAGGTTACAACACTTCTCCAGCTGTTTTTTTAGTACTATATCGAATGTGGGTTTGCCTAAAGTATGGAGGCAGGAATCATATAGAAGGGTGTCAGCTACATGGTGCTGTTTCCCTTAGACACTTCTGTTCCTGCATAATTCACAGAGCTAAATCCTCTGGAAGTGTGCAAAGCAGACTCAAAGCATACTTTTGCAGCCTTGCGTCAAGTTTGTGGAAGCTCACTTTGAAGAGTTTTTGCACTAATTAACTAGGACGATTTGCTTGATCCTTTCCAAAGAGCGTGAATAAGAAAATGGAGACTTCTAAAGATTTTGTCTTTGTGGCTGCAGCACTGTCAAAATGGGAAACGAGCATGCACAGCATTTCCCTGCACCAAGTGGCAGGCACCACGCGGTGCCTGCCACTTGGTGCAGGGAATTGCAGGGGGGTACCATGGGTACCCTCCAGTCACCCCAGAGGGGGCCCGTAACGGGCCCCCAAAGCCAATCCCCACCAGCCTTTCCATGGCGGCATCGCCTATACTCACCCGCATCCTAATATGGCGGGCGGTGCCTGCTAGGCACCGCCACCATATTAGTGGCCCAGCTCTGCCCGGCAGGCAATCGTGATGATTGCCACCAGCGGAAAAGCGGTGGACGGACCTTGCGTCTGCCACGATACCCACCGCCATCCTAATATGGCAGTGGGTATTTCTCATTACGATGGCGTAACGATCGCTACTGCGGGCCCGGCGGTGCGATCATTACGCCATCGTAATGAGCCTCATAGTTAGGTGGTCATTTGAGATAAAAGGAAACAAAACACAGAAAATCATCAGTTATAGTAAGCTAAGCTAACTATGGCTTGCACCCCTGCCATTGACTGCTTATGACCTCACATATCACTTCACTCATGACATCTTCTATTACATAATTTATAACGTCAGTTTTGACATCTCAAATGGTACCACTGATGGCATCATCCAATGACTGTGTTAGTTTGTTTTACTCTTCGCATATCGCTAGGTAAGTATTATCCCGGTCCTCCACATAATTTTGTACAACATCTTTGCTGCTCACGGGTGTAAGTGTTTACAATATATTCATGCTGCTAATGGGTTATTGGTGTGTAGAGGTATTAAGCATGTTCTGAATGTTTGTGTACACGAGTAAGACTTTGTGCAGGTGACAGTTGATGACTCGCATAAACATACACTTTTTTTGGTTTTAAAAAACAGTTTGTAACAGTGCAATGATTGTATGTATAAATCCTAAGTATTGCAAGCAACCTTGAGTATTTTAAGGGAATTGCCTCAGCATTAACATTTTATATAGGACAGGCAATATGGTGTGCTCCAGGTACTTGACCATTCACATGTGCTTAATAAACCACCAAAGCTGGGCTATCTATAATGATTTCAGGAGAGTATAAACTGTGTGGATAGTATGAACTTTAGCACCTTTAGGCTTTAGATGTTTACATTGAGTGCATCTCTCTGGAGAGGTTTTCCATAGCGTGACCACTGTTCTTAGTACTTACTGTTTAATAATCTGTGGTATATTTCTCATGAGGGTTTGGCTGTTTGCAAACAGTGTGGCACAGGTTAAACTCTTTGCATAGGGTCCACTCTGTTTAGAGTACCCACTTTTCAACTCATGCCCACTTCATTTCTCATGAAAAGTTCACTAACTGCTGAGTGTTTGATATAGACTAAAGGCTGTCTGTAGTAGGGCATTACTTATATAACAGGGCTTGAGTGTCTGATTGAAGTTGGTGTTCTCAGAACAGTTGTATACAGATTGAACACTGTGAAGTAGAGGCTACCCATCTTTGTGTGGTACATTGTCACCATGGGCTCAGTTACCCATGAGTTGAATGGTATGGTCTCAATGTTGCACAGAACATAATTTTGTGTGACCTAAGGGAGTTATATGTGTAATGGCCTTAATGATGCTTCATATTATTCTAAGCTATGTTCTACTTACGTTCATACCTCTAATACAGTGGATGCACATGCAGGTAAGGGTGGTGGCAGAGGTGGTCTCTATATTAGGGCTCAGGGGCTGCGCCCCACTAAAATTCCTATACATTTTACCTCTAAACAAATTGATGTATTTAAGTCTGTGCTGTCTGTTATAGCCACCTGCCCCAACTTGCTCTGAAGCAGGAGACAGAAGACAGGCAGTAAATCAACTTTCTTAACTGTGATGCATTATGCAGGGCTTTCTGTTTTGAAGCCCTTCATTGCCATTGTGGTCTAGCGTTTATGCACTCTGTAGACAAGTGACTCAATAAGCGTCACAGTTTTGGGCATTGGAGACTTCATCCCAGCATGGTTTCAGACATCTATCATTCAAAGGCATAGATTCCACCTTTTTGTCATACGTGGGAGTGGATGTAAGCATGTCATATTTGGTGCCTTGTTCTTGTTAATGGTAAGTGTTTGCATGCTAGTGTTGTGTTATGTATATTGTGTTAAGACCCCTCATCATGCTAACCTCCCCCACTGTGACACCCCAGGCCCTCGCTGCAGATCACTCGCTCCTTTAGAAGTGGAGCTGGTGTATTTGTTCCCCTGTGACATGGATCCAAAAAAGTAGGAAGGTTCATGTTCCCTTGCAACGTTGATCCAAATATCTGAGTCAAGCCCAAATAGAGAGATATGTACTTACTGTGGAACATGGGTTTACAGCAGACAGTTCTCTGATGTATGAAATTAAAACTAGCCCTGTCTTCATGCCCCTAAGTTAACCCTGATGCCAAAACATGGATTTACTTGCAAACAATGAATGTTAAAAACTTCAATGGAACGCATTTAAGCGATTTAGTTCCTGTCTTATTTCACTTGCTTTACTTAATCTTGCATTCTCCAAAAGTAAGCTATTTTATGATGTTGTTATTTAACTGTATTTTTCTGTGCATACTTTGAGGCTGGAGTCATGTCAGGTGCTTATGAGGTGCTTGATTGAGCACGCAGGAACTAAGGCTGAAGCAAAACAAAGTGCCTGTTAGTGGGTTGGCCTCTCTGCAGAGCACACAGAACAATGTTTATATATTCCATTTGCAAGTGAAATTCTGTAGAAATATGTATGAAGGGGGTACACAGATGTCATCAGTGATGTCACTGACCATGTCATGAATGATGTAATATGTATCGTCATCAGAAGTGCATTGCGAGTGTGCGAGTTATAGTTAGCTGAACTAACTATAATGGGGCAATTTCTATGGTTTTGTATGAGTGAAATGTCCAGCTAACTATAACGCCCCTGAAACCTATGGGTTTTTCAGTGAATTTCTAAGGATTTTTAAATGCTAATTCGTAACTATAACGTGCCTGAAACCTATGGTTTTTTCAGTGAATTTCAATGTTTTTTAAATGCTAATTTCTAAATATGACGTCCCTGAAACCTATGTTTTATTCAGTGAATTTCAAAGATTTTTTAAATGCTTATTTCTAACTGTAACATACCAGTCGCGTTTCCAGAGTGGTGGAGAAAGATGAGCGTGGCCTCTGAAACACCTCCTAGCAATCCCACCGTGTGGTATTTACTGGAGGTAACAGGAGGGGTAGTTAGCCCCAAACGTCAATCGTGGGGGCCAACTATCCCTTTTATTACCACCGCTAAGTCCCACACAGCAAGATTGCTAACTTCTTTAATCAGGCCCCGCCCCCTCCCTGAACCACTGTGCAAATGTGCCCCCTAAGACGTTGTAAGTTGGGGGATTAAGTCCCCTTGAAACCTGAGGGTCCCTGGGGGCCAACTAGCCCACCAGCGACCTCCATGAAGCAGCACAGAGCTGCGTTGCTGAGAGGTGTTCCGAGGCCATGGCCCTTCTTACACCTCTCTGCAACACACCTCATGGGCGCTTACTGGAGGTACCTGGTGGGCTAGTTGGACCCAAGGGACCCTCAGGATTCAAGGGGACTTAATCTTCCAACTTACAACGTGCCAGAAGGCACGTTTGCACAGTGGTGCAGGGAGGGGTGGGGCCTGATGTGACAAGTGTGCAAACATGCCCTGTGGTGCGTTTTAAGTTGGGGGATTAAGTCCCCTTGAATCCTGAGGGTCCCTGGGGGCCAACTAGCCCACCAGGAACCTCCAGTAAGCGCCACAGGGCTGCGTTGCAGAGAGATGGTCTGAGGCCACGCCCCTTTTTACACCTCTCTGCAACGCAACTCTGTGGTGCTTACTGGCGGTACCTGGTGGGCTAGTTGGCCTCCAGGGACCCTCAGGATTCAAGGAGACGTAAACCCCCAACTTAAAACATGCCACATTAGGCCCCGCCCCCTCCCATCACCACTGTGCAAACGCGCCCATGCCGCGTTTTAAGTTGGGGGATTAAGTCCCCTTGAATCTTCAGGGTTCCTGGGGTCCAACTAACCCACCAGGTACCTCCAGTAAGCGCCACACAGCTGCGTTGCAGAGAGGTGTAAAAAGGGGCGTGGCCTCAGACCACCTCTCTGCAACACAGCCCTGTGGCACATACTGGAGGTATCTGGTAGGCTAGATAGCCCCCAGGGACTCTCAGGATTCAAGTGGAAATTATTCCCCACCTTAAAACGTGCCATGGGGCGCGTTTGCACAGTGGTGCAAGGAGGGGGCGGGGCCTCCAGTGATTTGCCGGTTCCTTTTAAAAAAAATGTTTTGGGAGCGGGGCTGTGTGGCCCCCCGTTCCCTTGGCCATCCCCGGGGGCCTGGCTCCCTCTTTTTTTTTAATTATGCAGAGGGGGACCACGTGGCCCCCCTTCAAAGGTCAATTATGTCCCCGGGACCCCATCCCCCGGGGCCTTGCCATCTGTTTTTTTTTTTTTTTTCTGGGGGGCACCGTGGCCCCCCTTCTCACACCAATTATGGCTCAGGGCACCCCATCCCCCGGGCCGGCCAGCCTTTTAAAAAATATATATATATTTAAAGGGGAGGAGACCGCATGGCCCCCCTCCCAGGCCACTCCTGGCCCCGGGGACCCCATCCCTTGGGGCCTGGCCTCTCCGACGGGGACTGTGGGGGAGTCCCAATTCCCCCACGGTCCCGCCGGCTCCCCGCCTACTGCGGGAGCCGGCATTGCTTTTCCACAAGAGGAGCTGCTGACTTGCAGCTCACCTCGTGGAAAAGCAATCTGCTTTGGATTGTGGAAGCGAGAGTAGGAAACCTGCTCTTGCTTCTAAAATCCAAACCAGTGTTTGCTATGACAGGGCGTGAGCCGCACGGCTCCTGCCCTGCCATAGCAAACCGCGGTGTCCCGGGTGTGGGTAGCCCACGACACTGCAGGAGCCGGCCCTGGGGGATGGCGGTCCCCAGGGCCATGGTTATAGTTAACTATAACTATCTTTTGGCGGCTGAGAGGTGAGTGCTAAAAAGGAGTACTTGGTTCCCAGTTTAGGGGTGCACAGCTCCAGGACATCAAAGGAGAAAGACCAAATTTGGTACAATTGGAGCTCGGACCTTTCTAATTGCCCTGGGGGCCTTTCAGCCATATTTCTCGCAGCTACAGAACGTGAACTCACATGGAGACAGAAGAACCTTTGTTTCCTGCATAAATGGATGCTCGTTTTTAACACACAGGTTGTGACGCTTTGAGGTGCTCAGCTCTTGTGAGGTTACAACTCAAAGAAAACTGAAAAGAACAACAAAGAGAAAATGTCGGTACTATTTGGGAGTGGTTTATGCTTGAAAGCCCTATCACAAGCTACGCATGTGGTTTTTAATAAAAACATGGATTTACTTCTTGTAAGACAGCTCTAATCTGCAAAGACTCAGAGAGCTTGAAATTGATGATTACTTGCCTCATCTTTCAGATCACAGCTGGGATTTCCATGAACAGCTGCATATATAGGCCAATATTTTAATAATATCTTTGCATTACAGAAGCTGCAGTGTTAATCGCTGAAAGCAGCCACTGGCAAAGG
Organism: Triturus cristatus; assembly: GCF_964204655.1. Classification (NCBI taxonomy): domain Eukaryota; kingdom Metazoa; phylum Chordata; class Amphibia; order Caudata; family Salamandridae; genus Triturus; species Triturus cristatus. The sequence goes on along the minus strand of NC_140594.1, from coordinate 535,728,440 downwards.
AACAGAAATAAGTTAAACTGATAAGCAGTGAGCCAAAATAAAGAAATTTCTCTCCTTGTTAACAATTGGCCTATGGTTTGTATCAAGATTTTATCACCTGAATAATTTGCTTGCTAATAAACAATCTTTAAAGTGCTTTGATGAAACATTTGTCTACAGAATGTTTTCATCAAAGAGTTCTCCAGTTAAAAGAAGCTTATGCAGGATTTGCGAATTTAGTAAAGTTTTGAAAACTTTGCATATTGTTGATATGAGAGATTTATTTGCTCTTTGCGCCAGTATGTCAGTGACACATCACTGACTATAAAGTTATAATTCTAAAGCATCAAGAAGCCTGCAACTTTTGAAAAACTGGTTGGGAAAGGGCAGCCTGAAAATCAATGTTTCTAAGAGAAATGTCCTGGTCGTAAACCAGTGCCATCTATTGCACAATCCTCTCACATACTGCTGCCCAGTAAAGTTTGAGAAATTACAGAGATTTTTAGGAATTTTCTCTAATGTGACTATGAGTGTGAACTCAATGGAGCATACTTCCAACCTAGTCCCTCATTGTAAGGTTCCTTGTAATTCTGATGGGATTGGTACTAGTCCATTCGAATTATGTAGTCAGTGAGAACACTACCGATCTCTTTTGTTTCACCAAGAGATTTTGCTTCCACATGCATCTGAAATCTCTGGATGAAACTCGGAGGGAAAAAATCACTCTGGAATTACTAATTTCTCATCATAAAGGACAAACACCCTGATTAAGGGATTGTCAGGAGACTTCCTATCCTGACAGGGCGGCAGAGATCTCTGTGCCTTCAGATACGCATCAGCCAAGATGGTTTCTGTTTGAAGCATTGCAGCTCTGTAAAGAGTCCAACATTTTATTGTGGCTGCTCAGCATTCTTTTGTTTTCCAAAAACAGACTCCCAAAATGGGAGTTTGTTTTTGAAAAACACAACTCAGATAGGCCTGACACCCTTTTTATTTTTTCTGTTTAAGACAGACTTTCCTGGCAGTCTCATTTAGGAAAAATGTATCTCAGAATATCTCCATATAGGGTGGATGCTCTGAGGTATTTAGTCCTGTGAGCTGATATCCATGGGGTTATTGGAAAAAGGTTTCCACCACCTGTGCTGGAGGAGGCTTGACCTTCTGAAACATCATGGTTTACCCAACTCTAAATAGTGTGGGTGGGCCTAACATTTGGTGGTCAAAGACACTAAGAGTTTGGTGTGGCAAAGCACCCTGTCCACGAAACCGTAATTAAGCTTAAGCATCACTGCTGGCACATACGGGGCTGGCATGTGGGGGTATACTTACAAACCTTAAAGATCCACCCTAAGAACAGGTTTCAGAAAGAATATCTTAATGTCCTCCCAAGTAATGTGTGTTTCCTACAATGGTGGGAAAAGTGTTGTTGAAATACCCCTCACACACCAAAAGGGCCCTTGGTGTCATGCTTCATCATAGGGGTCTTCCCGCCCCTCTACAGGACGGGGCGTGCTACAACCTACGATTACGTGGGAGCACCTTTTGGTTGTGAAACCGACTATGTGTTTTGTAGGGGAGTGAGTGCAAGGGTCAGGAGTGGATGGGTGGGTAAGGTTAAAAAATACCTGGCTCGTCGGTAAAAAAGTCTTTAATATACCTGTGAGCTGGTATTGATAAAAATGGGGGGGGGCGGAGGTAAATATGCCTCAATGAGCTGTGCCTCCTAGGTGTATCAACATGTTTCGAAGCTCCTCAAGCTTCTTCGTCAGGACTAGACTGATCCCTGTCTACACTCACAAGTTTATGTGGATTGCAGAATTACACTAATAGTCACAAGGATTCCTGTGCATGTCGATTCCCAATGCACTTGTAGGATATCTGAATAAGTATCATGAATCAGTTCATTCTATTTGAGCGGTAAACTGCCCCATGAGCCTGTATCGGGGTGCCTGTCTTCGCAACTGCTACTGGGTCACTGCCCCGCTGTGTCTGGCCTCCCCGCGGCTCTGCTGGACCTTTTGGTCTGTGAGGGGTATTTTAACAACACTGTGTGTTCTTTTCCCACCATTGTAGGAAACACACATTACTTGGGAGGACATTAAGATATTCTTTCTGAAACTTGTTCTTAGGGTGCATCTTTATGGTTTGTAAGTTATTGAATGAGGACGTATCCACCTCCACTACTGTTGTTAAGTAGTACCTCTCTACTCCCCCTTTGTTTTTTTCATGTGTGGGTATACAGCAGCTAAACTCCTAAAGGTGGTGGTGAACACATTTTTAAATAGGCTACTAGGAACTCCAAAATCAACCCCAAGCCTTATATCACATAATGAAATGGGTGTAAGTTACCTAAAAGATAGGGTAAGCCTGGCCCCAATTTTACTATGGATCAACATTTGGTCCATTCCTGAATTGTTTTTTTCATGCAGAATAGTAGAGGAGTGCCTAGTGCAAAGTAATTGGACAGCTGTTCCTTGGCTTAAGTTTGTTAAAAAAAGCTTTCAAAAGTTGGTATTGAGTAGTCTTTTTGAAAATCCGGGTAACATTAATGCACACTGTAAGGTGTACGTCAAGAAAAAGTTATTTTTAAAAAAAGAGGATGATAGGATCATGAAAGCACTCAATTTGTTAACCATTCAATTATACATGACACTTTCAACCACTCAAGACATGGAGCCAGACTTAATATTTGCAAAGGCACCGGAACTTAGATTTTGTCTTACACGGTAAAGAGTGATTGCAATTCAATACCTAGTGGCCTTCTCTACTGTTGGCACTGCGTTTGCATCACTACCGTATTGCCCATGCGATGGGAGGTCACACCATTCAGTACTTTATGCTATTTTGCACCTTGTATACTTCTTTTAGAATTAGGTTCCTTCGCTCTACACTAAGCGGAGAATCTTTTAATACTCATCAAGATGGCTTGTACCATTTACAGTGTCTTGAGTCTGCCCTGATATGTTTTTCAGTCCTGAATTTTATTACTCAAGCGCTGAGATTAAGGAAGAAATATACTCTGCGATCCGTGTTTTTGACTTTGATGCAGGTTCGCCTTGATTGCTTAGTATAGATTTGGTTGGCATTAGAGGATTCCTATGAGCAATGTCAAATTTTGGTGCAAACAATTTTGTAGGGCCTTTTGTATAATTTAATATTTTAAGGTGGGCAAAATATTTTAGCTTAATCGTGATATTTTATGTTGATTTTATTGAAGTGTGAAATTTTTATATGTGATTTCACTGTGCTTTCATTGTCAATATTTACTCAATAAAGATGGTGATGATGATGAGACCTGACACCCTGAAAGTTATCTCCTAGAGTGTGGGAGTCAATTCTATTTTTCCCTGTTTGAGATAGGCTTTTCCTGGCAGTCTCAAATAGGAAAAATTGATGTCAAAATATCCCCTAAATAGGTACTTAGTCCAGTGAGCTGATATCCATTGGGCCACTGCAAAAAGGTTTCCGCCGCCTGTGCTAGAGGAGGCTCAACCTTCTGAAACATCATGGTTCATTCGACTCTCAATAGTGTGTGTGGGCCTAGAATTTGAGGAACAAAGAGACTGAGAATTTGGTGGACAGGGTACTCCACCTTAACTGTGGCAAAGCACCCTGTGCACCATACTCTGATTAAGGCTTTAAGCCCTCTATGCCTGGCATGATAATTCAATGGTGGCAGGGATATAGTTAAATCTACATGCCTCTACAACAACGGCCTTTTGCTATCCTACAAGTCAGATGCTTAAGAATATCTATTGCCTCAACATTCCAGTCTGCAAATAGCATTTTTGAATCATCTACAGCTTTAACATCTCACTACAAAATATTTAATAAGGACTCAACAAAACTAACACAATCATCGCGCTGACCGCAACCCCCGCAAAACCGGACCATTTTCCAATCTCTGAAATGAATTCTTGGATAGTCATACTCCTGGCTGCCAAAAGATGCTACAATGCCATACTAATGGCAGATTGTATGCTATTCAAGTGCAAATTAACAACAATATGAGCAATGCCAGCAGCTGCAATGCACATTATTCCTTTCCTGGCTGACTGATTACCCTCTGTCCTCAAGGCGTGAACGTATTCCCACTCCTGTACCCCTTCCCACACATTACACACTTAAAGGCTACCACACGGTGGTATGCAGCAAATTATACAAACCCCCCTAATAAGGTATAATCCAATATGCTAAGAAGCCTACACGCCTGTAGGTCTGTGTACTGCATGAGGTTCCAAATGGAAGTAATCAAGAAATAAAAATAGTTGCCATGTGCATTATAAAGAAAAACACCCTTGCAGAAACTCATGGGTAGTTACCAACACAAAGTAAATGGTAACTTGTTTTTATGAAGGGTTTGTTACCCCAGAGTTTGCCACTCTCAATAACAGCTATAATTACCCATGGGGAATAGTACCTATATGCGGATGATTAAAGGCCATGCTAAGCAGCACAAACACCTTCCAACACACTTTGAGCTCCTCTTTTAAACACCACAATAAAAACAAGTGTTTCAGAATTGTATGTACTTATCCCACAGTTTCTTTGAGATATGTGGTAAAGGAGCAAGCTGTGTTGGTTTGCTTATGCCTGTCACAGCATGACTAGCTGCGGTCCTGCGGCAGTAAACTGGCCCACACCCTTCCTGCTGTGCCTCTCTCCCCTTTCATTCCCATTGATAGGTATGATTATTCAAGACAACCTAAAACATATTCAGACAGCTGCATTATGTTAAAAGGCATAGAATTTAATGGGAAGTGGGAAAAACACATATCGAGCTATACAAACAAAGGTCGCGCGAGATGAAAGGAACGCGCTATGTATTCCATTTGTGGATACTGTGCAGTGGCTTTTTAAAGAGCATTGCATGAAGCTTTTACCTGCTCTACATGACTGATCAGATGTAAAAATATCTTCAAAAACTCTCATGAAATAGCAGCCCACATAAGGTTATATTAAATACAATTATTTACTTGGACAAAGTGCCTCTAACAATTGCACTAAAAAACATTACTTGAATAGTTCGCATCCGCATAGACCTGCAGTTGGCTTTGTGTCCTATATTTATCTGTGACTTGTGATCATGTGCTGCCTCTGCCAGTGTATTGCTTATATGAAAATATATCTATCAATTTTGGAAAGAAAAATGCAAAAGGGTTTAAAATGGAAATCTGTCATTTAAAGCTATATTTTAGTGTGAAATGTGTCCTCCTGGCCGATCTGGATGCGAGGACGCATAGAGCACCACAAAAAGAGCTAAAAAACGCAAGCGCTCTAAACAACAGGCACTAGCTTTCTGGTGATTCTCATTGTTCCCGTGCTCTCCTATGTAATTTTTACACAAACAATCTTTAATTGAGTGACCATGCATAATGGTGTAATTTTGAGAATTTTGCATAACAAGCGTAACACAAATTGCCACAATTTATGAAAGATTATGCTGGCGAATGAAAGTGTAGCTCACACCTAACCCTCATTTGTCTGGCGCCCTACGATATATGTATGTATATACGTGTTTGTTGGTATCTGCATAAAAGAAATCTAGCTGAAAACTACAAACCTTTGTAGCTGAGAACAAACTGGGAGAAAGTTCAGGTGTTCTTATCTTTTGTGATCAGGAGTTATAATCCTGGAGGTGCTGTTTTTGTGTACATTGCTGGTGATGTAGACCAATGAGCTGACTCAGCCTGCCATCATTTTAATATAGCTAAATAGAGTACGATTGTGTTTAAGAACAGTGGTCATAGCACGTACACTGTAAGAATGTGAGTCATTATCAATACTGTTTGGAGGAGGGCAGTCTCATGTATGAGATGGTCAGCTACATGTCAGGTATTCAGGGTACTCTCATCAGATAATGTTACACACGAGTAATATATACACAACTTATGTAGTAAGTCAGAGGATATTGGTAAAATTTGGCGTGGATCTGGTTCACCTCAGCCTACTCTGGATACCCTTGTTTAGGCAAATCCATATAACATATACTTCATTTTAGTTTTTCCATTGGTATTTTGCTTTCACCAGTACCATGTGTGTCGCTGTGGCTAGTATACACTTGACGGCTTGTGACCCATTGGAGACTTGTGCTGATATGCTTTATTGTTTATTTAAATGTACTATTTATATAGGGTGGACCTAGCCACAATGTCAACATAACGCTTAACAGGTACCTAGAAATACAATGAACAAAGGAGACAAAGTAATAAGGGTTCTAAATTGGTGAGTCTTCAACTCCCTCTTGAATTATAGAAGGTGGTCAATAATCCTCAGGTCTTGAAGCAAATTCTTCTAGAATCTCCGGGCCAGGCATTAAAAGGCCTCGTTCAAAGTCTCGGACAGTTTTACTTTTAGAATTTCAGAATTCAGTCTGCTTGGCTTCTGGAGTCTCTTCCCTCTGGTGTCTTCGAGTTTCAATTTCAAGTAGATGGATAGTTTTGAGTGATAAGCTTTATTTGTGGTGTAGCCAACTTGAAGGTAGTCTATCCTCTAGGAGTTGCCACTGGAGATCTTTCAAACTGGGGGTGATGTGATCTGATTTGTAGGCGTCTTTAACAAGAAGGGCAAATGTGTTGGATAGCTCAGAGGGGGGCAGGAGTAGAAATGGTGAAGACTACGAATGAAGCTCGTCATTGATTGAGGTGGGATAGGACCAGGGTTTGAACTGTTTCTTAAATCTTTAGCTGTAATCAACGGGTTTGAGTTTCTTGAGAAGTAGAGCTGAAATGAGGTAGTTTTTATTTTTTTGACAATGTTTGTTGTAATGGAGCTATTCTGGGCGATAGTGAATGCTAAATTCTAACGGTTTAGCGGCAGGGACTATTTGTGGTGTGATACCTAGGTTGGTGTGACTTTGCATCCAGAGATGAACTGGAGAAGAGGGGCTACGCGAATGTAAAAGGAAGAATTCTGCTTTAGATTTGTTGAGTTTAAGGAAAAATGCATTCATCCAATCTGCAAGGTTTTCCATAAATGTATGAGGATGCTGATGTCTGATGGGCTTGATATTTTGAGGTAGATGTGGGTGTCATTGGCATACTTTTGATTTGATTGTTATGCCTTCAATGTGTAGCATAGGGCTAAGAGGCTCCATGTAGAAGCTGAATGAAGAAGGGGACAGGATAGATACACCCCAGGATAGTGGGAGGGGGAATGATCGGAATTTGTCAATTTTCACAAACTGTGATCTATAGGTGATGAGAGGCTGCTGGTAGTGACTTAAGGTTAAGGTTAGGGCTAGATTTATGGCGTTTTTCAAGGTGAACGATGAAAGTGCGAGATGAGAAGCCTGGGGTGATCGCTGTTCCAAAGTCCGGTCCATCAGTGCTAAGTTCTGTTAAAGGGTCAGGAAGACAGAAGACTTCTCCACCTTCACATAAAAAGAACCTATTCCCTTTTACATTGGCTGACTGACATTTGACTTAGGGGGGGCTGGGTTGGGATCTTTATCACACACATACCTTTACCAATCATGCCTTTACAACAGAATTTGTTGTAAAGGCACGAGTGTTAAAGACACGTGTGGTAAAGATGAGCTCGTTGTAAAGACTGCGTGGTTGCGGCATGCATAGTTGTGTCATACAGCCGACGCCACACCCAGGCTTCACTGCTTGGGAACTTGCTTTCAATAGCATTTTCAGTGGTCTGGGCAATGGATAAACCTTCCTGGAATTATCGTTGAGGCAATTACATTGCCCAGCCCGCCACAGTGGCCTTAAAATCATCTGTGTTGGGCTATCACCTTTTTTCCCCGCAGCCGTAGAATAAATCTAATTCCACGTCTCAAACAAAAAAATGGAAATTTCACCTGTTTCAAAATTTGAACTGGTACTTGGGTCTGCTCTGCGATATTCAACGTCAGCACGATCTAATCAGCTTAAATTCCAGTGAAGGACTTTACTGAATGTGAAAAGTCATGATGTCAGGAGACTTGCTCACTGGATATTGAGTTGTATTAACCATTTAAACGAAAGGCGATTGCCTTATTGAAAAGTGCTAAGTATTTTGCTCCCACAAAAAGACTGAAAACGAAATGTAAGATACCACAATACTATGGGGTCTCACACACTTCATACACACTGAAAGAACACACACCTGTGAAAATCTCCGGGCTGCTTTGCCTAGGTGCTACTACAGTCAGTGTCCATGTTTATTTTGCTTATATTGCACGTACTGCACATCTTATATGCGTTTATGCCAATTAGTCAAGGCTTATTACTGTCTAATGTCCAATCTGAGAGCCCTATTAAAGGCTAGCAAGTGGATCTCCTGTTGATTTACAGCCGCATCACTGCACGTGGGCACATCTGTCCTTCTTTGCCAAGCCACGCTCGCCCATAATCGAGAAAATGCCCCAGGATGAGCATAGTAAAAGGGCAGTAAAGCTGAGCTGTGCGTGGCCATCTGGGCACAGCAGCATTCGCAGGAGTGGGTGTGATGAGAGTCGATACTGTGGTTCAGATGCCTCCGGTGCCCTCAGGTTCTACTGCGGCCCTCGGTGCCAACCACAGGCCCTTTGCAGCAGCTACAGCTGGTCACACTGGAAGGCGCGGGACATTCCATGCGTATTTTTTGTGAAGCAGGCTCAGAAGGGATGTACATAAAAATGCAACAATCAGAAAAAAAAAGCCTCGAAGCTGTTCAACTGCAACCCACCGACGCACGCATGATCGTCACGTAGTTGCATTTTCATAGAAAGCAATGGATAATTCATTTACTCTGGTGGCATAAACCTTTACTGTCCATGTTAATGTAGCCTAGACAGCCGGGGTTACACGTAGACGTTGGAATCCACCTGTGAGATGATTCACCGTAAGAGCTGTCTAATGGAAATGGAGCGTCAGATAAATACATTATTCAAATATTACCTCGAGCGCCTGCAGCACGCGCGGCCTCTGTGGACCGCACATTCCAAGGAGGCTCTCCGGATGTCACATTCACCCACAGTGGTGCAACCGCCTCCTCGTGCTATGACGAACTCGAGGCTGCTGAGGCGATGACGCTGTCATGTATTTTGAAGAAATATTTCAAACACTATTCAGGTACTAAAGGAATTGTGGAATAAGGTCTCATATTTTCCACGTGACGTCGTACTACAGTGTGGCTCAAATCGACATTTAAACGAATGTCCGAATACAGCATCGGTCCAAAGCTATGGAGCAAGAAGGGCCTGATGGGAAAGATGCGGTTAGGTTCTAAATGGCAAGGGGCAAGTGCACAGCAGTTAAAGTGCCCATCCAGCGAAGAGAAAAAACTGTTCTCTTTACCCACTCCCGGTTCCTCAACAATCACCAACTGTAGGCATTTCCGAACGTCCCTTTGTTTGATGTCTCTGTGGGGTTTGAAACATATTTAAAAATCATTCACTGGATGGCCCCTTTAAGGTATTATTAGTTTGAACTGGATATCTTCGAATTTAAGGCAGAAGTGAAGACTCCTCCTTGTATCTCAGGGATCAGCTAATCTTTAGCAGTGTCACCTCTACTGAGATTCAAATAGAATTCTGCAACATTTATATTATGTGGCAGAAACAGAAGCCCCTTCTTTTCATTCTTGCGTACCACGTTCTGGGTGGTAGACCGACCCTAAAACAGCCTTTTCCCCATTGTTGTGCTATCCCGGCAACTCTTCTTTCTAAAAGCTCCCGCATTACCCACCTGACTATCTCTTCATTTTAAACCCCTCTAATCTTCAGCACTAGATGCGATTTGCAAATAGCCACATGTACCTATGCACAGGAAACGGATTAGTTTGAGAAAATATAGGTGCCCAGAATGTATGGGTGATAAGACAGTCTATTTAGCCTAATGCCTTTTTTAGCACTCCCATCACATAAACTCTAACTTCAAGATATATTGGGGCTGATTTACTTATATTTCATATAGCGCCGCCACCAAAGCGGCTTTGCTAGGCTACACTGAGTGAAATGTAGCGAGTGGGACAGTGACAAATCTACAAACATTTGTCTCTGCTGCTGCTTCTGTCTCATTGTGGTGGGCCCACAAAATGCACAGGAAGCATGCACTCTATTACTGAGACAGGCAACTAGATTCCCTGTATTGGGCAGGGATCAAAAGAGTTCTATAACCTTTAGTATGGCAGTACCATGCATTAAACAGAAATCACCCTAGCACTCTCGGCTAGACATCATCTTCATATCTAGCGAGTAAACAGCATCCCAGAAATGTGACTAGGATGTTAATTTGGAGTGATAATCTGCCTGTTCACATAGGTCTTCTTACGTTATTTTAAGGAAAATCCTTTCGAGGCCAAAAAAACAAATTGGTGAGGCGATCTGCCAAGAAAAATTGATTCAATAGCTGAAAGTCTAAAACAAATAAGCAAATCATTTCACTCTTTCTAAATCTTGATTACTTATGCCTCTTGGGTAAATTGCTGCTGTAGATTACCTCTTATAAACACAGCACTAATTAGAGCAGTAGTGTTTCACCAAAAGTGTTATACAAATGGAAGATGTAATTGTCTAGTGATGATCCACCCTCCTCATAAAGACTCTTATTCCCTGCTCCAAAGCTCTCATTACCGTATGCTGCATCAAGAATTGCTGTGGCATCTCCAGCGACAAAATCTCAAAATCTGGAAAAGCCAATACCCAGCCAATACGTCTAGGTTTAATATTAGAACATGTGCAAACACAGACATGCAAAAATTATGTTTCCATGCAATAACACGTTATAGTCAAATATACTGACTTTGCAATTGCCTTCTAGAGGTGGTGGTGGTAGCAGTGTTGGTGATGTGGTCGTATTGGCATTAGTGCTGTTGGTGCTGATAATATATTTGTTGGTGTTGTTGGTGGTATTGATGTTAGTGGCAGTATTTTTGGTCTGGTATTAGTGGTGGCTGAATTGGTGGAATTGGTGATCTTGGTGTTATTGATGGTGGTGTGGTATTAGTGGTGGTGGTATTGGTGGTGATGCTTGTGGTGACATGGTTGGTGGTATTGGTTGCAGTATTGGTGATGGTTGCTTGGTGGCACTTGTGGCTGTGCTATTGTCAACTGTGTGGTAATGGTGCTGGTGTGACATTTGTGGTAGAGATGGTTGTGGTGTTAGTGGTGTTGTAGTGATATTGGTAGGATTGACAGTGGTGCGCTATTGATAGCGTTTAGAAATGGTGGTGGTGTGGAATTGGTTGTGGTGGTAAAAAACTGAATGTAATACAAATCTAATAGATTAATGCACTTTTTACATGTGAAACTGTTCCTCATACTTTAAAAAATAAGCTGTTTGTAGGATACAAATAATAAAAGCAATTGTTGTTACAGTGAACCACAGAAGTCACACAAAAAAACCTGTGCTTAACCTTCTGGTATCTTAGCACAAAATCAGTCAGACTTAACTTAGAGGCAATGTGTAAAAGAGTCATGTAGCACTCAAACAGTAATACAAGGAAAACATAACTAAAGAAAGCCCCGAAGCCAATTTAGGAGTATAAATTAAACTTTAATTAATAAAATGACAAAAATCCAATAAGTAGAACCCAAGTTACTATTATTTAAAGTTTCAGGTGAAAATAGAGCCAAAAAGCACAATGCACCACTCGTGGGAAACTGGTTGCTTCAGTCCAAGTCAAAGTAACAAGTTCTAACGGACAGCGATAGAGTGCTGTCAGATACAGGGGCCAGGTTCATCCTTGTGAAGAGTTTACCTTCTGACACAGTCCAAGTCCATACAAGAAGACTCAGCCTGATCTTCACCTTAGGGGGAGGAGCAAAGAAATCATTGGCAGCCTGGAGAACAGGTCATGGCTGAGCTTCGCTTTGGCAGGAGACCTGATGTGAAGAACAGAAGTCGAGAGTTGGCTGGAGATGCAGTCAGTCATTCCCAGTTGGGAGAAGCTCCAAATGTCTGGAGTTCCTTCTGGAATACAGTTCTTGTGGTTTTGAAGTAGGAGTACACTCTGACGCAAGTCAATGGTCCAGGACCTTGTGGGACACCTCTTAGGAATAGGACTGGTTCCAACAGAGGCCAGGACCAGGCAGGTCCAGCTTGTGGTGATCAGCTTGGCAGTTGCAGGGAAGGCCTTTGGAACCTTGTTGTGGTCCTGTAGCTCAAACAGGAGGGCAGCCAACTGACCACTGGAATCAAGCTATACTTGGCTGATGAGCCCTGATAAAGGTGTAACTGGCCCTGGGTTGCATGTGGTCTGATTTAGGGATGGTCTGGCCTGGCAGTTCGGGCTGGACTGTCCCCAATGGATCTAGATCAAACAGATTTGCATATGGCAAGGTACAAACTGAGATGGCATGGAGGCTAAAAAACAATGGATTGGGATGCTGCCAAGAGAGATTGCCAGTGGAGATTAATTTAAGCATTAGATCTGTCACTTTGTTTTTAGTGCATCAACAGGCTCTTGGAGTCACTCTGGGTATCCTGGAATCAGGGCATGCTGGTCCAGTCTTCCTTCCTCAGACAGTGTGGAAGTCCCTTTTGTACCCAGGTCCAGCATGTGTGGGGAAACGCCTCTCTTTGGCTACCCCTAAAGTCATTCTGGTCAGTGCTTTCCTTTTCCATAGGTTTGGTTCCAAACTATCTAGGGTGACAAAGGGCAGGCAGGCCCAGGTGTGAGATGCATTTGCTAGTGACAGGGCATACAGCTTAGAAGTCAGGAGGGGAGTGCCCACAGCCTCCAGGGTACCATTTCAAGCTCAGGAAGGGATGAGTGCAATCACCAGACTATTCTGCACACCTTTACCCACACCCAAAGCCCTGTTGTTCTCTGTCTGGAAGGAATCATCTGGACAGTGGTGGAAAGGCATATTTGGGCTAGGCAGAAAAATTCCCAATTTCTAAAAGGCACATTTTCAGAATGGTAACTTAAAATCCAGCTTTAGCATTAAAGAATGTTTAAAATTACTATTCAAATAGGTGGAAGACATATTTCTCTATCAGCTTCCACATTGAAGTTATCAATCGTTAAGTGTAATAAGATGATCCAGTGTTAGTCTTTGGAAGAGTTAGTCTTGCTAGAGTTTTTCACTGCCAGAACATTTAAAATGTAAGGAAACTTGCCCAGTGAGCTTAAAGGACCTATCTTAAGGGTGACTTAAAAGTATTAAAAAGGAAGGGTTTTGCCAGTTCGAACGGGCAGTTTAAAACTGCACTACAGGCTACAGTGGCAGACCAGAGATACGTTTTACAAAGCTACTTTAGTGGGTGGCACAATGAGTGCTGCAGCCCACTTGTAGCATTTAATTTGTATGCCCTGGGTACATGTAATACCATTTACTACTGGCTTATAAGTAAATTAAACGTGACAATTAGGTGCATACCATGTCTAAGGGAGAGTGCACACGTACTTTTACCACTGGTTAGTAGAGTCCCAATGCCACATAAACCAGTTCAGCAGAGTTCAGCGAAACAGGTAGTGAAGGCAAAACAGCTGGGCGAATACAAGGCCTGTGATACAAGGACAAAAGTGAGTCCAGTAACAAAAGTTTCTTGCGAAGCGAGCTTTGTGAATGGTGTTAGACAAGGGTTTAACCCTGACTCTCTCATCATCACTACTTGCCATTTAATAGATCATGATGGACAAATTGCAATGGGTCATTTGTTTGCCCTGAAAATTGTCCTTGAGCATGGCTTTCCCTCATTTCAAAGCGAAACTTAGAGAACCCCAACTTGACCACTTCAGGCCACGAAACTCAATTTTTGTAAATGTTAATAATGAAGGCAATATTGTACGTTAAAATATTGAGAATATTAAAAAAAAGTAAAAGCTTCAGAAAATGTAACAAGCAAAAGGCAAGAAAGAAAAAAAGAGAAAAATGGGCAGTCGTGCAGAGGAAAGAGATAGGGAGGGAAGAGGCAGGAGGCTGCAGGTGGGGCTAGACATATCAAGGTATGAATGAGGACAGGTAATTCAGGAAAAAGGCACTAGGGCACAAGTAGGGGTTGCTGTACTAGGGTATACGAAGGGTTGCAGTTACTCTGGTATAGGCAGAAGTAGAGGTACACTAGTACAAAGGTAGAGATCGCTATAGAAGAAGGGTATAGAGATATCAGGACATGGACAGTCATTAGGTCAGAGGTTGGGAAAAAGCTAGTCCAGTGTATTCATGTATAGAGGTACTTGGATATAAGCAGTAGTAGATCTCTTAGAGTCCTGGAAAGATCGAGGACTAGGTTTTGTCAGGAGTGGGGACTGAAAATTGTAATGATCATCCACAGAGCTCTAAATTTGTGTGGGCATTCATAATCAATTTGCTGGTAATTTCACATCCTGAATATGTGTAAACCCCATACAGGGGTTACAGATAAAGGTTTTCAACACAAGAATAAATATTCCCCCAAGGGGAAAAATAATTAAAGAATTACATATGCTGATGTACATTTCTGCACCATTTACTCATCGCGTATTTTCCAACAGCTGAAAATTCCTCATATGTAAATGTTGCCCTTTGCAGTCTTGAATATGTGTAGTTGGTGGGGATTTCTATGTGTTTTGCAGGAATTCTTTATAAATCAAATTAAAGTTGGCCATTTGCACCAAATAAAGGAGTAGATTTCTGACTTTATTTTGTGATTTAAAATAAAGTATATAGATGCATATTGAATATATATATATATATATATATATATATATATATATATATATATATATATATATATATATATATATATATATATATATATATATATATATATATATATATATATATATATATATATATATATATATAGTCAAGTTAGCATTTTCCACACTACCTATGATGGTTCGACTAATTCGCTAGTGGATATTAATATCATATGTTTACCAGAAGGCAATCTAGAATGCCTCAATGATTTGTTAGTCCACCTTCTATGACATGTGTTTATGATGGACCGCTCAACTAATCATGATACATTTTATTTGAATCCTTTATGCAGTCGTAATTTGTTGTCTCTTCCTGTTTATATTTTCTGCAACGTAAGTCATTTAAAATAGATTATATAGGATTATATTTATACAGTGTTCTTGGATCCAAAGAGAGTTTTATTCACTTTGATTCTGCAGTTCATTAAATGTGCTTTGTTGCTTTTCCTTCCATGTGTTATTTTAGTATTGTTGAAAATCAATGGTATTGGAATTAAGAATCCACCTATCGTGATGCACACAGTCTCACAACTTGAGTGTTTTTTAAACAAATGTAGAGCAAAAAGGGGAGTGATTCTAAATAAGGGGGCGAGAGGCTGGAATCACATACAAACCTAGTCAAACGAAAAATGCCTCTCCCACCATAAATCAACCATCACTTTTTTTCATGCCTTCAGAAGTCATATTTATTGACTCCGGGCTTATATTTCTTTTTTTGTATTTCTATTTTTTCTATTCATCAGCTTTTCTCCTTATCAGAGTTTTCAAAATACTCCTTATTGACATTTCCACAAAAATTGTAGACACATAAAACATTATTTACAGAATACAGACATAACAAATCTTCTTGTTACGAAAAACTTGCATAACATCAATCAAGCTATTAAATGTGACATTCCACAACGTACACAATTGACAAAGTACAATAAGTGACAAAAAACATATAAAGAACAGAGAATCTTTGTCCTACAAGATACTAATGCATCAAAAGGGACCTGATCTGACTTGGTCCTCAATTTCAAGAGACTTTCCAGGTCCTAGAGGAGTCAGAGTTCTAGTCAAGCCTCAAGGACTAAGGTTGTTTACTCAAGTCCAGACTTTGCACTGTTCTGTGCTATCATTAGAGTGTATGGGTGCTCTTGGCCTCTGAAGCGCAATACCCTACGTGTTTCAACCTTCAACAGGGGACCAGGATTAAATTTAGGTGAAGGTATTCATCAGGGCAGTTTTTATTTTTGCAAGTAGGACATCACTGCTTTCCATTTTTTACTGTTGGTCTGAGCCCGAAGAGTCCCAGAGTTGGTAAATAGAAACAGTTGTCTCAGTCTTGTATTCTTCCAAGTTCACTAATCGGGGTCACTTTCTTTTCGGCTGGTACATATTTTCTAGCATCCTGGCGGTCTCCCGGGCTCACAAAGTCTCCGCACAGTCTTCTGTTCACTGCACTAGACGGAAAAAGACGGTCATGGCCTAACCTGTGCGGAGACTTTGTGAGCCCGGGAGACCGCCAGGATGCTAGAAAATATGCACCAGCCGAAAAGAAAGTGACTAGTTAGCAATGGTTAAATAAGAGAATGTTTAAAATTGAGTCTTCAAATGAGAATATAAATACAAATGCATGAGCTACACAAATACTATATACATAGAAAGCAATAACGTTAGATTCCATCTCCAAGAACCTAGTTACCTCTTCTCTCTCATTTTGACTGTATGTTGGCCTTTGACCCTGTACGGTGCTCTGTTGCCTGTTGCTATATTCACTCTATACAAATACCCTATACATACATACATAAAAAAGAGTGGTGTTTAAAATCAAATCAAAAGAAGGGAGACAACACATAAAGAGAATACTCTAAACAATCACACACAGTGGCTACATTTGAGTAAGTAATCAAAACATAAGGGCTGAAATCAGTTTATGGCTGGAGGGTTTTATAAGTACTTGTGCAATAGTTGTCATCACCAATAGTGCACATATTGCTTATTTTGTTTCTTGACAAACATCTATGCTCAGTGAGAATAGATTGTTTTCAAAGCACTTACTTCCCTACTAAAATAATGTACCAAGTATAAGCTGAGACAAGAAGAATACTAAAACCTTATTTCTAAATGCCTATCAACAAAATTTATAAACAGTAAGCACTAATTGGTGGAACATTACGTGAATGAAATCCAAGCAAGCCCAATTCTCCTGACATCCTTTCACCTAAAGCATAGTTTGAAAATATTACAGAAAAGTATCAAAGGGGTTAAGAACTGTGCCTATAAACAAAATGAAATGCTACCAAACAAGATAATTTAAAGAATTTATCAGTAACTGTTTCTAATTTCAGGACCAAACATTGATAAAACATTTTGTTGGCAACATCAGACAAATTTTTAAAAACTCAATATACACCGAGTTTATTATGACTAAGCTACCAGCCTGATTTTGTCCAATCAATAAAGGAAGGAAGGGTTCATGTTTTGATACAGGGAGGGCCCAGTAAAAGGACATAAAAAACACAAGGACAGGGTAAGCCTGGCAGACCTGAGCAGAAAAAAGCATAAAATGACTCTGTCATCCTGGGAGAAGATTCCTAGGGTTTCAGGGTCATTATTATTTTGTTTTACAAACACTCACTCCTGCTTTGGGAGTTTGCTTTTGTAAAATACAAAGGTTTGCTGAGCAGTTGCAGGAATCATGGCGGCTGCTCAGCAAAACTTTAGTGCCTTTTAGAGAAGCTGCTGTGATGGCGGCATCTTTGAGGGCAGCGAGATCTCAGCCAGCTCAGTGGAGATCCCTGTGACCATCCGTCTACCGCTAAATAGACAAATACAGCGGGCAAGGACCCACATAAAATGATCGGCCTGCCCTATCCTTTTATGTGTGTGGAGTTCTCCATCCCGACTGCTGTGTCCTTGCACTCACAAACTCACTATCAAAATGCAGTTTTGTGAATACTGAAAAAGCACAAACTTACACAAACATGCAAGTTTACCTTTGTCAATCAAGCCCCTAACATATCCAGATCCCTCCCATCCGATCTTCAAAACCAAGACATTCGTTGAGGCGGAGTCAGTCTTTGCTGTTACGCAGAATAAGGTATGGATATTTTTGAACATCATTATCATCAATTATAACTAATAATGATGGTCATATTTATTTTGTGTTACATATACTTTGCTTTTTTAATATTGTTTTTGTTACAAAAAAATAACTTACACAATCATTACCACACATAACAATGCAAACCACTCAACACACAAGGATTCAGCTACACAAAGAGAAGCTTATTTGTTCTTCCAACTCTTGTTTCAAAATACACTCATCCGCTATTGAATCTCTGTGCCCAGTCAGCCTCTCACCTCCCTCCCAACACATGAACACCACCTCCCACCCTTTGCTATCCGAGATGCTCGCTTTCCATGACATGGAGGTTTCTTGCAACAGTCTGTAATCCCCAGTAGTGTCAACTGTCTACGTACAGTCATGGCTGGCTGCTTGCATTTACTGTATCTGTCACCTTTGGCATGAAGTAACACAAGAGAAGCGGGCATGCACTTGCAAGAGGAAAGAAGACACCAGTGAATGCCAGGTGACCAGGGACACTCAGAAATGTCTGGTCAAACACTATGACATCTCAAAGAATTTCAGTATTATATTTAACTATAAGAAAATGCATCTGCAAGATATACAGTGCCAGGTGTTCAGTCAGACATTGCAGGCTTGCTTTGGACAACATGCTGTGTTTTGTAGATGTCAGTCCAATCATGCATTTAGAAACAATGTATTCTGTTTAATAGTCCTACGTTCTGACTCAGCAGTCAAAAAACACACTGTGTGAAATCATGGGCAATGAGTGTATGTTTTTAAGACAAAACAATAGAACAGAAACAAACACAAAGAGATGATGGATGGAGCACTGAAACGTTTCAGACACTCACCCCCAGTCACTATTAGATCTGGGTTAAATCCATTATCATTCTTTATTTCAGTTCGCCACCCCAGATCCAATCATATACAAATCAGTCTTGACCCTGCGCCGCATAGGAAC
Organism: Triturus cristatus; assembly: GCF_964204655.1. NCBI lineage: Eukaryota > Metazoa > Chordata > Amphibia > Caudata > Salamandridae > Triturus > Triturus cristatus. Next base: position 535,709,823 of record NC_140594.1, on the reverse strand, counting down.
AATCCAGCCCGAACCTGCACGCCAGTTCAGACCAGGGAAGACCTGGCTTGTTGTTTTTATGCAATGTTTACAGCGAATTCATTTACCCAATAGTTCCCTAAGTTAGTGGTTTATCTTCATAAGGCACAGCTCAAGAACAAAAAGAAGCGCACCGTGTTCCCTGTTTATGAGCTGTATTGTCAGAAAATAAAGCACTAATGTAAAAAAATATCTGGTTAAAAGAACTGACTTCACACACAGCAAGCACATAAAACAGTCACTCTGCATTGAGGCAGCAAAGCCCATTGTGATATGACCCCAAGCCTCAATGTGTATTTGTTATGATGCCTTAGTGCTATTTTTCGAATACCTTTTAACAACAGGTGGCATATTGGTAATATTTAGCCCTGATGGAAATATCTTAATTTACTCAAGTTATTTCCTCTTTGAATGTGTACACATACAAAGAGAGACTAGTCTCATAAGCACTCTTTCCTGCACAAAAATCTATCCTGACCTTAAGGCAGACACACCTCCACTATGGTGCAAGGGTTCCTGTGTTGATGGTAGACAGTCATAAGTGCACCAGTGCATAGAGACAGCAGAATTGCACCATTTCTTTGAAGAATTGGCGCAGTTCTGCTCTCTCTCTCTCATTCATGCACCACAGCAACTTCACTTGCTGTTCTGCCTTCTATGAACTCTTTGAAAATATGCCACATATCTTCAGTGAAAGCGATTATTGTGATGTCATCAGGATCATGGTCATGCAGCATCACTTGGTAGGATTCCAAGTCTAAGGTCATGTTCTTCTCATTGAGGTCAAAAGGTATGCAAGGCCACTTTTGCCAGGTTTGGCATTTTGGTTCAACATCCAAGCGCATTGCACTCTGATTTAAAGCCCAAGTGCGAGTATGATGATAGATACTGTTCGTGGAATAAACAGATGGTGGCACTTCAACTGTGGTTCCCACGTAAGTGCTAAAAACAAGTGAATGAGTTACTATTAGGTCTGGACCGAATTTAATTTACATCAGCATAATTTCCGGAATTTCACTTTATGACTGTTACATTAAATTCTCCAAATTACACCTTCACACCACCTCATGTAACTAGACGCTGGTCACAGTAAATATTTTCTACAAACTCGCTTTTTGTGGCAAAAATTTACAGTGAATGCACTGGAGCAAAAGAATGTGTAAGACCATTGGACATGGTGCTTTTCTTCTTTTTCACTTTTAAAGGTGCAAAATGCATCTTCGCATCATAAATTGATCTGTATTTTGTGTAATTACATGTAAGTTCACACAATTTTGACAAAATTTAGTGTAAATATGCAAAAGCAAATTACACAAATTTCACACAGCCATTGCTACTACCTTCTGTTTTTAAAGTGCAAGCTCAGGCTAGCCGGAGAAGGCAATGTTGATTTAAAGAGTGTTAATCTTCCTGCAGGGGTCTGCGATCGTCTGCGTGCTGTAAAAACAAGCATTTGCGATGCAATAGGTATCCAATTTATGCGAGACCTATTGCATTGCAATGGTTGGCAAAATGGGAGGGGGAGCTGGGGGCTGAGAAGGCACAGACATCGGTAGGGATGAAGGGAGAGCGGGGGAGAAGGCACGGACAACAGGCTGGCGGGGGCTGGAGGAACAGAGGAGAAGACACAGACAATGGGAGGTAGGGCGAGGAGGGTAAAAGACACTCCACATTTACCTGGTACATCTCCTGCGGTGGGCTCCGGCTCCAGCTGCTCCCTGGGCATCGGGCCTTGGACTTTCAGAGGAACCACACCACCACAATAAAGTAAATAGTACACGCCCGTGTGACAACCAAGTAAAGGGACAAGTAGCCACGGGAGGATACAAATGACAAAATGGCTGTACTAAGGCGGGACTAACAAGCCTCATAATGAATCAGAAGACACCATTTACAAAGGACAAACACACAAGCCAATGAAAAATAAGGACGGGGGAGTGGGCAGAGCTTCTCACCGTGCTGAACTACCACAGCTCTTCACAGAGCATGGCTTGCACAATTACTTGGGCTCGATGTAAAAATAGTAGGATTGCCCCATTCCCACAAACAAAACTTTTCATAGATTTGATAGCACTCGGAAAACACTAACATTATGAGTTCATCAGAGATTTTCGATCTAGCTTTCAAACCATGGTGTCCGGGATGTATACTTTCTTACACACTCTATACATAGTGCCCAGGTTCACAGCTGTCTGCCAGGGATTAAAAATTGACTTTGTTTGAATGAGGCACTCTTCATTCGTGTGCTGCTTCTCTATTCTTTCTCTCCGCTGCATTTGTGTTATCTGTTTCATATTTTGGGAGAAAAAATATGTATTTCCCATATCTGTCTGACAACGTTTACCTCGCAATTCTGTTCATCCTTTACTTGCTTGTTAGAATTGTTTTGGACCATGCCCACGTGCGCACTGTTGTAATACAACCTCTGCTTTGTGTGACATGGTAATAGCAGCTGCTGTTCCCTCATTAATCACACATGGCATAAGGAATTCAGGTGCATACTTTCATCTTTACTTCATATCCTCTGTTTAGGTTTGCTGTCTGAACCAGGTTGATAAAGTTAAAATGACGATCAAACGAAACAAAATCGGACTACAGCAATAAACTCCTGTTAAATCAACTCTTGTTAATCACGAGAAACTATAACTCCTTAGTTCCAAATAAAAGACTTCTGGGAAAAGGAAAACACGTTTTATTTCTGTGCTTTGCATGTGGAAGATACTGTGGCTATATTTCTTTGTGAGGCATTCTCTATCTATCTATCTATCTATCTATCTATCTATCTATCTATCTATCTATCTATCTATCTATCTATCTATCTATCTATCTATCTATCTATCTATCTATCTATCTATCTATCTATCTATCTATCTATCTATCTGTCTGTCTGTCTGTCTGTCTGTCTGTCTGTCTGTCTGTCTGTCTGTCTGTCTGTCTGTCTGTCTGTCTGTCTGCCTGCCTGCCTGCCTGCCTGCCTGTCTGTCTGTCTGTCTGTCTGTCTTACCTGCCATGTGTGTCTGGGTTGCTATCTATAGTTAAGGAAGATATTGCCCATTTAGACGCTAAACACTATGCGAAGTTGAATATTATATGATATCGCTTTGCAAGATGTGATGTCATGTGACGCCTGTGATTTCATGTGATGTTAGTCAGTGCTTGTAAAGGGCACTGGACACCACTGCATGGATACATGCTGCTGGTAGGGCAACAATGACACAGCGTAAGGCAGATAAAACCTAAAAACTATCAACAGAGAACAAAATGACAGAGCATCTGAGAGAAAGAAAGGTTTTAAGAGACCTTCTGAACACCAGGTGGTTGGGAAACTGTTATTGGAGTAGGGGATAATGTTCCAGTGTTTCAGGCCAAGACTCCTAGAAACTCAGCCGCCACATTGGACACATTCTAAACTTAGGCACCATTAAAAGAAATGTAAAGCCTGAGCGAAGTAACCTTTCTGCATTGTGATGAGAGAGATCCTCCTAGAGGAAGAGGCGGACATATTTATATTGGACATTTGCACCATACACAGGACGTGTAAAAGGATCTGTTGGCATACCAGAGCCAAAGCAGAGCTTTCTGGACCACAGTGACGTGTTGACATTTCTGAGACACCAGACGCTCTGCACAGCTTAGCATGTGCTCTAGTTTGAGGAATCACATTTTCTAGGAGGCCTCAATATAGGGTTTTGCTCAAAAAGTTAAAAGACATATTGTCAAACCCAATGAATGTTATTGTTTGACCAATAAGGGTAAGATTTTGTTGGTAAGAGCAGAATGATTATAGTGCTGAGATGTATGTGTGCAAGCATAAGTCTTGATAAGAAATGGCACCCAGAGGTGTAGCCTAAAGTGCTGGTACAGGTTGAAGACCTATTGCAATGGACCAAAGGAACTCTTTCCTCTAATTTTTTCTATCAATCAAAATGAGCATAATTTTCATTGGATTACATGGTACATCCAAACGATCCGATTGTGGTAGCCGAGGGGGAGCATGTTGGCGTTGAACCAGATGTGAGACGGCTATGAGCTCTGTAACAGCAGTGGTAATATATGTATATATAATGATATATGTCCCCAGGAAGCAATCACATACATGCCAACATCTGCAAGCATCTCTGCCAAAATGGTATAATGCACAGTATCAGATATCAGCACTGATTCCATATATCTACGTGGTCTAACCCATGCATTTGAGGTATAAAATATATCCTGCGATTCAAAATATTCAGAAAGCCATTTTATTAAGGATTTTTCTCTTGTTTTTACCACTGCAGGAAGTTAAGAAGTCATGTAGTAGGGCGTATGTCCTGAAAGGCTGCACTTATGTCCAGAGGTTTAAGATTGATTTTTCAACAAGCATTTGCAATGCAATAGGTCTCGCATTTGTTAGAGTTTGAGTTATTGGCATTGTAAATATAAAGTCAGCTATACGGTTGTGTTTGCAGTGTAGTGAATGTATGTAAATATAAATAGCTGCATGTATTGTAGTGGACTATGTATGTTGATTGTGAACTGAAATGTTATTGTTAGTGGTTGTGGCAAGGTAGTAGTATTGTGCATTGTTTGCGTATTTGGTATTAATAATTTATGTAATGTGAAAAGCATCTGTAGCATTACCCAGATTGTAATAATGTGGAATGAAAGTTGTGTTAGAGAAACCGCTGTAGTACTGTGTAGAGGTGTAAGAAATAATATTATGTTTGGAGTATAGTAGTGTAAAGTGCAGTATATGTGTTCTGAGTGTGTTATAGGCATGTGTTGTGTGTATAGTAATGGACGCAGTACAAAGGTTTCATATTTTAAATATTGGGAAAGGCACACATTAAAGAGTAACATTTCAAGCTGTATGAAAGCGAAAACAACATGTACAGCAAAAAAGTAATATATATTTTAAAAACAAATGAAATGCAGAGGCTCGTGAAAGTAAACGTGCCATGGAAACAGTTCAGTACAGTTTGTTAATGCAAAAGCGGCCTAAAAACGTAAGAACTCCCTCATGGGTAGTTAATGCGGCATGATAACCAAAAACCCAAACCAAAGCGCCGCGCTCCCTCAAAGTGAAAGCGGCATGAAATCTAACAGCCTGCTACCACAAAGCTGTTTTTCACGATGCGGACAATGCAAGGGCCACAAATAGTGTAAAAGGCACACAGCAAAGAGTAACATTTCAAACTGTTTGAAAGTGAAAATAACATGAGGCACGAAAAAGTAAACGCGGCATGGAGCCGCTATGGTGTGTTACGCTACGGTGTGTTAATGCAAAAGCGGGCTAAAAACTCAAGAACTCCAATATGGGTAGTAAATGCGGTATGACAACATAAGAACTCGTATTTCAAATAAAGTAATACATATAAAAAAATGAAATGCAGAGACTCAAGAAAGTAAACACGCCATGGAAACGGCACGGTACGGTTCTTTAATGCAAAAGCGGACTAAAAACGTAAGAACTCCCTCATGGGTAGTAAATGCGGCATGATAACCAGAAACCCAAACGAAAGTGCAGCGCTCCCTCAAAGTGAAAGCGGCATGAGATCTAACAGCTTGCTACCACAAAGCTGTTTTGCGCGATGCGGAAAATGCAAGGGCCACAAATAGTGTAAAAGGCACACAGCAAACAGTAACATTTTAAACTGTATGAAAGTGAAAATAACATGAGGCTTGGAAAAGTAAACGTGGCATGGAGCCGCTACGGTGTGTTCCGCTACGGTGTGTTAATGCAAAAGCGGGCTAAAAACTCAGGAACTCCCATATGGGTAGTAAATGCGACATGACCACATAACAACTCGTATTTCAAATAATGGACACCGTGGCTTAGTAAAGGGGAAGCGCCGCGAAAATGTGCATGCTATTGTCCCGGAAACTGTGTGCATAAAATAGTACTGAGGACAGATATACATCCAAGCGTGTGATCCCGTGAGTACAAAATCCAGTCCGTAGGGGCGAGCCAGAAGGGAGACAGGGCGGTCAACAAAAAGCCTTGCTTTCAATAGAAAGCATGGCTTTAGCATAAACTGTGACGCGCGCCAATGGAAAGCATCGGCGGAGCTTCCAGCCCACTTCCGAAGTTGACTTGACGACAATAGATCTCGCAGAGCGAGCACTGCATGCGCTGCAACGCTAGGCAAGACCTAAAAAGTTGTGCAATTATTCACACTTTCCAGGTAATGAGACAAGTGCTGGAGGAGTTAGTGATATTTGGAATCTGAGCAATAATTGTCATGTAAACCAGAGGTAAAGGATTGATCAGAGTTGCAAGACAAGTGTGATGGGTTAGTCTCCGCTGAGATGCTAAAAAACAGCAGGAATTTACCTGTGAAAAGATGCCTGAAAGGCATTTGGCTTGTCAGATACAAGTGCTTGAGAGCACACTCACTCTACCTAGTTAGCTATTCTTAATAGTAGAGAGAGGAGAGATCAGATGTTCAATGGCAACATTTTCAGTCGGGCCAGATGTAACATACAGAAATAGGAAAGAGATTCAAAGGAGCAAATACCAGATTGAGAGGAAGACCAGTAGAGTTGGTAGTGACCCTAACTAAATGAGACAACCTTCTCAGGGTTTAGATTTCATAAGGCCATTTTTGGAATTATTAGGATCCTTCATTTGAGTGTTAACATCTCCAAAGACAATATAGTAGGTTGGTTAAGACACATCATGACTGATACATTCATTAAGGCTATTGAGACTTTCTACATTGGACCTAGGTGGGAGTGTTAGACCAAGATGGTGGGGGCTCCACAGTTCCCAAACATAGCTATTAAAAGACAGAGGTGATTTGGATGCTTCTGAAGACATGCATGACCCTCCCTTTGGCTAAGCACAATGCTATATCCTACTAGAACTCCTGAGGGTTGCAGAAAACAACACATACAATGGAGAGTATTTAAGAGATAAAGAACTTAATTTTCAAACCTATTATATTCCAAAAAATAACAATCATTTTTAAACTGGTTTGGCTTCAGGTTTATTTTATAGGGTCTCATGACAAATGTTTTTCTAAAGGTTTATTAAAGTTTGTTTAGGAATTTCCCAGGATAAAAGTCTAACAGAGCTATTTATGAAGGCAACTTACCCTTGTGAGTAATATACATGTGCAAGTTTACTATAATACTTTTGAGTAACTTTACTACTTTTGGCTATTTACCATTTATAAGTATAAAGTTACTCAAAAGGGCAGACATACAAGTACCTACCCACTGAAACTGGGGAAAGAGCCAGGCACCACACATGGACAACCACTAATAATACAATAACCATCCATACAAAATAATGGAGACAGAGACCTAGGATTGGGCTACATAAGAATTAATGGTAAATTAGAATAAATAATTTAGTTAAAAATATAAATACATTTAATTTAATAATAAAAACATGTATAAAAGTACAATATACATTAACATCCTTAATAACCGTTTTGATTTTTTATAATTAATGTAACAACAAATGTTCGAAGAATATATTTAAAATCCATTGAAATAATGCTAAACATGACATAAAAACAAGCCGGACAGTGGATCAATAAAAACATTAAAATAACATAATTTGAAATTGATATTTTTTTTAAATCTTTTTAAAAAATGAAATATTCAATATTGCAATTAAGTTAACAGTTCTGCAGCATTTTTTTCTTATGTTACTTTTCCTTAATATTCAACATAAAAATATTTTACAACTTTTTTTCAAATGCAAGAAAATTTCTACATTTTCCCTATACTTTACAATTGGGAGATCTCCACCTCGGGGGTGGAGATCTCCCAATTGTAAAGTATAGGGAATTGTCAAATGGTTTATTAGATTAAAAAAATATATAATATTATAAAGTCTAGTCGCCCAAACACAGCTTTCAAAATCTGGTCAGGACATACATGCTGTTTCACATCTACACAATAACTTTTTTCTGTGATATCAGAGATTTTTTTATTCGATCTTACAAAATAATTTATTGATGCTTCATTGATGCTTCACGCTTCATGAAGAAATGGTTCGCTATATGTTGGTAACAACTGAAATAGAAATAATAACTTGGGGAGAAAGGCCATTGATGTCATGGGTACATTTTGATGTGCATTCAAGATACTCTAAGACTCCCAGACCAATTTGCTGGATAATTTACCTTATCGGTGTCGTTTAAATCTTAACTGATTACATCCCTAAATATTATACCAGTTGTTTAAGATAATGTGACTAGGGTTGATTTCTCTCAATAGCCTGATATCACTTTGAAATTTCTGAGCGTGAGCATTATTCGGTCATAGTCATTGAAGTTACCTGTGGCGATATTAAATCATTACAGTACAGCTAGAAATTTATAGCGCTATTCCCTACCTTAAAATGAGATTTTGATAACGTTATCTGATAGCTTCCTAGCCAAGGAGTTTATGAATACAGAGAACAGCAGGGGGGTGGTGGACAACCCATACATGTACATCCTCGAATTTCAAATGGTAGAGATAACTATCTTATCATTACATGAGTTATTTGCTCTTAAAAAAAGGCCTCTAATGACTAACTAAGCTTTCTGGCAAACCATAGGTTTTCCCAATTTAACAGATAGAAAGCTTAATCTGTGTCAACTAATGCTGTTAAGGGGGTAAACAAGGCAAAGGCAAGACAAGACAAGAATATTGTACTTTTTTTAAATTTAATTGCCAATTCTTTATGCAGCCTTGTTGATCCAGGTTTATGAAATTTCAGATAATTTTCTGATGCTGATGAGCAAATCAAGTGAGGATTGTTCCATGGTTTACAAATACTTCTGTATGACCGTGTTGCCAAGAATGTGGTGCTCTTCTGGTTAACAATCAAAACCTGCATAGGAGTTAAAAATAGGACCAGTAGCGCTGTGCTACAATTCTTCTAAAACGACAGAGAGAGGCTATCCAGCCCTGGTGTTTTCCCATCACGAAGATAATTAATTAATTTGTGTATTTCTTGAATAGAGACCTTAGCATCTAGCACGCTTAGCTTCTCAAATATAAATGATGAAATAGTTTGGTTCGAAAAAATTCCCCTAAGTCCTAACTTGAATTGACTGGGAAGGACAACAATTGCAGAACTATGGTCAGCAAATGCATTCCTAATATTGGCTTCATCTTTAATCTCTATTACATCTAATCTCAGCATCTCACATAATTTTGACTTTGTTTTATTCTTGTCTGCCAACCTAAGAGGTTGTCCTCCAACCTATATAGCTCTCCATTCTGCTTTGCACCATCTGTATTATTTTAGGTTCAATCCATTCTATGAACATGTTCTTAGCATTTTGAAATATTCCTGCCTTTTCATTCTTAACCACTATCAGAGTAGCTGTTTCTAACTCTACCTGGACTAATCTTATGGCCTTCATAAGACATATTTTTCTTTCTTTCTCACCTTTCTACTTCTGAGCTTGAGAGCATGCTATCACATCTCTTAGGACAGCATTATAGGTATCACAAACAGCAAATGGCTGATTCGGACCAGTATTATACTAAAGGAATGCTTTAGTTTGTGCTCGTATGTATCCCATTAATTTTTTTGCACTTTAAGAGCTGTTGATTAAAGGACCAGTGTTTTCCTGGTACATAAAAAATTAGGATTGTTGCAGACTGGGCTAGGTTCAACTGAGACAACGACTTCATTCCTTGGAGTTGAGGAAACATCTATTGTCCTAACCAGCTTTGTCTTTAGTTTTATTTCTATGGGTAGCATATAAATAAAGAATGTTAATCATCTCCTTCAAGGTATTTTAGACCCTTAATTGTTGTAGTTCAAATTTATTATTTGACGAATCCACAAGTAAAAGAGTAATTTTCCAGCACTCACCACATACATAAAGAGAATCCATCTTAGACAATTGTAGCTCAGTTTTCTCAGTTATCATGGTCATCTTACGTCAAGACATAAAAACCAACTACTGTTAAATTTTCTGATTTAACTTGCTATTACTAGGCCTAGGTGAAATTTTAATTAAGCCACAACAAACTTACAAAGATGAAGTCATTACGGCACATTGCATAATTTTATGGAGAAACCTTAATAAAAGTTGCACTGTTGCATTATTTATTTTACTAGAGCGGCATTTCAGGTAGATTCTTTCAACGAGCAGACCATTCTGGTAATTATTGAGCAAACAATCCAGTTCCAAATTTGAACAGCAGTGTTTTGAACGTGAGAAGCAGTTCCTTCAATGTGGGCAATCAACAAACATTTCAGAAAGATTTTTTTACCCAAGCAGACTGTTCATGTCATTTTTGAGGACAAAAACACAAATACGAAAGTGAACGTGGCTTTACATTTCCGAGTTGAATTTTTACCCAAACAGACTGTGTTATTTTTTGAAAGAAAGATGTATTTTCATGCAATATTGCGGGTATTTTGTATAATTTAGCTGGAATTTTGCATATTTATGCTACATGAAATTGCGTGAGTTATGGCAACCCCTACTGTTAGCCATCTGCCAATGCCATTAGTTAAAGTATGTAAGAACTTCTTATATGATTATCTTTAATACATAATAACTGTTAATCTATTGCTGCTGTGAAGAAATTATCAAACATACACAATTTACGTAGAAAATAAAAATGCAATCTTTTAGAACCTGAGTCTACTGTAATAGAATTAACTGTGCCTTTGATTTATCTAAAAATTCAAACTCAGCTTTCAGTTCTTAGTATGGAAAATCCCGTTTACATTCATAATATAATTTTTATTTGGTCTTCCATCTTATAGCATGATGAAGAGAATGATTGCTGTACAAATCTTACTTACCCTTTACAAACCATTTGAACATAAAATGTTCTTTTTCATTTCTTTCCACTATGTTCCCTTCCTTGAAATCTTCAGTGTGCCCCTTGTTATGCCAACTTGAACCTTCTAATGCCTCCTTATCGACTCTGTGTCTGTACCCTATATCATCTATGCCTTCCACAGATTTATTTTTTACGTGGTGCCTCACCTGGAACTGGGGCCCTTTTGCCTGACCCTGCCTGCAGGATTCAACTGATTGACCAATGGGCAAGAAGACTTTAACGTTGCTTAAATCTTCTGTTACAAACTCAATACTATGATCTATATCTCCTAAATATTCCCAATATTATCACTTGGCTAGTATTTTGCCCACTTCAGACAATGAGAAAGTAAATTTAGGAGTGCCATTGATTAGTCGTTGTAATGCACAAGCGTTCTCCAGGTACACCACTACCCACTTTGCTTTACACTTGTCAATATAGTGCTGCAACTCCCATCCTCTGATCAGTTTTTCATATGTCTACTCTAACAAAACCTAGTGGCTTTTCCATCTACTGAGTTTTCTAGCAGCTAACAACATTATTTAAAAAATGTAAAGGTTTTAAAATGCTAAAGCATTTTTTATGGTCTAATGGCTTCTAATATTTTTCCCAGAGATTGTTCTTTATGAATATGTAATATATGTCAGCTTACCAAATCTGCTCTAGATAGAGCTGGGATGTTTTCTGTTAATATCTTGATTTGTTTAGGTTCTAATTTATATTGTCATCCTCAGAGAAGCTAATTCAGAAATCTCATTCTTCGTCTTGAGTGCATGAGCATCCTCATTTTGAGCCTTTAGCTGGGAATCCATCATCTCCACCTTGTTACCTGTTTTCTGGAACACATCTCAGATTAATTCAGTAGCTGTATCTTCATTTTCAAGAAGTTCTCTAGTATTTGCAAACTGGGTGCACATCTACATTTGCCTGATTTCAATATAATTCAAACTTAAATTCACCCCTTTCTAGATCTTGATAACCACTTTCATCATATTTCATAATGTGGGTTGCTCCAGAGGATCTCCTTTCCAATTAGAGTCTGCTTTCTTCTTTAACAACTAGTTTCTCCCCTGATTTTGTTGTCTTATGAGTATTAGATGTTTCAGCATTGCTCCCGTCCATGATATGTAGTTCTCAGTTATTTGTTCAGCGGTCGGTAATTGGTAGATGCTGCTTTCATCACTGGTGGACACTACATGATGGAGTTCTTGAAACTTCTGTTTCCTCCATATAAGTATTTGCCATTTTTGACCGATGATTTTGCACCTTGGAGTTTGGAAGCATGTGTTACCTTGCTTCTCTTAGATACTCAATTGTTCATATAAGATCAAATCCACTTTAACAGATTTTTGTGAGAAATCACCTGGCAGATTAACATTTCAGAGATTTTGCAGGTCTCAAGGCATTTGACCATTTGTTTCTAGAGACTTTTTCAACATGGCTTTGTCTGTTTGCCCTTTGACTTTTTCCCTATGTAAAGGGTCAGGATTCTCTAAAGGAGCTCCTGAGTTTTCACCTTGACGATTATCGAGAGAGAGTTTTTTTTATTTATCATATCTCATAAGCAATAGTTCCTCCATCCTTTTCGCCCCAGCTGGTAGTGCCCTATCTAAGCTAACAAGCTGCTAGTACTGTACCTCACATATCCAGACACTGCTTGGTGAGTGGGTAGGGATTGATTGATAAAAAGTATGTATTGTTTTCATACACTTAATACATTTTGAGTCCTCCTTTTCAGGTTTGTTAGTGTGGAGGGCTAGACCCTCTGGAGCTTCTGAATAAGTGGATGAGCTTGTTTTGACACCCCCTTCTTCAAACAAACCTCAGTGTAAGACTTACCTGCTGGCAAGTTCTTACTCTGACTTCTACTCACCTGAAGGCTAGAAGCAGTCTCACAGATCTGGGGGTGACTTCTAAGTTTACTTGCAGCGTTAGAAAGTAATGATTCAGAACGACTCTTAATTTCTCAGTCCACTGCATTTCAAACAAGATATGGCCTGAAATGGGGCTATGAATGACTCCCTGTTTTGCAGATGGCTATAAAAAATAAACAGATTGCTGAGTCGCTGTCAAAGAAATCTAAGGTTCTGTTTGGTCTGACTGATTGTACCAGGCATCGTTTTCCCAGGAAGCTAGAAGGTGGGGGGAGTTTTTGTTATGGGGCAGGTTTGTAGCAGTGCAGCAGCATTAAAAGCACTGCAGAGTTCCTTATACATCCAACAGTTTTCAGGCAACAATAAAATGTGCCAAGATAACTGTTGATTAATGCACCTGCTGGAGAGAGATCAGAGTTTTGTGTAGTAGCAGTTTTGACTCATTTATGGTAGCACAGAGGGTTAATATGACTGCTGCAAAGAGCGTGTACAATGCATATCACAGAGCAGTATTTATAAGCATAGCTTAATGGGTTGCTTCTGTTTTTGTCACAGATGTCTTTTTGATACTTTGCAGCTCACAAGTTACATCGTAATCTAGGTTAGAAAGTTATGTTTTTTCAGTCTTTCATCATCCTAATTTTGCTAAAAAGGCGCTGTTTGGGTACAAATATATTCTTTTTAGTAAAGAGGACCGTAACGACTGTGTTACATTTTGAATCCAGAATTTGCGCCTCCCCAGTCTAAGCACGCTATAAAAATGCCCACCCGCATGGATGACATACTCCTTGTAGTCCCCTTTGTCTTATGCAACATTTTCTTTACACTGATTTACACACATATGGTTCATTGTCCCTGTATATGAGTGTGATGTAAGATGTTCTGACACCCTACACTGGTATGAGAGGCACTATAAAACAAATGAAATACATGTGAGAGATGGGCTATGGTGAGATGAAAGGCACTGTTGGAGGGTGACAGTGAGTTAATCATTGAAGAGCCCCAAAACAGATTGCCATATTCTGATGCACTGTAAGGTAATCATGTACTAAGCTTCCAACACTGTTATAATTGATTATATAATGAAAAATGTGTTGCAGAATGTACCATTTTTGCCATTTTTTCCCAAATGTTATTGGGGTGAAAACCCTCCCAAGCCTCTTCTAGTGGTCAGGCTCGCTTACTGTGCTCTTTTGCTATGCACCATATGGGGGATAGTCTGACAAAATTTGCCAGGGCTGCTTTGGGTTTCCAGTCCAGGCCTGAGCATTGTGCCCCATTTTTCACCACTAGCAGAATAGTGTCCATGCAGAAACCCTCATCAATTTTGGGAAGAGTATCAGAAAGATTATCTGCTACAGGTACCCGCCTTTATACTTGTGTACCAAGCAGTAAACTTTCTGAGTCTCATAGTGAAGAATCTACTAGACACAGTCCCAGAACCCCACATCAAGCTAAATCAGGCACATGCCATATAGTTCCACCCACTTGAGAGGTGGAGTCTTCCAGAAGGTAGGTCTTCCTGACCAATCCAGAGATGCCATATCATCCCTCCATCATTGACAGACATTTTCTAGGAGCACCCCACAGACTGGTCCAACCCTTGGATATTTTAAAAATGGCAGAATCAAGCTGTGGTCTGCGAGAGCTATCTTTTTGGTTTAGCTTAACCCCTAACTGACACTTCTAAATTGGGTCCTTCCTTCCATGACTTCAAAGAGAACACCATGTATGACTAGTGACAGAGTTCTCATTCCGTCTTTATCTCTAACAGAAAGGCATACCTAGCCTTGTCAGTTGATGTCAACTAATTACCTTTTGAAACTTTCTTTCCTGCCCTCCTCTCTACCTGGAGAAGGCTAATCCATCAAATAAGCTTATTGTCCAGACGTGGCTTTGCAAAACCAACAGGTCAACAGAGTAATTAACTTAGTCCAAAAGGGTAGTTCAAAATGTAAATACCATTTGGGCTGAATCAAGGAAATATTGTGCAAAAAAAATGAATTAAGTAGAGCAAATGTGACCAAATTAATATTTTATTTGTGCTTGCGACAATTTTTAAATTTAGCAAAAGTCAAGTTAATCCTTTCTCTCGGCCAACCTACTAAAAAATTAGAATATTTGTGGTTTTCATCCAAAAGCAAATGAAGTAGAGCACTACAGACTCAAAAACGGGGTTCTTCCTTTTTTGATACCCAATTAAATTATATTATGAGAAATAGGATAACCCAATATTACCCCACGAAGCTTGGTATAAATACCAAATATAACAAAAGTGTTCATGAAGGAGTCACTTGTTGCATATTTTCTCTTTAGGTTCGTACATTAATCTAACCCATCCTAATTAGTATCCTAGTGAAATAGTTAAAGTTATGTTTATTTCGGAACAACACATCCTTAAAACCCAAATCAATAATAAACGTAAAAGTAAGTGAAATAATATAAAGGCATACTATATATGCCATAAGGCAAATACATTCTTGTCAATATCAGTTTTTTTTACATATCCATTGGATTGCCACAAATCACATTATTTATATCATACATTTCTTCACAAATTCAGTCAGGATTCTCAATATTTACAACGACCACATAGAACATACGAAAAGGTTTTCTGTATTCGGAATGATCAGTATGGAGCGATATATCCATCAAATCCAATATACAGTTATAAACAGTAGTCTGTTCTAGATTACTGTAGAATGCAAGTAAACAAATGCAGTTTGATGTTGATGTTAGTGAGGATAGTCTGTCGACATTTCGGTCTCCAAAGGCTAATCGGTCCATGAGACATCAGGACACAAAGATGTGAATAAAGCCCAACTGCACAATCCCCTGAGAGATCTAATATTGAAAAAAATAGAACAACCGAATAAACATATACATACAATAAAAAGTAAATAAATGATACACCAAATAAAGACATCAAATGGGGATAATTCACCCACAATGTGCCAATACATCTCAAGTCCACGCTACAACAGAAGAGGTTTCTAAGCGTCCACCAGAGAAGTGCCTATTTACGTCCTTTAAGTGCCAATTCACCATCAAACGTTTAAAAAAATACCAAGAAAAAAGTTACAACTAGTGTCAAACTACCAAGTGCCAATCTAATTACCAGTATGGAAATAAGCTCACCAGTAGATTAAACTTCAAATCAATATCAGAACCAAAATTTAAAATGTTGCTTACCAAACTGGACATGAAAAAGAAACAGCAAAGTTATTCAAAAGTCCTTTAGTCATGTAAGTCAATCTGCAAAATACGTGAATAACTCACAATCAAGTGAAGGCAAATCCAAAACTAGTAGAAATGCCACACAAGGGCACGTGTATATCATTTTACTCACAAGTTGCAAGAAGTGGTCCCAATCTTTCGAACCTGCCTGCCTTCTCCTCCTCTCAGGTAGTACTCATAAAACATGTCTGAACAGGGACGCTAAATACGTTTTTTTGGGGTAGAAATAGCCAGAGCAAAAGAAATAGCAATGCCCACCTGAGGCCGATCACATGGGAAAACCAAATATAGTAGGCGCCATTTTAGAGAAGGCACTGAAGCTATAGTTAATCTGTATTTTGCTTAATCCATACAAAACTGGGCTCATTGACACCTAATTGATAGTCAAGAATATCGGGCGGACATCTTACAAAAGACAAAAACCTCTAGTAATACAGGCACATTGTCCCAGTCATTAGTTAAAGTTTACTTTTTTCACTGTTTGTTAATTTTCCATTAAAAAGCTTTCTTTCTAAAAAAAACTTAATTCCCAATAGTAATATTACTAGGAGCTATATACTTATTGTCTTCTCCTGGATGGCGCCTATTATATTTGGTTTTCCCAAGTGATCGGCATCAGGTGGGCGTTGCCAATGAGAGCACGCATTTGTAGGCTCCCTGTTCTGACATGATCTATTATTTGAATTAAAAAAGGATGGTTTGGGGCCTGCACAGAATCATAAGGCTAACAAAAACGAGATCAGCAAAAATAGGCAGGGTGAGTGCAAAAGGTTTGGGGGAAGACCACTTAAAGGCTGACAGGTCTGACAGTTAGACATGCACTTTTAAGTTTTGTCTGACCTAGTAAATGAAATCCTCCTAAATTCATTTTTCACTACTGTGAGGCCTTCCTTTTCCATAGGATAACATTGCATTGCCTATTACATTTAATAAGTGCCTACTTTCGGTTGGGAACAGGTAAACATTTAATGTCTGAGAAATTATAATTTAAAATACTCTTTAATGATAATGTGGGATTTTAAGATACAATTTAGAAAATACTACTTTTAGAAATGTGGCATTTTTCTGCCCTAAGTATGTGGTGCCTACAGTCTGTTCCTGGGTTACATGACTAGACGCAAATGGATTTTGTTTATTCCTCCCAGACAGTCATATCATGAAGGGATTAAGGGAGCCTGGATGGGCCATCAACTAGCAGGATGGGGGCAGAGCTGGGCACAGCCCCACTTGCAACTGAATATGCTATGCTCTGCCTTAACACAAAGGACTTGTCACACCTACATTGTTAAAGCAGCCAGCTTGGAGCCAGGACAGGGGAAGCAGGCAACTTGAAGCCCTTCAAAAGGATTTCTTTAGAAATTTCTCCTACTTCAAAGACAGCACCAGTATGAAAATGAGACCTTCAGGCCCATGCTTCAGTTCACTTTCTAGACATGTGGAAGGACTGTCAGAGGACTGCCTGCTGCTGTGGCCTGTCGTTTACTCCTCAAGACTACTTTGCTGCACCTGGAAGGACTGCTTTGCTGCTGGAGCTTGCTTTAAACCATCAGAGGCCTGCCCTTCTGCTTGAGACCTGTTTCATCACTTGAATCAGACTATCAGGCTCCAACCATAGTGAACCCGCACCTGAACCCACCCTGAGTGAGTCTTAACCCCCCAAGTGGTGCCAGTGCTGGTCCCTTGATTGTGGTGTGACAGTTTCCCAGATAGCTGAAATTCAGAACATGAGCTTTAGAACACTTTTGCTAAATCCTGCTCTGAAAACATGTCTCTTAATCTTACTTTGCTCACTCTTTCTCACCCGTCTGTCCCATCTTTCCATGTAGTCAGCCATCCCTTTCTTCAGGTGCAATCCGTCCTTTCCCTGGCATCTATTACATGTATCACCCGTTTCAAAGAGCAACTCAATAAATCTAACTCATAATTAATATTGAAGAAGGCTGACGAGGGCAGAGGGAAGCATTGTTCCTTCTCTCTTTAACATCCTATCGTCTTGTAGCTTTTTACGATATCTCTTAAATGGTGCTCACATTTGGTCCATCTCATCTCTCTCAGCTCTTTCTCAGCTTAATTGCACAGGTAGTGGTGTAAAGATAGCCAGACCAGATAGTCCAGAGTTTTTGAGTTGGCATATCACCTTTTACTTTCTACCTGAACTCCATTCTGCCCATTCGTCCCTCTGTTTCTTTTACAGTCTACCCACTTCACCATTTCCAACTACTTCAGTTAGGGGAGCATGAAAGTGGAGGAGACAACAATGGTCCATAGTATTGCGGAGGGTATGTAAGGTAAGATACTGATGAATCTGCAGGTGCTTGTTTGTCAATATATACCACGGCTTACATCTATTTATGTGCAATAATTATGCTAAATATTATAATGATTTTAATCTTTGTTTATAGGGCAAAATATATTTACAGCCAATTATGCTTAAATATGTGTTGTTGTTGTGACAGTCATTAATCAGAGTAAAGAAATGTAATGGTGAGAACGCGATTATGGTAATTATTGCACAAATGAAAGTTCATACATCTTAATGGGAATTAGACAGCCACATCATTCTGCAGATTCAACAGATTTTTAGACTTCAAGAAACCCTTTTTTGCATTGATTGATGCTCACCATGAGTGTTTACCTACTTTCTACAGATGTTCACATTACATAGGAGGCCAGATGTAGAAAATTCAATTAGCAAAAATTGCTATATTGTGTACTTACTTTTTGCAAATGGAATAGAATTTTGCGAACTGATATGTTCTAATAGGTCAATTTGCTAAATTCCGATTCGGAGTGGGTT
The DNA here is from genome assembly GCF_964204655.1 of Triturus cristatus. Taxonomy (NCBI): domain Eukaryota; kingdom Metazoa; phylum Chordata; class Amphibia; order Caudata; family Salamandridae; genus Triturus; species Triturus cristatus. The sequence goes on along the minus strand of NC_140594.1, from coordinate 535,691,124 downwards.
GCAGTCTGACCTACCTCACTACTATTCATGAAATAGGTGCAAATTGTGACTCATTCCAATTGGTGGCTATTACAGGGGTGCTGGTCTTCTGGGGTCAGCAGACCACTATGTCTGTATCCTATTTAAAAAATAAATAAACAAATAAATAAAATATATATAAATATATATATATTGTTTTACATATAAAGGAAAAGGGGCTGCATTTTAAAACTTATATATTGTTTGAAATGTTTGTTTGACAGTATATCTGAAAAAACTTTTTTTAACATTCACAAAGCAGAATGATTACCAATGGGTTTAGTAAAGAACAAAAAGTCAATTTACGGTCACAAACCCTGATTTTACTAGTTGCCGGATTTGCGATCACAAAATGACTCTGTATATCTGGCCCCTAAATTGCAATTGATGGATAAAAACAACAAACTTCAAAGTTTGATTGAGCCACATTAGGGAGACAGTTTTGTTGGTAAGATTATGTTTTTCTCATTTAAACTTTCCCCCAACAACCCCTCCAAACCCCATGAACCCATAATACAGATATATTTAGGCTGCGTTTAGCTAGTCAAGAATGACCATCGTCTGCTAACCTACTTTAGTGCAGAAATAACAAATGCCTTCTTAAAATGGAATCTTCCTTTAGTCATCTAATGCTTCTTACTGCCATATGAGTGTTTCTTTTTGCCTGCTTTAGCAGCAGCGACTTTGATTTTATCTCAAGCTTATATCTTTTAACAAAAAGTGCAAAGTTTACCGTTTTATTGTAGTAAGCAAGGCAACGAGTTTTGAATGCAATTTTTTCTCTTTTCAAATTTTGAGTAATCAAATGTATTGATCTGTCTCATAATTGACCACTCAATAGGCGAATGGATAGATTCTCTTGTGAATATTGTGCGTCAATGTGCAATTTCGGTATTTTATTTTTTACATAGCCTGTGCTTTTGCAAGGAATAGGCAGTAATTACACTACATAAATAGCATTATAAGGAATCCCAATGTAGGACACAATTTTGAAAACTACTATTGCACATTTCACTCAGTTCTATGTAATTCTCTGAGTGGCAGAAAGAGTGGGAAATTGAATTTAAATATTTAATCTGACGTTCATCTCTGCTATTCAGGATTTGACTGAAGATATTCTCGATGTAACCAAAACTACAGTATAGTCTGAAAACTGTATTTTGTCTAGTTATGCACTTCCACTAGCTTTTAAACTATTCTTTTGACTCAAGCAATACCAATGTGTCTTCACTTCGAAGGCCATGTGCCTAGAATAGACGGGTTAGCTTTTCCAAATGAGTTTCTAGTGACGTAGAAAGGTGCCCTGGACTCTAATGCAAGCAAGGAAAATTGGTCCCTTGCCCAGTAGATGCTAGTAAAAGACAGCTATATTTGGGGAGCTCTGAGCCCTTCTCACCCCCTGGGACCAGCCACTGTCCCTGCTATCCCGGTGATAAATACACCCGTCTATGTTTCCCTTCACAAATTTTCGTTCAGAAGTTTCCATCACACGATTCAGGACCTTTCTATCAATTCAATTTAATTCGATTTATTGTCATAAATTAATAAAAAACTGTCACAATATGTCCAAATAATACAAGATAATAAAACCACGATAAAAAAACTTCTTACATTTCTGTTTTGTCAGTTTCTTGTAAGTTTACTTTGTCATTTTAACAATTTCAGAAAATGATTTACAATCCTCAAATTAAAATATAATTTGTGCTGTAGCGATAGTTGGTTGTATTTGTGATGCACCATTCAGGACCTTTCTATCTTTACTCATAGCTGGCGAGATTTATCGTTTTTGTACTTTTCTTTTCACTTAAGTATTTTCTCGGCCACCTCACCCTACACCTGGTTCCCCTGGTTACATATATCAGCATATGTCGGTTAGGTATTATCTTGTGGTCTTTTGCCTTCTGCCTAGAATGACTCATGAGATGGTGATATTATGTTGAAGGTTGGTTAAAGGTGTATCAAGTCTGTCTTCAGTTATGTCATTCTCTCAGGATTCTGCATTTGTCGATCGTTGTTTCTATATTTGTCAGTAGACAATGAAATATGAAGCCTTTTCATCTGGACCTCTGGACTAAATCACTGTTTTCCTAGATTTAACTCAAATAGTTCCTTTCCAAACAATTCTTTTGGGTCGTACAGTTTACTGTCCTATATAATATTTCCAATAACAATTTCTGACAACACAATAGATGCAGCTGTTTGTTTCAAGGCCCTTTCTGTCTTGCTTTGTCCTTGAGACCTTCAGGTGGTTAGAAAAGATGTGTTGTTGAAAGCTCAGAAGTCAAGCACTTTAAACCAATAAAAGTGCGCCTTTATGCAGACAGTGTCTGAGTACTTTGGTCTGTTTCATTTTTTCAAAGGGTGCACTTCACTTGTGACTGCAATCATGTTTTTCAAGTTTAGTCTCTGCAATAGCTCGGTATGGGTTTGTCACATCTAGCTACGCATTCTTGTTTGTATTATTTCCTTAAGAGCCACTCATAGTCACCAGAGTGGTAATTAATATTTTCTGTGTGCAGTTTTCACTTGTGCTTGTTTCTATTTTGCTGACAACAAGTGTTTTCAACTCACTCTACCTACCTACATCAGTAGGATAAATTGATAAAGTGGGCTGCCTGCTTCAGATCCTTCTGTTGACAGGCTTATACTTAGTTTTTTTGTTTTCTATTTCGGAGCAATTCATTTATGACTTTGCACCAGAATAGTCTCTGACGAGTGCTCTTTGTAGAAATATATGTGAGAAATAACTTAAGTGTTGACTTAATTTAGGGGTAGGGAGGCGTAGCAGCCACTGCGTGTGTCCTACTCCTTGCTGCTACCCCAAGACTTTCATGGCTCCTTTTTCAGAGATAGAGAGAAATGGGAAACAAAAATAAATATGATGCTAACAACCATATTTAGTTTCTTGCAGTTTCTTGCAATTTCAGCTCCTTGATGCATCCCTAGCACCTCAGCAGAAAATAGGAGGATGTTGAGAGGCTAAGGATGGGACGGGGGGCATCAACGCTTTGGTGTTATCAGGTGTCAAAGGTTGCTTGATGTCACTTCCGTTACCCCCGGCATATTGACAAATTGACTTTCATACTTAGGAAAGGAGTCAGCTAAAGCCATAATGCTCAGGGTGAAAGAAGTATCTGTCACGTCCCAGCGTAGATAGTGGGAAGAACACGTTAGGTATGAGTGAGAGTGTGTTTGTCCTAGCTGTTACACCGGGGACTACATTTCCCATGAGTCCATGGGCCGCGTCATAAGAAATGAAGGCAGGAAACGTACTTAAGCAACGCCCACAGGCTGCCCGGTGCTTGCCAATCAAGTACTTCCTGATAGCCTGCCATCGTTACCGGTTGTGTGGACGGAGGACCGCGTCACGTATTTCCATCAGAAGACAGTGCCCCAAGGATTACAGGATACGCTGTGAGCCCCGCTATCTTTACCTCCTTTATACTGCGATATCGACAGACGCGCTGTGACCGCGTCTGGAGCCGACGCTCGGCTCTTTCCCCCAGGAGCGTGTGCCCGTGCGCACGCTACATTCGGCAACACGGAGGAGCGCTTCTGTGAGCTGGCGCTCACGCCCGCCCTTGTGAACAGGGCTACTTTCCTTCGCTGTGACTTCGTAGGTAGTAAGCGAGCAAACCCTCATCAGAGAGCCGCTTGAAAGGCTCGGATACGTGTTAAGTTCCTTTCCGTTGTTTTGGGGTTTTGTACAGAAGCTGCTTATCAGAGGAATTCCTGCCATCTCTTTAGGACTTCAGGGGGCTCGCCCTAAGCACTGCTATCATCCCTTCCAACAGGGGGTGATCTAGTGAACATTGCCTGGGAGCGCTCTGGATGCCACAGAGATTCCAAGCAGTCAAGTGACCTGTCTCCTGCTCCAAGGACCTGCCACAGCTAAGTGCCATATCTGTTTGTATGTACTTGTACAGACATCGGTGCGTGTTGTACGCAGGCGTCTCATTCGTTGGTTCCCTTAACCCATTATCTCTAGCTTTGAGAGATGTGCAGCAAATTCGCCACGTAAGTGTGCCTTCCGGCTTGCATAACAGCGCACTGCTTCCTAGGGGGTTTGTTAGTTTACGTGTGTGTTGTGTCTTTTTGTTTCACTGCAGGGAACACGGGGTTAGGCAGCTGGAGATCCCGAACTGAACTGAGGTCCACGCCACGTGCCTACCCCTCTGGGTGTGATTTTGCAGCTGCACGTTTTTGTTTCCTTTCATCCCTTTTTTCCCTTTCCCCGTTATGGAGCAGTGTTGAGTGACGCTTATATCTCCTCAAGGGCTTCTCCGTGAAGGGGATAGGGTTACCACGCATCATCTCTCGCTCCCGCTGTATCCGGCTTGAAGAGGTTAATGGTCTGACAGTATCTTGCAGCATAGGCCGACTCTGCCATATATGTCATGAAATCATTAGGGTAGCTTAATTCAGGACAGAAGTAGATGGCATCTGTGGGGGCATGCATGCGCCAACGATGAAAGCTTGCCGCTACCAGCAAACTACAAATTGTTTGGAAAACTTCAGTAATAATGTCAACCTACAAACAGATTATACACCAACATAGGGTTATCTCTCTTAATAGAGTTGGGACAGTTTAGGAACTGTGTTCTTGTAATAGGAATAGCAATTTATTTTGTGAGTGGGGTTATAGCTAATTCGTTCAGGACAACACTCACTTTTTAAGAAAGACTTTTTTTAAATCTATTAGCTTTAACGTGAAAGTCTCTCGTATTACATTTGATAGTCTTAAAAAAATGATAGGACACCATTGCCTAAAAACACATCTCACAAAAGCAAGGGCGCATCAAATCCTTTTAAGCTATCAGATTGGATAAAATAAAGCGGCCATGGTCAAACTGTATCAAAGGGATTTTCCACATCCAATTGAGCCAATCTCCTGGAAAGTGCCAGGTAATGTATAATTCTGAGATGTGCAAAGGAATATGCTAAGAGAAGTTTGCTTTCTCAGATAATGAATGTTTGAATCCCTTCAGCAGACCTGTGGCACTTTGGCGGGCCTTTCGAGGTCAGACATATCTAAATTTGATTAGCTATAAATGTGACCCTATGTTCTCACGTCATTGATTATTCATTCCCGATGGTCCTGAATCTAGATAACCCTTCTACTCACTGCACCATGCAGATGGCAGCACCAATGATCGGATTTAGTCAGACACCTAATAGTGGTAGGGGAAGTGACATCACAGCCAACTGAACCACCACTGATGTTACAAGACACTATGCAACCTCTGTTCCTTAGTAAAGCCCGTTACCCTTTTTTATTTTAGAACAATCATGTTTATAAGGAGTGATTGATAACAGGAATGATTAAATAGGTGGCTAAAACTGAAGGTATTCTTACTCCCAAATACTCAATAGACAGATTTGTTACGCCATAGTAGTACAAATTAGCACATGTTCGACACAAGGAGAAAAGTAGGGTTACCACTGGCGGCTCCTAAATGATGTACCTGTGCAGCAGAAGTCTGAAATTCCTGGAGCCATTGATAACAAAAGTGGAGAATGACAGATTTTAACTGACTCTCCTTAACGACAGAGCAGAAGAAATGGATTCAATTGTGATAAAAATGCAAGAAATGTAGGTGGCGGTGCTAATCACTGGTACACACTCAAGCTAACCAGTTTGATTGGAAAATCTATTTAAACATATATTGTGAAGTAAATCTCTGGTGACCCCACAAGTGTGTGCACTGTGTAGTAAACAAAGCATTAAATATGAAGTGAATTGAAGAGGCCTCGAATGTTTTTGAGGAGAGGTAATAGTTTAGAATTCTGATGCCTTTCATCATGTCTGGTGTGGCCCATCTGCCCAAGATTGACCACCGATTCCTGTCACCTCCCTGTACTCCTTCTCCCTATTGCTTTAGGGCAATGGTGATGTGACTTGCAGTACTTCATAAAGCACTTAAAAGAAATTAAATGAACACAACATTGAAGAATTAAAGATTTGTGAAATGTAATGCTTGATCAATTATCATTTTTCAATTGAAGCTGGATGAGGTAGTAAAAATCATGAAACTCCCCCAAAGCCATCCTCCCGGAATTCTATGTTACAATGAAAAACTTATGTGTTCTCTTTTTGACACCCTCCCACATACATCTCTTCACCACTACCTTACACTACTGCAAAATATGTATCATGTGCTCTTGCCCTCCACCCATCTCCCCCATAGCTGCCTTTCTCCCACAAAGAAAATAAGCATGATTTCTCCTGCGACCCTTGAAAGGCTCATTGCTGTATACCCGGTCTGGACCTCAAACAGAAGCACAGAATATGAGTACAAAAAAACTATGCAATGAGATGTATGATCAAATGATATAATATAATTTCAGCTCACTTACATGTGTCCTGTTCCGTGAAATGGCATACCCATAGCGTCTCAAATTTCCAAAGAATCCTTGAATAGGCTCATCATATCTAAATTTATAATCTCATATACATCATTGACCCACTCACAGTTAACTCCAGAGTCAGTCTAACTGCATTTAGAATGTTTGGAAATTCGCAATTTATTTTTTGTTGGAAACATCAATAAAACCTTCCTTAAAATCCATTGGTGTCCTTCAGTAAAACGGTCATTCATAAACAACTAAGAATCAACATTTCCTTTGCATGAATCCAATTTACTTTGTTGTCTGTGGTGGAATGCTGGTTAAGCAAAAAGGGAATAACACGTTTGCCTCTTAAAACGGTTGTACTGGGTTCAGATTGAATAGACAAGGAAAATGCACTAAAATAATTTCTAATGTTTTACTCACTAATTTAAACATGTTTGGGTCAATAACCCCTCCCTATGTCCTACATGAGTCTGGTAGCTGAAAAACTTTATTACAGCCCTGTTAAGCAACAGTCCCTTCAAGAATGCCCAAACCACACAAATCCATATTAAATCGCAGTAAGTCCCAACAAGAAACTGAGTGGTGGCTTCAAGAGTAAGAAATTGTATGGAGGCCTCAATAGTAGCAAAGACTAAAGCATCTTGTCACACACCCCCTTCCCTTAAGGAAATAACATAAAGGAAGCAATAAAGCAACTTAGTGATATGTATAGAAAATGAAACAAACAATCTACTACAAAAATAAAATCCAGAGCTTTATATAGCACAAACTTAACCCAAAGGTATCAGAGCACTTTACATAAGCACCAGTTGCGTTACACAAGGACACATTCATTTTTGTTAGGCATGGGGAGATTAAGTAATTTGCACAGAATCACAGGATGTTGAGCGTCATTACCGAGACTCGAACCGGTTCCCCTAGGCCACATCCTCTCCCCAATCTCTCCTCTCCTACTATTATTCACAATTAGACTAGTAAAAGCAACACATGGTAAATTCATGGCCGTAGGTGCAAGCATAATCCTTCAATTTCTTTGGTTTGACAACCACTCTCCCAAATTTTCACACACTTATTACCATTGTTCCCAACTAAATAGGTACTGTGCTACTCATCAGTATGATGGTGTAATCCCTTTTCCAGTGCACATCTTCAAAATGTTATGAATCAACACTCACTCCTCCATCCTCAGATAATCAATTCAACTTCCCAACAAAACATCTGAGGTGACTTTGTAGCCTCATTTTCGTTTACACTTGGAAAGGTTTGGGAGCAAGGTTGCTTAGTAAAACAGATTTGCATAAAACGTTATTCAGTTGTAGAAGTTGAAAAAATCTGTACTCACCCTTCCTCAACTTTCCTTCCATCCTTACACTGACTAGATCACCAACTTTAAACTGCACTAGTTTTGATCCATGCATGTTATGATACCTAGTTTTGTATGCTGACCTTACATGTTTACCTCCTCAGGTGACCACTCAACTTGCTTAGATTTTGACATTTAGCCCACATTGTTGTTCATCAGTTCAAAGAGACTGTGACCAGTTATGTTATAAGAAAGTATTCTTTGCGCACACAATATGCGCATTACCTCTTTCTCCCAACTCAAATTGATGTCTATTGTCAAGTGTTAAACTCCCTTGATAACTCTCAGTATGATTAATAGAGTTAGTTCTACTATTTTAAAAATTGGGAGACCTCTGACACAAATTGTGAATAATTATCACTAATTATGCACTAGGGGAAATCTTCTTTCACAAACACCATGTCCAGGAACTTGATGACATCAGAGTCGGCCTTAGCAACAAATTCAACTTCAGGCCATTTAGCAAAAAGATCCTGTACATTGATTACATACCTCTGCTCACCATCTTTATCTAGGATTGGTCCCATTATATCTATGCCTAATCTCTCCCAAAACATGATTGGACTGGTAACGGGGCAAAGCGGAGGCCTGAATGTGACCTGTGTTTTGTACGAATTATCAAAACAGCCCTCTACATGCCTCTCTAAAGCTTTGTCTTTCTTGGCTGCCAATACAAACTCTTCCTGCTTTTATTTTTTATAATACCAAGATGTCCTTCATTACAAATGGCAAGCAACTACTTCCCCAAACCCTTTGACGGAACCATGCACCAACCCCTCATCAGTCTTCCCCTCTCTGTTGCTAATTCATTTCTCACTTTCCACTAAGCTTGGAATTTCTCTTCTATATCTTTCTTTTATGGCTAACCACCAGCTTAAGAAATTCACTCAAAATGGCATATTTTTCTTGAGTACCTCTCCAAGCTTCACCAGATATGCCATTTACTTCCTATTCCCACAACCCAGTGACACAGTATTCATCACATTCATTCTTCACCACTTTTTTACAGATAAGTCATGTGACCTAGGAAATCCTGAACTTATGTTTCCCGCCAGGCAATCTTGCACATCACAGTTATAGTCAAGCAATCTAACTGACATAAAAGCTAACCCTGGTGAAGAACCTTGTACATCTTTGGTTGTAATAATTTTTGCAAGTGGTTTGTAGTCACAACACAAAATCATATGTGAACCCTAAGCGTACTGAGAAAAATAGTCCAGACTCTCCCACTCAGTCACAGAATACTTTTCCTCTGTAGGTGTCAAGAAGCAGGAAGCAAAGACAATATGCACTTCTTGACCACTTTTCTTAATTTTAGTTAACCTAGCCCCCACACCTCTTTTACTGCCCCTATTGGGGCCATGCTGTAACATGCTGTCACATGCTCTGTACATTTTTTGTAAGGGTGGAGCTCACCAAATGTCCTCCTTAAGTTAGTAAAATGTTTCCTTACATTGCAAGGACAATTTAAACGTGACGCATCATGCCTGGCGCATCACTGCTGATATGCAGGGATGCGCCAGTCCTTGTAAATCTGCCCCACAGTTCCATTTGACATCACAACAAACACCAAGATGACATTGAACGGTGGCCTTGAGAATAACAAAGAAGAAGGGACAGCAGGACATATCTGCAGACATCTGTGAGAAGCCTCTCTGTCAAAGTCTTAAACTTTACAATGAACAGTGCAACGTTTTGTGTTTCAAGTGCCTGTAATAGAGCCATTGATAGAAGTAATAACATCTGTTTTTAAAAATAGTGAAGAAATCTAGTAGTCTGAAACTGTGGCCTACATTCGGTGCATAATACGTTGACCCACCCTGCAGGTTTCATTATCCTTTAAAAAATTAAGTTCGCATTGTTTCTGGAAAAGGTTGTAATGAGGTCGGCTGTTTCTAATTACAGTTTTTACAAGCACATTTAAAAAGAATTATCCGTAAAGCAATCGCTAAAAACTGCACAGTTTACAAAATCAAGCCTCTAGCATGTGATTCCATCTGAAAAGTAAAAACGTGGAAACAGGCTTGCATTGTTTGTTCGATTGGCTGAGCCACCTTGCAGGAATTATAATTCTGACAAATAAAGTTCGCATGTGTTCTAGGGAAGCTTGTGATTACGCCAGCTGTTCTTAATTATGGTTTTTACAACTATATTTAGAAAAGACTACCCATAAAACAAATAGTAAAGCTGCAAAGTGTACAACACCCAAAATATTGCATATGCCTCAATCTGAAAAGACAGGCGGTGGAAACACTTGATTTGAAATCACTGCGTTTACTTCCCGAGGTTCAAAAAAGTATGCCACATAGTTCCGAGCTACCATGTTACAAAAATATAAAACAATTCATCAAAAGTCAATAAAAGTGACAAACTAGGAAGAATAAGAGAAAATGTATTTCTGTTTCATCAGTTTCATCGCAACAGTAACAAGTTTTAGATAGAGACAAACTTTCACTTTAAAGTGTGATGTGCATTTAAAACTTAACTAAGCCTCTGGGAGTTCGCCTTCTAAAGGCCACCACAATCCTTTTAGTCTATGTATTCTCAGCAAGCCTTTTTTGGTAGAATAAAGGACATTCATTTTATTATTTTCTGGTTTATTTCAATATTGCAAAAAAAGGTTGCTCAATTTTTCGATGTACATGTAGAAAGAACCCAATGTGAATTAGACCCATTTTTGATTTGAAGACCTGTGCGAAAACATCTTTAAAGCAGCCTACATAATTTGTTTAGAGACGGGACCGAAATAATACAAGTATCAGCTTTGCAATAAGCATTTAGGGTCAACTTTTAACAGTGCTATCTGCCACTGTCAGATTATTCAGATTAGCAATACCCCATAGGTCAGATAGTGCAGCCAATTGTACTTGGCGATGGTGCCCAGCCTCTTTGCGAATCTCAAGGTGCCATTGGCCCTGTGGTTTAGTGTTGGAGGGATCATTTCAACCTATTTAGAACAAGATACATTCAGCCAATAGAATATTCAAATAGTCAAATTCATACATCTTTTCCAACCTTGTGTCATCCAGGAAAGGATTAAAGGCGATTGATTTAATTTTAGATGTTTTTTTGAAGTGCCCCCAAATCAGACAAAAGTCAGATAATGTGTTCATAAGGGATGTGGAACCCCATCAGTGGTCTTCAAAGTGGCAAAGTATTATCAGCAAATCATTAATCCCTTATCTTTTCCCCAACCAATATATTGTGGTCAAGGGTGCAATCCAATAAATAATCAATTGCACAATTATGTAGAGGATAAATACAGTTGGGGCTGGAAAACACCCTTGACACGCTCCCTTACTACCACCAATAGGGAATGTAGATTCTACATTTGGGACCTTTTTATCCTCCAATAATGATCAGAGTGTAATCAAATTCATAATTTTAACAAATTTCCCAGGACACCCATGTCAGAAAGGACCTTCCACAACAAAGCATGGAGAACAGTGCCAAAAGCTGATTTTAAATGAACAATCCCACAGTCAATGCCACACGATTTAAAGGCATAGTTTTCGACTTCAGTAAAGTACATTGAAAAACTTGGAAAAATGTGCAGATGTTTCTTCAAAGCCTTCTTGGAAATTGTAAGATGCATTCATATCTTTAACACAGTCCTTTAGCGTATCCAAAGTCATTTTACGAAATATTTTGAGGTTTATTGGCAAATAATTGGCTGGATAGCTATGATTATCCTTAGTGGACCCCGGAACGGTTTCTGAATACAGCCGCATGTAAGAAATGAAAAAGTGCATCTTGCAAAATGGCAATAGAAGCAGCTTGCTCTGACCCGAATAGATCAGGTGGTATTTTATCCAAGCATGCAGTCTTACTCCGTTTCTGACACAATCTGTCACAAAACACATTCTTACAAGAAAATGTAATCTAGGTATCATGAAGCATAATTTACGAAAATTTGCAAAAAACCTTGCTACCTAATGATTTGGGTTCTGTTATTACCTAGTAGTACAATGAGGTAAAGTGTTGGAACCAATTCTCATGTATCATCCATACCTGAAGTGAGTTATTGGAAGATTGGTGCCTTTCCTATTGGCTCTTCTTGGTTTTTGTTGGGCTTGGCCCTTTTCGCAGGGTTATCTGCAATTTTTTGCCTTCCTCTGCCTGTTTTTCTGGCCTTCTTTTTGTACGTTTTAGGACTCTGGGTGCTTTACCACCGCTAATCAGTGCAAAAGTGTGTATGCTCTCTCCTATACACATGGTCTGCTTGGTTTACACCTGTATGGCGAATTTGATTTAAATGTTAGTTCCTTTTAAAGTGATATCCCACACCAGGGTCTGCAAATTAAATGCTAGTAGTTGTCCCGCAGCACTGCTTGAGCCACCCATAGAAGTAGCCTTTCAAACCTGTCTCTGGCTTGTCGCTACAGGGTCTGCGTGCAAAGTTTACTGCCACTTTGACTTGACATTTAAAAAGCCTTGAACACTGTTTTTTGTTACACATAGGTCACCCCTAAGGTCGGCTCTAGGTAGCCCTATGGGCAGGGTGCTGTGTAGGTAAAAGGTAGGATACGTGCCTTTATGTGTGGAATGCCCTGTTAATGACAGACAGCCTATTTTGTTTCTCACTGCTTCGAGGCCTACTCCTCTCATAGGCTAGCATTGGGAATGCCCATTTATATGTTCAAGTGGTTATACCTGATCTTAAAAGAGTAGCGTTGTCATATTTGGCATGTTTGAAATGGTAGTGATAAATCCTGCTTACTGGTGTAGCTGGATTTACTTTACTATTTTGGAAATGCCACTTCTAGAAAGTGTATAGTTATGAGATCAGGGAAGCACTCCTGGTTTGTAGATTTTAAAAGACTGTAGCAAAAATTCTGCCAAAAGGTGCAGCAGCTGAGCATGAGTTGTCCACTTATGCTGAGAATGTATGTAGTTATAAACAAGTATGAACTTGTGTGCGCTGCGCACTGTTCACCTAGTGTTAAAAATAACACCTCGTTTTAATCCAAATCATACGACTCAAACATTGTATTCAAGTAAATTATGAGACATTTACTTTGCAATGATACTTTTGTTGTCATTTTTTAACAACCAAATAAAGTTTGCCAAGTTGAATGATACAAAAAAACATACATCAATTTTACATAAATTCCATTTTGATGTACAAATATGTTGGTCAATCACATAAAAGCATCTATAGTTTACATGCCCAATGCATTTCGGAACGCAAAGGTTCCTTCTTCAGGGGCCAATCTGCAAAAAATAAATGAATGAATGAATATTCCTATCAGTGATAACTTCAATGGTGGCTCTGAGAAAGTGGGCATTTCTCTGAGCTTAGGGCTCTTTGTGCTTTGCAGCCTGTCACCAATCAATGTCTGGGCCAATGTGACAGCTTCACTTTGTGCATACTTTCCAGAGAGTCATCACACAGGATAGTGAATAGCCAATATTCACATCTGTCCCAGTGTTGTGTGACAGATTCAAAAGCAGCTGAAAATGTCACGTTTGACATGAGCCACTTGATGGCTACAAGTAGCTACAGCACAGTAACATCACAATGCAAAACATGCAGAGAAGCAGCAGAGAGCATGTGAAAGAAGAAGGTTTCAGGTGATTTCTTTGGCACAGATGTAAAGTAATCTGATGCAGCCCTGTGGGATTATAACTCCCCAGGGTGACATCTTGTGGCCAGGGATGGCCACCCTACAGAATATATTGATATTTAGTAGGGAATCGATAAGTAACCTACAATTATCCACAGGCCTTTCTTTCTTCAACAATATAGCAAAATCATGTGCCTTTAGTTAATGTGAGTCCTGAGGACATGAAAGGCCTTGAAAGTATGAGGGCGCAAACATGAGAAGGAGCTTGTGGAAGAGAAGGACAGAGTGATATAAATCCATTAGGGAGCGGATGCAGTCTTATGGCTAGAGCGGTCGTCCTCAACGCTGGGGAACCGGGTTTGAGTCTCGTCAGGGACGCTCAACATCCTGTGATTATGGGCAAATCACTTAATCACCCCGTGCCTAACAAAAAAAATGAATGGCTCCATCTGTAACACAACTGATGCTCATGTAAAGTGCTCTGATACCTTCGAGTAAATATTGCGCTGTATAAAATTACGGAAAAAAAGGGTGGGTGCGAAAGGTTTACATCTGCATACTGATGGTCTTCCTGGGCTGAGAGAGAGAGGGTGTTCACACTGTAAAATTGTATAGGCTGTGTACTGCCCTCACACACAGGGCTAATTTACCCCCTACTGATGTCAGGAACCAGGGCTAGGTTGAAAGGGGATTGTTGAACACTTCTTTTGAAGTTCAACCCTGAACAAAGACAATTTTGGGTATAAGTTTAGGGGATCTTACCCATGATTTTAGACACTGCATGAAGCTTGAAACCAGACGCTGTTGGCTCAACCTGCACCTTGTCAGAAGACTACAGTGCTGCCCGGAGGGATTGCTAATGGAACGCTTGTTTTGTTGTGCTGGCCTGCTAGGCTGCTGGAAAGACTGCCACTTTGCAAACTGCCTATATGTGCTGGTCTGCTGGCTGTTCTTTGCTTTGGTGCCCTGCCAGTGATCTCCAGGGACTGTGTGGCATGCCCCCTCCATGTTCTTGTTGGGGCTATTGAGGGGTCAGGAAGATCAACTACCACGGCCTACCATCGGCCATGAGATTTGTTAGTCCTGCCACCAACTATCATTTTCACGAGTGCAAGTGAGCACTTCTGTGTCCACATTATTCTGAGCCATCCTGAAGTGGGGGCACTCTTTCAAAGAAGTTACTCATCAGTGTGTGAGAAGCGCGTTGCTCCTTGCAACAAAGAAGCGCGTTCAGAGCACTGTGTTCCTGGGGAGAGAGAAGCTCTTGGTGAGTGCATCGCCCTGAGCAAACCTGTGCAGGTGGTGATTAGAAGTGGTACGTCTAAGGGAATTGTGGGCACTTTTATCAAAAATCCCTCTAGTGTGTGGGAAGCGCTCATTCTTTGTCGAGCTTGGGAGTGCGGGTATCCCAAGATTTCAAATCACCACTGTAGCGCCTCCCAAGTGCGGCACCTGTTCTTTGATGGATTTCTGCAATTTGTGGTGACACCTCAACGGAGGTCCCCAAGCACCACAGGAATCGCCACTAGGAACTGGATACATTTAGGGAAACCAGCGATTACCTTATTCCTCAAAATAGGCATGCAAGTGCTGCAATTCCCTACTTTTGGTGCCTGAATTACCCCCTAACCATTAGTAGGAATGCAGATACGTTTATGTTAACATTTGGTGATTTTTGTGTTTTATCCATTCTGTGATGCATTAAATGCCCCAAATGTTATTGAAGGTTTTTTTATACCTTGCACTGCTCAGGATAACAAGTACTATATAATATGACTGCATAGTATGGACAGTAATGGTGTTTTCATGATGTGTGCAACATATAAGCCTTTCTCTTCTTGCACTCATTGGGATATTTAAAAATCGCCTAGTTGGCAAAGTAATTATGAGTTCATGCCATTTTGGTTTTATGGTATGTATAGTATACTAGATATTTTTATATAATCCTGTGTGGGGTCTCTTTTATGGTGTGTTCATTGTGTTTCTGTGTGAGTGTGTTGCTCAAATTCTTTACACATTGCCTGTGATGATAAGCCTGACTGCTCTGCGCCAAGCTACCATAGGGTGGCCACAGGTTCTCTTTGATGTGTAACTTACTTGCCCTGACTAGAGTCGTGGGTTCTGCCTGGCTTAGCTGCATACCCCTAGCCAACCCATTTCTAACATTTTTCAAGATAGTTTTACATGTTTTACACCCTTCAACTATAACTTTCTTATAATTTGCGCTAAGACAAGTAACAACCGTATTGAGAAGAAGTTATGCCACAGTAGTACTGTTGCCCATGTGTATCATGCATGTTAGACTTGGCCCTCTCTGCAGGGTCCTCCCCAAACCTTTCGCCTTCACCTTCCCATTTTCGAAAACTGTTTTTGTTGGCCTTTAGGACTCTGCCCGCTTTCCCAGTACTAACCTCTGGAAAAGTGCTCGTGCTGTCTCCTTTAAACATGGTAGAATTGGCTCACACTCAATTGGCATATTTAATTTTCTTGGAAGTGCACAGTAAAGGGGTACTACATGTACCGAGGGCCTGTATATTAAATCTCACTAGTGGGTCTTCAGCACTTATTGTGACGCCACTTAAATTGCCCTTTAAACATGTCTCAGCCTGCCATTGCAGTCTGTGTGTGCAGTTTTAAACTGCCATTTCGACCTAACAAAACAAACCTTTTGCCAGGCCTAAACCTTCCCTTTTAATACACATCAGTCACCCCTTGGCTAGGCCCTTAACAGCCCATATGGCAGGGTGCAGTGTCTTTAAAATGTAGGGCATGTACTTTTACGTTTTACATGTCCAGGTAATAAAAAACTTAAATTGGTTTTTCATTACTGCAAGGCTTACCTCTCCCATTACTTTTATTACTTATTACTTTTAAGCAGCTGTAACCTCCAATTTGGAGCAGGGAGACAGGTTGAGTTTGATGTGTAAAGAATTGCAATTAAAAGCCTTTGACAATGGTAACATTGGACTTTTATTCACAATCGGACAATTCCAACTTTAGAAAGTTGAACATTTCCTGTACCGACAATTTGGTGCCTGCAGCCTGCTTCTGAATCACAAGACTAGACCTAGCTGGCAGTTGGTTTTTCTGAGCTGCTATCAGACAGTCAGACGAAGAGAGGATAGGTTTTTGGAGAATTGGCCACTCTCAGTTCATGAGGTGTCGGAGCTGTCACATACCACACTTACACATCACAAAGGCGCTCCCTTTGCACTCTCACAAAGGGTTTAGCACTAGTTCATTGTGACGCCAGACAAACTGGATCCAGTGGAGGGAGTAAGGGGACACCTGGCAATTCAGGAGGGTGGAAGCCTCTAGAATTTTTCTCCACATCAAAGTAGGCACCAGGTATAAATATTGGAGCTCAGATACCAACTCTCCAGTATGCTTCTAGACCTGTGGAAGAGTCTGCCAGGAAGAAGGACTGCTGTGCTGCTGAAGGACTGCCACTCTGCTGGACTGCTGACCTGAAGGACAGCTGCCTGCTGTGCTGACTTGCTGCCTGCTTCCTGCCGCCCTCTGAGTGAACCTGCAACCTGTACCCAGGACTGCCGGAATGATTCCAAGAGGTAGTCTCTTGCAACCAGCCCCTGAACTCTGCAACTGTGAGTCTTACTCTGCCAAGTGGTGCTAACCCAGTGCTGGGCACTTGGAAGTGAGCCTGAAGGTGCTCTGCCAGCCCATCTGGAGGTCCAGCAGACCTGACGCATCCACTCTGCTTTGCTGTGCAACCACGAGCAGAACCAGTGCATCTCCTCTGCTGTGCTGTGCCAAGACTCTGCACTGAGGTCTCACAGCTCCTCAGAACATATGCCTCACCTTGCGTGATCTCACAACGCTATACAACCTGGATCTTAGGTACTCTTGTTCTGTGAGCCTAACTGAATCTCTGTAGGATAAAGAGTTATTAAGTGAGGGGCGGCAGTTTAGGGAAAAACATACGATAGGGATACTTGGCAATTGAGAGACAGAATGTCTTATGGAGAAAGGAAAATGATCGTGGTCATCGAGTAAACATAAACAGGACTTGCACCTTTGGGAGGAATTTGCCTAGAGAGAGGCGGGTGATGCATACCTGGAAGGTTTCATTTTGCTTAAGTAGGCTTTTTTTTGTGTCTTTTCTTGTTTAATTTCCCTTGTCTTTTCTTCTTTCATTTTTCTATTTAGTACTTTGAAGCCATCACATAGCTACACAGCAAACACAACAGCATATTTTGCTTGAATGCTGTAGTAAGTGTTCCGATGTAAAGTGCTCAGATAGCCTTTTAGGGCTTGTATTGACACATGAAATTGCATATAATGAAACTAAATAAATAGATTAGACTTTGCTTCTTTGCATAATTCCCCAAATAAACCATTCTTGTTATCGATGTTCGTAGAAAAGAGAACTGGCTCGCATTTTAAACATGATGGTGAAAGAGGAAAATGCGTCTGAGAATTTTTGTTGGTACAGGAAGGTGTCCCTTCGTGCAAAAAACAAACCTACCTACAATGCAGGCTCCCTTGCACCATAAAGCAAGGGGGCCTGCATTGGCACAAGGCAGCACATTGTGCGCCATGGTTAGAAAATGACAGGAAGGTACCGTATAATGTTAAATATGGCATATTCCTGCCCTTTCACACAGTGCAGCGAGGTGTCTTGCTGAGTTGCATTGTGTGAAAGTTTGATAAATCTGGGCCTGTTTTGTAGAGTCTTTGTTTCAAGCTTCTCTCTCATGCAATTTAGTTGAACCTTGATCCAGGTGGTCAATCCTTCTGAGAGATGGACCCCGTTAGCGAAGCTACCTGTCAAAGATAAGAAATGCTACCCATGTCACCTGGAATAGACAATTAATATTGATGAACCTATCCCCTCAGGATCACTTAACTCTATGGAAAGCCAGCCAGGTTCCAGAGCAGGATCCTTCTGGAAGTAGCAGGGGAGGCTTCCACACAGTGAGGCATTAGTCATGCAGTCAACATTCTCAAGGTCAAGTAAAAGGCTTTGCAAGTTTGCTTCAGGAGCCAGGACCACAACAGCCTCCAAAGTGTTGAAAGAATTGAGTTAGTTGTCTGGCATTAATTACTGGTTGTCCTTGTGCTACTCCTCTAAAGGAAGGGGTTCATTTTTGTTGATGGTGATGTATCAGTTAGCTCTAGTTACTTCTCAAGACTCTGCCAAGCGCAACTCAAATGAAAAAAGGAAGCTCCCTCAGCGGGCAGGTTTTAGTCCTCCGGAGCACTCCTTTCCCATCAATGTTGATGGAAAGATTGTGCCCAGTATTCAAGAAGGACCTATAAACTGCACTCGTGATACAATTACCCAGCCTCTTATAACTCACAGTGGTCCTTCCCTTAAGGGATCTGATCACCCTGTCCACATGCCTGCTTATTGGATCATAAAACACGCCTCTCCCTTGTCGGGGGAGTAAACCTAATATTCTCCTAACACAGTCTGCAATGGTGCACCTTTGTTTGAGAGCCCACCCATTGACAAGGAACCAGTCGCAGCTGCTGCAAATATTCAGTGGCAGGGCAGCGGGGCTGGAGGGTTGGGGGGACGAGGGGATTTAATACAAATTTATTTTTAAAAAGGCATATCGTATTCTGCTGGCTGCCTCCCGCATGGGTGCTCCTCTGCTCTGATGCTGCTCCCGGCAGTCCCTGGGACAGACTTCCCATCCAATCCAGACGCTGCCCTCATGTTATAAGAGCAGGGCTGGGATTGGCCTGAGTGGGCTGGTTGGACGTGAGCAAAGACACAGGAAGTCTGTGCCATTTCTTCACCCGGCTCTGGAATACAGCTGGGTTGGAGAAACAAAACTTTGCATGTCTGTTTGGCCAGCTTAAGACATCTGGCCAAACCGACATGCGCACTTACAGTGCCCACCACTCCTCTTCCCTGCCATGGCCCGGCCCGACCCCTCCCTACACTCATAGCTCAGCCAGTCACTTCAAAAATAAAATGATAATAAAATTGTTTTATTATCATGTTATGTTTTAATTGCTGGCTTTGAGGCGACGCTCCTCCACCATTACAGAGGAGCCCCCGCAGCAAGGAAACTGTCCACAGCGTTTCACTGAAGGGGACAGCACTTGTCCACAGCGTTTCACTGAAGGGGACAGCACTAGTCCACAGCCTTTTACTGAAGGGGACAGAACCTGTCCACAGCCTTTCACTGGGACAGAACCTGTCCACAGCCTTTCACTTAAGGGGACAGAACCTGCCTAAGCCTTTCACTGGGACAGAACCTGTCCACAGCCTTTCACTGAAGGGGACAGAATCTGTCCACAGCCTTTCACTGAAGGGGACAGAACCTGTCCACAGCCTTTCACTGAAGGGGACACCACTTGTCCACAGCCTTTCACTGAAGGGGACAGAACCTGTCCACAGCCTTTCACTGGGACAGAACCTGTCCACAGCCTTTCACTGAAGAAGACAAAACCTGTCCACAGCCTTTCACTGAAGGGGACAGCACTTGTCCACAGCGTTTCATTGAAGGGGACAGCACTTGTCCACAGCCTTTCACTGAAGGGGACAGAACCTGTCCACAGCCTTTCAATGGGACAGAACCTGTTCACAGCCTTTCACTGAAGGGGACAGAACCTGTCCACAGCCTTTCACTGGGACAGAACCTGTCCACAGCCTTTCACTGAAAGGGGCAGAACCTGTCCACAGCCTTTCACTGAAGGGGACAGAACCTGTCCACAGCCTTTCACTGAAGGGGACAGCACTTGTCCACAGCCTTTCACTGAAGGGGACAGAACCTGTCCACAGCCTTTTACTGGGACAGAACCTGTCCACAGCCTTTCACTGAAGAAGACAAAACCTGTCCACAGCCTTTCACTGAAGGGAACAGAACCTGAGACTTCGTGTTCTGCTATCAGACTGCACTGCTTTAGAGGGAAATTTTATTTTCCAATCCAAGCACTGCTCTTGGGCGGTTGACAGCCGCTTGCAATTTTGCAGTGTCAAAATCTGGTTGGGCTTGACAGACTGCATTCTGGTATACTTTAAGGGTAGAGCTGACAAAGGTTTGGCAACAAAATGATTTATAATTTCCTTAGCTGCTTTGTCAGTCTGCACAGACCTGTTTAAGACTCTAGGTTCAGCGTGAGCCATCCTGTTCATCAACTCCCAGACAGATACAAAATATAAGACAAACTCATCTGCGCCATTGGTGAGCATTGCAGCACCTGCAGGTGTCTAATGCGTGTCAATCTTGCACTGTGCATCCGAGGTGCAGCTTGTTGTCCCTTTGTTGCCCCCAGGAATCCAGGAACCAATGGACCCCGTTTAGAACTGCAGGGGAACTTTAAGAAGATACAAGGGCCCTGCTGTCAGCAGTGGGTACCATGTGACTTGCTTGTCAAGCCCCTGTATGTGGTCGGGGTACAGATAGGGCATCCTGCAAGGTGGGGGGGATAGTGCGCTGACACCTGGAGGCCGGATAGGGCTTCACACGTCTGTCAGGCACTTCCTGTCATGATGATTATGCTAATCTTGCTGGAGCCCTGGAATCAGTCCTGCCTTGGCCCCTCCTATCTCTGATGAACCACGGGGACAGACTCCGCTTCACTCCCCACCCCCAGAGCCTTGGACCGGTCCAGGCCGGTCTCACACAGAGCTGGAGCCTTCATTCTTATCCCTTGTTACACCAGGTACTGTCCGTTGGCCGCTTTGCAGCAGAAAGATTACTAGCGTCACTATTTATGTTTATTAGCTGCAAGGTCTTTTTTAAAGTTTTTTATTTTTTTTATTTATGCAGCACTCTTTTTTTCTTCCAGTTAATTACTTCTTCTTGACCCATATTCTCACCGGGGACTTTGCTCATCAGCCACTGTTAGGCAACATATACTTCCGAGCCATGGTGTTTGAACCTCGAAGACAAAGTGTAGTGAGTGCAAGTTAAACATAATGTCACCTCTCACCATGGACATCAAAGCAAATTAATTGCCCTCTCTCTCTCGCTCTCTCTCCACACAAACGCACACACGCACGCACGCACGCACACTCTCTCTCTCTACACACGCGCACATGCACGCACGCACACACACACTCTCTCTCTACACACGCACACACACACACACACACACACACACACACACACACTCTCTCTCTACATGCACACAGAGATGCACGCACGCACACACACACACGCTGTCTCCCTCTCTCTCTCTCTCTCTCTCTCTCTATCAGGTATGAAGGGACAAAATAATAAATACATTTAAAGACTATAAAAATCAACACGTTTTGAAATTAAAAGGAAGAGGGCTGGAACATACCGGTGCGGGAAGAGATAAGAGGAAAGAGAAAGTTTGAAGAGTGTGTGGATTAAGGCATCGATACTGGATTGCAGAAGGCCAACTGTGCATAGATGAAGGCGGACGTGAAGAAAGGAGTGATATGTAAACAAAGATAAGCTTGAGTCTCAGGATTCGATTGGAAAAAAGTTAAGCAAAAGAAGTTCCAAGTTTAAAAAAGGCAAGGGTGAGAATCAGAGAAAGTGTGTGGTGAGGAAGATATGGATGTGCGAAAGATGATGTCAAAGCAATTACCTTCCAGGCTTTGACCCTGGAGTGCTAAGCTGAGCACCCATGAACGTTCAATAAACATACGCATTTACATCAAATCGCGATATTTTTGCTGTGTTTTAGCATTTGGACAGCGAATGCAATCGGGCAAACACGACTATCGAGACACAGTAGAAAACACGAAAAGATAACATAAAATAAAGAGAAATACATCACATTGGGAAGAACCGAGAAACCGTTGAAAATAAAATCCCACAAATATTAATCATTAAAATAAAAATGCATGGAATAGGCAAAGAGCAGTTCAGACCGCGCACAGCAAACTGATAACTGACAAAACCGAGTTTCTAAGCAGGGCCTGCTTTGGAATTGACGAGCTAGGCACAGGCCCAGGGCGACAACCTTCAGAGGGCGCACAGAGCTGCCTGCGTTAAGGTCATGTAAGCAGCAATGCCACTCTCACTTGGCGCAAGCAATGCCGTGTAATTTTAATATTTTTGACGTGCTGCAAACACTTGATCAGCTCCTTTACTTGTACTCAGGAGTTTAAGTGGGATGAAAAAACTGAGGGGTCTCTCAAAGGGGAGTGGTCAATGTAATTAAGGCGTAGCTTAAAAACACATAAGCTAAGCATTTGTGCTTAGCATAGTGTGCCACAGGACTGATATTTTGCTGTTTCTGCCATTGCATCCGATATATGATACAAAAAGTAACATTACACCTACATCAAGCCAGGACGATTAGCTTTGTCAATGGTTGTTAGTTGTATAAGATAAATAAGCAGCAACTATGGCTTGATATAATATTGAAAAAGCTTCCACTTAAAGCCCTGGTGACACCATAACAATTCTCAAAAAGAGAAGGGAAATGAAGAGAGAAAATGACCCTCGTTAAAGGATTTCCCTTCCTCTACAATGCTCCCCTGGCGTGACGTCATGCTGTAATTTCTCCACTTGTGAGTAGTGAGCAGTGTGAGCAGGCACACACTGATGTGCCTGCTGTCACAGCAGTCCGGAAAAAAAGTACCGCCTGTGCCAGGGCACAAATCAGAGCCCGATAGAGACCCGTTTCAAGGCCCCCTTTAAAAAACTGCTGGTGCTCAGCACCAGTGGGAACCGGCCCACTTAAAGCCCGGCTTGTACTCCCATCTCCCCGCACCTCTGGCCGCTATGCTCCAATACCTGCCCCTGCACAAAACGAACAACTTGACACCAGCCTTCTGGAGCTAAGTTGTGGATAATTCCGGGTGGTTGGGAGTAGACGGTTCCAGTGATGTATGTCTTCAGCCAGGGACTGAACTGTGAACACAAAAGGGCCCCCTGCTGCCTCATTCATCCACTAGCAGCAGCGAAGACACCAAATGTCTTTCTGCCCAGGGGCACAATCAGAGCAAGGGCTGGATCTGCCTCTGAGGTACAGAGGAATCTGCTCGAGCAAAACCACAGGGAGAACGAGAGTTGGCAGCCAATCAGAAGCGGTCTCTGTGTAATCAATTACATAGGAGAGCTCGCTACATTGGAATAAACAACCAGCCATCTTTGACTCAATGCATTAAAGTGGGGAGCTTTGATATGGATTTTATATTTAAGAGCACTAGCGACTTTGATGCAAACTCCATAGTTCTTCCATTTGGGAGTAACATTTACAATCTGCTCTATAACATAGATTTCTGTTAGTTACTCAATTGAATCAGCTATGCCGGGGAACAAAAGTGGTAACTCCTTTCTAGTGGGGCCACCTCTCCAGGTCACTGAAGGCTCTGCTTCGGTCCCCAGGTTTTGTAATACACTCTGCATGTTGAGGTCTAGTTGTGCTTACATTCAACTGATTAGACTAACACACCTCAAATCAATGATTGCCTAGGACTGTAGACAGTTTCTGGAATGACCAAGTATAAGGTGGTCCCTCTACACATTTTTGTTCAGATCACATCATATAGGCATGTTGCATTTTCATTCTGCTCTTTCTTTGTTTACCCATACCTACATTTTTTAATGTATGTGACTAAAAATACTTTAGATGGAACTATGTGTCTCAAACCTTGCAGTCACTGGAGATATATGAGTCAGTCCTTTATGTCATAGCACCCTGTCTATTTTGTACTTTCTTTCCCTTTTAGATATCCTTCAGGGCAGCCACTGAGAAGGTCAAGTCTAAAGTAAGCAATACATTAATTTTATATGGTTGTGGCGGCTGTGTCTTCCTACAGAGAAAGGGTATCCACTGGGCACTTTCAGAAACTTGGGAAATGACTTACGGTCTAGATAATTCGTCAAGTATTACAGAATTCACAGTTTCTCGCGGTGAGTGGTTTCCATCACTATTGTAAATGCATCCTTATCTTGGGACCCCGACAGGGAGAGGAAGGCGGGAAGGAGGATGGGGAAATAGACAACCTGTGTCCCCACTAAAAGACTCTGGTTTTCTGCATTGTGGATTTACCTAAAGAAGGCCCCCTGGCTCTGTGCTTTAATGGGCAATAAGAGCCCGGAGAACAAGCTCCATTGCCTCCGTGAACATCCAGCCATATGATGATTCAGTAAAGTGACATGGACAGCCTGCTTCCACTCGCCCACTTGTTTACCACCCTCAAAGGGCATGAGCTGTCAGAGTCAAAGACACCACCTCATACTAGATGTACAGACACTGTCAGGAATAGTCCGGGATAGTTTCCAGATCTAAGGAATAGCCATATTTTGCAGTAAAAGAAATGAAGAAAACAGCATGTTCTAAGGATATACCCAGCAGAGGCCCTATTCAATATAGGGTGCACATTCCCTATATGCACTATGGCGCACCTTCAAACTGGTGCGCAAAAAGGGAAAGTGCTCCCTATTATGCTGAATGTGTTTCTCTCAGTGCAACCAGGAACTCGTGTGGACTGGGGGAAGCACATTCAAGTGAAATATGGAGCAGCTTTGAAACAGCCACTCCGTGTTTCATAGAGCGGGCAACAACCTGCCTGCCCTTTTAAGATAGGAGAGAGAGTCTCTTGCAGGCGGGTACAATGAGTGACTGCACCCACCTGCAGGGGGATGTCTGGGGGGTCCAGAGGACCCCTTGACCCCTTCCAGAGGGCTGCCATCAGGGGACACACTGATAGTGTGGCACCTTTTTTGGTGCACTGTCATTGTGCCTCCTGACAGCTTCTTCGCTTTTGCGCCCACGTACATAATACACCACGGGAGCAGAGGCCAAGAGATTCCCTTCTTTGAGAGGGCCAACCAAACAGTCATTGCACACTTACGAGTGGGCAAACCACTCCTCCCCTGCCCTGCACCGAGAACAGAGCAGCCCGACCGCCCACAAAGCAGCAAAAAGCATAAAATGATTATAACAAAGTTATTATCGTTTTATGCTTCTTCTTCACACTGCTTAAAAGCAGTGGGGCGACGCTCCTCCGCCATAACTGCATGTATCATCGAGGTGGTCCACAAAGAACAGTTATGAATGAAGTACCAGGAAAGCTCTTTTGCATTTTACTACCTGAACACGAATTGTGCTGTGTTAGGAGTGAGTGGTTCATTAATTATCCATATTGTAGCACTCCGGGTTTGCTTTAAAAGTAGCAATATGGCATTTTTACATTTCATATGTCATTAGAAATCACAAAGGACGTTACACACAATTTTGGAAAATACTGAATTCTGTGTATTTACACCAAGGTCCTTGCAATGGTGGCTTTGAGATAGAAAGTACATCTGTGATGGGTTCATGCAGTTAGGGAGTTTGAGCCCCAGTGGCTGGGCAATACATGTGCTTTTTAGAGAGTCGATAATCCACTTTTCTAGCAAATTCAGTGCCGAATTACATACATGTTCACTAGTTAATGGCAATTTGCTCTGACATTTAAAAATGCATGGCCTCTGCAGAATAAAACATTTAAACGGAGGTTTGCACCCATTCATCGTTGCAATCGTTATTTTTCTGGGGTCAAACAGTGCAAAATATCAGTGCAACAATGACTTGCATGGGTGAAAATGTTTGCAGTTTGGCCCTAGGGTGCTCTTTAATTGATATATTATGGATTATTCGGAGTAAGAAGGGGCCAGTTCTAGGCTGATCACCACCCATTTTCGAATTGTTCATTAAATGCTTTTATACAGCTGTGTCTCATTGCTTGTAATGCCAACCTTCTTCAGGGCATTTAGAACAGTGCATATGCATCCATGAACACATTTTTTATCACTAAGTAGCACCCAGTCACATACTATGAGGTGATTGCATTCTTTCCAGGGCATTGTTCTACTGCTGTAGTCACAAAACATGGGTTGCTTTGCTGAAAGAATCAATGTAACTTTTACTCCATGTACATTGGCTCTTTTTTCCAGTTGTAACTCTCTACTTTTTTCATTTCTGAGAGTAGATTTACACCTAGGTAGACTTACATGTTTCCTCCCTCCCTTCAAATGAGGGTGTGGAGCATCCTACAATAGCATTCCCAAGTGTAAAGTTGCTACTAGTAACTGTTCACCTGTTGGTGGAAGCCCTCTGCCACTGCTGTGGAGATATCCCTACAGGAAACTGTAGGGAAATGGAATTTGAATAAAGTGATGAGTAGAATGCTAGATTTCTCAGACACTGGTAGCTACTCTGGGTCACATTCCAGCCCATCATTTCTTAGTACAGTTTGTAACCTGCAAATAGACTTTGGTCCTGTTCCAAATGGCAATGTCCCACCCCAGGATATGTCCACTCTGAACATGAATTAACACCATCATCTTGCCATCTACTACACCCTTGATCCAAAGTTCGCTCATAGGATTGTAGTCAGTTTGCTCTCAAGTAGCAAACAAGGGGTGGGCAAATTGCATTTTTGCAACATATTTATTTGAACCACACAAGTTTCCTTTTCAACAAAAGCGGTACACTTTTTTTTAAAAAACAGTTGTTATAAAGGAGCCCTGAACTACAGTTGTAGCTTTCTTGCTGGTGCACCTGACATTTTTTCCAGATGTGCCACACTATGCCTTTCCCAGCTGCTGGAAGTCCTGTGTAGGAATTTCCAGGACAGTTAAAGGGAGTTAACACTATTAAGTGGCAGCCATTCTGTCTCACCACTAAAGTGTTAAAGGGGAAACACTAATGCCTAGAGGCTGATGACTCATTCATGTTGGACTGCAACAACAAAAAGGTGATAGATGAAATGCTTGAATTAATCTCACCCACTTGACAATCACTCAGGCTGCATTCCAG
The DNA here is from genome assembly GCF_964204655.1 of Triturus cristatus. Classification (NCBI taxonomy): domain Eukaryota; kingdom Metazoa; phylum Chordata; class Amphibia; order Caudata; family Salamandridae; genus Triturus; species Triturus cristatus. Next base: position 535,664,112 of record NC_140594.1, on the reverse strand, counting down.
CCCATTGTTTATCACCCACCATGCCACTTTAGACCAGGACCTGTCTTATGCAAATCAGTGCCGACCCTGCTCCTCATGGGATCAGTCTGACCGAAACTGCCAGGCGAGGCCCCCTTCAGAAGGAACCACAAGCAACCCCAGACTGGTTTTGACCTACTACACATGGGTCCTGTGTTCACTGTGCCACTGGAACCAACCTACATCTGACTGATGAGCCACAATCAGGCCAAAACTGGTCTTGGGTTCTTGTATTCCAATTTAGGGAGGACCTGGTTTGGCAGGCCAGGCTGGACTGCTCCTATCATTGGTCTAGGCTGATTTGGATATGGCTGGGTCCAATAGATCAATAACACTATAGTGTAGGGTCTAAGGGAATTAACGACCTTATAAGGGTTCAGTCCCCAAGCTCGACAAATACATAAAACAGAAAAACCCAAAGGTATATGTAACTACTACTCATTTCAATAAAGTAAAAAAAGAGAGATTACCAATCACCAGCTACTATAAGAGGATTACTGAAAAAAGGAATGAAAGAACCCTTCTGAGTGGTTGGAATCCCATCAAACACAGGAACTTGATCAAACTTATCATCTGGGTTTCCATCCTTCCATCCACATGCCCTCTTGATCATAGAGATATCGATCAGTGGAATCTGTCAGGAAGGGGGTCTAGAATTAAGACCTAGGAAGAGTTGCAGATGTATCTAGACTCGGACAAGTTCTGTCTAGTAATGTGAAGTGGGAAGGTGCAGTGCAATGTGAGTGAGTGAGTATAAAACAGGAGGTATAGCAGAGCAAAGTATTTTTATTCTGGTGTCTGATATACTCCTAGATTAAAAACAGTGCATTGAGGCAGTATCATAAATCACTGTTTATTACGACTCACTATTCTCTTCTAGGTGCAATAATCGCCTGGTGATACGGAGGATATGCATTTGAAAGTGAGGTTGTATTGATTCCAACCCCTTTGTATATTTTTCAAATAATTTGTTCTGGTTTTGACACGTTGCACTTTTTATGCACTATATAAATGCAGTTGCAAATGAATTAACAGGTCCTGATGAAAGCTAGGGATTAATTGTCCCCATAGCTGAAACATGTTGACCACATAAGAAGGCAGTGATTTATGATACTGCCTCAATGCACTGTTTTTAATCTAGGAGTATATCAGACACCAGAATAAAAATACTTTGCTCTGCTATACCTCCTGTTTTATACTCACTCACTCACATTGCACTGCACCTTCCCACTTCACATTACTAGACAGAACTTGTCCGAGTCTAGATACATCTGCAACTCTTCCTAGGTCTTAATTCTAGACCCCCTTCCTGACGGATTCCACTGATCGATCCCTCTATGATCAAGAGGGCATGTGGATGGAAGGATGGAAACCCAGATGATAAGTTTGATCAAGTTCCTGTGTTTGATGGGATTCCAACCACTCAGAAGGGTTCTTTCATTCCTTTTTTCAGTAATCCTCTTATAGTAGCTGGTGATTGGTAATCTCTCTTTTTTGACTTTATTGAAATGAGTAGTAGTTACATAGACCTTTGGGTTTTTCTGTTTAATGTATGTCTGGGTCCACACCGACGTGGGATGGGAAGCAAAAGAACAATGCATTTGAATGTTACCCGAGTGATTGCCAGTGATTACACTTATTGCAAGCGTTTCTCCAATCACTTTTAGTGTGTTTGACATACCGTCTTAAGCGGCTAGGACATGCCCATACGTGGGTTTCATTCTCTTTGTCATTGGAACCAAGCTAGACCTGACTGATGAGTCTCAATCAAAGCGAAAGTGGTCTTATGTTGCTTGTGTTCCAGTTCAGGGAGAACCTGGTGTGGCAGTTCAGGCTGGACTGTTCCTACTGGAAAAAGACTGAGACTGATTTGCCTACGACTGGGTCCAAACTGAGGTGGCATGGCGGTCTCAACAACGATGGGTTGGAATGCCACTCTGAGCGATTGTCAGAGGTTAGACTTATTGCAAGCATTTCTCCCAGCACCTTTTGAGTGCTTGATGTACCATGCTAAGTGGCTAGGGTATGCCCAGACATGGGTCCCATACTCACTGTGTCACTGGAATCAAGCTACACCTGACTGATGAGCCACAATCAGGGCAAAACTGGACATGCGTTGCTTGTGTTCTGGTGAAGGGAGGACCTGGTGTGGCAGTTCAGCCAGGACTGCTCCTATTGGAGCAGGTTCAAAACTGATTAGCATATGACTGGGTCCAAAAAGTTGCCACTCACATATGGAATTTAATGTTGTTTCTTGTATGTGTGAATAGATGACTTGTAGCTGACTGCCAGCGTAAACCATAAAAACAGCCCGTATCTTCAATATTTTTGGTATAAACCTCTGTTTAGATCTGTTGGTAGTTCACCGGGAGGCCTCGCTATTTGTTTCCTGATGCATTGCAAGTCCTATGTGTGCGTTGGGTGTTTGTGTCTGACCATAGTATGAAGAACTGGAGGGTTGTGACCATTGGGTTTTTGCATTTTTGGAAGGAAACAACTCACCACTGGCTGGCATGTCAGATATTTTGCTAACAGTAAGTGGTGCATGTTCGATTCTCTACCTTTCGCTAATTCATTAGAAGCCAATAAGAGATTGTTGGGGGGCTAAGTGAAAGGAAAGAGAACCATTGGCGATGAAAGAGTATACTTTGCTACTACCACCATCTCTGACGCTTTGGTGAATCGCAATCTAAGTGTATTAGTATTGGAATTTGTGTGTGCCTTTGATTCCAAGGATACCCGTGGCACCACCCCGTTAATAAGGCGTTGTGACAGTGTCGTCTTAAGGATTTTTGGAGCCCTGGGCAAGTCATATACTGGGGCCCCCTGTTTGGAATAATTTTAAATTGTATTACTCATTGTGTGCAATGAAGTTAGTGTAATTTCCATCAAAATTTAAATATGTTTATATTTCCAGAAACTGAATCGCACAAAAACAGCTCATATGTGTATTGGCTGTGCCCCAGAAATAGTTATGATCACACAAGAGAGAGAAGAGATTGAGACAGAGAGCTATGCTGAGGTGACAGAGAGATGCCTTACCATGGGGGGGGGGGGTTGGCTATAAAGCTGGGGGCCCTGGGCCAGTGCCCCCTTTGCTCATGCCTTAAAACGTATCTGCGTTATGGGAAAAAGTCTGACTTGGGAACTGATGTTTATTGCTTCGCTGGGTCAGTTGGTCCATACGCCGGACTCTGTGTTCGAAAATGAGAAGCCGACACAAAGGCCAAAAGGTCAAACTCTCCACAGCACCGCTGAAAAAGGCCAGCACGACAAACGAACGGCAGCCACCAGTCAAGGGAAACTGCCTTAAAAAAGCGGTTTCAAAACAATTACTTGGAGGCAGAAAGAGTGCCTTAGAGTCAAATATAAAAGTGTGTTGCCTTGGGGGCATACAAATGGCATTTCAGTCAAGCAAAAGCAAAGTGTTGGCACACACGTATTGGCAGAGTGCGCCCCACGCTGTGCGCTGCGTGTTGCATGCAGTATTTTTTTTTTTTTGCTCGCTCTGCCGTCTTGCTTGTGTTCTTGGGCAGATTCATTCCTCGAAGATAAATGGTTTTCCTACATGATAGCACATACTTTGCATGATTGAAGGCACGACGATGATGCACAACATAATTAAGACACGCTATTAATGAATGTATTTACATGAAACTGAGACGGTTCCCTGGCCTTGGCGATTGCGCAGGTTTCCGTTCTTGATTGAAATGGCACCAGGCTGCAGTGGGTGAATGGTCTCCCTCTGGGGAGCAGTTCTGTGTGTGTTGGTTCATTCGTTCTGCTGCGGAGACACCCTCCAGCGAACGCGACCAAAAACGTCAATACTATGGGAAGGATTCCTAAATGTATGGATTTAGACCCCAGTTCTAATAGCCACACTAACTGCAATGCCTTCCAGGTGCAATTGCTCACCCAGTAAATGCCAATTGCGCAAGTGCTCACTTTGCATCTCATTCAACTTTCTGCACCTCGGAATGGGGTTAAATTGGTAATAGTCGGTGTTATTCCCCATTCTGGCATCCATAAGTAGAACAAGTGCATTAGCCCGCACGAATTGGGACTGCGTTTACCATGCAAAACCATTCAGGCAACAATCACCCCCACCGTGGATTTTACGAAATTGCACCTGGGTTGTAATGTTGATTTGGGTGCAACAAGGAGTTTGAGCCTCATTTGATAATAGTACGCAATTGGGAATCTGAGCCTCACAGGATTAAAGCCACGCGGGGCACGAATCTGATTATCGCAATTTACAAATTTAAGGGAGGCAATCTCAGGTTCTACATTCTGTTGTGACTCTAGAATAAAGTGGCATAATATACATATACATTGCATTACTTCAAAATCATTTGGGTGTAAGAATGGAAAGAGTAGTGCGAAGTCCATGCAAAAGTAACAGAGTACCCTGTCTGTCAAACTTTCATCCGCCTGCTGAATTTAGAGACGCAATAAGATGATAAGACAGAGTGCTGAAACTTTACAACCACTCACTGCCAGTCTAGAAATCTGGGTTTAATCCATTGTTCATTTGCTTACCATGTCACCTCAGTTTTGGCCCAGCCATGTGCAAATCAGTCATGATCCTGCTCCTTATGGGAACAGCCCGAACTGCCAGGCCAGATCCTCCCTGGACCAGAAACAAGCTTCCTGAGACCGGTTACATGGTATCACCCCTCATCAGCCTGGCTAGCTTGATTCCAGTGGCACCGCGAGCAAGGGACCCACATCCTGGCATATCCTTGGCCACTTAGGATGCACATAGCAAACACAACAAGATGATGGATGGAGTGTGGAAACTATTCAACCATTCACCCTGAGTCAAGATATCTGGGTTAAATCCATTGTTCTTTGGAATACCATGCCAGCCCAGTTTGGACCCAGCCTTACACAAATCAGTCTTGATCCTGCTCCTCATGGGAACAGTCCGAACTGCCAAGCCAGGTCCTCCCTGGACTAGAAACAAGCTTCCTGAGACCGGTGACATGGTATCACCCCTCGTCAGCCAGGCTAGCTTGAAGCCAGTGGCAAAGCGAGCAAGGGGCTCACGTCTGAGTATAACCTTGGCCATTTGGGGCGAACTTTGCAAACACAACAGGATGATGGATGGAGTGCTGAAACTTTTCAATCACTCACCCCCAGTGGGCTGTCTGTAAGCTTTCCATCAGTGGAGCCCCATTAGCTCTGTCAACGGAAAGTTTACTCTAACTGTCCGACACGGTAGGGGCTGTCTGAGTAAAGTGATCACACCACCCACTTTATTTAGAGCAGATAGTGTGATGGGTTTTTTCTGTCCATCACAGCCAGGAAAAGTCTGGTGGTGAGGGACATAAAAACAATAATGACCCCCCCCATCATCTTGGGACACACCTTCCTAGGTGTGGAGTGCATTTGTTTTTTGTTTTTCACAAACAAACTTCTATTTTGGGCATTTTGTCTGAAAAACAAAACGAGGTGAAATTTTGGTGAACAGCCATGAAAAATTATGGCGGTCATCCACCAGACTTTTATTTATTGTTTCGGTAACCACGGCAAGAGATCCCCTCTTAGGTACAGAGGTGATTACTGGACCAGCGGTCAGCTCCAAATTAGACGGGCAGAGTACTGTTGAGATGGCAGAATTCATGTTCTCCACCATCCCGATAGACGATATTTCAGTAATTGAACAAAAAAGGTAGATCCTTGGTACTGAGTGGCAGTCAAGTGGGCTTTCTACTTCCTTGTCCACGCCTCTTAAGTTTCATGATATGTACTCAATTTTGTAATTCCTATCAGAATTTACATGTGCCCAAGATACACACAGAATTTTGAGAAAGTTATTGAAACGTGGAACATGACAGGTTACTCACCTTTACTTAGTGTGGGTCAAATGTGTCTTATTCCTGAAAAAAACTTTGTGAATCGGTCAAAACTGGCTTACTTGTGAGCAAAGATGTTCATGTACACTCATAAGGCCCATTTTTATAAAAACAAACAATTTAACTGACTACTAACAGGAGTGTGAAACTCTTTAAGTGCTCTGGTGAAGTCTTCCAAACGTGGCAAACTTTGTGAAAAGTCACCTAGAGGGGGCATTTACTCTCCAAATAGTTTTCTCATAAGATTTTACCTGAAAACTATTGTTGAGGTAGAAACTAAAAGCAAAAAGAAGGTCTTTGTAGTTTTTCCCACAAAACCTACATTCTGCAGAATGTCTGCCTGCTGTTTTTATTAGGAAAAAAAACACTGCCAACTTTCTAAAGCTGAAGTTGTTTTTTTTTTTTTAAACCTTCATGAAGTTGACGGAGTCCAACTTTGACAACTTCTCACACCCCGCCTGTGATTACAGATGCACACAATGGAATGGGATAAGGAGGGACACTAGAGTGATATGGTTCTGCTGCAGCAGCGTCTTCTGCATAGTTATGGACTTGCTGCATTTGCCACGTGATCCATCATTTGCTGCACAATCTGCATATTTTAACCCCAAAAAATGCTTTTATGTCAAACGGATCTCATGTTACTAAAAATGTGGCAAAAGGTGGCAACGTGTTCCTGCGCAGTGGACCAAAGGTCTACTTGCCATATTTCAGTTGATTATAGCTGTATTTGGTTGTTAAACTGATATTAATGAGGAAAAGTATTTGCCCAGACAGTGTGACCATTTGTAAAAATGACAAAATAATAAAGTAATACTATCACAAAACGTGTTCCATTATGCCACATAATTTGCCTTTCTTTGTCACTTAATTTAGTTAACCTTGCTGAATGATTTGGTCTTCCCCTGCCACATAATTCCAGCAACCCTAGGAATAAGGCGATGTTTAATAGACAGCACTAGAACCGATTTGCCATGTCTTTCAAAGACACTTTTTGCACTATGCACTTTGCCATATGTTTGCTGCTTAGGTAATAAAGAATTGCTTGGCCTGTCTTCCACACCCCCTAGGCTTATCACTATCATGTGAAGTTTTGCATGGGAGACAAAAAAATGAGCAAACACATGTTTCATTATTTTGTCAGCAGGCAGAATCAAATATTTTTGCTCCACTTTCCAAATGTGCAGGGTGGCATTGAATAGGTGGTTCAAAAAAAGCAGCGCCATTCTTTATTACTTAATCGGCAAGCATGGTGCAAAATTAGTTTTCTCCATTTCCTACCAGAAAACAGGTGACGAGTCATTTTGTTCCATTCATGAAAAATACACGTTGCCAAGCCATTGTGTCTTCTTCTTAAGAAGACTGTTACAAGTACATCAACTGGGGTATTAGTACCTAGTGAACAGTGCACGGCACTATCAAGTTGATGTACTTGTAACAGTCTTTTGATTTGCTCACACTTGGATTGACAGCAAGTGTTGTGCTGTAGCACCATTTTTCATTACAGGCTTAATTTGTGATAAAGGAGTGCTCCTCCAACCCCCCAAACGTCTAGCTCTTCTTAAGAAGCACACAGAGTCCGAAATCAGTTTGCTCCATTCTTAAGCAGAAACATAGTGCCAAGTCAATGAGCATACAGAGCCATAGTGCCAAATCGGCTCCATAGTGCCAAGTGAGCTCCATAGTGCCAAGTTAAAGAGCTCCACTCCTAAACAGAGCCATAGTGCCAAATCAGCTTCATAGTGCTAAGTGAGCTCCATAGTGCCAAGTCAAAGAGCTCCATTCCTAAACAGAGCCATAGTGCCAAATCAGCTCCATAGTGCCAAGTGAGCTCCATAGTGCCAAGTCAAAGAGCTCCATTCCTAAACAGAGCCATAGTGCCAAATCAGCTCCATAGTGCCAAGTGAGCTCCATAGTGCCAAGTCAAAGAGCTCCATTCCTAAACAGAGCCATAGTGCCAAATCAGCTTCATAGTGCTAAGTGAGCTCCATAGTGCCAAGTCAAAGAGCTCCATTCCTAAACAGAGCCATAGTGCCAAATCAGCTCCATAGTGCCAAGTGAGCTCCATAGTGCCAAGTGAGCTCTATAGTGCCAAGTCAGCTCCACAGCGCCCAGTCAGCTCCACGGCGCCAAGTCAGTTAGCTCCATTCCTAAGAAGCGTACATAGTGCTAAGTCAGTTTGCTACATTTAGAAACAGAAAACAAAATGCAAAGTCGGTTCGTTCAAGCCTTAAGAAGCAAACATAGCGCCAAGCCAGTTTGCTCCACTCTTAAGAGGCAACCATGGCGCTATGTCGTTTTGCTTAATTTCTAAGCAGAAAACATATAAAAAAGACACTTTGCTTAACTCTTACAAAACAAACGTGGTGCCGTCAGTTTGCTTAATTCATTAAAAGCTAGCACAGCGGAAAGTTTGTACGCTCCATTCTTAACAGAAAACATAGCGCCAAGTACGTTTGTTCCAGTTTCGAGAAGCAATTATAGTGTGAAGTCAGTTTATCCCATGTTTGCCCCGGTGCAAAAACATGGACCAACAGTAAACTGCACTCCTCCTTTCCTTATTACACAAGTCATAAAAGAGTTGGATAAAACTGTAGTTCAGTATGTTGCGCAGCCAACTTTAGTGAATGGTAGTTTCTTAAAATACTTTAAGATGTCAAGAGATCTCACCAGGGCCGGACTGGCCGTAGCGGGCACCGGACAATCCCCCGGTGCTCCGCACGGGTGAGGGCCGGTTTTGGGCCCCTGGGGGCCGATTTTGTTACAGGGCCGTTTTTGCAGCATAGCTGCAAAATCGGCCCTGTAACAAAATCGGCCGTAAACCGGCCCTGGCAAAGAGCTCGGCGGCACACCCAAGCCCCGGGGGGCCGGCCGAGCACTTTGCCAGGGCCGGTTTTGGTTCCCAGTCCGGCCCTGGATCTCACATGTGCTAAAATGACAAGAATGACTCGGTGGGCATAATGACAGAGTTTAGCACATCCTGCACGTGCCCGACCACTTAACTGACCACGTGACTTGTACTGCTAGGCGCGCGGCTCAGAGCCTCCAACCACGAGCAAGCCTACCAGTGTCGGGCGCCCAAGAGGGTAACAGTGCAGCAGAATCACGGGTTGGTTCGTTTACACGCTTGCCCTAGAGTGTGGTATACTTTTGGTATGTACTAAAAACAATTGTATAAGTAGTATGTTTCGGCACCATATAGGAAGGAAGCCATCATGAAGTAGAAGGGGACTTTTGACTCATAATAACGGCCACAGTAATTTTGTGGATCTGCAGCCATGGAGTTTTCCAACTAATCATGGATTTATCTAAATTGCCACAGAATGCAGCACCTGCTACATAATTTGCAGATTTCAAACATAAACATAGTTTCTCGATCAAACGGATCAAAAGTTACTTTTAGGTGGCAGAGTGCAGGCACCTTGGAAAGGTTTACTGAATGAGGTAAAACGTGTGTCCAGCCAGTACGGACCAGTGATAAGATGACAAAATAGCAAAGTAATACTGTTCATTTCGTGCCACTTAATTCAGGCAACCCTGCCGCACACTTTGTTCCTTCACCGTTACATTATTCCAGAGGTCCTGCTCAAAATATAGGGGTCAATGTGGAGACCAATAACCAGAAGACATGAACTTTAGTCTCGGCATCCACGCTTCAGCAAACGTGTGATCTGAGGCAAAGCACGCAATATCTCAGGACCAAAATTCCTACATCTGACCACTATCGAAAGAACCAAGACTTGAGGTTAAGTCTGCAGTGTGAAGGGCATAAAACCAGCTGGTCACTCACCTGTCCAAGGCTATGGCGGTCATGGAATAGATGCTGGCAAAGACAGCCGAAATGGGGAAAAAGTTGTGGAACTTGCAGTAGAAGAGGCCGTAGTACCAGTCGTTGTGGATGCCGTAGGTAAAGTTGATCACAGTGTTGAAGGCGGCCATGGAGGCCTCTGCGAAGGCCAGGTTCAGCAGGAAGTAGTTGGTCACTGTCCTCATCCTTTTGTGGGCCAAAATGATCCACATGACAATGATGTTGCCCACCACGGAGACCACGACGATGATGGAGTACGCCACTGCCCAGAGGGCGATCTGCCAGCCCGGCTGCACAAACGGGTTGGGGATGCCCTCCGAAGAGTTTCCGGTTGACGGGGTCACATTGAAAGAATTGTTCTCTGAGATCACGTTATCCATTCTCAGCTAGAGGTGGACGGCTGGGCAGCCGGAGCAGTCAGTGTCCAAGGGCTGCAGACACCAGGAGGACAGACGCTTCTTCTGAGCAGACACCTACTGGCACATTGCAAATGCCTCTCTCTGCCCAGTCAACCACTTATTCAATGTGTAATGCAGCGCAGGCGGGCTGCGCGAGCATCATTTATCCAAGGGGGCTGGGATTCTCTGCCTGCAACTTCCTAGCAAATGACTGCTCGCGGCATCATCCAGTCAACTGGCACGGGATGAGGGAGAGGGCGTCCTGTGTGGGGCTCCTGCTGGCACCGCGTACCACGGAGTATTCACTGGCGAAGGGAGTGGCACGAGAGCCCGTTAGACGAGGGGCGTAGAAGAAACCTGGGATGGGGTGGAGTCCTGGAGGGATTAAATAGGGGCACTGGGTTGCGGGAAGGGTCAAAGCCTGCGGATGGACAACTCCAGTGGGAAGGCAAGTGAGCGACAGGGACACGGGCGGCGACGCGGGAGAAGAACTGTCCATGCGCATAGGAGGAAGAGAGGAGCAGCACAGGAGCGGTTCAGAAGATGCAAAGCAGGAGATGAGCTGCACAGAAGGGATTCGGGAGAAGAAAGGCAGGAGCGGAGCTGCACAGAAGGGATTCGGGAGAAGAAAGGCAGGAGCGGAGCTGCACAGAAGGGGTCCAGGAGAAGACAAGCAGGAGAGGAGCGGCACAAGACAAGCAGGAGAGGAGCGGCACAAAAGGGGTCCAGGAAAAGAAAAGCAGTATAGGAGCTGCACGGAAGTGGTTCTGGGGAAGACAAGCAGGAGAGGAGCTGCACAGAAGTGGTACAGGAGAAGACAAGCAGGATAGGAGCTGCACAGAAGCAGTTCAGGAGAAGACAAGCAGGAGAGGAGCTGCACAGAAGTGGTACAGGAGAAGACAAGCAGGATAGGAGCTGCACCAGAAGCAGTTCAGGAGAAGACAAGCAGGAGAGGAGCTGCACAGAAGCGGTTCAGGAGAAGGGAAGCAGGAGAGGAGCTGTACAGAAGCGGTTCAGGAGAAGGACAGGAGGAAAGGAGCTGCACAGAGGGGGTCCAGGAGAAGACAAGCAGTAGAGGAGCTGCACAGAAGGGGTCCAGGAGAAGACAAGCAGGAGAGGAGCTGCACAGAAGCGGTTCGGAAGAAGGAAAGCAGGAAAGGAGCTGCACAGAAGCGGTTCGGAAGAAGGAAAACAGGAGAGGAGCTGCACAGAAGGGGTCCAGGAGAAGGGCAGCAGGAGAGGAGCGGCACAGAAGCAGTTCAGGAGAAGAAAAGCAGGAAAGGGGTTGCACAGAAGGGGCTAAGGAGAGGAGCTGCACAGAAGCGGTTTGAAAGAAGGAAAGCAGGAAAGGAGCTGAACAGAAGCGGTTCAGGAGAAGAGAAGCAGGAGAGGCGCTGCACAGAAGGGGTCCAGGAGGAGACAAGCAGGAGAGGAGCTGCACAGAAGGGGTCCAGGAGAAGACAAGCAGGATGGGAGTTGTTCAGAAGCGGTTCAGGAGGAGACAAGCAGGAGAGGAGCTGCACACAAGCGTTTCAGAAGAAGGAAAGCAGGAGACGAGCTGTACAGAAGTGGTTCAGGAGAAGGAAAGCAGGAAAGGAGATGTACAGAAGTGGTTCGGGAGAAGGAAAGAAGCTGCACAGAAGCAGTTCAGGAGAAGGAAAGCAGGAGAGGAGCTGCACAGAAGGGGTCCAGGAGGAGACAAGCAGGAGAAGAGCTGCACAGAAGCGCTTTGGAAGAAGGAAAGCAGGAAAGAAGCTGTACAGAAGCGGCTCAGGAGAAGGACAGGAGGAAAGGAGCTGCACAGAAGCGGTTCAGGAGAAGACAAGAAGGAGAGGAGCTGCACAGAAGCGCTTCGGAAGAAGGAAAGCAGGAGATGAGCTGTACAGAAGCGGTTCAGGAGAAGGAAAGGAGCTGCACAGAAGCGGTTCAGGAGAAGACAAGCAGGAGAGATGTTGCAGAAAAGCGATTCAGGAGAAGAAAAGCTGCATAGGAGCTGCTTAGAAGCAGTTCAGGTGCACGAACAAAGCAATCAAACACTAGAGGAAGAGCGCAGGACAGTGTGCAGGGGAGCAGGAACTACGCGGCTGCCCAGCAGGAGCAGTCCGGCAAGAGAGAGTAGCATGAACAGCTGTGGAGCACCGTGAGAACCAGAGAAAAGGAGGAGCAGCACGGGGTACTTAAGAAGCAGCGAAAGAGCCCAGAGGCGCAGTACAAGGGCGCGGGTGCTTACTAGGAGTGAGAAAGGGTCAGCCAAGGCACAGGGCAAGACGAGCAGTGCAGGCGTGCTTGGGTGAGAGTGAACCAGGAACAGCGTCGGAGCGAGAGGGGAGCACGGAGGTAAATGGGAGACGAGAAGCACAGCAAAAACGGCTCTCGAGCCGTGCAGGAGTAAAAGGGCACCACTACAGAGGAGGCGAGTAGGACAAGGGCAGCACGGGCGGACCTATTGCGGGGTACAAGCTCCTGAGGAGCAGAACATGAGCAGTGGGGGAGCTTTGCAAGAGAAGCACTGGGGCTAACCGCTGGATCCCCCGAGAAACGGGAGAAGGTGCACGAGGACGGTGCGGGCGCAAGGCAGAAGGGGAGCTGGGAAGGAGTGCAGGGGGGCTGGTGGGATGAGAGCAGGGGGGCTGGTGGGACGAGAGCAGGGGGGCTGGTGGGATGAGAGCAGGGGGGCTGGTGGGACGAGAGCAGAGGCAGCGCAGCTCTCTCAATGCACTGGTGGTGGGTGGGTAGCTGTAGCTAGCGAGAGGTCACCACGGAGCAGCAGGGCTCTGTCACACACACGTCCTACAATCGCAGCGGGTATTCGGACGCTCCCAGTGCAATCCTGCAAGCCCCGGTGAGAACGGAGTAATATCTGCTGTAGCAGCGCACTGGGGGGCAGCTCCAGCGGCGCTCAGAGCAGGTGCACCCGAACACTGGCAGCGCCCGGCGGGCGGGCACGCCAGGGCAGAGTGCACTGTCGGGAAGCCCCCTGGGCAGGGGTCAGAGTAGGAACCTACGGGCTCTGGTAGTGCCCAGCGAGGAGATCAGAGCTGGAGCGGCAGGACGCTAGCAGGGCTCAACATGGGCAGAGGGTTCGGACAGTGCACTGTCGGTAAGCTACTGGGGGCAGGACTAGCACGGGTTTTGGCAGTGCCCAGGACAAAAAGTAGAGCAGGTTGGCTCTGGCAGTGCTTAGTAGGGAGAACCAAGCAGGGGCAGAGGGTTCTAACAACGCATTGGTAAACCGCTGGGGTAGAAGGCGGGCGGGTGGGGGAAGGGGGAGAAGAGGTGAGACACCCGTGCTCTGGCAGTACCCAGCCAGGCGAACAGAGCAGGAGCAGCCGGACGTTGGCAGTGCCCAGGAGGGAGATCAGAGCAGGAGCAGCTGGGCTCTGGGCTACCCTGGAGGGAGGTCAGAGCAGGGGTTCTTTCAGGGCACTGTTAGCCAGCCTTGGGGGCTGAAGGGTGGGGTTATCAGAGCAGGCGCAGCCGGGCTCTGGGCTACCCTGGAGGGAGATCAGAGCAGGGGTTCTTTCAGGGCACTGTTAGCCAGCCTTGGGGGCTGAAGGGTGGGGTTATCAGAGCAGGCGCAGCCGGGCTCTGCCCGTGCCCATCAGGGAGATCATAGCACGAACAGCCGGGTCCTGACTGTGCCCAGCAGAGATAAGAGCTGAAGCAGCGGGGCTGCGTGGGCTGCCAGGCTCCGGCAGTAAGTTCCAGCAGAGATATTAGAGCAGTGCCCGTTGGGTGGGCTGGCAGGCTCGGGCAGCATGCAGGCTGCACACATACAAACACAGCTGCGTGCAGGAGCTGAACTCACAAAACTGTACCACCCCGAGGGTGTCACCGGCGCTCTTGCATTCTCACACTCCGAAGAGTTTGACTTGGGGAGGGTGGGGGGGGGGCGGCTATAAGCGTGCTGTCGCGTCAGAGGGACGAGCTTGGCGTGAGGTATGCCAGGCGTGGCTGTCAGCCCCGATATCTGACAGCTCACGGATGCCGCCTGTCACTCTCTTCCAAAGTCAGGCCCGAGGCAGGTGCGCAGCAGAGGGTGGCGGCTTCCGCTGGGAGCCTACATGGGAACTGGCAGCTTCCACAGCACTACTGGCCAAGCCTAGCGGGTGCTGCCGCACTTTGTAACATTCGTTTATTATTCGCTTGCAAGCAGACTCCGTCCGGTCTCTGGCGCAACCTAAAGAGCAGGGCGTTAACCTCCTCAAAATGCTAACGCGCTGCGAGGCCATACTGACAGCAATAAAGCCTGCGCGCTTTAACATAACATATCATTCCCGACTTGTAGCTGTGCGTAAAAACTACAAGTAATAGAACACAAAGAACAGCGCCCCTTCGTGAACTGGTGACACATGCGGTTGGACATCTGGAGATATTGGTTTTTGAGACCAGCATGTGCGAGGTTGGTGTCTTAAGAATGAGCAAGTCATTTAGTGGGGCGGGTCCTGCCAGGTCTCAGACCCCACAGTAATTAAAAACCGACGTTGAAACGGGTCTCTATGGAGCTCTTTGTTCATATCTTTAACATTACTAGTGAAACACTCATCAATTTATCAGCGATCATTGTAAACTCTCTTAATGTATTCCATGTCAGCGATGCAATCCCAGGTTACATTTCAAGTTTTGTACATTATCTTGCACTCCCTAGGAGCAGGGCTGCTTTTGGCATGAGTGAGCTGGGCAAGGGCCCAGGGCGCCAGTCTCCAGAAGGGGGAAAAATAACTGTCTCCATAAAGGTCTAGCAAACAGCAACACCCCTCTTCCTTGGAGCCAGTGATTTCGTTTAGTACTTCTATCAGTTTTACCGCGCCGGGGGCGCTGTTTTTAGCACCCTGCCAGTCCCCTACCTTGCCCTCCCATCTGGGTCCAACTCTGGGTCGACACACATCAACAGCTCCTCCGCTCCAAGTAACTTGGACGCAGCCGGACAGAGCGACGGTGATTCAGGTGAGCTGGGCGAAGTGCAGAGACATTAGTGCCAATATCAGCCACACACACCAGCCCTCTTGCAGCAACATATAGCATAAATAAGCAGACAAGACAACTTTTGGTGGAGAAAATTGCTGCAGGTTTATTAGCATACCAAATATGCCAACATGGTGGGTTATCTTACAGGCGATCCAAAGGCAAGCCGCCCCTCGCGGCCTACCACCTGATGGGCCAACTTGCACCGTGGTCTTAGCCAATCGGTGCTTAGCGGTTGTGGTGAGGGGATAGCCCCCCCCCTTCCAGTGAAATCTTGTTCCACCATATAACTCACGCCCCCCCTACGAGGGGCAGAGCGTTCAAGCGACCCCCGTTTGTACAGGTTTCCAACCGCCCGTAGGACAGATGGGGCACCGTCGCACCCCAGGGTCCACCGCACAGACTTCCTGGGGATATTGGGCCTCAGCACCCTTTGTGCTCCAGAAGAGGGTACCCCTGAGTACCTTTCCGCCTCTGGGTCGCCATGTAACTCCGCCTGCAACACAAATAAAAATATTAGAACCTCCTTCCTCCCCTCACCCTGACACGCCGGGTAAGCGGTAGGGAGGGAGTTGGCGTCGGGCGAGGGAACAAAGAGGCCGTCAGGGGGACGGGGGAGGACAATATACCTATCCCCAACCCCCCACTGGCCGGAAATGACGTGCAGGGGGGACCCCAACCGGGGTCTCTGAAAACACTAGACTGCCCAGTGTGCCATCTTGTGGCACTAAAGGGGCTGCCCTCTTATGAGGGTCCCCTGTGGGGACAGTCGGTCAGCCCGCAGAGTTCAGAGGCAAGTCGCAGCTTTGATGTAGCCAGCTGGAGGCTGGCCTGTGGAAAAGGGCTGCTGCCTCATTTTATTCTCCCCAGTAGCGAGAGCAGTACATTTCTTTCCGCCCAAGGCACTATTGGAGCAAGCAGTAGAGGATGTTCTTTATAACAAGTGGTGGGCGGGGAGTGGGGAGGTGTGGGAATAAATAACATAAAACTAAGCACTTACTGGGTTTTTCTGTTCTGGTCCCGACTCCAATTCCCCATGTGCTGGTGCACACTGCACAGGCTCCTAGGCACCAATCAAGATGCTGCTCTCATACTGGTCATACAGCATGAGAGCAGTGCAGTGATTGACCTCAGCGGGCTGGTTTGATGCTTGCTCATGGCCTACGAGCCTGTGCTTCTTCTCACCCAGCTGTGCAGCACATCTCGTGTGGAGAGAGATCTAAGTGCGCATGATGGTTTGGCTGGCCTCCGTCAGCTAGCCAAACCATCATGCGCACTCTCAGTGTGCACTACTCCTTCCCTGCTGTCATCATGGCCTGCCCCGCCCAGACTTGGCTGGCTCTAGGCAGAAAGAAAAGAAATGATGCTAAAATGGTTATATTATCGTTTTATTTTTTGCTTTTCCTTCAGGTGACTCTCAGCGGGAGGCATGGCGGTGATGCGCCTCTGCCATAGCGGAGAAACTGCTGCTGGGAGCAAGGGCCTGCTCTGCCCAGGAGTAATTGCCTTTTCAAGATGTTGTGTTTCTATATTTTACCAAGCAACATATGAGTATTAAATAATGCACACTTTGAATTAAGTCATCTCCAGCTGTTTATTTGGAGCTATAAAAGTAGTGTGAGTTTCTCATAGTGGCCGTCAGTCAGTGCGTAGCTAGGGGGGCAAGGGGCAATGTTTTTGAGTGTGACAGGAGTTGTGTCTGTCGACTACCTCCATCCCCCTGGCCCCAAGAACAAGCTGTCCGTCGGCCGCCACAACCCCCACTCCTACCTGCACCCAGGAAGCAAACTTAGAGGCCAACCCGGGCGGCAGTACCTTTAGCTATGCCACTTTGTCATAAAGGTGTGCAGATTACATGCACATCTGTTTCAAACAATTATGGACCCAGGAGGACCAAAGAAGGGCAGAGACGTCCTCAACCACGAGGTAAGAAGGGACACATCCTCCCTATTTAATACTCACTAAACGTAATGGGTGTCCCTTCAGAAGAATGCCAAGTGTTGCTTAGGGGTCAGGCAAAGTTCTTGTTGTACCTGATGGTACATGCACATCCAGTCATTTGTATCTCTGCAGAGGGTGCTTGCTTCTAAGTGCATAGAGGGATGTAAGTATAAAGGTCGCATATGTGCGGTTGTAATTGCGGGAAAGTGAGATATGCGGATGGAGAATTATAGAAATGAGACGCAGTCGAGGCTCCTTGAGGGAGTGCTGTGGGGCAGGGTGGGGGGGCAGTAAACTCTGGCATACAGCCGACCGGAGTTCAGTACATAAATACATAAATAAAAGAAATTACATTGCGCGCGCTGCAACGCCATTTGCGTTGCAGCGAGCGTAATGTAATTTGTTTTTTGTTATTTATTTTGTACTGAACTCCAGTCGGCCGTATGCCGGAGTTTACTACTCCCCACCCTGCCCTACCCCGCGCCACCGCCCCGCAGCACTCCCTCGAGGAGCCACGACTGATAAGATGACATACAATGCAAATTATGGCTCCCTTTGACACATGTATTATTCATAAATCCAGATATCCAGTCATTGTATTGTACGTTTCTTTAAGTGTGGTGCTGGCGAGCTCTCTGTTCGTGGAATGCCGTAATCAACAAGTATTTATGCTACATGTCTAGGTATAATGCTGGAGTTCACAAAAATAATACACCAATCAAATGTCTGAAATTCGTATGTGATCAGTTTATGTAACTGTATAAAAGCCCCAATGCATTTCAGACTGCATGGAGAACACGACTCGCAGCAGTAGGAGCCCATTTACACTTCTCTGCTTTCCTGTTCAAGCGTCTGCAATTGATATACGAAAAATGACTAGAATTTCCCTCAGAAGAAGGACATGCAGTCTGAAATGCATTGGGGCTCTTTGTGCAGTTACATACATACATAACATATACATTTCAGACATTTGATTGATGTATTACTAACAATGAAGAAAAATTATACTGAAATCATGCAACCAATAAAAACAAAAATTGAAAAAAAAACCAAAGAATCGTATGCCACATGATACTTGTGGATACTAAAGAAAAATTACATGCAAGCTTTTGTAAAATCCAGCCGTGTGCGCTGGGGACTATTGTATCTAATGACATAAATCATATAGAAATGAGACTCCGACACATTGAATGAGACTTGCAAGGTCTTTCAGTTCTGTGTTTTTTTAGGTCTCGCCTAGCGTTGTAGCGCATGCGCTGCAACGCTTGGCAAGACCTATAGTGAGAGAGGGGATTTCTGAAGGGGACGTGAAGCCCCGCCCCTCTTTTTCATTGGCTGGCGTCACCGTTTATGCTAAACAGTGGCCTACCATTGAAAATGAGGTTTTTTTTGTTGCCGCCCTTTCTCCTTTTCGTCCGGCCCATCCGGACAGGATCGTCTGCTTTACGGCTGATGCAAAGCAATTTCTTATCTTTGTGGGGGCCATCTGTGTTTTTGTTTTGTCCGAGTCTGCACGCGTAGGGCCCATCTGTTTTTTTGCGTCCTTGTAATGCTTGTTTTTCTGTCTGTCTCGCTCTCTTTCCCTTCACTCGTTTACAGACGGGTTATTTTTATTCTCTTTTATGCCCTTTCTTCCTCACACAACAGACATGCTGCTTCTGATGTCTGCACGACACTACGGGGGAGGGTCTCTGATGCAGGGCTTACCTAACACGGGGAAGCTTGTGTGGAATAGTGCACACTTGTGACTATGGTGGGGTCGTCTCAAGTGCAGTGCACGTCATTCATAGGTGACAGTGGTGTTATTTGTGGTGCATTGCACGCCTGTCCCTCTGGTGCTGCCTCTGGTGCGGTGCACGATAGCCACGGGAGAGAGTTTATGGTGCCATGCATGCTTATTACTGGGGTACTGTAGGGTGGGGGGACACCCCTGATTCAGTGTGCACTAATCACAGAGAAGCCATGTGTGATTCGACTCGTATCTGTCAGTGGGGAGCCCCTAGGGTGGTTCACACCTATCATTGAGGATGTGCCTCCGGTGCACTGTACGCCTGTCACGTCGCCCTGCCTCTATGTGATAGCACACCTTCCGCATGTTCAGAAATTAGAGGCAGCAACAGGCCTTCCTTCCTAGAGCTGGCAGGTGACGTGCCGGCTCACACTCGCGCACGCCTTGGACTTCAGACCCGGCACCGGCAGGCTGCATGTGAAAGTGGCAGCTCTTGTTACAGCTGCATGCGAGTGTCACAAGGTGACTGTGGGAGACAGGCTGCAGTGTGCTGCGAGTGGCCGAGCCTCTAGGGAGCGCTTGTGGGTCGAGTGCAGGAGAATGAGTTTTGGGGAGAGTAGGCAAGTCTATGTGGTGAGTCTGGGGTTACAGTGGAAGAGACAGACTCCGAGGGTCACTGTAGGACAGTCATCTTTTTCTTCTGCCGGAGGACATATGACCTCTAACACACTGATTGTAGGATGAAAAAAATGATGCATCACGGGGTCTCCATTGTAATAAGGAAGGTTTCTCCTTCAATTGTGCCTTTCCTGTCCTGGAGATTAACCCCCCCATACAAAAAAAGAAATCCATCAGTCCTAAATATTGAGAAATCACGGTTGAGCTTAATGATGAGTTGTTTCAAAATACTGAGTGATTTGATGTGTCAGTGTGTTGACCTGAAAGCTAAATCTGCTGAGCCTTCCTCAGGACAGAGGAGGAGTTTTAATTTGCATGAAAATAGTTCAGTAGGGTGGATTGCTTATTGAAAAAGAACAAGGTACCTATAACGGTTTATCAGTACCCGATCGGGAAAACTGACACACAGGTCAAGGACAGAGGTGGGAACTTAAAGTCAAGCTGCACCACCATCACTACAACAAACTAGCAGGACCTATGTCTCTCTGTGCCCTTTTCACAGTTCAAGTATCTTTCTGTAGCCTCTCTGCCCTCTCTCACCTTGTCCTTTTTTCGGGTTCATCCTCCCCCTTTTGCAGGCTTTGTTCCCCTTTATGCAGATGGACTTTAACTCTTGTGCAGGCCCTGTCACCTGGTTCTCTTCAACTGGCAGTCCATTCTCTCCTGCATGCCCAGTCTCTCCTTTGCAGGCCTGCTCTCTTTTTGTCCACTCCATGACCAGTCTTCCTTTCTGTAAACCTCATGCTCATTCTGGCGCTGGGCAGGTCACGAGTATTTGTGCCTTTTCAGACTCAGCCTTTCTCAGCACATCCCTGCGACTGATTCTGTCTTCGACAGCCTCCTTCACTTGCTATTTATTGCCGGGAATTGTGTTCAACAGACTCTTTACAGGTTGTTCTGTTCCTCTGGAATTGGGGGTTAAAACTAAAAAAAAGACTCCGATATCAAATACAAAAAATCTAGAAACCGAAATTGCTTTGACTAATGCACCTTGCTGCGTAGCACAGTGCAAAAATGCAAAAGATATATGCTTGGCAAACATACCCATTTTTAGGTCTAGCCAATGGAAAACAAGCATTGGCATAGCAATAGGTCTCGCTTATTCGAAACTTTAACATATTAGTATTGTAAATGACAATGACTTTTATTATTGCAGGTTTTTTAAGCAAATAAATAAAAGACGTTGCCATTTACAATGCCAATAGCTAAAAATCTCGCAAGTATAAAACATATTGCATTGCAAATGCTTGTGTACCCTTCCTCTTAGCGAAAGGACCAGTACCATTTGCAATACTGATAACTCACACTAGTACAAATGCAATGCGATAGATTTCGCAGTTACAAAAAAGTTAACTATTGCCATTTTGCATTAGAGCATTTTCTTTGTTTTTTAGAAAGGAAAAAAAATAAAAAAAACAATGTCATTTACAATGCCAATAGCTCAAGATAATGTAATTGCGAGACCTATTGCATTGTAAATGCTTTTTTCTTCAAAGCCATTGTTGTACGTATCAATAGTACAGAACCAAGCCAGGGGGATTAGGGGCCCTCTGCACGCCACTTGTGCCTGCATTTCACTATGTAAATGGGAACATAGGAACAGGGCAGACTTTAGAGGTGGTGACACGCAGTGCAATAATCTCTGTTGGTGCCTCCCACCAAATCTCCATCCCACTATCACCCTTCAATGCAGTGCCATAGCTAGACCACGTGCCCTGCATTTGCTGTCCCAAAGGCATGTAAAAGCAGGGGGCGTGGGTGCTGGCGATTCCTGTGCTGGCCGCAGTTCAGAGCAGGGGGGAGCTAGTGATATTCCAATTACGTATGCAGGTAAGAAAGGGGGAGAACGCTGCCCCCAAAACTCAGACCGTCCCTCCTTGCTACGCCGCTGCTACAACGGTGCTCATTTTCTCTCCAATGCTCCTCTCTCCATCTGAATATTTTCTTTTATAGCGCTACTCTTCCTAATGTAGTTGTCAGAGCACTTTACAACCCTTGCACATATTCAACAGAAACAAAGAATCATATATGTTTGTAAATCAATGAATAGTAAAATGTTACATAAGACAATGAGGGCTACAAGGAGTGAGAGCTACCTATCATCCATACTGGTAGGCAATGTATGTTATAAGTAGGTCTGGATGGAATTTTTAATTCTGCCTGCAGAATTGGAGGAATTTTGTAATTGTTTGTTACTCTTCTAATAACAGAAATACTCATAAATTCCACCGCTCCGCCGTTGGAATAAATTTGCAGAGGTAGTTGTTTTTCAAAATGGCCAGAAAAAGGAGTAGTCACTCTATGTTTAAAAACGACTGCAGAATAAAGTTCAAGCTGCAGTGTTTTTTAAACATAGAGGGACTCCCCCCTCTTGTGGCCCTTTTTAAAGATCACTGCAGTGCATATCCCTCAGCGCCCTTACATACTCTGCAGTAATCCCTGCAGACTGTGTAAGGGCAACGATGGGTATGCACTGCAGAGTGACATGCAGTGTGGTTTCTAAACTTTAGAAACCACTACATACCACTCGGTGGCGGTGCCCTTACATACCTGCAGCATAAGGACTGCAGAGTAATTAAGGTGCCAAGTGGAGCTTGGCTGTGCAATTTCCCTAGTCAAAATGCATCTTTGCACCATTTTTGGATGCAAGGGTGCATTTTGCACTAAGAAAATAGGGCCAAATGCCTACTCCTCCCATCGCGGAATTCCACAGAGTCTGGTGGAATGTTAATGGAATTTTGCAAAATTCTGCATACTCAAACTCCGCCAATTCCGCCCATTCCTAGTTAAGAGTGCATGGTCTGGAGAAAAGTGAAGTCAAGATTTAAGACATAACAGTGCTTTGGGTTACCAGCACTAACAACATTTTAACTACCAAAATGAATCCTTGTTTAGCAACCTTAGGCTAACAAAAGAATGAGTAAAAAAAAGGCTCTAAGCTCAAGCCTTGCAGTTTGCCTGCAGCTATTTGACCTATAGTGGATGGGTTGTAACTTTAAAACTGCAAGTAACAAAATAATCCCTGTGGCAAAGAAATAATCCACGGGCTATTTATATAAAATACAAATCTGTGATCTGCATGTTACATGTCACAGGCTCTGCACATCAGGTCCAACTATTTCCTGTTTACAAGGAAGGTCGAGTTTCCCTGTATCTCTGCATTGTTTCTCTTCCTTCATTACAGCTCAGATTTTACGTTTTTGCCTGTGACATTATAAGACAGGACAGGAAAGAAACATGCGACCAGAAATCAGAGAAAATGAGTAAGTGTGAGGCAGGTTGTTGACATGCACAGACACTTTGCACGTAACCCACAGCTCCCAGAGTTTCACTCCATGGAATTCCACGGAGTTACATAAAAACGCTGTGAGATTCCCTGGAGTTCCGCGAGCAGGCGGAATTCGGCACGATGTGCTGCTCATGCTGAGTTTTAGTGCTGGGAGCTTGTTCCGCACTGTAAAATCAGCACAAAAGGCACCATGCGGCACCCCAGAGGGTGCTGCTACTTATTGTTGCTCAAGCAGATTTTCTCCTCAAGCTATAGCTTTCTCAACTTGAACAGTCGTAACCTGTTTTTCTGGACATGGCAATTAGACGTTTGAACAATACAAATGCTAAGTCAACAAACATGTGCAGATATTTTTCCCCTTTAGCCCTAATATGTATTCCCAGCAAGCAAGACTCAGGTGTGATTGGGAGCGCTTTGTCAACTACTGCGGAGGTTAACCAAACAATCTCTGCCCAAGTGTTTGGTAGCACCGGGCACTCTTATACCATATAAATAAAGCCTGCGTCTAGCATCCGACACCTTGGGCAGGCAGACAAAGTGGCTGGGCACATGCGTGCAATCCGACAGGGTACGAGATATGTTTGGTGAATATAATTAAATTGTGTGAGCGGAAGTGTGGGTTCCCCGACAAGTGTCGAACCTGGCTCATGGACTGATCCCATTGTTTATCTAACAGTGGTGCTCATATGTCTTGTGACCAGCAGTCGCACGCCTGGTTGTCCGGCTGCCAACTGTGAGTTAGTATGGCCATGTAAAGGGCTGTTATGAGCCTGTTCACAGCCCCATGTGTATTGGGGCTGCTGTTGGACGTTCAACTGAACCCTGCACCCAGTGTGAGGAAACTGCTACATATATCGCACAATATGAAAAACAGTGTACAGCAGCAATCCTCCCGGAGTCCATGAGGTCCTTGAAGGAAAGAAACAACCACTGCATGTTTCAGCCGAGCTTGCTGCCAGCTCTGGATTTCATGGTTACAAACGACCCCCTGGAGCAGCACTGACTACCACAAAGGGATTAATGGGGAATATGCTGGCAAGGTTGCACTGCCATCAACATACCACAGCCAGCAACAGTGTGCAATCTGTATTTGATGCGATGAGTGAAAGGACCGCTGCCTCAAAGAGGAGAGCCAGGCATAATAGGTATTCAGTCCAACATTCTGCATACTGTTGTGCGTTATGAGCAGTGAGTCAGTCCCAGCCAGTAAACCAGCCATTGAAGCTGAGCTGCGGTGTAGTCGAGCTAATAGTTAAGAGCCCCCGTCCCCTTCGTTGGCCTGTGAAGCCACGAGATCACCAGCCAGCACCTACCAGGGCTCCAGATCAACTCTATGAGGGGCTTATTGAGTTCTGCAAAAAAGCAAACAGGGAGCTTAATGGGTAGTGCCGCAAAGAAATACAATAGGCGAGGTAGAATACGTATCTTGGAGATCACCTTTCTGTCCAAAGGGGACAGAGGTAGCGATGTTTAGAATAGAAGGGATCCGCATATGGAGGTCAAAGCGCATTCCATTTTTAATGACCATAATCCAGTTGAGTATAGCACATAAAACTTAGTTAACATGCGACCAGGGGAGAAGAGTGGTCTGGCGCTCTGTCAATCTGACTAAGATTACCAAGAAATTGTGTTCAGAACATTTGGGTTTCATTTTTAACTGTCTCCAGACTGCCCAGGAGTGCTAAACGGGTATATATGCTTTTGCCAGGCTGAGCTCTGCAATTAAAGAAGTACTTTCCAGACCATATAAGATTCAGCTTGATATGCATCCATCTTGGTTTGAAGGAAATTGTAGGTCGTCCAACAAACTACTCAGGGAGGCTCTTGATTCGACCCCCAAAAATAGGACTCTGATTCCCGTAGAATTTATAAAGCGGCATTGTGTGAGAGGAAGCTGGCCAACACCTGGTTTAACTTGATGTCTTTTTGCAAAAGGCAAAATACCAGCCTGTTCTGAGATATGGTTAATGATATTAAGTTGCAGAATGTTAATAAGTGCAGTTCGGGCACAAACATTAGCCCAGATCAGTGGGTGGATCCTTTCCATAAAATCTATAACCTCACTATCACCACGTTTAACAATGTCCACATTTCCCTCTGTCTAACTGATATAGTCTTCTACCTCTCGGAGGTAGTTGAGGCCATTACTGTTAGTCCGCCCAATAATTCCCTGGGGCCAGATGGCGTGCCGATGGACTTCTATAAGGGCATCTTAGATCTGTGGGCCCCACTACTTTCAAGCTATATCAGCGCTGCATGTGCCTTTGGGTTCTGCATTCTTAGCATTGTGCCATTAATGTTTCTATTTTTAAGAAGGGTAATCGTGCCAGCCCTAGCTGCCATTTGCCAATTTTCCTCTTGGATTAAGTTGTGAAAGTAATCAAGAGGGTTGTGCTTAAGTGCTTGACTTCATGGATGGGTGAAAATCATATCCTTTCAAAGGAGCAGTATGGATTCCGTGAAGGACTGGGTACAATGGAGCAATGTCTTAATCTCCATCAATTGGTTAGCAAATATACGATTGCTAAGCACCGCTCTATAAAATTGGCCTTCATGGATCTCTCCTGCACCTTCCACTGCGTGGTGAGATCTAAACTCTGGTATGTTTTGTTGGGTCTGGGGATGGATCACAGTATTGTCCCCTTTTTGCATGCCCTCCATCATGACCTGGAAGCTTTTGTAAGATATGGCATCAATGGTGAATGCCCTGACCCTTTCAGCATTTCATGGGGGTGAAGCAGGACAGTGTGCTCGCCGGGTACGCTTCTATTTTATATAAACAAACTTAAAGCAGCACTGATTCAACAGAGCAGGGACATGCTAAGGGTTAAGAATATGGTGGTCACAGCCCTATTGTATGCCGATGATGCTGTGTAAATGCAGAGAAATCCAAAAGGCCTAAAGATTCTGTTAAACACTTTGCTGATTTTATGTCCAAACTAAAACTTAAAACAAACTCCTCCATGACCCTTATCATGGCTTGCAGTCCTTCCCATCTCAAATGCCTCAGCCTTATCCTACATGGGATGCCCATTTCCAGAACGCTTGAATTCCTTTACCTAGGCGGGACATTTGACTCCAAAGGTACTGTCACAGGAAAAAATTGCTGTTTTAACAACTTATCAGGACCATCTTCAAAATATTGTTTGCACATGGATTTAAATCCTTGCAGATTGCATTGAACATTATAGAGACTGTCAATGTCACTAATGTCATGTCCTAATGGTACAATGATTTTAGAAAATGTTTATGAGATTTGTAACTTGCATTGTCTAAGTTTTAATCTTGTGATTTGCTGACTATTTTAGATGGATTCATGTGTCTTTCTCTGTGATATACTAGACATAGTATTTATTGTAAGTTTTTAATTTGGTTTTATGGTTTCATTTTAAAATTGAAAGTTTGTTGATTGATTGATTGATTGATTGATCTTTTATTGGATCTTATGTACCATGGCATGATTATAGAAGGGTGATAGATTACTGAATAGTGCACTGTCATTTTAGTGTTTCAATGGATTGTTCTTTGTATGTGGGTATTGGGATAAATATAGAAATGCAATTTATAAATTTTACAGTGTTTTATGTGTTTTTCTTTGTGTTGCATTGTCTGCATAATATAAAAAAATATAAATAAATACTAAATAAATAAATTGGCACTCTTCCTCACTTCTGAAATACGGATGTATGACGGAACAACAAGGGTATATACGAATGCCTTTACAATAACGCTGGAACCACAACAGCATCTTTTCAAGAAAGTCTTTGGAACATCTGTTTTTTTACCACAAATATGCCTTCACCACGAATGTCTTTACCACGAAAATGTAGGCATTTCCATTGTAAAAGCATGATGATAAAGGCATATGTATGGTAGAGAATTGACATTTAAGTTTAACCCTGTTTCTATTTTTTATCAACACACACACATACACACACACACATATATATTTGAATATATTATCTACTGGCGGTCGACAGTAGATAGTTATAGTTAGGACCTATTTTCCAGAGGAAATCCGCAACATTCTATTCCCAATAAGTCTGGCGCCGGTTGACGAATCTTGGCGAAATTTTCCAAACTTTTGGCCAGCTCCGCTCCGCTCCTACCCTGAAAGTTTCGTGGTGATTCGTCAAGCGGGGATGAGAAAAAAGGAGGGTCCCAAAACGCGTTTTCCCCATGCAATTTCCCATAGGATCTGTTGTCGCAGCTACAGCCCGAACCGCTGAACGGAATTACACCAAATTTGGCAAAGAGGTAGTCCTCAGTTCAGACTCGTGCCTTATGCATAAATGGTGTGAATCCGTTCAGTAGTTCCTGAGAAAATTAGAGTTAAAAGTACATATATATCTATGGCCGGGGAGGATCTGCGGACCCTACCCGCACCGTAAGCGCACCCTCCCCGAACCGAGCGTGCACCCTCCCGATCGCGCACTGAATGCTAATTGGCTGTCGAGTGTCTGTCTACATTCGAAACCAGGAACTGTTGACGGCCATTTTCTGCCTCGGTAGAAGCGAGGCTGAAGAAGCAAAGGGAATAAGTGTGTAAAACATATAAAGGGGGCAGAGTGGAAATACTCTGACCCTCTAGAGGTGCTTAGGGGGTCCCAGAAGGACCCCCTGGGGCCCCCTTTAAAAGAAAAAAAGACAGAATGCGCATGATGTTTACATGTATATGTGTGGAAAATGAAAGGGAAACTTTTCCATTCTTTGTTTTTGCTGAAAGGTGCACAGTGCAGAGATTCTGTAAAAGAAAATCTGGTGTGTGACTGATATACTTCTTAATCTACAAAACAACTTGAAAGGTGAGTTATTTAGTTGTGAGGGGATGTATGTAGACTATTTTGATTTTAATCGGACTAATGTATTTCTCCTGCTAAAGTGTAGGGAGTACTTTTTTTCTCTACAATCTTATTGACAGTGTGTGTGCATGTAGAAACCATTCTGTGATAAGCATTTGTGTTTTTCATGTGTTTGAAAACAGATAACTGTGCTGTTTTTATATTTTGGTAGAATTAGAAACCAGTCATTGTTGATGAATTTGTGAAATGAGTTATGTTTCTATATTAAAATGTAGTACTCCTTCTAGATGAAGAAATGTGTTTTGGTATAGTGCAAGGGATAGTGTTGTTTGTCTAGAATCACACAGTGAGTATGTGTGCATTTGGGAACCACTGTGAGAGAAACATTTGGTAACATCGTGTATTTGCTGACAGATAACTGTTTTAAAACCTGTCATGTTGTCAAGTTTTAGTAGCATTAGAAGCCAGTCTTTGCTTATGCATTGATAAAATAAGTCATGCTTTGACACTAATGTGCTGTACTTTAATATGTAGATTGTGTGTAGTCTCCTGACCCCTTGCACAGTAGTGAATGAGTTTTGGTGAGCTGCTAGTGATAGTGTTGTTTGTCTAGAATCACACTGTGAGTCTGTGTGCATTTGGGAACCACTGTGAGAGTATGTGGTAACATCGTGTATTTGCTGACAGATAACTGTTTTAAAACCTGTCTTGTTGTCAAGTTTTAGTAGCATTAGAAAGCAGTTTTTGCTTATGCTTTGATTAAATGAGTCAGGCTTTGACACAAAAGTGCAGTCCTGAAATATGTAGATTGTGTGCAGTTCCCTTACCACTTCCACTGTAGTGAATGAGTTTTGGTAAACTCCTAGGTATAGTGGTTGTTGTCTAGAATCACACTGTGAGTCTGTGTGCATTTGGGAACCACTGTGAGACAAGCATTTGGTAACATTGTGTATGTTCTGGCAGATAACTCTTTTAAAACCTGTCATGTTGTCAAGTTTTAGTAGCATTAGAAGCCAGTCTTTGCTTATGCGTTGATTAAATGAGTCATGCTTTGAAACTAATGTGCTGTACTTAAATATGTAGCTTGTGTGCAGTACCCTTACCTCTTCTAGACTAGTGAATGAGTTTTGGTAAACTGCTAGGGATAGTGTTGCTTGTCTAAAATCACACTGTGAGTCTGTGTACATTTGGGTAAGGATTGTGATAGAAGTGTTTGGTAACATTGTGTATTTGCTGACAGATAACTGTTTTAAAATCGGTCATGTTGTCAAGTTTTAGTAGCATTAGAAGCTAGTCTTTGCTTATGCATTGATAAAATGAGTCAGGGTTTGACGCTAAAGTGCAGTACCATATACTATTCTCTACACTGTGCCAGAACTGAAAATTTAAAAGTTTTACCCAGGCACTGTCCTAGCAGTAGTCTGATGATTTAGTCAGTTTCCAAGTACTCATGTTGTGAACCATACATTACCACATAGACTGCTTCAAATGTCTGTGCAGTATGCATGCAGTCTTCTAACATACTATACACTTGTCTTTCACATCTTCAATTCCCCAGTCAGTATCCATACAGTCCAGCAAACATCCTGTCACTCCCTTTGCACTCCTCTAGTGACCCATTCAGTACCAAGTACTAATCCATTCACCGTGTCAAAAGCCAACCACTTATAAATTCACCCAGGCACTATCCTTGCTGTACTCTAATCATTCCGTCAGTTCCCAAGTACTTATGCAGTGAGCCAGGCCTTAGCACATAGACTGCTTCAAATGCCTATTCACTATGCATGCAGGCCTCTAACCACCTACACAGTTGTCTTTCACACCTTCAATTCCCAAGTCAGTATTCATACACTTCTAGCAAACACCCTGTCACTCACCCAGTGTGTCTCCTTATAGTACTGTAATCATTCAGTCAGTTAGCATGTAGTCTTTTAGTGAGGTAGGCTTTAGGGCATGAACTGCTTTAAAGTAGTATGCACTATGCATGTAGTGTTTTAACCATCGTCACACTTGTGGTTCAGGGCTATAGTTTCTTAGTCAGTTTTTATATAAAATGTATTTGTACAGTAATGGAATAGTATAAATTTGAAAGTTATTAATATACATTTATTTGTGATTCTTTTTTACAGATACAGAACAGGAGTGTTTCTCATCTGTTTGCACTCTTCTCGTGCAAGATTGTTTGGATGAAGGGTCCTTCGGTGTTTCATCATACTTGCCGTGCCGTACGAGTATTTCTTGTTAGGATCCCCTTGCAACAGAACTCTTTTGCATATCTTGCACGTGACCAAGGTGGCATTGATCTTTGTTTGCCCCTCGGGAAAAGTAAAACATTTCCACACCACTGCAGGAAAACGTTGTGGGCGTGGTGCGTCCTCCAAAAATTCATCCTTAGATTCGGTGAATATTTTAAAGCGACAACATTTACAGATTTTTGTAAGTTAAACTTATAAAATTTTGTTAGCTGTAAGCATTTTATATATCTGTGATTTGTATCTTGTGGTATTTTGTTGAGAATAGCATCTTGTTGTTTTTTTAACAATCTTTTTGATTGTTTTTTTTTTTGCCCGCTGTTAAGTGATGAGTACGATTGAAATCACTATTTTTAGTGAAATTTAATATATTCTGAGAACAGCAAAAAAGGCAAACAAATTACTTTGTGGAAATTATGCTGTGTTGTAAAAAATGTATTATTACATGTTATCATTTTTTTTTCTTTTCTTTCACAGATCCAAATGTAAAAATAAGCAATTTATATGAATTTAGATTGCAATGAAAATCTGAAAAAAATGTATACCATTTTTTATTGCTATTACTGTGAAGGTAAGTTTAACTAAGTGTCAATCTGCAAGAAGCTACAAAGTTGAAACACATTTCTAAAAATACTCTGTTTATACCTATGTAGTTTTGAAATCTGACCATAATCAGATATCATGTGAACTACAAAAAAAAGAGATTTGAGGGGTTCATAATCTTTCCCATTGTAGCTATTGAAGGACCGCAATTATTTCAATCATTCTTCTTTGAACATCTTTGCAGACAAAACTCTGTGCTTACCTTCTATCATTCGCAAGGAATTTTTAAACTGGAAATATGTCACTTTTTGTAACATAGTTATTGCGCAAGACACTCTTTCATATTTACAAAGAGAGGAAAAGGCACTCTGTGCACTTTTTATACTCCATGTAAATACAACCTCATCATGCACACCAGTTTGCGTTGAAAGGGTGTTCTATAAGTGTTGTTGTGCATGATTGCACTGAATACTCATAGAACAAGACACATGTCTAGATTTGTCAGAAATCATAAAACTCGATTTGTGTGTGAATGCTGCACCATTCTAAAATTGGTGTAGGAAAGCACAACAAGGAGAATTGGTTTCATTTCTCCACATTTTTACATCTTCAATGCATGCTAAAATGCTCAGCATACATTGAAGGTGAAAAATGCCTCTACTGATTGTTTTTGTGCAGGAAGGTGTGTCTTCCTGATCAAAAACAAACAGCACATGACACAGATATCCTTGCACTATGGTGCAAGGGTGCCTGTGTCATCACATGGCTGCAGTTTAAGCAGCCGTGCAGAGAGAAGCATAGATGTGCAACATATTTATGTACATATGTTGCATCCCTGTGCTTCGGAACTACTACAGCTCACTGTAGTTAATGAGGTTACTGTGTGATGCTGCAGCACTTCCTCATATTTCTGCACTCATACATTCACCATACGCTACTAATGCATTCGTTCAGTCAATTACGTACTACACATACATTCATCTAAACTTTCACAGACAAACAAACAAATATAGCTCTTTTTTTAACCAGGAAAGTTAGTTCTTAGAAGAACTTTTTTTTTTCTTCTTTTTTTTTTTTTTTTTTTTTGTACTTTTTGGAACAATTTTGTTATTTCTTTGTTTTTTTCAAAAGGAATAAAAGACAACAGGAGGAACAAAACAGTCAACTTCTGCAAAAAAATAAATAAACACAAGTTTAGCACTTGTGGTTTTGCTGCGCTCGGCAGATTAGTTCAATTGACTGCTCGCCGTAACATAGTAGTTTGTTGCATTTAATGCAACTAATTTTTCGTTTTCCAAATTCTGGACGTATGTCCGGGTGAGTGCTCGATGGTGATGCTGCAGAAGTGCTTGCCACTGCCGGCTGAGGCTGCTGTCGGAGTCTTCTGCATTCCTGCTTGGCCAGGTTCACGGGATGCAGAGTCTTCAGGTGTTTTAACATACTCTCGGTCCCACAAGAGTATTTTTTTGATGGATCTCCTCTGGAAAGCACTCTTTGACATATTTTACATGTCACTTTAGTTGAATTAGTTTTATTTTGTCCTTCTGGGAAGGTAAAAAATTTCCACACCACAGAGGTGTATCTTTCTGTGCGTGGAGGTTCCACAACAAATTCCTCATCGGATGAATGGTCTGATTCTGATAGTGGCTGCTGTGCAGAAGCCATTGTCTTCAGAAAAATTGCAGCTGTGGAAATCTTCCCCAAAAAGTTTCTTCTAGTTCTAAGGTGTGAGATGTTCCTCCAAAGAGGCTCAAAGAAGAATGATTGAAATGGGTGGGGTCTTTCAATAGTTAGAATAGGAAGTGTAATGAACCAATCAAATTTCTTTTTTTGCAGGTCACATGGGATCCGTGCACCCTGCGCTTACACATCACGCATCCAGCGCGCATCCGCGAAATTCAATTAAAAAGAAATATAGGATTAGATGTAAAACTATATTACTTTTAAGACTAGTTTAGAGTTTGTCTTCAATTAATATTCACATGAAATACATATATATATGTTTTTTAAATGTTAAATATTTCGCCAGATCCGCGCACCCATCGCGTCATACACGCATATGACGCATCGCGGAAGCGTGCATGCGTCGCGTTACGTACATCGTACGTGTCGCGTATAGGCTTGGAGTCACGTACCGGTCACATTGGAAACACGTACCCAACGCATACCGTGCGCAGATGCTTTCGCGTAGGGATCGAGAACGGTGCACATAGGGTGCGCGAATCCCCAAAAAATGGAAAAAAAATAAAACATAAAGTTTTGAAAATATAGTTTAAAAATAGTATTAAAAATATAAAAAAATATTTTTAAAAAAAACAATAAAAACAAATAATATTTTTTAATTTTTCAAAGAATTAATTGAAAAAATAAGTTTAAAAATGGTGATAAAATAGTATTTCAAAAAAACATAATTAATGAAATTGACACACTGAAATTGAAAAATTTCGAAATCCAATGAAAATCATTAAACATGATATCTTTAGAGATAAGTTATAGATAGGAATTAGCATTTACAAAACCTTTGAAATTCACTGAAAAAACTACAGGTTTCATGCACGTTATAGTTAGGAATTGGCATTTAAAAAACCTTTGAAATTCACTGATAAAAGCATAGGTTTCAGGGGCGTTATAGTTAGGTTTTGGCATTTAAAAAACCTTAGAAATTCACTGAAAAAAACATAGGTTTTAGGGGCGTTAAAGTTAGCTGGACATTTCCCTTGTACAAAACCCTAGAAATTACCCCATTATAACTCGCGCCCCCGCAATGCACTGCTGATGATGTCACATATTACATCACTCATGACATGGTCAGTGACATCACTGATGACATCACTGATGACATCTCAAAGGACATCACTGATGACATCATCCACGTGATAAATTAGTGCATCTTCTCACACCCTAAT
This sequence comes from Triturus cristatus, assembly GCF_964204655.1. Taxonomy (NCBI): domain Eukaryota; kingdom Metazoa; phylum Chordata; class Amphibia; order Caudata; family Salamandridae; genus Triturus; species Triturus cristatus. The sequence goes on along the minus strand of NC_140594.1, from coordinate 535,630,925 downwards.
ATAACCTTTGATACACCGACTCAAAATTTCAGACAGCCATTTTGAAACCCATAGATACTCCAATACCAATAACTACATACCCACTCATTAACTCCTAGGTCTACATACACCTCCACTCACTCACCTGTACAGTCACTCCGTACAAGACTATCATATGCATTTAGACACCTATATAGACACTCACACACCGCCAATCATCCATTGAGGTACTGACACACCTAGTCAGTCGTGCAAGTAAATAAACACAGTCCAATTTACTTACCTATACAGTTAAACACACTCAAGTTCACTTACTCATATAAATAGTACCACATTCTTACGCTCTTATACAATCATTGATACAAGCACATACTCATCCATACAGCCACTCTCACAATCACACACTCTCACATATACCCACTTATATACTCTTACACACATATATACTGCCTTTCACATATGTAGTTAGTCACACATGTACCACTGAGATATACATTCAATCCCTAACACACCCATACATACACTCATCCAACCATACAGTCCATCACAGATGCATTCTTAAAACCATGCACCCATAGAATCACCCACTCACACATCTATGCATAGAGTCACACATACCCTACCCACACAAACACTCAGGCACCCATAGAGATACTCAGACAACCAATCAATAACCCATATAGAAACTCATATAGCTATTCACAAAACCATGCAGCCACTTATACACCTACACACAGACACATACAGACATTCACAAAGTTTAGTCACTAGTCTGCAGTAAGATACATTTAATGACTCACTTATAGAGTCAGTTACGCACCTAGAAAATCATCCATTCACACACTTGTACACCCACTCATTCTTCAACAGACCTTTCCCTATATCTATTAAACATATTAAAACAGAAACACATACTCACTGGATGATGTCATCAGTGATGTCATTTGAGATGTCATCAGTGATGTCACTGACCATGTCATGAGTGATGTAATATGTGACGCCATCAGCAGTGTATTGCGGGGGCGCGAGTTATAGTTAGCTGAACTAACTATAACGGGGGAATTTCTAGGGTTTTGTACAAGGGAAATGTCCAGCTAACTATAACGCCCCTAAAACCTATGTTTTTTTCAGTGAATTTCTAAGGTTTTTTAAATGCCAAAACCTAACTATAACGCCCCTGAAACCTATGGTTTTTTCAGTGAATATATATATAAATATATATATATATATATATATATATATGTATGTATGCTTCACTTAAACCCGGAAGCCTGGTGCTTAGAGCGCGGCTGTCCTAGCAGGGTTCCGAAGCCCGTAAAATCAAAAAAAGCAATCCTCTTCCAAATAATGAAAAAGAAGGTCTGGGACATCCAGGGATGCTTACACACACTTTATTCAGGCAAAGTTACGCCTCACCGATGCGTTTCGCTTCTCAGCTTGGTCACGGTGCGGTTGAAGCTTCAATACTAAGAGTGGGCATAGTGGGCGTAGTGGGGCTACGTGAAGCAGCGCGTAGTGTGCCCAAATCTACGCACACTCGCGTGCTACGCGTAGCCCCACTACGCGCCACCCGCCTCCCGCCTCCCGCCCGCCCTCCTTTTAAATCAAACCCGCATGTAAAATAAATAGGAAGTAAAGAAACTTACCTGAAGCGTGGCGTCTCCGGGGCTCTCTCTTCCATTTCCAACTTCTTCTGACAAATGCGCATGGGCGGACGCCCGCACATGGGCATTTCTCGCAAGAAATGCGCATGCGCGGGCCTCCACGCATGCGCATTTGTCAGAAGCAGTCGGAAATGAGGAAGAGGGAGCCCCGGAGACGCCGCGCTTCAGGTAAGTTTCTTTACTTTTTATTTATTTTACATGCGGGGTTTGATTTAAAAGGAGGGTGGGCGGGTGGCGGCGGCAGCCAGCTACGCTTCGCCCTGGCGTGTGCGTAGCGCTAGCCTGCTTCGCCTACTTTGAAAACTGCGAAGCAGGCAGCGCTACGTACACTACGTGGGCGAAGCGTAGTGTCACGCCCAGGGTTTTTCAATACTGCCATTTTTTAAACACGCATGATCAGTAAAACTAACAACGGACAGCGTTACAGTCACAGTGTTACACACGATCATAAGCGCAATCTTTAAAAGTCTAATAAGAACATAATCCCAAATGATGCAAATAGTTTGCAATGATAATCTTAAAAACAATCAATCAAGATTACTCATTATGTTACATGCACAATACATTTCTTGTTTTATATTTCATTAATAAGAATGTGCAAAAATGTGCTAATGATGTCGTGAAACACATCGTAATGTCAGCATTATGGACACAACACATACAAAATCGATAACTTGAGGCAAGTGCCAATGACCGTGTACCAAGAGTTTATTAATATTAGCAAGAGCAATGCTCCGATATTAAAGGCATTACTGCTACCAAATAAGTACCACCCAAGTGGGCATATCTGAACTCAAATACTCGATCACAATGCATGATAACATGAAAAAACATCACAGTCTAGCCCCAGTGGGCAAATGACAGCCAATTGTTGGTTTAGACTATACAGCTCTCAGTGAATACTGATGTAGGTCCTTACAGCCTCGACATTACAGCTGACCATCCTACGTGTACAAAAAAAAGAACAGAAAAAAGTCAAAAACCTTCTTGAATAATGATCTAAAATTCATTATATAACTCTTAAACTTACGAAATTTTAATTAAACACTAAACAGTTAGGAAGTCTCTACAATAAAAAACGTATTATTAAATTATTAATAAATATTCAATACATTAATTTTCCTTGCACTCTTTACAAATGCACTGCCATCTCCTCACTAGAATTCAAACCTGTTGGGGTTAGTGTATCGAAATCTATAAAAAGTCTTGATTCCATTCTTCTAAGTTGACGTTCTCTGTCACCACCCCTTACTTCTAGTGCTATCTCATTTAAAATTACAAATTACAATAATTTATCATTCTGCTGGTGCATCATAGAGAAATGGCGTGCTACAGGGATTGTGCATCATTCTTACGGATAGCACGTAAATGTTCTAATACCCTCTTCTTAGCATGATGGACAGTGCTACCAATATAGAACTTACCACAAGGGCAAATCAAGCAATAAACACAATATTCCGTATCACACGTAGATACCTTATTGCAACTAAGCTCATCTTTGAGCGATCTACTTCTTCTGAACGTAATATGTGGAGTTTCATGAATATAATTCTGTAAAATCTTATCGGTTCGCAAAATGCGCCAATTTTGATTAAACATTTTTCGAATTTTGTAAGCTGCATTAGAAAAGGTAGTGATGAATCTGACCTGATCAGTTTCATTCCCTATTCTGGGATTTGGATGTAGCAACTCTGGTCTCAACAAGGCATCCGCCTTTACTGTAGCTTGATTAATACATTTGCTATTATAGCCTCTCTCTTCAAATCTTTTTCTCATTATCAATTTTTCTTTGTCATATTCCTGCTGTGTACTGCAATTACGTTTAGCCCTGATCAGCTCACCAAAAGGAATACTGTTGATTAAGCTAGCAGGGTGAGCACTGTTAGCATTTAATAAACTATTGCCTGCAGTCTGTTTCCTGTGTAGTTTAGTAACTAACATAGAATCATGGACTTCAATTTCAACATCTAGAAAAATATTCCTCTCTTTGCTGATGTTTGCAGTGAATCGTAGATTCATATCATTGTTGTTAAGCGAGGAAACAAACCGTTCAGCTGATATAATGTCCCCTCTCCAGATTAAAAAGATGTCATCTATAAATCGAGTCCACATAACTATGTTGTCTTCATATATTTTTCCCAGTTTTCGGATACCTGCTCCTCCCACCAGCCCATGAATAAATTCACATAGCGGGGGGCAAGCAGGTGCCCATTGATGTTCCTTGGGTCTGTCTATAAATGTTTTGATCAAAGAGAAAAAAGTTATTACTCAAACAGTACAAAACCATTTCTAATAACATTTCAGTATGTAGTAGTAAAGAAACGGATCTTGCTCTCAAGAAATGTCTTACAGCCTGGATCCCCAGGTCATGCTTGATGCAGGTATAGAGACTGGTAACGTCTAATGTTATCAGTAAAAAATTGGTCTCCCATGTGATGCCCTCAATCAGTGTCAAGAAATGTGTAGTGTCTTTTAGGTAAGCTGGCAATGTACAAACAAACAGTCATAGGAAATAGTCTCTCAATTTTGAAGTCATTTCCAATTGTGATCCCATCGAGGTGGTTTATCAGGATCTTTATGTAGCTTAGGAAGTAGGTACATGATGGGAAGATGCGGATGTTTGCAATATAAACTAGAAAACTCCTCCCACTCAAGTAATCTTGATCTTTCCAGTTTACTAGCATCTCATTGTATCTTGCATATGATGCCTGTACCTCTGATTTGCATAAATTTGCCTGAATAAAGTGTGTGTAAGCATACCTGGTGTCCCAGACGTTCTTTTTCATTAATTGGAAGAGGATCGCCTTTTTTGATATGTAAATATATATATATATACAGTCACTGGAAGATGCTGTCAGTGATGTCATCAGTGATGTCATTTGAGATGTCATCAGTGATGTCACTGACCATGTCATAAGTGATGTAATATGTGACGTCGCAGCAGTGCATTGCAGGGGGGCGAGTTATAGTTAGCTGAACTAACTATAATGGGGGAATTTCACTGGTTTTGTATGAGTGAAATGTCCAACTAACTATACCGCCCCTGAAACCTATGGTTTTTTCAGTTAATTTCTAAGTTTTTTTAAATGCTAATTTCTAACTATAACATGCCTGAAAAGAATGTGTTTTCAGTGAATTTCAAATGTTTTTTAAATGCTAATTTCTAACTATTACGTGCCTGAAACCTATGTTTTTTTAAGTGAATTTCAAAGGTTTTTTAAATGCTAGTTTCTTACTGTGCCTACAGAGGTAGGACATGTGAAGAAAGAAGAAAAAAAGCACAGAAAGAAGCAAAAGAAATGCAGAAAGAAGCAACAGAAGTCCAGAAAGATGAAGAAAAGTGCAGGAAGAAGCAAGACAGGTGCAGAAAGAACCAACAGAGGAGCAGAAAGAGGCCTTGTTGCAAAATCATCCTGTGCCCACAACTTTTTCAGACGGGTACTGGTGGTAACTGACTCTGACTTACCAGGCCTAGAGCCAGTGCTATGCTAAAAGATACTTAGAATACAGTGAAAACACCTACATACACTCTAGAACACTATGCGTTGGGGTACCCCTGTGATAGCATGACCTCCTCTGTAAGGCTCTAGTACATAATAGGGCAGGGGGATTAAAACGACCTCATAGTCAGAGGTGCAGTAATATGCTACTTTGACTAGTAGTCGCGTTTGCAGAGTGGTGTAGAAAGAGTGCTGGGTGTCCAACCAACGCTCAGGAATTCCGCTGCATAAGACTTACAAGAGGGACCAGGAGGGATTCTTGGCCCCCAAACTCCCTCAGGATTAAATTGGACTTCATCCCCCATCCCGTAGTCTGCCACGAGGCACGTTTGCCGAGTGGTAGAGAAAGGGGGCCATGGCCTCCGAAGACGTCTTAGTAATCCCACTGTGTGGGACTTACTAGAGGTAACAAGAGGGGTAGTTGGCCCCCAAGGACATCCTTGGGGGCCAACTTCCCAAACTATTACCTCCAGCCAGTCCCACACAGCAGCATTGGTAAGTACTCGTACCAGGCCACGGCCACTTTGCCGACCACTCTACAAACACGCTCCCTGGCATGCTCTTGGATGCTGATTGAAGTCCCCTTCACTGCTGGGGGTCCTTTAGGGGCCAACTAGCCTACCTTTTACCTCCAGTTAGCCCCATGTAGTGGAATTGGTGAGAGGTAGACAAAGGACATGCCCCCTTTCTCCACCACTCTGCAAACACACCCCCTGGCGCGTTGAAGTTGGGGGATTAAGTTCCCTTGAATCCTGAAGGTCCCTGGGGTCCAACTAACCCACCAGGTACCTCCAGTAAGCGCCACAGAGCTGCGTTGCAGAGAGTTGTAAAAAGAGGCGTGGCCTGGTCCACCTCTCTGCAACGCAGGTCTGTGGCACTTACTAGAGGTATCTGGTGGGCTAGTTGGCCCCCAAGGGCCCTCAGGATTGAAGGGGAAATAATTTCCCAATTTAAAATGTGCCACAGGGCGCGTCTGCACATATGTCATCTCAGGCCCTGCCACTCCCTTTACCACTGTGCAAACACACCCAATGGCACGTTTAAGTTGGGGAATTAAGTCCCCTTGAATCCTGAGGGTCCCTGGGGTCCAACTAGCCCACCAGGTACCTCCAGTAAGTGCCACAGAGCTGCATTGCAGAGAGGTGTAAAAAGGGGTGTGGCCTGGCCCACCTCTCTGCAACGCAGTGCAGTGGCACTTGCTGGAGACACCTGGTGGGCTAGTTGGCCCCCAGGGACCCTCAGGAATGAAGAGGAATTAATTCCCCAACTTAAAATGCGCCACAGGGCGTGTCTGCACACATGTCACCTTAGGCCCCGCCCCTCCCTTCACCACTGTGCAAACGTGTCCTGTTGTGCATTTTAAGTTGGGGGATTAAGTCCCCTTGAATCCTGAGGGTCCCTGGGGTCCAACAAGCCCACCAGATACCTCCAGTAAGCGCCACAGAGCTGCATTGCAGAGAGGTGTAAAAAGGGGCGTGGCCTGGACGCAGCACAGTGGCACTTACTGGAGATACCTGGTGGGCTAGTTGGCCCCCAGGGACCCTCAGGATTGAAGAGGAATTAATTTCCAAAATTAAAACGCGCCACAGGGCGTGTTTGCACACATGTCACCTCGAGCCCCGCCCCTCCCTTCACCACTGAGCAAACTTGCCCGTGGTGTGTCTTAAGTTGGGGAATTAAGTCCCCTTGAATTATGAGAGTCCCTGGGGTCCAACTATCCCACCAGTTACCTCCAGTAAGCGCCACAGAGCTGCGTTGCAGAGAGGTGTAAAAAGGGGTGTGGCCTGGACCACCTCTCTGCAACGCAGCCCTGTGGTGCTTACTGGAGGTACCTGGTGGTCTCGTTGGCCCCCAGGAACCCCCAGTATTGAAGGGAGTTAATTTCCCAATTTAAAACACGCCCCAGGGCGCGTTTGCTGAGTGTTGCTGGGAGGGGGCGGGGCCTCAAGCACGATCGGATCACGGTCCTTTTATTTTTTTGAAGGGGGGCTCTGTGGCCCCCCTTCTTTTTGCTGTTTTTGGGCCCTGGGGGCCCCATCCCCCAGGGCCTGACCACTTTTTAAAAATAAAATAAAAATCTGAACGGGAACGGGGCCTTGTGGGCCCACTCCCATGGCCAATCCTGACCCCGGGGATCCCATCCCCTGGGGCATGGCCACATTTTTTTTTTATGGAGGGGGGTTGCCGGACTTTTATACTTTTTAAATTTATTTATTATTATTTTTTTGGGAGGGGGGCCGTGTGGCCCCCCTCCCGGGCCACTTCTGGCCCAGGGGACCCCATCCCTCAGGGCCTGGCCATCGTTTTTTACATTTATTTTTTCAGAGGGGGGCCGCATGCCGCCCTCCTCAGGCCAATTATGGCCCCGGGGACCCCATCCCCCTTGACTGGCCTGCCTTTGTTTTTTTGTTTAGGGGAGGGGGGCCGCAAGGCCCCCCTCCCGGGCCACTTCTTGCCCTTGGGACCCCATCCCCCGGGGCTGGCCCCATCCATTGGGGACCGTGGGGGGACCCCAATTCCCCCACGGCCCCGCTGGCTCCCCACCTCCTGCAGAAGCCGGCATTGCTTTTCCATAAGGGGAGCTGCTGACATGCTGCTCCCCTTGTGGAAAAGCAATTCTGCTTTGCTTCATTGAAGCAAGAGCAGATTTCCCTGCTCTCGCTTCAATGAAGCAAAGCAGTTTGTAATAACAGGGCGGGAGCTGCACGGCTCCCGCCCTGTCATTGCAAACAGCAGTGTCCCGGGGGTGGGCACCCCGGGACACTGCAGGAGCCAGCCCTGGGGGTTGGCAGTCCCCGGGGCCATCAAGGGCTCCAGGAGGGGGGCCAGGGGGCCCCCTCCCAACGGGTGCACAGCCCCGGGGAGGTGGTAGTCCCCAGGGCTCGAGTGTCCATTATGGAACCCCGCATTTACATACTTAGTGCCCTGGGGAGGTGGCGGTCCCTGGGGCATGTGTGGGGGCTCGAGCCCCCCCACACAGGTACTTTAAGAAAAAAAATAGCCCTGGGGGCAGTGGTCCCCGGAGCTGCAGGGGAGCCATGTGCCCCCTGCAAATATTTAAGAAAAGCCCCAGGGGGTGGCGGTCCCTGGGGCTTGGGGAGGCCTTGGAGGCCCCCACACATAAAAAAAAAGCCCCGGGGGGTGGCAGTCCCTGGGGCTGCAGGGGGGCCATATGCCCCCCTGCAAATATTTAAGGAAATCCCCGGGGGGTGGCTGCAGTAAAATTCATAAGGATTTCACCTGTGAATGAAACGAAGAAAATAAATGAAACAGAACGAACATGTTGGAGTACTTTGATTAATTTTTGTCCAAAATTGAAAATTGTGGATAAAAAGTGGGATAATTCCAATTTATAGCTGTGCACCTGGTTTACGAGTGATACTTTGCTCCTTCTGCTAATGATGTTTAACTCAGCATGATACCAGGGTAAATCACGCAATTCAGGGAGCACGCAAAAAAGAGCAAGTTCAAATTAATTATGGCAATACAAAGGAATTAATGGAAAAACGAGGTATGCACTGCGATCTTTGTGATGTACGGAACACTCATCCATAGAACCACGCACCCCCCTATGTGGCCTCTCATACACCCACTCACACACCCACCCAAATACTCACATACCCCAAGCATGTGAGGTCAATAATATCGGCCACTGTTCGAAAACACATCCAAGTTCATTTACTTTTTTCTGCAAAAATGTGTTCAAAATTTATGTTCATACATCCAAGACACTGGGGACTTTCTGAAAAGGATGTATGACATCAATTGGGAAGATTCATATATACTTATCACAATGGATGTAACGTCACTCAATACGAGCATTTCCCACAGTAATGGTTTGAAAGCATATAAATATTTTTTGGGCCACATGCCATTGTGCCTTTTATAGCACACAAACATTATATTGTCAATGACAAAGTGGTGTCTATGCAATAGCTTTTTCCTCTTTGACAGGATGATCTACAGACAAAAAGAGAGGCATAGCAATGGGCACCTGCTATGCCCACAGTTATGCAAATCTGCATATGGGCTGGTGGGAGGAGCTGGTGCTCCGAAATGAATACACTGAAGAATGGTCTGAAAACGTGGTCCTTTGGACCTGTTTTATTGTTGATCTCTTTATTATATGGAGGGAAACAGAAGAAACTGCAAGAAAGAGTGAGGTGCACGTTTTGGATTTGACAGTTTATGTTAGCAATGGCAAGATCCAGATGAAAACATACAGGAAACCCACAACGTGCAATTCCCTGTTGCATGCCCGCAGTTTGAATCCATACAATATCAAATTTAGTATCTCATGCGCAGAGAATTTTAGAACAATGAGGAATTTTAGTGATAAGGGGGTCTAGGAGAAGTACAGGAAGACCTAAAGAAAAGATTTTTAAGTCGTGGTTATAACAACAAGATTATAGACAGTGCCTTTAGCAAGGTAAATCTTAAAGACTGTAAAGAAATCATTTTTCAGAGAAGTGCCATTTCAAGGAAAAAAGAGAATTAAAAAAAGATCAAAATGAGTTGAGAATAATCACAGGACACTGTAGAGAACATCAAAACATAAGAAAAATATTCTCTGCTCATTGGCACCTCATTAAAAGTTAGAAGTTAGATCCCCACTGTTTAATGAAAGCTAGAAGATAAGAGCAACCTTGCACTGTAAGAGTGATTTTGTAGTTTATGCTCTTCATTGCACCTGTCCCAAGATTTACATTGGCAGTACAATTTTAAAAGAGCATCTAAGAATACTGCAGCATACCAGGGCGATCAAGAATAATGACCAAAGCTATCCAGTGGCTCACAATTTCAAAGAAATTGATGATGGGGATGTGTCTATTCTAATATATTTTGTGATTGATTCAGTGACCCCCAACATCAGAGGTAGGAATAGAGAGCAACAACTGGGAAAATTAGAATCTAGATATATTTTAAATCTTTTTTTTTGATAATCAACCTTATTGTTTTTAGGAAAGAAGAAAAGATTTTTTTTTTTAGCAAAGACAGCATGGGGTGTTGATATCGAAGTAATACTGTAAGCACAACAATTGAGCACTCTACATAATGCGAAGAAGCAGGCTGCCAAAGGCAAGAGTCCATCCTCACGGATTCCCACTAACCCATTTGATCTGTCCATTTACCCCATACTCTTTGGAACTTGGCCGGGCATCCACTGGCTTCAAATAAGGGTTTGTCTTGAGCGGCGCACCAGTCCACCCCTCGGTGCCATTTAGCTATTGTGGGAGGGTCAGGTTGTGTCCAGGCCATGGGAATATCGCATTTGGCCACCATGATGGCCGTCCCCGGAAACAGTTTATCAGCCCGGGAGCCACTCAGGCCATCCATAATGCCCAGGAGGAGGCACATAGGGTCGCGAGGTACATGCCAGCCCAAGATGCGTGTGAGTTCAGACACTATCCTGTCCCAGTATTTTACAAGGCGGGGGCAAGACCACACCACATGATAGAAATCTGCTGGTTGGTGTCTGCAGCGGGCACATTCGCACAAGGCACACAGTACTGCTCTATGTAGTCGTACTGGGGTGAGGAATGCAGTGTGATGGTAATAGATCTGGATGAGTTGGAGTCTAGCAGAGGTAGTGATATTTTGGGTGCATGTGGGCGTGTCGCCAGTCCTCATCCTCAAGGGGACCCAGCCAAGTCTCCCAGCCAACTCTAAGTGAATCCAGGGATGTGGGGCTGTTGTTCGTGAGGGTGCAGAATATTCGTGAGATGCCTCCCTTCCCAAGATTCCCCATCATGATCTGTGCTTCCGGTGGACTGAACTCAGGAAGCGTGGTACCCGTCAAAATGTGTGTGGTCAGGGTGTGGCATAGCTGCAAGTATCTGTAGAATTGTGAGGCATGTAGGGAGAAGCAGTTCTGTAAGTCCAGAAAAGTCTGTATATGGTCTCCCACCCACACATCACCCAGCTGGGAGCTACCAATGTAGTCCCACTGCTTAAACCCTTGTAACGCCGCCACTTCACCAAGTCATGTGCCCTGCCAGAGTGGTGTTTTCTGGGTCAGTTTGGATTCCCATTGCGTATGACGTAGGGCCGAACGCCAGACCAGGAGAACTGCCCGGGTCACAGATGGGAGCGTGTGAGGGATGGGGTATCCGTACATGAGAGCCTGGATTTGAGGGAAGTCCATGTCACGAAGTTCAGTTCTGTAAGCACGGTCAGACCATCCTCCGGTAAGCCAGTCATTAAGGACAAGCAACCTTGTGGGAAGATAATATAGGTAGAGGTCTGTCATACCCATGCCGCGGTCGAAGAACGGGATGCGGCATCGGTCAAGGACTATCTGCGGTCTCCCACCTCCCCACAGGATCCCGGCACTCATAGCATCGATCTCTCAAAACTAGCTTCCGGGATATTGGAAGGGAGTATTTTGAATGACATATAGGAACCGAGGGGGGTTCATCATCTTACATAATGCCACCCTTCTGAGCGGATTGAATGGCAGAGTGTGCCAGGGATTAAGGTCCTCCCTAGCCTTTTAATAAGCGGGGTAACGTTCAGTGCCCATTCTAGCTCAGGAAGCAGAGCCACCTAGACTGCCGCCTTATGGGTATGTTAGTCGGCCAGTCACAACATTCCCTAGAGGGGTGAAGAGGTATGAGGGTCGATTTGGCTGAGTTCAGTCGGAAGCCTGAGACCTTCTTGAAGTCTTGAAGGAATTGGAGGCATCTAGGGCCAGAGCAGGCCGGGTCTCCTAGGAAAAGCAAGACGTCATCCGCTTATAGTGCAATTTTGTCCACATGGTGTTTTCCCCATGCCCAGCCTTGAATTGAATCATCTGTGCGTATGAGACATGCCAGGGGCTCCATCGCCAGAGCAAAAAGGAGCGGGGAGAGGGGGCAGCCCTGTCTAGTACCTCTTTGGATTGGGAATGTCTCAGAGAGGGTCCCATTAATCAGCACCCCGGCTTAAGGGTTTGAGTATAGGGCTCGCACGAAAAGCCAAAACTGCTGACCCATACCCATTATTGTGAAGACCTCATTGAGATAGAGCCAGTCCACTGTATCAAAGGCCATCTCAAAATATACGAGAAGCGCTAGATAGGGGTAATTGCCTGGCGATTTGCAAGCGCTAGATGGAGGCGCCTTAGGCAATGTCTGGTGCTACAACCTGGCATAAAGCCGCATTGGTCCAGATGGATCAGCTTGTTTAGGAGCGGGTGCAGACTCTGAGCCAACAGAGTTGCGTAGACTTTGATTTCAGTGTTAATTAGGGAGATCGGCCGGTAGTCTGCACAGGTGGATGAATGCGGTTGGGTTTTGGGGATGACCTCAATGGTTGCCGTATCTGTCGCTGGGGGAAATGGCCTGACCTCTGTCACATGCTGGAACTGGGCTGAGAGATAGGACGCATAATATTTCTGAGGGAAACCATCAGAGGCTGGGGTCTTCTGGGACGCCAGTTGGGAGATCGCCACACCTATCTCCTCTGGGGTGAAGGGAAGGTCTAGACTAGCTGCTTCTGAGTGCGACAAGCAGGGAATGTGGACTTGCAGAGGGTCGAGAAAGTTCGGGAGAGTACCCTCCAGCTTGCGTGCTGAGTATAAACAGGTGTAATGACCTGCAAAAGCCTGTGCATTCTTGGCTGCGGTACAGCAAATGGTTCCTGAGGATTCACAGATCTCAGGTACTATCCAATTTGCCAGAGGGTATGAGGCCAGCCTGTGCAGGAACCTCCCATTTTTATCTCCCCAGCCATACACGCGGGTGACAGATGAGCGCCACAGCAGTTTAGCTGACTCTAACAAGGCTTGTTTGATTTCTTTGCGTAAGGCTGCCAATTGCCTATCGTGGGCTCCGTTCGGAGTCCTGGCACTGTTGGTCTCCAGTCGAAGCACCTGCACCTCGAGAAGAGCTAAGTGACTATCCTGGGCCCTTTGTGGTGCCTGAAGGTAGCTTTTAGCCACACCCTGGATGGTAGCTCATGAGGAAGTATTGCCAAAGTTCCTCCCTGATAGTCTTGTGGAATTCCTTGTTTTGGAGGAACCAAGCATTCAATCGCTACATAGGGTGCAATCCATCAGCGAAGTCACCCAGCTGCATGAGCACTGCTGAGTGGTTTGAGATTCCCTGGGGGAAGATGGACATAGTGGACATGTGCTGACAATCTGGGTCTGGCATGAAAATCATGTTGATATGTGTGTCGGAGTGGTGCACTGCTGAAGTGTGTGTGTATTGGGAGACTCGAGGGTTCCACATCCTCCATTTGTCTCAAAGGCCCAAGGTAGCCACCCATTCGGTCAATTTCTTAGTGTGGGTCAACCTGGAGGGGATGCCTGTACTGTCAAGGCTAGGCTGAATGACCGCGTTGAAATCTCCTCCCAGAATCATTTGTCCCCAGGGCAGTGTGGAAATAGTGTCAGTCAGGAGCCATAGCGATGAGGCAAGTGTCGCAGGAGGGATGTATATGGATAGGAGATTAAGGGTATTCCCACCCAGCATCCCTGAGAGAGTTACAAATCACCTTTGTGGGTCCCTGATAACGTGAGAGGGAACAAATGGGAGGGACTTTTTGAGAAGTATAGCCACCTTCCCTGGATCCCCTGTTGAAGCCCGAGTGCCACACCCTATCAAAGCCATATCGTGCCAGAAAGGAGCAATGGGACCCCATTAGCTGAGTCTCCTAAAGCAGGAGGATATCGGGGAGTGGCGCTGGGCATATTTCAAGACTGCTGTGCGTTTGATGCAGTCAAGGAGGCCGTTTACGTTCCAGGACATGACCCAGAGAGAATTATAGCCATGGTTTGTGTGCATCATGAGGAGCAGGTGATGCAAGGGGAATGATGGGCCGTATCCTCTGACTCACCCGGGGTTGAGTGAATGGCGGGTGCAACCCCCAGGGTGGTGCCCAGTGAGCGGGGCTGCCATGCGTGTTCGGGAATCTTGTGTTGAAGTGCTTTGTGCTGTCAGCAAAAGAAAGGGTAATGTAAAACATAAAACTAAACACTGGACAACAGTCCTGACCCCCCCACCCTATACTTCTGGTACTGAAGCATCTGTCTCCCGACAACTTAAGAGAACAAGCTAAACAATAGCGCTTAGCACAGGAGATGTGTGGTGGACCCCTTCACCTGTGTCGCATGTAGATGCGGCATCAGCAATGTCAAAGTTTACATTACGATACTGCAGGGTATGTGTCTCTGATATTAGGGAAATGATGAATGCTTATGTCTCTGTCGCCGTCCATCCAGGGATTCTCAGATTACTGGGCAACGGGAGAGATCCGAGTCTGTGGCTGCCTGGTCCAAGGAGCCCATGGGGATGCAGTTCCTGGAGGAATCCTCTGTGGATCTGTTCCTTTGTCGGAGTTGGGAGACTGGGGGGGGTGCCCTTGTCCCTGGGCCCATAGAAAATTGGGCTTAATGATCTGGGGGATCCTGTGCAGACTCCACATCCCTTGCGGGATTGTGTGCACCACCTGCGGTGTTTGGGAGACAAAGGTTGCAAGGCCTGGGAACTAGAGTGTGCAGATGAAGAGTTTGAGCAGACCACGAGGGGGCGTTCCTCAGTCAGCCAGGTTCAGGCAGCCTGAGGGGAGTCAAAGAACTGTGTTGTGCCCTGAAAGATGACACGGAGACGGGCTGAGAAGAGGAGTCTGTATTGGAGGCCAAGATTGCGCATTTTCTGTTTGACCTCTTTATAGGAGCGTCGTTGGGCCTGCACTTCCCTGGTGTAGTCCAGGAAAACCATGATGTTGTGATTTTCAAACCTCAAGGTGCCCAGCATCCATGCCTTGCGCAAGATCGCATCTCGGTCTTTGAAGTTAAGGATCCAAGTGATTATAGGGTGGTGTGGAGCCCTGGGCGGTGGCTTAGGTGCAAGGGAACGGTGGGCACGCTCGATTGCAAACCAGGGTGAAAGTGTGTCTTTAGGCATCCAGGATGATATCCACATTTCAATGAAGGCAGCCATCTGCCCCTGTTCGCTCCCCTCCAGAAATCCTACCTGGCGTAGATTGTTGCGACTTGAGAGATTTTCGGCATCTTCAACTCACCAGTGTAGTTCCTTATTGTGGGATTGTAAGTGGGCCACTTGCTCCTTCAATTGGTGAACATCATCCTCCACTGTGGTGAGGCGGGAATCAGCCTTCGAAATTTGGGTCGTAACATTGCGCAAATCCTGCCGAATGAGGGACATGTCAATGCAGACCTCCCCAATCTTCTCCTCCACTGAGGTCCGAGATGTGTTGATTGCCTGCAGGATTGTGGGCAGGTCATTACCCTGGAGAGACAGGCCACCCACAGCTCCTTCCGAGAGGTTGCGTTCAAGGATGGTGAAGTGGTCCATTTTTGTTTGCATTTGGGAAGTGGAGAATTTAGGGCCTCAGTCTCTCCCCATGTTTGGTGGCAAAAGTGTTCCAGTGGGATCAGAGCCGGGGTGTCCCTGAGTCAGTCTCTTGTGGTCCAGGGTCTCCAAACCGTCCGGCCCCCTGGTAGTGTGTCAGAGTGAGGGTGTCTCAAGATTCAGGCTGAATGGTTCGTGAGTGGTGGAGCACCATGAGTTCGGAGTGAGCAGGCCCCCTGGAGTGTCATGTGGGTGGGCTCAGCTGCAGGGGTGACTCCCCCGGGAATAGGCGGGTATGGCCAGGGGTCCGAGGGGGGACAGAGTCGCAAAGCACCAAGGTGTCACACCTGAAGGCTGGGGATGAACCTGGATGGAGCCTCAGCGTGGGACAGGCAGGGGGTCATTGAGCAGGGTCCCCTCCATCTGTGAGATAGAGCAGTTGGAGGGCCTCAGGGCAGGCCCAAAGAACCACAAGGATTTCTCGTGTGGAGTGCCAATCAGGGAGGCCTCTATGGGCTTAAGGAGCAGTTCGGATGGTAGAGTTTGAGGGGGTGCGTCAGAGTCTCTCAACCCCAACCAGTGCTTCTCGGGGGGCAGCTCACATCTCAAGTCGTACTGGATGGACCTGGCCTCAGGCCTGATCCACACACCTCCAGCACCAGCAACTCTCACCAGGCCCGATCAGCATGATCCGCCAAGCCCAGGGGGCCTGCCGGTGGGGAGGGAACCGTGCAGGCCTCTGGGTGTTTGGTGTGTCTGGGGCTCCAATCCAATTTGCACGTTAGTTGCCCACTGCTACAGGTCTCACCAGGCCTGCGGTGTCTGTGGGCCTCTGAAGCAGGACCAAGACACGATCTCGCCTTCAGTCTGGGGGAGCCACCTCCGCTTGCCCCTCAGGACAGTCAAGGGCTTCTCCTCAGCCCGCCACCCGGCAGGTCAACCGTCAGTGGGGTGCCACTGATGGGGATCAAGCAAGCCGTGACGTCCAAGGACCGTGGCCCGCTTCCGGTCCCAGATTTTGGGAAGGGGTGCCAGGGGGGTGGAGGCCTCCCGGTATGCAGGTCCAATTAGGTGCAGTGGCTCTTCACTACCTGGCCCCGGATTGAAGCTTTCCCCCGGCTGCACACCCTCGGATCAGTGGGAGCAGGGGGCGCTCACCAGCTTCACTCCTGGGCCCACAACCCCTTCCACCGGCGGCAATCAAGCCTGCTCAACCCTCAGTCACGCAGCCTAGGCCCAGACAGCCCCTCTCTCTATGCTAGTAGCAGCTCAGCTCTGCCCTAAACAACGAGGGCCTCAGGAGATCAGGCCGGGTCTCCACCGGAGCCTCCACTCGTCAGATCGCACCAAGGGAAAGCAGCACGGGCACCTGGCAGCCAGGTCCACCGCTCCAGCCCGCAAGCCCCACCAGGTACCACCAGGGAGACAGCAGGTGAGCCTATTGTGCCGTTCTGTAGGCTGCAGGGGTTTATAGGCCTCCGCTGCAGTCTCGATCCCGAGTGGGAATGGCGGCTGGGATCAAATCAAGGTGGCTCAGGGTCTGGGACACCCCAGTGTTCCTAAAGTATTGGTGGCTGGCAGGCGCACAGGAGGTTTCCGGGTCTTCGCTATAACGACGATGCATTAATAAGGCAGTGGTAGTGTGTAGAGCTTAGATTTAACTGCTGATGGCTGTGGATTAAGGAGCAGATGACGGAGGGGTACGGAACACTCTTAGAGTATAACCGCCATCTTGACGCTCCAAGCCACCCCCCATATTTTAAATCTTAATAGTAAGATGCCTGCAGGACTAAACACTGAAGAGGAACTCTATGTACATTTTTAAGGTCAGCCTCTTCCCTGTTCTTTATGGTCAAGTTTAAAGTTAGTAAGGAGCTACAGTGTTTAAAAAAAACCTACAAGAGAGAATGTCTTCTGACATAATTCTTAAGTGGTACAGCCGCTGACCAGAGTTTCAAGAATTATGTGCTAACCAGTGTTTTTTTGTGTGGTTTATTAGGTAGCCATACAATTGCAGGAGTTTTTTAATATGTGGTATGAATAATTTATGATGAATATTATCGCATGTGCAAATATTCAAAAATAACTAATTCATTTTACAGTGTGCTTTTTGGTCTTTATTATATACTTTAGGTTATAGCAGTTGGTCCACTTGGGCATAACCCTTAAGAATCATGAAGCTTTAAGCTTCCCACACTTCATATTGTATAAAGATAGAATACATTTTTAATAAATAAACCCCCATAAGTTATGAAGGAGAAACCTCAGACATATGGTGAATTAGGGACAGAAAGAGATATCGTTATGAAAATTACATCTGCAGGAATAATGTTGTTACTCACAAAAAAAATGTGTACAAATAGATTTTTTGAAAGGAATTAATTCAAATTTTTCTATGTAGAGAAAAATCTATTTTTTTTGGAAAAAAAGTTTTATGAACTTGCACATGAATTTTCATAATATTTCCAGTAAAATCTCTTTATATAAATTATATTTTGATAGATGTTTAATAACAATAGTCCCTAGATTAATTTACTCGTGTATTTATTCTATTTAAAACAACCTTTTTGCACACTCTCATGATTTTAATGTGAAAAGTCGACAGCTGACCACTGTAGTATTTTTTTCATGTTTAGGAGTGACATCAGCATGTTGCACGAATTAATGTTTGGCTGTAATGTTTGAGAGTCAGTTTAAATAAGGCTGGGGAGCCTGCCAAAATGCGCAATGTGGGGCAACGCCAAAAATAAATGAAGTATTTGACAATTAACCACCTTGTGGAGTGTCAGAGTTCGTCCGGGGAACACTGAGACAAACCTGCGCCATTAAAAATCAAAGGTTACATGGACATTATAGCTACAAAATAGAATATAAAAAAACCTTTGAAATTCACTGAAAAAAGCAAAGGTCACAGGGACGTTATAGTTAGGAAACGTTATAGTTAGAAAATAAAGTTAAAAAAACCTTAAAAATTTGTGGGAAAAAACAAAGGGTCCAGGGACGTGTTAGTTAGGGCCCACATTCACTGGTCTGTGGCTGTGGCTTGGTTCCCACCAAGCCACAGCAAACAGCTATGTCCCAGGGGTGGGCACCCTGGGACATAGCAGGAGCCAGCCCTGGGGGTTGGTGGCCCCCAGGGCCATATATGGCTCAAGGAGGGGGGCCATGTGGTTGTATGGTTGTGTTGGAAGTTGTGTACGAGAGGTTGTATGGGAGTATGAGTGGGTGTGTACGTGGTTCTGTGGATGATGTCATCAATGATGTCATTTGAGATGTCATCAGTGATGTCACTGACCAAGTCATGAGTGATGTAATATGAGAGGTCATCAGCAGTGCATTGCGGGTGTGCAAGCTTCAGTTAGCTCAGCTAACTATAACTGCTGAATTTCACTGGTTTTGTATGAGTGAAATTGAGCCTAACTATAACGCGCCTGTAATCTTTGTTTTTTTCAGTGAATTTCTAAGATTCTTTTATTGTATCTCCTAACTATAATGTCACTGTAACCTTTGTTTTTTTCAGTAAATTTCTAGTTTTTTTTTAACATAAAGCAATATGTAATCCAGCCGTCACTGCGCATGGCCTTCGACCATGCACTTTGGTATGTATGCTACAGGGCCTGGCATGGGGCCATGCCCTGCGGCCAACCTACCACATGCAGCCAACCCCACACTGAGCACATCCTTTCTCTGTGCGCCACAGGGATTGACCGCAAGACCTGGCCTGTGGCTAGTCCCTGTGACCAACTCCCCAAAGGCAGCCAACCCACGGGCCCCCTCCCTGGGCCGCTTTTGGCTCCAGGGACCCCATCCCCAGGGTCCCACCACTGTATTTATGGAGGAACAGCCTGCATTACTGCTGTATACATGACTGCTGTATGTGTGTGTGAGTGAATGTTTAAGTGACTCTGTCATTGTGTGACTGGGTGTATTAGTGGCTCTATTCATTTACACACACATTTGTGAGTTGTAAAATGGGTAGGAGAGTGGACCTATCACTAGAGATAAAAACAACATGTGTTATATTTTAAGCTAATAGATACGTGCCCTATAGCCTACTTCCAGCCTATCTCAGAAGTGACTAATATGTAGTAGAAGAGGAGCTTAAGGCTCAACAACATGTTTTGAATGTTAATGTGGCCTAGTAGGGAAGCTGCACACACAAGTTCTGCACTAGCAGGCCCGAGAAATGTTTAAAAACCTACTTGTCTGGGTGGATGACTTGTTAGTGTTATTTCTTCAGTACATCCTTCAATAAGAGTCTCATAGCCTATGTGAGTGTGTATTTAGATATGTACATATTTTGGTATATATCTGCCTCTTTTAGTTACTATATGGATTTCTAAATATGTATGTAAGGGGCTGCATGGATTCCTTACTGGGTGTGTGAGTACATTTTGGGGTATTTAATGTGTGTGCAACTGCTTGCATTACTGCTGAATAGAAAAGACCTGTGTGTATGTGTGAGTGATTTTTTAAGCACCTTTACCACTGTCTGAGTGGGGGTATTAGTAGCTCTATCCTTTTAAACATAGGGATGTGAGTTGTAGTATGGGTAGGAGAGTGAGTCTATAACTGGACATATGGGTCTGCAAGTGCGCACATAACTCAATGAGACTTGAAACAACATGTCTTATCTTTTAAGATAATAGCTGAGGAACTTCGATTTTCGATTGAGATCGAATCGACCCGCCATTTTGTGCCCCGCCGCCATCTTGTGTTGCCCTCACTCAGGCAGCACGACGGTCGAAGTCTTTTTCTGCTTTTGCTGCAAGCTTTGTGTCAAAATTAACCTTATGCCTCTATTTCCAAAGCTGGTGTTAGGTCTGGCCGAGTACACTAATCCCTGTCTGGTTTTTCTAATCCCCGTCTCAACTATCTGTTGGCTCACACTACTCTTTTCTGACTTTATCTTATCGTCTGTCCTTCGCTGTCCTCTGCTAGCATTCTCTCGTTTCACAACTGTCCTCCAATACACACAAACATATCTCGCCACCTGCAAGTTAGTTGTAGATCCGTTGATGAATTAGTTTGAAGGAGGGGTGACAAACACAGTTGAAGGAAAGGCTTCTTCGAGTCATCTGACACTTGTTTTTAAACTTTTCCTATTGGTTCTGTCCTGTTTTCCAACTTTCCTTATTGGCTCCTTCTTATGTACTCTGGGTGTGTATTTCGTTAATGTATATTTTACATTTATGCTATAAAAGATTGTACGCCACAGAGTGAAGTGGCAGTCTCCTGAGAACCTACCTCGTGTACTTCTGGGACAACTGTACTAGCTGCAGCTAATAAATCTGATCTTTTACGCCGACAGAGTGTCCCCGTGTCTCTGTGTAGCTAAGCAGGAGAACCCAGGAGATTAAGGCGTACCCTGCGCCGCCAGGTCCAAAAGGTTCTGGTTCTTCAACTGGCGCCCAACGTAGGGCAGCTTCAGTGGTACCGGTTCTGCCCGAAGGTCGTGAGGAACCCCGCAAGAAAATTCTGGAGGAATCGCGAGCCACATCAAGCGACCCCTGTATGTCGAAAGTGGTCCGAAGGTCTTTTGAAGCGCGGTTACCCCTTCCTGACGGCTACTAACGACTGCTGCCCTGACTGCCGCCCTGCCTTGGCCCTTCCTTTGATGATGTATGGTAAAGCGAGACGTTAGACGGGCCTCTGTTGGTGTAAGAAGACGTCCATAGTTAAGTATCTTCGTGGGTCGCGCCCACAATATTCTGTCCTTTGTTTTCTTAGTATTTGTGGTCCTTAGATTCGACTATTGCAATAGCCGAAGCCGAGGGTAAGTGCATTTGTGCTGCGTAAACTGAGTTTTACCCCCTTGAAGTTTGTGAACAGTCAGGTAAAATCACAAGATGCCTGGTCTGACTAAGTTTGGAGAATTTTGTTGCTTAGGTTGTAATAGGGATTCCCGACTTGAGGACTCGTGTCCGATTCCTTCGGTTGGAACTCCCACATATGAGCTCTATTCAAAACATGGTGTTGGCCCCATTGCCTTTAACGAGGCATGGACCCGATACACGAAGAAAGATGGTGTTTTAAAATGGCCAGAAAATGGTAGTTTCACTCTGATGTGCTAGATAATTTGGAAGCAGTTTTATTCAAAAGAAAAGCCCGGCCGGCAATGTTTGACTCTTTCCGCCTTTGGCGTAAGGAAGCCAAACAGAGAGAAATTAAGCAAGCACAACGAGATAGGAAAGCACAGGGTATGACAATTATACAGGCTGCCCAACAATTTAAAGATAATGAAATTGATAATGCAATGGAAATTTCAGAAAGACAGCATCGTATGGCGATAGATAAATGCTATCCGGTATTGCCTGTTTCCCCTTCCGATAACAAGAAAGATTTAGAAGAAGATCCCCTAATGTCCCATTTATTGAGGTTGCCTCCGCCCTATGTACAAGGTACTAATGCACCCAAGTTGTTACAGCCTGTTCAACTGCCAGTAGTACCTCTGCCTGTTCCGGCTCTTCCGCATTTGCCTCCTCCAGTATTACCGCCTCTGCCAGTTTTGCCTTTAACTTCAACTTCTTTGCCTTCATCTTCCGATCCTCGATTTCCTTTGCCTTCTGCTCCCCCTGCAATTATCGGTTCTCCTTCCACTAGTTCGCCTAATACCTTGTCCCCTATTCTGATGTCTAATTCTCCGTCTGTACGTAAGCGTCTCACAGCCACCGTCACTGGTATTCTATCTCCTTTCTTTGAAGCTTTAAATGTGTCTCCGGCTTTTGCTCGAAGACAATCTCGCAGTCAGTTCTCAGATTTTGAAGAACAAGAAAGGTTGAACTCTCTCGCACGTAAATGGATCAAGAAGGGTCCTCAGTATGGTGTACCTGACATTATGCCTACTTTCTCACAATGGAATGCGCCTACACAAAGACATTTTTTTAATGCAATGTGCGATACTCTCATTAAAGAATGGGAGGATGTGAATTTGAGTCCGATCCCACAAGATCTGTTAGATGTTCAGGCTGATTTTGATAAAGGACTTGTTGTGGGATCTAAGGTTGAGGAAGCTGTAAGGACACTTATTTCTTATAGATCCTTATTGTCCTCTCAGGCTTTCCTTGATTCCGATCCGTCGGTTAGACTGACATTGAAAAACTATCCCATGAGAGAGGTTCCTCCAGTATGGAAGGAAGAAGTTGCAGCAGTAGGTGCTAATCCAGCTATTCCTGCTCACTTTCAACGTATATGGGTACATGTCCCCTGGAAGAGAACTGAAGTTTTGGCTCTTAAGCAGACTCTACCGGATCCTCGTAAAAACCCTGCAGGTTATTAGAAAGAATTATCACAGACAGTTGCTGCTTGCATCATGAATCTAGCTGATATTGACATGTTGATGGGAAATGTAGTTCCACAGACAATATGGGCTAAGATTCGTAAAGAGAATCACGCCCAGGATTTAGGTGCTAACTGGGATATTATAACTGCCACAGATAGAGATCAAGTGGGTGGCGCAAAGCCTGACGCTTTGATTTCGGAACTCCCTGGTAGGATTATTACAATAATGAAAACGATGATGCCTGCATTGAGAGTTAACTGGGATAAATTAGCAGCATGCAAACAGAAGGAAGACGAGAGTGTCTCTGATTTCTTTACTCGTTTCGAGGAGACATTTATTGATCACAGTGGTCAAGATATGGCTACAGAAGGTGGTCAGCGATTATTTGTGGACAAATTTGTATTTAATTTGCTTCCCGAGTTGTCACACAAATTAAAAGATTGTGAAAGTTCATGGGCTGTTTCTTCCTCTCCCCCAGATATTGGGTACTGCACAATATTATGAAAACAGAGATAAAGAAGAAAAAGAAAAGCAAGAGAAAAAGACGAAAGAACTAAAAACAAAGGTTCTTTTGCAACAAGCTTATCCTCCTCGCTATGCTCAGCCTCAATTTCAGCAGCCTCCACAGTTTCAGAGGTTGTATCAAAAACCTGAGTCATATATTCCGCGACCTTTATTAGGACCTAATCAATGTGCCTATTGTAGAGAAGAAGGTCATTTTAAAAGTAGTTATCCGGTTTTGTTGCAGCGCAATGGAGCATCATCTGCTCCACGAGGTCGTGTTGGCCTTCAGTCAGCAAACAGAGGTAGAGGTCGAGGCATGGCAACCCAAGAACAACGTTCCCTTCCTCCTCCCAATTCTGTGAACTATTTTGATCAGCAAAATGTTAGGTCTACGCAATATTATAATGAAGATTGTTATGTTGAAAGCGAGAATGAAAGTCTTCACACTAACTAGGACAGCCATGGACAAAGTAAGGGAGTTGTGTCGATTCCAGTAGATCAGAATGGACCCTATGTTAACGTCACTACAATGGGTGTTTTAGAGCCATTTCTTCTAGATACTGGGGCGATGAGAAGTTCTATCATTCATTCTAAACTCCCTGGGGCACCTTTGTCTGGCTTAACAAATGTTTCTGTAGGATTTTCTGGCGCCCCTGTTCGTAACCCAGTTTCTTGCCCTTTGCCTATTTCAATTGGCCCTTATGATTTGGAAGCTCCACTCCTTTTTACGAATGGTTGCGGTGAGAATCTGTTGGGTCTGGACTTATTGAAAAGAATGCATGCTACGATATATTGTTCTCCTTCTGGTGTACATCTTACTTTAGGACAGAAACTAATCTCTCCAATGTATTTGTCCAAAGATCAGTTTCCACCTGAATTGCTTTCTCTTCCAGCAACGCTTTGGGCTACGGGTCCAAACGACGTGGGTTGTCTTGAGATTCCACCTTATGTTGTCACTCTTAAGCCTAATGTTGAATTGCCACGCATTCCGCAGTACAAGATTTCTACTGAAGGTGAAAAAGCGCTTTTGGAAATCATTCATGATTTGATTCAGAAGGGTGTGGTTGAGGAAACGAGAGGTAACATATGCAATAGTCCTATTCTTCCCGTTCTTAAACGCACTGATCCTTCTCAGCCTCCTGTATATCGTTTCGTGATTGATCTCCGGGAGGTAAACAAAATTGTTGTGCCGCAATTTCCCGTAGTACCAGATATCACTGCTTTGTTGACAATGATACCTTCTACAGCGACTTGGTTTTCTGTCATCGATCTAAAGAATGCCTTCTTTAGTATTCCCATTGCTGAAGAGAGTAGGGATATTTTGGCTTCTCTCTTGGAGGTCGAAGCTTCCGGTTTAAGCGCGCACCTCAGGGCTATTGTGAAAGTCCCTCTATTTACAGTCTAGCTTTAATATGTCATATTGATGCTTTTCATTTACCGTCTGGTGCTGCTCTTATCCAATATATGGATGACTTGTTGATTGCTGCTGATTCAGAAGATATTTGTAAAGATGTGACTGTTGCATTGTTACGCCATCTGTTTGTTCTGAATCATAAGGTTTCACCTTCAAAATTACAATACGTTCGTGGAGAGGTTACCTATTTGGGTCATCTCCTATCAAAGGAGGGACGACGATTAACCCCAGAACGAATTCAGGCGATTGCGCAAATGTCTGTGCCGTCCACACAAAGGGAGGTACGTGCCTTTCTGGGTATTACTTCTTATTGTAGGCAGTGGATCCCTAACTTCTCTTTGTTGGCCAAGCCTTTGTTGGCACTCACTTTGAAATATACGCCTCAGCCCCTTCCATGGACTGACGAATGTCAGCAGAGTTTTACTGACTTACGTACTGCTCTATGTTCCGCTCCTGTATTGGGTACTCCCGATTACAGTAAGCCCTTCACGCTCAAGGTTTATGAAAGAGAAGGGTGTGCGTTGTCAGTTTTAACGCAGCGATTTGGAGACAAACAGCGACCATGTGCATATTTTTCGGCTACGTTAGACCCAGTAGCTAAAGCATTGCCTAGTTGTCTCAAAGCAACAGCAGCAGCAGCGATTTCTATTCGACAGTCTGCTGGAATGGTGTTAGATAACACACTTATTGTTATGGTGCCGCATGCAGTGGACACCTTACTGTATCGAACAAAAACGCAGCATCTTACGAGTGCTCGTTTGTCTGGATATGAGTTGACACTTTTAGCTAGTCACGTACACATCAAACGATGTAATACCTTAAATCCAGCTACTCTGTGGCCCCTTCTAGATGAGAAAAGTGTTGAGGAGCAACATGATTGTTTCCTCCGTACCGAGGAAGAGACAAAAGGAAGAATTGATCTGAAAGATACGCCACTAGAGAATCTGGATGGTATTCTATGGGTGGATGGTTCTTGTTTCAAGCTTCCGAATGGAGATACAGTTTCAGCCTATGCTGTTACTACTTTACATACAGTTGTGGAAACTGCACGTATCAGACACAATTCGGCTCAAGCAGCAGAATTGATAGCTTTAACAAGAGCATGTGTGTTGTCAAAAGGAAAGAGAGTAAACGTGTATACCGACAGCCAGTATGCCTTTGGTGTAGCGTTTAATTTTGGGCGTCTTTGGAAGGGACGGGGTTTCCTTACTTTTCATGGCACTAAAATACAACATGGCCAATTAGTGACAGGTCTTCTTGAGTCACTTTCTTTGTCTGTCCAAATAGCAATTGTGAAGTGTAGTGCGCACAAAAAAATTACAGATGATGTTGGTCGAGGAAATGCACTTGCAGATGAAGTGGCGAAAAAGACAGCAAGAGACGCAACAAGTCAAATGTATGTGGCGGGTCCTGCAAATTGGGTTAGAGAGAGAAGAATGTATGAGGATACAGTGGAAAGTGTAAGAGCAATTCAGAAGGAGGCTTCAGAGAAAGAGTTAAGCAAGCGGAAAGAAAGTACAGGATTTTGGATGAGATGGGTTGTTGGGTGGAACTGTCTGAACACCAACGTTGGCTGTTACCAGATGCCTATGTACTTCCAGTGGTCACTATGGCACATGGTCCAGCTCACCTAAGTGCAAAAGGTATATGCAAGCTTCTAGCTCCAGTGTGGCAAAATAAAGAAATTCCGAAGTGTGCAGACATTGTATTGTTTGTTTGATGTACAATCCGGGAAAGGGAACCCCAACTCCAGCAGGTCACTTTGCTCCTCCGACATATCCATTTGAGGTGTTGCAGATCGATTATATTCATATGGAGCGATGCAACAACCTCAAATATGTTCTGGTGATCGTATGCGCCTTTTCAAGATGGATAGAAGCATACCCTTTAAAAGACAACACAGCCTTATCCACAGCTAAAGTTCTACTAAAAGAATTTTTCCCCAGGTTTGGTTTGCCGCGCATTGTCTGGAGTGACAATGGGAGCGAATTTGTGGGCCAAGTCATGCAAAAAGTTTGTGCGGGTCTTGGTATCAAGCAAAAGTTTCATGCGGCAAATCATCCACAGTCAGCGGGTTTAGTAGAATGCTACAACGGAACCTTAAAGTTAAAACTAGCAAAAGTTCAGGCTAGTACAGGACTCAATTGGCCCGATGCTTTGCCATTAGCTCTCCTGTCCACCAGCACTGCAGTACACTCTCGTTTGGGACTTAGCCCTTACGAAGTGGTTTTTGGATGCCCGGCTAACATATGGGGAGTCCCTCGCCCTAAGAAATACTCAGACTTGCCATATCCAATGTTAATTGACTACTTGCATGACCTTACGACTAAATTGCGTGTTCTCCATCAACAGGTTCAGAGTGCTTTGCCGGAGATTTCCACAGACCCAGGTCATTCCATCCGACCAGGTGATTGGGTCTGCACCAAGAATTTCCAAAGGACGAAAAATTTGGAGCCCAGGTGGAAGGAGCCTCGCTTAGTACTTTTAACCACGAGAACAGCAGTCAAAGTCGAAGGAAAGAAAAATTGGATTCACGGTGTGCATTGTAAGAAAGTACATTTGCCTTTACCCTTCGATCAGTGGGTTTGTAGGGGTGTTGGTGACTCAGAAAGTGAAAAAGTCCCACGATTCATACCTTTCAGCGATGCACACCTGAATGGAACATTGTCTGAGAAAGAGGACGACGACATTCTTCAGGAAGCAATACCATCACATCGTCGCTTGAATACGACCAATCCACGAACATTTTTCCAAGAACAAACTACACCTGACAAAGACCATTATAATTTGAGACCCAGACCAAAGAACTCTTAAGATTTCTCTCTCCTATGTAGTATTCTGTCCTGGTTGCAAGGTCACGGTAGGAGTCTTAGTTGCGACCTGAGTAGTGGCAATAGGCCTGCAGGACTTGCAGTGTCATAGGACGGCAGACAATCGAGACTAAGTGATTGAGGAAGATTGCCGTGAGCATCCACTTAGAAAGATGGAAACTACATTAGGCAAAAGAGAAAGTAAAGATAAAATGAATCAGTGTAAATCAATGTATAGTCCTTGTGGTATTGCTTTATGTATTATTATATTATTGTGTATTCTTTTGGCGTGTATAAATTGGATTGTCATTGCTCTGCAGCAAAAAGTTGTCTCTCCTTCTATCTCTACGTCTTCTTCTACTGTCTCTCCACATTTATTTCATACCCTTCCTCAACATGAATTCATTAGAAGAACTGAATATTACAACAATTCCTTTGTCCAGTTGTTACATCAACATCAGTTAGTGATCAATACAACTGACTGTTGGGTGTGTGGACTCATGCCACATACCGTAGAAAAAGGAATGCCGTATTTAGTCCTTCCGTTTTCTTATGAGGGTTCTGCTTGGGCATATTTTGTCATATTCTCTAATGCCTATCAAAGCAAATTCAGACGATCCGTTAGTTCACGTGTTAGTGATCCGGATTTTAGCCATAGTTCGTTGATAAAGGGAATGGTAGCTATGGCTAAAATCATGGAAAATAGTAAGATCTCCATTGACGAAAGAAAAGCGTATACTAACTGGAACGTCACCCAATACATCACTAGCCTTAGTGATAAAGTAAAAAAAAGGAAAGTCTTCACCGATTTGGACTATACCACATCAGGGCAATTTCTATTTACAGATAAATGGTCAGTCTACTGACACTATACAAAGAAATAGCTGTACCCACACATATGTCTACTCCTCTCAAAACTCGCCTCCTCTAGTGCCGTCTCAAGGCACATATTTCATTTGTTATAATAGGGCTTACACGTGGTTGCCAACAGGTTTCTCCGGTACTTGCTATATAGCTTTCCTTCTTCCCCCTACAATCACCGCTCTGCAAATCATCATCGAAATAGATACGGCAGAGGGATTATTAATTCCGAGGACACAGCAGGACAAGAAGGAGGAGATTTCCTCAAAGGATTTCTTCCTTTTTGGGGCCCAATGGCCAACAGCAGAAATATAAGGCAATTGGTTTGTGTCGTAGAAACCACCATAGACATCACTGTAGGAGCCTTAAGTAATATCACGGCAGAACTACAGGCAGATCGTCTCATGACTTTACAAAACCGAATTGCCTTAGACTTTGTTCTTGCAGACCGTGGTGGAGTATGCAAATTGATCGGGTCAAGTTGCTGTATTTTCATACCAAATGACGCTCCGACAGTACACCAAGCTATCTCTAAGTTACACATGATCTCTGAGTCGATCCATCAAAATGAAGGAGATTGGTAATTATTGGAGTGGTTTTGGGGACTACTGTCCAAATGGGGTTGGAAAATATTGACGTTCCTTGGAGTAGTTTTAGCCATCATATTCTCTTGTTGCCTTTGTATGCACTGTGGCCCCGCCATCTGTGACCTCTGTGCCACTATGTGCATCCCTAAAACCAAGCCACAAAGAACAGAGAATATCAGAATGATGCTACAGCAACAGCTTGATGACCTTATGGCCATCGACATTGACTCAGATTAATATGAACCTGAGTATCTTGCCTGAGTTCTGGCAAAGGGAGGGTCTGAGGAACTTCGATTTTCGATTGAGAGCGTATCGACCCGCCATTTTGTGCTCCGCCGCCATCTTGTGTTGCCCTCACTCAGGCAGCACGACGGTCGAAGTCTTTTTCTGCAAGCTTTGTGTCAAAATTAACCTTCTGCCTCTATTTGCAAAGCTGGTGTTAGGTCTGGCCGAGTACACTAATCCCTGTCTGGTTTTTCTAATCCCCGTCTCAACTATCTGTTGGCTCACACTATTCTTTTCTGACTTTATCTTATCGTCTGGCCTTCGCTGTCCTTTGCTAGCATTCTCTCGTTTCACAACTGTCCTCCAATACACACAAACGTATCTCGCCACCTGCAAGTTAGTTGTAGATCCGTTAATGAATTAGTTTGAAGGAGGGGTGACAAACACAGTTGAAGGAAAGGCTTCTTCGAGTCATCTGACACTTGTTTTTAAACTTTTCATATTGGTTCTGTCCTGTTTTCCAACTTTCCTTATTGGCTCTTTCTTATGTACTCTGGGTGTGTATTTGGTGAATGTATATTTTACATATATGCTATAAAAGATTGTACGCCACAGAGTGAAGTGGCAGTCTCCTGAGAACCTACTTCGTGTACTTCTGGGACAACTGTACTAGCTGCAGCTAATAAATCTGAACTTTTACACCGACAGAGTGTCCCCGTGTCTCTGTGTAGCTAAGCAGGAGAACCCAGGAGATTAAGGCGTACCCTGCTCCGCCAGGTCCAAAAGGTTCTGGTTCTTCATAGCTCCCTGCTCTACGGCCTATCTACAGCGTATCTCAGAAGTGACTTATATGTAGTAGAAGAGGAGTTTAAGGCTTAACAACATGTTTTGAACGTCAACTCGGCCTAGCATGGAAAACGTATATACACGCTTGTTAGAAATGGGGGTCTCTAGTTTGCAGAGGTAGGTACCTTTGTCCAAGTATGAACCCTTCTTCCTAGTCAGGGTAAGGGAGTTACACTCCTAAAATAACCACTGCTCACCCCTTTGGTAGCATGGCACAGGCAGTCAGGCTTATCTCAGAGGCAGTGTGTAAAGCATTTGCACATAACCAACAGTAATACAGTGAAAACACTACCAAGAGGACACCACACAAGTTTAGAAACATATCCAATATTTTTATATATCCAAAACAAGACCAAAATGATAAGAATGCAACATACAGTACATATATACTTTGTGGAAAAATCTTAAAAACACAGTTCCTACGAGTCGGTAACTCCGTCCGGGGCTATTGCGATGCTGAAAACAGCAGAGTCTAACAGTTCTACCCGACCGCGCCGGTATGGTCCAACGAAAGTGTGGACAGACTCCTGAACAATACCTTTCTCGTTGCGGCTGGCACGTTGATTTGAGCCAGTCGTGGCAACTGTCGTGGTTGCGTTGCAAAATGGAAGCGGCGCAGGGTGCGGTGCCCTCATGATGCTGTGACTCAGTGACGATCGTCAAGACGGCTTCGGTGAGACCAATGCTTACGGTGCAGGGCGAGGCAGTGCTCGATGTGATGTTGGCAGGTTGCAGTGCAAGCGACATAGCCGGTTAGCGGGAGCTGGCGCCGGTCAGCCCAGATGGCTGTGTGGGATGAGGCAGTGCATTGTAAAACATACAAGCTGTGCCCCCAGCCATGATACCGTCACGGGTGTCAAAGTCAGCAGTAGTGACGGCATTAGTGAGACCAGGAACGCGAAGTGAAGCAAGGCGGTTCAGAGTGCGGTGCCCAAAGTTCACGATGCTAGCAGCAGCTCAGTGGTAGCGGTTGTCGTCATCGGTGAGACCAGGTTTGCAGTGCGAGATGCAGACGGTGCCTTCTGCGGTGCCATCAAGACACAAAGCCAGCGACAGCATCGGTGAAGGAGTCGGATGCGTTTCTCTTCTCCTTGGCAACTGAAATAGAGGTTCAAGAAGCGGTACCCAGAGGTTGGTGCAGACTTTGCAGTCCCTGAGACTTCAGAACTGGAGGCAAGCTCTACCTCAAGCCCCTGGAGATACTCATCACAAGTAAAGAGAGTTCAGTCCTGTCCTTTCACTGCCCAAGGCAGAAGCAGCAACTGCAGGCCAACCCGACAAAGCAACAACACAGAAATGGGGCAGTACTCCTCTGGGCAGCTCTTCCCGCTCTTCTTCTTGGTAGGTTCCTTGATTCCAGTGAGTTCTGGGCCCCAATATTTATAATTAAAATTCCTTTGTTCTCTCAGGCAGAGAGTTTCTGTGCTTAATCCAAACCAGTTTGGTTCTCTCTGGCCCAGCTTCCCAGCAGGAGGTGGAGACAGCAATGTCTAAGGCAGACAGGGCCTATTCAGGTGCGAGGGAAATCTTCTCCCCCACTCTAAATCTAGACCAGGCCTATTCAGGTGCTAGTGAAAACTCCTCCCACTACTCTGAATGCAGACCAGGTGTTAGTGAAAACCCCTCCCACTATTCTGAATTCAGCCCAAGTTTATTCAGCCCAACTCTGACTCATTCAGGAAAGGCAGGACACAAATAACCCATCCTCCCAGTGGCTGTCTGAGAGAATACAGATCCCTAGCCCCTGTTACTCCAAAGCCAGACAGTCAATCCACAAACCCAGCAGAGGTACACAGGATGGCTAAGCAAGAAAATACCTACTTTCTAAAAGTGGTATTTTCAAACACAGAACATAAAAATCATCTTTACAAAAAGATGCATTTTTACATCCGGAGTCCAGGCATATTAATCTCCATTTCCCTATTTTGTCCCAATGGAAGTTATGCTTATAACATGTTTTAAGTAAAACTCCCATTCTTTCCTATGGGACAGATAGCCTTGCTGTGGTGAAAAACGAAATACACTGTAATTCACCACCAGGACATGTCACACATACCTGTACATGTCCTACCTATAACATACACAGACCCCTGCCGACAGAGGTACCCTGGGCCTACCTTAAGGTTGATTTATATGTAAGAAAAGGGAAGGTTAGGGACTGGAAAGTGGGTTCACTTGCCAGGTCGACATGGCAGTTACAAAATGCGTGCAGACCCTGCAGTGGAAGGTCTGAGATACCTTTTCAGGGCTACTCATGTGGGTGGCACAATCAGTGCTGCAGGCTCACCAGTAGCATTTGATTTACAGGCCCTGGCACACTCAGTGCACTTTACTAGGGGCTTACCAGTAAATCAAATATGCCATTCATGGAAAAACCAATCCGTAATAACAATTTACAACAGGAGAGCATATGCACTTTAGAACTGAATAGCAGTGGTAAAGTGCCCAGAGTACGAAAACCAACACAAACAGGTTTTGGAAAAAATAGGAGGAAGAAGCAAAAAGTTTGGGAATAACCCTGCAAAAAGGGCCATTTCCAACTCCTGTCGAAGCCCTGAGATATGTTTAGAGGCCTAGTTGATTGGATGGGTGACTTTTTAGTGTCAGTCCTTCAGAAAATACCTAAAGAAGTCTTTCAGTGTCTATGTGACAGTGTTATTGGATATGTAAGTAAGTATTTTGGTATGTGACTTCCTCTCTTACTCTATGGATCTCTAAATCTTTATGTAAGGGGCTATATGGATAGTCTACTGGCTGTGTGAGTGAAGTTTGGGGTGTTTAACCATGAGTGCAACTGTCTGAATTGCTACTGAATACAAAAGAGCTGTATGTGTGGTTGAGTGAATATTTATGTGTCTTTGTCACTGTATGAGTAGGTGCATTAGTGGCTCTATCCATTTACACACAGGTATGTGAGTTGTAATATAGGTAGGAGAGTGGATCTATAATTGGACGTATGGGTCTGCAAGTGCGCACGCAACTCAACCAGACTTGAAACAACATGTCTTATCTTTCAAGTAGAAACCTGACTGCCCTATAGCCTACCTACAGTCTATCTCAGAAGTGACTAATAAGTAGTATAAGAGGAGTTGAAGTTTTAGTAACATGGTTTGAATGTCAACTCTACCTAGCAGGGAAACGGATATGTAACATATTTTCTAACTTTTTTACTTTAACTGCCATTTATAACTCTCTCTCTCTCTCTCTCGCTCTCTCTCTCTCTCTCTCTCTCTCTCTCTCCCTCTCTCTCTCTCTCTCTCTCTCTCTCTCTCTCTCTCTATATATATATATATATATATATATATATATATATATATATATATATATATATATATTCACAAAAAAAACACAGGTTTCAGGCACATTATAGTTAGAAATTAGCATTTAAGAAACCTTAGAAATTCACTGCAAAAACCATAGGTTTCGGGGACGTTATAGTTACTTGGACATTTGACTCATATAAAACCAGAGAAATTCACCTGTTATAGTTAGTTGAGCTAAATATAACTTGTGCGCCTGCAATGCACTGGTGATGATGTCACATATTACATCACTCATTACATGGTCAGTGACATCACTCATGACATCATGACATCACTCATGACATCACTGATGATATTATCCAGTGAATGTGTGTGTCTGTAAAGTTTCAATATTTTTCATATATATCTATGCCAAGGTCTATTGAGGAATGAGTGGATGTAGAAGTGCCTGAATAGATTATTTAGTAGATGCATGACTGACTGTATAAGTCACTGATTGAACGTATGTTACTGAATGCATGGGTTAGGGAATAAACTGTGTGAATGTCTATATTAGTCTCTTAGTTGGTGTGTAAGCAGGTGCATAGGTTGGTGAGTAGCTACATCACAGTCTATATGGGTTTTTGATTGATTGTATGAGTATCTGTGTGGGTGTCTGAGTGTCTATGTGGGTGGGTGGGGGGTGTCTGACTATGTGCATACATGTCTGAATGGCTGATTTACTGGTTGTATTGATTCAAAAGTGCATCTCGGAAGGGCTGTATGGGCAGCTGACTGTGTGTACAGGTGTGTTGATTAGTGAATTGATGTCTCACTTGTATATATGTGAGTAACTATATATGTTTTTAGACAGTATATGTGAGTGTTGGGGTGTATAATTGACTATACGTGAGAGACAGTGATTGTAAGAGTGTCTACATACATGAATGTGTACATATATTAGTGATTGTATAAGAGAGTAAGTATGTGTTAGTATCTATATAAATAAGGGATGTGGTGTGTGTGTAAATAAGTCAGGTGGTGTGTATATATCTGCATAGGTGAGTACATGGGTGTGTGATTGATTTGTGGCATGACTGAGTAGATGTGTGAGTAACTCTATGGATCAGTAGCACTGTGAGAATGTATGTATAGGTGTATGAGTGGATATTATATTCATGTAATGATGAGTGACAGCATGTATGAGTGACTGTATGAGTGTGTCTAGCTCACAATACATAGATAGGAATCAGTGAATGGGTATCTAGTATCTGGTATTGGTGTGTCTATGGTTTCAAAAATGGTAGTCTGTATTTTAGAGTACGTGTATCAAAGGTTATATTAGAGTGTGAGGAGGTGTGTCAGACTATCACGTGGATGATGTCATCAGTGATGTCTTTTGAGATGTCATGAGTGATGTCATGAGTGATGTCACTGACCATGTCATGAGTGATGTAATATGTGATGTCATCACCAGTGCATTGCGGGCGCGCGAGTTATAGTTATAGTTATAACGGGAACATTTCTCTGGTTTTATACAAGTCAAATGTCCAAGTAACTATAACGTCCCTGAAACCTATGGTTTTTTCAGTAAATTTTTAAGGTTTTTTAAATGTTAATTTCTAATTATAGCGTGCCTGAAACCTATGGTTTTTTCAGTGTATTTCCAAGGTTTTTTAAATGCTAATTTCTAACTATAACGTCCCTGAAATCTATGGTTTTTTCAGTGAATTCCTAAGGTTTTTTTAAATGCTAATTTCTAACTATAACGTGCCTGAAACCTATGTTTTTTTCAGTGAATTTCAAAGGTTTTTTAAATGATAATTTCTATCTATAACATCCCTGAAACCTTTTTTTTTTCAGTGAATTTCATTTTTTTTAATGCTAACTTCTAATTATAATGTTCATTTAACCTATAGTTTTTTCTGACACCCAAGAAGGACACAATACCCACTGCCACAACCCTCAGGACCTCCCCCCCGTACAACCCCTCTCCCTACTACCACCAAGGCAGTGCAGAACAGGACAGCGAACCCTCCAAAAACGGCAGGGTCCCTTAGCCATATAATAGCTCAATGTTGGGAAATGTGGTAATCGTTTTTCCAGTAACTTTGATTTTTTTTTAAAATACTAATTTCTAACTTTAATCTTCCTTTGATCTATGTTTTTTTGTGAATTTCAAAGGTTATTTAAATACTAATTTCTAATTATAATGTTCATAAAACATATGTTTTTCTGAGTAATTTAGATTTTGTTTTATATTTTGTAACTTTAATATCCTAAAAATTGTTTTTGTATATTTTTATTCAATTTTTAATGTCTTCTTGTTTTTTAAATATTAAACAACTACATACAGTATGAAAGGGAGCCCAGCCCAGAGCCACATCTGAAGACCAACACATGTCATAGACCTACTGATCAAGCAGCTCAGACACCCAAGAACGCCACAACACCCACCACCACCCCCAGGACCCCCCTCTACCACCGAGGCAGCGCAGAACAAGACAGCAAACTTTCCAAAAATGGCATGGCCCCTCAGCCACACAATAGCTGAATATTGGGACAGGTGTAAACAAACTATATGTGAAGGAAGCAATTCACCCATGAATAACAATGCACACAATGCAAATTGTAGCGTTGATGTGCTGGACACATCTCAGTATGCAGAACACACACCTCTCCATGTGCACAAATACTACTGGTGCTTGTAGTGTCGTGGACAGTGGACCCAACCATGTTACGTCAAACACTAGGGACGATCTCAGTCATGTAGCTGTATTGTCCCCGGCTGTCAGCATAAGCGTAACCGGAGTGGACTGGTCCGATGTACGACACTTCAGCGTAGGAGTGTGAATAATTAGGCTGGGGCTCTGGTGAACTGTGAAGACCAACAACTGTGCTTGAGTGGAGGGCCTCACCCTGCCACGAGGCTGCCGGCATGACCGCGGGTCTCCTCGACACAGGCCCCCTGCGAACCCAGCGGCACAGCACCGCAGACTTCTGTCTGTACAGACTACTGCCATTGATCTACACTGCGGACAGCAGGCCTCACAATTCAGATGGAGTAGCAATTGTAGATGGCGCAGTGCAGTACGGAAGATACATTGCTCCCAGTGCAGCCCTCTTGGACCACGCATCATCGCAGGATGCGCACACGCTGAGTACTTCAGGTGCCACTAACTCAGTGCACCATAAGTCATCATCACGTGGCCTTAGTACTTCAGGTGCCACTAACTCAGTGCACCATAAGTCATCGTCACGTGGCCTTACTGAAGCAGAATTCAATAGACAAAAGACATTGGTCCGAGTGCGACCCTCCCTGACAACGCATCATCGCAGGGTACGTACACGCTGAGAGCCAAAGGTACTACTAACTCAGTGCATCATAAGTCATCGCAAGGAAGAGTGAACAGTTTTATGTCAGCAGTGAGGCATACTATCACTCGAAAATCTTCCAAAAATACTTATAACATAAAAAGAACAGAAGAATCAAAGTACATTATTGATTACAATCCAGTAATTTTGAAGATGTGGAATGCAAATATGGACATACAATATGTTGCAGATAACTCAATTACTGTTCCTCGCATACTATCCAAATAGAAGTCCATACCTGGAAAACATATTTCTATATGAAATACTACAACATTATAGTTTTAGAAAAAATGTTACAGAAAAAATAAATGAAGGGAAATATGCTGTAATTGTATCTGATGGATGTTTCTTAAAGAATGCCAAAGGAAATATGATTAATCACAGGAAATTAAGTTGTGATACTCCAGATAAGAGAGAGTTTTTCTATTTAGCTCTTCTGCAACTCTTCAAACCTTGGAGGACTGAAGTGGAATTACTTGGAGATTTTGAGAGATATTCTTTCAAAGCATGCAAAGACATTGCTACCTGTGAGGCCCACCCGGACCATGCATCATCGCAGGGTGCGCACACGCTGAGTGCTTCAGGTGCCACTAGCTCACTGCACCACAAGTCATTGCCACGTGGACTTATTGAGGCAGAATTCAACGCAAGCCGCAACACATGGTGCCACTAACCCTGTTCAACACATGCTGGAGACACGTGGTGCCACTAACTCTGTTCAACACAAGCCGAACGATCCCACATGTGGAACTGTGTCCTGAGTCCTAAATGGCAGTGACCCCAAGTCCGTGGCAGCGACCACAGCAGCATACTCCCTTTGATCAGTTAGGCATATTTCCATATGCAAGGTCGGCGACGCATGGTGCCACTAACCCTGTTCAACACAAGCCGATCCCACATGTGGAACTGTGTACTGAGTCCTGAATGGCAGTGACCCCAAGTCCGTGGCAGCGACCACAGCAGCATACTCCCTTTGATCAGTTAGGCATATTTCCATATGCAAGGCCGGCGACACGTGGTGCCACTAACCCTGTTTAACACAAGCCATACCCACATGTGGAACTGAGTCCTGAGTCCTGAATGGCAGTGACCCCAAGTCTATGGCAGCGACCACAGCAACATACTCCCTTTGATCAGTTAGGCATATTTCCATGTGCAAGGCCGGCGACACGTAGTGCCACTAACCCTGTTCAGCACAAGCCGATCCCACATGTGGAAGTGTGTCCTGAGTCCTGAATGGCAGTGACCCCAAGTCCGTGGCAGCGACCACAGCAGCATACTCCCTTTGATCAGTTAGACATATTTCCATATGCAAGGCCGGTGACACGTGGTGCTACTAACCCTGTTCAACACAAGCCTATCCCACATGTGGAACTGTGTCCTGAGTCCTGAATGGCAGTGACCCCCAGTCCCTGGCAGCGACCACAGCAGCATACTCCCTTTGATCATTTCGGCATATTTCCATATGCAAGGCCGGCGACACATGGTGCCACTAACCCTGTTTAACACAAGCCGATCGCACATGCGGAACTGTGTCCTCCTGTGTCCTGAATGGCAGTGACCCCAACGTCATGGCAGCGACCACAGCACCAGACTCCCTTCGATTAGTGACGCATATTTGCATATGGAAGGCCAGCGACACGTGGTGCCACTGAACCTAAACTACGCAGGCCGGTGGGGCCACCAGCCTATGCATGTGGCTGTGGGCCCTTGCTCACTGCTACCTCTGGCCTACACTGTGGTCAGTAGGGCTCACAATTCAGATACAGTTGCGATTGCAGATGAAGCAGTAGGCAAGAGACATAGCTCCCACTGCGGCCCATCCGCACCAAGCAGCATCACAGGCTCATACACTTCGACAGTGTATTCTATACATATTTCATCTTTTCTTGATACGCCTACACTGCGGTCAGTAGGGCTCACAATTACAATTAAATCTTGATTCATTAATTACAGAGTCCACTAGGCAAGTAACTATCACAGGCCGAAAACCTACATAATATCCTTTTAGTATCCTTGCTTCAAGACACATTACATTTATTATATAAGTTATAGCTTTAGTACAATCAACAAATTCACGTGGTGCCACTAACCCTGTTTAACACAAGCTTATCCCACATGTGGAACTGTGCCCTGAGTCCTGAATGGCAGTGACCCCAACTTTGTAGCAGCGA
Organism: Triturus cristatus; assembly: GCF_964204655.1. NCBI lineage: Eukaryota > Metazoa > Chordata > Amphibia > Caudata > Salamandridae > Triturus > Triturus cristatus. The sequence continues at coordinate 535,592,164 of NC_140594.1, read as the reverse complement.
CCACAGCACCAGACTCCCTTTGATCAGTCAGGCATATTTCCATATGCAAGGCTGGCGACACGTGGTGCCACTAACCCTGTACAACACAAGGAGCGACACGTGGTGCCACTAACCCTGTTCAATACAAGCCGATCCCACATGTGGAACTGTGTCCTGATTCCTGAATGACAGTAACCCCAACTTCGTGGCAGCGACCACAGCACCAGACTCCCTTCAGTTTTATTTGTTGTTGTTTTGTTTAAATAAAATGTTTTATATGTAAATCTATACATGACTAAGATTCTTGTTTGTCCAACCGCACAGGGACAATTCTGGTCCCAAGAAGGTTGTTGGGGGTATGTTGGTAATGTGGGAAGAGGGTGCATTACTTGCTGATTTGGGGAGAGGCACTGTGAAAGGGGTATCTCTCACAGAAAGAACTCCGGTATGTTTTCAGAAATGCCTCGGACAGATGCCAGCTGACGGACTGAATCACAAAATGGCTTTTCAATGCTTATGTTGTGTGACTTATGAACAGTTCGCACCCAGGCTCGCAGAGGGACAACTGCGGCCCATCTGGTCGACTCACAGACGCAGTACTACGAGCCATCCACTCCCAAAGGAACAGCAGCGTAGTAGCTCAAAGAGGTACAGGCACAGCAGCGTACTAGCTCGCATAGGTAGAGAGATGCGAGCCGACGGATTGGCTTCTAACGCTATAGCTGCGAAGTGGTGATGTTGGGAAGAGGGAGCGTGAAAGGTTTATCTCGCACAGACAGAGCTCCGGTATATTAAATTGCCCCCGGGACCTTTCTTTTATATTTTCACTCGATGCAAGAAAGCGCGCTTTCTGGACCATGACCTCTCTCCCTACCAAATTTGGCATAATTCCATACAGCAGTTTGACCTGTAGTATTGTCTAACGTTTACTATGGAAAATCCATTGAGAAAACACGTTTTCACACCCCCACATAGCTACCTGATGCAGGTGTACTCGCTGTTGGTGTGCAGGTCAGTGCTCTAGTTGTCAACATGTCGTAGCCACTCCCTGAGGGCAGGTTTGCACACACACCACAGCCATACGGCACATGCGTCACAGGCCATGTGACCACGCAAATATAATGCATCGACAACGTCACATACTTTATTGTCGGTGGTGACTGGATGGCGGATGCTCCACGGGTCTCAATCATAAAGAGTCCATGAAAAGTTGCGCAGAGGGTTAGTCGCACCCTGAGCTGTATGGCCGTCAGGGGCCTACTACCACGTGGTGTGGACTTGACTTGCACAGGGTTAGTGCCACCCAAAGCTGATGTGGCCGTCAGTGGCCTACCACCATGTGGCGTGACTTGAGTTGCACAGGGTTAGTCACACCCTAAGTTGTATGGCCGTCAGCGGCCTACCACCACGTGGCGCTGACTTGCGTTGCACAGGGTTAGCGGCACCAAAAGCTGATGTGGTCTCCGCCATTGATGACTCAGTACTCAGCAACCTGTGTGAGATCTGCCGGGCCATGGAGAAGCTGAATTGGTCACCGCCATTCATGACTCAGCGACATCTGTGAGATCTGCCGGGCTGTAGAGTTTTGACAGGCACGTGGAGTGCCCACTGGTAGACACTCCGGTGGCAGCGGGTAATTATTTGGTCATGGATGCGCAGGGGCAGCAGTATCTCTCTCTCTCTGTCTCTCAATTCCCTCTCTTCACTCTCTCTCTCACTCTCTTCCTTCCTTTCCTTCTCTTTCTCTATCTTCCTTCTCCCTTTCTCACTCCCTTTCTTTCCTTCCCTCTCTTTTTCTCTCAAGATTTTTTTTCCTTTTCTGTGTCTCTCTCCTTTGATATGCGCATTACACTCGTCCTTATTTTGTGTAGGAAGGTGGAATCTGACAATATGGTAGACCCACTTTTTTCCTGGTGTTTTGCTGGTTTATGACTTAGTTGGTCTGGGACCCTGCTATTCAGGGCCCCAGTCTAGCTGCTTCCTCTCTAAAATGGTTGCATGCACATTAGGTACATATCTAATTAGATTCTGGAGTGCCTTATAAGCCCCTAGTATATGGTATACTATGTACCTAGGGCATAAGTACCTCAGAGGCCTACCAGTGGCTGAAGCATGTATTATGCCACTCGCGAGAAATGCGCATGCGCGGGCATCCGCGCATGCGCATTTGCGTGAAGAAGTTACTGTCCAGCAAGAAGAGGGAGCCCCGGAACGCCGTACTGAAGGTAAGGTGGTTTATTGCCCTTTAACCTTCTCTAAATTATTTTAAAATGAGGGCGGGCGGGCGGGAGGCGGGCAGCTCTGCTTCGCTGCGACGTGTGTGTAGCGCTGCCTGCTACGCCTACTTCGTTAACGGCGAAGCAGGCAGCACTAAGTGCACTCCGTGGGCGAAGCAGAGCACGATGCCCAGGGTTAGTAAGGGTGTGCTTGCACCCCTTACAGTGGTATAGGCTACCTATATCCACATATGTCTACAGACACATATAAACCTATAAGTCACTCATATGGCAGGCCTTGACAATCCTGAAGGCAGAGTGCTTGGTTTTGTGTGAGAGGGTGCCCAAGCATGAGCTGAGCACCTCTGCAGCTTTCGGAAATCCTTCCTTATGGCTGTTCTGTGATACAGCCATACCATATACTCTTAAGTGCAATATAACCTCGCGGTAAATGCTAATTTTGGAATGGCTGCATCAAAACATGTTGTGTTTCGTTTCAAACGCTTTGGAATACTACCCCCCCCACCAGTTCTGCCGGTAGGGGTAGCATTCCACCCTTCAAGACGGAGAGACATGTTCACACTTATCTAACCCGGTAGGACTTTCCTGTGCCCTGGCATCACAAAATGTATGCCTCTGCCACAGACATGGGTCTGACCTCCTGCTGCTGACCGAAACTCCGGCAGGTGAGGCCTGGACAATAGGTTTCCTGTCGAAGGGAGGTGTAACCACCTTCCCAGACAGGCAGATGTGTATTGGGGCTGGGCGGGAGCACTCTATGGTGCTTTGAAGTCCTGCACTGGGGGCACACTTGGTGTCCCTGTGCATAGTTCAGTTTACACACTGAATACAGTCCCCGTGGCTCCCCTGTGTCACTACCTTGGGTGGTTCCTTGGTGTCCCAGTGATTCTACAGGCTCTAGGCCTTGTGTCTATCCCAGTCGTGGTTCTTATACCACTTTTTTGGTATATGGTTTGGTACGCCCCTTGGGCCCAAACGTGTATTTGTGCTATTACTGATTATTGCTAACTTGTAAACAAAGTACTTCAAACTTCAGTCTCATAAAGAGACTAGAGGCGTGTGTTTAACCTAAATACATATATTTTGAATATATACCTGGTGTGGTTGTCCTTTCGTTTGATCATTCAAGAGATTATAGATTGGTAAAACAAGCTGCTTTACATTCCTTCAAGACTTAGCCTGAAGGCTGCTCTCCATAGCTACCACTAGGATAGCTTTCAATAAAGGTTGTCTTTAACCTATCACCATAAGGGGTTGTTTGGACTGATACAAGGTGCCCACTAGAACTAGTGGACAGCATATATCAGGCCACCTTCTCACATTTTGTGCTTTATTTTCCAGGCTGTGTCGCCGACATTCATGGTCCCGACAGGAGTATTCTGCCTTGTTGTTTTGTGTTCATTTTGTTAAATTTACATTATCCTTTATATATACGTTTACGAAAAAATAAAGTTTGAAAAAAAAGATAATTCAATAAAGTTTTTGGTTGTTACTTAAGTGCTGTGTGACTCTTTCTTGTTCTTATTACTGTTATTTGGTGGTGTCCACCATGGTGTTAAATTTTGGGGCAGTTATCGCGGGAATACTGGTGATATCTGCATTTTGCACCAGTTTCTGAATAGTGTGTTAGATTTATCTCAACTGTAGTTGCATTAAGGTGCTGATAATGAGATGCAGAGTAGGCGTTCTCGTGCAAAAACGCACAGGGTGCACCTTTGCGATTTATTCTAAATGCTAAAATCCTGTATTGATTTGCACTGTGGTAGTGGGTGCATTTACAGTGTACACACAAAATCAATGAAGAAATCTCATTGTATTTATATTGATTGGGAATAGTGGGTCAGGGGCTGGATCTTGACGGGATACACTGCCCAGTTAATTTATTTTTCTGTACATGAAAAAAACCACATCACAACTTTCACAACGAAAGGCAAAAACTGCGATGCAAAACAAATTCCGGCGATAAGCACCAGAGATTTTACACCTGCTTTCTGCTAGTGTTAAACAGGATGACTACCTGCAGCATGAAAGGTAACACAGTCAAGAGCCACACCTGAATACCCACAGGTGCCATAGAGTCAATGAGCATGATACACGGATTCCCATGAGGCCATATCACTCATCGCAACAACCCCAAGACCGCCAACGCCCCCCAAACCAGAATCTGAGCAAGTATGTCAGTGTGGTCATTGTGTTAGCATGATAGGCACGGGTCCTGCAACATCACAGTGTGCTGTGTTCAGCGGACGTTACCATGTCACCTCAGCGTTGGCAGTGAGCCTGGAGATGTAGCTATGCACGCATCCTTCTGCATGCACAAGCGGCGAAGGGAACAGGGTGTCTCACACTTGTCCATGTGCAAGATGTGCGGTAAGTGTGTTCTGGTGTGGCCACCACAGTCGATGTTGCAAAGTGCCATGTACCACCTCCAAACGGCAGTGTCATGGTTCGACTGGAATGCCGCAGGATATGCGCGAATTGGCATTACAAAGGTGTGCTGTAGGTAGGCCTGGGCCAAAATTCTGTTCCGCTCGTGGAAATTGCGATAATTTGGCATTTTTGCGTTCCGCGGAAAGCGCGAAAATGTCAAAATTTCCACAATCCGCAGCTTACCGGTAATTTTTTTCTTCCTTGCGCTGTAAAAAAATACATTCTCGCGTGTGCGCGATCGCCTTACCTGAATACCAGCGTTCACCGACAAGTTTTCCCGACCCGGTCGCGTTCTCCACGAGATGTTGGATTGTTGGTAGCCATTTTGCGCTGTCTCGCGACAGTTCGCGCCCGCATTAACGTCATTTGTCACGCGATCACGTCATTTGTCGCGCGATCATGTCTTTCTTCTCGCGATCATGCACCGCGAGAGTATGAGAAGATTGAGATCTCGAACACGTCATTCTTCACTGCGAGCGAGAGCGTGAGGAAGCGGGCATGTCTAATCGAACGCGAAAAGGAGAAAGAGACCCCGAACACGTCATATCCAACGCGACAGGGAGCGAGAGAACGCGATCAAGTCATTTTGGACACGCTATCGACATCCGGCGGAAGTAATGTGAAGCTCGAGAACTCGAACATGTAAAATTTTCAATTTGGAGAAGAATATCAGCTCTAGCAGCATGAAACCTTCTGCAAATTATGATTTTGGATGAAAACAACTTCTCAGATTGACATTTGGCTGTCCTTTTTTGTGCAAGGCGTCCTTTTTTAAAAAGGTGGGGAGAGGGAGGAAGTGCCACAGAATCTCCAACTTCCTGTTCCTGTCCAGCAGGCTCCTCCCCGTGCTTTGTCCATCTCCTGCTCATTCTGCCTTTGGATTTTGAGCTGGAAAGATCACTCTTTTTGTCTGCTGCATCATTGCAATTGGATTTCAGGATTTTTTAATTGGATATTTTACAAGTAAATGGTTGTTGTGTCTGTTTGATTGGGGGCATTGCAGTTGTTGTAACTACAATTTATTTTTGGTAACTATCATCATTCCTTTTTTTTTTAAAATGTTGTGGGTAGTAGTAGTCAGTAGTAGGCCCGAGCTAGTCATGGCCTCATGGGTGTGTGCATGATGAAGCAACTGTTCATTTGGTGTTTTTTGAATGTATTTCATTTTCAAGCATCATTTAGGGCCTGGATGGCACTGGATTTAGTTGGGAAATGTGTTTTTTGGGGTGGGCTTTCTGTTGTTGGGCCGGGCCTTGTGGCTGGTGGCAATTTAGAAGCCTAGGCCTGCAAGCTTGTCTGGCCTTGTCTGCCAACAGGCCTTCTTTCATCCAGTAGGATCAGAGCAGGTAGCCACAGCTTTATTAATCAAGTGTTTTCTGTGTGGTCTGTTTAATTTAGACATCATTTAGGGCTTGGATGGCATTGGATTGAGTTGGGGAAGTGTGTTTTTCTGGGGTGGGCTTTCTGATGTTGTTGGGCCTGGCCATGTGGCTGGTGGCCATTTTGAAGCCTAGGCCTGCAAGTTTGCCTGGCCTTGTCTGCCAACAGGCCTGCTTTCATCCAGTAGGATCAGAGCAGGTAGCCACAGTTTTATTAATCAAGTGTTTTCTGTGTGGTCTGTTGAATTTAGACATCATTTAGGGCATGGATGGCATTGGATTGAGTTGGGGAAGTGTTTTTTTTGGGGGGTGGCCTTTCTGATGTTGTTGGGCCTGGCCATGTGGCTGGTGGCCATTCTGAAGCCTAGGCCTGCAAGCTTGCCTGGCCTTGTCTTCCAACAGGCCTGCTTTCATCCAGTAGGATCAGAGCAGGTAACTACAGCTTTATTAATCAAGTGTTTTCTGTGTGGTCTGTTGAATTTAGACATCATTTAGGGCATGGATGGCATTGGATTGAGTTGGGGAAGTGTGTTTTTTTGGGGTGGGCTTTCTGATGTTGTTGCGCCTGGCCATGTGGCTGGTGGCCATTTTGAAGCCTAGGCCTGCAAGCTTGCCTGGCCTTGTCTGCCAACAGGCCTGCTTTCATCCAGTAGGATCAGAGCAGGTAGCCACAGCTTTATTAATCAAGTGTTTTCTGTGTGGTCTGTTGAATTTAGACATCATTTAGGGCATGGATGGCATTGGATTGAGTTGGGGAAGTGTGTTTTTTTGGGGTGGGCTTTCTGATGTTGTTGGGCCTGGCCATGTGGCTGGTGGCCATTTTGAGGCCTGCAAGCTTGACTGGTCTTGTCTGCCAACAGGCCTGCTTTCATCCAGTAGGATCAGAGCAGGTAGCCACAGCTTTATTAATCAAGTGTTTTCTGTGTGGTCTGTTGAATTTAGACATCATTTAGGGCATGAATGGCATTGGATTGAGTTGGGGAAGTGTATTTTTTGGGGGTGGGCGTTCTGATGTTGTTGGGCCTGGCCATGTGGCTGGTGGCCATTTTGAAACCTAGGCCTGCAAGCTTGCCTGGCCTTGTCTGCCAACAGGCCTGCTTTCATCCAGTAGGATCAGAGCAGGTAGCCACAGCTTTATTAATCAAGTGTTTTCTGTGTGGTCTGTTGAATTCAGACATCATTTAGGGCATGGATGGCATTGGATTGTGTTGGGGAAGTGTTGTTTTGTGGGGTGGGCTTTCTGATGTTGTTGGGCCTTGCCATGTGGCTGGTGGCCATTTTGAAGCCTAGGCCTGCAAGCTTGCCTGGCCTTGTCTGCTAACAAGCCTGCTTTCATCCAGTAGGATCAGAGCAGGTAGCCAGAGCTTTAATAATCAAGTGTTTTCTGTGTGGTCTGTTGAATTTAGACATCATTTAGGGCATGGATGGCATTTGATTGAGTTGGGGAAGCGTGTTTTTTTGGGGTGGGCTTTCTGATGTTGGTTGTCTAAAAGACATGCTTTTGTTGTGTGTGTCTGGTGTGTGTTTGTGTGCAATGCATGCACCCTGCAGCAGACCTTTTTGGGGCCTGTGAATGTTTGTATTTGCATTTTGTTGCATTAAAAAGGCAGAGCAGTGTGCTTTAGCATGCATCCTTTACCTGGTTTTTATAGGCCTTTTGTCAGCTCCTGGTGTTTCCCAGGCCCCCTGCTTGTTTGTGATTTGTGAGTATCCATGTGGCTGGTGGCCTTTTTTGTGTTGGGAGTTATTACTGTCCTGCTTTTGCCATATAGGCCTGCATGGTTTTCATATTGGCTTACTGCTTCCATTCATCCACCCCCTTTGCCAGCAGCAGCTCCATGGATGCTGAGATGCTCAAATAATTTAATGGCAAATAGGGTCCACCCCACTTCCATTACATTTTCATTTTGGTGGTTCTTATTAACTTTCCTATCCTTCCTGAGAGTGTAGTGTGTGACTGTACACAGTAGTATAACATAGCCCTTGTCGAAAAAAAAGTCCTAAATGGCTAGACTATATTTTGTTTGCACTAGTACAGTACTAAGTAACTGAACCACAACAACAAATGCAACATTTCACTGATGTTCTTCTCCTGGCTTATTTGCTTTTAGGTGCACCAAAAAGCCAGAGGATGAGGTGTCATCAGCATCACCCGGCTACCCGTTCTACTGCCAGCCAGACAGAAGTCCTGCTGCGCATCACTTCCACGTGTGACCAGAACTTGTTGTGCATCTGCATCCTGCCTGACATCTGAAGAAGATGGCCCCAAAGAAAGGTACCAGGTCTAGTACCAAGAAAGTTGCCGGTGAGAAGAAGGAACAGAAAAAGGAAGTGCCATTAACCACGACTGGTGGTGTGCCGGCCAATGTTGTTTTTGGCACCAAAAAAGTTACGCCTGCAGCAGCGTTGTCCGGGAACTAAGCTGGGCGCAGCACCTCAGCACCAGCGGTCCAACCCCCCCAACCTAGGCCCAAGGGCTATAGTGTCGCAGAGGTAGCCAGTCTACTAACGAGCAGTGATGTTGAAATGTCATTATCGCAAAGTAGTACACAATCAACGCAGGCGCAAACTCAGCAGATAAGTGTGCAGCCACAACAAGAACAGCAGCAGCTGCAAAAAGAACAGCAGCAGCCGCAACAAGAACAGCAGCAGCCGCAACAAGAACAGCAGCTGCCGCAACAAGAACAGCAGCGGCTGCAACAAGAACAGCAGCAGCCGCAACAAGAACAGCAGCAGCCACAACAAGAACAGCAGCAGCCACAACAAGAACAGCAGCAGCCGCAACAGCCCACCATAGTAGTTGTTGCTCCTGACGTAGGGGCATTTCAGGAAATCGAGCTTCCTGCAGACAAAGTGGAGCAAAGTCAAACCACTGTTTCAGAAGATCTATTGTCTTCCAGACCACCAGCAAGGAAAAGGAGGCTTAGTCCATCATCTTCTTCTTCAAGCCCCGCTTCTGATGATCGTGATGCCACTTGGCACCCACCAGCTCAGTCTGAGAGTGATATACGCCACAAGACAATGCTTCTGAAAAGGAAGGTCCCAGAAAAACTTAGAGTTATGGAGGTAGATGTAGAAGAGGGGGGTGATGTTGATGAAGACGAGCCAGTCATCAAGCACATTACTCCCACCCCAAAGGGATTGGAGACAAACATTCTCACCCTATCCAGAAAGGCTGCTACTGAGCGGGATGTAGCACGGATATCACCAACACAGGTTACACCACCACTACCTCCAGCGGCCATATTTTACAAGGCCCGGCAGGGACCTACATCCAGCTCAACCATCTCAGTAGGTAGTGGTAGTAAAAGTCACAGTCTAGGTGTACAGGGTCACATTTCAAGCACACCCTCCAGTTCATCTGTTATTGAAAGTGGCACATCCAGCAGTGCCAGAAAGTTCTCCTCCCCAGTTTGGGACTTCTTTTCTGTTAGCACCAAGGAGGAGAACATTGCTATATGCTCAATTTGTCGGCAAGGTGTTCGGCGGGGTAAGCTTGGTACAAACTATGGTACCGGAGGCCAAGCAAGTCATCTCAGAATACACCACACTATCGTGTGGGAAAATCACCTACTTCAGTTAAAAGAAAGTAGAAAAACTCAACCCATTGAAGTTGGTCAGGAAGAATCAGGGAGCGATATTATCGCGGTGGAAGGTGAAGAAGAGGGAGGCATTTCTAGCCCTAACCCCAGTAGTGCAGTGGTACCACCCACAATCTCCTCAGTAACATCTGAGTGGCACCGCAGTAAGCGCCATACTCAGAGTCAGGCTGAGACACCAAGGCGACCGAGTACCGCGATGAGACAAACTGTGTCATTGAACCTAAGTGGGTTAATGAAAACTGCACCACAAAGGAAAGTAATCCAGCCTACCATTGAGAGCATGCTTAGGTTGGAGGGGCAGTTCCAACGCAACCACCCAACGGCACGGTTGTACAATGCGAAGCTGGCTAAAATGTTAGCGCTGGACCTTCTTCCTTTTTCATTTGTGGAAGGGGAGGGTTTCCTTGAATTTGTGTCAGCCATCTGCCCTAAATGGAAGGTTCCTAGCCGGTCCTATTTCACAAGAATTGCTGTTCCGGCACTACATCATGATGTGCTGGAATTGGTTGGACAAGCTTTGCAGCAGAGTGCTGTTCACAAAATCCACCTGACAACAGACATGTGGACCAGTTGCCAAGCCACAGATTACATGTGCATCACTGCACACTGGGTCTCTTTTGTGGGGGTTAGAGATAAGCTATCTGCAAGAGGTGCTGTTGACATAGCTGCGATTTTTAAAGGTACTCGGAAACATGCAACTGTAGCCATGTTCGCCATGGAGAAATCTCATATGGCTGTAAACATTTTGCAAGAGTTTCGCAGCAAGGGTTTTGAATGGCTGCGCCCAAGAGGGCTTAGTATTGGTTTTATTGCCACAGACAATGGCAGTAATGTACTTAAGGCCATGGATCTTGGTTCCTATTTCAGGGTTCCGTGTTTGGCGCACTGCATAAACATTATAGTTCAAGACTTTCTGAAAAAAGAACCCATAGTCAGCAACTTACTGGCCATCTGCCAAAGAATATACACTCATTTCAGCCATTCTTTTGAAGCTCGGAAGCAGCTGAGGATCATCCAACGTGAAAATAGGATGCCAGTCAAGGTACTCATCCAGGAGGTGGCAACACGTTGGAACTCAACGTATTACATGCTTGATCCTCTGTATGAGCAGTACAGGTCACTCCATGAATATGTCTGGAAAAGAGGGGATGCTAATGTTGAAGGCATGAACCTTGAGATGGAGCAATGGAGCCTAATTAAATGCCTGACTGAGATGCTTCGTCCTTTTGAGGTCTTCACACGTGAAGTCAGCAAGGAGGACTGTACAATGGGCCAAGCTATCCCATTATTGCAAATGCTAGAGCATCAGCTGAAGAAGGTTTCTGAATCATACAAAGGTGTAGAGGACAAAAGGGAAGCCTATGACTTGGTAGAGAGCTTAGCCCGTCGCTTAGCTGAAAATACAAGGATAGAAAATAAAATTTTGTCACAAGAACATTACATTTGTGCCACAATTCTGGATCCACATGCAAAATTTGGACTGAAGACATTCTTTGCTTTTTCAGAGATTGATGTTGCCCGCTACAAAACTTGTATAGCTGAGGCAGCCAGTAAGTTGGAAAACGAACGGCTGCTAATTAAAAGCCCGCAAGATCAACCCACAAGAAGTACCTCAGCAGGGCATGCAGGATCAAGTGCAACTTCGTCGGCTGAGGGCAGTGCGTTTGGATCACAACACTCACCATCACTATCGACAACAGCAACAATAACTGGATCATTAGGCCCAGTAGAATCGTTAGACGATTGGTATGTTCAGTTAGGCATTAATAAGCACAGTGCTGATGCACAGAGAAAAGAGCCCGAAAGCTTACCAGTAGCACCCCTGAACAATAAGCGAATGGTCCAGGCCTATCTGGACGACCCAACAGAGGTGTACATTGATCAAAACCCATTTCAGTGTCGGTATAGGAAAAGGTCTGAATGGCCACTGCTCAGCAGGCTGGCGATAAGCTATCTGGCTTGCCCTGTCGCAAGTTTCTCTTCCGAACGTGTTTTCAGTGCTGCTGGTTCCATTGTAACATTAAGAAGGACCAGTCTCTCGCCCAAAAACGTGGAGAGGTTAACAATGATCAAAATGAATCAGCACTTCATACCACCGAATTACACAATACATGAATCAATGGAGGAAGATGAGGACAGCGGCTCAGGTGACGGAAGTAGTGTGTCACATGATTGCCTACTACTGGCTGACCCCCCAGAGTCTGAGGATGAGCTATACTTCCCTGACAATTAGGCTTGCACTTACTGTCTTCCTCCCTTTTTTCCCCCTTTATTTGTGTGTTTGTCGTTCCGGTTACAAACTTGTGGATCACAACAAATCCATTACCACCGTCTTCTACTCTTCTTATTTAATATACAAGTTTCAGGTGTCTGCAATTTGACAGTACAGTCCTCTGAATCTAGCTCCTCCGCTCCATCATACTGAATCTCCCGCCCAAATCCATTGCCCTCATGAATGATGATGGTAAATAGAAGAAAAAATTAAAACTTTCCTAGTCCCGCCAAAAGAAGTGGAGCATGAATCAGATGACTACTATAGCTATCCTCCTTTCAGAGCCGAGAGAGACTGCCCATTAACTGAAAATAAGATGGAACAGGTAATGACTGATGACATGCATTGGACGCAGAGTCGCAGAGTGATTTTGTTGTGTTTGTTGTGCATGAAGTTATGTAATTGTGCACTAATCATCTTTCTACAGTACACACTAAACTTAACTCAAGGTGAATTTTCCCCTTCTTGCAAATAAGAAATGTGTACTTCTCCTGCAGCTTGGTGATACATTGCTTTTAATTCAATACAGGAAGGGGACTCACTCCATCTGCGCAATGAGTATGATTGATACAACAGCACCGTCCATGATGATGATGGCGAAATAGACGGCCCGTTAACTTAAGATGAGAAGGAACAGGTAATGACAATTAATGGCATGCATTGGACACCTGACTCTGTTTGATTGGTGTTTGTGTTTTCGTTGTGGACAAAGTGAAGTCAAAGTGTACTAGCAATCTATCTTTCTGTACACACTAAAGACTGACTCAAGTCAATAATATTTCTACTCTTGTTGTGTAATAACAATTTTACTTCTACTGCAGGCCGATCTTCACAGTCACTCAGTACAAGTATCGTAGATGATGATTGATGGAATAATAAGAAGTCAGGATGACGTTTCATGAGTGGCATAAAACTTAAAAGCCTAAAGGTAAACACGTCAATAACAACCACAGCAGACCTAAATGTCTGTATAGAAGTGGAGTCGAGTGTAGCGGTGGGATGACTGCGGTGCCTTGATTTACTAACTTAAACTGTAAAATGCTATGTTTGGAATGGATAATGTGCTTTGCCTTTGTCCAACTCTTTTAAAAAAAAAAAAAAGTACTCTAAAGTCTAAACGTCGGATATGCTACTGCTAAGCAACGTGCCGTCAGGCCTGTCACTGTGGGCCTGCTCTCTCCTGTTATTGTTGAAGGTCAATGCTGGAAACAGACTAGAGTAGAGATGATGCATACATGCCATCTCGGAAATTGTTCTTGTTGCACTACACCATAACTTGTGCATTTGTTTCAACTTTGTTTCTCAATATCCCCTTTGTTTTTCCATCTACAGTGGCGAGTGGCGAGCGACACACCCAAGATTAATGGACGAGAGGACCAAGAGGAATACCGAGATTTAAATCCAGTCCACATTTTTTACCAGGATAACACAGTAACAGTATCAACTTTTATCTTCTTTTAAATAATTTTAATCATTTTTTTATCTACAATCTTTACAACAGCGTGTTCTTGTTGTTGTTATTATCATCATTAGGTTTGCTCTCTGTTTACGATTCTTCCCTACCAATATTTAAAATTTCTATTTGCTATCTGTAAAAGTATTAAGGCCGGAACAACAGAACAAGAACAGAACAAGAAGTGTATGTAATCCGGGTCTCTCATCATCATGCATGCATTTCCTTTTTCTCCCTTAACATATGGATATGGTAGTGTTCAAAGATTGTCGTTTGTTTGTCCATGCATACTGTTTTTCAATGTCAAACCTTTCCCAAAGCCCCCTTCCCATCCATTCAACAAACCCTAACCCTCTTCCCCCGGACTGTGTGACTTATTGTCGAGGTGTGACTAAATTAAATGTACATCAATACTTAATCACACGCTTGCTGGGGCGGATGTGGCAAAAGCAACAGTACTTCAATTTCAAAGCAGAGCGATGATCTTCTTCTGATTGCCCACCCATGAGTAGGATATTTTAGAGGTTATTTTATTTGACAAAGGAACATATACCTCAGCATTAATTGACAGCATTGATTGGGTTTGTTTGTTGTCATTCCTCATACACAACACTAACTGTTAGGCTGTAGGCCTAGTCAAGTTACTCGACACAACTATAGTTTGTAACTCTGTCTAGTAGGCTATCCCAACCACCATTATGTTTTGTTTAGCATATTATTGTTGCTCGGTAAGTTCTGTACTGTACTTAATTCTACTACTCCTCTAACAGTCTCTCAAAGGCGATTGACTGTCTCCTTTTCTTTTTTTGCAAATGCTGCTGCCCTGCCAGTGTCTACTACTACTACTATACTACCACCACCACCCCAATCATGGCATGTTAGAAAAAGGAAACCATCTTCACCATGCAGCCATTACTGTGCCTAAGTTAAACATCAAGCACAGGTAAGAGAGAAGTTTGGGGGAGGCAGAATTAATAATGGACATGTTTTCAATGAATTCAATTTCACACACCCCTTTGAGTCCAGATAAAGAATGCATAGACTAGAGGAGAGACTGAACAAGTCAATCAGTGAGGGGTGTCGCATCTATCTGTTTGTGTCTTACACAGTCAGCCAATTATTTAAATCAAATACTGGCTATGGGCGGCCCTGCACCAGCGAGAAAACAGTGTGATGTAAAACAGTAACCCCACCTACATAACATTAACAACATTAACAACATTGCATGTAACGTAGAAAAATATATTTAATTTACCCTAACAAAAATAAACTAAAAACTCACAGAAGCTGACCCACCCCCCTCCCTAACCCCAACCAATGTCCGTAGGAAAGTCCAGGAGAAAATAGTAGTCCGAAAAGCAAAAACCCAACGCCCAAACCAATTCCCACCCACCCAAACAAGAATTTAAAAAGGGGCAGAAGACAGTGACTAAGGTGTGGGGCGGGATTGAAGGAGGACACGCATCTGCTCCTCTAAACGGGCGACGCAGCGTCTGAGGGCGCGGCAGTTGCAGCCACAGTGGGGGGGCACCAGAGATGGCATTGCGGTGGCGGCGGGCAGCTGCCAGACGGTTGCGCCGTACCGCTGGAGGACGGTGGCTGGGGCCCGGGGCACTGGAGGAGGCTTCAAGTGCTGCTGCAGTCTCCTCCTCCTCCTCTGCCAAGACCACCAGCCGCCGGTTTTCACGCTGGATTGCCTCCAGCTTCCGGCACCGTGCCTTGGCGGCCAACTCCTTACGATTGACTTTAGGAGTAGCTGTGTATCAAAAAGAAAAAAACAAGACAATTGTAAAATATACTCTTAGAAAAACAGTAAGACAAGTTAATTATTTATACACATAGTCGCATGGTAGAGTAGCACTATAAAGCACAGTAGTACATAACATTTTAAATCTCGCCCGTCCTTCTTCCTTCCACCCGTCTTTCACTTTTAAGTTGAACAGTTCACCAGGTGCTCATCTCCATAAAACTTTCAAAGCGGAGTTGAAATCAGATAGATGAGGCCATTGGTTACTCAATACTCCCGCTCCTATGCCAATTAAAGAGATTCTAGTCTTCTAGTTCACTCTTCAAACGTTCACAACAACTCATACTTACTTAGGACATCGAATGGCGGGCGGACATTGTCCGCCCGCCATCCTTATGCTAAAAAGGGTGGGGGTGCCGTGGGGACAATTAGGAGGATGCGCCCGGCACAGTGGCGGGCGCATCCTGTTTTTTTTACATTCTGGTTGGCGGTGCCGAAAGCAATGCTAAAAATACATGTTGTGCTGCTTTTGCAAGCACAACATGACAGGCCCCACGCGGAGCCTGTCACGTTTTGCTTTGAAAGGCAGGGGGGTACCATATCATAGGTACCCTCCATGGGGGCCCCCAAGCATACTCTGCCATGTCTGCATGCCTTTCTGTGGCGGACGGCAATGCCGCCACGCAAAGGCAATCCAAAATGCAGATTATATGGCTGAAGGTGTGTTCAGAGAGACACCACCACCATAGTGAACCCTTTTCCGCCTGGTCGACATGTGGGGGGTCTGACTCTTTTCTACAGGGATGGCGGGAGGTTTGCACCTGCGGTGTCAGCGGTGAATACCGCCGGCCCGGCGGGGGCAATACGCCCGCCATCCTAATGGGGCCCTATGTCTCAACAGTACAGTGTACATACAGTACACCCTTACAGTGAGTGTACTGTCAACAATAGTTAAGGATTATGAATCTAACTTACCACCGCCCGCCACTGGTGCTGCCACTCCCCCTACCGCTCCATCGTCGGTATCTGCAGCAACTGCCGCATCCTCTCCCTCCGCGTCGCCTTCGCTGGCCCCGGCAATGGTGGTCGGTAGTGCGCCTAGAAAACATTACACATTTATTAGGCGTCATATACACCTCCCCTATTGATCAGTAGCAAGATTGAAAAATGAGTTAATACTAACATACATCACTAGTACAAATCAGGTAGTAGTACAGTAGACACTAATAGTTATATATGGTCCCCCCTAGGGTCATTCTAGCCTTTGCTTAGTTAGCCCGAGCCATGCAACCATTTTACCTTTGTGTCTTTTATTTTTGCACATGTGACGCTACCTTGCAGCTTTTTGTATAAGACACCTTTGAGCCCACATGACCTGCCTCACACTGCTACTGTCTACGCTCTGCATACAAGCTGTCAACAAAAACATTAACAAGCCACTTTTTTATGAAGTACTGGTGTACTGTTAGTCCATATTGCTTATCAATAAATGCTACACTTTTTGGCACGGCTGAGAAATGCTTGCAAGTTGCAATATACTAACGCGCACCATTTCATTTTTCGCATTACAGACGGAAGATTCCCTTCCATGAACCAGAGCTTTGCGGAGCTTATGAATGATGCAACAACTACCAGTACTAGGTTCTTCTAAGGTGAGGGGTCCCTTCACTCAGAGATCTTCATTTATAAATTTATATAAACTAAATTCCATGGGGATGGTGGTGCTGCCTTCCACCACTGTTCAGTTATCATGATTTAATTCCCAACTGTAAGTAAGTGTAACAATGTTTATTGTTTTAATGTTATTGATTTTCCGGTTGGTGCTGCATTATATAATAGAACAATGTACAGAGCTTCTCAATTCAAAATGAACATTTTGAACTTACATAGACTTGGTGGTATTTGATGTGGACTAACTTACACGAGTGAGCAAATTAAAGGAAGGGTGTGCATGTGCATTGCTTCCACGACTGAGAGGTTGGGTGTGTTATGTTCTGAGTTGTCTACTTGTTGGGTATCTTGGGGGGAGGGTTCGGAGACCTAATAGTTATGACAAGACAGTACTATAGTCGAGCAGGGGATTGTGGTGGGTTCTGAATTTCTGATTGAGGTGTGTGAGGAAGGTCCAACCTACCATCACCAACATCCTATTTTCCTGTGCAAAGGTCTGTATGTGCAAGATCCCTACAACAGTAGTTGTATGTCCTATAGGCTATCATATCAAAATAGTAATAAAACTGGTTGGGCATTCGTTGCTGTGAATTGTCAAAGCCCCAAGATCAATAAGACTAGAAGTAGTACAAGAGGACGACCCAAAGGACTGGACTCAATGGCTAGAGCTACTGGTGAATCTGAGTTTTATTACAACCTTTCAAATAAAGAGTGGCACTGGCCAACTGGACAAGCTTAGCTACTACAGTACAGACAGTCTGATAGTAGTAGTAGTACTGAGTCATCATAGCAGAGGCAGGGATAACAAGATTTTTGAAACCGTACAGATCGAAGGATAATTGTTGGTAAAAAATAGCATTGGGAAACTGAAACAATAGTTTGTAAAAAATATGGTGCAGTAAAAGTTATGGAATAAGAAATATTATTAAAAACAAGAAGACTTACTGGGGCCAGCAGAGGAGCCCTCGTTGGTGTCCTCCTGGTGGTGGTATTCTGACTGTTGTCCTGCCGACTGCCCACTCCCTGTCTGTCTGCCTCTGGGTGCTGATGAACAGGAAAGATATAAGAAAGAGACAAACGTTGATGGATCGTGTCAAACAAATACAATATTTTTAAAGAACGGTCAAAAGACACTTATGTAAACAACAATTGCAATAACTAAATTGACCGATCACATCTGGTCAACAAGTAGTATCGGGGGATTCGCGGATCGACTACTTAAGTTACTATTTATCAACAGTGATCCAGTCTTCCATTCTGATTCCAGAATACTAAGTTACAACTAAGCCTAAGTACGACGTACCACCCGACCTAGCCCACCTATTCCAGGCATGCCAATTGTACATTAAGTATGCATTTCCACTTCTTTTATTCCTCAACAATGCATATGGTCAAATGGAGGACACATGACTACATTTTTTGTATACACCAAATTTTGTGTTGATTGATTGATGCTGATGTTCTGCTAGTGCTAAGCAAATTACCACCACTCATTGAACAAACTAGAAAAGGTTCTAATAAAGACTGGCGTACTAGCAGCACGTCACGTAACTGAGGGGGCATCACGCATACCACTAACAAATTAGAAACTCATCCAAAGTACCTAAACCTAAGTATCAATCCGCCCCTATCTCTTAGTGATAGGACAAAGTAAGTAGTGGACTAGAGTCACTGTAGCATTACGTAACTTAATTTCTCTAAAATAAACTCTTACAGAATCACGCTAAGCGAGCGCAAACGCAAAGCTGCAAACAAGTAAGATTAGTAGTAGCGCAGAGGAGCACCTGTGTCATAATCACAGAAGACTTTTAAACGTAATTAACCTGGAATGTAAGCAGCAACATTCTAGCTGGTTGGAAGAAAAAAAAGATATTCGCAATATATAACACAGAGCAGAAGAACAGACACAAAGTAGTAATAATTAAATACTTACTCACCAAGACCCGGGACCTCCACTCCTAGCAGGTCCAACAGGTCCTGCTCACGGTCCAGGATGTCGGACCACGGGTGCGTCAACTGTGCCTGGGTGCGCCGGACCCCAGAGCAGCGCAACACTGCCCGGCGGACCTTCCCCCACCGCTGCCGACGCTCCCGGAGGCCGTACCCGGACCCAGGCCTGCCACCTGCTGCCAGGGTTGAGTGGAGGTGGTGCTGCACAAAGAAAATGAGTGCAGCCAACTCCACCTCCCCAAATAAGGCCCGTGCCTGCACCCCTTGTGGGCGCCGCCTTCCGCAAGGAAGGCGGTCGCGGCTCTGGCTGCGACGACGAGCCCTACCCTTTGACATGGTTCTGGGATGGGGCGGGAAAGAAAAGGTAATAAAATTAAAGAAGTAAAGGAAATAAATAGCAGGCAATAGAAAGAGTAAAAAAGTAGCTAAAAAACAAAAATAAAAGTAGACAAAAACCAAAAATATAGAAGCAGGAAAATAGTTAGAAAAATAATAAATAAGAAAGATCAAAAGAAAGTAGCTTTAAACAAATGATTGAAAAGATGCAGGGAGGATTCAAAATCAGGCCCCAGAACCATGCAACAGAGTGAAAAACAAGATGGCCGCGCCAATTGCGACCATGTGCGCAAGTTCCCGCGATATATTCTCCCCGAGCAAGCAAAAAGCAACGCGATCAAGTAAAATCGGTCGCGAACAGGAAATCTCAACCGAAAACGGGCGCGAACATGCATTGCGCGACCTGGAACAGAAAGTAAGCATCACAAGAGGGCGGGACAAGTGAAAACAAGATGGCTGCACCCGTGAGCAACCGCATGGGTAAGTTGGTGAGCCGCGATCACGCAAAAAATACCGCGAACAGGCGGGGAAAAAACTTCCGCGTCTTCGCGATATTTCCGGTGTGTTTGCGGAGATTTTCAACATTTTCGCGATAGTTTGCGAAAGTGAATTTCGCAAATTCCGCCCTCCCCTAGCTGTAGGAGAGCACAGGATACAACAGCGCAGTGCACAAAAGTGTGGGGGCTCATCGGAGGGAGGAGCAGCTGTTTGGCAACGTAAAATACAGTGAACCCGCCCATGTGCCACATGCTGGGCATCTCATCCATGATGACCAGGGTCGCAGACATCCCACAACACCCACGACCAGCCTTTGTACACATCCTGTATGAATGCACCTGGAGAAGTTACTGTAGGATGAAAGGTTCTTTGTCTGAGCTATCTTGCGCTAACACATCCGCTGCTCCGAGAAGGAACCTTCAAGTTGCCAGCCCCCCTGACAGATACAATAATATTTGCATCTGTCTCCCACACTACCCACTTCCCGATTTGAGAACAACGAGTGGACATCCCACACTCAAAAGTCCTTCATTGTAGTTAGCGTGCGTGAAATGGCCTTCACACGTACTCCCACCACAACCCTGCCCTGCACCCATTGCACACAGACCCGGCTCATTGCACCAAGCTATGCCATTTCATCCACAAGACTAGCACACGGCAAGCCAGTGCAGCTACAAACAGAGCCACTGACACATAGCAGGGCATCCCGAACACATGGTCGACTCCATTCACGACCACCTATACCTTGCACGTCTGCTGCATGTCCTGGGTGCACTGCCTTTGGAAGTGCTGTGGATCACTTACCAGCACCATATACAAGTTACTATGTTCCAAACAAAAATTCCTCCTACTACGTATAAAATATTGCTGACACTACTTGGACAGGTGTGGCACAGCGCCCAGAGCACATGACTTCACAGCATAGGACACACAGTTTGGGCTCACGGTTTCATCCCAGAGTCCAGCAGCAGCTCAATTTAGCCGCATGACACTCTAGGCAATACCTCACTTAATTTCCGTACCCCGCACTTTCAGACCGGTAGGGGTCAGTAGTTCAGCGGCTTTATCCCCGAGTCCGGCAGCAGCTCAGCTTACGCCCCCAGCGCCATCAGACTCGTACGAGTGAGTAGTTTGCACTTTACAAATACCGAATTGATTTGATACGTGCAAATTTACCTTTGCACTCCCGGTATAACACCCGCTAAGCACCATACACAAGTTACAATGTTCGAAACAAAAGTTCCTCCGAGTAGGTATAACTACATGCTGACACTACTTGCACAGATGTGGCACAGCAGCCAGAGCACATGACTTCACAGCATATGACACGCAGTTTGGACTCACGCTTTCATCCCCGAGTTCGGCAGCAGCTCAGCTTAGCAGCATGAGACTCTAGACAATACCTCACAAATTTTCCGTACCCCAGCACTTTCAGACCAGTAGGGGTCAGTAGTTCGTCTTAGTAGGTATAAACAAATGCTGACACTACTTTCACAGGTGTGGTGTAACGGAGAGGGCACATGACTTTACAGCATAAGACACACAGTTTGGGCTCACGCTTTAATCCCCGAGTACCGCTGCAGCTCACCCTAGCAGCATCAGATTCTACATTCTTCGCAACCCTGAATAGCACACCCTAAACACCCCACAGAGGTTACAGTGCTCCTACCCTCCTCTTTCCTACTTTTTTCTCCCTTTTTCCCCTTACTCGCTTCAACAGAATCACAAAATGGCTGCCAACACTTCCTAGTTGCAACCGCTCGCACCGCTCGCAGCCAATAAGCAGCAAACTCGTGCTCGTAATAAAACGAATTCCTTTGCGCGCGCTGCATCGCATTTTGCGGAAATTCGTTTTATTAATTTAAATGTGTACTTACCTCCATTCATCCATATTCTGGTGTTTACCTTTCCCCACCCTGCCCCTCCCCCGCCCCGCCTCACTGCCTCACCGAACTCCCTCCACGAGCCGCTACTGGTTTTGTCTAATGTGAACATTCCCTGGATTTGACATTGAAGGTTAAAGTAGCAGCAATTGTCAAACTTTTAAGGTCCTTGGAACCAAATAAAGTTACTTTGACTTGACTTGAACAGCAATTTCTGCCTTTGGTTGAGAGCATAGCAGATTGCTGACGTCCAGACCTCTTAATTATGCACTGTGGTTGCAATGACCTAGGTGCACTTATTTGTGTAGGATTGGAAATCGCAATGAAAGATACCTTTGGCCAATTAATGGCACTTTTCCCTCACACTTCCTTGGTGCACTCCAACATATTTGCCAAAGGCAGAAATGGTCAGACAAATACTGTCCACAAATCGACAAAGCTGGGAAACATGTTAATAAAACTGTTTCTGCATTTCTTAGAGACAACAAGGACTCTACAGCAACATCTACGCTTTGACATGGAGCATATATATAGAAGTGGTAGAGTACATTTCTCGGAGAAAGGTGACACATATTCCTTAACAACTTGAAAGGCTGCATCCTGTTTTATGTGTAGTTATCATCTACAGACAGTAAACCCTAAAAGTCACTTTATTACCAAAAACTAAAACAATTTAATTTCAAATCCTTTTTTCAAAAAACATTGTTGGAGTCACAACTCTGTCCCAGATCCACAAACCAAAAGCATGAATTAAATGCACAACAGCACATTTAAGCTTTACAACTCTCAGTTTCACACTATGAATGTGACAAATGCTCTGTGAATAGTTTTGTGACTTTCTAATTGTGTGTGTAAGTGAGTGCATATGTTTCTCTGTGGATCTGTGAATACGTACATCACTTTCTGAGTGGGGGTGTGAGTGAGTGCATGAGTGACTCAGTGGGTTTGAGATTGGGTGCATGAGCCTCTGAGGGGGTGAGTAAGTGGGTGTGTTAGTGTCTGAGTGGGACTCTGAGTGGATACATTAGAATATGAGTTGGTCTGTGAGTGGATACTTCTGAGTGGGTTTGTGGGTCGGTACATGAGTGTCTGTGTGCATCTGTAAGTCGTTGCATGTGAACATTGGTGGGCCTAATAGTGGGTGCATAATTGTCTGAGTGGGTCTTTCAATGGGTGCATAAGCTTCTGAGTTGGTGCATGAGTTGGTACGTGAGTGCTTGAGTGGGTCTGTGAGTGGGTACGCATGTGTCTGAGTGTTTCTGTGAGTGGGTGCATAAGCTTCTGAGATGGTGAGTGAGTGGGTGCATGACTGTATGAGTGGGTGCATGAGTCTGAATGGTCTGTGAGTAGGTGTGTGAGTGGGTGAGTGAGTGGATCTGTGGGTGGGTGCATAAGCTTGTGAGTGGGTGCATCATTGTCTGAGTGGGTCTGTGAGTGGGTGTAACATTCGTGTAATCAAATCCATCAGGGTCAGCTCGCTGCTCAATAAGTCCACCCCTTGATAGACTCAATTCTGCTTGCTTTCATAGCACAGAATCTTAAGGTGATCAAGTGAGGGAAGGAAAAGAAGGGAACAGCTGGGAAGGAGACCTGTAAAACAAAACATGCACCTTATATAGTGACAATATTGTTGTGAACTGAAATCTTATTCCCTGGTATCTGATTTACCTGTAAATTAAATTAAATTGGTTTTCCTGTCTAAACATATTTGAATACAATGTGGTGCCACACTTCTTTGTTCTGTCCTTGTTATATACAACAGTAAGAGAGTAATTATCCATCTAATATATTTTTAATCCCACCAATGTATCTCGACTACGGCAAAAAATACCTACCAAAAAATATTAAATTACCTTGCCTCACAGGTGGTGAACCATCAACATGGACTCAACAACCCCTGTTGGAAATGGCAAAAAACACAATTCATAATTACAATTGCAGAATATAGCTCTATATCCTTTTCTTTCACAAGGTAGAGAGAAGTAAATAAATCATTATTCGAACTCCATAATCATTGCCTCCAATATCTTTAGTCAAACTCTCTCCTTCTTTAAGCAAACGTCTGCTCAAAAAACATGGATGAAAATATATTCTTTCTTTCTTTACGAATTCCACCTCTTATGTTTCAATCCAGGATTACTACCAAGCAGTCTTGTACATACAGCAAAATCAAAGCTCCCATAGATACGATTGCCTCTTATGCTTTCTTTTCCTTTTATGGAATTCAACAAGAACAAAATTTGACATGTAAACATGTCCTCCTAAGCACGCTGGGCTATGCCACACATCCAAAAATGTTACTGTGCAATATTAACCAAAACGGCATCCAGGTGCTATATTTCAGTCAAATTTGGTGTAAATCCGTCTAGCAGTTCGGGCTATAGATGTGTCTAAAATCCTTATGGGTATTAACAGGGGAAACCCACTTTGTTGACCCCCAATTTTTGTCTGCCCCCACTTAATGGATCACCCCAAAATTTTCCTTGTACATCTAGAATTCCAGGGGCACTTGCTTGGGGAAACTTTTGTGAATATTAGTCAAACGGCTCCAAAGATATACACTAGTCAAAAAACACGTTTCCTATGGAAACATGGTCCCTGAAAAAAACACAGGTTTCAGGCACGTTAAAGTTAGAAATTAGCATTTAAAAAATGCTAGAACTTCACTAACAAAACACAGGTTTCAGGGACATTATAGTTAGTTGGACATTTCACAGTTACAAAACCAGAGAAATTAGGCTGTTATAGTTAGTTGAGCTAACTATAACTCATGCCCCCGCACTGGACTGCTGATGACATCACATATTACATCACTCATGACATGGTCAGTGACATCACTGATGGCATCACTGATGACATCTCAAATAACATCACTCATGACATCATCCAGTGACTGTGTGTTTCTGTAAAGGTTAAATATGTTATAAATATATTTAGCCAAGGTGTATTGAAGAATGAGTGGGCGTACGACTGTCTGAATGGATGAACTAGTAGATCTGTAACTGACTGTATAAGTGAGTGATTAAACATGTCTTACTGAATGCATGGGTTAGTTACTAATCTATATGAATGTCTGTATCAGTCTGTCTGTTGGTGTCCAAGCAGCTGCATGGGTTGGTGAGTAGCTACATGACAGTCTATATGGGTTATGGATTGGGTGTCTGAGTATCTGTATGTGTGCCTGAGTAGCTATGTGGGTGTGTGGGGTGTGTGACTTCCTGCATGGATGCGTGAGTGGGTGATTCACTGGGTGTATGGGTTCAAGAGTGTGCTTGTGATGGGCTGGTGGGTGGGTGAGTGTGTGTATGGCTGTGTTGGTGAGTGAATGGATGTCTCAGTGCTACATGTGTGAGTAACTACATATGTGAAATGCAGTATATGTGAGTGTTGAAGTATATAAATGACTATATGTGAGAGTGGGTGATTTGAGAGTGACTGTGTGGATGAGTGTGTGCTTCTGTCAGTGATTGTATAAAGAGTAAGTATGTGTTACTATCTGTATGAATAAGTGAAGTGGTGTGTTTATAACTGTATAGGTGAGTAAATGGTAGGGGTGGGCGGAATTTGTGTAATCACGCTACGCAAAGCTCCACGAAACGGTAAAAAATCTCCGCGAGCACGCAGAGTTCCACGAACACGTGGAACGCTGTTTGCATGATCGAGGAAATATCTTGCGAACACGCATTTTGAAAGTGCGAACAAGCAAAAAATTCCGCGAACACGCGGATCGCGGAATTTTTGGCAATTCCACATTCTCCGCGGAACGCGAAATTACCCAAATTACTCAAATTCCACAAACGGAACGGAATTTACTGCCCAGGCCTAGTAAATGGGAGTATGATTGATTCTTTGCATGACTGACTTGCTTTGTGAGTAACTCTATGGGTGAGTGGTAGTGTGTGATTGTCTGTATGAGTGTATGAGTGCATATGATAGTGGCTGTATTGATGAATGAGTGCATGTATGAGTGACTGTATGGGTGAGTGAGTGGATGTGTGTATAGACCTAGGAATCAGTGAGTGGGTATGTAGTAATTGGTATTGGTGTGCCTATGATTTTGAGAATAAAAGTCTGTATTTTAGAGTAGGTGTATCAAAGCTTATATTAGGGTGTGAGGAGGTGCATCAGATAATCACGTGGATGATGTCATTAGTGATGTCATTTGAGATGTCATGAGTGATTTCATCAGTGATGTCACTGATCATGTCATGAGTGATGTTATATGTGATGTCATCAGCAGTGCATTGCGGAGGCGCAAGTTATAGTTAGCTCAACTAACTATAACTGCAGAATTTTTCTGGTTTTGTACGAGTGAAATTTCCAACTAACTATACAATCCCTGAAACCTGTGTTTTTTTCAGTGAATTTCTAAGGTTTTTTAAATGTTAATTTCTAACTATAACGTCCCTGAAACCTATGTTTTTTCCCCTGAATTTCAAAGGTTTTTCAAATGCTAATTTCTAACTGTGCCTACATAGATAGGACATGTGCAGAAAGAGGGAGAAAGGCTCAGAAAGAAACAAGTGCATAAAGAAGCAACAGAGATGCAGAAAGGGGGAAGTGGGGTGGAGAAAGAGGCACGAAGGATACAGAAAGAAACAAGAGAGGTGCATATAGAAACAAAAGAAGTGCAGAAAAAAGGAACAGAGGTGTAGAAAGAGGCAAGAGGGGTGCAGGAAGAGGGGTGTGAAAGAGGCACAAGGGGTGCAGGCAGAAGCAAGATAAGTGCAGAAAGAAGCAAGAGACCTGCAGAAAGAAACAAAAGAAGTGCAGAAAGAAGAAACAGAGGTGCAAAAAGAGGCAAAAGGAGTGCAAAAAGAGGGAAGAGGGTGCGGAGGAGCTTATCTCTAATGCTTCAAACAGTGAGGAAATATATACTGCTTTAATAAATACACAGATGTTTTTAACTGGGCAACTTATAGTAAAGAGTGCAGCTGCTTATGATAAAAATCGCACTAATCAATATGAATACGGGCAGCAAGTGGGGAGATTATTAGCTTATCAGATTGCTGACAAAAAAGCTAAGACACATATTGATTCAATTAAGGGTAAAAATGACCTGCTACATACTTCTACTGGCTCAATTTCTGAACAATTTACTCAATTTTACATAGAGCTATATACTCAGTCTGATGTTCCCGATTTAACACAGGTGGAAGAATATCTACAATTAGGGAACCCTCGCTCTCAATTTGGAGGCTGCGGTATACCTCGAACAAGACATAACTGAAGGAGAAATTCTATCTGCAATAGCGGCGCTGCCATCTGGTAAAGCCGCTGGAGATGATCAAATACCAATTAAATTTGATAAAACTTTTAAAGCTATTATTCTTCCTCTAATTTGTTTGGTCATTCATCAGATTGCGGTACGTATTGAAATACCTAGGTCTTGGAATCTAACTAATATCGTTTTTTTCCTTAAAAAGGGAAAGGTAGTGGATGAATGTGGGTCTTATCAACCTATATCACTCATCAATGCAGATGCAAAAAAAAATTCTAAAGTGCTGGCTAATCGTCTTGCACCTTATATGTCTAGCTTAGTATCTGAATATCAACATGGATTCATCACTGGTAGGGATAACACTGTGCATGTTAATACAGCTATAACTGCTTTTGATATTGCTAAATGGACATCCTGCAATTTGGGGATACTCCTGTTGGATGCTGAAAAAGCATTTGACCGGGTGGTATGGGATGCTTTATGGAGGATACTGATTAGTAATGCTCTGCCTAGTCGGTTCTTAAAATAGATCCGTGCGCTTAATATCAACCCACAGGCTCAACTTATATATGCTAACTTGTATTTTGCTCTATTTTTAATACAGCGTGCAACAAGACAAGGGTGTCCACTCTCTCCCTTGCTGTTTGCATTATAGATAGAGCCATATATTAATGCATTAAATCTAAATAATTATCTCACCCCATTTAGACACGGAATGCATCAACTGAAGGCTGTCGCATACGCGGATGATATTGTGGTTTTTACACCTAATCCAAGAACAGCATTGAGCATAATAAAGGAGGAAGTGAAAAGTTTTGTGTCCTTTTCTGGATATAAATTAAATGCAAATAAAACCCAAGTCTTGCATAATATTGGGTTGACAACACCTATAATTCGGAGCTGTGCTGTGGTAACATTTCGGGGTTCGGATTTCTGCTGCCGTGGAACAAATATGGCGAATGAATTATGAAACACTACTTCAATTGTTTGTAAAAAAACTAAAGACTTGGAATAACCTCCCAGTTACTAATATGGGTAGAAGTAACATAATTAAAATGACAATTTAGCAAAAGTTCTTATGCTTATTTTGGGCTATTGCTATTCCTATACATGTCCCAAACTACTTCTTTAAAAAACTTGAAGGTGTGATTAGCAGCCTTATCTGGGGCTACAAACAGGCGCATTGGGCGATACGCTTTCTTAAAATTCCTTATAAATTTGGAGGCCTGCAAATTCCAGACTTCAAACTTTACTTTTGGGCAGCATTTCTGGGGCGTTTATAAAGTCTATTAACGGATAAACAGCCTTATTTCGGCTCATTCTTGCACTTGGCACAGAAAGCAATACATTTTTGTACAGGATTAACAACCCCAACTATTCCAAGAGAGTGCGGTTTAAGACCATCTGGGACATGGTTTGGCCTGGACGGTAAATTTCGTTCCGTTCGAGGAATTTGCGATATTTTGACATTTCCGCGTTCCGCGGAGAGCGCGAAAATGTCAAAACTTTCGCAACCTGCCGCGAAACGGAAGTATTTTTCTTGTTCGCGCTTTAAAAATGCATTCTCGCACGCGCGGTCGCGACTTACCGGGTCCCTGCGTTCTCCGACGAGTTTTCCTATCCGTTCGCGCGCGTCACAAGATGTTGGATTGTTGGTAGCCGGTCGAGCTATCCCGCGAGTGTTTGCGATCGCGAACACGTCATTGCGATCGCAAACAGGAAATAAGTATCGCGAGCAAGATGGCCGCTCCCATTAGCGACTGCATGGGCAAGTTGGAGATATATTTCCCTGCGAGCACACAAAAACACATCGCGAACGGGCGAGAAAAGCAATCTCCGCATCTTCGCGAAAGTTTCGCATGCTCGCGGAGAATTTGTGCAATTTCACGCTAATTTGCGTAAGTCAATTTTGCAAATTCCGCCCACCCTTAGACATGGTTTGTATATGGCGAAGTTCTCGATTACTTTTTCCTTACTTATTAAAATTTGATAAAACACGACCAACTTAAATAATGGAAAAATCCATCTCTTCCGATTATATTTCATGATTCGGCTGCTGGTAGTTTGAGAGGATTTGGAATTGAGAGATTAGCCAGCTGTATGATCATACAGGTTTCTCTTCTTTTGCATCTTTACGATCTTCTTTTGGTCTTCCACATCAGGCCTTTTTTAAATATCAGCAAATTAGAGACTACTTTTTGAAACAGCAACTGTCGCAACTAGCACATTCTCATGAATTTATAACGTAGCTGCTAAATCCCGCACATAAAGCTAGAATAAGCACTACGTATTTACATTTTTGCCATCTGAGAAGTACGGATGCTGGTTATATAGCGAATTAATGGAGTCGGGTACTTGGCATAGCTACGGATGTCTCTGAGATTGTGCTGCCCTTTTAGACTTTAAATAACTCCATACATTTTGTCAATATAAAGTTGCAGCAATTTCGCACTATTTGCATGCTATATTATACTCCCGAGAAGATCTTTAAGTGGCAACTACCAGCGCAGGGATCTTTTCGAGGTGGGGTTGATAAGACATCCTGTCCTAAGTGTGGTCAAAGGGGTGCTTATATTCTTCATATGTTTTATACTTGTTCTATGTTACGGGACTTTTGGGAAAAGGTCATACAATATGTTGGTCAATATGTAGGATTTAGCTTATCCTTTACTGCGAAAGAGATAATGTTGGGGTTAAAAGTGTGTGAGAATTTTGCTATCAGGAGTTTTTTATCTATTGTGTTAGTAGCTGCTCGTTTGTGCATTGCGTGAGAGTGGATCTCGTTGAATCCTCCAACTTTTTTTGACTGGCTGGTATTTATGAAAGACATTTATGAAAGAGAACGAGCATCAGCCAAAACAAGGTCTATATGTGCATTGCAAAAAGTTGGTCGAATATGGCAATTTTGTTTAGTAAAAAAGGCGGTTATTATGATTTATGTGTAACTATAGGCAATTTTTTAATTATTATTTGTGTTGCAGGACCTAATTTTAATTTTATTGAAAATGTAGCTTATTATGCTATAGTGCTTGTTATGATTATTTCTTTTTTTTCTCTTGTATCACTCTTTTTGTGACTCTTAAACATATTGTACCCTCTGTCAAAATGTTAAAATCTATACTTATTTTTTAAAAGCAAAAAGAGTGAAGAGGGGTGCACAACGAGGCACAAGGGGTGCAGAAAGAAGCATGAGAGGTGCACAAAGAAACAAAAGAAGTGCAGAAAGAAGCAACAGAGGTGCAGAAAGAGACAAGAGGGGAGCAGAAAGAAGAAAGAGGGGTGCAGAAAGAAAGGACAAAGGTGCAGAAAGAAGCAAGAGAAGTGGAGAAAGAAGTAACAGAGGTGCAGGAAGAGGCAAGAGGGATGCAGAAAGAAGAATGAGTGGTACAGAAGGAAGCAAGAAAGGTGCAGAAGGAAGCAAGAGTAGTGCAGAAAGAAGCAATAGAAGTGCAGAAAGAGGTAAAAGAAGACCAGAAAGAAGGAACAGAGGTGCGGAAAAAGGCAAGAGAGGTACAGAAAGAGGGAAGAGATGGCCAAAAAGAAACAAACGAAGTGCAGAAAGAAGGAACAGAAGTGCATAAAGAGGCAACAGTGGTGACGAAAGAGGGAAGAGGGGTCGAGAAAGAGGCAAGTGGGTACAGAAAGAAGCAAGAGAGCTGCAGAAAGAAACCAAAGAAGTGCAGAAAGAAGGGACAGAGGTGCAGGAATAGGCAAGAGGGGTGCAAAAAGAGGGAAGAGTGGTGCAGAAAGAGGCAAAAGGGGTGCAGAAAGAAGCAACAGAGGTACAGAAAGAGGGAAGAGGGGTGGAGAAAGAGACAAGAGAGGTGCAGAAAAAAGCAACAGAGGTGCAGAAAGAGGGAATAGGGGTGGAGAAAGAGGCAAGTGGGTGCAGAGAGAAATAAGAGCGGCTGAAAGAAAGAAAAGAAGTGCAGAAAGAAAGAACAGAGGTGCAGAAAGAGGCAAGAGGGGTCTAGAAAGAGGCAAAAGTGGTACAGAAAGAAGAAAGAGGTACAGAAAGAAACAAAAGAAGTGTAGAAAGAAGGAACGGAGGTGCAGAAAGAGGCAAGAAGGGTGCAGAAAGAAATGAAAAACATGCAGAAAGAAGCAACAGAGGTGTACAAAGAGGCAAGAGGAGTGCAGGAAGAGGGAAGAGGGGTGCAGAAAGAGGCACGAGGGGTGCAGAAAGAACTAAGAGAGATTCAGAAAGAAGTGTGTAAAGAAGCAACAGAGATGCAGAAAGGGGGAAGTGGGGTGGAGAAAGAGACAAGAGGGCTACCGAAAGAAACAAGAGAGGTGCAGAAAGAAACAAAAGTATGCAGAAGGAAGTAACAGAGGTGAAGAAAGAGGCAAGAGGGGTATAGAAAGAGGAAAGATGAGTGTAAAAGAGGCACGAGGGGTGCAGGAAGAAGCAAGAGGGGTACAGAAAGAAACAAGAGATGTACAGAAAGAAACAATAGAAATGCAGAAAGAAGCAACAGAGGTGCAGAAAGAGGCAAGAGTGCTGCAGAAAGAGGGAAGAGGGGTGCAGAAAGAAGCACAAGTGGTGCAGAAAGAAGCAAGAGTAGTGCAGAAAGATGCAACAGAGGTGCAGAAATAGGCAAGAGGGGTGCAAAAAGAGGGAAAAGGGGTGCAGAAAGAGGCATGAGGGGTACAGAAAGAAGGGGCAGAGGTGCAGAAACAAGCAAGAGAAGTGCTGGGAGAAGCAACAGAGATGCAAAAAGTGGTAACAGGGGTAGAGAAAGTGGCAAGCGGGGTGCAGAAAGAAGCAAGGCAGGTGCAGAAAGAAACAAAAGAAGATGAGAAAGAAGGAACAGATGTGCAGAAAGAGGCAAGAGGGGTGCAGAAAGAAGCACAAGTGGTGCAGAAAGGGGCACAAGCGGTACAGAAAGAAGCAAGAGTTGTGCAACAAGAAACAAAGGAAGAGCATAAAGAAGGAACAGAGGTGCAGAAAGAGACAACAGGGGTGAAGAAAGAGGGAAGAGGGGTGGAGAAAGAGGCAAGTGGGTGCAAAAAGAAGCAAGAGAGCTGCAGAAAGAAACAAAAGAAGTGCAGAAAGAATGAATAGAGGTGCAGAAAGAGGCAAGAGTGGTGCAGATAGAGGAAAGAGGGGTGCAGAAAGAGGCAAAAGGAGTGCAGAAAGGAGTGAGAGGTGCCGAAAGAAACAAAATAAGTGCAGAAAGAAGGAACACAGGTGCAGAAAGAGGCAAGAGGGGTGCAGTAAGAGGGGCGTGAAAGAGGCACAAGGGGTGCAGAAAGAAGCAACAGAGGTGCAGAAAGAGAGAAGAGGGGTAGAAAAAGAGACAACAGAAGTGCAGAAAGAAGCAAC
Source organism: Triturus cristatus (assembly GCF_964204655.1). NCBI lineage: Eukaryota > Metazoa > Chordata > Amphibia > Caudata > Salamandridae > Triturus > Triturus cristatus. Next base: position 535,560,180 of record NC_140594.1, on the reverse strand, counting down.
CAACATGCAGAAAGGGGGAAGAGGGGTACAGAAAGAGGCAAGAGGGGTGCAGAAAGAATCAAGGGAGATGCAGACAGCATGGCCTCCCTTCTGTGGCCAATTTCGGCTCCAGGGACCCCATCCCCGGGGCCCGGCCTTATTTTGTTTTTAAATAAATAAATAAAACAGGGAGGTGGCCAATTGGGCCCCCTCCCAGGCCACTTCTGGTCCCAGTAACCCCATCCCCACGGCCTGGCCAGCCTTTTTTTTTGTTATTCGGGAAGGTAGCTATGTGGCCCCCCTCCACAGGGCCACTTTTGGCCCTCGAGGACCCTATCCCCTGGGGCCAGCCCTCTACTTTGGGGACCGGAGGGGGAACCCCAATGCCCCCATGGTCCCAGCCGGCTCCCTGCCTCCTGCGGGAGCCGGAATTGCTTTTGGACAAGGGGAGCTGCTAACATGCAGCTCCCCTTGTCCAAAAGCAATACTGCTTAACATCATGGAAGTGAGAGCCGATTTCCTGCACTCGCTTCCATGAAGCAGAGCAGAAGTTTGCAATGACAGGGCAAGAGCTGTGCTCCCGCCCTGACATTGCAAACTGCAATCTCCCGGGGTAGGCACCCCGGGACATTGCTGGAACAGGCCCTGGGGGTGGTGGTCCCCAGGGCCATAGAAGGCTCCAGGAGTGGGGCACGCGGCTCCACCCCCTTAGTATTTAAAGCCATGGGGAGGTGGTGGTCACTGGGGTCTGCAACGGACCCCCACATTATCTTAATTAGTGCCCCGGGGAGGGGGTTTTCCCGTGAGCAATGTGGGGTGCAGTAGTCTCTCCCCCACTTATTTTCTTTACTATTGAAGCCCTGGAGATGTGGCGGTCCCTAGGGCTTGGGGGCCCGCGAGGCCCTCTCACATTCTTACTAAATGCCACTGGGAAGTTGCGGTCCCCAGGGCAGCATGGGGGAGCAGGAGCCCCCACGCATTATTGACACAAGACCCCAGGGAGGTGGTGGTCCCCAGGGCTGCAGGGGGGCCATGTGCCCCCATGCATGATTAAAGGAATCCCCGGGGAGGTGGCAGAGCCTGGGGCTGCGAGAGGCCGTGTGCACCCCACACATTCATAACAAAGCCCTGGTGTGGTGGCCATGCCCGGGGCTGCAGGAGACCCCGTAGGCCCCCACATACTAATTATAAATTGCCCCCGGGACCTGGCCCACCCTGGGGCTTAAGGAAAACAAAGCATGGGAGAACACACTTTGTTTTTTGTTTGCTGCCGGATTCGCGCACCCAATGCAAATTTGGCTGAAAATATTTTCAAAATGCTATTTTGGGCCCTGGGGGTCCCTGTGGAACCTCATGAGCAGGCCTAGGGGGTCAGGCTGTTTCTACCCTGGCCCCTTTTCTTGTTTTTCATCCTTTTTTTTTTACTGTTTTCTTGTGTCTCTGAGTCACAAGATGGCTGCCAACACTTCCTGGTTTGGAGTGTTGACAGCCAATCAAAATGAAGCTCATGCTCGGGAGGGTTCGCGACCCCTCCTCGGCCAAATGTATATCAATATATTTTTCTAAAATTTCTCAGGAACTACTGAATGGATTGGCACCATTTAAAAAAAAGGTAACTTTTTGAACCAAGAGCTACCTTTTTGCCAAATTTGGTGTAATTCCGTTCAGCAGTCCGGGCTGTAGATGTGTCTAAAGTTCCTATGGAACGTTTTTCTAGGCCTCCGCTGGACGAATCACCCAGAAACTTTCAAGACAGGAGCTGACCTGAGTGAACCATTAGTTTTGAAAATTTCGCAAAGATTCGTCAAACTGCGCCAAAGATATTGGCAAAATAAAAAACACTTTTAGAATAGAAACAAGGTCCTAACTATAACTACCAACTTGCGACCGCTAATAGGTAATATACATAGTTTACAATGGTGGCTTAACAACAAATGCTATTACAATGAAGGATGAGTATGGCTTTACCTCGAATGCCTTTACAAAGCATTTTGTTGTAAAAGCATGAATGGTAAAGGCATACTCGAAGTAAAAAATGTACATGTAAATGTAAGTATTTTGGTAAGTATGAAAGGTAAGTATATATATATATGCTTACCTTTCACACTTTCGTATTTTGGTAAGTATGAAAAGTAAGTATATATGTATATATTGAGCCCACTAGTGGATCTAGCAACACAAATTATTTGAGAAGTTCTAAACGTGCTTGGTTTTACAGACCACCCCTCTGTTAGAGCACTCTTGCAATATTCCAATAATTCATCATTTTCTGAGTGAGTACGACTCTGCTAGTTGTGCGGGAATCTGTGCAATGACTGAAAGGTGAATTTGTAGGTTTCTCAGGCATTGAAATAACTAGGTTCTGAAATTTAGAAGGTCTCATTATTCAAAACAAAAGCCTCTGCTTCCTAATAAGGTAGATTACAAAACATCCATCCTCATTCAATAGGCATATCCCTCAAGTTAAACCAATCACATAAACACAGACCCTGGAAATCAGTTACATTTAGAGATACTAATGTTATGAAAAGATATCACAATCAATTCCGAAATATATTTCCAGACAAGTGATTCAATAACTACCACAGACGCTAGTTTGTGGACTTTGTCACTAACAAAATGGTGCTGTAATGTAGATAATGGAAGTACTTGGCAATATGTGCATTTACATTGTCCCTGCACGGACTTTGGTACAAATTCATAGTTTTCAAGAAGCTGAAGTCTTTAAATTTATGGAGAAAAGCAAATCTATTTGACCAAATATCAGATTTTACTAAAAATGTATTTCAACATCTCAAAATGACCGAGCCTGAAACTAAAATATTTGCCTTAAACACTAGAATTTGTATTTACTATTATGCACCTTGTGTTCCCAAATGAAACTGCTTTATGAACATATACTGTGTAAATTCCCAAAAACACAGTATCATTTGCAATGATTAAACCTCACCTGAATGTGTACATATCAGAATGACATGTATCATCATCACAGGCCAAGGACAGCCACTACATGTCACAGATAATTCCAGTGTGACCGGGGTGATTTACACATGCAAAATGGATGGCAGCAGATGATATGCCTTATCGTTAAGTGGCATCCTCTGCCAAACTGCCACACAATGACAATCAAGATTAGCACATGTTAGTATTACCAACCATATGCAAGAATAGTCACCTTCTGCCTTGCCATTCTCAAACCCTGCACTCAAGGATTCACGAGCATGGCTCTTAGGTCTACCTGTTACATGCATACATCTTGCAGTACATGTTTTTTGCCTTGCAAACTGTTTATCCCATTATACAAAAATAAAAAAGAAACTATCTGGAATGGGTGAGTTACTAACAGATGAACGTGGACATGCTTGACAATTCGTTTCTCTCTCTCTCTAATCTACCCAACCACCACCTACCTTGGTAAGTGCAGCAGGCATTAGGAGAATCAAATAGTTATTGTAATTCGACCAAAGATCATGCAAATGGTGCCAAACATAGCAAGTAGCTCATCAATTTTGGATTATAGTTTTTTTTATAATATACATGTAGTCCTGCAGTTATAGTAAGAAAAACGAAAGTAAACGTACCAAAATGCAAAATTAAATCCCGACAAAGCCCCAATTGAAAGTTTACCAAGCTACCAATGCATGGTCAAAATTGTACATGAGTAGATAAGACCTACCTAGGGCCCAGACCTGAAGAAACAGCCCTTACAATTGTAATTGTATTTAAATAGGCCCTAAATCGCATCCAACCCTCCTGCTACTCAATCACTGCTTTTAAGTTTTTCAGGTCCAAGGTTCGAATTCAAGCTAAATGTTTTCTTTGCATTCTGGGATTTGCTGTCCTAATACACTACACATATCAGAATGCGAGGCAACCAAAACTGAAATGGATGGGTTATTTGTGTGTGGTTTGGGGAAAATGGACTACTCTGCAGGACACAGTTGACAAGAGACCTTCAGCTTATAGGGGGGCTTAAAAATGCTGATATCTTAACTGACAAATGAAATAACTTTCAGGAAAAGGGAAAAAATAAAGAGCGAGGAGCGGGAGTAAAAGGGTAATGGTAAAACGAAAGGGAGATGAGCTGCAGAGGAAAGAGGACACAAATAAAGTGCGGGATTAAAAAGTCTAACTACAAGGTTTGGCTCATCAAAATCGTGAATTATCAGCAGCTTGAAAAGATGTTCATAGGCCTTCCTTTCCACCTTCCCCATTCTTCTGCTAAAGATGTCCTCGAGGGGTGCACAGGTACAGAAAAAAACAAAATGCTGACAACAAGAACCTGAGGCCAAACGGCAGAGACGCTCAAGCATGCTGCAATCCAGGGCAAATCTCCCTGTGCCTGTAAAAGAAATATGCTTCTTTTCCCACACAGTTATGCAAGTCACCTGCACGTGATATTGTGGAAAAGAGAGTGAAAGATGAACGTCTTCCCACACAGTGCTGCAGCCCTTGATAACCCAAGTGCAGGTGTTTTAAAGCAGCCGATGAGTCCTTATTGGGATTCAGTTCAGTTCAGTTCAATTAACTTTATTCGATTCAAAAGAATCATAAAAGTTTACAAGAAATTCATACGTTCATTTTAAAATACAAAATGTTTTAAAATACAGAAGGTTTTAGCAGACAATACACAAAAGTTAGCACCAAGATAGATAAAAAACAATAAAACTATTCATAATTCATATAGTTTCCTAATAAAAAAGAGCAATTCTAATAAAACTGAGCACAGAGCTACAAATAGTGGTAGTTGATAATGACCTCAAATGTTCAAAACCTTCTTTGTAAGTACAGGGACGAATATCCTGTAAAATTGGTTTAATGAAATGGGCTCTTGGGTCTTTATAAAGTGAACAAAAAAGCATAAAATGCATTGTGCTCTGTTGGGCTGCGTTATTACATGGGCAGGGAGGAAGTCTCTCACACCACACCCCCTGTTTCGGAAAAGCCACAAGAAAGTGCAGTACATTTAAACGAAATCTCGTCATTAAAAAACGTCAATGAACCCGAGTGGTAAAAGACAAGTAGAATTGTTGTTGTTTCAAAGCTACATATTCCACTGTATTACTATCCTGTCTAGACAAACTTAAAACAGTATGATATGCATTCTTAATGACCATCTTCATATTAGGTTGGATAGACTCCGGGTTTTCATCAAAATGATCAAGGCCTATCTTATGAAAAGTTTCCTTGACATAGCGTAACCATGGAACTGCCATTGCATTGTCAAGGTTCATGCAGTCTCTTAAAATGCCTCTTGAAAATAACAGATCTTCTGAGGTCCAAATTTTCCCCCATAAAAGCAATGGTGAAATATGGATTCTGTCACTCACATATTCTAAACCCACCTCAGAATGGCAGAATAATGTTTGAGAACTGCTGGGGATAGATAGGAGGCGTTTTATAAATGTATTCTCCAATATTTGAATCTGGGCACTTTTATGGTATCCCCATACCCCTGCCCCATAGGTGGCTACTGACAGGCATTTGGATTTGTACAGTGTTATCATTTCAGCTATCGGTTTATGGCCAAGTTTACTGGCAAATCGAAAAAGCCCCTCTATGGTTCTACTAGTTTGTTGCAATCTAGATGTAATCAAGTGATCCCAGCTCAACTTTTTATTAAAAAGATTACCCAAATAAGTGAAATTTGATACTTTGTCAATGGCTGTGTCGTGGACCATATAATTACGCGTTTTAGTTTTATTTGGGCCACACACCATGATAAAAGATTTACTAAAGTTGACCTTAAGATCCAATCCTGACATGAACTCATTAAAAGCATTCAAACATTTTTGTAAGCTGTTTGCCGTTAAAGTCATCAGCACTGTGTCGTCCGCATAGGACAATAAGGGTACCTGTTTGCCATCTATTCTTGGAAAGTCCAATCTTTGTTGTCATAAAAAATGTTCCAGACCATTTGTATATATTAAGAATAGGAATGGAGCCAATATACAGCCCTGGCGTAAGCCCTCAGTTGAGGCAATTGGCTTGGTCTTTTCGCCACCTGGGCCATACCAGATGGCTACAGAGGTAGCTGCATGCAATCTACGCAGCAGAGTGACAAGCGGTTCCTCAAATCCCATAGTGTCCATTAATGCCCACAGCTTTGATCGACACACTGTGTCGAAGGCACAAGACAAGTCCATGAATGCCAGATGGATCGAAACACCCCTGGCCTTCACGTACTTGCCAATAATCATAGACAGGTTGAGGCACTGCTCAATTGTTCCCCTTCCCTTCCTGAAGCCATATTGGGTGTTCACAATAATACCCAAAGTATTGGCCCATGACTCCAAACGTACAAGGATTACCCTCCCCAGCAGCTTACAAGATGCATCTATTAGGGAAATCGGCCTATAGCATTTAGGGTCATTTCTGTTTCCCTTTTTAAAAATTGGCGCCACCACTGCTTCTTTCCATGTAGATGGAATGCGACCCACAATTACAGCTTTAAAAACGTTAAGTAACAGACGTGTCCAAATTTGTGTGTTGTTTTTAAATAAATCCAGGAGCACACCATCTGGCCCTGGTGCTTTTAGGGGAATGCCTTTTCTCAATGCCTCCTCTACTTCACTCATGGAAAGTGATGAACTAAGCTGTTGCGCAGTCTGCATGTTAAAAGTTATGTCATCCTCGCACTCACTTAATAAGACACCCTTTGGGTTGAATATTTTGGAAAAATGGGCCTCCCAGTCGACCCCCATTATGTTGGTATCCATGATCCTAGCATCATCACTAAAAAGCGGGCGATTTAACACCATCCAGAAACTCCTAGAATCCTTCAGAGCGCTTGCTCTTTCGAGGTCATCCCAAGCCTGCTTTCTCAATTCGTCCTTTCTCTGTTCAATAACCTTTTTATAAGTTTGCCTGGCTGTTTTTATGGTGTCCCTATCATGAGGAACTGCGTGTAGCGCCTTCTTAAGTCTAGTTTGAGCTGCAGAACACTCAGTGTTAAACCACCTTATTTGTGGGTGACTGCCTTTTCTTACTGGTTTAAACATATTCTTGGCCACACCCTCACAAATGGTTTCAAAACTCTGTATTATTGCATATGGCTGTGATGTTTCATTTAAACATGTCATCACTTGCGTTAAATTAGTTTTGATAATAGACTCCTCAAAGACCTTAGGATTAATCTTTTCCCATTTTAGCCTTATCCCCTGGTTATGGTTGCCCTTTCGCGCCACAGTGTGTAAGGATACAGTAAGAGGGTTATGGTCACTGGCTGGGTTTGGTTCAACCACAAAATCATCAACGAGGTGTGTATATCTCCTAGAGATCAACATAAAATCGATTTTACTTACACGACCCCCCCCCCTGAAATGTTGGATATTGCACAATTGAAGTACTAGCCAGGGTATCAATCATATGTAGGTCATTAACCACAATAATAGAGTTTAACACATCACCCTGTGTAGTGTGCTTAAAGTGTGTCAAGGGTTGATTATTGGTATCAACTAGCCCACAAGCCTTACTCCCACTATACTGACATAAGGTGCAGTTAAAATCTCCTACCCACATAACACACAAAGGGGAGACCTTCCTTCCACCCTAACAATCTCCATATCAAGGCAATCAATAACATCGGAATTCTTTGTATCAAAGATATTATAGTACCAGTTGACTAATAATAAAGGTACATTGATCAAATTAAAACACAAGGTCAGCTGGTACTATGGAGAGTCAATTACTTTTACTGTTCTTAATGACTCGTATTGTACCGAAATTAGAGTGGCTAGTCCTTCCTTTGCCCTCCCTGCTAATGATGGTTCAGCCTGAACATGTAGTGAGTTATATCCATCCAGAAAAAAGTCATTCCTACTCCACGTTTCTTGAACACAGATGATATCAAAGGTTTTAATATACTGAACCCATGCCTCATCAAATAACCTTCGTAAAATACATGCCACATTCCAGGAGATTAAACGTAGGCTGCGCCTATCGGGTTGGCAATTTTGCGTGTATATGTGGTTGCCATCCCCACTACTTTGTTCAGCTTGCATGGTCAGATCTAACCCAGTAGCTTCTATTGTTCCCAAATCTTTGTTATGAGGCTGCTGTGGAAGGCTATAATTACATATAGTGTCCACAGAGGGTGTATGCACTTTAGCACTCCTACTTAGATTGGGAATTATCTCTAATACATTAGCGTTATTCTTTGACACACTTATCTTTGACTTTAGTCAGTCTATTTCCGCCAGGCCACTTAATGGCTCGAAACGGTTATTGTGATACCATGGTGGAAACTGTGGGTGCTGTTTTATACTTAATTGACTCTCTTCTCCCACTAAGTGCGGGGGCAGTCTGGATGGTCGATAGAAAAACCCAAGGGTAGTATAGAAATCCTTAAATCATCTATAGGTTGATCAGCCATCCTATCTAGTATAGATCTTACCGGGCCTGGAGGCATGAAGGTCAGTACAATGCAGTCCTCTGCCAGTGTCTTGTTAGTTAGCCCTATCCACCTGACCCTACGTGCCATCTTGAGTTCAGAGAACAGAACTTTGTTTTTTATACCGGTCTTTATATTAACAAGATGCAGGGATTTATTCCTCAAAGATGGCCAGTCTTCCCTATCACCAGGCGACAGTGGAGGAACTTTAGCTAGAACAGCGATATAGGGTGTTGTTTGTGGAGGTAAGTCTAAGTGTGAATTTAAACCACTATTGTGTGAATTTAAACCACTATTGTGTGGATAGCGTGGATGGCGATCTACAGGGAGGTCTAGGCTTTGGGACCTTACTTCAGTGTTATTGCGCACCCTAGTCACCTGCTTAGTATTTAAGGAGTTTGTAGGCTGGCAGTCGCCTTGGAAAAGACCTCCTGTCTGTGATGGCGGATCAATAGTTTGTAAGCAGTTATTTTCAGCATTCCCCTGATGAGACCCCTCTTGCGTTATATTTTTACTAGAAGATTCCTGACTATGAGCGCCCCTACTAATTATCCCTCCCGCATTCTTAGTTGGCCTAGTTCGGTGCTCTACAGGCAATGAGAAAATGCTGGGTGATTGGTTCTCTAAACATGATAGCCTGCTCTCAATAGCAGTCAATTTTTGAAGGATAGGATTTAGGTGAGCATTGATTACAGATTCCATTTTATCCCAAAAACCCTCCCCCAGGTTATAACTCAGACTCGGCGTAGGGACCATCTCTGCCAGGGATGTATCTTGGTTTACTTCAGATATGGACTCCCCATCCACTTGGTTAACCCCTACACCCCAAAGGTTTAGGTGTGAGGTGGCTTTGTTTATATATCTTAGTTGCTGCCTGTCCTTTTCTTTTCTTTGGCAGTGGAGCAGAACTGCTTCCGTTTTTTAATTTAGATTTCTGCCCCCTTGTGACTACATTTGGTTTAGCTGAAGTAACCAAAGAGTCAGTTATTTTCTGACCGCTAGCAAGCTCAGCACATGATGAGGGAGACCTACTTATACGTAATACTCCATCATCCAAACTTGTGTAGTGGATTTAAGTTACTGAGGGTGGGCGTGGCTTGCACGCAATCAAGATGGCCGCATTCTCCTGAGCTCCGGAGCGTCTCCGTTACAATGCTTGTGCGCTGAGGTTCGGAGCTTGTGTCAGCCGGCTCTTTCAGCGGCTACCGGTGGCGGAATGTATTAGGATCACGACGGATGTTTCGCGACGCCCTTGGAGTGCCTTTTCATCTTTTTTTTCGCTGCGCTCGTGTTTCCTCAGACGCGTCACCTAAGATGGCGGTGGCGCAAGGAGCATGGGCGCGTAGAGCTGCACTCTTTGTCTAACTGCTTCTTGGACATTTCTCTTCTTGTCATGGTGCCTCAAGCCCAACAGGTACTTCCTCCAGTTGTTGGTATATCTGTATATCAGGTTTTGTTCGAGCAGTGGGATTTCTGATGCCTATTACTGCACTGTCTGAATATGCAAAGTGCAGTTCTTTCTGACGAGATTTTTACTGCAGGCTGCTTTTTTTTATTCTTTTACTTCAACCTCTTGTCTTACAATGGATGATGCAGTGTTCTAGCATTTGTTTTTTATTTTTTGTTTTTTCTGTCAAACAAGTGATTTCTGCATGATGGCTCCCTCAATTGCTATGTGATCAACGATCTTGAACACCCTCTTTGGAACATTGTCAAATACCCTTTATATGAAATGTGCGCAGCACGGCGAGACGTGCTGTCTGCTTTGTGAGGAGCCCTGTTCGTGTGGGAATATAATCTCTGTGGTGCAGGATCTTCGGGACGGATGGTCTTCTCTATTCTGGCGCTGCTGATGCTGACGTCCACTTTCCTCAACAATTCACTGCTTCCCTGTGGTACCATCTAAGCGCCTCAAATTTCCACGACATACACCGTTGTGTTACGCTGGAGCCTTCAAATTTCTGCGCCATATTTACTCTTATTATTGTGGCTTCGCCATTTATGCTGTGTTGACTGTTGTGGTGGTCTGCCTTCCTCTGTTGTCTTCTGCTGCACCTTCTTCAATATGGAGACTGCGCACTCAGGTAAACCTCAGGCAGGTTCCTCAGGGGGTCGTAAAGATTCTAATTCTTCGTCTGTCAAGCGGTCTAAGAAAGGCCCGCCTTCCCCTAGTAAGTCTCCATTGCCTCTTACTCTTGAAGATATCATGGAGGAATTACGCCTTATCCGTCCTTTCATGACAGACACTGTTACTACTCTTCAGAGGCTAGACGACAAATGGTCCAGTCTAGACACAAGACTTTCTGATGTTGAGCAGAAGATTAGTGATGCGCAGGATGTAGTCGGAAGAGTTGACACACTCACTAGGGAGATCAGCCAGCTCAAAAGAGTCACTGAAGATTTAGAAAATCGCAATAGGCGCAATAATCTCCGCATTTATGGTATTCTGGAGGGTTCTGAAGGGGCGGACATGATCCACTTTTTGAAAACTCAAGTTCTTCCAATTGTTGGACTCCTGAAATCTTCAGACTTTAACATACAGCGCGCACATCGTCTGGGGCCACGGAACACCTCTACTACATCTAAACCTCGGGGAATCATCGCCTATTTTCTTCTTTACTCAGATCTTATGACGATTCTTCAAACAGCCAAGCAACATAAGCAAATGATCTGGTCTGGCCACAAAGTTTTCTTCACTCAGGATGTTTCCAAGCCCACTGCTTCTCGTCTAAAGGAATTTTTGGACCTCCGGCCTGTGTTGAGAGCCATGAATGCACGTTATGGTTTGATCCACCCCTGTTTTTTCAAGGTGACTTATAAAGATAGATCTTACAGTTTTAAAGACCCTGCAGACTTGAAGAAGTTTATCCATACTCACAAAGGAGAACTCATGGAATTGAGCAAACCCTAATTGTTTTGTTTTGCTATTGTCTAACATACTGTATCTTGTTTACCCGACTTTAAAAAGTATAGGTTAGTCCTTACATGTCTTGTGTTCATTCGTTTTTTTGTTGTTTTTTTTCTCTTGCTGATCTTCCCCTTTTGGTGTCGTTGTCAAGGTTACCATTCGTGTTGCCCTGTGGTCTATAATGTATGTCTTACCCTGCTGCTGTTTTACTCTCCCTAACTGGTTGGTAAGTTCCTTTACTTGTCCTATTTTGTTGCCTTTTGTTAAATATTTCACTCCATGGTTTGTCTTTTTTTTATTTGTTCACGATGGCTTGCTCTTTCTTGTTGAATCCTCCTAGTTCGGCTGTCTTGCTCTGCGTTGCCCCTCTCCCACATTAATGTTTTTTGTTTGGATGTGTTATATGGTTAAAGCCTCTTGGCTTTTTGCCATCTTTTTTCTGGTACTTTTGGGGGGACTTGGCTCCCTCTTATTCTCCTTTATACTCTTTCCTTTTTCCTTTCCCTTTCCTTTCCTCTTTCTTATCCTTCATCCTTTTTCCCTCCCCTTTTTATTCCTTTTTTCTCTACTTTTTTTGGCAACATGTACAGTATTTATTCTATCTTATTCTCTTTTCTCTATTTTTCCCTTTTTCCTCTTCGCTTCTCCCCCCTTTTTGCTGCCTGTCCTCCATTTCCTCACTCCTTTTTATCCCTATCATCTCTATTTTTTTGGCAACATCTTCACTATCTGATTCACTCCACATTTTATTTTTTTCTATTTCCGATCATGGTACTTCTTTGTTTTTTTCTTCTTTTATATCTTTATCACCTTATCTGTGGTGGTCACCTGCTTTAATTTCTCTGTTTCTTGCTATCTATTCAGTGTCACATTCTATCAACTTCTATTTTCAGTTTGCTTTTCATTCTCTACTCTGTCTTAAATTCCATACTCCTTTCTGCTTATTTTTACTTTATTTCCAGAGATGAACGGTCTTCGTGTTATTTCCTGGAATGTTAAAAGTGTTTGTAACCCTGTCAAAAAACAACGTGTCTTATCTCATTTAGCAAGGTTGAAATGTCATGTTGCACTGTTACAAGAAACCCACCTTAACTCTCAAGATTTGTCTTCACTGCGTAGACAATGGGTTGGGGAGGCGTTCTGTTCTCCAGCAGTAAATAGTAAAAACGGTGTTCTTATTTTGTTTCATAAGTCATTAACTGTTCAGATGCACAATCAGCTCCACGATGCTTGTGGTAGGTGGCTATTTTTAGATGTTACTGTTAGCCCCTTCAGTGCCCCGCCCTTTCCCCCTCCTGTGCCGGGCGTTACATTAGCGGGCGGGGTTCATGACGAGATAGTCTCGTCATGGGCACAGCGCAACCGTGCTCCATGACGAGACTATCTCGTCATGGGCATAGAAGAGGTTAATAATACACAATTTTCCTTCTGCAATGTTTATGGTCCTATCGGTGTAGATCTATCCTTTTGGAGGGATTTTTCTAAGCTTCTTTCCTCTCATGCAAGTGACAATTTGATGGTGGGTGGTGACTGTAACCAACTCATGGACCCCTTTTTAGATCGTAAATCACACACCAAATATGTCCCCCATAAGATGCAAAAGTCCTTTTTTAAGGCTATCTCCTCTAGAGGTCTTATAGACTCATGGAGACTTTCTCATCCCGACACTTTAGAATTTTCCTTTTCTCTCCAGTACATTCTTCACATTCCCGTATAGATTATATTTTTCTCACACCGCATTTACTCCAATTTATGACCAACTCAGAAATAGGCTCAATTCTTATATCTGACCATGCTCCGGTTATTATTGACTTGGACTTTCCCTCACCTACTCCCATCTCCAGGCGTTGGCGCTTCAATAATTCGCTCCTCCTAGACTTACAGTTTGTTGAGCAATTTACATTCTTTGCAAATGATTTTTTTATAAATAATCTCCATTCTACTTCTCATTTTCACTCTATTTGGGATTCCTTCAAGTCTGCTGCTAGAGGTTTTATTATTGCTTTTGTTTCACGGAAAAGGAAAACAGCTTTATCAAGGTCGGCCCAAATTCTTAAGTAAATCAAAGACCTAGAGCATCTCTACTTTACCAATAATTCCTCAGAATCACTCTCTTCCCTCATCAAGGCAAAAATGCAATACAACAAACACTCTTGGGACTCTGCGTGTAATAATCTTCTCAATTTTCATTCCAAAATGTATGGGGGATGCAATAAGGCTGGCAAGTCTCTCGCTACTTACCTTAAAATTAAAAAACAAAAATCTAAAATAATAACTATTACTGACTCACATGGGAACCCTCAGTATACTGACGATAAAATTCTCGATTGTTTTGTTCAATACTATTCCTCACTTTATACGCCTGAATCAGTTCCCTCACCCACTCAAATTGACTCCTTCTTTCAATCTCTCCCTAGGTCCTCGGATAGTTTTGTGGATCTCTCCTCCCTGGACGTTCCTCTCTCAGAGAAAGAATTACTTAATGCTATTACTCTTCTTCCCAAAGATAAAACTCCGGGCCCAGATGGTTTTACGGTTCGTTTCTATCTCCACTTTAAGGATATCCTGTTACCACATTTATTTTCTTTGATTAACTCCTTTGTTGCTCAGGGAGAGTCCCAAGGTTCTTTTACACAGGCTATGTTATGCTTAATCCCTAAAAAAGATAAAGACCCCTCCCTTTGCAAAAATTATCGACCTATTTCTTTAATTAACACTGACTGTAAAATTTATGCTAAAGTTTTGGCCTCTCGCATTAATAAAGTTATTCCTGACCTCACCAACATTTATCAATCCGGGTTTGTTAAAGGTAGATCCATTACTGACAATTCGAGAACTTTCCTTAACATTATTCACTTGGCCTCAAAGATGGACTCCCCAATCGCAGCCATTACATTAGATGCTGAGAAAGCGATCGACAGAGTCTGCTGGGACTTTATGTTTGGTGCGTTGAGGTGGCATGGCTTTAGCCCTCCTATCATTCACTATGTTAAATTGTTATATTCTGCTCCCTCTACTTCTATTTGGGTTAATGGGTCTCAATCCCCTTATTTTTCTCTGCATAGAGGTACCAGACAAGGTTGTCCTCTCTCTCCTCTTCTTGTTATTCTTGCGTTAGAACCCTTCTTGGAAAAAATTCGACGCTCATCATCGTATACTGGTTTCATATTTCAGAACGGCCTATGCAGATGATATTTTGCTTTATATTTCTAACCCGTCCACTTCTTTACCTTCACTCTTTTCCTTGTTACAAGAATATTCTTTGGTTTCTGGATATAAACTCAATATAGATAAATCTGAGGTTCTACCACTTAACACATTTTGCCTTCCTCATATGTTCCAGGGTTCAGGCTGTGAATGGAACTCTGGTAATATTAAATGTTTAGGAATTCTTTACGCTAACACCATTAGAGAAACTGTTAAGCTTAACCAGAAGGATATAGTTAAAAAGCTCTCTTCCCTTATAGAAAGCTGGTCCCCCCTTTTCTTATCCTGGTGGGGGAGGTTAGCCATTATTAAAATGATGCTTCTTCCTATTGTCAATTTTTACCTTTCAATGCTCCCAATCTCCCTTCCACTTTATTTTTTTAAAACAATCAACCGTATTTTTACAACATTTTTATGGAATAAACGTAAGGCGAGGATTTCTCTCTCCCGTCTTCAACAACCCAAAGATTTAGGTGGAGTTAACTTCCCCAACCTCACTCGATTTCACTCGGCCTTTACTTTGAAACAAATCTGGCCTTTTCTATCTGATTTGTCTGACCCTCCTCTAACAGCCTGGAGCGCTATAGAACTTGCGCAGCTTTCGCCCTTCCCATTTTTTACGGCTACCCGATTAACTCATCCTCCGCAATGTTTTCTCACTCCTATCTTCCGGCACTCTAAAGCACTTGCCCTTTCCGTTTTTCGCTCTTCCCTCTCGCAGTTGGAGTTTCATTCCTCAATCCCTATTTGGTATAACAAATCCGTAAAGATTAATCACAGGGCACTTTTTTGGAAAGAGTGGATTGATAAAGGCATTATTACTTACGATCCCTTACTTAGCAATAATATTCTGCGCGACTTCTCTGACATTCGTGCCTCCTTTCTTCTTTCCAATGCACACTCCTCTCAGTATCCCTTGCTTAAAATCTGTTTAGATCTCTTTATCTCTCATAGTGCTTCCCTCTCTACTACTGACTCAACCACTTTCCCTTTGCCAGATTTCTCTATTCCTCTTAAAGCTGCTGCTATCTACAAACTACTTTCCCGTTCTCTTGTTGAAAGAACCAAGTCTAAACTTGAACTTTCCTGGGAAACGGATCTAGCTCAAGAGTTTCCCCTTCAGGTTTGGAATTCCTTGTGGTCGAAGTTGCACACTGCTTCACGTTCTGCTAGCATCACACAGACTTTGTACTTTTTTTACAATAAACTTTTTTTTACCCCTTCTGATTTATATAGTTTCAAATTAATTGACTCTAAAAAATGTTGGTCTTGCCCTTCTGCCAATAGTGACTTTTTTCATATGTTTTTCCATTGCCCGTTGGTTAAATCCCTTTGGTCTCGTATTTGGTCTAAATTAAACGAAATATTAGCTACTGACCACGCTTTTGAGATTGTTCATATCTTCCTGGGTGGCATGGCTCCTATATGGAATGTTTCTAGTAATGTACGTAAATTTATATATTTGTATATAGCCATTTCTCTACAGATAATTACGACCAATTGGAAAGATACTTCAAAGATCTCGTACAATGCATGGTGGAACCTATTATGCCACCACCATCGGCTGGATCGTGCTTTTGCCACCACTGTACCTCTTTTGATCAAAAAAGATTTGTTATGGTTGCCGTTAACTAACTTTCTCTCTCAAATTGCCCTCTGAATAGCTTGTTTTTATTTCTCTGTTTGTTCATGTTCAACATACAGCTTCATCTATTTTATACATGCATTTATTAGCTTACGGTAGTTATATGATGTTTACCCTGTACAATGTTTGCCTTTCCCCCTTCTTCCCCCTTCTTTCTTTCTCCTCTCTCCTCTACCCTCACTGCCCATCAATCAAAATCTTTAAAATGCTTTTCCCCTAAGTATATTCCTTATTTCTCTATTGGCATTTGTTAATATTGTATGTTTTCAATTTTATTCTATTGTTCTATTACATTGCCTTTGATTTTCTCTGTAATGATGTTTTACTTGGCTTATGATATTTAATAAAGCTTTCTAAACTTAAAAAGTTACTGAGGGTGTGGTGACTTGATAGTACATGTGAATCAAGGGACAGTCTGCGCTCGGTCAACTTTAATTCATGTATTAGCGCGGTTTCAGCCCTTGATAAAAAGGCATCCAATGTGCCCACTACCCCTTGGCCAACCTTTGGTTTTGTCATATTTCGTATAGTCCTACAGCACAAATTAATAGCAACCTAGACAGGAATCTACCAATACATTCAATAAGCGATACCATACAACATCACTAGCAAGTTCCAAAAAATTATGGACGTGCTGGGCAAACCAGCCTCTTTCAACCTCTAGTGCATATTAAAGTCCAATACCTTATAGAATAAACCCAAAAGCATGTCAGCAAACGTCCTTCGCAACTGCAAATGTTAAGGGTCTGACCCTGCCCGACTCCTGCGGCCCCTGACGAACCGCACAGCGGGGAAAGAGGCGGCGCTTTATGCGCAGAGATGGTAAGGTGCCTCCCCTAGTTAACAACACCTGGCTGCTTCCGCGTTGCACCCTGGGACTTGGAGTTCCCACCAGGGTGATGTTGCACCAGAAGATGGAGGATGGCAGAAGCGGCGTGGATTACGGGCACACCAGGGATAAGGACTCCGTTCTATGATGAAGGTGGCCCCCTCAGCAGAGCCCAACACACACACCGGCACAGCACACTGAGGCTGGAGTGTCCCCGAAAACAAAGAGGTAGATTCTTCTCTACAGTCAGAAGAGTACAAGTAGGGGATCGAAAGGAAATAATTCAGTAGCGATTATACCTAATAGCTTTCTCCAGGAGACCAAATTACGGACACGTCCTACTTATCAGCATAGAGCACAGCATAGAGCTCACTGGTTTAGATGACAGTGTGAGTGGAATACAAGCGGCAACAATCTCTACTTCGTTCTCGAATTTACGTAAAAAAAAAAAAAAAAGTTACTCACACGCTCCTCTCAGCAAGGCACAACAGTTGAAACAACCAAGGACGTCTAGCGCTTTAGGATGAAAACTTATCCGATCCGAGAGAGAGCAGAGTCAAGTAAAAAACATGAAAGGAACACAGCGCGTCCTCGCGCTAATGGCTGGTATGCGAGTCCTCACTTCAACACTTCACAGTGAAGTGAAAGGAAGGTAATGCTAATGGCGGGCAGACTGCATTCACACTGCAACGCTCCCGACCTGTTTTATTCGTCTCTCATCCGGGTGGGATGCCTGCAGCTGCTTGTAAAGGGATGTCTGTTTCCCCCGTGGCGGGGTGTCTGAAGTTCGTGAGAGGGATTGGTCCCCAGTTATTAATCAGACTCACAGCCTTCCGCTCTTCGGCCCAGCGCCTTCTTCGGGACAGCGCCTCGTAGCACTCCATGGCACTCCTTGGCACAGCGCCTCGCAGCTCTCCCCTCCTCGACCCAGCGCCTCGCAGTCAGCCTTCCTCGGGACAGCGCCTCGCAGCCCTCCTCGGCAAAGCGCCTTGCAGCACTCCCCTCTTCGGCCCAGCGTACCCTCAGAGACAGGCTCGCGTACACCACAAGGTCAAACGTCGATCAAAACTTTGGGGCAGATTTATGAGCCCCTTGCGCCACTTTTGCGTCACTTTTAACATGGGAAAAGTGACGCAAAAGTGGCGCAAGGGGCTCATAAATCTGCCCCTTTGTGTGTGGGGAAAATACAGCGCATTTCTGGTATTGCAGCGCTGACCGCGGATTCACAACCAGTAACAAATCTCAGATGAATTTCAGAGCAGTGTAACGTGAGTGCGCGCATGCACAAACATGCCGCTTTCCTTTCTGTCTGCAGCAAAATGGTTATAGTACAATTAAACACAACGGCTAACTACATCAAAACGCGACATTTCTCTGCATTATGTAATGTTTTTGCCCACGGAAAATAAAACAATCACCTAGTAATACACAAACACACCAAAAAAGTTCACAGCAAAACTGAAGTCACAAACATTACTGTCAACAGCTTTATAAACAAAAGTGTTTATCTTTTCTTTTAGGTAAAATAACGTTTTATTTTGAATTCACATGGAAAAGCCACATGTAGATAAAGGAGACTGAGGGGAGCAGGAGGTAATAATGGCGTAGAGATGGAGTGGGCCGCAATAAATACGGATGAGCTCCTCGGCTCGTGCCCCCTCCCTCTAGAGTGATTAATTGGGTGACTGCTTAAGTCACTCACGCCCCCGGGAAGTTCACGGATCCTTTCTCCTTCCTTAACAGCTTTCACATCTAGCCTAACGGCGGAGACGCTCAAGCATGCTGTGATCCTGGGCAAATAACTTAATCTCCCCGTGCCTGTAAATGGAATATGTGTCTGTAATGCAACGGTGCCCATGTAAAGCGCTATTATACAAGTCGAGTTTCAATCATACTGTGATCCTGAGCATATAAATTAATCTCCCTGTGCCTGTAAAAGGGAATATGTCTCTGTAATGCAACAGGTGCCCATGTAAAGCGCTCTCATACAAGTCGACTTTGTGCAATATAAAACTGAAAAAAAAATACTAAGTTCCACTTACATAAATGCCACATTAAAAGATGAGCGACTAGGTGCAAAGTACGTGCCCATTCACCGTCTGGTTATGGAAATGACTGCGTTTGTGTCAGAGGGTGGAAGCAGCAACGGCCAAAATGCAACTTTTTAAACAAAAGTTCTCTAGAACACAGATGAAGCAAGTGAGAGTAATAAGACTGTGCTTGGCCGGTGCTCCTTCGTTTTGACCGGAAGCGAACTATGGCTGAGTGAACGAATTAGAGGGCAGCAAAAAAGAGCCATGAAGCACCGAACCAATGGTAAGCAGCAGGTGGGAATAACGTGGTTTTGGTGAAAGCAGTAGGTCTTGCAGACAGCGCATGCGCGCTGATGCTCAACCTAAAAAGGATCCTACTCAAGTCCAGACAGCTACCACCTCATTGCCTTGCTGGATGCGGACTGAAATTATTTTGCCATCTTACTGCTGATGGGTGCAGAGGAATGGGTTGCAAAGAAATAACTAATACAATTCAATCAAACTGGTTTCATAGTCATTTCAAACACAACAGATAATCTGGTAGCACTCTCAATGCCAATCGAAAATCCACAAAAAACAAGTGCTATACACCTGCTTTATAAATTTTACAGAGGCCTTCAACCATGTTAACGAGAATCACCTCTGGGAAAAATGTGTTTCTTGGAATATCCTGTTCAATCTGTTAGGTGCCATTCAACTTTTACACACTGATGGAGAAAACTAAATTAGGAGCAAATCAGGAACTTTACCTGATGGTCCCAACACAGAGGGGTCTCAAGGAAGGATGCGTGCTCACGCTAATGCTCTTTCATTTCTTCATCTCAGACTTGAGCAGACACTTGCATCTAGAAAATTGCCATCCTCCAAGTCTCTGCCTTCGGCTTATAACCTGATTACAATGCACTAATGATGTTTCCTTAACTTAAGCGGGATAGGTCTACAGAGGCTATTAAACACTTTAAACACATTCTGTAAAGAAAATTAAATGGCTGTTTACTTGGCAAAAAAATGTAGTGGCCTTTGGCAAAAAGGTACAATCAAAAGGAAACTAGCATTTAGGGCGATCGCCAAAACTGAGAAATAGCAACTATGAATATCTGGGAGGTTGGCTCCAAGGGCGCGCTACTCATTGCTCACTTCTCCACATGATAAAACCGAAGATTGCGTCCCACTAGCTTCCTTTCGGGTGCTTCTGCATAAATCTTTACTCCATTAATTACTCCTTTACTGAAAGTCTTAAGGCCAAAGTTTATTCCTACAATTGATTAAGGCGCATAAACTTTCCCATACTGTTTTGCATAGTTTCTCAACATTTCACAAATCACCTTTTTTCTCCTTCCTTTTAATTAATCGCAGGTTCCAGATCAGATTGGAATTTGGTGGGATGGATCAGGACTTGGTCCAGAAAGCATCTCCTCTCACATACAAGATTTTATGAAGGCAAGCTGGATCAGACTCACTAAGGGCCTCATTGGCGCTGCCGGAACGTCTTTTTGTGACGTTCCATGGGGCAGGAGTCTGCTCCGTATTTACGAGTCAGCACTAAGCCACTTTTTTGGTTTAATGCTACCTCCTAAATATTGTTCCCTTTAGCACAGATATCTGTGTTAAAGGGGCGTGCAATGGGTGTTGCTGGGAGCGTTCCCAGCACCATCCATGGCTTTTTGACACTGCCCCAGATTTACGAGAAAGCGTAAATCTAAGGCAGCCCCAAAAACGTATGCCTAGGGGAGGCGTAAGGGAGGCACAACGAGGAGAAATATCCTTATTTCTCCTTCTTTTTCTTCATTCTGCAGCACCCACAGAAAGAGGAAAAAGCCTCTTGTGATTCTTTTTGTGCTGGAAGATTTCCCTTTCTGCACAAAAATAATCATTCACGCTACGCAGGGCGCACGGCAGTCCATTGTGCGCCAGCACAGGGGAAAAGGACAGTAGTTCGCCGCATCCGACAGATAGGGCGCATTCCTGGCCTTTTCTTGTGCTGTAGGGCAGTGCAACAGGAAGGCCTGCTGCTCTGCCCTACGGTAAACCCTCATAAATGAGGCCCTTAGATTCTATATTTGGAAAGAGATGCAGTTTGAACACTCTGCAAGTACAAATGCTTGGGCAGTTTCACTGGCCACGGCATTCACATTTTTAAATGCTAAACTTTTATGGCCACGGCCCCATCGTAAATGTTTTTTTTTTTAATTGAACAATCAAGTAAAACGATTCTCGCTGAGTTGACTCGTGGAAAACAAAAAATCAGCAATAGAAACCATGCCTGGTTGACCAATACATTTCTACAAATGGCTGTAGCCACAGTTACTTGGCAGAAGTAGTTATTTATTTATTTATTTATTTATTTATTTATTTATGTTAAGCATTACATTAAATAAAACAAGGCTTCTAGAATTCAGAATTGCCTTATTTTCCGCCCATGATTGCTTATCAAAATAGTCAAACAAATCAATATCAGGAATCTGCAGATTCTGCCAACAGCAAAAGGAAAGTATAGGCCATTTACAATGCACCTGCACTTTCCTGTTTAATGACCGCAAGTTTCTGCTGCTGAACATTTCCATCTAGTTTGGAAGCAGAACTTGCCGCCAAGCGATCATGTCTGCATGAGAGGAGAATTCGCACACGTGACTGCGCGCTTTGTTAAATTCAGGAAAAAAGCAGACGGGCGTTTGACTCCTCAAGTCTCCAACAATGAATCTCCTGTTGAAAAAAAAAAGGAAATTGTGCATGACAGTTGCAATGATCACACTCTGGGAGGAGGTCGGCAGCAATATTAACTCTCCATGCTGCTTGACAAGAGAATTTGCACCAGCCGAGAGGACAACTCTATGAACAGCATGCTAGCACGCTTTCTTTTGCAAATATTTAATACCTTCTATTTAAGTAACACAGGAAAACGTAGCTGACAGAGACAATAACGGCCTTCTTTAATCATTTAATTTTTAAACAATTATGTATGTGACAGCCGCATTATTTTATTGTTTCCTAAGGTTGCTTTCAATATTAATGAAATTATTTTAAGGTACAGTGATTAGTTACATTTTCATACTGTGGATTTTTTTAAATTGTACGTAAAGCGATTATGGTTTTTATTAACTGAACTAAAACTTAACACTCTTGTGCCTTGGAGTAGGTACATTAACCCTCTGTGCTACTTCATGACGGATCAAAACTGCGACTAGACAAAACACAGATGTCTCAAGCTAATAATTTAATCACCAGAGTTATCTTACATTATTATTAACCCCTGAAGCTTTCTGGGCACACAAAGATCTCTGCAGCAGGTGCCTTAACACTGTAAGGTATTTTAAAATGTAGCGTCCCCCTGAATTTAGTGCCTAGTGTGGTGGCACTGGTCACACCACCCTAAAGCCAGCACTGCATGGGAGCCGCTTTACTTGCTTGCAATGCAGGCCATGTACCCTTGCTACTCCAGTGCTTAAAGTGTGTATTTAGTCTCAAACTAGTGACTTGCTGACACATGCAACATAATACTTTTTCTCAAAAGCATGCACGGGTGGGGAACTTTTAGCGTATGCTTGGTATGACATGTGTGTCAAGCATGTATATATACTTCTGAGCACACATTTTATGTGTTAAGGCTATGAATACTTTCACACACTTGGCAAAGGGTTAGAAACAACAGTGGATGGAATGCTATAAAGGGCTGCTCTAAAACCTCTTAATGTGCTTTTTTTACAGGACCCACGGACTAGATTGACAAAACAAATCAATGTGATGTAAAATTGGTTATATAATGAACCTATTAATTCCCAATAATCTCCATTACGCTCAGCCCTCGCCCTTCCTTTGACAGCCTGGAAGAAAATTATCTTTTGTGTAGGTCCCCCACACTTTTTGCTGGATATTATTGCTTGTGTATGAAATTTAAATATTGGGACACTGCCGTCCAGCACCTGATGGAGCGGGTAAAATGTTTTCTTTTTATATACCCAATCCATTTATATAAGTTTATATTAAAATGATTAATAGTTAATTATAATAATTAATAGCTTGATGTGAAGGTACTAAACCAACCTTATTAACAGAAAGAACACAAGTGGGAATGCATTTGCATGGCTAAAATTAATAAGTGAACTAAGTTGTAAGCATATTAAAACGATAAATGTTGCTTGAGTAATGTTATTGAGATTTGCGCTTAAATAAACCAGCATTAACGGCTTTGAATGTTGCATATGGCTAGATAAATGCATACACATAAGGATATTAGCAAGGGAATTACACTGTATTAATCATTTCTATGTATTAATTACGATTTTGTGTTTCTTTGCTTAAAGTTGACTATTCTGGCCTACCAAAAGATGGCCTCCGACTGAAACCTAACTAAAGTACATTACTTCATCATTTGAACAATGAAGAAAGGCGCCTGCACTGACTTTGTCCGTGTCCCTTGTGTGACCTGTCAGACCATGCCCATGAAGACTATCCTGGGCGAGGTGCCAATGTCCCTGAACATGAAGCAAATGTTGCTATTGGGAAAAATGAACTGTCGAACCCAACCTGTTACCAACGAACTGATACATTTAAGACTATGAATTAGCCTTTCCCATACATTCGCTGTGAGACTTCTTCCACATGGGAAAATTTGAAAATGTTTCTTAATGTATTGAGATGTATTTGAATTCAGCCAATCATTGGCTTGGGAAATTAGAAATTGTAACTTTAATATGTAAATTTTAGTATAAATATTAGTAGACTAGAGAGGGAATGGGCTGCTCTTCGCTAGACGTCACTTTGTGCCGAAGCTATTGACGGAGAATCGATGATCAGAGATCTTTATGCTGACGGAGAGGACGGAGACTTTATAACTCTGATGAATTTACTGAGGACCAGTTCTGACTTAGAGAACGACATTTAGCCAGAATAGGTAAATATGACAAAAGATAATATTGCATTATTAGGATTTAACCTGCATTTAAATTAGATAAAGAAAATCATTATTTGAATTACTGTGTCGGGTGATTATTTCAATTGAAATGTTTATGGATCTGGTTTGAGAGTTAAAGTGTCATTAAACTAAATAACAACTAAATGATTCAACCGACCTCTTGATGGAGGAATTGTTAGGGTGATTCAGTAGAAGTGGTATCCTCTATCAAAGCGAACAGCTGTGGTTTGGATTTGATGTCCCTTTGTAGGCACGGATAGTTTGAGAGAATGAATGTTGGTGTTATGGGCCCCACCAGCGCGTGATGTGTGTATGTGCGTGTGACTGAGAAATCATTCTGTCCGTGGAAGCAGGGGGAAATTTAGTAATCCGAACTGCACCAGTATTTCTGGTAGCAAGATGATGGTTTTTATTGTTTAGGTTTAATGATTTGCGTGTATATATAGCTACCAGTAATTCTGGTAGCTAGAGATGGTTTTTCTTGTTTTGGTTTGATGATCTTGGCATGTATATAGCTTATCGATTATTGATTGGTATTGATATATGTACTAACACTAGATGTTGAAGTCGTATTGAGTTTTATGTCGTCTGTACGGCTTCTGGGAGGTAGGAAGTCGGGAATTGGTAACAGTTCCGTAGTAGAGCAGAGGCAAGTGCTGCTCTCGGGAAAGACGGGATTGTGGTTGCCCGTAGGTACACGGGAGAAACGTGTGACAATTGAAGTTGCATGGCGCATTGTCTGGGTTTGATTCGGTAGCATCGCCGAGTGTTACCATTAGTGATATTTTCTGTGTGAAAAAGGTGTGAATGATAGCAAAGGGTTACCTGTGAAATTTTGGTCTTAGGTACCAGGAAACCAATTGGCATACCGATAACGCTTATCACTGAAAAGGTAGCAGGTGTTCTCTGAGCTTGTTAGAAGGACAAAGTAGAGGTAAGCGCTGCTTTGTTAACGTATGTTAAAATTCTGTAGTAGGACAGACTGTTCGCTGTTCTCGGAAAAGGCAGGATTCTGTGTGAATGAACTACATTTTCTTGTGTGAAAGTGCGTGAATGAAATAGCATTCAGGTTAATTGCGGAACTCTGGAGTTACTTCTCAGGAGCATTGCGTTTCCAACTATGTGTCTTAATTCCGGAGAAAACAGTTAATTGATGCTTGGTAGAAGGGTAAAGTAGAGGGATGTGCTACTTTGTCAACGGACGTAACAATTCTGTAGTAGAGCAGAGGTAAGCGCTGCTCTCAGTAAAAACAGGATTCTCGTGGGAAAGGTCTTTTGCTATTCTGTGGTTAGCGAAGCAGTCAATGGAGATGTTTGTATGTTGTAACTAACAAGTATTGTAAAATTGAAACAAAGTCTACCGAGTAGTTTTGTAAAGGAGGGGTAGACTGAGGACAGGAGTCAGGAGCAGGAGCTGCTGCAGCGACTGCTGACATCAGAAAGACCGCGCTGGGATTGGACAGCTAGTCAGTGACGTAGACGCTCCAGGATTGGTGCGGTAGTGTTAGTCGCGCAGGGATTGGAGATTGTGACAGTGACGTAGACGCTCCAGGATTGGTGCGTTAGTCTGAGTCGCTCAGGGATTGGAGGTTGTGACAGTGACGTAGATGCGCCAGGATTGGTGCGTGAGTAAGAGTCGCGTTGCTATTGGACTAAAGATCGAACAGTCAAAGACAAGACTAAAGGGTTTGCGAGAGAAAGGAAAATGTATTATCATTCACCTGAGAAAAAGAAAAAATCCTTGTTTAGTAAAATAAAAAATTGGTTCGTGAAAGACAAAGAGATTGTGACTAGGGAAGGACAGTTACTTCCTCCGACGAAAACCCCCGCATCCTTCATGGTTGCGAAATATGGGTACCATACTTGCATCTGGTTAGACAATTGGGCGAAGTATACAAAGGAAGACGGAGTTTTAGCGTTTCCAGAAAATGGTTCCTTTAATTTGGCAATATTAAGGAGTTTACGGGAGAGGATGATGAGCTTAGATCCGCGACCTAGGCCTACGCAGTTTGAAGCGTTGACAGAGTGGGAAGACGAGATGCACGAGCGAGAAAAACAGAGAAATGGCAGTAGATACAGATATATGTTCGGACGGCCGAACGATCGGGAAACTCATTGTGATCGAAAGAGAAGGTGGCGAGACGCACGTATGACTGAAGGATTGTTTCCAGTAAGAACCGCAGGGGAAAGTGAGGGAAGGAAAGGCATAGAAAAGAAAAACAGTGTAGAAACCAGAAGGTACGGAGCAAACGAAATAGAAGACGATATCCTAGATGATATGTTTTACAAAAGCCCACCTCCATACAGGCAGGAATCAGAAATGCCAAACGCAGGAACACCAGTGAGGGAAACTCTAAGAATCATTACGACAGAAGCTGTGACACCAGAGGTAAAGAGAAGGAATTCTCTTAGGGAACGGGAGATGGAAAATAAAGTAGAGAGTGAAAATTCGAGGGAACTAGCCAAAACCACGTTAGAACTGACAGAGAAAATAAGAGAATTGACGAAAAATCTAGAAGCAGTTACAGTCCCTGTGACCATAGGTCCCGTTATGCCTATTTTTGAGAAGCAGAAAGAAAGTGAGCATGGTCTAACAGTCCCGTATGTGAACAATAGACAGACAGAACAGCCCCTGATGATAGCAAAAGAGAATTCCTGGAGACACACTATGAGTGAAGGTGAATTACATGTGTCAAATAACCCATTTTATAGTCCTGATACTGTAGAGAGAAGCAGAATGGTAGGAGGACCAATATTAGAACCACAGAGACTGACGGAACCAGGGAATGTAGAAAAATCAGTGGGTATAACTACAAACGAATTGAGCGAATAGCTGAAGGGCTTGCAAGGTAAAGAGAAAGAATCCCATACCATTGATGTGGCAAAATTACGGATGGTGTTAGAAGAATTAATAGTAGGGACCATCCACACAGAAAAGCTGAAGAATTACCAAGATGAGGAACTATTGTTTTTGTGTAAAAGTATCACTTGGAGAGCAAATAATTTACATGACAGATTAGCAGAAATAGCAAGTGAAATGGGAATTGACATGGATAAGGTAAAAGCTTTACAGAAGCCT
Organism: Triturus cristatus; assembly: GCF_964204655.1. Lineage (NCBI taxonomy): Eukaryota > Metazoa > Chordata > Amphibia > Caudata > Salamandridae > Triturus > Triturus cristatus. The sequence goes on along the minus strand of NC_140594.1, from coordinate 535,533,196 downwards.
TACCGAGTGGATTTCACGGAAAAGGACATTGAGAATCTGAACACTGCAGGACGAATAGGGCAGATTAGGGACATAATCACAGTGTTGAGGAAATGGGGAGATGTGGACAAATGGAAAAGCAGGTGGAATAGGAAGAGGGATGATACCTCAGACAGAACTTTTCCAGCGTTTCCTGTGAAAGAAAAGGAAAAAGTAGTGACAGAATTCCCCATGAGAGAGATTCCAGGAGGAGGATATGTGCATGTCCCATGGACAAGACAGGACATTTTGTCATTTACAAATGACTTCCCTCGATTACGAGAAAAGCCGGTCAAGTGGTACAGACAGGTAGACAGATTTGTTAAATTGTCAAAAGTGCTGTGGATTGATCTGAATAGTCTGTTTGATATAATAGTGACAGCAGACTTATGGGCAGAATGCAAGATAGTCATAGATTGGCCAACTAAAGAATACCCGAGAGATCCCAAAACAGGAGCACCCGATCCAGAGGTAATGAAGAAATATGAACAGGTCATGGCGTTTTTGAAAAACAAAGTGCCTCCCAAAGAAACAGACTGGGTTAAGATAGATCGAACACATCAAGAAGCGAAAGAGTCAGTTCACGCTTATTATGAAAGGCTAATATTAGCTTTCAAACAGTTCAGTGGAGATGACAATCTGGGAGAAAAGGACCTGAGTCATTTTGTTTACAGATTTGTGTATGGTCTGCGTCCCGAAATTGGGGAAATGATAAAGCAGCATACCGTGGACTGGCAGAGCAAGAAAATAGATGAGATCCTAAGGCATGCTAAATACTTTAGTGATGAGATTGAGGCAAAGCAGCGAAAACTAAACGAAAAGACAGAATCTGAAGACCGTGAAACTGAAATACCAGACGGTCGAGTTCTAAGAAAGAGAACTTGGAATGAGGAAAGAAACAGTAAAGAAGGCAAAACAAGAAGGAATGCTAAAGGAGATCTTTGGCCAAACAAAATAAAGAGACTAAGATATCGATTGACACGAGTCAAACCCTCAGAAGCTGAACAAGTGAATGAAGTAACAAGTCAGCACAGAGAAAAAGAGGGAGAGACAGAAGTGTCTGAAGCAAACAAACGATCGAGAAAACCAAACCAGAAGTATAAGTCACCTGAATGGACGTATGTGGCACTGCCTGAACAAGGAGAAGAGGTAGAAAGTCAAGGAAATCCAGAGGAGGCTTTACTAAAAGTACTGAAGGAAGAAGAAACAGCGGAAATCCTGAGAGTTATCCTATCCGATATCGGAGAAGAAGCGGAAGATCACTAAATTCTGTATGTGGATGACGAGAAGGAAGTGAAAAACAACGAGAGGCCAAGCTGAGTGATTTCAAGAAGTTCCTTTTAGAAAATATAAAGGACTGAATAAGAAATTGAAGTATTTAGATCACCTGATAAGGGCCTAGCTCTTGCAGGAAAACTATAAGAAGCGGAGTAGAAGAGGGTAAGTCAAAAGACACGGTCAATTTAACAAGATGGCTAACATAGATGATAACAAGAGTAGATGTACCTTTATGAGAAGATGGTGCAAGGCATGTTGTTGTTGTACAGGACTATTAATGCTTCTTTGGAGCGTACTCGCTCTTTTGATCTCTTTCAAAGTAACTTTAGATACACTAGAGGGACATACAGAGAATATGACTAACATAGTGAAGAGTTCACAAAAGGTAGTTCCATTTAAAACAAGCACTGAGCATATGCACAAGGATAGGTCTATAACTGATTTTTCTAGCAATGTTTTGTCAAAATTATTGTATGAATATGTAAGAACAATGGACGTAAGGGATTGCTATGTATGCATGCAGTTACCTGCCTCTGTTTCAGAAGGGGTGACTTATCATCACCTCCCAGCAACTTATGGAATAACATGTAGCGTTTTAACCAGTATATTTTATCAAGTAGGGAAATTAGATTATAATATGTCTAATATAGATAACATTCTTGGACAATTGCCCATGAATAATGATTTGAATCCAGCTAAAACTGCTAATGTACTAGGTGAGATTTTTATAGAAACTAAAGAACTAACTTTAGAATATATATATATATATATATATTTTTTTTTAAAACCTTTATTTTCAAAAGTCAGGACACAGCTATTCAGCCGACAACCCGGAGGTTCGGCAGCATCGATATATAGAAACAGAGATGCGTCCCCAGTACCGTGAAAGGAGAAGTGCAAAGGTTCAATTTTAAGTAAACACAAAAACACACAACAAACCCCAGCAAGGCAAGAACACTGAAAGCCCATGGTGAAGCCCCCCAGGGGAGGCCGGACCCCACTCATCTACCAGTTACAGTACAGTGTAAAGAGGAAGAAGGGGGACAGCAGAGGCCAAAAAAGTCCATAAACCATACTGAGCTGGAAAGAAGGTTAGGAGGAAAGCTGTTCCTCGGGAGGATCCAGATCCGGGGCAAGACATATTCCCCCCCTGTATTGATTCCACCGCCCCCAGATGGCGTGCCACTTCCGGGGGCGGCCTCTAGCGCAATAGACCGTCTTCTCCCTTAACATACTCCAGTCCATATTTTCTTTCCACGCGGTCAATGTGGGGGGCCCCGCGGAGCCCCACAATCGCGCGATATCTCTCTTAGCGACCATGTTACCCAGAGTCACCCATTGGGTCTGTGCCTCATCGTGGTCAGTGGGCCCCCAGACATTCAGGAGGCAACACCGCGCTTCCGGCTGCATAGCAATGCCCGTCACCTCCCCCATCACTGCATGGACTCTCCTCCAGAATTCCGTAATGACACCACATTCCCAAATGATATGCAGGAAAGTACCCACCATACCACATCCCCTCCTGCATAGGCCGTCCTCCGAGAATCCCATGTGAACCAGCCTTGGCCCCGTCACATACACTCGATGCAGTATTTTAAGCTGCACCAGCCTCAGACGCGACGGGATCGCGACCTCCTTAGGAGAGGAAACAGCCGACTGCCAATCCTCATCATCCAACTCGAGGCCATCCCTAGTCCACTGGTCCCTCAGCCCCAGAAGCATGTCCGCCCGGACGTTGATCAGTTTCTTATAGATGAGCGAGATCGTGCTCTCGGGCATATGGCCATCAAGGACCCGGTCCTCCAAAGGAGAGGACTCAGGCACCTTCTCACCCTCTACGAGGACTGATCGGAGGGCGTGACGCACCTGAATATATCGGAAATACTCGGAGGGCCCCAGCTCATACTCCGTCTGCAACTCTTCAAAGGACTTCACCTTCCCCTTATTCAGCACATCTCCCACCCTGGAGATGCCGATCAGGTCCCATTTATCAAACCCTTTTGTGTGCCAAAGCCTTCCCAATCTCTCCGATTCAAACAGCGGGGTAGCGAGGGTGAGCCTATCCTTCCAGCCCAGCGAGTCAGTTGCCATCTTCCACACACGCACTGCCACACCAGTGGGCCCCGTGAGGGACGAGTCTAGGGACCGCGAGTACAACGCCCTGTAGTAGTTACCACCACGCAGCAACCACCTGTCCATGGCATACCCAGGGCTGAGGGCAGGGCCATAAAACCCATGATTAATCGCGCTCAGCTGGGTGGCCCAATAGTACCGTCGGATGTCTGGGAGCGCAATGCCCCCGTCGTACCATGGAAGCGTCAACTTTGCAATAGCTATTCGCGGCCGCCCATCCCAAAGCAACGTTCGTTGGAGGCCTTCGACCTCCCGAAAGTATTTGGCCGGAACCCAGTCCAAAGTATTCTGCAGTGCGTAGAGGAAGCGGGGAAGAGACATCATTTTAAACAGGGCCGCACGCCCAACGAGGGAGAGCGGCAGCCTCCGCCAGCCTTCAACATCCCGCCTCAGGCGTGCCAGGGGGGGGAGCAGGTTCTTCTCATATCGCACAGCAGAGTCCATGGAGATAAAAATCCCCAAATACACGAAGCCCTGCTGAGCGACCTGTATCGAACATGTTCTAGGGATCGGTGGAGCCTCGCCACTAAGAACATACAAATACGATTTACTCCAGTTGATAACAAGACCCGAGTTCCTACCAAAAGATGTGAGTACGTCACAGACCACTATAAGTGATTTCTTGGGTGAGGCGAGATACAGCAGGATATCATCGGCATAGAGCGAAATACGGTCCTCGTGTTCAGGCGACCATCTAAGGCCCCGTATATCCGGGTGCCAACGTATCCACGCAGCCAGCGGCTCAAGGGCGAGGGCGAACAACAAAGGCGACAGGGGACAACCCTGCCGAGTACCCCTCCCAAGCTGAAACGGAGTCGACGCCCGACCATTCACCACCACACTCGCAAGTGGCCCCTCATACAGCAACCTCACCCAGCTCACAAAACCGTGGCCAAAGCCGAACTTGGTCAGCACGGCCCACAAATATGCCCATTCCACCGTGTCAAAGGCCATCGTGGTGTCAAGAGACGCCACAATAGCTGGTTCACGCAGCGTGCCCGCCCTGGCGATTACACCATGAAGGCGCCGAAGATTTAACGCTGTGTTTCGGTGCGGGATGAAGCCGGATTGATCCGGGTGGACCAAGTCACCGAGTACCCTAATCAATCGGGTCGCCAGGATTTTAGCCAGAATTTTCGGCTCTGCGTTAAGAAGTGAGATAGGCCTATATGAGGCGCACTTATCTCGGGGTTTGCCCTCTTTGTGTATAACCACGATCATCGCCAGTCGCTGGTCCAACGGGAGGGTCCCACTCCCCCGCGCCTCCACAAACATGGCGCGCAGGTGAGGGGCGACCCTATCCGGAAATAGCTTGTACAGGTCGACCGGCAAGCCGTTCGGTCCCGAGGCCTTGCCCGAGTTTAACGCGCGGATAGCCCCCGCCACCACGTCAACCGTTATGTCACCATCTAGATCGTCCCTATCTATATCGGAGAGACAGGGCAACTCGATATCACGGAGGAGGTCACACGAGTACTCGGGCGGCCTATCCGACACTGAGGCATAAACCCTACAGAAATAGTCCGAGAAACACTTTACAATCCTCTCAGGTTCCACAATCGCCTCTCCCCTCTCTCCCGTCAACTCTGGCACAACTCTATTGACCCGTTCTTTTTTGTCCAGCCAAGCCAGGAGTTTCCCTGCCTTGTCACCAACATCATACAAACGGCCCTGCTGTTCCCTACTGAGGGTCTTAGCGGCGTTCGTCACCAGGTCCTTATACTCAGCTTGCTTCAAGCAAAGCTCATGCAGTGAGGACTCTGTAACCTCCTCCTCCAGCACTACCTCCAGAGCCGCGATCTCCTCATCAACCTGCAGAACCTCGCCATCTCTCCGCCGCTTGGCAGCTACTACTAGAGAGAGGGCTTCCCCTCGGAGCACGGTCTTAAATGCTTCCCACAGCGACACTGCCGAGTCCACGGATCCCTGATTGTCCTTGAAAAAATTATCTACTTTCTTTACCAGCGCGCTGCGCATCTTGGGGTCTCGGAAATACCACGGGTTGATAGGGGCCACCCTTCCTCCTCCCTCCCGACCTAGATCCAGCCGGATCCACACTGGCGAATGGTCAGATATACCACGCGCCATGTGCCTCGCCTCGGAGACCAATGAGGCATGCGCAGCCAGAGTGAGTAGGTAATCAATCCTGGAAAGACTACCATGTGCCCCGGAGTGGAACGTGTATTGGCTCTGTGTGGGGTGCCGGAGCCTCCAGCAGTCTATCAGGCCAAGCGTGTCTAGGAAGTCTGGAAGCCACTTCTGAGCCCCCCCTGTGTCTCTGGGCGGGTATCTATCCAGCAGGCCGGAGCCAACAGCGTTGAAATCACCTCCCACCACAAGCATACCCCCCGGGAGATCTAGCAGGGCCCTACCCAGATCTGTGAACGTGGAGGCCTGCAGGGCCGGCGGGACATAAACCGAAACTAAAACCAAAGTTCTTCCTTCCCACCGCCCCGCCACCACCACAAACCTCCCCCTATCATCAACAATGGTGGAGTCCACCTCAAATGGTAGCGAGGCTCTGACTAGGATGCCCACACCCCTGGACCCAGAGGAGAATCCCGAATGTGCTATGAATTTATAACCCTTCCTATTCAGAGCGTAGCACGTATTACCTATAAGATGCGTCTCCTGCAGCAGGGCAACATCCGGCATTGACCGTTTCAAGAATTGCAAAACAATCCCACGCTTAATGCGATCCCCCAAACCATTAACATTCCAGCTTATAACACTTAAACCCCTACCCCCCATCCTCAAACGTAAAGAGGCCCACCCCACACCCGAAGAGCCACCATGGAACAGTCCTGGAAAGAATCACCATGCCTTGCAGAAATAAACCCCCCAACAACAAACCCAAAATCCCATAAACCCCCCCCACCCTGCACCCCTGCTGCAGCTTACAAAGCCCCCCCAACTTGCAGTGTGCCTGTCGCCCTACAAAACCCAAAATCTACAAAAAGTACCCTAAGGGAGGAAAAGAGCCCCCCTCGTCCTCCCGCAGCCCTCCGCATTGACTGCACTCTATTCAAGTCTTCAAATATAGCCAAATCGAGTCAGACCGGCTCCGAAAAATCAGCCCTGCCCATCCCGGCCACTGTCCCCATCCTCGGCAATGTCCTCCCCCGTCCGTCGCCGGGGCAAAGCGTCCAGCCATTCATCGGCCATAACAGGAGAGTCAAAGAAGAATGTCCGATCTTCGTGCACCACACGTAGTCTGGCAGGGAAGAGCATGGCATACTTCAGATCCCTCTCCCAGAGCCGCCTCTTCACCCCCAGAAAGCCCTGTCTCTGCCTCTGCACCTGCTGGGTGAAGTCCGGATAGAAATTCACCGACGCGTTCTGGAAGGGGACCGGGCCCGTCACCCTCGATGCTTGCAGGATAGCGTCCCGATCTCGAAAATGAAAGAGCCGAGCGACGATCGGCCTCGGTGGGGCACCCACCTTGGGCCTCCCACCCGGCACTCTATGGGCCCTTTCAACCGCAAAGAACTTTCCAAGACCCTTAGGCTGCAAATAATTAAGCACCAAGTCCTCGACAAGCAGGTCAACCGAAGCCTCATCCGAGGACTCCGGGACCCCGATGACGCGCACGTTGTTGCGCCTGGCCCGGCTCTCAAAGTCCTCCAGCCGGCGGGCGGCGAGATCACTCTCGGTCCTCAGCTTACGAACCTCGATCTGCAGTTCCGTGACATCATCGGTGAGGCCCGTGGTCTTGAGGTCCAGGGTCCTAACCCGTTCATTCGTTTTGCCCAAGTCCGCACGGATCAGGTTAACATCCACCAAGATGGCATCCACCTTATGCGCCAGGGCATCAAACTGTCTCCCAATCGAAGTCTGCATCCCTTCGAGCGCGCCCATGACATCCTGTAGTGAGAGCTCCGGGGCCAAAGGCGAGGCCGCCTTCTGGGTATCCGGCGACTGGCTCGACCCACTCGGTGATCCCTTCTGCAGAGCATAGCGGTCCATACTATTGACTTGGGTATAGGCTCCCCGCCTGGTAGACTTAGCCTTCAGCCGATCCACCTCTGCTTTGCCCGACATGGTTGATACCAAGCAGGTCGGTTCAGATAAGACGGGTCCCTCTCAATGAAAGGAATCAGGAGTGACCAGTTCTGCAGTGGGCCACCAGAGTAGCCTGCAGAGCGTCCATAGGGTAATAAAGCCACCAAGAGCTCTCCAGGGGCAGGGCTGACAAAGGGAGAGAAAGCGAAAGTGAAAGGACGGGGACCTCCGTCCGACAGTTCACACCTCGCCTGGCCGTTGTTGTTCAACTAGAAGTCAGGCATCCTGCCAACTCTAGCCCCTGGCATCCCTCGGAGATAGGCCGCAATCTTCCGCCAGGCATAAGTCCGGTTCCCGGTGGGCGATCCGACCGCGGGTAGCATCAATCGCCTCCCTGACAGGTCATCCACACAATGCCATGCATACCGACAGGATTAGAGACAGGATAGTCGACGGAGGGCGCGAGGGTCTCGGGAGCTCAGAGCTCACGCGGCCATCTTGGTCAAGCGCTAGGCTCCTCCCCCTAGAATATATTTTTAAGAACAATTTAACTTGTAGTTTGAAGACCGATGAGAAAACATTTTTAGATATGGTTGAAGAGAGGAGATTGAAAATACACAAAAATGCAGAAGGACATAAAGAAGGGGAAAACATTTGGGAAATAGATGTGAAAAAGGAGACAAAGGGTGATGCTAGACCAACAATAGCTATAGATTCACCACAGAAAGGAAAATTATGTATTATGAGGGAAAGATCCCAATATGATTATTATTATATAGGGACAAGTGAGTGTCATGATACATATTTTATTGCATCTGGATGGGGATTTAGAGGCGGAGAAGATCCAGTTTTCCCTGGACTGTAATATATTTGTGGGAACAAGGCTTATTACAGGTTGCCCGACCATTGGTATGGCACATGTTATGTTGGCCTGGTCTTTCCAAAGATTTTTCACATGGATAGAGTAGAAAATAGTGGATCACATAACATACTAATGCGCAGTAGAAGAGAAACTTGGCTAGAAATTGTAGGTGATATTTTTGGAGCCTTGATACCAGCAGTGGGAATATCTTTGAATGCAAATAATATTCGGAAATTGTCAACCATAGTGGATCGCTTGTCAACAAGCACCGCTGGAGGATTTCTTTTGGTAAACACTGAAATGGTTGCCATGCGTGCTATGATTATGCAAAATCGACTTGCCCTTGATATTTTATTGGCAAAAGAGGGTGGAGTCTGTGGAATGCTGAAAGTTCAACATTGTTGCACTTACATTCCTGATGAAAGCAAAGATCTTAAAATATATATTAAAAATATTACAGAATTGCATGATGAAATAAAACCACTGGAGGTTGAAAGTATCTGGACTAGAATTAGTAATAAGATGGCTGCTATTAAAGCTTTCTTAGGTAAATTAGGTAGTACTATATTAGGGAAAATATTATTTCCATTAACGTGCAAGATTTTCATATTATTAATATTTAGATTAGGATGTATGTGTTGTAGACATAGAAGAAATAAAACGAAAATTAGAAGAGAAATTATCAAAAAGAAGGAAAAGAAACAAGAATGAGATTTGAACAAGATAGAATTGGAAGAATGGAAGGAGAGTATGTATGACAAAACCAAAAGAGAAGATGAAAAGGAAACAGAATTTTGATTGAGCAAGAAAACATTTCGAAATTTCCATAAAAGGGGAAAATAAATTGATTTTTGTGGGTTTTGTTTTGTGGTGATAAAATCACCAAAGGGGGGATTGATGGAGCGGGTAAAATGTTTTCTTTTTATATACCCAATCCATTTATATAAGTTTATATTAAAATGATTAATAGATAATTATAATAATTAATAGGTTGATGTGAAGGTACTAAACCAACCTTGTTAACAGAAAGAACACACATGGGAATGCATTTGCATCGTTAAAATTAATAAGTGAACTAAGTTGTATGCATATTAAAACGATAAATGTTGCTTGAGTAATGTTATTGAGATTTGCGCTTAAATAAACCAGCATTAATGGCTTTGAATGTTGCATATGGCTAGATAAATGCATACACATAAGGGTATTAGCAAGGGAATAACACCGTATTAATAATTTCTATGTATTAATTAAGATTTTGTATTTCTTTGCTTAAAGTTGACTATTCTGGCCTACCAAAAGATGGCCGCCGACTGAAACCTAACTAAAGTACATTACTTCATCATTTGAACAATGGAGAAAGGCGCCTGCACTGACTTCGTCCGTGTCCCTTGTGTGACCTGTCAGACCATGCCCATGAAGACTATCCTGGGCGAGGTGCCAATGTCCCTGAACATGAAGCAAATGTTGCTATTGGGAAAAATGAACTGTCGAACCCAACCCGTTACCAACAAACTGATACATTTATCACTATGAATTAGCCTTTCCCATACATTCGCTGTGAGACTTCTTCCACATGGGAAAATTTGAAAATGTTTCTTAATGTATTGAGATGTATTTGAATTCAGCCAATCATTGGCTTGGGAAATGAGAAATTGTAACTTTAATATGTAAGTTTTAGTATAAATATTAGTAGACTAGAGAGGGAATTGGCTGCTCTTCGCTAGACGTCACTTTGTGCCGAAGCTATTGACGGAGAATCGATGATCAGAGATCTTTATGCTGACGGAGAGGACGGAGACTTTATAACTCTGATGAATTTACTGAGGACAAGTTCTGATTTAGAGAACGACATTTAGCCAGAATAGGTAAATATGACAAAAGATAATATTGCATTATTAGGATTTAACCTGCATTTAAATTAGATAAAGAAAATCATTATTTGAATTACTGTGTCGGGTGATTATTTCAATTGAAATGTTTATGGATCTGGTTTGAGAGTTAAAGTGTCATTAAACTAAATAACAACTAAATGATTCAACCGACCTCTTCAAGGAGGAATTGTTAGGGTGATTCAGTAGAAGTGGTATCCTCTATCAAAGCGAACAGCTGTGGTTTGGATTTGATGTCCCTTTGTAGGCACGGATAGTTTGAGAGAATTAATGTTGGTGTTATGGGCCCCACCAGCGCGTGATGTGTGTATGTGCGTGTGACTGAGAAATCATTCTGTCCGAAGGAAGCAGGGGGAAATTTAGTAATCCGAACTGCACCACACCCACTGTAATTCCTCTGACCCATAATAACATGTTGAATTGGCCAATCCTTGATTGGCATATTTGACTTCCCGATAAGTCCCTAGTATATGGTACTGTGTGTACCGAGGGCCCGTAAGTTAAATATCAATAGTGGACTGCAGGCTCTATTGTGCCACCACTGAAGTGACAAGTCAAAAGTGAGTAATTAAAACATTTAAGTTTGTAATGGCAAAAATTAAGCTTTTGGCAGGCCAAAATCTTCCATTTTCATACCTTTAAGTAGGCCTGGGTGGTGAACTCCGCTCTGCTTGCGTAGTTTGCCTAGGTTTTACTACTCCGTGCTCCACAGACCTCGCAGAGTTCCGGAAAACTCTGCTCTGCATAGCAGAGAAGAGTTTTTCTGCTGCTCATGCCCGCCAGCGGTAAGTTGGTGAGAGCAAGTGAGGAAAATCCAACACAAGACCACTTCCCAGCGAGATTTCTCAACGTGGGTGATCGTGCATAGTCTCTACCGCTCGCGTTGAAAAAACTTCTGTTTACGTTGAGGAAGCTGTCGCTCGAGTAGAACTTCTCCTCGAGGAGTAAAAAGAAGCAGCGCCCTTTTGCACTGCATGTGATGTCATTCACAATTGATTTTACAGTGCGGGACACCAGGTGCTAAAAATCAGTGCAAACTGTATGAGGTAATACACCCCACTGTTTGTATAACTTATTGTACCTTGGTAGAGATTTTTTGTCACTTTGCAGAGTTCCAAACTCTGCCCGTGCTCACCTATAAGTCACCCCTAAGGTAGACTCTAAATGCCTGTAGGGTAGGGTGCATGGTATTTAAAAAGTAGAACATGTTTGTTATAAATAGGGTTTCTGGTTGACTAGGGTTTGCACCTAAGTCAGGCAGAACCCACCACTCTAGGAAAGGAAAGGGAGTTACACACTGAAGATAACCCCTGCACACCCCCTTGGTAGTTTGGCAGGGCAGTCAGGCTTATCCCAGAGGCAATGTGTAAAGCATTTGCGTAACACACTCACACAACAGTGACTCCCCAGGCACACCACAAAAGAGACTCGGCACAAGGTTATGTAAAAATATTCTTTGTATTATTCAGAAGAACACATTAAATTAAATCACAAATATTACTATGCCACTAGGCACTTGTCATGACATCACAGGGATTACACAAACCACTTTGCCAGACGGGCAATTGCCATAAACATCACAGTTGGGATGACCAGTAACTACTGGTAGGATTACACTTAGCATGAAACATTATGCATAAACATTATCAGCAGTGCACTATAGTAAATACTAGTAGTGTGCCCCCATCATGCCGATATACATAATAATGCCTGTTGTAATAAAACACCTCCTCACCCAGTATGATCATAAATCAAATGGGACATGCAGCATGTTATGAGGATCAAACACAGAAATTACCATCTGTCACCATGGGTATTTCATTACATAGATACTGTAGTAACCAAGGTTAGCACAATACATTCCCCCCTATAGTGAACCGAAGTACCTGCCCCTCTCTTAGAGATGATACGTTAATCTCATCTCACATGTAGGTGCCCAGGCCTCTTACCTACCTACCACAGTGAATGTTGTAATTCATTGAGCCAAACAGGATCGGGGACCTCCGCCATGGGTGTACCCGGACCTGCTAGTGGAAGTCTCCAGCGTAACACCCAGAGGTATGTGCGGCATGAAGCAAATGCCTGTGATCGTGCGGTGCAGCTGCACGGGCTCTCTTTGAAAACAAAATGTCACCGCCGGTAGAAGTCATGGGGAGACCTACCTGGGTAACCCCTGCTGAAGAATTCCACCTTGGCAGCTGTCTGGACAGTGCAGCTGCTGATCGTTCCATGCTAACGAAGCAATGTGGTACACCCACACTGCAACCCAAGCGGGAAAACCTGCCTCAGTCTCCCACCAGTCACTTCATGACTGGGGCTGCTGGTTATTCACAGGACCGCCCGCCCTTCTGGATTCATCTGCCCTCCTCGGCTGGGCACTGGAGACAGGAAGCATGCTGGTGGCCACCGGCAGAAACCCGGTCTGGCTCCCAAGACTAGGCTGATCCGGAGTAAAGTCTCCATCTGCTTGGCTCCTTTCCCTATGGTTTATCCCCCAGCTGGGCCATGCCCCCTTGCTGGTGTCGGTGTTGCTAGGCAACGCAGAGGAATTCCCAGCCTGGGAATCCTCGTCCATCTTGCGCCGTTGGGCAGCTCAGGGCCAAGTAACAGAGCCCCGGCTGCACTGCCACACAAAGTGCTCTTTCCTGGCTTTAGGGCACACACTGGGGCCGATTGTATTTCCAATGCTTACTCAGCGCGCTTTGGGCAACAGCAAATAAAAGTACTCAGTCTGTATTCCACATGGAGACCCAAAACAAGTAACATGCAACACTCATTAGCACTACGTTCTCTCCAGCCCAGAGCAACCCCCAGGAGCACTCCACAGCGCTCCTTTTGTGCTGGCTCCTTTGAGAGCAATGTGGCACTCAGTTTTAGGAAAGCAGGCAGCAGGCTAGCACACAGGGTCCTTGGGCATAGATGCAGTCCCTTCATCAGATCAGCTCACAAGGCAAAGTCACAGTGGTGGTTCCCTGCCAGGGCAGCACTCCTCTGGTCCCACGCAGTGTCTTCTCTCGTTCTCATGGGGTCACAACCCCTGTACTTATAGTGCCCATGTCTTTGTTCTGGGGGGCACTTCAACATTATTGAAAATACACAACTTCCCCATTCACATTTTCAGGCCAGGCTCTAGACACACCACAGGGGGGTGTAGCTGTGGCTTTTCTAGCCCTATGGGCATTTGCCACCCCGCGGCTGCCACAGTGAAGAGAGAGGGATGGGTTCTGGCGAGCATTTACACCGTTTGCTATCCTGCTGCTAATGCATTGTGGAGCGTGGGGTTTGCTCTTGCCACCCAAAGCGGCAGGTGATAGCAGGGGTAGGCCGCGCCCGCATCCCCCTCTAGCTACACCACTGGGGTGGAGCCAGCATTGTGGAAGTCAGGTACAGCCCTAATCAGGTGAAGGTGCTACTCCTCCCACCACTCCTATTCAGCCTAGCGCTGAGTCATCCAGGAAAGGCAAGACACACCTCAACCCCTTCTTGGGACTGGCTGGAGTGAATGCACATCCCCTCTCTCCTGTCAGTCAGAACCAATTGGTCAATACACATCCAGGAGGGTACAAAGACTCATATGCACACAAAAATGCCCACTTCTAAAAGTGGCATTTCTAAAATAGTAATAATAAATCTGCTTTCACCAATAAGCAGGATTTGTCACTACTATTTCAAACATACCAAACACGATCATGCTACCCCTCTCTGATAAGAAATTACCACTGAAACACAAATAAGGGAATCCCCAAAGCAAACCTATGAGAGGGCAGCCTCACAGAAGTGAGAAACCAAATAGGCTGTTTGTCACTACCAGGACATGCCAAACAGTCAAGGCATGTGTCCTACCTTTTCCCTAGACTGCACCCTGCCTATAGGGCTAGCTATGGCCTACCTTAGGGGTGACATTTATGTAGTACTAGGGGAGTTTCAGACATGGCAACCACTTTACATGCCATATCACGGCGGCTGTAAACTGCGTGCGGAGGCCCTGCAGTGGCAAAGACCTGAGACAGGTTTGAAAGTCTACTTCTGTGGGTGGCGCAAGCAGTGCTGTAAGCCCACCAGTAGCATTTAATTTACAGGCCCTGGGTATATGGGATACCACTGTACAAGGGACTTACAGGTAAATTAAATATGCCAAACAGGTGTAGACCAATCTTACCAAGTTTACAAGAGAGAGCACATGCACTTTAGCACTGATCAGCAGTGATAAAGTGCCCAGAGTCCTAAAACTACCAACAATAGGTCAGAAAAAATACAGAAGGAAGGCAAAACATTCTGGGATGACCCTGCAAGAAGGGCCAAATTCAACAATTATAATATGGGGAATCATTGTGGGAGGACAGGACTTCCAATTTGAGGGTATTCTTCACCAATGTCAGGCTGCCACCCCTCGCATGACCTGATTTTGGCAGGATGGCAGGTGTGTGGAACATGTGATAGCCATCTTTATAAATAGTGCCTGTTTTCCATGTTCTGGGATGACCCTGCAAAAAGGGCCAAGTCCAACAATGTGTATTTCACATTTAAGGTCAGCCAATGAAGGAAGGCAGCAATCCAGTCCCTCACTAATCACAGAGTGGGATGGGGTCAGCGAGGCTGTGTACCCAACCCCACTCTGTGACGAGGTGTCAGTGAATGACACTCAGCCCTGGGCACTTCAGGGCTTAGAACTAAAGCGCCCAGGTCCGAGGCAATCAGTGATGCTCCCCCATGTCATGAAGGGGAGGGTCTCGAAGTGCTTTGCCAGGCTGAAGATGTCATGCAAACAGGAGCTGTGACTTCTTCAGCCCAGCAAAGTTCAGCATAGGCAGCCAAGAGTCTGTGCATTTAGTGCATATCTAGGTCTTGGCTGCCTGACCTGAAAATAGAGAGTGTCGGTCAGGCTGACCTTTGCTCAGCCTGAAAGACATGCTTTAATTGACCAAAAGGTGAGGGGCATGGCACCTGGACACTCACTATTTAAAAAGACATGCAGACTCCTCTGTCCTCAGACTAAGACAGTGGTAGTAATATCAGTGAGTTAGCATTCTCTCTGACTTTAATTATGTAGCTCATACAGTCCCAATCTCCCAGGGATGTGTAGTATGCATCTATGCATTGAAAAGGGAGACTGAGTTGGTCCATCGAGGGGGTTGAGAAGCAAATATCATTTGTTGCAATTCATTAGTAGTTCCAAATGTAGTTTAGGGTTTAGGAAATTAGAAGGTTTCGGAAATTAGGAATAGGTCAATTTAATACCACTAGTACTATAGATGATATGATTTAAGAAAGCACAATTCTACTGTGTTTGCCTGTCATAATAATATTTGGTGATCAAATGTACCACTAATCTATTTTATTATATTCTTTATATCTTACATCAGCACCCAAGGGCAAGAGGGCATCTAAGTTGAGTGAAGGAGGTGCTGCCACCACCAGTACGGTAGTGGGTACAACCATCACCATCAGTGCTGCGGCTATGGACAATGGTTTTTCTGGCCCCAGTAAGTCCTTTTATTATTATTATTTCCCTAACATTTACCTCTCCCCACTAATAGACTAATTTTGATTTTGCCTTGTTAATTTTTTAACGCTGTCCCTTTTTTCAACTCCTCTATCTAATGTATGATAAATGCTTGTTATCCCTGCAGTACCCTTTTTTCTATATTTCATGTTTCTGTAGCTGACTTCCTCCTGTCTATACTAGTCCGTGGCTTTCTTTTGCTTTGTTAGTAAGGTTTACTTCTCCCCTAAACTATCTTGTGGTACTGTAAGAGAACAGATTTTGGTACTCTACTGTGACGATTGCAGGCCCAAGTAAGTATTATTCACCACACATGTTTGTTGAGAAGGCTTTCTTTTTCTTGTTCATGCTCAAACAGGTAAATGAGAGAGTGGCCATTGTGGACTCCCTAATGTTGTGTTATCACTCATTTATATAGTATACCAGCAGTTTCCATGACTGTGCAGCATGGCAGGAAAGTATGAGATCCCTTTGCCTTTGCCAACCAAGACCATATGTCCTTTATTGACTATATTTTTCACTCCTTCAGTCCTATCACTCAGAGTCATCATAGCTCTGCCCCTCCATTGCGAACATTTTTGGTTGGCTTAACTACCTGGCTTTTCTAACATTGTCAACCAACGGCAACAAACTTTCTAACATGATAAATTTGATAGAAGATATTGCGAATCGAACTGCAGTGAGGTATTGACGTTGTATTTTGTTAAAGAGAAATCAAAGGGGCAGCGTATGTGACATTTAAAATGTGTCATTTTTCTTCTAAATTCACAGACTATCTTTGCCAAAGGCCAGAAGCAGTGCCAATGCGCCGGAGGTGGCAGAGGTGGCAGAGGAGGAGTTTGGAGGGGGAGTCCCAGCAGTTGCAGCAACAGTTGTTGGTAAGTCATATTGCTTGCGTATTGACAAATTAAGTATACTCATTGCATTTCTTAAGCAAGGCAGATATCCCACCTATCATCATTCATCACCTCCCTGCCAATGGCATTTCACCAGCCATGACTTAATTGCAGCATGGTTCAATTTGGCACTGCGGTGTTGGCTGTGTAATGTGCGACTGCCTCAGTTAATGCTGCATTTACGAAGTTTTCAAGGCATAACAAACCGAAAACAAGGTATGTTTCCCAGTGCCCACTCAGTCTCCTCCTACTAGTACTTCACCCTTTTATTCTTCCATAAGATCTGTCCCAGCCTACTAAAAAAAAATTAAATAAATTCTTGGCATTTTCCAAATTTTTCTGGACAATTAAATTATGTATATATATTTCATGGCTCCCATAAGGGATTTCCGCCTGTTCAAATTTTTCCCTTTTTTTAATTTGTCAACTAAAGTGACTGAGTAAGACAAAGATTAGCTCATGATGATCAGTGACACCCCTCAATTCTAAAGTAAAACCTCTACCTACCCTAATCCCTCCAACAGACACTGCAGTAAAGTAAGTTACCTTACTGCCAAGTGAAGGTATTTGTTGAAAATATTTTTTGTGGTGGAGGTCGAGGCAAGGGAGTAAAGTGGGACTAAGTGCCCTGATTTAGAGTTTGGCAGATGGAATACTCTGCGATGAATGTGCCAAATAAATTCTCTATCCCGTTCCTTTCCCTGTATAGCAGCGCATCGTTTTTCCCACTGTCTACTTACGACAGACAGGATATCCCTGTTTTATATGTGACGTGTATGAAGTAGTATTATTAATATTCATCTGCCCGTTTGGAGTCTGGGTACGATTGAAAAGTAAGGCAGAGAAGAGCAGGGTCATTAGAAATAAAATACAATTATACATTTTCCATTACAGCTGCCTACGAGCTGTAGAGTAGGAAAGTACCCGGTGCACTAACATGCCTCCATTAATTTAGCACAACAAGAATACTATTAATTGTACTGCATAGTGCAAAATGCCTTACTCATTAATGAGCGGTAATTTATTTTTATTTTTACACACAAAGTATCGGGTCAGTTTTTTTAAAACTCGGAAATCCTTTAAAAAAAAAAAGTCACTTAGGGGCTCATTATGATAGCGGTTGTTCGGACCGCCAACCGCTATCACGGTAGTCAGGAGACTGCCCGACAAGAAGTCGGCGGTCCGACCGTGGCATTAGGATGCAGCTGCCGGGCTGGTAGTCGTAAAGTGCTCTATTACATGGCAGCTTTTGCTGCGGCCCAAGATAAGTTCTGCAGCATAAGCCACCATGAAAAGGCACACTTCCTTCATGTCCATGGACCATGTGCCATGGATCATGTGGTGCATGGCACCTCATGATTGGAGGTGAGTGAGGACAACACATGTGCCCCCAGGGTCACTTTGCAGTGGCCCACAAGGGAGGGGGCATGGTGTGGGGACCCCAATATCCCTTTTCGACAGCCTGTACATGGTGGTGTTCCCACCATGAACAGGCTGTCAGAAACGGATTTCCAAATCCTGACGGCCGTGCCTGGCTCGGCACCTCCTCCATTCTGGGCTGCGACTCCAACCGTTGCCCCATCGGGATCAAGATCCTCTCGGAGGTGGTGGTCTGAACTCTGCCCGCTGTGGATCTTACCACCAGCATCAAAATGCATTGGTCCAGTGGCGCATGCTTCGCAAGCTATTGCTGCTTCACAAGGAGGTGGCAAGCATTTGCGCCTACATTGATGATGCCCTATTTTTTTTTTTTTGCTTTGGTGGGATGGGCTTTTGTTGTGGGTAGGGAGGGTGGGAGCTGGGAAGGAAACGGGAAGTTGGACTTTGCTTTGGAAATTCTTTTGGACATTGGTTGGGGATGGAATGATATTTTTTTGAGGAGAGATGTGGGCGTGTTGTGGGTAGAGAGGGTGGGTTATCATTATTGTTAAGAAAAGATAAAGGAAAATTGTTCTGTTACTTTATGCCTCAAATCTTTTATGTGTGTTTTACTTTGCACTGCTGCCTTTCAGTGCAGCCTGTTTTTTTTAAAACCTCTTCTCAAAGTGTATATCAGTTAGGTATATCCTTGTCCCACTACCCTTTGTAACTATATTGACCACTAGGGTGTATATCACTGACTATGCCTATATTGCCTAAAACAAACTTGATAACCTACATGTTAATCTTCATTAGATGTTAGTTAGTAACTAAACTAATTCAATTCACTCCATAGTTTTCTTACCTGAAAAGATGAAGCCATGGCTGCTGCCTCGCTCAATCTTCCAAAACCTTACTGCAGAGTTTCCCAAGGTGACTTCTTAATGGTGGTGGTAGTAGTAGCAAGCTAGCACGTAAACAGGTAAGATATCACTAGGGAGGTCCCACTCCTACCTAGGTGAACTCCAATTGTTGGATTAATCAGAAGGATTATCCATCACAGGCAAGTAGATTGATAGAAAACACAGAGTTAGCTGGTTACATGTATATCATAACTTTACATAGGCTGAGACCAGACTACCTCCGTGACACAAAGGCCTGATAGTATAACAAAAACTAGTAATGGTAACTTCTTCTGAGAAATGGGGAGCCAGCATTTAATTAAAACTAAGCTTATGAAATCCTCGAGTTAGCAGAAGTTGACTCTGGAGTGAACATGATTAGGCGTTCACTCAACAGAAGGCCTGAATGAGGATGTTGATGAATGATATTACATACCTAACTTTTGGATCTCTTTCATGCATGGAAGGGTAAGAGGGACTGGTGAGGGCTATTTCTCAGGTGATAGAAGATCCTCAAGTGAGTTGGTGCCGTTTTCACCACATCCGCCAAACCAAGTGTGTGATCCATTTATGGTGTAAATTAAGTCACACCTCAATAAATTACACAACATGATGTTGGTATTCTTGAGGCCTCTTTACAAGCATAAAGCGGTGGAAAAGATATGGAGAGACTGTCAAAACAACTAGAAGAGGTCCAATTAAACTATAAAATCAATCTGGACTCCAAGTGTAAGGCAAGGTGGCAGGCTGAAAGTATGAGACAGTTCGAGTATGGGGAGAAAGCCGGGGCATTACAGGATAGAAATATCCAGGAATACGATTAAGGAATTGATGGCACTCAGGGTGATAAGTTAGACAACTGGGAAGATATGCAAAATCATCTGGTTTCTCATTTTGCCACATTATATAGGGAAGATACCATCCCAGAACCCTAAAGACTTAAAGAATGGTTGGGGGATCTCGGTCATCCTCTACAGACCATTGAAGGAAAGGAGTGCATGGAAGCTCCGATTACTCAGGAGTAGATCGGAAGGGCTTTGACTAGAGCTAAGAATGGGAAGGCTGCTGGTCTGGATGCTATCCCTTCGGAGGTTTATACACTTCCAATAGAGGATATAGTCCCAGTTTGGGAGATCTTGCATAATTTGGTGTATAAGTGGAGGATGCTGGTACCTGGGTCATGGAAGGAGGCCATTATAGTCCTGATTCTAAAACCAGCTAGAGACCCTAGGAAGGCAGAATTGTATTGCCCATATCCCTGCTTAATGCAGATTATAAAATCTTTGTCTATTTTGGCAGAGAGATTGGCCAAATTGGCACCTCAGCTTATATATCCTGATCAGAAGGGATTTTACCAGGGAGGCATATTCATGAACTTACTCAGCAATTATTTGGCAGAATAGACCTTGCTACAACTCGTTCAACCCTCTTGGCTGTAGTCACACTGGATGCAGCAAAGGCTTTCGAGCGTGTTTGCTGGGCTTACCTGTGAGAAGTTTGGGAAATAATTGGTTTTGGTCCCTGTTTTATCACAATGTTAAAAGCTTTGTATGAACAAACAACAGCTAGGATTCTTCTCAATGATTTCCTTACAAGACGTTTTCTGATTACCAGGGGCACACAGCAGGCTTGTCCCATTCCCCATTGTTGTTTGATATTTATATCGAACCATTTTCTCAGCTATTGCAGCTCAGCTATTGCAGCAAGATACTCCCTTTAGTTCAGGCACTTACAAAAATAAAATTGCATTGAATGCGGATGACCTCGCAATTTATACTTCTAAGAGAACTAGATGAGCCTGCTGCTTCCCCTAAGGAGTCAAACAAAATAACTGATAGAAGTCAGCTTTCTAGTTCCATCATCGAAAGGATTGCCATGAAACTTGAACAATGGTCAATCTATTCTGCGAGCTTTTGAAAGTCCTCCAACAAAGATTGAATAGTATAACCTGTATCTGATGCTCTGATGGCAAAGTTAGATGCAGAATATGCCCTCTTCATTGCAAGCCCCACCTGTTTATCAACCATATCGGCTGGTGAAGCATTCACCAATATTATAGTGCTTTGTGGTGACAAGCCTGCCATCAGAGAATCCATCCTCACTAGTGATGGAAACTTGTCTGAAAAGCCTTAAGAGGATATATTCTGGCAAAAAAGTGTAGAAAGGAAATTTAAATACTTCCTTCCACTTCTTTACCATCATGTTCCTTATGGCACTATATAGGGGTAAACACTCTGGCCCCTTCCTGTGGTATTGATGAAAAATGTCCTCCACTTTCTCCTACACCAGAGTATCAGAAAAGTCCAGATAATTCTTGAGGTGCTCCAACACCTCTTTCAATTCTGACCCAAGGATGAAATGACGCTTGACCTCCTGTTTATCGGGGTCCTGGTGAGGATCGGAAGATTCCACACATGAGCTTTAGCAGAGATTGGGGACTCCCTAGCTTTAAAGGCAACACATACTGCCTGTTCGATAATCCTCTGAAGGTCTCCTAATTGTAGGCACTTGCACTGAGTAATGTCTCCTCAATCCTCCTCAACAGAATTCTCTGCTTCTTTCAGGTCTTTCCTTTTGCTGCCACTTTGCTTTTTCTGCTCCATTTCTCAGTCCAATCTGCAGACAAGTTCCTACAAAATAGCAACAGGAAAGCCACAAAGTAACAGTAGGGATAATAAAAAAAACCCGGAGGGAAACTGATACAAAGTATCCCTTGAGAACACTATCGAGCCAATTTTCTGCCTTCCTTACTAAGGATGATTCTTGGGCTCCTTACAAGACCAGCCATTTTGAGGCCAATCAGTCATCTCAGTGTAGCTCTCATGTGTTTCCAAAAAACGGGGACAAAAATAAGAAATTTGCACCAATAAAGCAGATGCTAGGACTCATAATTTATTTTAATTTGCTGTACTTCTGTGGAAATATGGATTTTTATGGTCAGTTATGTCCCCTATCTTGGACCCCAACGGTTTCATGTATAAATCATAAGTACATGTATGTTCCCTCCAGTTCCAGTTATGAAGACGCAAACACATGTGTGTCCACTGTCAACATGTCCTCTTTCAGATCCGCCATGTATGGGTTGGATATTCCATTCCTAAGTATGAAAGGCCACCGGCTTTATATGGTTCATTTATGCCATTTTACAGTCCAGGCGAGTAGGCCCTGATTCTGCCATCAAGCCTTTTTTGCCTTCTGCCTCTGAAAGCTCCAGTCTGAGCTCGCATCTGTACCCATGAACTTTGTCCTACTCCCTGCGCGGCTAACGGTGCCTGACTCGATTTGTCTGCTTGCCAAAAACTGTATTTCACCTTCAAGATTATCTGCTCCGCTCCGCTCCTCATCCAATGCATTCCTGTCTAGTAGTTTAAGTAAACATTCTTTCAGCTACCGAGCAAAAAGGCCCGGCTTCTCTGTCTTTATGCAAGTAATTCATAGCCCTGTTACTATGGAAGATTTCTGCCCTCGCATCTAGTGTAGACACTTAGACGCTTGTACACGCACTAACAGTCAGTATAGTCAGTATAGAATAAGATTCTATCCTAAGAGACCTTTCTTTTTGGATAACACAGTTCTTTAAACATAGGATATTAGATATGATTTGGGATTAGGTTGACATAACCCCAGACTTCTGTCTCCACATATAGAGCTAAATGTCAAGTCCCCTTCACCCCCTAGTTGCACGTCAATCACACGTCATGCTGCTGCGCGCGCATCTATACCAAGTATTTCTGCTGACATTGCGAAATTCTTCCGTGGAACCACCCATTTATGACATCATATCCAATGACGTTTTTTAAGTTACGCCCAGTTACACCCACTTTAGTTACGCATGTATGTTCTTATCTTTGTTATCAACTGTTACGCCTCCAGCATCTGTTTCACTGTAATGCCTATTGTATAAAAATGATTACTTATCAATAAAGTTTGTTCTTCACTTCCTGAACCTTCGTGGTGATGGAATATGGAGTCCTCAATTCGAATTGATTTTGGAATAAAGCCCGTTCCGAACCTCTAATACCACGGATTCTGCCTCTTATTTTACTGAGCTATTATTATAGATATTCCGCATCAAATTAAGTTCCGGTAATTAAATTATTTACCACATATATGGCGCCCGAACAGGGACACTTTCTCATCTCACGCGCCGGAGGTGCGTTGCAGGCCCGGTCTCCTGTCACAGCTGGACGGACAACAACGCGTACCCACAGGATTTCCTGTATCTCCCTCCTGCCGAGCGGGGGTAACTGAGGCTGCGATCAACACCCAGACGAGGCGGTGAGAAGTGCGAAGTATCCCGACCAGAGCCTAGCTGAGAGAGCAAGATCCGAGGTATACAGAGGCCCACCAGTTCCGAAGTTCCGAAGTATCGAGTCCAGTCCAGTCCGGTCCGAGTCCAGTTCAGCTCAGTTCCGAGGCCTTCCGTTCCGAGCTACCCGGTGAGTACCATTGTCGGGGAGGCGTTCTGACGTGCACATAGGTTGTGCCGGTCAAGACGGGTTTGGGTACACAAATCCGGTCTGCACTGTTTCAGCAGTGTATCTGTACTGTTTAGCAGTATATCAAGTATGTCTAGTATATAATCCAGAATTACATAGTTAGTGCCGAGTATCATGTTTAGTGACTAGTTCCCTAAATGGCCATCATTGTTGTTCATTAAATGTTAAATGTTAAAATGTTTTAAATACGTTCTCCATATTGTGGTGTGAATGACTGTTCATTATTGTGTTTTGTTGTATTAAACGTGTTCAGAAATAGGTATCAGATCAGATCAGTTCTCAAAATGCCGCTCTTTTCGAAATTAAGACAGATAAAAACGAGAAAAGGGGTACTCGAAGAAGCCGTTCCCATTCCTCCTAGGGACACTCCAGGGTACTTCATGTATCATAAACATGGCCTAGACGCCATATTATTTCTTGATTTATGGGTAGACTACACCAAGGAATTACCAGAAAGTCAGAGGTGGCCCGCAGCTGGGACCTGGGATGCAGATTGCATCGTGAAAGTAGAGGAAGAATTATGGAAAAAGAAAGCTAGACAATCACAGAAAGATGCCATTGAGTTATGGCGTAAAGAATCGTATAGACGTACAGAAAAAGCACGTAGACAAGAAGAGAAGAGTAAGGAGAATTCAAATAAAGTTCGAGAAAATCTATTAATTGAAGAAGGTACTCGAGTAAAATCAGAACAAGTAGACAGACAACGAAATGCCCTTATGAATGGTATGTATCCTCTTCTGGCCGAAGGGTTTCCTAAGGCTACTCCGGAGATACCAAAAGACTTGCCACCCCCATTGTTCCCGATAAAAGTACATCCCAAAGGGCATCCCAGAACCGCAGCAGATGTTTTTCTTTCCTCTTATTTAGACGACGCAGCTCCCGAGTATGCTAATGCTGCGCCACATAGACCGCCCGCCGAGGGGGTTCAACGCCAAGACCCTCCTCCGTCTGTACCACCGCAACAACAAACTCCGACACAAGTTCCGGCAAGCACATCTGCTTCGACATCTGTATCCACACCTATAGTTGCTATATCACGTTCAACGAATCCTTTCACATCCAGCACCCCAGGTGGGGCTACCGGAGGTACATCAAACATTTTTTCCACGCCACCCAGAGTAAATAAACTTTCCTTTCAAGAATTAACACACCAACGTACGCCCAAACTAGTAACTCCCAACACGCTCAAGGAACTTCTAATAGATTGTAGATATGACCCTGTGCCCGGAAAAGGGGACGAAATGATGCTGGCATCATTACGTATCCGACGAGCTGCAATATATTTAGGGAAGTTACCAGGAATGACTACACATTTAGAAAATATATATCACTTTGACCAGTCAGGGCGAGATTCTGAGAGTATTAACAGAGCCATGGAGTACCAAAAAGTGGAAATACAGGGGGAACTGTTACGTTTCCTCATAAACTGTGTGATCAGAAATCAAGACCAACCAGGGGTAAATCCGGAAGAAATGCAAATTCTTACCACATGGAGTCAGAATATATCAGAGGGGAGACATGATAAACGATCATGTATAGTAGCTATGTGCCGAAAGATCCGCAAAGAAATAGAACGAATACACGAAGAAAGATTAGCAGTAGACGAACCTGAACAAACCGAGGACGAGGGAGAATTAGAACTGCCCACAGGACAGTTAGAAACCATGGCCTATGTAGGTAGAGGAAGATCTTGTAATAATACTAGAGGCTTTACTGATCCGATACGTCCGATACGTCCAGATAATAACAGAAACTTCCAAAACCCAATAATAAATATAAGGTCCCCCGAACATGCGTTCCAAGCTGCTGACAAATTACTCCGAGAACGAAGGGGTTATCATCTACTCGATTCTATGGACGAACAAGAATTAGCTAGATCAGCCGTTCATTGGGTTGATAGTCCCGGAAAATATAGTGATGATACATTAGCGCACACGTTTTTGAACCTCGCCCCAGATGAACAGCGTTTAGCTGGTATCTATATGATTCAACAACTCCTTATATTGTATAAAAGCCAACACTCCGATCCTGGTCCCTTACCTGATATATTGACCAAATTACTAACGAACAAATGGAGAGGTTCAGGTACTGAGCTAATTAGAGAAATACTAGAATCCAGAAAGCAGTACATTCTTTTTGTATGTCCCGAACATGTCTCGCTGCCCATAAAAGAAAGAACGACGTATTATATGGATAGACAGAATCCCTTACGCGAAGTGCACCCGATAAAAGGTGAGGACAATCAGTTTAAACGTGTGTTTGTATACACACCCATATCCAAAATAGAACTATTAGAAATGAAGAAAGTGGTACCCAGTCATGACAAAGACCCAGCGGGTTTCCACCGAGAAATTAAAGACATGTTGCTCATGGGAGAATATACCTACCCCGACATTATGACAATATTGAAGGTATTAATGCCTGCGGGCATTTACGAAAAACTCAAGGAAAAGGATTGGGAGGTGGGAGACCAAAAGATAGATTGGACAGCATTAGAAAACGAAGAAAAAGCTCGAGGTCCAGGTGCAGGGCTTGGGGAAAAGACCAAAACACTACCAGGTTTACTAGTACAGGTACTGCCACGTTTATTAACTACGAAAAAGGAAGACTGGGGTGCAATCTCAGCCTGTAAACAAAAACCAGATGAGGACACTAGTGATTTCTATGCCCGATTCGAAAAATGTTTTGGTATAAACAGTGGAATAAAAGCAAGTAGCGAATCGTATCCACATCTGTTTGTGACAAAGTTAGTTGAAAATTCTTTGCCCCAAGTTAAGAATAGAGTATTGAAATTCGAGAGTACCTGGCAAGGTAACACTCCGTCACAAATGTTACAAATGTTACAGTACCATCACAATAGAATTAGAGAGGAACAAGAACATGAACAAAGACGCATGAAAGACACGAAAATGAAAATGCTAGTTTCCCAGACAGTTCCAGCTGACGGTCATAAAAAGGGTATGACACAGTCCAGTGTTGCAACAGGTCCTGTAAAAGGGACATGCAACTATTGTAAACAGCCAGGCCATTATGTACACGATTGTCCAGTTTTAAAACATAATATCGCCACAGGTAATACAAAAGAAAGACCACGGCCACTTAGACAGGATCAGAACCAACAAAGAGCTCCGCAGCATGCACAGTCCATGCCAGCTCCGCAACAGTCTCTACCAGCTCCACCACCGCAGCCTATTGCTGCCACACAAACAACGACACGACAGATGTACCTGACCGCACAGTATGACTATCCTGATTATCAACGATACTCATGAAACAGCCTAGAGAGGGAAGTTGACTTACCCCTTATCGAGGTCCCTGTAGATCAAGAAGGACCTTATGTACACAGTGAACTATTAGGCCAAGATAGAAAATTTTTACTTGATACAGGGGCAAGCCGAACAACTATAAAACGTAGTGAAGTTCCAGGGGCACCTCTCTCAGGCTCACAGAATATTTCCCTTGGTTTTTCAGGAAAACCTATCATTAACGAAGTATCACAGCCTCTTCCACTTACGATTGGTCCTTTGACACGAACTACAGATTTATTGCTTACTAAATCATGTCCAGAAAACCTGTTAGGCATAAAAACATTGAAAGCTCTAGGAGCTATAATATGTTGTTCTCCGGAAGGAGTAAGATTGTTTTTACGTGATTTCAAAGGACACTATGTGTCCCGAGACATGGATGACCGACTGCAGACTTTACCCACACATTTATGGGCACAAGGCCCTACAGATGTTGGTTGCATGAACATTACACCATATCGAGTCACACTAAAGACAGGAGTGGTACTACCACGAATGCGACAATACAAGTTACCCCCAGATGCTGTAGTGGCTTTACTGCAAATCATTGACGAGCTCATTGGCCAAGGAGTGGTTGTGGAAACCGACTCCAATGTATGTAATTCCCCGATAATCCCGATTCTTAAACGAACTGATCCAAAAGCCCCGCCAGTATATCGATTGGTTATTGATCTGCGCGAATTAAATAAATGTATTGTACCACAATACCCCGTAGTTCCAGAC
The DNA here is from genome assembly GCF_964204655.1 of Triturus cristatus. Taxonomy (NCBI): domain Eukaryota; kingdom Metazoa; phylum Chordata; class Amphibia; order Caudata; family Salamandridae; genus Triturus; species Triturus cristatus. The sequence goes on along the minus strand of NC_140594.1, from coordinate 535,505,827 downwards.
ATTTCTTCATTACTGACAGCCATTGATTCCGAAGCAACATTCTTTACTGTAATTGATCTCAAAAATGCCTTTTTCAGCGTCCCAATAGATCCGGAAAGCCAATACTTGTTCGGATTTAGTTTAAATGGACGAAGCTTTAAATTCACACGCGCACCTCAAGGATTCACAGAAAGCCCCAGCATCTATAGCCAAGCACTGAAACGAGAACTTGACAGTATCCACATGCCAGTCAACACTGCCCTGCTTCAATATGTCGATGATCTGCTGATCACCGCTAGAAGCGAACCTGAATGTGAAAAAGCCTCACTGACGGTTTTACAATTCTTGGCCGAAAAGGGGCACAAGGTGTCCCCTTCTAAGCTGCAATTCTGTGTCCAGCGAGTTGTTTACCTTGGTCACTCGCTGTCCAAGGAGGGAAGGCAGCTTACACCAGATCGCATCCAGTTAATTGCTAACATGCTAATACCCAAGACACAAAAGGAGGTGCGGGCTTTTATAGGCCTCACTTCATATTGTAGGCAGTGGATCCCTCAGTATGCATTTCTAGCAAAACCACTCATTCGGTTGACAACACAGGAGGCAGCCACATCGACTGTTCTCCCTTGGACTCAGGAACATACACAAGCTTTTGAAAGCCTAAAGAAAGCTTTATGTCAAGCGCCTGTTTTAGCAACACCATGTTACAATAAACATTTTACACTCTTTGTTACAGAACGCGAAGGTACTGCCTTGTCAGTACTCACACAAGAACAAGCAGGATCACACAAACCGTGTGCTTATTTTTCTAGTACATTAGATCCCGTAGCTCAGGCTCTTCCTGCGTGCCTGAAATCAGTGGCAGCGACAGCTTTAGCAATACGACAAAGCGATGCCATAGTGTTAGGACACCAATTGACAGTACAAGTACCACATGCAGTAGAGGTTCTCTTGAACCGCACACAAACACAACACTTGACTATAGCACGACTCACTGGTTACGAATTAACATTGTTTCAGCCACATATAGAAATCAGACGTTGTAGTACATTGAATCCTGCCACACTGTTACCAGTAAACGGAACAGACCCACTTGCACATGATTGTATTGAAGTTATCACTATCACGACGAAACCCAGACAAGACTTGACAGACGTCCCATTGTCACACCCAGACCTGACGTTGTATGTAGATGGGTCATGTATGAGAACAAGTACAGGAGAGCTAGTGGCCGCGTATGCAGTCACAACAGACACTGAAGTCATTGAAACAAATCGTATTAATACCTTGTCAGCTCAAGCAGCAGAGCTCATCGCTCTGACACAAGCCTGTATTCAAGCCACAAATAAGAAAGTCAACATATACACTGATTCACGTTATGCATTCGGAGTTGTACATGACTTCGGCGTGCTGTGGCGAGAGAGAGGTTATTTAACTTCTCACGGTGCCCACATTCAGCACGGACCCCTCATTCATGCCTTATTGGATGCAATACATCTACCCGCTGCAATATCAATTATGAAATGTAAAGCTCATACGAAAGTTACTGATATCATTTTATTGACCACAAGAAGCTGCTCCTAGTGTGATGTGACCTTACTACAGTTGTGAGTAAAGTGTGGACATCTCACAAAAAGTGACGGACTGGCCTCACACACCACCTGGTGTCATGCTTCATCATCGGCCAGTCCTCGCCCTCCAAAACCTTCGTTTGATGGAGGGCGGGCATACACCTGGAGACAGGGATGCACTTCTAAACTAAAGAGTGGGGGCCCATGGGGTAGAACGTGAAGTTAAAAATCATTATAGTTACTAAAAAATATTTTTAATGTGATCAGTAACTATATGATGCTAAAAACAAATAGCGGCAGGTGGGGTATTTTAGGTGTCCCCTAGCCGTCTAGTGTTAGGTCGACATGTTTCTGCCTTCTTGGCCCGAGCGGGTCCAGGGCATTCATCAGGACCTAGGTTTACAAGAAGAGGGCTCCGTTCTTACCAACTCGTGGCAAGAGAATACCACTGCGCAGGTGTGGCGAAGGCCACACTCCACTACAAAGATGGCCTCCAACTGTAAAGCCCTAGTCAGAAAGACTACTTGCCACATGGGGGGATAAAGGAGGAGACACTCCTGTTCAGTTATCTGAGGCAGGGTGTCCCGTGTTCAGCCTACGGTGTTGCTCCTCGTCCGCCCGAATATGATATCATTTCCCAAGGCAATGATCTAGCTGACAGAACAGCTAAACAGACTGCTCAAACTCACACATCTGACATGACAAAGACAATAGTTCCGACACCAACACAGTGCATGATGGTTAAGGATCCCCAAAAGGCTGGATACATTCAAGTCATATCAAGAAATTTCATGGACTACCGTCCGATGTAAACGACACACCTCGCGTGTCTTCACCGATTGACTCAAAGCTTCCTTTGGTTGAACTGAATGACAAGGAACAATATAAACTAAAACTACGGTCCAATAAGTCGGACAATTTGATTGTTTAAGTCCTCTCCAAGGTGAATCGGTTGAATTTGTCTCTGACATGTATCCTCTGGACCGGAATAGAGAAGGAGATAATCAAATCCAGTTGAAAAAACATGCGTACTGTAAATCACTGCGTAGTCATTGTACAGTGACGTTATTAATTCTGTTTTTCTTATGTCTTTTAATAATCACTGCAAGTATATTGTTGCACATATATTATCCTATTTCTAAACATGTTTACAATGTTACTGCTGAACATTCTTTTAGTGAATTTCCCCCGCATGAGTTATCATACAGATTTGCGCTGCGCAATAACACTTTTATTAGTATGTTACATCATTCTCATCAGGCTAGCAATGCTACAAATTGTTGGATATGTGGCCGACTCCCTCCCTATCAGAACTATAAGGGAATTCTGCCTCTCTTTCCATATCCGTTCACACACAATGGCTCCTGTGGAGCATGGTTTAGTTTAATTAATTCCCTAGATTCGAATTCCGCAGTTTATCAAGACAACTGGGTATGGGGAAACCTGAACTTGGTCTTGCTTAAAGTCTGTTACCCTAACAAGGAGGGACTTCCCAAAAGAACAGGAACTGATCTAGAAAATGAAGTATATGGATTAGGTAATTTCACGCTTAATCTCATGATCCTGAATATCGAATCCGAAACTGCACCAATTTTGCCCGCTATGTCAGTATTTCCGGTTAAAGGTGAATTATGTGTAAGAAAGAATGGTTCCATACACATGGGCCACAGTAAATGCACCACTGTAATAGAATTCAGTGATCAAGGCAAGTCTACATTTAGAGCTTCTCGCCATTCCTACTTCGTATGTGGTCAGACTGCATATACACGTTTGCCTCTAGATTGGGATGGTACCTGCTACATCGGATTTCTTTTGCCACCTGTTTTCCTAGCTCCTCCTGATTATCATAGAAATACTCATTTAGTACACAATAGAGAACGGAGAGATCTCCCAATAGTCGATTACACTGAGACAGCATGGGAAAAATACACAGATTTCAATAAAGGTCTCTTTCCCTATATAGGTACAGTTACCAATAGTAAATTGATACGTAGATTAACCAGAACCCTTGAAGCAGTAGTGAACGAAACTATTTCCGCCTTAGGCAATTTAACAGAAGAGCAGTCTGCTATGCGGATTGTTGTGCTTCAAAATCGTCTTGTCCTTGACGTCATCCTGGCCGATAGGGGCGGAGCTTGTAGGATCATCGGATCAAGCTGTTGCATTTTCATACCAGAAAATTCGCCATCTGTATATAAAGCCATAACTCGCCTTCATAAGATTGTAAGCCAGATACACCAGAATCCAGGCACCTGGACTTGGTCCGGTTGGTTTTGGAGTGTATTATCTACCTTTGGATGGAGGGTCCTATCCTTCCTAGGTATTGGCTTTCTCATACTATTCAGTTGCTGCTTATGCCTACAATGTGGACCAGCGATTTGTGGTCTGTGTGCCACATCGTGTATTCCACCACCAAGATTTCATTCATCCCGGAAGAAGAAAGAAGAACAAATGATGCTATATGAACAGATCAACGGATTGATGAAGATTGATATCTGTTAAGGGCAAGTAGGGGACAAGGAGGGAATGTGGAAATATGGATTTTTATGGTCAGTTATGTCCCCTATCTTGGACCCCAACGGTTTCATGTATAAATCATAAGTACATGTATGTTCCCTCCAGTTCCAGTTATGAAGACGCAAACACATGTGTGTCCACTGTCAACATGTCCTCTTTCAGATCCGCCATGTATGGGTTGGATATTCCATTCCTAAGTATGAAAGGCCACCGGCTTTATATGGTTCATTTATGCCATTTTACAGTCCAGGCGAGTAGGCCCTGATTCTGCCATCAAGCCTTTTTTGCCTTCTGCCTCTGAAAGCTCCAGTCTGAGCTCGCATCTGTACCCATGAACTTTGTCCTACTCCCTGCGCGGCTAACGGTGCCTGACTCGATTTGTCTGCTTGCCAAAAACTGTATTTCACCTTCAAGATTATCTGCTCCGCTCCGCTCCTCATCCAATGCATTCCTGTCTAGTAGTTTAAGTAAACATTCTTTCAGCTACCGAGCAAAAAGGCCCGGCTTCTCTGTCTTTATGCAAGTAATTCATAGCCCTGTTACTATGGAAGATTTCTGCCCTCGCATCTAGTGTAGACACTTAGACGCTTGTACACGCACTAACAGTCAGTATAGTCAGTATAGAATAAGATTCTATCCTAAGAGACCTTTCTTTTTGGATAACACAGTTCTTTAAACATAGGATATTAGATATGATTTGGGATTAGGTTGACATAACCCCAGACTTCTGTCTCCACATATAGAGCTAAATGTCAAGTCCCCTTCACCCCCTAGTTGCACGTCAATCACACGTCATGCTGCTGCGCGCGCATCTATACCAAGTATTTCTGCTGACATTGCGAAATTCTTCCGTGGAACCACCCATTTATGACATCATATCCAATGACGTTTTTTAAGTTACGCCCAGTTACACCCACTTTAGTTACGCATGTATGTTCTTATCTTTGTTATCAACTGTTACGCCTCCTGCATCTGTTTCACTGTAATGCCTATTGTATAAAAATGATTACTTATCAATAAAGTTTGTTCTTCACTTCCTGAACCTTCGTGGTGATGGAATATGGAGTCCTCAATTCGAATTGATTTTGGAATAAAGCCCGTTCCGAACCTCTAATACCACGGATTCTGCCTCTTATTTTACTGAGCTATTATTATAGATATTCCGCATCAAATTAAGTTCCGGTAATTAAATTATTTACCACACTTCTACAGCAATTAAAAAGGAAAATTGGTATAACAGATTCTGTGGGTTCAGGCTCAGTATTGGCGTCTGGAGCAACAGGCCAGCACAAAGCTCTGTGCCTTGCTGAAATTCGTTGCTGCCTGTAATCTTCAGGTCCCAGCAGAGGCGGCCTGGTGAGGTGGAGACCGGGTGCGGCTTGCGGGGGTTCAGAAGCCATCATCATGAGGTCCTGCTCAGCTGCTGCTCCGCTGTCCGGCTTCTGCCTTCCTGCTTTTAAAGTTCTGGCCCACCCTCCCCGCGGAGGCGGTTTGGTGTGGTGGAGACTGGATTCGGCTTATGGAGGCTTGGGTGGGAGGGCACCCAAATCAGCACCTGAATCAGTGCAGAGCAGAGTTGATAGTGGCAGAGTGCAACGGGTGGTTAGGGGTTTGCCTCGCCCCGCCCTGTTCAGTTTGGTGCCATCAGGATCTTCAGTGAACCTGCACTGTCCCGCAAACAAACAGGCAACAAAACCAGCCATATAATGGAGGATTAGAAGGCGAGGAGTGAAGAGGAGGGGAGAGGGGGGTTTATCAAAAAAAGTGAAGGAGCTTTCCTCATGCATTAGCTCTCAGCGAGGCCCACCACTCTCCCCTCCCATCTTTGGAGCCACTCCTGCCCCCTGAACCTACATCTGCTCCGGGAACTGTGCATTCCAGGGGGATCAGTTTGATCAGTCTGAGGCCAACACAGACCTCCTTTGTCCCATCCAAAAATCTGGATAACCAGCATGACCAGAATGATTGATTGGAACTGATTATGGCTAAGCACTACTGTGAGCCCCAGCCCCCTAACAGTTAAAAACTACTGAGGGGAGCCTAACAACGTCTGCATTCCTAGTCAAGGAAAAAGAAATTCAGTCATCAGTCAAAAGGTCATTATTGGACCAGCTGGCAAGTCAGTTCCAGCAGTCCAAGAATCCAAGAGTCAAGGCAAGGCAAAGCAGAACACAAAAGTATAAATAAATACATTTAAAAGAAAAAGAAAGGGCGCGTTGAGCACTGTGACTATATTGTAAAGATAACCATGAGGTCTGGTAGCCTGTGTGGGACAATACACCAACTACAAACAAAGCAATGAAAAAAGAGATTGGAAAAAAAAGTGTATCCGAGGCAATATGCAGTGGACCAAATACTCCAATAGGAGAAAGACCTCCCCCTCAAATGCCTCTGAGGGACAATTCCCAGAATGCCATAATGAGGCTTGTCAGCCAACCATCACAGATTATTTTAAATCTCTTGGGAAAACTAGTGAAAGCAATACAGACTCTGAGGTGGAAATAAAAATGGGCAAAGTTATAACATCGATAGAACACGCTATATAAAATCTGACTCAATAATAACCAACTAGACAATCTTCCCGGGGAAATAAATAGTGGGAAATAGGCCTACAATAGCTGGCAAAAAAACAAGAAAATCACCCAAACCCATAATGTAACACCTGCTCTAGACATGGGTTCTAGCCCACTGGTTGGAAAAGCACAAGTACACGTCCCTGCACTTCAACAATAGTGACAACAACAGTGACTCGGACATGAAGAGTAACTAGTGGTCTAGTAAATGGGACACTAATTGCCTCTAACACCAGCGATGGGTCTGTGAAAAAGTCAGTACGAGATCCCAATGTAGATATAATTTGCAGAGATGAACAGGATCTCAGCTTAAATACGAACAGCATGGTTATTAATTTATCATGTGCCTCGACTCAAATATAAGTGATGAGATAGTTTAGTCATCCCCCATACGACCATCTAAGTTAGTCCTGTCAAATTAAAAAAGAGCAGGGAAATGGCAAACTATGAAACCTGAATCTTTTTTAAACCCTAATGATCTGAAGAACAGAACCGATATAGATCCATTCAGTCCAATATCTGAAACAGGAAGGACTAACCCTGACCTGAAACCAACTCTGATATCGGAGGTAATTGATATTGAGAGTGCACCCACTATAAATCGACAAAGTAAGGCAGAGAATGCCGACTATATGAACAATCCGCTAAACTCAGCTGACCTGTCACTTCTAGCTAAATATGATGAAAATGTCTCTGTAGGAGCAAGGATAGCAGAGGATCTAACAGAGCCCCAAACAGGAATATGGGGTAGTCTGCTTAACATCATGGACACTATAACTCAGACCCTTAATTACCACTCAGATAAATTGAATATTTAGGTGGATTTATTGAAAACACTTGCCCTCTACGTAGCTGGGATTGACTCCAAGTTACTTAAATTAACACACCTAGCAGTAAGGGCACAACCTAAAAAAGATACCTAAATGATCACCTGCACCTGTGCCCACATTATAGATAAAATATCAGATTTACCTAGCATAGTTAGCATAGTTAGATCCCTGGTAGTGAAGTCAAGACAATGTAGGCACCGAATAAATAAAAAGGAGCAAGAAGGTATAATAGACCATAGTCACTGTCACTGTCAGTGCCACAACACTAAAGTACCGATAGTCCAAGCAACAAATCAGCAATTGGATATGAATGGGATAGAAAATGAGAGAGTAAACAACAATGGACCGAAAAAGTATAAAGATCAGCAACAGATGAAAACACGATCTATCAAGTAAGATGATAGAAGGAGAAAATCTTAAAGTAAGGAAAGAAAGTATATCATTTGGTATAAGACTCCCTGTATGTTTCCAAACAGAATGAAATCATACAATCAACTTCAGCACAAGCTGACGAAGACAACCAAGTCACTAACAATGCAGACTTACCTTCTAATCCAATATCCATAGGGCTTACCAAAAGAGCAAGGGAAAGACAAAGAAAAGCGCACAACAGAATAAAGAAAATAAAAAAAAACAGTCAATACAAGTGTACTCCATAAACCAAAAGAAAACTATATGATCTTTAATATATCGGAAACACATTCGTCTGAAGTGAAAGTAGGGAATAATGGGCCGATCCAAGTTGAAGTAGATTAGACCTGCCACTCTCTTCCGAAGAAGACGCCAATAAGTTAACAATAACTCACTCCAGCGAAGCACCAAATTGCCATGTGTTTGGACAAGGCCTCTCTACCAGGAAGCAGAGATTTACAGATATCTGTGCCAGATAAGGATAGTGGAAGGCAAAGCAATATATTAGTTATATAAATCAGCAAATATAAACCCACCTTTAACCTTATTATCTGAATCAAAAGAAGTAAATGTAATGATAATCAATATCCAACTATATTAATTCCCAATCCAGCGGTAAAGAGAAGTGTTCAGACAGACCCCATGACAAGTGGAACACACGAAGAGGAAACTCATTTTTTAAAAGGAGCAATAGGTCCACTATTCAATCCTATTTTATCTTCCGACATCAAAATCACTAACTATAACTCGTTCACACGAATGTGTGAAGAAATACAGAAAAATACAGTTTTAAGCGATGACTGGGCCTGGCTTCCATAAAACTAAAGGAAAATCCAAAGGAAATGACTGATGGTTGAACAGCTCGGCCAATGCAAAAAAATCTATTAATATTTGCTTGTGGAATGTCCATGGCCTCACAAGACTAATAGAAGATCATGACACAGTAACTTTTATACCGAACTTTAACGTTTTAACGTTTCAGGAAAGTTGGAAAATGTGCAACAAGGCCATTATCGGTTATCAGGGGTATGCTAATTTTGCATCCCGTTCATCTGCTATGGCCGAGCAAAAAGTGGTCTACCTACTTAGGTGTCATTGGACCTGTTAGAATCCGGGTTCTCTGGTTGTCACAGGTAGGTACTTGTGACAAGCAGGGAACCTTTCCTCTAGTCAGGATAAGGGGGTATACTCCTAAAATAACCCCTGCTCACCCTCTAGGTAGCTTGGCGCGAGCAGACAAGGCTTATCTCAGAGCGTTATAGGTTAAGCATTTATGAACACATGCAGTAACCAAGTGACAACACTACAAATGGACACCACACAGGTTTTATATTAAAAATAAGGATTCTTTATATAGAGTTACCACAAGACCATTAACCAACATGAATACACAATACTGTTACTAGATGGTAGAATTTTGCTTAGTTCTCTTAAGTTTCTTAAATGCGCCGCTTTAAGTCAATGTACCTTTTAGATGCGACACGCAGGGCAATGAAAGTGTTGCAACAATGTTGATGCGATGAAGTTTTTGGTGCAAAGAAATAAAGACGTGAAGATCTTCCAGATGCATTGCGCTTCTCCGATGTTGCGAGAAGACTCGACTCGATGCGTCAGCTACAGCGGCGTCACCCTTTACGCGATGCGACGACAGCGGCCTTGGCAGCGGCACTCTTCTCCGACGTTTGAGAGACGCTTCCGCTCGATGCGATGTTGCAGCGGCGACACCCCTTTACGCGATGCGACAACAGCAGCCCCGACGGCGGCACGCTTCTCCGTGGATGCGAGGCGCTTTTCTTGATGCGGTGCAATGCGACAGCTACGATGGCTGCGATGGCGACACGCTTCTTCCTCGATGCGAGACTCTTCTCTTGATGCGGTGCGATGCATCAGCTACGATGGCTGCGATGGCGACATGCTTCTTCGGCGTTGCGAGACAATTCTTGGATGATGCGAGATGCTTCCGCTCGATGCGATGCTGCAGCGGCAACACACTTTACGAGATGCAACGACAGCAGCTCCGACTGCGGCACGCTTCTCCTTCTTCAGTCGCGCTTCCAGCTCCTTGAGACACGCAGTCCCTCAGAAGGCCCAACAACAGCAGCAGGCACTTCCAAAGAACTCTGGGGAGCTCGGGGTGAAGTCTGTTGTTCCTGAGACTTCAGCAGGAGGCAAGCTCTATTCCAAGCCCTTGGAGATCTTTTTAAGCACACGATGAAATAAAGTCTTTGTAGTCTTTCTCCTCTCCTGCAGCAGTAAGGCAACCACTGCAGGCCAATCCCACAGGTCAGGGACAGTACTCCTCCTTACAGCTTTCCCATTTCCTTCTCCTCAGGCAGAGGTTCTTCTTGTCAAGCAGGATCTAATTTCTTGGGAGCAGGGTCCTAATACTTATACCCCTAATTCCTTTGTTCCTCTGGGGTAGAGGGGCCTTTGCCCAGTCCAAACCAGTTCCTGAGCACTTTGTTGACATGACTCTGACTTTCTATTTAGGGTGCAGGGCAGAGACATCAGCCGCTCCACAGGAGGTGGAACCAGCATTGTGGTGGCAGAGCACAGCCCTATTCAGAGACCAGGTGCACTCCTCCCACCCATCTGGATGTCAATCTCTCTATTCACCGCCAGGCTACCTAGCCCTGCCCCTCTGGGTTTCCCCAGCCCTGTCACTCACACAAACCAGACAGGCAGATACACATCATAGCAGAGGCGGGCTAAAATGGTTAGGCAAGCAAATACCAACTTTCTAAAAGTGGTATTTGCAAACACAGAATATTAAAATAAATTTTACTAAAAGGTGTATATTATTATTCTGAGTTGAGGCATACTAAACTCGAATTTCTACCATGTTCCCTGGGTCTGTTAGGATCATAGGATGTAACAATTCTAACAGCCCATTCTGGCCTATGGGAACAGGTAGCCTTGCAATAGTGAAAAACGAAATGGCTATAATTCACTATTAGGACATGCCACACACATCAGGGCTTGTCCTACCTCATGCTTACAATGCACCCTGCCCCTGGGCCTACCATAGGGGTGACTAATATGAAGTTAAGGGAAGGTTTAGGGACTGGGAAGTGGGTGCACTTGCCCAGTCAGCATGACAGTACCAGACTTCAATGGCAGACATTAGACACATTTTACTAGGCCGCTTCTGTGGGTGGCACAACCAGTGCTGCAAGCCCACCAGCAGCATTTGTATTTACAAGCCCTGGGCACTCCTGGTGCACTTTACTGGGGTCTAACAGTAAACCAAATAAGCCAATCATGGAATCCAACCAACATATACATTTTAAATAGGGAGCACTTGCACCGTGGCACTGGTTGGCAGTGGCACAGTGCTCTGAGCAGCTAACACCAGCAAAACCACATGAGGCACAGCGACAAAAAGTGGAAGGGAAACTCACGCCACGGTGCCAGGTCTAACAGGACTTAGTTACCAAGCATCATGATATTGATTTCCAAAGAGCATGGCTACTTTGCATCAAAATAGAGTTTGAAAAGCTGATTCTATTTCTAAATGAATATTTAAATACAAAGATATCAGTCAAGACGACTCATCTTACGGTCCTATGGAAAATAACTAAAACCTCGACTTATCAGCAGCCTTTCACAAGCCTCATCATTTTGAGTGATTTTAAAATGAATCTGTTTTCCAAGACCCTTATAGATAAATCAAGTAGAGCTTTAATTCAGATGTGCTGTTCCCAGTTACAAAAATACAATCTCATGTTACTACAGGAGGTCACTCAACATAATATAATGAGTACTTCAACATTTTAAAATTCACCGCAACACTCTATTATTGATTATACCATTATCTCAAAGGATCTTGTTTCAGGCTTCATTGGAAATCAAGTGGTGTCTAGAGGGGAAAGCGACCATAACCTCTGAATAATGTCATTGTCGTTTACAGTTGACTATCAACCAAAGTCAAGCACCCTTGAATCTGGGCCAATCACCTCCAATTTGAAAAGGCTGACGTGGCACTCAGCAAAACAAACAGCGATCTTGGCCTTCCTAGAACGCGCAATAAAATCAGTACTTAGTGAGTCCAACTGGGCAAACTAATTGTCAAAATTTGGCCCCATTTCTGTTTCTCATTAGTAGATATGGAAGGCAAAAAGAGCACACCATGAAGAAATATGGACACAATTGCATTTTGGCAGTAAAACCAACAACTTGAAAACATTCTGGGGAACAATTAATGGTCTCGAATATGGCAATAGGAGAGCTAATAGTGGCAATATTTCAGAATCAGGCTGGGCATCCTTCATTTTTTTTTTTTTTTTTACAACCAACTTTTTATTATTTGAAAAGGCAACACTACACAGCTGTTCGCCTACAACCACACTGGCCGGCAGCAAAAGTCCTAGCAGCATAAGACAGTTACTTTAGGACAATGAAGACCTTCTGCACCTCACGTCACTGGCCCAGCTGTAAATGCCAATTGCGTAGTTGTCCCCCCGCCCATCAGGCACTGCGCCCTGCATATTCCATACTGCGAGCACCCGCCGAAGTATGTGTAGTATTGCTGAGTCGGCCAAGGCACAACACAACTCACCAGACAGAGCTATCGTGGTATCTACAGATCCATGTAAATTCCCCTGTGACATAGTTGCAAACACGCTTATACAAGCTTAGGTATCATACATTACAATTGCATCTGAGATTGCATCCTCGCTATCAACGTTAGCCCAAACGGACTGTGCATAAAGGACTCATCCGCCGTTTCTCTTCCAAAAGCTACCAAGTGTAGGTCTTTTAAAGTTTGTATAGGATCTAAAATTTTTGTTTTGTTTTAGGCTCGTTCACTAGGCGTTATGCATACCTTACAGTGCATTATGAGACACAACAACCTGCATGCAGTACTCAACATTTCAGTGTTGCTACAGCGGAGTTGCAGTATCCATCTACTATATTTCCTAAGTCAAGGTGTAATAAGAAAGAAAACCAACCATTAGGTAGGGGATTGAGGCGGAAGGAGAGGAGAGGAAGACTGGGAGGGGGGAAGGGAACGGACATGGCGGGAGGGCAAGGGGCATCCTTCATTTTTAAACTGTACTGGGTCTCTTCAGAAAGTGATTTAGGTATAAACGTTGTACAATATATGCAAGCCATGTCATACAATACAGGCAGTGGGAAGAAAGAAAATGAATACTTCTCTTCCTACAACTCTTGAGAAGAATATATAAAAACGAGATATGGAAGGCAGAAAGAGCACACCATGAAGAAATATGGACACAATTGTATTTTGGCAGTAAAACCAACAACTTGAAAACATTCTGGGGAACAATTAACGGTCTCGAATATGGCAATGGGAGAGCTAATAGTGCCAATATTTCTGAATCAGGCTGGGCATCCTTCATTTTTAAACTGTACTGGGTCTCTTCAGAAAATGATTTAGGTATAAACGTTGTACAATATATGCAAGCCATGCCAAACAATACAGGCAGTGGGAAGAAAGAAAATGAATACTTCTATGAAGAACAACCATTAGGTATTGAGTCATTACAGGAAGAAACAGTCAAACCGGCCATAAGCAGGATGAGATCAAATAGGGTGCCGGGCCCCAATGGTATTCCCAGCGCTGTTTTTAAAGTGAAAGTAGATCTCTGGTCAAAAATTCTAACACCATTGTTCAAAGACGATTAAAATCCACTTTGGTTCAAGAATCCTGGCAAAGAAGCATAATAGAGTCAATCTACAAAAGTGACCCACCAGATAATCAGGCTAATTATTGGCTAATTGGCCTAACAGACGTTAAGGCGGAAATCTGTTCTATATGTCAGCTTAAGGACTTGGAATATTGGGCCACAACAAGAAAAATTATTCAAATTTTCCAAACTGGATTACGTGGGGGACAGTCAACGATCACAAACTTGCTGTCTCTCACTTTGTTGGCGGAGAGGGCAAAGCATAAAAAAAAAGTTATAAATTTGCTTCACAGACCTCAAAGCTGCCGCAAATTACGTTGGGCAAAGCTATCAGCATGGGGTGTACCTAAACAACTGTTGATATGATCATATTTTTATACTCGAATACGTAGGTCTACGTAAAATTGGGGGATGGCAGATGCACTACTCGTCAACTGGAAACCCACGAAGGTCTCAAACAAGGATGTGTTTTAGCCCCATGTCTTTTTAATCTTTTTATGGCCGATCTACCGTTTCATCGTAAAAATATTAATGCTCATTCTCCCAACTTTGCAGGTTACAATATAAAATATTTACAGAATGCTGATGACACTATACTGCTTAGCCACACGGACATAGGTCAACAAAAACTGATAGAATCATTTAATACCTATATTTTAGCCAATAGTCTGCAAACCAATACAAAACCCCCCAAAAATTATGATGATAGGCTCGACCAAAGCAGATCTGAGACTATGGATAATTAATGGGTTAATGATTGAAACAGTAAAACTATATAAGTATCTAGGGAACACGTTTGATGATAGAGTATTTATTAAACATTTTTTTACCAACACAAAGGCAAAAGCCACTGCACTTCCTTTTGCTTTTAGAACGCTGCTAGATACACTGTTATGTCCCAGTTATGAGCATTTACTTAATGTGAGAAGTTGGCCTGGTATATGCTGACCACTATTTGAAGTGGGCACCTTGTACCAGTCCAAAAACCCTTATTGATGATTAGGTTAAAGACAACCTTTATAGAAAGCTATCCTAGTGGTAGCTGTGGAGAGCAGCCTTCAGACCAAGTCTCGAAGGAATGTAAAGCAGCTTGTTTTACCAGATCAGAACCTCCTGAATGACCAAATGAAAGGAGAACCACACAAGAGATATATAAAATATATGTATTTATTACTAAACACTCTCTACTAACCTCTTTATGAGATTAGAGCACAAAGCACACAATATTAAATCAATAGAACGATAATAAATAGCACAATGCACAGCGGGCTCCAGGGGGAGACCGAACCATATACTGAGAAAGTGGTATAACAACCACAAATTCACTAGGCACAGTGCCTAGAGCATGTAGAATCGCTGGCACCCCAAGGAACCACCCAAAGTAGTGACACAGGGGACCCATGGAGGACGGGTGTAGTGTGAGAACACAGACACGAGTTTCGTACAACTCAATGGGAAAGTCGCGGTTGGAAAATTACAGTTTAAGGACACTTCGGAGAGGACTTCAAGCAAACCGTTTGGAACATAGAAGGTTCTAAGGCCATCACCCTTGAGAGTACCAAGGTACCCGTTTTACCTATCCCAGAGGAGCCGGGTGCATAGGGGTCAAGTGGTGTCAGAAACCTTTGTTGCTTTCAATGGCATGATGCGAAGAAGTGCTACTGCCGTGAAGAGGAATAGTGTCCGGTGGAATCCAAGCCTGGATATGTGGTGAGAAGAACCTGAAAGCAGAGGAGACAAAGTCTGGGTCACTTCAGGGTGACCAGGGGCTCAGTAGACCAATGCCCACCAATGTCGGGTGCTTCAGGTGAGAAGATAGGATGCTTGACTCTGCAGCCACGGGGACCAGGAGACGTCGACGATGACCAAAGTCTGGAGGTGAGCTGTCCCACAAAGGATGTTGAGTGCTGGAGGGTCAGTGTCCAGATTGAATACCAACAAGCCTTGGCATCTACAAACAATGAGGGCAGAGGAATCAAGCTATGGTGAGGACCAGCAAGGTCCTGGGGACTCTCCAAGCAATGGAGAGCCACGGCACATCTGGAGCAACCAGGAAAGCCCAAGGCAAGCCAAAGTTACCTTCACAGGGACCCACAGGCCAACGGACCAGGGATCGCGAAGGGACCTCGAGCTGAATCACGAAATACCAGCCCACGGAATACTCGTGGAATGTAGGCCGGAAATCTTTGGTGGAATTACAGCTCGTGGTCAGGACTACACGTAGCACAAAGCACAACCTCAGGGATTGCCAAAAAGCATATGCTGCTGCAAAAGTACATCGTGCACAGGGGTTCGGGTTGCCTGGTCCCCACGAGAGATACTGGTCACACAATTGCTGAGAGGTCAGATCAACCTAAGGGATGCTCGGGAACTCACCTCCTGTGTCAGAAATCTTCAGAGTCCTCAGGAGCTCAGGAGATGAAAACCGGTCAGATGCATTAAGGTGCCTGCTGCTGCAGGGGAGTAACTCCTTTACATCAAGGGAGAATCTTCAGTCATCTAGAGAAGTGTAGATCATCCAAGTACTTGGTTTCTGCTTTCAGAGTTTAGTACAGGTAAAATCTAAAGTCCTGTAGTCAGGGTTTCTACTTTATACCCAAGGAAGGGGTGGGACAGCTCTGGGGACCCACATATGGGAGGGTCAGGACATAGGGGTGGCTATACCCATGCCCTGTGTCTAGTTTCACGCCAGAGCAGGAGCAAAGGCTCCTGCAACCGGTTTGAACTGGACTATGCACAGGGACACCAAATGTGCCCCCAGTGCAGACTTTTAAACACTCTCAGAGTGCACCCGCCCAGCCCCAGTACACAAAATCTTGTCTGGAAGGTGGTCACACCTCCCTGTGACAGGAAACCTATTGTCAAGCCTTCCCCTGCTCAAGCTCAGCTCAGCAGCAGGAGGGCAGACTTGTGTCTGTGGCTGGCAGCATCCATTTTGTGATGCCCAGGTTGAGAAAGCTGGTACCGAGTGTACCGGTGTTTAACATAAGTCCCTCTAGAAGGGTGGAATCATACCCCCCCAGTTACTCCCGGGGAGGTATGATTCCAAGGTGTTTGACACCAAATACGACATGTTTCTAAGCAGCCGTTTTAAAGTTAGCATTTACCGCGAGGTTATAATGCACTTAAATATATATGGTTGGCTGCATCACAAACCACCCCGGAAAATAGGTTCCAAAGGCTGCAGAGGGGCATTGCTCATGCAGGGGCGCCCTCTCACATAAAACCCAGCACCCTGCCTTCAGGATTGATAAGGCCTGCCATAGGCGTGACTAATAGGTTTAAATGTGCAGTGATTTAGAATTGATATAGTGAACCTATATCTAAGTAAGGGGTGCATGCACCACCTTACACAGGCCATAGTAGCAGACCTCTGGTGTCAGTTTGAATGGTCTCTCAGGGATGGCATAATACATGCTGCAGCCCCTGGGAGGCCTCTGTATATGCAATCAATTTAGAGGAGAAAGAAGCTAGTCTAGGGTCCTGGATAGCAGGATCCCAGTTAGTCTAATTCGAAAACAGTGATATATCAGCAAAAAGTGGAGGTAACTATAAGAAGCAGAACCTACTCTCCTACACAACCTCTCCAAACATAAGGACATTAAACTAACCTTGACCAGTTGAGTCTTCATGTTCTAAGTGGAAATACCTGGAGAGTCCATCTGCATTGGCATGGTTACTCCCAGGTCTATGTTCCACTGTATAGTCCATCCCCTGTAGGGAAATGGACCACCTCAAAAGTTTGGGGTTTTCACCCTTCATCTGTTTTAGCCATAAGAGGGGCTTATGGTCTCTCTGAGCAATGAAGTGAGTGCCAAACAAGCAACCCAGTCCATGATGGTCTGGATTTTGCTCTGCAATGGTTGAACCTGACCTCCACCCACAAGGTGGCCTAGGTATACAACCTGACTCTGCCCTATCTGGCACTTGGTGGCCTTGATAGTGAGGCCTGCATTCTGCAGGGCCTCCAAAACATTTCTCAGGTGGACCAGGTGATCCTCCCAGGTAGAGCTAAAGACAGCAATATCATCTAGATAAGCTGCACTATAGGCTTCCAGGCCTGTAAGGACTTTGTTCACCAACCTTTGAAAAGTGGCAGGTGCATTCGTCAAACCGTTGGGCATCACCACAAATTGGTAGTGCCCACTAGGGGTTGAGAATGCTGTTTTTGGCTTTGCATCCTCAGCTAATCTGATTTGCCAGTAGCCAGCTGTCAGGTCAAATGTACTCAGAAACTTGGCTGAGGCCAAAGTATCTATAAGTTCATCTTCCCGAGGTATTGGATGGGCATCAGTCCTAGTGACTGCATTGAGACCCATGTAGTCAACACAGAACCTCATCTCTCTCTTACTATTCTGTGTGTGAGATTTTGGTACCTAGACTACTGGACTTGCCCAAGGGCTATCTAAGGGCTCAATTGCTCCCAGGTCCAACATTTTCTGGACTTCAGTCCTGATGCAGTCCCTGGCATGGTCAGGTTGCCTGTAAATCTTATTTTGAACAGGCAGACTGTCACCTGTGTCCACTTCATGAGTGCACCAGGTAGTGTGACTTGGAGTCAGTGAGAACATAGGTCTGAACTGATTCAGGACTCTTATGCAATCAGTTTGCTGCTGGACAGTGAGGCTGGCTGGCAAGGCTACACCATCAACTGACCCATCATCAGGGTTCTGTGAGAGCAGGTCAGGGAGTGGATCACTCTCTTCCTCCTGTCCCTCATCAGTAGCCATGAGCAAGTCCATGTCTGCCCTGTCAACATATGGTTTGAGCCTGTTCACATTGAGCACCCTATGGGGGCTCCTGGGAGTTCCAAGGTCCACCAGGTAGGTAACCTCTCCCTTTTGCTCAATGATTGTATGAGGGCCACTCCACTTGTCTTGGAGGGCTGCTGGGGCCACAGGCTCCAACACCCATACTTTCTGTCCAGACTGATACACAGTCAACACAGCCTTTTAGTCATGCCAGGCCTTTTACAATTCCTGTCTAGCCTCAAGGTTTGTGGATGCCTTCTTCATGTATTTAGCCATTCAGGAGCAGAGACCAAGTACATAGTCCACAATGTATTGTTTAGGGGGTGTGAGAGGTATCTCTCATCCCTCCTTCACTAGACATAAAGGACCCCTAACTGGATGTCCAAACAGAAGTTCAAAAGGGCTGTAACCAACCCCCTTCTGAGGAACCTCTTTGTAGGCAAAGAGAAGGCAGGGCAAAAGGATGTCCCATCTACGCCTGCGCTTTTCAGGGAGACCTTTGATCATGCCCTTGAGGGTTTTGTTGAACCAACTAACCCATTGCATTGGGGGTGATAAGGGGTGATACATTTGTAATTTACTCCACACTCCTTCCACATAGCAGTCAAGTAACTAGACATAAAGTTTGTCACTCTGTCTGATACTACCTCCTTAGGAAAACCCACTCTGGAAAAAATTCCCAGAAGGGCTCTAGCCACAACAGGAGCTGTGGTAGTCCTAAGTGGAATTGTTTCTGGATACCTAGTGGCATGGTCCACCACCACTAGTATGAATCTGTGCCCAGATACAGTTTGAGGATCCATGGGACCAACAATATCAACCCCAACCCTCTCAAAGGGAACCCCCACCACAGGTCCTCAGGAGCTTGGGAGATGCAAACCAGTCAGATGTGTTAAGGTGCCTGCTGCTGCAGAGGAGTAACTCCTTTACTCCAGGGGAGATTCTTCAGTCATCCAGCGAAGTGTAGATCGCCGAAGTACTTGGTTTCTGCTTGCAGAGTTTAGTCCAGGTAAAATCTAAAGTCCTGTAGTCAGGGGTCCTACTTTATACCCAAGGAAGGGGTGGGACAACTCTGGGGACCCACCTATGAGAGGGTCAGGACAGAGGAGTGGACAGAGGAGTGGCTACACCCATGTCCTTTATCCAGTTTCGCCCAGAGCAGGAGCAAATGGCTCCTGCAACCGGTTTGAACTGGACTATGCACAGGGACACTAAATGTGCCCCCAGTGCAGACTTTTAAACACTCTCAGAGTGCACCCACCCAGCCTCAGTACACAAAATCCTGTCTGGAAGGTGGTCACACCTCCCTGTGACAGGAAACCTATTGTCAAGCCTTCCCCTGCTCGTGCTCAGTTCAGCAGCAGGAGGGCAGACTCGTGTCTGTGGCTGGCAGCATCCATTTTGTGATGCCCAGGTTGAGAAAGCTGATACCGGGTGTACTGGTGTTTTACATAAGTCTCTCTAGAAGGGTAGAATCATACCTCCCCCGCCAGTTACTGGTGGAAAGGTATGATTCCTAGGTGTTTGACACCAAACACAACATGTTTCTAAGCAGCTGTTTTAAAGTTAGCATTTACCAGGAGGTTATAATGCACTTAAATATATATGGTTGGCTGCATCACAAACAACCCCGGAAAATAGGTTCCAAAGGCTGCAGAGGGGCTTTGCTCATGCAGGGGCACCCTCTCACATAAAACCCAGCACCCTGCCTTCAGGATTGATAAGGCCTGCCATAGAGGTGACTAATAGGTTAATATGTGTAGTGATTTAGAATAGATATAGTGAACCCATATTTAAGTAAGGGGTGCATGCACCACCTTACACAGGCTGCAGTAGCAGACCTGTGGTGTCAGTTTGAATGGTCTCTCTGGGATGGCATAATACACGCTGCCGCCCCAGGGAGGCCTCTGTGGTACCTGTGCCCTGGGTACATGGTGTACCATATACTAGGGATTGATAAGGGTACCCCAGTATCCAATCTGGAGTGTACCTAAAGTACATGCTGTGGGAGAGTAGGGTCTGCTTTCTATGTTCACCCCCACTTTTTGCTTTTGCTTTACTGGTTTTCGACTTAGATGTGGCTGTGGGCCTGCTAATCAGACCCACAGCCCTGCTGTTCTCTCTCTAAATTGATACTGTGTACTTTAGGTGCATAACCCATTTGGATAGGATCACCTTATTGGCCCCTGTACAGTGTACCTTAGGTACCCAGGGCATAGGAGTACCCTAGGCCTACCAGGGGCTGCAGCATGTATTATGCCACCCCTGGCCTGGCCTTCCATTATGACACAACTGGCTGATCACTCAGCTGGGGCAAGGTCGTGTAATCACTCCTTGCTTAGGTGTAGTATTCCTATACCTGACTTACATATAGACACATGTGTAGCTATCAGCCACTCCTATGGCAGGCCTTAACAATCCTGGAGGCAGAGTGCTTGGTAACATGTGAGATGGTGCTCTAGCATGAGCTGAGCCTGTCTGCAGCTTTCGGAACCAAGTCCTTATAGCTGTTCTATGATATAGCCTACCATATACTCTTAAAGTGCCTTATAATCTTAAACGGTTATGGTAACTATGGTTTGGCTTTATCAAAACATGTCGTGTAAGGTGTCTAACACTTTGGAATAATACCCCCATCCCATTTCTGGGGATGAGGATATTATCCCTCCCTTCTAGAGGGAGAAGACATGTTGTAACCTACTTACCCGGTTAAAGTTAACCAGAGCCCCAGCATCACAAAATGGATGCTGCTGCCACAGACACGAGTCTGACCTCCTGCTGTTGGGAGTGATCCCGGCAAGGGAGGCTTGGACAATAGGTTTCCTGCCTTGGGAGGTGCGAGCACCACCCCAGACGGGCCTTAGTGTATTGGGGCAGGGAGGGATGAAAAGAATGAGACATGCCTGGGGCACACAAGGTGTCCCGTGCATAGTCCAGTTCAAACCGGTGCTGGGGCACTCCAGCCCCAGTCCTGGCGCGAAACTGGACAAAGGGAAGGGGGTGTAACCACCCCCCTCCCAGGTCCCACCCATAAGGCGTGACCTAGCAGGTAACCCAGCCCCCCAGATTAGTATAAGAGTGGTAGCTGGGCCCCAGGAGATTAGATTATCCTGAACCTGCATCTTGAACAGAAACTCTGGACCTTCGACATTCGACGAAAGAAGAAGACTGAAGAATCTCCCTTGTGGCCAAGGAGTGGCTACCCTGTGCAAACAGGCACCATCAAGAGACTACCCTTTGCTTTGCTGAAGTTCTACGAGGGACCGACTGCAGAGCCCGACCAGAGCCTTGACTTCCAGACTTCTCCGACCCTGATCCACATCCACAGCCGAGCTGAGATCCGTGGAGGCGACGAGAGACGTGGGATCGGCTACCTGGGAAAAGTGGCTAGTATCTTACAGCGCAGCTTCTGAGGCACCCTCGAAGTTGTGCACTGGGGATTGAGAAGCCCCAACCCCAAGCACCATCTGCACCGAAGATCAGCCCCCCACACTCCACGAGTCCTGCGTCGGGCCCTTCTGCATTTTCCTGCTTGCCGCGTCTGTCCGGTTGCTTGCCCGCTGGCTAGTGGCCTTGGTGACGACGCTCCCTGAAATCTTCACTGCTGGTTTGGCTCCTCCAGACTGGCTCCCGCTTCCTTGCAAAAGAGAAGCACCCCAGACCTTCCCGGTCTGCACCAGAAGCAAGTCCTCCGTTCTTCGTGGGTTCCGCTTGCCAAGGCTTGCTGAGTCCTAGTTCGACTTCGACGCCGCCGACAGCAAGAGCCTTCGTGGGACAGCTCAGCTCCTGGTCCTGGTCGTCCTCGACGTCTCCTGGTACCCGTGGCTGCAGCGACAAGCTTCACCCTTCACCTGCAATCTTCACGACATCGCCTGGTTCCTTCCTGGTTCCACGTGGTCACTGGCTAGTGACCTTGACTTTGTCCCTTCTGCTTGCAGGTATCCTCTCTTCTTCATCCCAGCCTTGGGATCCACCGGACACTCTTCACTGACCGCCTGTCAGCAACTTTCCTTCAGGCATCCATAGAAGTCCACGACGAAACCCGACGCAAGTTCACACCTATGCACCCGCAGCCCGAGGGCTAGGTAACTTGGGTACTTCGGTGCTCAGAAGGGTAGTGACTATCCTAGGGTCTAGTTTCCGAGTCTCGACTCTCTAGCTGCTTCAGAAGTGTCCTTAAACTGTTAATTTCCAACTACTAGTAATTCTATCGACTTTTACGCATTACGCGTGAGTGTTTCCACTCTTCACGTGAATCCCGTGGGCCTCCCACTTCCTAACTGTTGCTAGTGTAGTGTAGCCCCAGCGATTCCCTAGGCCTAGGCCTATTCTATTTCCGTGACAGTGGTCCTTATACCACTTCTTTAATATATGGTTTGCGTGGCCCCTAGGGCCTAACTGTATTACTTACCTGTGTGACTTAATGTATGCTTAAATAAGACTGTGTTGTACTTACCTCTAATCTCATAAAGAGTGCTGAGGGTTTGACTAGAATAAATACACTTTATTTTATATATATATCTGTTGTGGTGTCCTTTCATTTGGTATTCAAGGGATTATATATGGTATCACAGCTGGCTTCACATGCCATTCAGAGTTTAGCCTAAGACTGCTCTTGTCCATGCTACCACTAGGATAGCTGGTCTATAAGGTTGACTTTACAACCAATCACCATAAGGGTTGTTTGGACTGATATAAGGTGTACACTAGAACTAGTGACATCATACATCAGGCCAACTTCTCACATTGGTGAGCAGCGGTTGGGATCTGAGCTTGCTGTTGTAATACCATTGTAATCTTGAGATACTAAATTGAAAGATCACACAGATATTGTCTAGGTAAATATAACATAGATTATAATACTTAAGTCCTACTGGACTTAGTGGTTGTAGGTTGAAGGGAGTAACACACCCCGACTACAACTACCAGAGAGGTTTAGTAGAAACAACTAGTGTAGGTAGGTGCACACACCACACCCTCACTAGATCATGTCTCTGGGAGGAGATCAAGTAGATGCTCTCTCAGGAGGGGAAGGTCTGAAGAAGACCCCCTCTAGATATGATACCCTAACTTTTCAGGAGATGAGACAATTGTGTACCTCCAGAAAGTTAAAACAGGGTGCAAACCCTACCCTCCTTCAGCTAGTACAACTCCTAGAGGAGTATGATACTCTTAGGGCCTCACAGGCCAGTACCCTAGGTACAAAGGAGGGTCTACCCGCCACAGATGAGTCAGATGGGACTTCAGATGAAGAGGTAGATAGCCAGGGCCAAGTAGGAAGACTTAGCCAGGCTAACCTAAGCTTACATGGGAGTTTGCATACAGACCCCCAAGTGGGCTTAACCAGAGAAGCAGGAGAGACAGATCCCCTTCAAGGGAATCCATCCACTCCGATGTCTCTAGCATTTCTAATGCCTCTTCTCTTCTCACAGGGGAATGACTTCACCTGAGAGAAAGGAGCATGAAGCCAGAATGAGGGAAGCTAATCTGAGGATTCAGAGGGAAGAACTTGCCCTTGCCAAGGAGAAGCTTGCTCTGGCTAGAGAGCAAAAGTTAAGTGGGTCAGAACCCACTGGTGGCAGCAATATCCCTAAGGATAGAGACAGGCACTATGATAATAGAAACCTGAGCAAGATTGTCCCTCCCTACAAGTGTGGGGATGACATCCACAAATGGATAACTGCTTTGGAGAGGGCTTGCAAAGTACAGCAAGTACCCCAAAGTCAGTGGGCAGCTATCTTGTGGCTCTCCTTCTCTGAGAAAGGTAGAGACAAGCTCCTCACAGTTAGTGATGAGGATGCAGACAATTACACTGTCCTGAAGAGTGCTCTGATTGATGGGTTTGGCCTAACCACTGAACAATACAGGTTGTTGTTCAGAGATACTCAGAAGACACAGACTCAGGACTGGACTGACTTTGTAGATTGTGCCACTAAGGCCCTGGAAGGCTGGCTAGTGGGAAGTAAGGTTAAGGACTACACAGGATTGTATAATTTGATCATGAGAGAACAAATCCTTAACAACTGTCAAAACCAGCTACTGCGTCAACACCTGATTGATTCTGATCTGACTTCTCCCCAAGAATTGGGAAAGAAGGCAGATAGATGGGTCAGGACTAGAGTTAAGCAGAAAAACCAGAACCAGGGCGGTGATCAGAAAAAGGCAGACCAGAAGGGTAATGACCAGAAACAAAAAGACCAGAAGTCTTCACCAGGCCCCCAAAAGGCTCAGGGGGAGGGTGGTCCCAAAAAGGATAAAAAGAAAGATGGCCAAAAGAAACCATGGTGCAACTATTGTAAGTCCAACTCACATTGGTTTAGTGAGTGCACCAAAAAGGATAAGCCCCCAGCCACCATTGCCCCTAAGGCAACTGTACCCCCTAGTCCAGCTGTAAGTGGTGGTTCCCAGCAAAAGGGTGTAGTAGGGTTAACCCTGGGAACTGAGGAAGATTCTGGCCTAGTCAGAATACCTACTCAGGCTGTTCTGATCTGTGATGGGGACTTAGCTTTGTCCTCTACTGTAGGCCCCAGTAACCTGGGCAAGTACAGACAGACTCCTTTTATCAACCAAAGAATGGCTCAGGCCTACAGGGACACTGGGGCTAGTGTCACAATGGTGACACCTGCCTTTGTGGACCCTGGACAGATCATACTAGGTGAGAATTACCTAGTGACCAACGCTAGCAATGCCACTACCTCCCATAGTGTGGCTATTGTTAACTTCTCCTGGGGAGGGGTAACTGGCCTCAAGAAAGTTGTTGTTAGTTCAGACCTTCCTGTAGAGTGTTTACTGGGCAATGATCTTGAAACTTCAGTTTGGTCTGAAGTGGAGTATAGGACCCATGCAGAAATGCTAGGGATAGATGCACATGTCCTTGCTGTGACCAGGTCACAGGCCAAAAAGTGCACCACTGGACAAGTGCTGGATCCTGAAACTATGGACCAGTCACAACCCAAGAGAAAGAGCAGTAGGGGTAAGGCTGTGCCTTCCCCCCTGCCTCAGGTGGTGGATCAGCCCTCCCAGGAGGATGATTCTGAGAGCCCTGAAGGAACTGTCCTAGAAGAACTTGAGCCTGATCAGGTTGAGTTTCTTGGGACAGGGGGACCTTCAAGGGCAGATCTGAGGCAGGCTCAATTAGACTGCCCCTCTCTTGAACCCCTCAGACAGCAGGCTGCTGCTGAGGCTGCAGGGAATGCTCAAGGTACCCATAGAGTGTATTGGGATGAAGGGCTACTTTATTCAGAGGCTAGAGACCCCAAGCCTGGTGCATCCAGGAGGTTGGTCATACCACTGAAGTTCAGAGGCTTCCTTCTTACCTTGGCCCATGATATTCCCCTTGCAGGACACCTAGGCCAGAACAAGACTTGGGAGAGGCTTGTCCCTCACTTTCACTGGCCCCATATGTCAGAAGATACCAAGGAGTTTTGTCGCTCCTGTGTCACCTGCCAAGCCAGTGGCAAATCAGGTGGCACCACAAAGGCCCCCCTCATACCACTACCTGTGGTGGGCGTTCCCTTTGAAAGAGTGGGCATAGATATTGTAGGACCAATGGACCCACAAACAGCATCTGGGCACAGATTCATACTGGTGATAGTGGACCATGCCACCAGGTATCCAGAAGCTATTCCCCTGAGGACCACAACAGCTCCTGTTGTGGCAAAGGCCCTGCTTGGAGTATTCTCCAGAGTGGGCTTTCCAAAGGAGGTCATTTCTGACAGAGGTGCCAACTTCATGTCAGGATACTTGACTGCAATGTGGAAGGAGTGTGGTGTGAACTACACGTTCACCACACCCTATCACCCACAGTGCAATGGGCTTGTTGAGAGATTCAACAAGACCCTAAAGGGAATGATAAAAGGTTTACCAGACAAGCTTAGGCGAAGATGGGACATCCTTTTACCCTGCCTTCTGTTTGCTTACAGAGAGGTCCCACAAAAGGGGGTTGGCTACAGCCCTTTTGAGCTTTTGTTTGGGCATCCTGTAAGAGGACCCCTATGTTTGGTAAGGGAAGGATGGGAGAGACCTCTCAGACAACCCAAACTGGATATAGTGGATTATGTACTTGGTCTCCGCTCCAGGATGGCAGAGTATATGAAGAAGGCTTCTAAAAACCTTGAGGCAAGCCAAGAACTCCAAAAAGCTTGGCATGACCAAAAGGCTGTGCTGACTGTTTACCAGCCAGGACAGAAAGTGTGGGTGTTGGAGCCAGTGGCCCCAGCAGCACTCCAAGACAAATGGTCTGGACCACACACTATTGTTGAGAAGAAGAGAGAAGTCACCTACTTGGTGGACCTTGGGACTCCCGGAAGCCCCCACAGGGTGCTTCATGTCAACAGATTGAAGGCATATGTTGACAGGGCAGACATGGGGCTACTCATGGCTACAGATGACGGGCAGGAGGAAGAGAGTGACCCTCTCCCAGACCTGTTGACTCAGAACCCTGATGATGGCTCAGTTGATGGTGTGGTCTTTTCTGACAGCCTCACTGCCCATCAGCAACAGGACTGCAGACAAGTTCTGCAATCCTACAGACATATGTTCTCTCTGACCCCAAGTCAGACAAACTGGTGCACCCATGAGGTGGACACTGGTGACAGTCTGCCTGTGAAGAGTAAAATCTACAGGCAACCTGACCATGTCAGGGACTGCATAAAAGTTGAGGTACAAAAGATGTTGGAGCTGGGAGTCATTGAACCTTCAGAGACCCTTGGGCTAGTCCTGTAGTTCTTGTGCCAAAACATCACACCCAAGATGGTAAGAGAGAGATGAGGTTTTACGTAGATTACAGAGGTCTCAATGCTGTCACTAGGACAGATGCCCACCCAATACCTAGGGAAGATGAGCTCATTGACAGACTGGCAGCTGCTAAGTTTTTGAGCACATTTGACCTGACAGCAGGCTACTGGCAAATCAGACTAGCTGAGAATGCAAAGGCCAAAACTGCTTTCTCGACCCCAGGAGGACATTATCAATGTGTGGTAATGCCCTTTGGTTTGAAGAATGCACCTGCCACTTTCCAAAGGTTGGTGAATCAAGTCCTTACTGGGTTGGATGATTATTGTGCAGCTTTCTTGATGATATTGCTGTCTTTAGCTCCACCTGGGAGGATCACCTGGTCCACCTGAGGAATGTTTTAGAGGCCCTGCAAAAGGCAGGCCTCACTATCAAGGCCACCAAGTGCCAGATAGGGCAGAGCAAGGTTGTATACCTGGGCCACCTAGTTGGTGGGGGTCAGGTTCAACCACTGGAGAGCAAGATCCAGACCATAAAGGACTGGACTCCTCCAACTACCCAGACTCAGGTCAGAGCTTTCTTGGGCCTGACTGGGTACTACAGAAAGTTTGTTAAGAACTATGGGTCCATTGCGACACCACTTAATGACTTGACCTCCAAGAAAATGCCAAAGAAAGTTCAGTGGACAGTAAGCTGTCAAAAAGCATTTGATGACCTGAAGCAGGCCATGTGCAGTGCACCTATTCTGAAAAATCCAGACTACTCCAAAGAGTTCATTGTCCAGACAGATGCTTCTGAGTTAGGAGTGGGAGCTGTTCTTTCACAACTTAATATAGATGGTCAAGACCAGCCCATTGCTTTTATAAGTAGAAGGCTGACCCCTAGAGAGAAACGTTGGTCAGCTATTGAGAGGGAGGCCTTTGCTGTGGTTTGGGCCCTGAAGAAGCTGAGGCCATACTTGTTTGGCACTCACTTCAAGATTCAGACAGACCATAAGCCCCTCTTGTGGCTAAATCAGATGAAGGGTGAAAATCCCAAACTTCTTAGGTGGTCCATTTCCCTACAGGGGATGGACTTCACAGTGGAACATAGACCTGGGACTGACCATGCCAATGCAGATGGACTCTCCAGATATTTCCACTTAGAACATGAAGACTCAACTGGTCAAGGTTAGTTTAATGTCCCTAAGTTTGGGGGGGGGGGGGGTTGTGTAGGAGAGTAGGGTCTGCTTTCTATGTTCACCCCCACTTTTTGCTTTTGCTTTACTGGTTTTCGACTTAGATGTGGCTGTGGGCCTGCTAATCAGACCCACAGCCCTGCTGTTCTCTCTCTAAATTGATACTGTGTACTTTAGGTGCATAACCCATTTGGATAGGATCACCTTATTGGCCCCTGTACAGTGTACCTTAGGTACCCAGGGCATAGGTGTACCCTAGGCCTACCAGGGGCTGCAGCATGTATTATGCCACCCCTGGCCTGGCCTTCCATTATGACACAACTGGCTGATCACTCAGCTGGGGCAAGGTCGTGTAATCACTCCTTGCTTAGGTGTAGTATTCCTATACCTGACTTACATATAGACACATGTGTACCTATCAGCCACTCCTATGGCAGGCCTTAACAATCCTGAAGGCAGAGTGCTTGGTAACATGTGAGATGGTGCTCTAGCATGAGCTGAGCCTGTCTGCAGCTTTCGGAACCATGTCCTTATAGCTGTTCTATGATATAGCCTACCATATACTCTTAAAGTGCCTTATAATCTTAAACGGTTATGGTAACTATGGTTTGGCTTTATCAAAACATGTTGTGTAAGGTGTCTAACACTTTGGAATAATACCCCCATCCCATTTCTGGGGATGAGGATATTATCCCTCCCTTCTAGAGGGAGAAGACATGTTGTAACCTACTTACTCGGTTAAAGTTAACCAGAGCCCCAGCATCACAAAATGGATGCTGCTGCCACAGACACGAGTCTGACCTCCTGCTGTTGGGAGTGATCCCGGCAAGGGAGGCTTGGACAATAGGTTTCCTGCCTTGGGAGGTGCGAGCACCACCCCAGACAGGCCTTAGTGTATTGGGGCAGGGAGGGATGAAAAGAATGAGACATGCCTGGGGCACACAAGGTGTCCCGTGCATAGTCCAGTTCAAACCGGTGCTGGGGCACTCCAGCCCCAGTCCTGGCGCGAAACTGGACAAAGGGAAGGGGTTGTAACCACCCCCCTCCCAGGTCCCACCCATAAGGCGTGACCTAGCAGGTAACCCAGCCCCCCAGATTAGTATAAGCGTGGTAGCTGGGCCCCAGGAGATTAGATTATCCTGAACCTGCATCTTGAACAGAAACTCTGGACCTTCGACATTCGATGAAAGAAGAAG
This sequence comes from Triturus cristatus, assembly GCF_964204655.1. Lineage (NCBI taxonomy): Eukaryota > Metazoa > Chordata > Amphibia > Caudata > Salamandridae > Triturus > Triturus cristatus. The sequence continues at coordinate 535,476,441 of NC_140594.1, read as the reverse complement.
ACTGAAGAATCTCCCTTGTGGCCAAGGAGTGGCTACACTGTGCAAACAGGCACCATCAAGAGACTACCCTTTGCTTTGCTGAAGTTCTACGAGGGACCGACTGCAGAGCCCGACCAGAGCCTTGACTTCCAGACTTCTCCGACCCTGATCCACATCCACAGCCGAGCTGAGATCCGTGGAGGCGACGAGAGATGTGGGACCGGCTACCTGGGAAAAGTGGCTAGTATCTTACAGCGCAGCTTCTGAGGCACCCTCACAGTTGTGCACCGGGGATTGAGAAGCCCCAACCCCAAGCACCATCTGCACCGAAGATCAGCCCCCCACACTCCACGAGTCCTGCGTGGGGCCCTTCTGCATTTTCCTGCTTGCCGCGTCTGTCCGGTTGCTTGCCCGCTTGCTAGTGGCCTTGGTGACGACGCTCCTTGAAATCTTCACTGCTGGTTTGGCTCCTCCAGACTAGCTCCCACTTCCTTGCAAAAGAGAAGCACCCCAGACCTTCCTGGTCTGCACCAGAAGCAAGTCCTCCGTTCTTCGTGGGTTCCGCTTGCCAAGGCTTGCTGAGTCCTAGTTCGACTTCGACGCCGCCGACAGCAAGAGCCTTCGTGGGACAGCTCACCTCCTGGTCCTGGTCATCCTCGACATCTCCTGGTACCCCTGGCTGCAGCGACAAGCTTCACCCTTCACCTGCAATCTTCACGACATCGCCTGGTTCCTTCCTGGTTCCACGTGGTCACTGGCTAGTGACCTTGACTCTGTCCCTTCTGCTTGCAGGTATCCTCTCTTCTTGATCCCAGCCTTGGGATCCACCGGACACTCTTCACTGACCGCCTGTCAGCAACTTTCCTTCAGGCATCCATAGAAGTCCACGACGAAACCCGACGCAAGTTCACACCTATGCACCCGCAGCCCGTGGGCTAGGTAACTTGGGTACTTCGGTGCTCAGAAGGGTAGTGACTATCCTAGGGTCTAGTTTCCGAGTCTCGACTCTCTAGCTGCTTCAGAAGTGTCCTTAAACTGTTAATTTCCAACTACTAGTAATTCTATCGACTTTTACGCATTACGCATGAGTGTTTCCACTCTGCACGTGAATCCCGTGGGCCTCCCACTTCCTAACTGTTGCTAGTGTAGTGTAGCCCCAGCGATTCCCTAGGCCTAGGCCTATTCTATTTCCGTGACAGTGGTCCTTATACCACTTCTTTAGTATATGGTTTGCGTGGCCCCTAGGGCCTAACTGTATTACTTACCTGTGTGACTTAATGTATGCTTAAATAAGACTGTGTTGTACTTACCTCTAATCTCATAAAGAGTGCTGAGGGTTTGACTAGAATAAATACACTTTATTTTATATATATATCTGTTGTGGTGTCCTTTCATTTGGTATTCAAGGGATTATATATGGTATCACAGCTGGCTTCACATGCCATTCAGAGTTTAGCCTAAGACTGCTCTTGTCCATGCTACCACTAGGATAGCTGGTCTATAAGGTTGACTTTACAACCAATCACCATAAGGGTTGTTTGGACTGATATAAGGTGTACACTAGAACTAGTGACATCATACATCAGGCCAACTTCTCACATTGGTGAGCAGCGGTTGGGATCTGAGCTTGCTGTTGTAATACCATTGTAATCTTGAGATACTAAATTGAAAGATCACACAGATATTGTCTAGGTAAATATAACATAGATTATAATACTTAAGTCCTACTGGACTTAGTGGTTGTAGGTTGAAGGGAGTAACACACCCCGACTACAACTACCAGAGAGGTTTAGTAGAAACAACTAGTGTAGGTAGGTGCACACACCACACCCTCACTAGATCATGTCTCTGGGAGGAGATCAAGTAGATGCTCTCTCAGGAGGGGAAGGTCTGAAGAAGACCCCCTCTAGATATGATACCCTAACTTTTCAGGAGATGAGACAATTGTGTACCTCCAGAAAGTTAAAACAGGGTGCAAACCCTACCCTCCTTCAGCTAGTACAACTCCTAGAGGAGTATGATACTCTTAGGGCCTCACAGGCCAGTACCCTAGGTACAAAGGAGGGTCTACCCGCCACAGATGAGTCAGATGGGACTTCAGATGAAGAGGTAGATAGCCAGGGCCAAGTAGGAAGACTTAGCCAGGCTAACCTAAGCTTACATGGGAGTTTGCATACAGACCCCCAAGTGGGCTTAACCAGAGAAGCAGGAGAGACAGATCCCCTTCAAGGGAATCCATCCACTCCGATGTCTCTAGCATTTCTAATGCCTCTTCTCTTCTCACAGGGGAATGACTTCACCTGAGAGAAAGGAGCATGAAGCCAGAATGAGGGAAGCTAATCTGAGGATTCAGAGGGAAGAACTTGCCCTTGCCAAGGAGAAGCTTGCTCTGGCTAGAGAGCAAAAGTTAAGTGGGTCAGAACCCACTGGTGGCAGCAATATCCCTAAGGATAGAGACAGGCACTATGATAATAGAAACCTGAGCAAGATTGTCCCTCCCTACAAGTGTGGGGATGACATCCACAAATGGATAACTGCTTTGGAGAGGGCTTGCAAAGTACAGCAAGTACCCCAAAGTCAGTGGGCAGCTATCTTGTGGCTCTCCTTCTCTGAGAAAGGTAGAGACAAGCTCCTCACAGTTAGTGATGAGGATGCAGACAATTACACTGTCCTGAAGAGTGCTCTGATTGATGGGTTTGGCCTAACCACTGAACAATACAGGTTGTTGTTCAGAGATACTCAGAAGACACAGACTCAGGACTGGACTGACTTTGTAGATTGTGCCACTAAGGCCCTGGAAGGCTGGCTAGTGGGAAGTAAGGTTAAGGACTACACAGGATTGTATAATTTGATCATGAGAGAACAAATCCTTAACAACTGTCAAAACCAGCTACTGCGTCAACACCTGATTGATTCTGATCTGACTTCTCCCCAAGAATTGGGAAAGAAGGCAGATAGATGGGTCAGGACTAGAGTTAAGCAGAAAAACCAGAACCAGGGCGGTGATCAGAAAAAGGCAGACCAGAAGGGTAATGACCAGAAACAAAAAGACCAGAAGTCTTCACCAGGCCCCCAAAAGGCTCAGGGGGAGGGTGGTCCCAAAAAGGATAAAAAGAAAGATGGCCAAAAGAAACCATGGTGCAACTATTGTAAGTCCAACTCACATTGGTTTAGTGAGTGCACCAAAAAGGATAAGCCCCCAGCCACCATTGCCCCTAAGGCAACTGTACCCCCTAGTCCAGCTGTAAGTGGTGGTTCCCAGCAAAAGGGTGTAGTAGGGTTAACCCTGGGAACTGAGGAAGATTCTGGCCTAGTCAGAATACCTACTCAGGCTGTTCTGATCTGTGATGGGGACTTAGCTTTGTCCTCTACTGTAGGCCCCAGTAACCTGGGCAAGTACAGACAGACTCCTTTTATCAACCAAAGAATGGCTCAGGCCTACAGGGACACTGGGGCTAGTGTCACAATGGTGACACCTGCCTTTGTGGACCCTGGACAGATCATACTAGGTGAGAATTACCTAGTGACCAACGCTAGCAATGCCACTACCTCCCATAGTGTGGCTATTGTTAACTTCTCCTGGGGAGGGGTAACTGGCCTCAAGAAAGTTGTTGTTAGTTCAGACCTTCCTGTAGAGTGTTTACTGGGCAATGATCTTGAAACTTCAGTTTGGTCTGAAGTGGAGTATAGGACCCATGCAGAAATGCTAGGGATAGATGCACATGTCCTTGCTGTGACCAGGTCACAGGCCAAAAAGTGCACCACTGGACAAGTGCTGGATCCTGAAACTATGGACCAGTCACAACCCAAGAGAAAGAGCAGTAGGGGTAAGGCTGTGCCTTCCCCCCTGCCTCAGGTGGTGGATCAGCCCTCCCAGGAGGATGATTCTGAGAGCCCTGAAGGAACTGTCCTAGAAGAACTTGAGCCTGATCAGGTTGAGTTTCTTGGGACAGGGGGACCTTCAAGGGCAGATCTGAGGCAGGCTCAATTAGACTGCCCCTCTCTTGAACCCCTCAGACAGCAGGCTGCTGCTGAGGCTGCAGGGAATGCTCAAGGTACCCATAGAGTGTATTGGGATGAAGGGCTACTTTATTCAGAGGCTAGAGACCCCAAGCCTGGTGCATCCAGGAGGTTGGTCATACCACTGAAGTTCAGAGGCTTCCTTCTTACCTTGGCCCATGATATTCCCCTTGCAGGACACCTAGGCCAGAACAAGACTTGGGAGAGGCTTGTCCCTCACTTTCACTGGCCCCATATGTCAGAAGATACCAAGGAGTTTTGTCGCTCCTGTGTCACCTGCCAAGCCAGTGGCAAATCAGGTGGCACCACAAAGGCCCCCCTCATACCACTACCTGTGGTGGGCGTTCCCTTTGAAAGAGTGGGCATAGATATTGTAGGACCAATGGACCCACAAACAGCATCTGGGCACAGATTCATACTGGTGATAGTGGACCATGCCACCAGGTATCCAGAAGCTATTCCCCTGAGGACCACAACAGCTCCTGTTGTGGCAAAGGCCCTGCTTGGAGTATTCTCCAGAGTGGGCTTTCCAAAGGAGGTCATTTCTGACAGAGGTGCCAACTTCATGTCAGGATACTTGACTGCAATGTGGAAGGAGTGTGGTGTGAACTACACGTTCACCACACCCTATCACCCACAGTGCAATGGGCTTGTTGAGAGATTCAACAAGACCCTAAAGGGAATGATAAAAGGTTTACCAGACAAGCTTAGGCGAAGATGGGACATCCTTTTACCCTGCCTTCTGTTTGCTTACAGAGAGGTCCCACAAAAGGGGGTTGGCTACAGCCCTTTTGAGCTTTTGTTTGGGCATCCTGTAAGAGGACCCCTATGTTTGGTAAGGGAAGGATGGGAGAGACCTCTCAGACAACCCAAACTGGATATAGTGGATTATGTACTTGGTCTCCGCTCCAGGATGGCAGAGTATATGAAGAAGGCTTCTAAAAACCTTGAGGCAAGCCAAGAACTCCAAAAAGCTTGGCATGACCAAAAGGCTGTGCTGACTGTTTACCAGCCAGGACAGAAAGTGTGGGTGTTGGAGCCAGTGGCCCCAGCAGCACTCCAAGACAAATGGTCTGGACCACACACTATTGTTGAGAAGAAGAGAGAAGTCACCTACTTGGTGGACCTTGGGACTCCCGGAAGCCCCCACAGGGTGCTTCATGTCAACAGATTGAAGGCATATGTTGACAGGGCAGACATGGGGCTACTCATGGCTACAGATGACGGGCAGGAGGAAGAGAGTGACCCTCTCCCAGACCTGTTGACTCAGAACCCTGATGATGGCTCAGTTGATGGTGTGGTCTTTTCTGACAGCCTCACTGCCCATCAGCAACAGGACTGCAGACAAGTTCTGCAATCCTACAGACATATGTTCTCTCTGACCCCAAGTCAGACAAACTGGTGCACCCATGAGGTGGACACTGGTGACAGTCTGCCTGTGAAGAGTAAAATCTACAGGCAACCTGACCATGTCAGGGACTGCATAAAAGTTGAGGTACAAAAGATGTTGGAGCTGGGAGTCATTGAACCTTCAGAGAGCCCTTGGGCTAGTCCTGTAGTTCTTGTGCCAAAACATCACACCCAAGATGGTAAGAGAGAGATGAGGTTTTACGTAGATTACAGAGGTCTCAATGCTGTCACTAGGACAGATGCCCACCCAATACCTAGGGAAGATGAGCTCATTGACAGACTGGCAGCTGCTAAGTTTTTGAGCACATTTGACCTGACAGCAGGCTACTGGCAAATCAGACTAGCTGAGAATGCAAAGGCCAAAACTGCTTTCTCGACCCCAGGAGGACATTATCAATGTGTGGTAATGCCCTTTGGTTTGAAGAATGCACCTGCCACTTTCCAAAGGTTGGTGAATCAAGTCCTTACTGGGTTGGATGATTATTGTGCAGCTTATCTTGATGATATTGCTGTCTTTAGCTCCACCTGGGAGGATCACCTGGTCCACCTGAGGAATGTTTTAGAGGCCCTGCAAAAGGCAGGCCTCACTATCAAGGCCACCAAGTGCCAGATAGGGCAGAGCAAGGTTGTATACCTGGGCCACCTAGTTGGTGGGGGTCAGGTTCAACCACTGGAGAGCAAGATCCAGACCATAAAGGACTGGACTCCTCCAACTACCCAGACTCAGGTCAGAGCTTTCTTGGGCCTGACTGGGTACTACAGAAAGTTTGTTAAGAACTATGGGTCCATTGCGACACCACTTAATGACTTGACCTCCAAGAAAATGCCAAAGAAAGTTCAGTGGACAGTAAGCTGTCAAAAAGCATTTGATGACCTGAAGCAGGCCATGTGCAGTGCACCTATTCTGAAAAATCCAGACTACTCCAAAGAGTTCATTGTCCAGACAGATGCTTCTGAGTTAGGAGTGGGAGCTGTTCTTTCACAACTTAATATAGATGGTCAAGACCAGCCCATTGCTTTTATAAGTAGAAGGCTGACCCCTAGAGAGAAACGTTGGTCAGCTATTGAGAGGGAGGCCTTTGCTGTGGTTTGGGCCCTGAAGAAGCTGAGGCCATACTTGTTTGGCACTCACTTCAAGATTCAGACAGACCATAAGCCCCTCTTGTGGCTAAATCAGATGAAGGGTGAAAATCCCAAACTTCTTAGGTGGTCCATTTCCCTACAGGGGATGGACTTCACAGTGGAACATAGACCTGGGACTGACCATGCCAATGCAGATGGACTCTCCAGATATTTCCACTTAGAACATGAAGACTCAACTGGTCAAGGTTAGTTTAATGTCCCTAAGTTTGGGGGGGGGGGGGTTGTGTAGGAGAGTAGGGTCTGCTTTCTATGTTCACCCCCACTTTTTGCTTTTGCTTTACTGGTTTTCGACTTAGATGTGGCTGTGGGCCTGCTAATCAGACCCACAGCCCTGCTGTTCTCTCTCTAAATTGATACTGTGTACTTTAGGTGCATAACCCATTTGGATAGGATCACCTTATTGGCCCCTGTACAGTGTACCTTAGGTACCCAGGGCATAGGTGTACCCTAGGCCTACCAGGGGCTGCAGCATGTATTATGCCACCCCTGGCCTGGCCTTCCATTATGACACAACTGGCTGATCACTCAGCTGGGGCAAGGTCGTGTAATCACTCCTTGCTTAGGTGTAGTATTCCTATACCTGACTTACATATAGACACATGTGTACCTATCAGCCACTCCTATGGCAGGCCTTAACAATCCTGAAGGCAGAGTGCTTGGTAACATGTGAGATGGTGCTCTAGCATGAGCTGAGCCTGTCTGCAGCTTTCGGAACCATGTCCTTATAGCTGTTCTATGATATAGCCTACCATATACTCTTAAAGTGCCTTATAATCTTAAACGGTTATGGTAACTATGGTTTGGCTTTATCAAAACATGTTGTGTAAGGTGTCTAACACTTTGGAATAATACCCCCATCCCATTTCTGGGGATGAGGATATTATCCCTCCCTTCTAGAGGGAGAAGACATGTTGTAACCTACTTACTCGGTTAAAGTTAACCAGAGCCCCAGCATCACAAAATGGATGCTGCTGCCACAGACACGAGTCTGACCTCCTGCTGTTGGGAGTGATCCCGGCAAGGGAGGCTTGGACAATAGGTTTCCTGCCTTGGGAGGTGCGAGCACCACCCCAGACAGGCCTTAGTGTATTGGGGCAGGGAGGGATGAAAAGAATGAGACATGCCTGGGGCACACAAGGTGTCCCGTGCATAGTCCAGTTCAAACCGGTGCTGGGGCACTCCAGCCCCAGTCCTGGCGCGAAACTGGACAAAGGGAAGGGGTTGTAACCACCCCCCTCCCAGGTCCCACCCATAAGGCGTGACCTAGCAGGTAACCCAGCCCCCCAGATTAGTATAAGCGTGGTAGCTGGGCCCCAGGAGATTAGATTATCCTGAACCTGCATCTTGAACAGAAACTCTGGACCTTCGACATTCGATGAAAGAAGAAGACTGAAGAATCTCCCTTGTGGCCAAGGAGTGGCTACACTGTGCAAACAGGCACCATCAAGAGACTACCCTTTGCTTTGCTGAAGTTCTATGAGGGACCGACTGCAGAGCCCGACCAGAGCCTTGACTTCCAGACTTCTCCGACCCTGATCCACATCCACAGCCGAGCTGAGATCCGTGGAGGCGACGAGAGATGTGGGACCGGCTACCTGGGAAAAGTGGCTAGTATCTTACAGCGCAGCTTCTGAGGCACCCTCACAGTTGTGCACCGGGGATTGAGAAGCCCCAACCCCAAGCACCATCTGCACCGAAGATCAGCCCCCCACACTCCACGAGTCCTGCGTGGGGCCCTTCTGCATTTTCCTGCTTGCCGCGTCTGTCCGGTTGCTTGCCCGCTTGCTAGTGGCCTTGGTGACGACGCTCCTTGAAATCTTCACTGCTGGTTTGGCTCCTCCAGACTAGCTCCCACTTCCTTGCAAAAGAGAAGCACCCCAGACCTTCCTGGTCTGCACCAGAAGCAAGTCCTCCGTTCTTCGTGGGTTCCGCTTGCCAAGGCTTGCTGAGTCCTAGTTCGACTTCGACGCCGCCGACAGCAAGAGCCTTCGTGGGACAGCTCACCTCCTGGTCCTGGTCATCCTCGACATCTCCTGGTACCCCTGGCTGCAGCGACAAGCTTCACCCTTCACCTGCAATCTTCACGACATCGCCTGGTTCCTTCCTGGTTCCACGTGGTCACTGGCTAGTGACCTTGACTCTGTCCCTTCTGCTTGCAGGTATCCTCTCTTCTTGATCCCAGCCTTGGGATCCACCGGACACTCTTCACTGACCGCCTGTCAGCAACTTTCCTTCAGGCATCCATAGAAGTCCACGACGAAACCCGACGCAAGTTCACACCTATGCACCCGCAGCCCGTGGGCTAGGTAACTTGGGTACTTCGGTGCTCAGAAGGGTAGTGACTATCCTAGGGTCTAGTTTCCGAGTCTCGACTCTCTAGCTGCTTCAGAAGTGTCCTTAAACTGTTAATTTCCAACTACTAGTAATTCTATCGACTTTTACGCATTACGCATGAGTGTTTCCACTCTGCACGTGAATCCCGTGGGCCTCCCACTTCCTAACTGTTGCTAGTGTAGTGTAGCCCCAGCGATTCCCTAGGCCTAGGCCTATTCTATTTCCGTGACAGTGGTCCTTATACCACTTCTTTAGTATATGGTTTGCGTGGCCCCTAGGGCCTAACTGTATTACTTACCTGTGTGACTTAATGTATGCTTAAATAAGACTGTGTTGTACTTACCTCTAATCTCATAAAGAGTGCTGAGGGTTTGACTAGAATAAATACACTTTATTTTATATATATATCTGTTGTGGTGTCCTTTCATTTGGTATTCAAGGGATTATATATGGTATCACAGCTGGCTTCACATGCCATTCAGAGTTTAGCCTAAGACTGCTCTTGTCCATGCTACCACTAGGATAGCTGGTCTATAAGGTTGACTTTACAACCAATCACCATAAGGGTTGTTTGGACTGATATAAGGTGTACACTAGAACTAGTGACATCATACATCAGGCCAACTTCTCACACATGCAATAAGTTTAGAGGAGAAAGCAGCTAGACTAGGGTCCTGGATAGCAGAATCCCAGTCAGTCTAAGTGGAAAACAGTGATAAATCAGCAAAAAGTGGGGGTAACTAAAAGACGCAGATCCTACTCTCCTACACTTAAGGTAATGAAGACACAGTTGATTCCTTCTTTAGCCTATGGGTCAGTAACTGTTCGAGGCAAATACTCCAAAATCCTTGATAATCTACAAATAAAAGTCTTTAAATCAATTTTTAGGGTACCAAGAAACGCTAGGCATGCTAACGTTAGATTGGAATTTGGCCTGAAAAGCCAAACCGTAGTGAGACAATCTGCATTTTTTAAATGATTATATTTGCTCTTTCCGTCTGACCCTGACACTTTTGCAAATCAGTGCTGGCAGGAAATAACAAAATATGAGTATGCAAGTGCTTGGAGATTTTATCTAACGGAGAGTCTAAACATTTTCAAGTCCCTGGCTTTTGAACATATGGATAGAAATAAAGCTGCTTTTATACAGATATTAAATCAATCTGCAAATTTCTTATCGGCTTTATTGGATAAGGAGGAGTTTGCAAAAAAAAGCATGCTTAGTGGGTCATTAATTAATTTAATAAAATGGAGCCACAACCATATTTTATCTAATATTTCCAAACATTTTCAAGTGAGAAGTCTCTCATGGTAAGATTTGGTCGCTATCCCACAAAAGACAGAATTCCAAGATGGTTACAAAATTGGCCAACATATAGTTGTAGATTATGTGGTTTTCATAATGAAACATTATTACATATTGTATGCATTTGCCCCTGATTGCGTCAGGAGAGGCAAGCATTGTTAAAATCCATCTTTACTGAAAATGGCTTGAGAACGTGTCGCCAAGAAATTATATCTTGCCTTTTCGGGAACTCTACTCATATATCAATCCAATTTGTAAAAATGCTTCTTTATAGCAGAAAAAAGGTAAAACTAGGAGTGTCCCCCAGATAAAAAAGGTAAGCAGTTTGATCAGCAATCTGTCTGTATCGTTATTTTTAAATCCCTATGGTGTAGTGAGACCTAAGCATAGTAATATGGTTTATCGAAATCCCCAACAAATCAATAATGAAGGGCTTAATGGGTCTCAGACGTGGAATTTTTTTCACTGATTTATAACCCCCCCCCCCCGTAACCCAAAAAACTATCATTAACTATTGGAATTTCTTGATTCATCCGACCCATGGTAATTTTTATTTTTATTTGAACATATTAATATTAAAAAGAAGCACGTTGACAGTTTATCCCCACTAATTTATTTCTCAAGGAAATACTTATTTAATTACTTTTTAAAGCACGATGGCATATTAATACAGATAAAGAAATGAGATAATAGCTATGTCTTAATAATGAAATGTAAAAATGTGACATGATATGTAAACAGCAGAATTAAATGTTATTTTAGTGATGGGCGTTTGTGATATTAATGTTCTAGTACCACATGTTATCCCTAAATCACCTCAATGCTAGTAATATTTTTGATCTGACTTTGATGATTGAAGAAATTGATACTGTTAATTTAAGTACTTTTAAACAATATAGTGCATTTCATATATTCCCTGAATGTAATGATTTTTATTAATTGACAATAAAGATTTACTTACATACATTGAAAGTAAAAACTCATAAATACGCCTAGCTTGGATAGGAATATCTACCGTTGCTAAAAAAACAAAAAAAACAAAAAACAGAAAGTGTGGAGGTGTAGGCTCCTTTTTTGCAGTTATTGTGGAAGCAGTGGCAAAATTAAACAATTTTGGTGGACAGGCAATGTCTAAGTTTTTAAGTGTAAACTTCTGTAAGCAGAAGCGAACTGCTCATCATGTAATTACTGAGGCAAAGAGACCAGCCAGTAGAAGTTATGCATTTTAATACTGCGCCATCAAACTATCGAGGGATAGGCACAGACTTACTTTTTAGCAATTTATAGTGACATTTTTTAATAGCAAGGCACAAGTTGCCTAAAAAGCCCCAAGCTGGTTTCAATAAGTACATTCAAAAGGCAGGAAACATGCAGTCTGTGCAAACTGAAGAAAGGTTTGCAATTTACTAGTTAGAGAGAAAAATATGTTTTTCTTTCTCAAGGGAGCTGTTTTAAATATTTAGCTTCGTGTAAGCTGTTTTGTATGTTTTTACTCAGAATGCTGAATAGAAGTGTGTGTAGAGGGACCCGGAGAAGGGAAAAGCGGCTATCTGGACTGCAGTTTAGAGCGAGACTCCGAATCCTGGTTTATAAATAGCCACAGTGATTTCATAGTTTCAGCATTTTCAGTGCTCATAAAGTTCTGACAGAAGCATACATCAGCAATATAAATTATTAATGTAAGCGAGGTATGGGCTTCTATTAATGCAAAAGGATAACAATACATTTGAAGTGCAAACCTCTGACCCTGTGTGGCTTGTGAGTCTCATAGCAGCAGTGATGGGATGACGCCAACATACACCTAATGATGATAACTTGTTTTTATATAGCGCATCCTAGAACAGTTTCGTCGACCCTAAACACTATAAATAACAAGCTTCATTATTATGGTCTGAAGAGGTTTTCATTTCCGGATCTTAACTGGGCTTTGAATTTCCCAGGATTCAGCTGTGTGACCTGCAGTTCACAGCAGATGCAAGAAGACAGCTTTTAAATCCCTAGGTCATATTGCTGCAATGTAAGGTTTCAATACACTGCATTATTGTGAGTATGACTCAGCTGACAACAAATTATCTTCTGTAAATATCTCTTTTCGTACAACAACGGAAATACAATTTATAATCTAGCAAAACGCCAAACTACTAATTGACTTCCACGGCCATCTGGCCCCAACTTGTGATCTAATGTTCCACTGCCAAGCAAACATCAGGTGCAAATGTGACAAGAAGACTGCACCAAGTGGTACAAAATGTGCCTGCAACCAATCAGAGCACCTTTTACCTCTTACCACACAAATGCATTTTGATAATCTAGCATTGCCCAGGCTTAATTGGTTGAAAAAAGATAACTGGCCATCACACTCCTACAAGTGTGTCGATAAAGTGTATTTCAGGCCCCTGAACCAATAAGAATGGATTGGGCGGCAGGTGTTAATCATTTTTAATGTATGTTGTATTAATAAGCAACGGTTGTTGTGTTCATCTTAATTTGGACAAACAACGCCGCCATGTGGCAGGTTGTCGTAAGTGAAGATCTTGAAAATTAAGTGGTGACGCTGAATACCAGAAACCACCGGTTTAAATTCAGCACTATTAGTTCGTAAACTGCCAAAGTAGTCGTTACCTCTGCCCTCAGCTGAAGTGCTGAGTTAAAAAATTCCAACAAAATCAAAGTCAGAAAAACGTAGCCTTATAACTGTAAGTAAGTACTTCTTTGTTTACACTCACAAATTCAATCTGCTGAAAACGTGGGATTTGTGAGGTGAAATAGGCCCAGAATTTGGAAACATGCAGGGAAACACCCATTATTTTAGGATCCACATAATAATCCCCATTCTGGAACCGAATAGACATATTTGCCCGATACAGAGACAGAAATATATACTGAAAATGGGAACCCACTATTCCTGTGTTTTCTGGACTGGACAAATTAGAACAAGCAAGGGAGTAGCTAGAAAATGAAAGTGCCCCTCACTTTGAACCAAAGCACCAGGCAAGCAAAGCAAGTGATCCCGACAATCTGCAGAAGAGTTCTATTGTCTCCTCCATCCATGCATAAACCTAGTCATCTTTTCTTCCACCCTGTCGGGTACCCCACAAGACTTACTTTACTTGCGAAGTGATTCCGCAGAGACGACAGGAACACCCGTCCCTGACCCCACCTGACCCCTCCCGGGATCAGGACCCAACAGGGATGAGATGGGTGCAAGGAAAGGAGCCAGAAAACGGGAATGAGGTGGGAATGCGTGGAAGGTGCGGCGCAGGATATCCCCGGGGCAACTGGAAAACAGAACAAGAATGAAATTAAGTAAGATCCCCTGCTTCCGCCCCTTATCAAGCCTTCCCTAAAACACACACAAGCGTTATCCTGCCAGGACTCACCGGTGTGTCTGCTGCTCCAGGCCTTCAACTTGCTCAAGACGGATTGAATACTCCAGGGGCGTTCCCCAGCATGGACCCCCTTGTGAAGGTTCGAGGAACTGATGGATGACTCGCTCCTGCGCTAGTCACAATGGAAGAAGGATTGCGCAAGGTTCTGACTCCCTATAACGTAAGAGGTGGCGCTTCTGCGCTGTTGGGAAAAAGAAAACAAGCCTGTTGGTGTTTCCAGTGCGGAAACCAAAATACACAAGGTCAGCGCTCCAGCGCGGTGAGACGAAACAAAGTGATTGGCGCCCAGTGCGGTAGCGAAGACGAAACAATATACGCGCTCCAGCGCAGTAGCGAAGACAAACAATATCCGCTTTTCAGCGCGGTGAACTAAAACTCAAAAGCTAAAACAAGATGTGCGCTCCAGCGCGGTGTACAGGAAACCGCAGGTGTTACCGCTACAGCGCGATAACCCGGAACACAAGGTAACGCTCCAACGCGTTCAGCAACAGTAGACTGGTGCTCACACAACGGTGGGTAACTGGAATACTCCCACTCGACGTGAGCCTCTGGCGAAATCTGAAGCACAGAGCCGGCGGGAAGCGCGGGCTAAAAGCGTTTCCCCCGGAAGTGCTTCTGTGTTCTGCAGGAACTAGACCGGAGCTCATCTTCCAACCGGAAGTGAGTCTCCCGGCAGTGTTGTGTGTGTTTACAGGATGTCGGGGGAACGGCAACCGCTGTGACCCCGACACACCCATTGATATCCACCATTACACCTTTAATTTCTGTCTTCAATTCATTCTTTCTTTCATCATACTGGGCCCGATTCACAGAACTAACTTAAGACAAAATCCTAAACTTACTACCATTTTGGTATTCACAGAAGGCACTTACTCATTTTGGTATTCACAGAAGGCACTTACTCATTTCGGTATTCACAGAAGTTAGGAGTCCTAACTTTAGGACTCCTAAATGCCTTCTGTGAATACCGAAAGTCTTAAAATTAGGATTTTTCGCAGTTTAGTAGTAGTATAGTTAGGAGTCCTAACTTTAGGACTCCTAAATGCCTTCTGTGAATACCGAAAGTCTTAAAATTAGGATTTTTCTCAATTTAGTAGTCCTAAGTTTAGATTTAGGACTACTAAATTGAGAAAAATCCTAATTTTAAGAATTTCGGTATTCACAGAAGGCATTTAGGAGTCCTAAAGTTAGGAGTCCTAACTATACTACTACTAAACTGAGAAACATCCTAATTTTAAGGCTTTCGGTAGTCACAGAAGGCATTTAGGAGTCCTAAAGTTAGGAGTCCTAAATTTAGGACTACTAAATTGAGAAAAATCCTAATTTTAAGAATTTCGGTATTCACAGAAGGCATTTAGGAGTCCTAAAGTTAGGAGTCCTAACTATACTACTACTAAACTGAGAAACATCCTAATTTTAAGACTTTCGGTATTCACAGAAGGCATTTAGGAGTCCTAAAGTTAGGACTCCTAACTTCTGTGAATACCGAAATGAGTAAGTGCCTTCTGTGAATACCAAAATGAGTAAGTGCCTTCTGTGAATACCAAAATGGTAGTAAGTTTAGGATTTTGTCTTAAGTTAGTTCTGTGAATCGGGCCCTCAGTCTTTCACCATTCTGTCCATCCGTCCGCCCATTCATATCCAAACCTATCCATCAAACCTATTCTTCCACCAGTCCTACACTTATCCATCCATCCCCCATCCACCCTGTCACTTATCCATTCATCAACTCTTTCATTCATCTATCCATGCACCTTTTCTCCCATCCATCCATTCTTTCATTCCTCCATCATTCTTTTCCCTTATTCACCCACCCATCCATCCATCCATTGTCCTTTAACTCATCCATCCATCCACACTTTCACTCATCCATCCATCCACTTATCTATCAATTTACCATCTATCAATCTACCCATTCATCAATTTACCCCATCACTCATTCATCTAAAATGTCATCCATCCATCCATTCATACTCCCTTTCATTCATCCATCCATCATTTCACTCATCTATCCATGCATCCTTTCACCATCCATTCATCATTTCACTCACCCATCTAGTCTTTCACCCATCATTCCTTTCACTCATCATCAATCCACCCTTCCACTCATCCCTCTATCCTTTCTTTCACTCATCCATTTATTCACTCATCCATCCCTCCACCCACTTTTTCTCTGTTTCATCCACCCTTCATTCCATCCAACTATCCATTCATCCATCCAGTCACACTTTCACTCATCCTTTCAGCCATCCATCCACACTTCCATCCATCCTTCCATCCATCCATCCATCCATCCATCCATCCATCCATCCATCCATCCATCCATCCATCCATCCATCCATCCATCCATCCATCCATCCATCTATTCAGCCTCCTTTTCACTCATCCATCCTTTCTTTCACTCATCTATCCATAAATGATCCTTTCACTCATCCATCCATCCATTCAGCATCCATCAATACATCATTTCACTCATCCATCCATCCTCCTTTTCACTAACTCATCCATCTGTCCTTCTTTTCACTCATCTATTGAGCCGCCCTTTCATTCACCCATCCATCAATTCTTTAACCCATCCATCCTTTCACCCTCCCATCCATCCATCCACCCACTCTTTCACTCATTCATCCACCCTCCCATCCATCCATCCATGCATCCACCCACTCACTTATACACCCTTTCACATTTATTATGGGCCTTTGCCTCCTGAGTTGCAGACAGGAGAAGTCCATCAAGAACTCAACGCCTGCTGTAGTTGCTAAAGTGTTGAGTTTCAATGTGGGAGCCCACACAAACTACCCGACCTGGGTCAGTAATGCAGTACGGAATATAGATGGTCGTAGTAGCAATCATTTAGCAAAAACAAGAGCAAGAACAGTTTACCAAAAGCGCAATCCACATTGTGTGATTTTCGGCTACCTTAGTCGAGTTTAATACTGTCTTCAACCAGGTACTTAGAATGCGATTTAAATTCAAAGCATTATATATTCTGGCAACACAGTTGCTCCAGTATGTTATGATATAAAAATACAGTTCTCAATGCCATGTGGCCGATGGCCACTTTGTGTAATCTATGTCCGAAGGACTGATTGCGTTCTTTGCTGTCCATGCCTCCTTGCTTAGTGTTGTTTGAACATGAAGCTGGCAGCCATTTTGTGTAGTAGTCAGTGTGCTTTTGAGATAGGCCTGCCTGTGTTCTTTGTTGTCTATGCCTCCTTGCTTGTTGCTGCTTGTGGATTGTTCTTTTTGCCATTCCTCCTTGCAGTTGTTTGAGATGGCAGCCTTTTTTTTTTTAAGTTATCCGCAAGCTTTTGCATAGGCCTGCATGTGTTCTTTGTTGTCCATGCCTCCTTGCTTGCTGTTGTTTATGGCCAGTGGCTATTTTGCAGTAGTCCATGTGCTTTTGCTATATGTCTGCATGTGTTCTATGTTGCCCATGCCTTCTTGCATGTGTGTAACCAGCCAGTGTGTCAAATCCTTTTCTTCCAGTTTTCAAATTATTTATTTTACATTATTTGATTTTTCCCTGCACACCCTATCTGCCATAGGGCTCGTAGGTCATTGGCAAATACCAGTATTCATTTTTTAAAGGATGATTCCATTTTACCCTGCACCCCCTGCCTGCCATAGGCGCACACCAGCATTAATTTTTTAAGGATTATTCCATTTTCCCATGCACCCCCAGCACTAGGTATCTTGTAGGCCTCAGAGGCACATAAATTAAACTTTTAAATCTGTACATTGAAATATTGTGCTATGGTTTGGATTGGAATGGATGCATTATTGTTAATTATTTGTGGTGACCTCACTAAATTATATTGTCTATATGTATATTCACACTGCAAATGTCATCCCTCACTGAATGTTTTTCTTTTTGTTTGCTTTTAGGTGCACAAGAGACATCACACAGAGTACCGCCAGACATAAGCCAGGCATTGAGTGACATCATCTGAGTCCTCCTCGTCTTCATCCACTTGTGAAGTTAAGTGGCAACTGCCAGAGCTGACAACTGGGAGATGGCCCTAAAGAACGGTACTCCTGACCAAAAAGTGGCCAGTGAAGAAAAGAAGGATTCTGCCACCACTGGTGTGCTGCTCCACACCTTTTTCAGGAAATGTGGTGTGCCTGCCACACCCTCCTCTGGGCAGCAAAGAGTTTGAATCAGCCCTTCCGTATCAATGGCACCACCCCAACCTAAGCCCAAGCCCAAGAACATATCTCTCAGCGTGGCACCAACTGCAGTCATGGTGATGAGCAATGAGCTTGAACTGGATTTTTCTCAACCGCAAAGTACCCATTCATCACAGGAAACTGAACAAAGTGGACAGCAGAAGCCACAGTCAGCAACAGTTCTTCCTAAAGTAGGAGTAGAACCGGAAGTTGAACTTCGTGCTGAGCAAGAAGTAGCTCTTGAACCATTGGCTTCATGATCTCCAGCAAAGAAAAAGAATGGTTACTCCAACATCTTCTCCTGGCCCCTCTTCTGATGATCTGGACATGGATTATTGTCAGTATGGAGAGTGACACAGAGCACACTAAGATGACCCCTTCTATTCAACTTACTCAGAGGGATGCGGTTCCACCACCACCATCACCACAACTTCCATATTTGTAAGGCCACCGCTGAGACTGGCAATTACCACTACCTCAGTTGAAGTACACAATGCAGAGAGGCAAACAACACAACCACCTACTTCCAGTTCTTCAGTCATTGGCAGAGGCACACTAAAACAGTAATCCTCCCAGGTTTGGGACTTCTTCACCATTAGCAAACAGGAGGATAACATTGCAATATGCTCCATTTGCAACACAAGTGTTTGTTGAGGTAAGCCAGGTTCACACTATGGTACTGTAGGCCAAACGTCCCATGTGAAAAAATATCATGCAATCCGCTGGGAGGACTCCTTAAAAAGATAGCTGGTGGTGGTGGTGATGATGAGAGAGGGGAAGCAGCTCCAATCACGGTGATAGAAGAGGGTGATAAGGGAGAAGAGGATGAGAGATTTCCACAAAGCAGCCCTGTCCCTTCTGTGTGCAAGCATCACATGCATCAGTAACCTCCAAATGAGCAGACACTGCTACAAACAGTCACTCACGCTTTAAAATGCACAATGAGTCAACCACCTCCTCTGCTACTCTCTAACAGTCGGTGGTGTCAGTGGCATCACAAAAGAAAAAATTCCAAGCTACTATTACGGGTATGTTTAGGCAGAAGGGGCCCTACATCCTGAACCACCCAAAGGCACGTTAGTAGAATGGGAAACTGGCTTAAATGTTAGAACTGGACCTCCTCCTTTTTTTCTTTTGTGAAAGGAGTGGGATTTTTAGTGTTTGTGGTGTCAATCTGCCCAAAATGGGAGTTTCCATTTTGACAAGGTTGCTGTTCTAGCGCTCTATCGTGATGTGATGTAATTGGTTGGACAAGCTATGTAGCAGAGTGTTGTTCATATTATGCACCTGAAACAGACTTGTGGACCAGATGTCAAGCAACTGATTACATTTGCATCACTGTGCACTGGATCTCTTTTGTGGGGGTCAGGCAACAGCTATCTACAGGTCTCAGAACTGAAGAAAGTTCTAAGGGCATTCAGCGGCATGCAACAGTAGCGACGTTCAACGTGGAGAAATCCCATATAGCTGCAAACATCTTGGAAGACTTTAAGAGCAAGGTTTTTGAATGACTTCGACCCAGGTGTCGGAGAATTGGACATGTTGCCAAGGAAAATGGCATTAATATAGTCATGGCCATGATAGATGGTGGATATTTCAGATTCATGTGTTTGCCATACTGCATCAATCTGATTGTGTAGGACTTGCTAAAAAAAGAAGTCATAGTCAGCAACATACTGGGCTCCTGCAAAAGAATCTTCACTCATTTCAGTCATTCTTTTAAAGCCCAGAAACACTTGAGGAACATTCAACATACTAATAGAGTACTGGTTAAATCCCTCATACAGGAGATGCCAACATGTTGGAACTTGACCTACTACATGTTGCAACAATTTGAGCAGTACTGACCGATCACCGACTATGTGTTTCAAAGAGGAGGGGATACAACTGAAAAAAGCATGACCATGGAGATGAAAAACTGGGGGAGAATCAAATACCTGACAGAAATGCTACTTCCTATTGAGGTTTTCACAGAAGAAGCCAGCAAGGAGGACAGTATGATGAGCTGAGCAATCCCATTATTGCATCTGCTACAGGACCAGTTGAAAAAGGTGTTGCAAAGGTTTACTGGTTATAAAAAGAAGCATATGAGTTGGTTCAGAGCTTAATCCTTCACTTGGCTGTTAATAGAAGGCTGTAAAGAGAGATTGTTTCCTAGAAAGAGTACATCTGTGCCACAATACTTGATCCACGGTCCCAAAAAATACTGGCCACTTTAATTCCTTTTTCAGATGGGGATGCTTCACAATACAAGACTTGGATTGTTGACCAAGTGAGAGACCTGGAAGAGGAACAGCTGGAAGTTAGAGACCTGGGCAGACGTTCTGGTGTGCAGACAATAACCTTCAGAGAGGGAAGTGCTGTGGTCTCACTGCCATCAACAGCAACACCAGCAACAGAAGAATACAAGCATCAGAAGAATCTGACCAAACCTCTGCAATAGCTTGGTTTCAAGTGCCAGGGCATAAGTCAAGTGCAGAGACAAAGGCAACAGAGTATCTAGATTTTCCAGTAGCCTGTGTGTCTTCTGAGCATGTGTGTTCAGTGCAGCTGGCACAGGTGTCACCGTCAGAAGGACCAGTTTCCCACCTCGGATTGCAGCGATTGACCATGATAAAAATGAACCAACAATTCATGCCACATGCCACATGATTATACTGTTCCTACAGCATATAAGGAGGATGAGGGTGATTGGTCAGACTCAGGTGTGTTAGCTAAACTTTCAGATATTATCATCGAACTGCGTTGCAAACAAAAACAAAAAAAGGGGTGGTAATATCAAAGAACATAAATAGATTTGGTGTCTGATTTATGCAGTCCCATCTATTCACTTGTATGGAGTGGACTATTGTGCACAGAAGAAGCCTCCTCCATTCATTTAAAGGATATGAAGGTAATTCCTCTCATCCTTATGCTTCTTCTTTTTATTTCCTAGCTGGGCTGCCTGCCAGCAGTAAAGATCATCAATAATACAAGAATGCCAATGTTTGTCACTTCCATGGTAAAAGAGAAGATATAATAGGCAAATGTGCAGTGCACCACACTTAGATAGGTGGCTGGGTGCTGTGAATTCTCATCAAGCAATAAGTCAAACAGAACTATCTGTTCCCATTCTGGTAGTGGGGAAGAGGTAAGTGAAGTAAACCACTGAAGAATAAACTCTTGACAAGAGGCTTCAGGTTGGAAACATCTAGGCGGAAAAGTCAATGTACATTATAATATGTGACAATTTCAGGGGAGAGCTTTTCTTCAAATGAAAAAAACCACAATTCTACGCTAACTATCTATGCAAAGACAAAGACAAATAGTGAGTGATATGCATAGAATTTTTTTTTTGTTTTGCATAGGAAACCCACGGTCTTCACCCACAACTGGCCCACCCCGCTCCCCAAGCAAAACCCCCTAAATGTCCAGAGTCTGACCCTTTCCTTAACTTCCTTAGTAGTTCCCACCCTCTCCAACCAGAATAACACTGTTCCTCCAACCCAAAAAATGTTCAACAAAAATGGGCTTTGAGGGCAATCATTCAGGCATTTAGGTGGGCCATGTCTTGGGCCTGGTTCTGCTGCCCACGCTGGAGCAGCACCAGCTCACCTAGGGCATGGCAGAGGAGGCAGTCTGTTGTTGTTGATGAGGTAGCGGGTGATGGTGCTCTACTGGGCAGCAGTGGACCCCGGCTGAAGGCAGCGCTGGTGTTGCTGTGGCCGGGAGCGAGGCCCAAGGAACTAGAGGCAGGTGCATCCTCCTCCACATCCACCAGCCAGCGGTATTCATGCACGACAGCCTCCAGCATCTGGCACAGCAGCCAGATAGCTATCTCTTGCTGGGATGGGTGACTTCCAGCAGCAAGTGTAGCTATATCAAGAAAGAAAAAAAAATGAAAAACATGAATTGTGATGTTCAGCGCAAATACTTGTTTATAATATAGTGGCACAGTAGCAGAACATTGCTGGTCCAATAGGACCATTGGATGTTTGATGTGATTAGTCAAAGGGCCAAGTTTTTCCCGAACATATAGCACATAATGTAATAGCACTGACTGCAAGGAATGATTTTTGTTTAAGGATTTCATAGTGAAACTGAACAGACACTTTGCATGTTATGACTTACCTCTACTTAATGAGGTAGGCATATATGCTGCACAATGAATAGTATACTTGACTTTTGTATATGTGCAACATTAATGGAAGCATGCTGGTGGGTCAGCTAATCTGCAGCTTGTTTTGGAGGCAGCTGTAATGGCATAATAGTTTATTAAGTTATTATACTTCATTCCAATGACCCTGCTCTTCTCCGACTGCCTCTTCAATTCTACCCTGATGCCAAACTTAGGGGCAGATACTCCGTTACACATGTGATGTGTAATGGATATCCCTTCTGTCATAGACAGTGCACAAATTATTATAAACAATGCACTTTAGTACATTGAACTGTATATATTTTATTTGGATTATTTGCCATAGAGTATCCCATCCGCCAAACTCTAAATCAGGCAATTAGTCCGGCATTACACCTTGGCCTCCAACACAAATTATTTTCAACAAATATCTTCATTTGGTACTGCCAGTAGGGAGAGGTACGCTAAAGAAAGGTAAGTTATAGGGATTAAGCTAGGTAGATGTTTAGCTATGGAATGGTTTGGTGTCAATGATCATGTGCTATTAGTCACAATGGTTGACAAATGATTGATGTAACAAATGGAGAAAATTGGAACAGGCGTAAATCTGTCATTGAAGCCATAACATATAACTTGGGTAGGGAAATGTGGTACCTGCATTGCCAAGATGAAATTTGCAATTGTGTGGGACAGAAGGAATGAATGATGAAGTGAAGTACTTAGTAGGTGACTGAGTGGGCACAGGGAAACACCTTGTTTTCAGTTTGTAATGGATTGCGAACTTCGTAATGCCAAGCCATTAACTGAAGCAGACATATATTTCACTGCCTATACTGCAGCGCCAAATTAAACCATGCTCCAGTTTTAGGTGACAAAATGTCATGGGCAGGGTAGTGATGGGTGTGATATCTGCCTCACTTAACAAATGTAGTACTGCCAATTAGAAAGCAAAGTAATTTACCACTTGTCCCTGCCTGGCAGGGACTGCTCCCTCTTCGACCGCCTGGGCCTTTTCCATCCCTGCCTGCTGCTGGCAATGGCTGTGGCAATGGTGGTCTGTACATCTAGAAAAAAACCATGATTTACCCATTTAAGACACCAGATTCACCACGCAAGTAAATATTTTGCACAATTTACAACAGCAATACCTCACTACAGTTTGGTTAGCAGTATCGTTTTATCAAAACTTTGGGAGGTTAGTTGGTTGTCAACATATTTAAAAAAATCAGTTAGCCAAGTGAACCTAAAGTTCTTTCTCCTAATGAAGGGATAATAAGGCTAATACAGCATGAGAAACAAGTGAAGCACAATGAAGGGGTGGTAGAGAATGGTCAATAAAGGACATATGATATTGGTTTGTAATGGGATCTCATTCCTTTTCTGCTGTGCTTCACTGACATGGAAACTACTAGTATATTGAATGAATAGGAAAACTTTGAGGGTTATGACCATGGCACCTCTATCTCTCTACCCCTCTCTGTAATTTTTGACTGATCAAGAAAGCCTTCTCAGCCAACATGTTTGGTGAATAGTTTACTTGGGCCTGCAATCCTCTTCAGGACACCAACAACCTGTTCTCTAAACACTACTACTTAAGACATATAACAGTGGGGCAAGGGAAAGCAACTAAAAAAGAGACCAGAAAAAATCTACAGACAGGATAAAATCAGCAGCGGAAAAGGTAATATAGAAAAACAGGGTAATGCAAGGATTACAAACATTAGATGGGGGAGATGAAAAAAGTGAATAGTATAAATGCACAAGGCCACAATTGTACTAGCGGGGAGAGGTACAATTAAGAAATAATAATAAACATGTCTTACTGGGGTTCTACGAACCATCCCCCATGACACTGGTGGTGGTGATAGTATTCCCACCCGCTGCGGAGCTGGTGATGGCAGCCGCTTGGTTCGGGTCACCAGTGTATAGAGAGAGCTGGAATGAGACATACCTTGATAAATCAATAACTATGTTGCATTCCTGCCCTCTCCCTTTGACGGAGTGAAGCAAGTTGTCTTGCTGCCCTGCGTGATTTTTTTTAACTGTTGGCCCCAGTGCACTCAGCAAAGTGTATAGATAAACCCTGGTGTATTACATCGCATGCCCACTTCTTTCAGAAGAAAGACAGTGGACTCAACTGAAAGCACTCTCTGATGCTAAAAGGGCATTCATTTATGTGAGTTGCTTCCACTAACATTGAACAAACACTTGCCTCAGCTGGGCATGGTACCACGCTCAGAAATAAAATTTCCTTTTTGCACCTAAGGGCCAATGTGCCCACAATAGATGTTGCAAAGCTATATTGATATCTATTCTAGATGTTTACACACATACACACAGGCACACGCACACACATAAATCAATACATATTGAAAACAGAAGCAGCTCCTCCTGGAACCTAGGACCCGTGAGGGGTGGAGCGTGATGCAGGAAGATAGTACCGGTGGGAAAATCAACAGAAAACTAAATGAATGATCACTCAGGACACCATCAGAAAGTCGTGAAGATTTTTCCTGCACAAATGTCATGCTTCAGTTTGACTGGCGCGTGGTCTTGATCACATAAAACAATACGAACGAGTGAAAATGTACTTAAAGGAAAAAACATGAACATAACTGAAGGACACATAGTTTCAAGTAATTCATAGTCTTGCAATACTGTGGCGGCCACACTGGAGTGCACACATAGGTGCCGATTCCGATCCTGGAGAAACCGGGTACGAACCGTCGGTCGGAGCGTTTTCCCCGTCCGACTCGTACCCGGTTAAAAAACATTACAAACATGCAAGTACGATTCGCACGGAAACACCATTTTCGTACGAATCGTACAAATCACCGACTGACAAAAATATACATACAAATGTGATCCGGAAAAGCGCCGACGTGACGTCGGGACGCTTGCAGGCTGCGTTTCACGAACCAGGAAGTACGATCCGCACCGACGTCACCCCGCACGGATTAAATTCTCCGCCTGCCAAAAACTGCCGGGAAATCAGGACGACGTGCACAAGGAGCACCTGTACACGACGGACAGCCATGGACCCGAACCTACGTGTCATCCCAGCCCTCATAGCAGTCCACCTGCTCTACAGGCACCGACGCAGATGCCGCAGAAGGTCAGAACAACACCCAGGGGCAAAGTGGGGGGCAGGGGCAGGACACAAAACCCCCACCCAAGTCACAAATCATACATGCCCTGGACATACCTGACCTTCAGGGCCTGGTCACTTCGAGGGGGTGGGGGCGTGTCCAGCAACGGAAGTGGATGTACACGCGAACCGGCAACACAACAAGTCCGGTACGTACCAAACCCACGCCTTAAGAGTGTGGGTACGAGTCGTACCACGCCCACCCCTACGTCACCCCAATAATGGCGGTACGGCCCGTACCCACGTTCTAAAGGCCTGGGTACGGGCCGTACCCCCACCCGTGTATGTACGGTGCGTACCAACACCCCACCCGTGGATGTACAGACCGTACCCACACCCGCGTACGTATGGAGCGTACCCCCACCACAACAGTGTATATATGGAGCGTACCCCCACCCCAACAGTGTATGTATGGACCGTACCCACACCCGCATACGTATGGAGCATACCCCCACCCCAACAGTGTATGTATGGAGCGTACCCCCACCCCAACAGTGTATGTATGGACCGTACCCACACCCGCGTACGTATGGAGCGTACCCCAACAGTGTATGTATGGAGCGTACCCCCACCCCAACAGTGTATGTACGGACCGTACCCCCACCCGTGTATGCATGGAGCGTACCCAGACCCGCGTATGTTCGGAGCATACCCCCACCAGTGTATGTACGGACCGTCCCCCACCCCACCAGTGTATGTATGGAGCGTACCCCCACCCCACCCATGGATGTACGGACCGTACCCACACCCGCGTACGTATGGAGCGTACCCCCACCCCAACAGTGTATGTATGGAGCGTACCCCCACCCCAACAGTGTATGTACAGACCGTACCCACACCCCACCAGTGTATGTATGGACCATACCCCCACCCCACCAGTGTATGTATGGAGCGTACCCCACCCCAACAGTGTATGTACGGACCGTACCCACACCAGCGTACGTATGGAGCGTACCCCCACCCCAACAGTGTATGTATGGAGCGTACCCCCACCCCAACAGTGTATGTACAGACCGTACCCACACCCCACCAGTGTATGTACGGACCATACCCCCACCCCACCAGTGTATGTATGGAGCATACCCCCACCCCAACAGTGTATGTACGGACCGTACCCACACCCGTGTATGTATGGAGCGTACCCACACCCGTGTATGTATGGAGCGTACCCCCACCCCAACAGTGTATGTATGGAGCGTACATGGCCAGACACAGGAGGGGTGGGTGCCTATCACTCCCAGCAGTGCCGAGACGCAGGAGGGGTGTGTGCAGAGTCCTCCCAGCAGTGCCCAGACACATGAGGGGTGGGTGCCTATCACTCCCAGCAGTGCCCAGACACATGAGGGGTGGGTGCCTATCACTCCCAGCAGTGCCCAGACACAGGAGGGGTGGGTGCAGAGTCCTCCCAGCAGTGCCCAGACACAGGAGGGGTGTGTGCAGAGTCCTCCCAGCAGTGCCCAGACACAGGAGGGGTGGGTGCCTATCACTCCCAGCAGTGCCCAGACGCAGGAGGGGTGTGTGCAGAGTCCTCCCAGCAGTGCCAGACACATGAGGGGTGGGTGCCTATCACTCCCAGCAGTGCCCAGACACATGAGGGGTCGGTGCCTATCACTCCCAGCAGTGCCCAGACACAGGAGGGGTGTGTGCAGAGTCCTCCCAGCAGTGCCCAGACACATGAGGGGTGGGTGCCTATCACTCCCAGCAGTGCCCAGACACATGAGGGGTGGGTGCCTATCACTCCCAGCAGTGCCCAGACACAGGAGGGGTGTGTGCAGAGTCCTCCCAGCAGTGCCCAGACACATGAGGGGTGGGTGCCTATCACTCCCAGCAGTGCCCAGACACAGGAGGGGTGGGTGCAGAGTCCTCCCAGCAGTGCCCAGACACAGGAGGGGTGTGTGCAGAGTCCTCCCAGCAGTGCCCAGACACAGGAGGGGTGGGTGCCTATCACTCCCAGCAGTGCCCAGACACAGGAGGGGTGTGTGCAGAGTCCTCCCAGCAGTGCCCAGACACAGGAGGGGTGGGTGCAGAGGCCCCCAGCAGTGCCCATGGAAAGAAAAAGGGTGGAGTACCCACAGATCCAATGGCCACAATTGTCAGTCAGGTGCACAAAGACCCTGCAGTACATGTAACACATGTGTGCGAGGCTGGGAGTACACACATGCATACTGCCTAAAAGGGAACATGTCCACATGAAGTCATGTCAACAGTCCACATACACAAGTACAGTGATCACCAAGGATGGCACGAATGATGCAGGTGGAGACATCGCTCTGCATGCATGGCCAAAGTTGAAGGGGTCCGTCACACACCCAGCTAATGTAGACACAGCTCAGCACAACATATTGGAAACACCCTGCAGGGAAGATGTCAGGGTACCCAGAGGAAGGAACACACCTTGGGACAATTTCACCATGAAGTAACTGCTTACATGAACAAAGAAACTTAGCTAACACCTTGTGATGGCACACAGATACCAGGGTCCCCCCTATGACCAGCACACTACTACTTTTCCCACACACCCAACACATGATCACCCCCCAAAATCATGTAGCAGCCCCACCAACAGCAATATCAGAAAAGCAGTAGTGTTCTAAGGAAACAAAAAATGGCTTTAATCAGCATGATCAAAAAAAGTTTGTTTGTAGAAAGTTCAATATTTACAAAGCCTATTGGGCAGTCCATGAGTCACAGCTGGATGGGGGACACAGTGGTACGCGTTTCCCCTAGCTTGCCTGCACAGTTCAGACCACCCTGTCTTCCACAGGGGGGGGCATCATGTGGGGGGGAAGGACCAGGCACCGCAGGGACAGGAGGGGCAAGGGCAGGCGTTGTGGGTGCAGGGACGGAGGACTCCACCACAGGGGGTGGGGCAGCGCCAAAGGAGGTGGTGAGGATGGCGCTGCACACGTCAGCAAGGTCCCCCAGCGTCTCCCCTGCACCCGAAGGAACCACAGGCCCCAAGGAGGGGGGGGGCGGAGGAATGGGTCGCAGCGCCACTGGGGGAGGGTGTGGACAGGGGGGGCACTCAACTACCCTGACCGGGGTGGTGTCACTGTTGGGCTCAGGGACAGAGCGGCCATGAAGGAATCTTTGCTGGACTCGTGGCCAGGAGAGCTGAGGGGAGTGGATCTGGAGGGAGTGGATTTTGCGGAATGTGGACTCCCACTCTGGCTGCGTGACTTACGTTTGCCCCCCGACCCAGTGGGTGTGCCTACCTCACCCTGTGTGTGCGTGCCAGGAGGTGTGCGCTTGCCCTGTCCTGCTGGTGTGGTGCCTGTGTCTGGTGGGGTGCGTGCATGCTGATGTCTGGGTGTACGTGGGACAGGCATGGGAGTGGGAAGTGTGGATGGGGCAGGGGTAGGGGGTGGGACGTAGCGCTGCAGGAGACCCACTGCTGCAGTCAGTGTCGAGTCTATGGACCTCAGCAAGTTGCGTTGGTCAGACTGCGCGGCTGAAATGCCCTCCAAGTATGCCTCCATCTGGTCCAGCACTCGGCTGTGGCCATGGAGGACATTAAGCCTCGCAGACTGACCAACCCGCAACTGCCGCAGGATGTCCACAGACTCGGCATTGGTGGCAGCAGTGGAGACAGGGGCAGGGGGTGCGGTGTCTGGCAAGAAGGAGACACGTGGTGACCGAGCACGGCGGGAAGGGACACGAGCAAGTGGGAGGCCGGTGATCGGAATGGAGGGGGCGGGTAGTGATGGAGTGCTGGTGTCAGCTGTGGGACCAGCCACCGCCCCCTCGGAGTGCTCAGCCTCGGACCCGTCTGCGTCATAGTCGCTGGTGGTGTGACTGGACAGGTCCTCCGCTGCACTCCCGTCGGCCTCTGTGCCACTCGATGTGCCAGACAACTCTGCACTGCTGGCACTGGTGCTCGCTCCCTCCTCACGGTCCGTGCCAGTGTCTCCCTTGGTGTCCCCCGACGATGCTGTGGGCAAGGTGAAGAGACAGGAAATAATCGGACACCTGTATACATATGTCACATGAGTCAAATCCACATAGGTCACAGTGCATTGCCTGAAAAGCAACACGAGTAACATCTACAATACAAGGTACATATGTAGGCCCTGCAACACACAGTTGGTTGACCCACCATGCCACTGACCAACTATGGAGAGCATGACACAAAAGCAAATAACATGATATGGATTAGGACAGAGGAGCCAGGCACTGGGGACAATCCAGCACAGCATCTGCAGCACACAGCGTTGGCGTAAAAAGGGATGAGCAGGAACCATGTCTATTAACTGTAGGCACATGCTGCAAAGGTAATACTTAAAAACATGCTCGACATTAATGGGTCACTGCACCTTGAGTGTATGTCCAGACAAACATCACACACTGGCCAGACCTAGCAAGGAGACTCCAGGTTTAGACATGTGGGCCTTGCCCGCACCAACCACCCCCTACATGAGACCATTCTTTGAGACACAGGAAACACTTACATCTCTTAGTATGGAATAAAAACACATGGCCTGCAAGAAATCCTGATTGGACACAAAATACCCCTGGTGCGCCGGGACAAATACATCATCTACAAATGGCCATCATCAGATCATTTTACCAAGACACACAGGCACTGGCCCCCGTGAGTATGAACAAGGGACATTTGGTCAGCCTGTACAGTGGACACATGTAGCAGAGTGTACGTAAATACAAATGGTGCCAGGGTACAATGGCACAGAGCACAACCTATGCTGTAGACACGGAGATTGTCGACATTTTAGGATTACACACATGATACCTAGGAAAAGATGCCCCAGGGGACAGTAGTGGCCACACTACTCCATGGTCCTGAATGGTAATGACTGCAACACAAGCCACCATCCCTGCACTCTGCATATCTCACACTCATGCACATCATGTCACAGGCCACAAAATAGGA
Organism: Triturus cristatus; assembly: GCF_964204655.1. Taxonomy (NCBI): domain Eukaryota; kingdom Metazoa; phylum Chordata; class Amphibia; order Caudata; family Salamandridae; genus Triturus; species Triturus cristatus. The sequence goes on along the minus strand of NC_140594.1, from coordinate 535,446,537 downwards.
CATGCATGCTGTAAGGCAATACACTTTTGAGACACACTCCTATGTCTGGACTCAGCATCAGTGACAACTGACATGGACCCCACAAGTACTGAACTGGACAGGGCACAGGCAAGGTCCCAAAACCTGTTACACACCACTCCCACACATGAAGCTGCAAGCATTGGGCACATCGATAAACTGGCAGCCTAGATAACCTTGTGCAAGTGTGACTACACACAGACCAGGGTACACATGGCAAGGAGGGGAAGGGAGGAAGGACAGCACCGCTACACTTTGGGGACCAGGAACTGCACTGCACATGTAAACCCTGGCAGTGTATCCATGCAACTGTGCACTTACAAATGCTGGTGACACACAACAAACACACATGTATCTACCCCCTTCCTGCTGCTGCTTTTCCTGTAAGCGGCTGTCCATGTCAGGGAAGACAACCGCCAGCACACGCTTGTGGATGTGGGTCAGACGGCGGCGCCCATGGTTCTTTTGGCTCACAGTTGAGTCCCCCAGCAGGACCCGTGCGATCCTCCGCGTCCAGCACCGGATATCCTGCCAGCGTTTCCTCACCTGGGCTAGGCGCCGCTTCCGACCATCCGTCTGCCTCACGGCACTGACGGTGTCCTTCCAGATCTGCTCCTTGGCACAGGCGCTTACCTGTGAGGATGAAAAAGTGAGACAACATCAATACACCTGCGACATGTCACAGAGACACACATTAGGACAAATTGGCTGGTTTTAACAGGGCATAGAATGCATCAAACTCATTACACCTGTGTCATAGGGACATTTTCCTCTGTGGAAGGCAAAATGCACTAGGTGGAATTGTAGAGTACACAGGTGGCATGAGGGGTCCGACACAATCAATCATCCAGGCTCACACTGCGCATCACAAGCGACACCAGAATTATGTGCAGCACCTCAAAGCAGTCACATGCCACAGGCCACTGAGGCGCCCTCAGCAGAGTACACAGACACACACAGCCACAGGACAATCACCTGCCATTGCCGACTGCGGCTACACACCTCACTCTGCACTTGTGCCACTAGACTGGGGGGTGTCACAGGTGTGGGGCTGGCCCATCACCGCAGACACACAGCACTGCTCCCTGCTCACATCAGATGGGCAGGGTATATCCATCCCTCATGCAGCTGGGGTGCTACACTCCACATATGCACTCACCCACATGACAGGGGACTTACACACACACACCAATGTCCAGGGGACAAACACTTCATTTGGACACTCTCAGCACAGGTACACTAAACAAACACACATCTGTGGGTACTGCCACCTGTCACACTGGGGGGACCACAGATTCACATAAGGACTGTAGTAACAACATTCCCAGGAGGATTAGACAGGCAGAATGTGTAATGCCACATGCAGTGATTGTCACAGTACACACAATGCAAGTGAGGAGAGCAGACATGCACCACAGCATGCTCTGGCTGGGAGACATTAGGCATTCCCCCACCCGGGACCCACCCTACAGTACATTGCATGTGTGTTACACCTGGACACAATGGCAGAAGTCACAGTCACAAAAAAGGGGCACAGTCTTTGCTAGTGGACTCAGCACTCACCTGAACCCCTGGTCGACCATACAGCATGGGGTACTGTGGGAGGATCACATCCAGCAGGGCTTGGTTCTTCTCGTGGGTGAAAGGCTGGGCCCTCTCCACAGACCTGGACATGGTGCCAGAGGATACACGAGCAGCAGCAGTGGTGTGGAATCAAAGGTTGTGCAGGCAAGTGCTCTCTCATGGAACCTGGCCGCCTTATATCTGCCTTGCTGCCCTTTTTCATTCACAGGAGTACAGAGTGATTGGTCACTCACATTTGCATCCTATGTTTCCTCCAATCCCTTTAAACCTACCACAGTCAGTGTGTTTGCTTTATTTTTTTTATTGTGCATGATGTCAACTCAACAACCACTTTGCAACAATGTAGAATCTTTCTAACCGACTTTAGCTGGGCACCTGATGAAAAAAATTCTAACTTTAAACTCGGTCTCCATGACAACCAGCATGCATGTAGGGCTTTATACTTGTCCCTCATGTGTCCCCTATGTAATTTGGACATTCACACACAGGTACGGTGAGTTCCAGGGCCCCAGGGCACCCCAAATGCATAGAAACGGCCCGTACACGCGCGTGTACGGGGCGTATCACTATGATTACGCATACGCGAGCAAAGCCATAGTGAAACGGCCCGTACACGCGTGTGTACGGGGCGTATCACTATGGGTATGCATATGCGAGCAAAGCCATAGTGAAACGGCCCGTAGACGCGCTTGTACGAGCCGTTTCACCATGGCTTTGCTCACGTATGCGTACCCACAGTGATACGTCCCGTACACATGCGTGTACGGGCCATTTCACTATGGCTTTGCTCGCGTATGCGTACCCATAGTGATACGCCCCGTACACACGCGTGTACGGGCCATTTCACTATGGCTTTGCTCGCGTATGCGTACCCATAGTGATATGCCCCGTACACGCGTGTGTACGGGCCGTTTCACTATGGCTTTGCTCGCGTATGCGTACCCATAGTTATACGCCCCGTACACACGCGTGTACAGGCCGTTTCACTATGGGTAGGCCTACGGCAGCACTCCCATAGTGATGGGGAACGTACACACGCCCTCAGAGCGCATGTACGGTGCATTTCACACCTGACAGTGGTGACAGGTAGCACACAGAAAGGAATAGAGCTGACATACTTGTCCAAGGCTGGACATCAAGTCATTGTCTGTGCAGTACTACATGTGTGGGGCACAGGTGTGTCAGGCTGTAATGTGGCACATTACTCCTGAGTTGTGAAGGCAATAGATGTATGTATGATATGTGTACAGATGTCATGTGTGATGGTGGACCATGTGCCAGACATCCCCTTCACTCCTTTGACATGTGTGCATGTAGTACAGAACACTTGTGAACAGCGGCACTGCCATGGCACAGTCAACAACACACGCAACTGTCCCCTGATGCCAGCTACAGGGGTTATCACACCTGACATGTGACTACCCACGTTGCACGATGTGACTATGTCATGTATGTGTCGTGTGTTCCCATTAGCTTGCTGTAGGTGTTTGGTCAAATGCATCTGCAGTTGCTGCAACCAACATGTGTCTGTGTGTAGATGGCCATGGCACAGTGTTACACATACCAGGCCACATGTGGAATCCGACGTAAGGTGTGTGTGTATGCGTCGACACGGAGTTTCAAAACAAGGACATATCTGCATCCTCTCAATGTATGTGGGATCATTCTTGAAATGTTATCCTTCATGGCAAGGTGTGTGGTCTGTCCTTTTTCTATTACATGTGACCTGTGCCTCTAGTGTTCCGCAACCTGTCTGTACAATAAACATGCTTCCTCTGCACATATTTGGTTGTCTGTAACTCCTGCAATGCGTCTGCCTGCTCACTTACACTGGCCCACAGCTATTTTCATGGCATGGCATTATGAGGTTGAGAATAAACGTTTGGAGCTCTCTCTTGGTAGGAGTGTCACATGGCTGGCATACGTGTCCAGGGCATAGTGCACAGACCTGACTCTGTATGTAGCATATGTGTATTGCCTGTTGACCATGTTCTCAGTACATTGACATTGGTGGTGTACTGTACTCACTCTTCGTTGTCCCTTCTAATTCACTGCAGGGCTCCGCCTCTCCCTCGAGCAATTCCGGACTTGGCTGACAGGCGGGAAAATGACTGTATACGCCGCTACCGCTTCCCCCAACGTTTGATTGAGGACTTGACGACACGGCTGGCAGCACACCTCCAACCACTACACAGGTATCCTGGTGCACTGACACCCAAGGTGAAGGTGATGGCAGCCCTACATTTCTTGGCCACGGGTATCTTTCAACATACCATTGCCCATGTGGGTGGGATGTCCCAAACCATGTTAAGCCGTGTTCTGCATGATTTTTTTAGAGGCCATGTTGGAGCACCTTGATGAGTTCATAAAATTCCCAACTCCTGAGCAGTTGACAGCTGTCAAGCGTGAGTTCTATGCCCTGGGAGGGATGCCCCATGTCATTGGGTCCATTGATGGAACACATGTGGCTTTGGTACCACCACAGGCACAGGAGGTAGCCTTCCGTAACCGCAAGCATTACCACTCCATTAATGCCCTTGCGGTGTGTCTTGCCAACATGGTGATTTCACATGTCTGTGCTCGTTTTCCAGGATCAGCACAAGATGCGTACATCATGAGGCGTAGCAGGGTGCCTGAAATGATGCTGCAACTGCGCAACGAACGAGCATGTATTGTTGGTGGGTATACTCTGGCAGTCCTGTATTTAACGTCATCTTCCTGTCTTACTGCTTCTCCTGACCCACTCTTGTCCATGATGTTTCCATGTAGGGGATGCTGGCTATCCCAACATGCCATGGCTGATCATGCCTCTCCGCAACCCCCGCACGGCTGCCGATCACCGCTACAACAACGCCCATGGGTGGACCAGGAGAGTGATAGAGAGGACGTTTGGCATCCTGAAGAGCCGATTCCGTTACCTCCACAAGACCGGTGGCGCACTCCCATATGCACCGGTGAAGGTCTGCAAGATGTTCCTCGTGTGCTGCATGCTGCACAACATGGCAGTGGAGAAAGCTGTGCCACTCATCCTGGATCCAGATGAGCAGGACCATCCACCCGTGGAGGATGAAGGGCTTGGGCACGAGGCAAGTGATGTGGAGGAGGAGGATGCGGCAGACGACATGCGGAGTCTGCTCATACACGACTTCTTTGCTTAGTGGTGAGTTCCAGTGTCTGAGTGTGCACGGATTGGGCTGTGTGTGGCATATGTTGCAATGTGTGTGTCCATCTGCATGTCTTCCAAGTGAGTCTGAGGTGTGTTTGGATGTGTCACTCGAGTGATGGTGCAATAGAAGAATGTTTTTCCAGAGTCATCATTGTCACCTAGCATGTTGACAACCTAATACATGTCGAGTACATGCACATGCATGCGGATGTACTTCTTTTGGCTGACTTCTGGTGTGTCTCCCATCCACAGGTACTTGCGCATGCTGTCTGCTGGTGGCATCGTTGTGCTCCTGCTATTGCTCATGAACACAGCAACATGTGCTGAATCAGCGTTACATGCACGGACAAGTTCGAAAATCTCCTTCGGGTAAGGGATGCAGCACGGCTATTTGGGAGTGGTATTTGTTTTGAATGTGTGTGCACTGCTCCTGTTCATGTTTGGTTACTTAGCATACATGTAGAATCACCATGGGGCACATGACCTTGAGCAGAATTCACCTGCATTGATGGTCAGATTTGGTGACAGTCATCTGTAATGGGATTGTGATGGAGCCATCAATGTGTGTAACACTGGCCTCGGAAACATACGGGTTGCACTGGGTTGACATGGTGTGTGAATTCCCCATTAGGGGCTCAATAGTGTATAGCAAGCTCTCCGTGAGCAGCAGGGGGTGTTTAGCTGTAACCCGTCACTTGTGTGCCAGTGCCATGGATTTCCAGCATCTGTGGTGCTAAGGGGGGTGCCAGTGTTGGTCCCACGTGTTCATCCACATGACCTGTGTATGTGTTGACAGAGTTGCATTAGCATTCCGACACACATGAGTAATAAAGGTGTCCCTCTGCCTCCAAGGTGCCCCATCTCTGTCAATAGTGGTCTGTTGCCACTGTGCATGCGGCATGTCTGGCATTGTTCTCAGAGATGGTGCATATGAGTCTATGTGTAGAGTAGCAAGATGCAAGCTGTTTGTCAGGGATTAGATTTTGTATTGTGCATGATGTCCATGGCTGTGTAGGTTTTGTGGCATGTCAGTCTCCACGACGGCCACTGTGCCGCATGTGAATCCATTGTGTGTGTGTGTGTGCCATGTTGAACCAGACATTCCTTCCTTGACATACACCTTTTGCATAGTTCCTTCCTGGGATCCTTGTCTTTGTGTGCTACTTGTGGCATTGTTTACTTGACATGGCGCATGCTGCTGCAGGCCCTGCTGCAAGGGCACCCAGTGTCCACGCAAACGAGCTGGTGTCCATCATGGATTGCTTGCTGACATGTGCTATGCTGATCAGCAACATCTGTGCCTCATGCGGCAGCACACTCTGCATTATGCACAAGATCCCCAGTTCCATCAAGGCAAGAGGGAGACCATCCCCCAGGTCAACTATGGCATCCGTGTCTACTCCTACCCTGCACTCTACGGACATGTGCGTTAGAAATCCCATGATACTTGTCCACATCCAGGGTGCATCTGCACAGCTCTGCTACTACATCCGGCGACCAGGCCACATCAACGTCCAACAGAGACGGTGGGAGTAGATCACTGCCAGCTGCAGGATGGCCTTCTCAATCCACGCACACCCTCAGGATGCAGCCCACACCCACAACACAACCTTGTGGCACTGTGATCCAACACCCAATTGTGCCATCTCCATGCATCCAACCTTGGCTGGCCCACCATTCTCCACATCCACCTGACTCAAGCATGCAGGACATGGTTCTGCCACGTGTCTACACATACCTGGGACTCCAACCCCAGGACACTCCACATGATCCCTGACCTCTGCGCATGACTTTTGCTCTTCTAAATAGGTCTGTGGGCACAGTTGTGCGGGCACCCCCTCAGCTGGTTGGGCCCATCACGGGTGAGTATGGTGCTCCATGTCTGTCTTGGATGGTACATTGTGACCCATGTGTGTCCTGTGCCAGACTCAGACCCCAGGGTATGGTGGTTCGGAGTTGATGCAGAAATCAGGCATGGTTTGACTTTACAACACACACATGTAGTGGAATAATGCAAAAAGACGGCATCATTTTGTGATTGTGATGAATTTTATTAGTGCTGGGGTACGTGTTTGGGGGGGTGACAAGAGGTGCTTGGCGGGAGTGTAGAATCCAAAGTTCACAGGGGGAGTTGGTGTCCTTGCCATTGATAGTCATCAGAGTCTGTGCCACAGTCTTTGTCAACATTGGTCAGACAGTGACCAGCAAGGCCATGTGGCAGAGAATGTCCTTTGCTGCTGTGCTGCTGTTGGGCCATAGGGCCAGGTGCCAGGCCAGGTGACCTGGGAGATGGTGATGTTCCGCTGACTCTCACGGTCTTTTGCGTGGACGACCCACCTTCCTGCGGGGACCCTCTAATGCCTGGCTTGACGGTGCAAGGGACGCTCCGTTAGATGAATCCTTCTCCTCCTCCCTCCCTGTGTGTGGTGCTGCTCTACGCCTGGTGGCACAGGGAGGGTTTGCCAGGCTTTGGGCGATCTGACGGAGGGATTTGCTCAGGTCCCTGTGCACCGCCAAGTGCTCTGCATGTCTTGCCTCCATCCTGGCATGATGCTCGACCTGCAGGGCCTTCATCTCATTGAGGGTCTCCACTACCTGGGCGATGCCTCTGGAGTCACGCCGGTATGCGTCCAGGATGGTTCTGATGTGTGCCATAGCCGGGTCCTGAGCTGGCTGGTCAGGCTCGCGCCTCCGCCGTCCTCCACTCCCACTACCCCTGCCCACTTGCGCCCGGCCTGCCGTTGTGGGCACATCGGGTCTCCGGGACCCCTGAGGGATGGCATTTGCGGTGTCGCCTGCCTCCTCCTGGGTGCCCGGAGAACCTTGTCCCTCCTGGACAGACTGGCTGCGTTGTTGTGTGCGGGCAGGGCTCCTGGGTGTCTCCTGGGATGTGGCAGGAATGGGGGGGGTGGTTGGCACAGTTGTACCTGACGCAGGTGCTGCAGGTGGATGGACACCAGAGGGGCCAGGTTGGTCTGGGTCATCCACGGAGTGGTGAGAGTCGTCGCTGCCGGTGGGGTCCTCTTCATGCAGAGCCTGGTCCTGTGAGTCTTCCCCCCCAGTGTTGGGGGGAGATCGATGAGGTTGACCTGTGTGTGAGAGAGACAGTGTTAATTGTGTCACATGCGACATCCATGTTTCATTCTTTTTTGATTTGGCACAGTTCCTCTGGGTGGTTGGATTTGGCTAGCATTCCTCACACAGTGCACTTGTGCATGGGTATGTCCCTTGGCCACAGCTGTCGACACTTTACCTATGTGTGACACAATCTTAGTTGATGCATCTTTTGGGAACGCAGTCAGCAGTGTAGTGAGCGGGCGTAGCAAGCCATGCAGAGCCGCCTTACGTGTTGCACTGTACGTGGCCAAATGGTGTTTTTCCCATGCTATTTGAGAATGTAGGTAGGTAACTTAACAATTTGTGACAGGGTTCTGATGAACACAGTGGGTAGGTATACTGGGTGTAAGGTTCTGTTTGTGCCTGCAGCACGGATGTACTCGTGCACAGATTGACACATGGCCTAGTGTTTATCAAAGGTTGAAGGGGGGGTTAAGGCACTGCCATACCTTGTCTACATGCACACAGTCCACCTGCTGACGAGCGGACATGGCCACACCACCCAAGGGTGATTTGGTCTCCCTCTGTCTCCCTTTCTCCCTCCCTCTGTCAGCCTCCTCCCTCTGTCCGTCTCCCTTTCTCCCTCCCTCTGTCAGCCTCCTCCCTCTGTCCGTCTCCCTTTCTCCCTCCCTCTGTCCGTCTCCCTCTGTCTCCCTTGCTCCCTCCCTCTGTCTGTCTCCCTGTGTCCACCTCTGTCTCTGTCCCTCTCTCTGCCCCTCTTCCTCCCTCTGTGTGTCACCCTCTGTCACCTCAGCCCAGCTTCCTGGGCACACACAGTTTGCAGGTCTTGCAAAGGCCATTGGCTTGTTCATGTGGGTTTGTTTCTTCTCTGCTGGCACCCATTGGGCGTAGTGTCTGAGTCTGCGCTGCTGCTGTGGCGGTGTGTGCTGACACTCTTTCACTGTGCTGCGTCTTGATTAGCTGTTATGTGCAAATTGTGCCTTCATACCCATGTCGTCCTGCAACGCGGCCACCATTAGTAGGCAAAACTGTACTGTGTGGGGACACACTGTTTGTATGGCTGTGCCCTTAACCATATGGGCTTTGGGCATTGTTGTGTGCTTCAGAGTTGCTCTATGTTAGTTTTGAGGCCCACCCTCCCGGCATCAGGGACATCCTGTCTTGTGTTGGTGTTTTGTGTGGCCTGTGACTTGGCATGGCCTTGCTTGGGGCATGGGGCATGGAGGCGCTAGTGGCATGTGTGTGTTTTTGGAGTGTGGTTGTGTCCGGTGCTGGCTTTGGGGGGGTTGCGTGCATGATTGGTATTTGGGTTGTATATGGCGTTCCCCCCATGTGAGGTGAGTTGTTTGTGTACTCACCAGGCTCTCGGACTCCCCCTAGTCCGTCTACTATCAACGGCGGCAGCGTGGCCATCACCTTCTCCTCCCAGGGATGGTAGTGTACGGGTCTGCGGGCCGGCCCTCCTCCAGTGATGTTGGCCTGGTTGTGCTCGTCCGTCATTTTGCGGCGGACCGTCCTCCGCAGATCGTACCACCTGGCTTGGCACTCATGCCTGGTCCTTCTGGTGGACCCAACAGCATTCACGGAATTGACTATCCTCTCCCACATGGCAGTTTTTTCTGATATGCTGGTCGGTCTGATCAATGTTCCGAAGAGCTGTGGCTCGACTCTGATGATTTCGTCGACAAGGGACTCCAGCTCGTCCTTTGTGAACTTTGGATTCTTGTTGGTGGGCATGATGTGGGGTGTGGGTGTGGATGGTTGTGGGGGTGGGGGTGTGGATGGGTGTGGGTGTGGTTGGTTGTTGGTGTGCAGGTGTGTGTGTGTGTGAATGTGATGAGGGTGTGTTTGTGATGGTGGTTGTGTGAAGGAGTGCAAGTGTAAGGTGTATTGATGGTTGAAGTATGGTGCAGTGCGTTGTCTCTGGGGTCTGGCAGCAGTGGATCTGTTGCAAAGGATCATGGTTTGTGTGTGTTGGGCCTTTTTATTGGTCCATTTGTGGGTGTGGCTGTGTTTGAACTTTGGGTGGGTGTGTTATAAGGAGTGGTAGTGGTTTGGGCCTCTGTTTCTCTGTTTGTCAGTTGCAGGTCAGTGTATAGGATGTATTTGGCCTTGTTGTATATGTTTTGTGGTGTTGTGTGCCTCGGATTGACTGTCCTTGTGTTTTTTTGGTTGGTTCTGGTTCAGTAGGAGTGTTTTTAGCGTCTGTACGGTGCGTACATGGGCCATGTTGTTGTACAGTGCTGTCCTTTGCTATGGCTTAGTACGACTCGTACATGCCCGATGTTGGGTGAGGGTGCTGGTGTGTGGGCCTGGGGTAGGGTGCGTACGAACACGGGCAGGGTGTTGGTCCGCACCGTCCATCGGTGGTGGTGTTTCGCATGGTACATACAAGGGGGGATGGGTGTAGGGTCCGTACATACACGGGTGGGGAGTTGGTACGCTCCATGCATACACTGGTGGGGGTACGGTCCGTACATACACTGGTGGGGTGTTGGTACGCTCCATTCATACACGGGTGGTGGTACGGTCCGTACATACACTGGTGGGGTGGGGGTACGGTCCATACATACACTGGTGGGGTGTGGGTACGGTCCGTACATACACTGTTGGGGTGGGGGTATGTTCCATACATACACTGGTGGGGTGTTGGTACGCTCCATTCATACACGGGTGGCGGTACGGTCCGTACATACACGGGTGGGGTGGGGGTACGGTCCGTACATACACGGGTGGGGTGGGGGTACAGTCCGTACATGCACGGGTGGGGTGGGGGTATGGTCCGTACATACAGGGGTGGGGTGGGGGTACGGTTTGTACATACACGGGTGGGGGTTCGGTGCGTACATCCGCGGCCGGGGGGCATTTTGCGCGTACATGCGGGGTCTGTGGTGGGGTGTTCGGCGCGTATGCGGGCACGTGTCTCCAAGCTTGCTAAGGGTGTTCAGTCCGCACGGTGTTTTTTGCATACAGTTGTGAAATCGAAAGGACGGGAGTGATCGTACTTGCGCGGTCGGACTTCATTTTTCCGATTCGTACGGTAAATCGTCCGGGGATGTGTCGGACACAATTTCCGACCCGAGGACGTGTGGGGGACTTTTCCGGATGTTATTCGTATGGAGTTTTTCCCATGCGAATCGTACTTGCCAGTTTGTACGGTACTTGAGCGACTCGTACGTAAAAAAATACGGATGCGAGTCGTACGGTATTTTTTTTTTCCGAATCGGAATCGGCACCATAGTAATCATACATCAGCAGCCTAGTGAACATATAAGTACTGTTCAAGTTAACATCCACACATAATGTCCAAAAGGTTCAAATATACAGGTAAATCCACTGTAAACATAGGTATGAGACGTGTGGCTGAAGAAGGAAAACAAAATGAGAGAAAAGGGAAATGGCTGTCATGTTTGAATAGTATTTAATGCTCAAAATCTTCAGCAAGTGCAAAGATGGTAATGAGAAGCACATGGAGACTACAACTGTAAGTACTCTATCTGTAGGGTGCATGCGGTAACCAATGCACCCAAGATGGGGGTAGGGGGGCTGCAAATGGAACCAGAACTCCCCTAGTGGCTCAAAGTGAAGGAAGGTTCCAAGGGAGGGGTCCATGTCTAGTCCCTGTGCAAGAGACAGAAGAAATGACAGGCAAGTGCCTTGAAAAAGATGAAATGGGAGAGGAAAGGCAGACCCAGAGGTCATGCCTGTGTGGGCGACAGTTGTGAGGACTCTCAGGGAGCAGACTCTGCACATTTTGGGTGTGTCCGAGGGCACTGCTGGAAAGCAGACTGAGATTGACTGTTGCACATCAAGCCCAACTGGGCAAAATGACATGAGCAAGGATTTATTATTCTCTCACAAGGCCAAATTAAATGAAAACTGAAATAATGTGCATTAATAAAGTAAAAAAACATCCTTATCTGTCATGTGTACCACCCAAACTGGATAAGGTGAAGAAAAGGGTAGGGGAACCTGTCCAGCTGACTTAACATATCACACTCAAGAACCCTTTCCTTTCCTCCTGAATCAAAACATAACAAGAACAGAGTTTAAAAGTTAACATTTTAAGCAGAACATCAGCATAAAGGCATAGATAATTGTAGGCCCTCATTTTAGGCAGTGTAATAAAGAGGCAAGTGTATGTGATAAATCAATCAATCCTCATACAAGTGCACACTCAGTTCTTCATCCAGATGTAAGCCCCTCGGACTTTTTGAGTCCAATTACAAAATGTATCTGCATTCCTTTTTCCTGGGTCTCAGTGTAGTGTTTCCACCCCTGGGATTATGAGGGATTGCTTAATGGCAAAAAAGGAGAGTTAAGAGATGTTTCTGTATTGTTTCTCCTGAAAATGTCTCGCTACCAGTTAATGGGTGATGGCTCTAATGTACTCAAGTATAAGTTTTTTGACTGTGTGTGGTGATGCCTACATATCTGAGTTGGCAGGGGCATTCTAAAATGTAGATCACGAATTGGGAGCCACGTGGGAGAAATTGCGTGATTTTCCGAGTCATGCCCCTCTTAGGAAATAAATCTTTTTTTCTTGTGATACTGTTTTTGTAGGATTTGCAGTGCCCACATGGGAAGAAGCCCTGCAGATTGTGTTCCTTCAATTGGTGCATGAGTGTAATATCGCTGTGAACAAGCATGCCTCCCAGGCTGCATCCCTTACTATAGATGATCATGGGTCTCTCACACACTGAATGGCCTTTGGTAGGTCACTTTTGAGTATGTCCCCATTTTTGGCCGCGATGTGGTGAATTTCATTGGAGTTGTTGTTAAATGTCATTATCTCTCTCAAGTAAGTTTGTGTATCATTGTGGTGATCAGTATTGTTGTCAAAAAGAGTGTTTTCCCTGAAGACATTTTTGACTTTGTGGTTGGCTCTGTTGGGTACCCTTTGAGGATTACTTCTTTCTTTAAATCTCCTGATCATGTTCGATTCCTCCATCATGTAGGCATTTTCAGTATTACAATTGTGTTTGGCTCTCAACAGCTTGCCATAAGGAATACTTCATTTGCGAGTGTCTGGATGGCTGCTGAGGGCATGGAGGAGGCCATTGCTGACAGTGGTCTTACTGAAGAGGCTGGTGTGCATCTCATTGTCAATTATCCCTATTTTGACATCAAGTTATTCTACGATGGTGTTGCTGATGGTGTGTGTGGAAATGAGATTCTAGGGGTTGGTATTCAGTTTGTAAATGAAAAGTGCAGCCTACTCCTCGGTGCACCTCCATATGATGAGCAAATCATCTACATACCTGCACCAAAGAATGACTTGCTCAAGTTCAATATAGCCTTCAATGCTGCTGAAAAAGTCTTCTTCCCATCATCCTAGGAACAGGTTCGCAAAACACATTCTCATTGTGGTGCAGACTACCTGTTTAAATAAGGTACAGTTCAAAAGAAAATGATTGCTGGACAGGCAGTGACGGATCATCTCCAGAAGTATTTCTTTAAGGGCAAGGCATCTGAGGGACCTAGTGCTCTCAAAGTGTTGGCAAGTTAGGATGCCTTTCTCGTGCTCAATGATTGTATATAGTGATTTAACATCCAATGTCACGAGGATGTAGTCATTCTCCTAGCAAAGGCCCCCAATTTTACCCAGAATATCTTTGGTGTCCCTCGCCTAAGAAGGGAGTCCCGTAACAAAATCTTTGAGGAAATGGTCCACATATTTGGATACGTTTTTCAGGGTGCTTCCCCTGGATGACAGAAAGGGGTCTCTACGGGGGATTGTGTTTGTCTTTGTGTATCTTTGGAAGGAGATATAAAACTGGCAAATTGGGAAACTCCTTCCGCAAGTAGCAGTATTTCGCCCATTCAAGGCTACCCTTGTTCTTCCAATTGGTGAGCTTGTCCTAGATCTCAGTGATACTCTTTGCACCTGTTTCCCTATTTATGACCTTATAGTACATGCTGTCACCCATTTTACGTATAGCTTCTCTGATGTACATCTCTTAAGTGAGGAGCACTATGTTGCACCCTTTATCTGCGGAATCTATGACGATGCTAGTGCCTGTGGCTGATGTCTCAATGGCCTATCTTTGGGCAAGGTGAAAGACAATGTTGTTTATTGCCCCTCTTCCATGTTTTGTGACGAAGTCTAGTGAAATCTTTGGTGATGACATCATAGAAAGTGTTTATGTTCTCATGTGGTATGGTGTGTTGAAAAGTGAGACGTGGTTTAAATCAACTGGAGGTCGCATTGTCATACGTTATGCCCATGTTGTCTAACAGTGTATGAAAGTCTGAAAGAACATCCCCCTCGTTCCCACATGTCTCCAGTTCATGCATGGTGAGTAATTGCTCCTTCTCTTTTGCTGCCTCTGGTGGAGACACTGTCACCTCTACCAGCTACTCCTTGACCTCTTCCTCTTTCCCTGTTTTTAAGCCCATTCCCTGGCCTTTGCTCCTTAGGGTGGTTCCCCTGCATGCAGAATGTCGACCCCATCGAAGGAGCCAATATTTGTCAAAAAAGTTGCAGGTTTAAAACTGCACAGTGAAAAATTAATATGCACAGGTTTTAACTAGTGTGAAATAAATACATTTTTATAAATAAAGAAAAATAAACAACATTTTATATAAATCTTACATATTTTTATATATCAGAAGATTCAGGTCCAGTTCTTCTCACCTAGGCAGAGGGCAGCAGGGCAACCCAACAGGGCAGCAATTCTTTCAGAGCAGCAGTTCAGCAGAGTGGCAGCCTTTTGAGCAGCACAGCAGTCCTTCTTCCTGGGAAAGTATTCACAGGTCCAGAAGCATACTAAAGAGTTGGTGCCCAAAGGCCCCCACGACACCAGCCGGTTCCCTGTTCATTGGAAGCTGGCATTGCTCCTGCCCACAGGGAGGAGCTCCTAATGGTGCTCTGGGCTGAAGGGAGTAATATTTTGAACTGTTTCCCTGCCCACATCACTGCAGGCAGGGAAATAGATCAAAAGTCAGCTCCCAGCATTTATTTATGAAAAATAATTAAATTCAAATTCAATAATGAACTTTAAAATATGTTAAATATTGGAAAGAAATTCTGTTGTTGGGAGAATGTTTTCTAAAATTGATTAATGTAATTTTTTTCTAAAAAAGATTATGTTTAATTTGAAATGTTGTTTTATATTTTTTTATTTTATGAGTTTTATTTCTGAGAATGACTTTTAGTGACATATTTTAAGGTTTATGCATATTAGTAAATATTAGTAAACACTATTAATTATTAATAGTGATAAACATATTATTTTATATGTTAATATTTAATTATGAATATATTTGATTTTAGTTTGACTCACTGTGATTTTTTAAAGTAATTTCTAATTTATTTTATGGATCCAAAATTATGTGTGAGTATGGAGTATTGATTGTTATATACCCAATGTTTAATGTGCAGCAACTTGCATAAAATGTTTTAGACTTTAGTTAAAGTAATAAATGTCAGCCCTTTAGTGTCCAACACCTTCCCAAAATTGATATAGATTGGAATTGGAACAGTAAATATCACCCCTTTAGTATCTAACACCTTCATCAAATTGGTTTAAATTGGAGAGGGAATAGTAAATGTCACTCCTTTAGTGTCCAACACTTTCTTCAAAGTGGTTTATGTTGGCGTGGGAATAGTACATTTCTCCCCCTTAGTGTCCAACATCTTTCCTAAATTATTTTACATTGAAGTGGTAATAGTAAATGCTTTTAGTGTTCAAGATCTTCCCAAAAAGGGTTTATGTTGGATTGGGAATAGTAACCTTCTCCCCTTTAGTGTCCCACACTTCCCCCAAATCGTTTTAAATTGGAGTGGGAAAGTAAATGTCACCCAGTTAGGGCATAATTATAAGTCTGGCAGTCCATGGGCCTCCTGACTCATGGGGGTATGGTGGCGGCAGTCTTCGGACCTCCCTATTACAATTAGGGCGGTCGGACAGCCATTGAAAACCACCAGGGAACCGCCGTTCCCTGTTGTTGTTGCGGCGGCCAGGAGGCAGCGATATGCTTGGTGCATATTACGAGTTTCCTCTCCGCCACGGGTTTCTCCCCGATGAAAACTGTGGTGGAAATGACACAAAGGGGGCCCTACAGCCCCCCTTGTGCCTCTGTGCCCAGGGGTACATGAAGGGGGCACAACATGTGCCCCCTGTGTGCATGCACCACAGTTGCTGCACGGCATGGACTTCACAGTCCATGCCGTGCAGGAACTGCTTTTGGCGTTCTCATTGGGGTGCCTATTTTTCAGGGCACCACAGTGGGAACATAAATCAACTTCAGCCAGACACCATAAATACTTGTAATCTAGTGGGTGGCCCAACCACAGCTTTGGTGGTGCACCAGTGGGGCAGATCCAGAGCTGCACCGCCAAACTCACAATCAGACCCTTAGTGTTCAACACCTCCCCCAAATTGGAATTCATTTTAGAGAGAATAGTATATGTCAACCCTTCAGCATCCAACACCTTTCCCAAATAGGTATAGATTGACGTGGGAATATTAAATGTTACCTCTTTAGTATTCATCACCTTCCTCAAATTGGTTTAGATTAGAGTGGGAATAGTAAACATCACCCCTTTTAGTTCAACACCTCAAATTGGTTTATATTGGAGAGGGAATAGTAAATATCACTCCTTTTGTGTCCATTACCATTCCCAAAATATTTTAGATTGGAGGGGGAATAGTACATTCTCACCCCTTTAGTATCCAACACCTCCCCCAAATTGTTTTAGATTGGAGTGGGAATAGTAAATGTAACCCCTTTGGTGTCCAACACCTTCTCTAAATTGGTAACATTTTTTGTAAGAATTGTAAATATCACTCCTTTAGTGTCCAACAACTTCCCCTAATTGGTATATAGTGGAGTGTGAATACTGACTGTCACCCCTTCAACACCTTCCTCAATTTGTTTTAGATTGGATGGGGAATAGTAATTGTCACCACTTTAGTGAACAACACCTTCCCCACATTGGTTAGATTGGAGTGCAATTAGTAAATGTCACACCTATAGTGTCCAACGCCTCACCCAGATTGGTTTATATTGAAATGGGAATAGTAAATGTCACTCCTTTAGGGTCCAAAACTGTTTCCAAACGTTTTATATTGGAGAGGGAATAGTAAATGTCATCCCTTTAGGGTCCACAACTTGCTTAAAAAAGGTTTCCATTGGAGTGTCATTATTTAATTTCATCATTTTAGTTTGTTTTTCCATGTAGTAGGAGTGGTTTGTCTCATTTAATTTGCACTCTTTGAAGTTTAGAAAGATAATTAAAAAAATGGTTAGTTGTATATTTGTAATAAATAACATTAATTACACATTTCTCAATTGTAAGTTATTTTTTCATTCTAATGTATATTTTTTACTTTTTAAATATATACCTTTACATAAAAATACTTATTTATATCCAGATAAATAAATCAATTTTAATACATTTTCATTATTAAATAAACAATGTGACTCATATTTTAATAATATTGTATGTTGTACATTTTCCAGGTTACTTTCTATTGTGTTTACATTTCTTTAATTCTGTTAATATACATTTTCTCAATATCATTTTAACAAGAGTTTTTTTCAATATATAATAAATAATTCTATATTTTTATGCTAATATTTAATTTATACTTAACACATTTTTTAACATTTATGTAACATGTTTGTGTCATGTTTTGCTGCTTTTATAATCTTTTACATTTTTTAATACATTTGCTCAACATTTTTTACTTATTTTCCCATTTATTTCCATAGGTAAATAGTCGTTTTTAGTTTTATTTAGCGGCCATTTCGTTTTAACATATCTTCTATCTTATAGTCTATATTTGTCATTTTTAGTTTATTTACTGGGATCCAGGTTGCAGAAAGGTGATGCTGTTTGCCAGAACGGGTAAGTCCTTTTTATAGGTATTCTGTAGGGATTTGAGAGTAGGACAATGGGGGGTGGTCTAGAGGCTAGTTGTAGTGTTATTTGTGGGTTATTTGTACATTTAGTTATATTAATTGTAGTGTTTTTCACTAGTGTGTAGGTTTTGGTTTTCCTACACTGTTTCAGTAATGTATCGATATGTTATGTTATATTGTGTTATGCTACTTGCTTTATGATGATTCAATCAAGTAATTTGTAAAGCATGGTGCTACCTCGCCAGAGATGTCACAGCGCTCAAAAACAGAGATCGAAGAAAAGGCCACTCAAATCTACACTTGATTAAAGAGCCAGGTTTTTAGCTCTTTCCTGAAACAAGGCTCAGACTCGGCTCTGTGAAGATGGAAAGGCAAGGTATTTCACAGCCTGACTGTCAGAAGTGAAAAAGGCCTAAGACCTCGACCAACCTTAGTGAACCATGGAATGCTCAGAAGTCGAAGGTGGTTAGATATCAGGGATCTCTCCTGTAGGTATCGTTCA
The DNA here is from genome assembly GCF_964204655.1 of Triturus cristatus. Classification (NCBI taxonomy): domain Eukaryota; kingdom Metazoa; phylum Chordata; class Amphibia; order Caudata; family Salamandridae; genus Triturus; species Triturus cristatus. The sequence continues at coordinate 535,428,319 of NC_140594.1, read as the reverse complement.
AGTCTATTTTTCAGGTATCTAGAGCCTTTGCCCCAATGGTTCTGAACGCCAATGTTGGGGCCTAAAACTTAACCCTCCTGGGAATTGGAAGCTGATGAACCTGCCTCAAATAAGTTGAGGTGTTTTGACAGAAGGGTACCCGTCAAATTAGACTGGCACCGCATTCTGAAGTCTATGAGTCAGGTAAACAGGAAGACCAAGATAAAGGCTGTAGGCATGCACTATGGTTTTTCGCGTCTCTTTCGGAAGAAGATGCAATAGTTTCCTTACTGATCTTAACTTCAGAAAGCAAGACAATGAAAATTGCTTGATTTGGGTAGCAAAGGAAAGGTCAGAATTAAACATAAACCGTACACTTCTGTCTGAAGTGGACGGAACCGGGGGAGGATTCACTTTGGCTGGCCACCACAGACTGGAGGGAGGAGTAACCCTCTGGCTGAAAAAAAGCACCTCAGTTTTGTCCGCATTCAGTTTTAAAAAGTTGCCATTCACTCAATTGGCAATGCCTTTTACGCACTCTTTAAAACTGAGAAAGGCTTCTTCTGAATAACCTCTAAAGCAGCTTTGTATCATCTACGTGAGAAACAATCTTAACACCCCAGGTCTCAATAAAGGGGGCCTAAGGAGCCATGTGAAGGTTGAAGTGCAGCTGTCTGGGGGCATAGCCCTGTGGCACCCCACAAACCAGGGGTTTGGGAGAAGTAAAACCTGCAGAGGTCACTCTTACAAAAAAGATCGAATCCAGAATAGCACAGTGCCCAGAAAGCCAAAAAGACTTAGGGCCTGATTACGATGGAACGGAGACCGCCACCAACAGGCTGTCGGAGGCGGTCTCCCTGCAATTGGAGACATGTTTACCGCCCACTATTTTACAATTGTGGGCGGGGTGATGACGGTCAGAAAGGCTGACCGCCTCGCATCTGACAGGCTCCTTGAGCCCGCCGGTGCGGTGGAGGTGCTTGTAGTCCCTACCATGTTGTTGATGTTAGAGGGAGATTACAATGTCCCTTTCCACTGGCCTTTTCATGGAGGTTAACCCGTCATGAAAAGGCTGGTGGAAAGGGACTTTGGGAGCCCATAGGGGCCCCCTTCCTCCCTGGCCCTTGACTTTGGGTGTTGGATGGCACATCTGGTGTCCCAACATATTCCTGCACCATGTGGAAGGCACTCAATGCCACATAATGCAGGGATATGTTCCCTCTTCATTTTTTTGTATTGCGGCAGGTGCTGCAGCACGCAGCACCCGTCGCAATACAAAACATGGGCAATGTGACCGCCACGGTGGCAGTCGGTTGTAATTTGCCCTGTGGGACCACAACCTTGTAGGTGGGCGGTCCCAAAGATGATACAATGGCAGACCGACTGAAGTCTATCCGTCATCGTAATGACCCCCTTAGTGCCTGTTTATTAGCATATTACTAGTTTCCACACCACCAGTGCTCTCTTGGAGGTGCTCATGCCATGAAAATGCTGACAGTGTGGAAACTTAGGGGGCCCTACAGGGCTCCTGTTGCCTCTGGGCCTGGTAATGCATGCATGATGGGCTTCTTTAGCAGTGGCAATAAGAATGCCTACTTCCATATAGCAGTAAAGATACCAGTTTTCAAAGAGGTGTGCCAAATCCTGTTGAGAATATGACTTACAGTAATGGCAGACAATCTGAGAAATTAGGCTGGGCAGGGGTTCTTGGGGATCCGGATTTACATTTCAACAACTCCTTGAGAGAATTTGGCTAGAATTCCGAGAGAGCATATGATGGAATAATGGGAGACGTCAGCAAATCGATTGAGGAATGTAGAATAAAGTTTTTGAATTTTTTCTTTGAAGAAATCGGAGAGGCTACTTCAGTTTACATTAAGGATCCTTACCCTGGGTGTGGAAGGAAGATGGCGTCCGCGTGAGCAGTCGTGGCGGCAGTGTCCTGTGAGCTGAGCTGGTCCTCTAAGAATGCCACGATACATGACTGATAATATGATAATATGATCGAGTGACCGAGTGATCTAGTGATCTAGCCCCGTCTCAGCGTACATACCCTCTGCAACCTCTACCTCTACATCTACATCTGACGATCTACTACCATTACATTTTACTTGCTCCTTTCTACAATGTTTTGGTGCTCCGGTGCTCCAGCGTGGTGTTACCTATCGAGAACGGCATTGGGGGCGGAATTGGGAAAGCGGCTGTGTCCGGAGCCCTGGAGGGCTATGCTGGCGGCTAAAGAATGGAACGATATGGGAAACTCGGCGCGACTTGGATCAAGAACCCAGCCGTAAGTTGGAGTTAGAGTCGGAGTGATTGCCTGTATCGCCGTGCTATTCGATTTGACTTGAATATTTCGACTGTTTGATTGTTCCTGATTACCTTGCTGTCGTTGCCGCTGCTGTTGCTAGTCGTCGCTATACTATATGGATATAATGACACAGCGACAGTTCATTCTCTACAACTCTGTTACTCCGCTACTCTACTCTACTCTGTTCTCTGAGTTCTGCTGGAAAATAATAAGGATTGATAGACTGATTGCCTGCCTGACAACACACTGTTCCTGCCGTTAGTGTGAAAATACACATGTTCATTGGGAAAGTAAATCGGCTGCCCGTAGCATGCCTGCCTGACATATTCTTACCGTCTTACCATCTCTGCCTCTACCCCTGCCTCTCTCGTACCGGCCTATGCCGGCTCTCTTCCCTGGTCTGCCTCCTCGGGTCTTGGGCGTCATCTGCAGACAAGTGAAGACTGTCCTTTTAACTCAGTTCTCAAGCGTCAACGCGTCCTACGTGATTTGCTGATTTGCTGACTTGTTGTCAAGGAAACACTCAGACCTCTAACCTCTAAAAAAAAAAAAAAAAAAAAAAAAACTTATAAAGGGAAAAATCGAGAGAATTAACACAGATGCTGCCTGGGAGCAACAACCTCAGACATAGACATAGACACAGAACGAAGAGGCTGTGTATTTTTTTTTCTACAGTTGAGGGAACTGAGAAGGGAATTGATGCTCAAGACTCCCCCTCTACTATATATATTACACGTACATCTACCTCACCAGCCAGATTGGCTTTTTTCAAGACTGTGGCAGCAATCAAAACTGTCTCTATACTGGTGTCTCTGTCTCTGTCTGCAATTTTATCTGGAGTCTTGAATAAGAAACAACTACAGGGGCGAGATCGGTGGGGTACACCGATGCTAGGAATCTGCCAGATTTTTCAGGAACGGATTCTGACGCCCCCTAACCCCACCAAATCCTATAAAGCCTATAAACCTTCAGATATGGAAAAGAATATGGAAAAAAATATCGGAGAGAGCCGGAACAGAGGTGACAGAGGGCTAGAGCCCAACCTGGAGAAAGAACAAATAAGCCAGAAAGCACATACAAGGGTAGCAAGCAATGCCACCCTTAACAAGGAAGAAGGGGGTGAGGCAGCTGAACTTTTAGGGGGGGAGACCTCGAATGCGTCTAACCTGGAGAGTGCGGAATTTGAGCGGACACTTGCTCAACAAACGACCAGCAGACACAAAGGCCCGGAAACCAGAGGAGTTAAAGCAAAAGAGAAAGAGAAAGAGAAAGACCTGGAAAAAGACTCGGCTAACGACCTGGTTAAAAACGTGGCTCAGGAAAAAAGTAAAATTAAAGATAAAAATATGGAAAAAAAATTGGAGAAAGAAAAAGAAAAGACCAGACGAAAGGAGAAAGAGAAAGAGAAAGAGAAAGAGAAAGAAGTTGGTAACACTAAAGAGAAAGGGTTAACAACAGAGGAAGATTTCAAACTGGAACTAATGGCTAAAAAAGCTCAAAGACTACAGACTATAAAAAACTTAAAAGCAGCTGCAAAGAACACCTGCCTAATAGAATCATCGCAACCAAGAATCTCTAACATATTTAGCCCTTTGCACAAGGATGGCCAGAGTGTTATAATGCTGAAAGCTGACCCCAACATAAACCATGAAAAGACAACGACACCCATAGAGATAGACACAGAAAACCGGAGAGAGGAAAGGGGGCAATGGGAACAAAAAAAGGAACTTCTGAACCAGGACAGGAAGGAGCTAATACCCTTTCCCAACTCTCTTAATTTACAAGATCCTCCAGCGGGGGAAAAAATACATTCTCTCTCGAATGAAGACTCCGACTCAGATTTGTATGAAACAGGAATGTCTATCTCTAGTGACTCTAGTCAACTAAGCAAATCAAGAGAATCGAGTCCAAGTACACGAAGGGGAGCCGTATCACTGGAGATCTCTGACACTAACGACTCAAGAGTGCTTAGCGAAATCAACATAAGGAAAAAAATAAAAAGTGGGGGGGGGGGGGGGGGAAAGGCCAAAACACAAAAGAGAACGAGACATGCTGAACGAGGAAACTACAGATCCTGGGAATAATACGGACCACGCTAATGATAGATCTAATCCTCCACGAAGAAGTCCAAGGACTAAACTAGCAGAGGAAACACCATGTCAAAACTCAGATATGCTGGAAAATCAAGAAATATATCAAGTTAAAACCCCCGAACCCTCGCTGAGCCAGGTGCTTTGCTCAATAAAAAACTTCCATGAGGATGTAAAAAAAGAGAGCCAAAAGAATCGCATAGCAATTGAAAAACTACAAGGTACTGTTAAAAAAGTGGGTAGTATTTGCTCTGAGATCTCGGAAAGAATGGTTATGGTAGAAACTCGCACGGAGAATCTTGAAACTGATGTGGCGACGCTTCAAAAAAAGGAAACAGAACAAGACGGAGTAATAAGAGATCTCATGGCCAAAGTGGAGGATCATGAAAACAGATCCAGAAGAAACAATTTAAGGCTTCTTGGAATCCCGGAAAATTTTGAAGGGAATGATGCCAGAGCGGCCATGGTTGCCTTACTAAAAACATAATTTCCAGAACTTGATGCATGGGATATGGAGAGGGAAGTCCAGCGAGCCCATCGCTTCCCCTTAATGATATCAAGAAACTCTAACAAACAAAATAAATTTCCAAGGGCAATGCTGGTCTACTTTGGGAACTTTCTCCTTCGTGAAAAAATTTACGATCTTGCAAGACCTACTACCCAAAGAGAACATAAGGGGTTTAATTTTTTTGTCAGACCAGACTTCGCACATGCTACTGTGGAACGAAGGTGGAGAATGCGCCAGCTATTTGAACCATTTGAAAAAGCTGGAGCAAAAATATTCCTTCAAAATCCAGCACGATTGAAAATTATATTTAAAGGGGTTACAAGAAATTTTAATAGTGAAATACTGGCAGAGAACTATCTACGGGAAATCTCAGAGACAGCCTCTCGACACTCAGGGAAATAATTTAAATCAAGCATATATCTTGTAGTAAAAAAGAAGATATCTAAGATTAATTAATTATTATAACTCTTATATTGTAGTAGATACACGTTGGGGAACCTGTGGAATTTAGCTTGATTGGCTCGGGGAATCTAAATGTCTTAGGATGTGGATCATCCATAAAAGTAAACATCATATTTACTTTAAAATAGCTTAGTTCACAGGACCTGCTTGCGCAGATGTCACACCCCTGGTCCAGACTGGCCCAGGTAACCTTCAAAGGTGGTGGTGGGTGGGGGGAGGGTAAAGGGGAGGGGGGAAATCCGGACAGGTTAGACATAAAGGGTAGTAAATTTATGTTTAAAAGGAATAAGGAAACGGTTGTAGGGATCACAGGAAATCTGAACACATGTGAAATAAAATACGGCACTCTTGCTTTATCAGTATGGCTGTGATAAAGGTATTATCTCTGAACATAGGTGGTTTAAATGACTTTAAAAAAAGGCAAATGGTTGCTATCGGGCTACAAAACTGGGGAGCTAATGTCGTGTGCATGCAGGAAACGCATATTGAAGGATCCCAGAGACAGTTGTTAAACTCACTAGGCTACAAATTGGTGTGCGCTACTTCACAAGGGGTTAAAAATCGCGGTGTGGCTATTCTGGCTAAAGGGAGTGGATTGGTGTTTAATAATTCTAAAACCGATAAGTTTGGCCGTTGGGCTATCACCGATTGTAATCATCAAACAGGGCAAAAAATAACAATTTGTGCTATTTATGGGAGCAATATAGATGACCCCGCGGTTTTTTATGAGGTCTCCAATGAATTAACACACTGGCCTCTTCCGGCCCTGGTATGTGGGGACTTCAATATAAACCTCCCCACTAATTGGTCCTTAAATGATGACTGGGTCTATAAAGGGCGAAAACCCAAAGTATTCCGCTCTCTTAGAGATCTATGTCTTATACATGGACTTGTGGATAGCTGGCAGACTGCTAATTTTAACACAGGCGACCCTGGATATACCTTTTATTCAAATCCACATCGTACACATACCAGAATCGACTACATTTTACTCTCAAGCTCATTAATTAGGACCTCCCAAACTGTCAAATTGCCCCGGATATTATCTGACCACAACCCTCTTTTTTGCACATTGACTACTAGCTTAGCTAAATCAGAGCCTAACCTGTGGTCATTTGAAAAAGCATTATTATATGATCCTCAGTATCTTACCCACATGAAAGATTGGATACCAAAATTCCAAACAGAAAATATTAATAGCTCATCAATAGAGGTTGTGTGGGACACGTTGAAAGCAGGGGTCCGGGGCGAGACTATGTCATATTCGCTTCGAATAAATAAAAGAGAGAAAGAAGAATTAAGGAGGTTACAGGATGAACTTACAACAGCAGAAATCGGACTCATTAGTGCTAATAGTAATGTAAATATGACCAGGGATTTCTATAATATCTTAGCCCAAGTAGCAGTTGCCAAGGCAGCTATTACTAATATTTTTACAGATAAAGCAATCCGCAAAGCCACGGCACGAAAAGAACTAGTTTATGAAGTTAACGAGCTAGTGGGACATCAACTGGCAATGCAACTACGACAACAGGCCAATGCTAATTTAATAAGGGAGATTGTAGATCCAGTGGAAGGTCTGTTAAAGGACCCAGAGCTGATCAAGCAAGCATTTTGGAGGTTCTATAAAGAACTATACAATGACAGCGGCTATGGAGACACCATAGAAATAGAAAGATACCTAGAGAATTGTGAAACCATTAAACTTGAGGTAAATATGCAGATGGCTCTGGAGAAAACACCAAACATGGAAGAGGTCCTGACAGCTGTTAAGAGCCTCCCTAAAGGAAAGGCAACAGGGCTGGACTGCATCCCATCAGAATTTTATAGTATATTTTTGGACAAAATAAAACATACATTTAGTGATCTAATCACACATATCTTTTCTGGGGGTGAACCTCCCGGCTCTTGGTCTAAGGCAAGAATTGTTATTTTTGCTAAAAAAGGGAAACCCCCAGAACAATTAGGATCATATCGCCCAATAACCCTTATAAACGCAGACTCTAAAATATACTCTAAAATTCTGGCAAACAGAATTGCGCCTATAATACACAAAGTCATTCATCAAAAGCCAACATGGTTTCGTCCCCGGAAGGTCAACCATAAATCACATTCAGAGGGTTATCACACTTTTCGATGGAACAGAAACTACCGGAGACCCTATGGCCCTGATACTTTTGGATGCAGAGAAGGCTTTTGACAGGGTGTCCTGGCCGTTTCTCTGGAAAGCAATGGTGACGATGGGATTTCGATCCAAGTTTACTCAAGCGATACAAAAAATGTACAATAATCCTAGAGCCGTCGTATCTGTTAATGGAAGTCTAACTAAGGAAATCGTTGTTTCGAGAGGAACTCGCCAGGGATGCCCTTGCTCGCCATTGCTCTTCGCTATATATATAGATTTTTTCATCCGCTACCTAGAGAAAAACAATCATATAATCCCTATTGTATCACAGGGATATGTAACAAAAACATTAGCATATGCAGACGATATTGCTATAGTTACTGCAGACCCTAAGGTGGCAATGCCGGCCATTGAGACCGAGGCCAGGAAATTTGGACTGGTCTCTGGCTATGCGCTAAATCAAGGAAAGACACAAATTGTCTTAAACCAAAAAATTCTGATGGACGACCCTAGGGTCGTGCTGGGAGCGACATACTTGGGGGTGACAATCTCTTCAAAATTAGAGGAAGTGGTGGATTTAAATCTTAAGCCACTACTTAACACAATACAAAAAGATTTACGACGGGTAAATAATCTCCACCTTTCCATTATTGGAAGAACTAATGCAATTAAAATGGTGTACTTTCCAAAGATCTTGTATGTATTCAGGGCAATCTTCCTAGAAATTTCAAATCAGTGGTTTAAAGTAATGGAACGTATCTTTTCTAGATTTATATGGTCATACGCACAACCCCGGCGAGCATATAAATTTCTTACTCTTCCCAAGGATAGAGGTGGGTTAGCGCTCCCCAATTTACGGAGATATTACTGGTCTTGTGTACTACTATACAGCAAGGAATTATTACAAGGATGTAATAATACAGAGGAATACACCGCCTCAATCTTTCAGTTATTGGTCGGGGAATCCTGCTATGGCTATTTCTGGAAACACACACATGACAGCTACTATAAAAAGGTTAAATTTAAGACTCTCTATAGCTCCTTTAAGGTATGGAAGGCTGTAAAAAAAGTGTTAGGAATTGGACGATTTTCATACTATACCCCAGTATTAAATAACCCAATGCTTCCATCAACTATCTTTAAAGATAACTGTGTTAAAAAATGGTACAACCTGGGAATAATACAACTAGGGGATTTTTATATTAATCAGGGGATTAAATCTTTTGAAGACTTGAAAGGAGAATTTGGCCTAGATTGGCGGGATTGTTTTAAATTTCTTCAGATTAGAGCCTTTCTAACTCATAACTTTGGATTAAGAAACATCTGGGAAAAATCTACGATTCTAGAGATAATTATACATTCCAAGAAACAGTCGATTGGTGGAGTGTATGAGTCGTTGCTGGATAAACTTCCGGATGATTTAGATAAAATGGCAACGAATTGGCAAAATAAACTCAGTATTTCTAAAGAAGGATCTCTAGACTCCTATAAATTAGCACAAACACTTCTTATCTCCACCAAACTTCAGACTCAATTTTATAAAACCTTCTTTTGTCTTTATTATACACCGAACAAGATTGCAAAATGGGGAACTGGCAATGGGACTTGCTGCCCGAGGTGTAATCTATTTAAAGCAGACTCTATCCATATCTTTGCCACCTGCCCAGTGTTAATACCTTTGATACAAAACATAGAGAGGTTTTTAACTTCTGTCCTTCATAGAAAGATTGTTCTGCCTCCAGAGGCAATGGTTCTTGGGGTTGTTGATACAGAAATACTTGAGGATGGCTATGATCTAGTATTTGTGGCCATGGCCGTCTGGCGGCTATGCCTAGCATCGGCCTGGCTAGATCCGATACCACCCACCTTTCAACAATGGTTAGCTAGGCTATTAGCGCTGCACAATATTGAGATAGCTATTTATAAACGGAAAAGCAGAAAGCGACGGGAAAGGGGTATGAATATCTGGACTCCTCTTACACTTTGGCGAGATTTACAAATTTGATATATTACCAATGATGTAATATGCTTATGCCCTTTCTTCTTCTTATTTATCTATTTATTTATTTATTTATCTTCTTGTTTATGTTACTTTATTTACTTTTGCCTTTGGAACAATTCCTGTAAGATTAGTTATAATAGCTATGTAAATATGATAAACATAAAAATGTATGATGTAAAAGTATAAAATGTCTACCTGTCGGGGGGGGGGAGGGAATAAAAATTTGTTAAAACCAATAAAAATATTTTTTTTAAAAAAAGAAATCGGAGAGGCTAGTGCAGAGGGCAGGTGAAGGATGGAAAGCACTTTTAACAACTTCTGGTTAAATAAAGGATTTGACAATATTTAAAATCTTCCCTGGAAGAGTTAGCCGCATTTTCAATGTGCAGCGAGAAATGCTCACATGCGAGCCTTTGAAAAGCACTCTCACCATAGGACTGCCTGACTTATAGTCCAATCCGAATACAGCAGACAGCCAGGCTACAGGTTTGGTGGTCTTGGAGCGGGGCACTGGGTTGGCAACCCGCTGTAAGACCGCTGAACTTGCAATCAGGCCCTTAGTATTTGCTTTCCTTTCTGGGATGTTAATTATCTTGCTCTTTCTCTCATTGTGTCTCAAAGAAGTATAATAGTATAAATAATTAAAAATGTTAAATGTTTATAAGTTTGTTATTTACATATAAAATTATGCACCTACTTTTATTATTTATACTTTCATGTTTGTTCTTCTTTGATGTTTCACATTCTTGTGCAGCTTTTCCATTCTAGGTGTCATAATGTGGAGCAGATACTTTTTTTTCTGTTGAAAGAAAAGTGTCAGTTACGTGTTAATTGTTTATTTGCTGGTAGTTTCTATAGGTTTGCGGTTGTTAGAAATTTTTTAATTGCTTTTGGGATTAATTTTTATTTTTTAATAATTTATATATATTTTCTATTTTATGTCTTTTTTCTGGTTTTTGATTAGTGTTGCTTTTGGGCAGTTTAGCACTTATTGAAGTTTTAGTATTTCCTTTGAGAAAGAACATGTAAAGATAAAGAAGTTGGAAAGTGTTTTGTTAATTATTAGCTATTTTACACTTTGAATTACAAGTAAGTTTTAGTTTAAATATACGTTTTACTTCCCATGCAATGTAGTTGTCAAGATGTATGTATTTATTTTTTAGGCTCTGGTCAGAGAATCCGGCAGAGTTTTTCCGTCTTGTAGTTTATTTTTTATTTTTGAGTATTCCACCCATTACATTTGTGTAGCTTTTATATTGTTGATTTAATTGTTTGTGTGAATTTTATGGTTAAGTTTGTTTATAGTTTGATTTTATTGGCTTGTTATAGTTTGAGTTATGTCCTTCTAAGGTAGTTGCAAAATTAGATTGTATTTATTTTATTTATAATGTTTAATGAGTACTACAATAGTTTTGAATATATATTTATATATATATTAGATTGTTTTATAAATGTTTGCAACTTATGTAAATAATTATTTTTCCTTATATTGTTATATATTTATTTATATATTTTAGTAATGTAAATTATATTTATTTTGGTGTTGTCATATGAGTTTTTTATTCAAACTTTTATATATTGTTTAATAAAATTATTTGTTTAGCCCCTTAACTGTTAGGCCTTTTTTCCCTCAGTGCTCAGTCCTTGTTTGGCTCTTTGGTGACGTCCTCACTTAGGGCTCCATTCATTTTTTTCCAGATAAGATATCCAAGAAAATCTGGGTCCTGTTTTTCCAACATCCTGGGCATTTTAAAGATACCCAGGATGTGTGGCTTCCCCTGGAGTTATTTGGAAAAAATGGGGAAAAAGTGATCCAGATAAAAGTATCTGGTTTGTTTCCTAAATATGGCATTCACGATTGCTTTACTGCACTAAAGTCACCATCTTCCCAGCTTTCAGGAACATGCAGAGCTGTATCAGAAAACCTAAGTCTGTACCACAGTTTTTGCATTTTCTGTATTTTTTTATGCTCTCAACCTACTTCCAGTTTTCAGTGGAAACCGGAGTAAAACCCATGGGTGATCCAGAACAACTAGACAGAATTTCGAATTCAGCAAGTTGTCATATGTGTAGATCCCTCAAGGTTTTTCCAAGGAAAATACCTGTTGAAATGAAGAAATATTGAAAATGGTAACTTTTTATCATGATGGCTGATTTACAAGACCAATATACCATTACGTACGCTGGACCCTTCTGGCTGCAGGGACATTTATATGGTTTGTAGGCTGTCCTAGAACTCAAGTTATCCAGAGGCAACAACTGAGCTACACCGTACAATGGTTTTTCATTGAGTATAGACCAATTCATACAGCGAAATAGGCAGAGTGAAAAATGGTTGTCTAGAAAACATATGTATTTCTGAAATGGGCACAAGACATGGAGTTTATAAGTTGTGGTTATATGTATTTCTCCAAATTTTTGGGAACCTGTACTAGCGTATGATTTATAGAGTATTTTTCTAAATGTAATGTTTTTTTTACACTGGTTTAAATTTAAAAGGCAAGTTTCCCGGTAAAAATGGTACTTCACTTGTGTGGGTTGGCCTGGTACCCGCGACAGAAAACTGGCCAAATTGTAACATGGATGCATTCCATTATTCCCTGAGCCTTTTTTTTCCAATGTGGGTAGCTCTGGATTTCAGACTGCTCAGTCAGCACCTAGGGAAGCCTAGCCAACCTGTACATTTTAAAAAATCTAGACACCTAGGGATATCTACGGTTGGCTGACTTGCATGGCTGCTCTCACCACGTTTTTTACCCAGAATTTCTTGATAACCTCAAACTTTGTTTTAGAAAAATAAAAAACCCTCATATTTCTGTGATGGAAAGTTCTGGAATCTGCGGGGAGCAACAAACTTCCATCCAGCAAGCATTCCCCCAAGTTTTACGATAAAAATGGTACCTCACTTTTGTGGGTAGGTGTAGTGTTCATGATAGGAAACCACTCAAAATGCAACATGGACGCATTGCATTTTTCCACTGAAAAACGTATCCTTTTTTGGTGTGGGTAGCTCTAGATTTTGGACTTAGCTTAGCCAGAACCAAGGGGAACCTAGCCAAGTTGTACATTTTTGAGAACTAGACTCCTATGGTTATCCAGGGTGGGCTGAGGTGCATGGCTCTCATCACGTTTGTTTACCCAAAATCCCTTGCAAACCTCAAACCTTGACTACGTCACCAGTAGGTAGTTATAGTTAGGACCTATTATCCATCGGAAATCCGCAACATTCTATTCCCAATAAGTCTGGCGCCAGTTGACGAATCTTCGCGAAATATTCCAAACTTTTGGCCAGCTCTGGTCTGCTCCTATCCTGAAAGTTTCATGGCGATTCGTCAAGCGGGGGCCGAGAAAAAACTTGTAACCCTGGGCGTAGTTCACGAAGTAGCACTTCGAGAAGCTACGCAAAGTGCAGTTCGCACTACGCGAGCTACGCGTAGCACTTCGCGAACTGCGTAGTACCTTGTTCGCACTGTGCCAGATGTCGTTTTCAATGATTGCACAGTGCGGACAAGCAACCGGCACTGTGCAATCATTGAAAATGGCATCTTGCACAGTGCGAGCTGTAGTTTTCTGCTGCTCGAGTAGATTTGTACTCGAGCGGCAGCTTTCTCAACGCAAACTGGTAGTTTCTCATTGCGAGCAGTCGCGAGCATACGGGACCACTCGCAATGAGAAACCTGACCTCCTCACGTTGGGAATCTCGCTGGGAGGTTTATTTTCCATGCTCGCGATCGCCAACTTGATGTTGCTGATCGCGAACAAGGAAAAAGTCTCGCCGGGATGTAATTTTGCTTGCTCGCGGTCGCCAACTTGACGTTGAGGACCGCGAGCAAGCAAAAAATGACCGCAGCACTACGCAACACTACGCTACGCGTGTTCGCACTGTCCTACATGCAATTTGCGTAGTGCGAAGTAGCGCGAACTTCGCAAACGACGCGAGCGTAGCATAGTGCTTTGCCCAGGCTTAGAAAAAAGGGGGTCCCAAAACACGTTTTCCCCATGCAATTTCCTATAGGACCTGTTGACGCAGCTACAGCCCGAACTGCTGAACGGAATTACACCAAATTTGTCAAAGAGGTAGTCCTCAGTTCAGACTCATGCCTTTTGCATAAATGGTGTAAATCCGTTCAGTATTTCCTGAGAAAATTTGAGTTAAAATGATAGATATATCTATGGCCTCAGAAGATCCGCGCACCCTATGCGCACCCTGAGCGCACCCTCTGAGAACCGAGTGCGCACCCTTCCAATCACGCACTGAATGCTCATTGGCTGTCAAGTGTCTGTCTACATTCGAAACCAGGAACTGTTGGCAGCCATTTTGTGCCTTGGTAGAAGCAAGGCTGATTAAGTAAGGAAAATAAGTGTGTGAAAGATGTAAAGGGGGCAGGGTAGAAATACTCTGACCCTCTAGTGTTGCTTAGGGGGTCCCAGAAGAACCCCCCAGGCCCCCTTTTTTTTATTTTTAAAAAGGCAAAATGCACGCAGGGTGCGCGGATGCGGCCAGAAAAAAACAACAACCCCGAAGCGAGGGCTTCCGCGCTTCCTTAAATCCCAAATCCCAAATCCCGGGGGCAAAATCTGTATAAATTAATGGGGGGCCCGGGGGGGCTCGAGCCCCGGGGACCGCTACCCCGGGCTTTATTGTTTGAGGGAGGGGGGCTGCGTGACCCCCCTCCTGGAGCCCTCGAGGGCCCTGGGATCACCAACCCCCAGGGCCGGCTCCTACAGTGTCCTGAGGTGCCCACCCCAGGACACTGTTGTTTGCTATGAGAGGGCTGGAGTCTCCCGCCCTCCCATAGCAAACTTTGTTTGGATTTTGAATGAGAGAGCAGGGAAACCTGCTCTCTCTTTCAAAATCCAAACGATATTGCTTTTCCACACGGGGAGCTGCATGTCAGCAGCTCCCCATGTGGAAAAGCAATGCCGGCTCCCGAAAAAAGCGGGGAGCCGGCTGGGACTGTGGGGGCGTTGGGGCTCCCCCCACGGTCCCCAACGTTTTTTAATAAACCCCGGGAGATGGGGTCCCCGTGGATAATAAAAATTAGTGATGGGGCTATTTTATTTTTTTACCGTAAAATTAGGAGTCGCGCATCCTAACGTGTTGGGTGCACGATTTCTCTCGCGTAGGGTGCGCGGTTCCTAACGCGTTAGGTGCGCGGATCCAAGGAAAACAAACAAAAGTTTTTGGAGGTAAACATCAAGCTTAAATGTTTCGTTCTTGAGTGGCTCTAAAAAGAGCCGTTGTGTTCATTGAGAGTTTTTGGTACTTATAAGTAAGTACCTATACAGAGTCTAAAGTTGTCGAGGAAGACTCTGTTTCCTTCATCAGTAGAGTGTACTCCATCTCTCCTATACATCTCTTGCATATGAAAGCGCAGATTGTTATTGTAAATGGACCCCATTCTATAGTCTTGGAGAAAAGCAGAAACAGATTTATTCACATGTTTCCTAGCTTTCTCAATCTGTGGACAAAAATGATTGGACCAGTTCCATTTCTGCCTTTGGCATATGTTAGAATACACAAAGGCAGTTTTGGGAAAAAGTGAAATCAATTCTGCAAAGGTGTCCTTCATAAGGATTTCCAGACCTACCCCAGTCAAAGTGCCTAGGTCACTGCCACCACAGTGCACTTTTATGAGGTCAGGGTGTTGGAGATGCATAAAGGATTTTACCAATGGCATCAATTGGTGCCACTTTAACCCTCTCTGTCCAATCCATTTAATGTCTACATTTGGCAATCCTAGGTCTTTGTGAATGCCTTTGTTCTCTGCATACCTTTGGCTCCAGAAAATATAGCTGTGTCCCACAATCCACACTCTAAGCATCTTGAAGGGCGGTCTGGATGCACTCAGATGGTCTCTGTAAATGAAATGGCAGTTTGAAAAGTAAGATTTTTCTAAAATGGTGGCTAAGATGCAGTTTTGAACAAAGACAAGAAATCATTGGTTGTTTGACAACCTTCTACACTGAAAAGTAGGGTGCATGTTTCTGTTTTTTAAACACATGATTCTTATTGGTGAACAAAAACTGATTGAAAGGAACATTATATATGATATGCCGATATGTTGGAAAGTCAAGCACACTTGCTGTTTTGATTAGCAACATTGTGTGCTGAACTTGTGACCTGTGTGCTCAGTTCAGTGTTCCATGACCTGTTTCTATGGTAACAGGCAGAAGGCAGATTGGGGTAGAGTTCAAATTTATGTCATTTGGAAAGGGTTGAAATGTTTAACCAATAGAAATGTGTGTTAGCTTTTGAATTAATGTGGGAAGGAATGTGATTTGATGTTTACATGTATATGTGTGGAAAATGAGAGGGAAACCTTGCCATTCTTTGGTTTTGCAGACAGGTGAACAGTGCAGAGATTCTGTATAAGAAAATCTGGTGTGTGACTGATATACTTCTTAATCTACAAAACAACTTGAAAGGTGTTATTTAATTGTGAGGGGATGTATGTGGTCTATTTTGATTTTAATCAAACTAATGTATTTCTCCTGCTAAGGTGCAGGGAGTACTTTTTTTGTCTACAATCTTATTGACAGTGTGTGTGCATGTAGAAACCATTCTGTGATAAGCCTTTGTGTTTTTCATGTGTTTGCAGACAGATAACTGTGCTGCTTTTATATTTTGGTACAATTATAAACCAGTCATTGTTTATGAATTTGCAAAATGAGTCATGTTTCTACACTAAAATGTAGTACTCGTAGATTAAGAAATGTGTTTTGGTATAGTGCAAGGGATAGTGTTGTTTGTCTAGAATCACACAGTGAGTCTGTGTGCATTTAGGAATCATTTTGAGAGAAACATGTTGGTACTAATGTGTAGTAGAAAATGTTCTGTAATGTGTGCAGTCACCTTAGATCTTGTAGACTAGTAAATGTATTTTGTACAAGGGATATTTGGCTGTCTACTATCACACTGTGAGTCTGTGTGTATTTGGGTAAGCATTGTGAGAGAAGCATTTGGTAACATCATGTATTTGCTTGCAGATAACTGTTTTAAAACCTGTCATGTTTTTAAGTTTTAGTAGCATTAGAAGCCAGTCTTTGCTTATGCATTGATAAAATGAGTCAGGCATTGACAGTAAAGTACAGTACTGAAATATGTAGATTGTGTGCAGTCCCCTTACCCCTTCCAGAGTAGTGAATGAGTTTTGGTAAAGTCCAAGGGATAGTGTTGCTTGTTTAGAATCACACTGTGAGTCTGTGTGCATTTGGCCAGCCATTGTGAGAGAAGCATTTGGTAACATTGTGTATTTGCTGACAGATAACTGTTTTAAAACCTGTAATATTATCAAGTTTTAGTAGCATTAGAAGCCAGTCATTGCTTATGCATTCATAAAATGAGTCAGGCTTTGACACTAAAGTACAGAACTGAAATATGTAGATTGTATGCAGTCCCCTTACCCCTTCCAGAGTAGTGAATGAGTTTTGGTAAACTCCTAGGGATAGTGTTACTTGTCTAGAATCACACTGTGAGTCTGTGTGCATTTGGGTAAGGATTGTGAGAGAAGCATTTGGTAACATCGTGTATTTGCTGACAGATAACTGTTTTAAAACCTGTCATGTTGTCAAGTTTTAGTAGCATTAGAAGCCAGTCTTTGCTTATGCATTGATAAAATGAGTCAGGCTTTGACACTAAAGTGCAGTACTGAAATATGTAGATAGTGTGCAGTCCCCTTACCCCTTCCACAGTAGTGAATGAGTTTTGGTAAACTCCTAGGGATAGTGTTGCTTGTCTAGAATCACACTGTGAGTCTGTGTGCATTTGGGTAACCATTGTGAGAGAAGCATTTGGTAACATCATGTATTTGCTGACAGATAACTGTTTTAAAACCTGTCATGTTGTCAAGTTTTAGTAGCATTAGAAGCCAGTCTTTGCTTATGCATTGATAAAATGAGTCAGGCTTTGACACTAAAGAGCATTACTGAAATATGTAGATTGTGTGTAGTACCCTTACCCCTTCCACAGTAGTGAATGAGTTTTGGTAAACTCCTAGGGATAGCGTTGCTTTTCTAGAATCACACTGTGAGTCTGTGTGCATTTGGGAACCACTGTGAGAGAAGCATTTGGTAACATCATGTATTTGCTGACATATAACTGTTTTAAAACCTGTCATGTTGTCAAGTTTTAGTAGCTTTAGAAGCCAGTCATTGCTTATGCATTCATAAAATGAGTCAGGCTTTGACAGTAAAGTGCAGTACTGAAATATGTAGATTGTGTGCAAACCCCTTACTCCTTCCAGAGTAGTGAATGAGCTTTGCTAAAGTACAAGGGATAGTGTTGCTTATCTAGAATCACACTGTGAGTCTGTGTGCATTTGGGTAACCATTGTGAGAGAAGCATTTGGTAACATCGTGTATTTGCTGACAGATAACTGTTTTAAAACCTGTCATGTTGTCAAGTTTTAGTAGCATTAGAAGCCAGTCTTTGCTTATGCATTGATCAAATGAATCAGGCTTTGACACTTAAGTGCAGTACTGAAATATGTAGATTGTGTGCAGTCCCCTTACCCCTTCCAGAGTAGTGAATGAGTTTTGGTAAACTTCTAGGGATAGTGTTGCTTGTCTAGAATCACACTGTGAGTCTGTGTGCATTTGGGAACCACTGTGAGAGAAGCATTTGGGTACTTCATATCTTTGCATACACATAACTGCTTAAAAACCTTTCCTGTTCTCAAGTTTTGGTAGAAATAGAAGGCAGTCATTGCTTATGTATTCACCCAGGAACTGTCCTTGCAATACTGTAAACATTCAGTTAATATCCAAGTAGTAACGGAGTGAGGCAGGCATTAGCACATGCATTGATTCAAACGCCTATCCACTATGCATGCAGTCCTCTAACCAGCTACACAGTTCTCTTTCACACCTTCAATTCCCCAGTCAGTATCCATACACTTCCAGCAAACACCCTGTCACTTCCCTTGCACTCCTCTAGTGACCCATTCAGCACCATGTACTAATTCATTCACTGCGCCAAAACCCAACCACTTATAAATTCACCCAGACACTCTCCTTGCAGTACTCTAATCATTTAGTCAGTACCCAAGTACTCATGCAGTGAGCCAGGCCTTTGCACATGGACTGCTTCAAACCCCTATCCACTATGCATGCAGTCCTACTTGTCTTTCACACCTTAAATTCCCCAGTCAGTATCCTTACACTTCCAGCAAACACCCTGTCACTCCCCTTGCACTCCTCTGGTGACCCATTCAGCACCATGTTCTAATCCATTCACTCTGCCAAAACCCAACCACTTATAAATTCACCCAGGCACTCTCCTTGCAGTACTCTAATCATTCAGTCAGTACCCAAGTATTCATGCAGTGAGCCAGGCCTTAGCACATGGACTGCTTCAAACGCCTAACCACTATGCATGCAGTCTTTTAACCACCTTTACACTTGCCTTTCACACCTTCAATACCCCAGTCAGTATTCATACAGTTCCCGCAAACCCCCTGTCACTCTACTTACACTCCTCTAGTGACCCATTCAGCACCATGTACTAATCCATTCACTACGCCAAAACCCAAACACTTATAAATTCACCCAGGGACTCTCCTTGTAGTACTCTAATCATTCAGTCAGTACCCAAGTACTCATGTACTGAGCCAGGCCTAAGCACATGGACTGCTTCAAACGCCTATCCACTATGCATGTAGTCCTCTAACCACCTACACACTTGTCTTTCACACCTTCAATCCCCCAGTCAATATCCATACACTTCCAGGAAACACCCTGTCACTGCCTTTGTACTCTACTGATCCATTCAGCACCATGTACTAATCCTTTCACTGCGCCAAAACCCAAACACTTATAAATTCACCCAGGCAGTGTCCTTGCAGTACTCTAATCATTCAGTCAGTACCCAAGTACTCATTCAGTGACCAGGCCTAAGCACATGGACTGCTTCAAACGCCTATCCACTATGCATGTAGTCCTCTAACCACCTACACACTTGTCTTTCATACCTGCGATTCCCCAGTCATTCTCGATACACTTCCAGCAAACATCCTGTCACTCTGTGGTAAATAATTTTCCTTTACCTGGACTTAATTTGATACGGAAACATAATAAAATAGCTCAGTAAAATGAGAGGCAGAATCCGTGGTATTAGAGGTTCGGAATGGGCTTTATTCCAATGAACGATTATAATCGGTTGCTCCAAGTTCCATCACCACGGAGGTTCAGGAAGTGAAGTACATACATTATTGACATGAAATGACTTTTATAGTACATACATTACAATGATGCGAATGCAGTAGGCGTAACAATTGATAAGGAAAATGACGATTTATCTGCGTAACCAAAAAATGGGTGTAATAAGGAGTAAAAAGGAACATAATTGGTTATGATGTCATATATAGGTGGATCTATAAGATAATACTTGGCATAGATGCGCGTGCAGCAGCATGACGTGTAATTGACGTGTAACTAGGGGGTGAAGGGGACTTGACATTTAGCTCTATATGTGGAGACAAGAAGTCTGGGGGGTCAAGTCAACCTAATCCCAAATCATATCTAACATCTATGTTTAAAGAACTATGTTATCCACAAAAGAAGGACTCTCGGACAGAATCTATTCTATACTGACTGTGCGTGCGTGTACAAGCGTCTAAGTGTCTACACTAAATGCGAGGGCAGGAATCTTCCATAGTAACAGGACTATGAATTACTTGCATAAAGACAGAGAAGCCGGGCCTTTTGCTCGGTAGCTGGGAGAATGTTTACTTAAATTACTAGGCAGGAATGCATCGGCTGAGGGGGAAGCAGATAACTCGAAGGTGAAATACAGTTCTTGGCAGAGAATAGGCTGATGTCAGGCTTCGTGAGCCGCGCAGAGAATGAGACAAAGTTCATGGTCACAGATGCAGGCTCAGACTGGAGCTTTCAGAGGCAGAAGGCAAGAAGAGTTTGATGACAGAATCAGGGCCTACTTGCCTGGACTGTAAAATGGCATAAGTGAACCATATAAAGGCGGTGGCCTTTCGTACTTAGGAATGGAATATCCGGCCTATTCATGGCGGATCTGACAGAGGACATGTTGACGGTGGACGCACATGTATTTGCGTCTTCATAACTGGAACTGGAGGGAACATACATGTACTTGTAACATGCACATAGAACCGTTGGGGTCCAAGATAGGGGACATAACTGACCAGAAAAATCCATATTTCCTCATTCCCTCCTTGTCCCCTACTTGCCCGTCAAGAGATATCAATCTTCATTAATCCATTGATCTGTTCATATAACATCATTTGTTCTTCTTTCTTCTTCCGTGACGAATGAGATCTTGGTGGTGGAATACACGATGTGGCACACAGACCACAGATCGCTGGTCCACATTGTAGACATAGACAGCAACTGAATAGTATGAGAAGGCCAATACCTAGGAAGGATAGAACTCTCCATCCCCAGGCTGATATCACGCTCCAAAACCAACCGGACCAAGTCCAGGTGCCTGGATTCTGGTGTATCTGGCTTACAATCTTATGAAGGCGAGTTATAGCTTTATATACAGATGGCGAATTTTCTGGTATGAAAATGCAACAGCTTGATCCGATGACCCTACAAGCTCCGCCCCTATCAGCCAGGATGACGTCAAGGACAAGACGATTTTGAAGCACAACAATCCGCATAGCAGACTGCTCTTCTGTTAAATTGCCTAAGGCGGAAATAGTTTCATTCACTACTGCTTCAAGGGTTCTAGTTAATCTACGTATCAGCTTACTATTAGTAACAGTACCTATATAGGGAAAGATGCCTTTATTGAAATCTGTGTATTTTTCCCATGCTGTTTCAGTGTAATCGACAATTGGGAGATCTCTCCGCTCTCTGTTGTGTACTAAATGAATATTTCTATAATAATCAGGAGGAGCTAGGAAAACAGGTGGCAAAAGGAATGCAATGTAGCAGGTACCATCCCAATCTAGAGGTAGACGCATATATGCAGTCTGACCACATATAAAGTAGGAGTGGCGATAAGCTCTAAATGAAGATTTGCCTTGATCACTGAATTCTACTGTAGTAGTGCATTTACTATGGCCCATATGTATGGAACCAACTTTTCTTACACACAATTCACCTTTCGCTGGGAATACTGACATGGTGGGTAAAACTAGTTCAACTTCGGATTCGACATTTAGAATCATGAGATTAGGTGTAAAATTACCTAATCCATATACTTCATTTTCTAGATCAGTTCCTGTTCTTTTGGGGCGACCCTCCTTGTCAGGGTAACAGACTTTGAATAAAACTAGGTTCAGGTTTCCCCATACCCAATGATCTTGGTAAACTGCTGTGTCTGAGTCTATGGAATTGATTAAACTAAACCATGCTCCACAGGAGCCATTATGTGTAAATGGGTGTGGAAAGAATGGCAGGACTCCTTCATAATTCTGATAGGGAGGGAGCCGGCCACACACCCAACAATTAGTAGCATTACTAGTCTGATGGGAATGATGTAACATACTAATGAAAGTGTTATTGCGCAGCGCAAGTCTATAAGACAATTCATGCGGCGGTAGGTCACTAAAAGAATGTTCTGCGGTAACATTGTAAACATTTCTGGCAATAGGGTAATATATGTGCAACAATATACTTGCAGTAATTATTAAAAGACTTAAGGAAAACAAGATTATTAATGTCACTATGCAATGGCTACGCAGTGATTTACAATACGCCTGTCGTTCCAACATTTTCCGCGACTGTCCATGATTCAGGTCTAGAGGATACATGTCAGAGACAAATTCAACCGCTTCACCTTGGAGAGGACTTAAACAATCAAATTGTCTGACGTTCTAGGCCTCAATTTTACTTTATAGAGTTCCGTTTTAGTCTTTTCAACCAAAGGAAGTTTTGAATCAGTCTGTGAGGGAGTGCAGGGCACAATGTCTATATCCGAGGATAGTCCATGAAATTTCTTGATATGACTTGAATGAATCCAGCCCTTGCGGCCCTCGATCTTCACGGCTGTCCTTGTAGTGAGCAGAACCAACTTGGGTGTCTTCCACCTGGGCTCCAGCTGAGTCTTTCGGTCGAAATTTCTCACAAATACGAGATCACCCGGAACTACGTCATGGGGTTTCACCTCAGTGTTGTCGGGAAAGGCTGCAGCTACCTGTGAACGACAAGATTGTAGTGCAGACATCAAGGAAGCCAAGTAATCTGTCAGCATATTACAGTCAACATCAGTTATTTTGCGTGGTATAGGCGTCCCCCACATATTTGGTGGTCTGCCGAAGATCACCTCATACGGGGATAGCCCTGTTCGAGAGTGTGCTACCATTCTCATGTAAAAGAGTGCAACTGGTAATGCTACTATCCAGTCGACACCTTTCTCTCTGCATATTTTGGACAGTCTGATTTTCAGTATCTGATTATGTCTTTCTACGAGACCTGCTGCCTCGGGGTGTCGGACACAGTGGAATTTCCACTGATAACCTAACAGAAGTGAAACATGTTTCATTAATTCAGATGAGAACGGCTGGCCGTTATCTGAGTAGACAACACGTGGTAAACCGTATCGTGGGAAGAATTCTCGAACCAACTGTTTGGCAGTAGTCGGGGCAGTGTAATCTGAAACCGGGTATGCCTCCGTCCAACGGGACAGAGCGCAGACAACTACGAGAACATATTTGAATCCTCGACATCGTTCCATCTGGATATAATCCATCTGGAGCACTTCAAAAGGGTGATTAGGAGGATGAAATCCACCTTGTTCTACGGGAACGCTTTTTCCTGGGTTGAACTGGCAACAGATCATACAGGTACGGACTTTTTGTTTGGCTGCTGCTCGTAAATGTTTATTGAACCAAATGTGTTGAATGCTGTCTAGCATAGCTTTTTCTCCTAGATGCGCTGGACTATGTATAGTGTTAACTATAACTTGGACCATTGAATCAGGAAGGAACCATACAGACTTTTCCTTCATCATCCATCCTTGGTCCGTTTGGATCCCTCCTAATTCAGTCCATTTCTTTATTTCGTCTGGTGTAGCATGTGTCTGTATGTCAATTACGTCAAGGGTAGGATCTTTAACTGTCATACACTGTGTCGGTGTCGGGACTATTGTCTTTGTCATGTCGGAAGTTTGAGCTTGAGCAGTCTGTTTAGCTGTTCTGTCGGCTAGATCATTGCCTTGAGAAATGATATCAGTAACTTTCGTATGAGCTTTACATTTCATAATTGATATTGCAGTGGGTCGATGTATTGCATCTAATAAGGCATGAATGAGGGGTCCGTGCTGAATGTGGGCACCGTGGGAAGTTAAATAACCTCTCTCTCGCCACAGCACGCCGAAGTCATGTACAACTCCGAATGCATAACGTGAATCAGTGTATATGTTGACTTTTTTACTTGTGGCTTGAATACAGGCTTGTGTCAGAGCGATGAGCTCTGCGGCTTGAGCTGACAAAGTATTTATACGATTAGTTTCAATGACTTCAGTATCTGTTGTGACTGCGTAAGCGGCCACTAACTCTCCTGTACTTGTTCTCATACATGAACCATCTACATACAATGTCAGGTCTGGGTCTGACAATGGGACATCGGTTAAGTCTTGTCTGGGTTTTGTCGTTATAGTAATAACTTCAATACAGTCATGAGTTAGTGGATCTGTTCCGGTTACTGGCAAAAGTGTGGCAGGATTCAATGTGTTACAGCGTCTGATTTCTATATGTGGCTGAAACAATGTAAGTTCGTACCCTGTAAGTCGCGCTATAGTCAAGTGTTGTGTTTGCGTTCTATTTACAAGAACCTCTACTGCATGTGGTACTTGAACTGTCAATGGATGTCCTAACACTATGGCATCGCTTTGTCTGATTGCTAAAGCTGTCGCTGCTACTGATTTTAGGCATGCAGGCAAAGCCTGAGCTACGGGATCTAATGTACTAGAAAAATAAGCACATGGTTTGTGTGCTCCTGCTTGTTCCTGTGTGAGTACTGACAAAGCAGTACCTTCGCGTTCTGTAACAAAGAGTGTAAACTGTTTTCTGTAACATGGTGTTGCTAAGACAGGTGCTTGACATAAAGCTTTCTTTAGGCTTTCAAAAGCTTGTGTATGTTCCTGAGTCCAAGGGAGAACAGTCGATGTGGCTGCCTCCTGTGTTGTCAACTGAATGAGTGGTTTTGCTAGAAATGCATATTGGGGAATCCACTGTCTACAGTATGAAGTGAGGCCTATGAAAGCCCGCACCTCCTTTTGTGTCTTGGGTATTTGCATGTTAGCTATTAACTGAATGCGGTCGGGTGTAAGCTGCCTTCCCTCCTTGGACAGCGAGTGTCCAAGATAAATAACTCGCTGGACACAGAATTGCAGCTTAGAAGGGGACACCTTGTGCCCCTTTTCGGCTAGAAATTGTAAAACTGTCAGTGATGCTTTTTCACATTCGGGTTCGCTTCGGGCGGTGATCAGCAGATCATCGACATATTGAAGCAGAGCAGTGTTAACTGGCATGTGGATACTGTCAAGTTCTCGTTTCAGTGCTTGGCTATAGATGCTGGGGCTTTCTGTAAATCCTTGAGGTGCGTGTGAGAATTTAAAGCTACGTCCATTTAAACTAAATCCGAATAAATATTGACTTTCCGGATCTATTGGGACGCTGAAAAAGGCATTCTTGAGATCGATTACAGTAAAGAATGTCGCTTCGGAATCAATAGCTGTCAGTAATGACGAGATATCTGGGACCACAGGAAATTGTGGCACAATGCATTTGTTTAATTCGCGCAGATCAATAACCAATCGATATACTGGCGGGGCCTTTGGATCTGTTCGTTTAAGAATCGGAATTATTGGTGAATTACATATATTGGAGTCTGTTTCCACAACCACTCCTTGGGCAATGAGCTCGTCAATGATTTGTAGTAAAGCCACTACAGCATCTGGTGGTAACTTGTATTGTCGCATTCGTGGTAGCACCACTCCTGCCTTTAATGTGACTCGATATGGTGTAATATTCATGCAACCAACATCAGTAGGGCCTTGTGCCCATAGACGTGTAGGTAAAGTCTGCAGTCGGGGATCCATGTCTCTAGACACATAATGACCTTTAAAATCACGTAAAAACAACCTTACTCCTTCCGGAGAACAACATATTATAGCTCCTAGAGCTTTCAATGTTTTTATTCCTAGCAAGTTTTCTGGACATGATTTAGTAAGCAATAAATCTGTAGTTCGGGTCAAAGGTCCTATCGTAAGTGGAAGAGGTTGTGACACTTCATTAACAATAGGTTTTCCTGAAAAACCAAGGGAAATATTCTGTGAGCCTGAGAGGGGTGCCCCTGGAACTTCACTACGTTTTATAGTTGTTCGTCTTGCCCCTGTATCGAGTAAAAATTTTCTATCTTGGCCTAATAATTCACTGTGTACATAAGGTCCTTCTTGATCTACAGGTATCTCGATAAGGGGTAAGTCAACTTCCCTCTCTAGGCTAGTTCATGCGTAACGCTGATACTCAGGATATTCATACTGTGCGGTCTGATACATTTGTCGTGTTGTTGTCTGTGTGGCAGCAACAGGCAACGGTGGTGCAGCTGGCACAAACTGTATTGGTTGTTGTGCGGCTGGCATGGCCTGGGCATGCTGCAGAGCTCCTTGTTCATTCTGATCTTGTCTGAGTGGCCGTGATCTTTCTTGTGTTTTACCTATGGCGATATTATGTTTTAAAACTGGACAGTCGTGTACGTAATGACCTGGCTTTTTACAATAATTGCATGTCCCTTTTACAGGTCCTGCTGAATCGGAATGTGTCATACCCTTTTTATGTCCCTCAGCTGGAACTGTCTGAGAAACTAGCATTTTCATTTTCGTGTCTTTCATGCGTCTGTGTTCATGTTCTTGTTCCTCTCTAATTCTATTGTGATGGTACTGTAACATTTGTAACATTTGTGATGGAGTGTTACCTTGCCAGGTACTCTCGAATTTTAATACTCTATTCTTTACTTGGGGCAGGGCATTTTCTACTAATTTTGTTACAAACAGATGTGGGTATGATTCGCTACTTGCTTTTATGCCACTATTTATACCAAAACATTTTTCAAATCGGGCATAGTAATCACTAGTGTCTTCATCTTGCTTCTGTTTACAGGCTGAAATTGTACCCCAATCTTCCTTTTTCGTAGTTAATAAACGTGGCAGTACCTGTACTAATAAACCTGGTAGTGCTTTAGTTCTATCCCCAAGCCCTGCTCCTGCAGTTCGGGCCCTTTCTTCTGCTTCCAATGCTGACCATTCTATCTTTTGGTCTCCTACCTCCCACTCTTTTTCCTTGAGTTTCTCATAAATACCAGCCGGCATCAATACCTTTAATATTGTCATAATGTCGGGATAGGTATACTCTCCCATGAGTAACATGTCTTTAATTTCTCGGTGAAAACCCGCTGGATCTTTGTCATGACTGGGTACCACTTTCTTCATTTGTAACAATTCTATTTTTGATATGGGCGTATATACAAATACGCGCTTAAACTCGTTGTCCTCGCCCTTTATTGGGTGCACTTCTCGTAAGGGATTCTGTCTATCCATGTAATACGTGGTTCTTTCCTTGATGGGCAAAGAGACACGGTCTGAACATACAAAAAGAATATACTGCTTTCTTGATTCTAGAATTTCTTTAATTAATTTAGTACCTGAACCTCTCCATCTATTCGTGAGTAATTCGGTCAATAATTCAGGTAAGGGACCAGGATCTGAATGTTGACTCTGATATAGTATAATGAGTTGTTGAATCATATAAATCCCAGCTAAACGCTGTTCATCTGGGGTGAGATTCAAAAATGTGCGTGCTACTGTATCATCACTATATTTTCCGGGACTGTCCACCCAATGGACAGCTGACCTGGCTAGTTCTTGTTCATCCATAGAATCGAGAAAATGATAACCCCTTCGTTCTCGGAGTAGTTTGTCAGCTGCTTGGAACGAATGCTCGTTAGACCTTATATTAATTATAGGTATTTGGAAATTCCTGTTATTATCTGAACATATCGGACGTATCGAGTCAGTAAGACATCTATTACTATTACAAGATCTTCCTCTACCTACATAGGCTATGGTGTCTGACTGTCCTGTGGGCAGTCCTGACCCTTCCTCCTCGTTTTGTTCGAACTCGTCTACCGCTAATCTTTCTTCGTGTAGGCGTTCTATTTCTTTACGGATCTTTCGGCACATGGCTATTATACAATTTTGTTTATCATGTCTACCTTCTGATATATTCTGGCTCCATCTGGTAAGAATTTGCATTGCTTCCGGGTCTACCCCCGGTCGGTCTTCATTTCTGATCACACAATTTATGAGGAAACGTAACAGTTCCCCCTGTATCTCTACTTTCTGGTATTCCATAGCTCTGTTAATACATTCTGGATCTCGTCCTGTTTGGACAAAATGATATATTTTATCTAGATGCGCAGTCATTCCTGGTAACTTCCCTAAATACACTGCGGCTCGTCTGATACGCAATGATGCCAGGGTCATTTCGTCCTCTTTTCCGGGCACAGGGTCATATCTACAATCTATCAGAAGTTCCTTAAGCGTACGGGCATTAATGAGTTTGGGTGTACGTGAATGTCCTGACTCTTGAAAAGTAAGTTTATTTATTCTGGGTGGCGTAGAAAAAATATTGGTAGCACCTCCCGTAGCCCCATCTGGGGTGTCGGGTGTGAAAGGATTCGTTGAACGTGACACGGCAACTACAGGTGTGGACACAGCTATAGAAGTAGCTGTAGGAGCGGATGCAGAAACAGATGTGCTTGCCGGAACTTGTGACTCGATCTGTTGCTGTAGGGATACGGGTACTGGATCTTGGCGTTGGATCTCCCTGGTATGCGGTCTATGTGGGGCGGAATTAGCATACTCGGGAGCTGCGTCATCTAAATATGAGGAAAGAAAAACATCTTCTGCGGTTCTAGGATGCCCCTTAGGATGTACCTTTATTGGGAACAATGGGGGTGGCAAGTCTTTCGGTATTTCTGGAGTAGCCTTAGGCAATCCTTCGGCCAGAAGGGGATACATACCATTCATAAGGGCATTTCTTTGTCTGTCTACTTGTTCTGATTTCACTCGGATACCTTCCTCAATTAATAGATTTTCTTGAACTTTATTAGAATTCTCTTTATTCTTCTCTTCCTGTCTACGTGCTTTTTCTGTTCGTCTATGTGATTCTTTACGCCATAATTCAATGGCGTCTTTCTGTGACTGTCTGACTTTCCTTTTCCATAACTCTTCTTCTACTTTCATGATGCACTCTGCATCCCAGGTTCCCGCTGTGGGCCACCTCTGACTTTCTGGTAATTCCTTGGTGTAGTCTACCCATAAATCAAGAAATAATATAGCATCTAAGCCATGTTTATGATACATGAAGTACCCTGGAGTGTCCCTAGGAGGAATAGGAACGGCTTCTTCGAGTACCCCTTTTCTTGTAGTGATCTGTCTTAGTTTCGAAAAGAACGGCATATTGAGAACTGGCCTTATACTTGATTTTGACCAACTGACCTGATACTTGATTTTGAACAGACTTAATACAATAAACACGATAATGAACAACCATTCATACCACAATATGCAGAACGTACTTAAGACATTTAACATTTAACATTAAACCTTTAACTGAAACAACAATGATGATCGTCTGCATAACTAATCACCAAGCATAATTCTTGACAATAACTAGATACTTCGGAATACTTGATATACTGCTAAACAGTACAGATACACTGCTAAAACAGTGCAGACCGGATTTGTGTACCCAAACCCGTCTTGACCGGCACAACCTATGTGCACGTCAGAAATGCCTCCCCAGTAATGGTACTCACCGGGTAGCTTCGGAAACGGAAGGCCTCGGAAACTGGACTTGGACCGGACTGGACTCGACTCGACTCGTCGGAAACTGGGCTCGACTTCGAACTGGTGGGCCTCTGTATACCTCGGATCTTGCTCTCTCAGCTAGGCTCTGGTCGGGATACTTCGCACTTCTCACCGCCTCGTCTGGGTGTTGATCGCAGCCTCAGTCGCCCCCGCTTGACCGGAGGGAGATACAGGAAATCCTGCTGGTACGCGTTATTGTCCGTCCAGCTGTGGCAGGAGACCGGGCCTGCAACTCACCGCCGGCGCGTGAGATGAGAAAGTGTCCCTGTTCGGGCGCCATTCATGTGGTAAATAATTTTCCTTTACCTGGACTTAATTTGATACGGAAACATAATAAAATAGCTCAGTAAAATGAGAGGCAGAATCCGTGGTATTAGAGGTTCGGAATGGGCTTTATTCCAATGAACGATTATAATCGGTTGCTCCAAGTTCCATCACCACGGAGGTTCAGGAAGTGAAGTACATACATTATTGACATGAAATGACTTTTATAGTACATACATTACAATGATGCGAATGCAGTAGGCGTAACAATTGATAAGGAAAATGACGATTTATCTGCGTAACCAAAAAATGGGTGTAATAAGGAGTAAAAAGGAACATAATTGGTTATGATGTCATATATAGGTGGATCTATAAGATAATACTTGGCATAGATGCGCGCGCAGCAGCATGACGTGTAATTGACGTGTAACTAGGGGGTGAAGGGGACTTGACATTTAGCTCTATATGTGGAGACAAGAAGTCTGGGGGGTCAAGTCAACCTAATCCCAAATCATATCTAACATGCTATGTTTAAAGAACTATGTTATCCACAAAAGAAGGACTCTCGGACAGAATCTATTCTATACTGACTGTGCGTGCGTGTACAAGCGTCTAAGTGTCTACACTAAATGCGAGGGCAGGAATCTTCCATAGTAACAGGACTATGAATTACTTGCATAAAGACAGAGAAGCCGGGCCTTTTGCTCGGTAGCTGGGAGAATGTTTACTTAAATTACTAGGCAGGAATGCATCGGCTGAGGGGGAAGCAGATAACTCGAAGGTGAAATACAGTTCTTGGCAGAGAATAGGCTGATGTCAGGCTTCGTGAGCCGCGCAGAGAATGAGACAAAGTTCATGGTCACAGATGCAGGCTCAGACTGGAGCTTTCAGAGGCAGAAGGCAAGAAGAGTTTGATGACAGAATCAGGGCCTACTTGCCTGGACTGTAAAATGGCATAAGTGAACCATATAAAGGCGGTGGCCTTTCGTACTTAGGAATGGAATATCCGGCCTATTCATGGCGGATCTGACAGAGGACATGTTGACGGTGGACGCACATGTATTTGCGTCTTCATAACTGGAACTGGAGGGAACATACATGTACTTGTAACATGCACATAGAACCGTTGGGGTCCAAGATAGGGGACATAACTGACCAGAAAAATCCATATTTCCTCAACTCCCTTTGCACTCCGTTAGTGATTCATTCAGCACCATGTACCAATCCATTGACTGCACCAAAAGGATTTTATGGATAAAGTTCATCAGAGAGATGATCATTTAGAATCTCAGTTGATTAATCTGATGGCATGTCAGTGTGGGACTAATGAATATTGGTACCGTCATCATGGAGAACTGAAATGTATGCTACGGAACTTGGGAACTCCTACATGGTTTGTTACACTTAGCTGTGCTGAGTATGCTTGGGAAGATTTACTTGAATTTCTTCGAGAGGCAAATTCCAATATAAAAAATATTGAATACAAGACACCTGGAGAATTGTGCTCTTTGGATCCTGTTAATGTATGCAGATATATCATAGATTTGAAGCTATGATGTCTTTCATCTGCAATGAAATGAATCCTCCTCTTGGAGAAGTTGTGGATTTCTTTTGGAGAAAGGAGTATCAAGCAAGAGGTGCTCCTCATATACATATGTTGTTATGGATCAAGGACGCTCCCAAATTTGGAACAGATTCAGAAGAACCTGTTTTGTCTCTCATTGAAGATTATGCTACATGTGCCGTACCCAAAAGCAGAGAAGATACAAACTTAAAACAACAAGTCTTACGATTCCAAAGCCATAGGTGTGGAAAATACTGTAGACGAAAGTACAAGTCAAAGGATAAGTTCTATACCAAATGTCGTTTTGGATTTCCACGTCCTGTATTATCCAAAGGAAGAGTGAACAGTTTTATGTCAGCTATGCGACATACCATCACAAGAAAGTCTCCAAAAAATACCTACAACTTAAGAAGAAGCAAACAATCAAAATACATAAATGACTACAATTCGGTTATTTTATCCATGTGGAACGCTAACATGGATATTCAGTATGTTGCGGAAAATTCCATTGCTGTTGCTTGATATGTAACGTCCTAAATTACTAAATTAGAAAAGACGGAATTGAAAGAAATGTTGGAAGAGATTTCTCACAAGAAGAATCTAAGTAGGAAATTTTGCAGTTTCAGTTTGAAGATGTTATCGCATTGTGAAATTGGAGCATATGAATGCTCAGATTGGTTATCATATGCAAGTCTATATTCCAAAAGTAGAAGAATCATTTGGGTAAGTCTAGGTCTTGCAGCAATGCGAAATCGGGTACTGAAATCTGTACAAGAAATTTAATATTTAGCAGAAAAAGAACCAGAAAGTACAGATATTTTGAAAACGAATATGTTGGACACATATTACCCAAACAGAAGTCATCATCTTGAGAACATGTGTCTCTATGAAGTGCTGCAAAACTCCACTTTTAAATGGAATACTACAGAGAACATCAATGATGGAAAATATGCAGTGATTGGTACTGAAGGATGTCTGGTGAAACAAAGGAAAGGAAATGTAATTAATCACAGGAAACTGAGTTGCGACACTGCTGACAAAAGGGAATTTTACTATTTAGCCCTTTTGCAAATGTTCAAACCGTGGCGTTCAGAACTGGAATTACTTGGAGATTTTCAGAACTATGAAGATTCATTTAATGCTTGTAAAGATACCATACAATGCAGTGCTTTTGCAAATTATGTGAAAATGTTGAATGATGAAATTGATCAAGAAGCTTCAATTGCAGCTGAGATTGCTAGAGACAGTTCTCAAGACAGTCAAAGTTCTGCTGCACTGAGTCAAGATCCACTAGGACAACCAATTGTTGAAAATGAAGCAGCAATTGCCATGAATGAGGTGGAAACAGCAATGTATCAAGCTCAAGAAGATGTAATACAGTTAGGAAACTTGGAAGAACAACTAAATGTTGAACAGAAACAAATATATCAACAAGTGAAAGAGCAGATTGACCATGTATTACTTCATGAAAAGAAAGGGTGCTCATGTACATCATTTCAACCTATCCGAATGTATGTGAGTGGTCAAGCTGGAACAGGAAAACGTTTTTTAATTAAAGTAATTACAAGTTATCTGCAGACAACAACTGAGTCGCATTTGTCTTGTGTTGTCACTGCTCCAACTGGGTTGGCAGCACATAACATTAAAGGAATTACTTTACATTGTTTACTAATGCTACCAGTAGAGCCTGAGAACAAATTGGAATACCACAAGATAACTGGAGAAGCTTGTTGTGAAGTTTCAAGAGTCCTGAAGAAAATGAAACTTCTCATTATTGATGAGGTAAGCATGGTCTCAAACTTGATGCTTGCCTTTGTGCATTTAAGAATGCAGCAAATTCTTAAAACAGAGTATGACGTTTTATTTGGAGGAAAACACGTCATAGTTTTTGGAGATCTACTGCAACTGACTCCGGTAAAAGGACACCCGGTATTTAAAACACTTGCACATGAAGATAGCAGAAAGTCTCTTGGTAGTGTTGGTAACGTGAACATTTGGACATATTTTGAATACAAAGAACTGACAACAAATATGCGATAGGCAAATGATGGTGAATATGGAATTATTCTTCAAGATATAAGAATTGGAATTCTGACAGAACATGGCAAACAAGCTTTGGAGAGTCGATTACTTTCCAATTTGTTTCCAAATGAAAATGTAGTTCCTGAGAAAGTGTACATGAAAATTGCAGAAAATAAATCAGTGATCTGCTCAATGCCAACACTGCGCGAGTGTTCTATATTCAGCGAAGAACTATTGAAACTGGAAAATGAAGAAATTATAAAAATGGAAGCCATCGATAAAATAGAGCATGAAGGAATCACTATTATTTTGACGGGAAAGTTGAAAACAAAACTGGATTCTTTCGAAAAAAAAATATCTAAAACAGCTGGTTTAGAAAAGACACTATATTCATGTGTAAACTGTCGGGTAATTTTAAGGCGTAATTTGGATGTAGAAAAAGGTTTAGTTAATGGAGCAATGGGTAAAGTGGTGGATTTTGTTAATTATCAGAAAAAAGAAGGAATTGAATTTTTAAAAATTAAATTTGATGAGATTGAAGAAGTTAAAGAAATTGGTCGTTGTTCAGTTCGTTTTTTGCTTGTTAAAGATTTATATGTCCAAAGGAAACAATTTCCATTTTCTCTGGCATATGCAGTGACTATTCATAAATCTCAAGGATTAAGTGTAGACAGTGCATTGGTGAACATTGGATCTACCGTATTTAAAGAGGGTATGGCATATGTTGCTTTGTCGCAAGTCCGAAATTTATCTGGTTTGTTTTTGATTGATTTTGATGAGGCAAAGGTTACTGCAGATGCAAACTGTAAAAGAGTATAATAGGTTAAGAAGGGCGTATGCACCCAATTTAGGTCTATATCCTGTATTTGAAAAGCGTGTGGTTGGTCGAAAAAGAAGGTTTGAGAATATCTGTACTGAAGGTGTAGAGAAGGGAAAAGAACAAGATAATGTTGAGATAGCAAGTAAAAAGAAAAAGGACACTATTGAAGAGATTGTTGGTTATCAGTTTGAAAATAGTTCTGGTGTCAACTGCTATGCTAATGTAGTGGTCAATGTTGTTTTATATCTTGAAGGTTTGCAAGAACAAATTATGCAGAATCGGGAAAAAAGATTTTATTCTCTGTGCATTCAGTTTATGAAAAATTGACAACAGATACAAGTAAAATACAAACTGTTTCAGTTGTTCGTAATCTTTTGGATGCGTATTCTGGTTCTACACAATTTACACAAAATATCCAACAAGATGCTCAGGAATTTTTAATGTATATGCTTACCATTTTTGAAAATGAAGGTGCAGAAATAGAAAATATTTTTGGCCTTTCTTACAAATGTGAACATCATTGTGAAAATTGCATGTATACATGTAGCACTAATGTAGACACTGAAAGATTCTGTATTTAACATTACCAGACTGTAAATCAGTGTCTTTCAATAAATTAGTTAAAGGTGCAAATCAAAACATGGAGTGTAGCCAATGTAAATCAGAAATGTTATCCACATTATTTAAAAAAAAATATGGACAATACATAATTTAAATGATGCAACGTTGTACAGCTGATGGAAGAAAATTGGATACTTTAATAAAGCAATTTGTAGCAACACAACTATCAATATCAGGAAGGACTTTTGTAGCAATTGCAATAATTTTCCATGATGGTCCTTCTACAACATCTGGACATTACACTGCCTATCTAAAATGTGACAAAGGCTGGACACTTTGTAATGATGCCCAGTTGGTTTTCAAACAACGTTTGCCTAGGGAATTACCAAATTTCTACCTAATATTTTTAAAGTCAAAGTTTTAGGAAGATATTATCATAATTTAATAGGATTACCATTGGACAATTTACATTAAAAGGAGTGCAAAAATACCATTTGGCCTCAAGGAAAGGTATTTGTTTGAATTATGGACTTTTTCGTGCTCATTGACTCGGTAAATATTTTAAAGCGACGACATTTACAGTTTTTATAAGTTAAAGTTATAAAATTTTGTTAGCCATAAGCATTTCATATATGTGTGATTTGTATTTTCTGGTTTTTTTTTTTTTAAACTTTATTTGTGATTTTAAACAGTTACATAGTAAATCAGCATTACATTATCAGCAGGTTCAGTAAAGCATTTGTAATGAATGGCGCGCAGTCCACAATACAAATCTCGTGGATGGCATCTCATGTTCAATTATACTGTCCAATCAATGGCTAGGGCACAGGTGAGTAAATAATACAACTTAAATTTTATGCAATCAACGCAGGAAGATCACACCCTCACAGGAACCCTGTCGTTATTCTCAAGTCTTGCGGCATACATGGAGTCCCTATAAGGCTAGTATCCAGGCTACACCTATCTGATAAAAAGGAAAGAACCTATGTAACTAGAGATAGTCTTACCGTCGATTCCACACCCCCTTCAACTTCAGTCGGATGCGACATTCCAGCAACTCCCTCAGGAATATGCGTTAGGAGGTATCCCACAAGCGGCCCCCATATATCCTTGGGTCGTGAGGTCCGTGGCAGTAATTCAGCATATGTGTTACTCTGTTCTTGGCAGTATACCATATCAGCCAACCATTCCTTAAATTTCGGGGCCCGGCCTCTACCCCATCTGCAGGCTACTTTTCGCTTTGCCAGCAATAGAGAGATGGCAACATACTTTCTGTATTTTGTGAGTATGTGTGCTGTGTGCCCCAAGAGCGCAAGTAACGGATCCCTGGCTAGGTGAGTATCAATCATTTCCTCTAATGCTGTGAACACTTGTTCCCAGTATTCTCGCACTTTTTCACAGTCCCAGGCTAGATGCAGAAACCCCGCGCCCGGCCGACCACATCTCCCACAGAAATCATTGTCAGCTAGTTTAAAACACGGTTTCTTAACCGGCGTGTAGTATAGCTGGTGCAGAAACTTAAAGTGTATTACACGGAACCTGCTACTAGCCGATATCTGCACCGTCTGAAGACAACAATATCGCCACTGATCCTCGGTGACTTCGCTCTCCAACTCTTCCTCCCATCGTATCCTGGACGAACTGTCGGCTCCCGCTTTATACTCTCGTATCATGGTGTACAGCCTGGACACCAAGTGCCCAACATCTGCCGATCGCAACATCCGGTGCAATGGCTCTAAACTCTCCGGTTCCCGGGGGAAGTCCGGGAGTATCGATCTCATACCCTTTCGCAATCGCACGTATAAAAATACGTCTAGTGGCGTGTGCGTCTCTGTCTGCAAGAATTTTGGACACGTGCGAAAGGTTCCCTCTTGAAAAAGATCCCCCCATGTTCTGATCTGTACTTGCTTACATAAATCCTGAAATCCTTTCTCCTGTAACAACGTAAAGTTCGGGTGGTACGTGAGTGGTAGTCTGGGAGAATAGAGGAACAAGACCTCTAAAAGGGATGCTATGCGACGCCACGCCTCCACCGTACTAGTAATTGTGGTAGGTGACGTTACCTGCGTGTTCGCTGGACCATATATGAGGCAAATAAGGGGTATTGGGTCCACGAGCCAGTCCTCTGCCGCCACTTGCGGCATGTATCGCGGAGAGTACACCCAATAATAGGCGTAATGTGCTTGAGCACATAAAAAGTAAACCTCAAGGTCTGGAACATCAAACCCCCCTTGTTCATATGGCCTGGTTAGTATAGACCACTTCAGTCCCCCCATATTAATCGTATGAGTTCCGAGTGCAGCATGGCAAAGAAGGCTCGTCCCGGGTGATAGGGAATGTTGAGGAACAGATACAAAAATTGTGGGAGTATATTCATTTTAATGAGTGACTCTCGACCCGCCATGGACAGGGGCAGCGCCACCCAGCGCGTTATGTTGGTTTTGAGGTGCTCGATTGCCGTGCCATAGTTCGCCCGGATAATTTCCTCCTTATCCCTGGCCACACGGACCCCAAGGTACCTCAAGTCATCCTGACACCACTCCAGCGGGAAGTCGAGTGGGAAAGGAGTCATGGCCGACGTGAGACTTTCCCCAGTTAATGCCCACTCCGGAAAGCCTTTCAAACCAAATAAATTCCCGCAATATGGGATTGATATTACCCTGTGGATCTCTAATATAAAGTGTAATATCGTCCGCATATAGCGATATCAATATCTGCCGCATACAACAGCGGAATGCCTTATCATTGTGTACCTTCCGCAGTCGGGCAGTCAGCGGCTCTACAGCAAGTGCGAATAATAGGGGCGAT
Organism: Triturus cristatus; assembly: GCF_964204655.1. Taxonomy (NCBI): domain Eukaryota; kingdom Metazoa; phylum Chordata; class Amphibia; order Caudata; family Salamandridae; genus Triturus; species Triturus cristatus. The sequence goes on along the minus strand of NC_140594.1, from coordinate 535,390,945 downwards.
AGCGTACACCCTTGTCGAGTACCCCTGGAGATAACGATTGGGGGAGACAAATGACCAATAATAAGTATACGGGCCCTCGGTCGATGATATAATAACTGGAGCCAAGAGAGGTAAAATCGCGGAAAGCCCATCCTCCGCAGGACTCCAAACAGATAATCCCACTACACCGAGTCAAATGCCTTGGTGGCATCTAGAAACACTGCGGTCAGTGGGAACTCCGGGTCCACCGTCTGTATCAAGGAAAACAGAGTTCGAAGATTGTGCGACGTTGACCTACCCGGTACAAACCCCGACTGGTCCGGTAGCACAAGATTTTCCATCAGCAGGGAAAGGCGGTTAGCAAGCACCTTGGCCAGTATCTTGGCGTCGCAATTTATCAATGAGAGCGGTCTGTATGAGTCACAAGAATCTGGGGGCTTTCCAGGCTTCAACAATGATGTGACTACTGCCTCCCTCATCGAGGGTGGCAATGTGCCTGCTTCCAAGGATTCCTCATACACTTCTTTGAGGACTGGCGCCATGATGTCAATGTAGCTTTTATAAAATTCGGCCGGCAACCCATCCGAACCAGGCGCTTTCCCGTTTTTCAACTACATGATTGTCTCTCGCACATCGTCGAGCTCGAATGGATGACATAAGAATTCACGTTGTGCATCACCAAGCCAACCAAGTGCGACTTCCCCCAGGAATTCCCCCATCTCAAGCGCCTCTCCTCTCTGAGACGTGTAAAGCGTGCTGTAATGCTCAACAAACGTTTCGAGTATGCCTAACAAGTCCCGTTGTAATGTGTTGTCGGGGCCTCGTACCTCCAATATGTACGTGCTAAAATGAGGGTGCCGCATCACCTCCGCCAGTGCTCTCCCAGGACGCTCCCCCTCACCATATCTGCGGGCCACCCAGTATTTCCCATGGAACTTCAGTTCACATTGCGCCTCTGCTTCGTACTTTGTTAGAGTGTCTCGAAATGTACTATGCACTTTCCCTGTCTGCCCCTGTCCCATCTGCCTCTCCAACCCCTTCAGTTCCTCCTCCAGGTGTCTCAGCGTGCGCTGTATATCTTGTAGCACCCCATAGCTCTTGGAGAGACAGAACCCTCTAATCATCACCTTGAAGGCCTCCCAAATCACCTCTATGCTATCAACCGATCCCTTATTTCTCATAAAAAAGTTTTGGATCTCCTCTGCCAGTTCCCCCTGAAAAGCAGCATCTAATAGAACCATGGGTTGTAATCTCCAGCGCGGCTTGGGGTTGGCATATCCCGGCGGAGTAAACGACACCTTTACCGGGCAGTGGTCCGAAAAAGTTCTAGCCAAATGTGTCACAGTTTGTATGCCAGGTCCCAACCCCCTGGACATGAAACAATAGTCAATCCTTGCCCAGGTTCCTGTATGGGAAGTAAAATGTGTGCCCTCCCTCCCCTGTGGGTGGAGCTATCTCCAACTTTCAAGTAGCCCTCCTTCTTCAAGTATGTCATATAATACCTCCCTGGATTTAGTATAATGATGCATCATGGCATTAGACCTGTCTTGGTGCGGCTGTAAGGCGACATTAAAATCTCCTCCCCATATTATGTGAGTGGAACCGACTGTCAAGATTTTGCCCTACACGTCAGTAAAGAATTCCGGGCTATCGGTATTGGGGCCATAACAGTTAGCTATCGTTATGGAGTCGCCCCCCAGCCTACCCCATGTAATAACATAGCGACCCTGCGTATCTGCAATCATTCCTGCCTGCTCAAAATGAACCTGCTTTTTTAAAAGAATCGCTGTCCCCCGGGCATAGGAAGAGTATGATGAGAACAAGTGATGCCCCGCCCATTTACATGCAAAATTGTTACCAGCCCTAGGGTCCAAATGAGTCTCCTGCAATAATGCCACTTGAATTTGCTGCCTGTCCAGATATGCCAAGACCTTCCTCTGCTTCCTCGGGTCTCCCAGGCCTCTTACATTCCATGACAATATTCTAATCGTACTCCCACCCTCCTGCGCCATTAACACTTTCGAAGCCAGCTGGCCCTGTATGTTGTGATCCTGCGCACCTCCACCAACACATTTCGAGATTAACCTGCACATAAAAGATAATCTGCATTTGCTCCAAACCATACCCATGAAACCTCCTACCCCCTTCCACCCCCACCCACTGAAGCATCCCAAACATGCCAGAATGAAAATTCCCCCCCTCCACCCCAACTCCCATCAGCTTCCCATCTCGATTGATAATCCTATCATCACCCATTTCCCATTAAGGGAAGGCAAAAGAGAAAGCTGTAAACAATAAGTAACAAACATAGGGTACTCCCCGTAGAGGCCTTTCTTCTAGGTGGTACACGATAACCTCCAGTCAGTCCCGGGCCCGGCAGCAGTATCCACCAGACCCAGACCAGACATAGAGGGTGGCTGGTGATAACATAATATTCTACTCCTCTTCGCTATTCATGGCCTAAAGGAAGATACATTAATTGGTTGCGACGGTATTCGACTCGCCCCCCTCATTTCACGTCGCTTTGTTACCACAAGTCACAATGGTAGCTGCCTCCTCATGTCTGCGTCTTCCGCAGCATCTATCATTCCCTCTCTGGCGTGGGGGAGCGTTCCGACCCCATCCGCGGCGACGACACTTTGGTTTGCCTCCGAATCTGCTTCAAAAATTCTTCCACATGGTGCGGAGTGGTGAAAAATTTCTGCGTTCCCTGATGAGTCACCCTGAGACGGGCAGGATACAGTAGGTACATGCATTGTGAAATCCGGGTACATGGTGAAAGTCACTTCATGATATGACAATTGTTTCTTCACCCTGGCTACCCTTAAAGCCACGTCCCTATCTCTGTAATTTAGTAGGCGAGCGATGATTGGCCGGGGTGTGCCTCCAGGAGGCGGTCGAGGCCCAAGGGAGCGATGAGCTCGTTCTACTATGAACTGTGAAGACAGAGAGTCCTTTCCCACCACCTCCGTAAGTAGCTTTTCAATATATTCTTCTAATCTACCTGTCTTTGTGCTCTCTGGAATCCCCAGAACGCGTACGTTATTTCAGCGACTACACGCTTCGATGTCTTCATTCTTGGCTGCTATTACTTTGAGCAGCTTGTCCAGCTGCTCTGTTGCTGTTTGCACTTGGGCAGTGGTGTCTTCAGTGGTAGAAATTCGCTGCTCCACCTCGTTCAGCCGAGTCTCGTGACTCTCCAGTTTCCGAGCTATCACATCCATACGGGTGGCCAGTGTGTCCATTTTATCTGTGATGACTGCAAATCCTTGTCTCATTTCCGCTAGTACAATTTTCAAGTCATTTTCTGGGGTTGCCACCTGCTCCGGCTGTGAGTATGCCGCCTCCATGCCCGCCTCCATCTGTGGCTGTCTCATCGGCTTCTGGGCATCGAAAGCCATCTTGCGGCCACTGGAATGGGCGCGGGGGCCCGAGTCTTCTTCGCTCTATAGACCTTCCACGTGGGGCGAGAGAGATTAAGCAGTTCAATGACAGCACACGGTCCAAGGCACCTCATGCACTCCTCCTCATTTCCTGGTGACAACTGGAAACCTTCACCGTCCTTCCACAACCTGACCCCCACCTCCGACCTCAGAGCTCCACTCGCATAGCGCTGTGGGGCCCCTTCCGGCACGTATAGGCGCTGTCACGTAGCACAGCGGGTGCAGCTACACCTGCAGGATTCAAGGGGTGAGTTGTCTCTTCAGGTCACAGAAGAGAGCACATCAACGCCTGCTATTCTACCCCCTCCTGGCACACGTGTCCAGCATCACATGTAACATGCAGGTCAGTCTTCTACCTCCGATAGGGGTCCAGTGCATACGCAGCTCTGCCCTACACGCAGGGATCTATGATTGGAGAGTCCCCCCCCTCTGCTCCAGCTGCCACCACTGCTCTGCTGCACCAGGACCTATCACGTTATTCCGACTTAGTCTCTTCAAAGCTATGCTTTTATTCTTCCACCATGCAAATAGTGGATTTGCACACTGTATTTCTTATTGGCCTGGCCCTTCGCTGTCCCACAACCCGTGTAGCACTCAGCCTGGGGGAAGGAGCGCCTCGCTTCACCGCCTCTGCCGCTTCAGCCCTGTGCCTCCTCACTGACGTCCCTCTGCCCCCGCCGTCCGGCTGAGCCTGCAGCGCTCCCGCTAACGGTCATGAGCGGGAGATCTTCCACTGCGCTCCAATGTCTGTCTCGGCAGTGATCGGCGCTACCTGCGCCCCCCAGTGCGGACTGCACCGCGTACCTTCTGTTGGGTGCCTCGTGATGCAGTGGACTCACTCCTGTGTTCAGGCGGCCATCTGCATTCTCCACAGGTATGGCGGCCTCTTCCGATTCTCTCTCTGCGGCCTATCTACCGCATGGAGCGCCCGTCGCTAGTGTAGTCAGCGTCGCCGCCCTCCAGCACCGGACAGGCCACTGCTGTTCTCCGCTAGCAAGTTCCAGGTCCAGAATCCGCCGCCGTGAAGTCTGTCGCCGTCCCCATCAAGCACCACTAGGGTCACTAGGCTGTCATCTCCGTATACAGTGGGTGCCGACCAGATGCCTTGCGAATGGAGAAGGATAAATGTCGGATAATAACACCAGCCTGCGGGAACCTCTCTAGAAGGCAGCCATTCCGCACACGCGCCACCTAGCGCCCCCGTATTTTCTGGTATTTTACTGAGAATAACATGTTGTTTTTTTTTAAACAATCTTTTTGATTGTTTTTTTTGCCCGCTGTTATGTGATGAGTACGATTGAAATCACTATTTCTAGTTAGATTCAATATATTCTGAGAACAGCAAAAAAGGCAAACAAATTACTTTGTTTAAAGTATGCTGTGTTGTTAAAAATGTATTATTACATGTTATAACTATTTTTTTCTTTTCTTTCACAGATCCTTATTCTAAAATAAGCAATTTACCCCAATTTACATTACAAAAAACATCTTTAAAAAAGTGGACTATTTTTTATTTCTATTACTGTGAAGGTAAGTTTAACTAAGTATTAATATGCAGAATGGGCAGATCTGCAAGAAGCTACAAAGTTTGAATACGTTTTTCAAAACCCCCTGTTTATACCTATGTAGTTTTCGAATCTCCCTGTCATAGGATATCATGTGACCTGCAAAAAAACAGATTTGAGTGGTTCATAATATTTCCAATTGTACCTATTGAAGGACCGCAATCATTTCAATCATTCTTCTTTGAGCATCTTTGCAGACAAAACTCTGTGCTTACCTCCTATCATTCGCAAGCAATTTTCCAAACAGAAATATGTCACTTTTTGTAACATAGTTATAGCGCAAGACACTCTTTCATATTTACAAAGAGAGGAAAAGGCACTCTGTGTACCTTTTCTTCTCCATGTAAATACGACCTTATCATACACAGCACTTTGCGTTGAAAGGGCGTTCTATAAGTGTTGCTGTGCGTGATTGCACAGAATACTCATAGAACAAGACACATCTCCAGATTTATCAGAAATCATAAATCTCTAAAAGTGTGTGAATGCTGCACAATTCTCCAATTGGTGTAGCAAAGCACAACAAGGATAATTGTTTTCATTTTTCCTCATGTTTTATCTTTCAATGCATGCTACAATGCTCAGCATACATTGAAGGAGAAAAATGCGTTTACTGATTGTTTTTGTGCAGGAAGGTGTGTCTTCCTGCACAAAAACAAACTCCACATGACACAGATATCCTTGCACTATGGTGCAAGGGTGCCTGTGTCACCACATGGCTGCAGTTTAAGCAGCCGTGCAGAGAGAAGCATAGACTTGCAACATATTTATGTACATATGTTGGATCTCTGTGCTTCGGAAGTACTACAGCACACTGCAGTGAAAGAGGTTACTGTGTGATGCTGCAGCACTTCCTCATACTTCAGCACTTATACATTCACCATACGCTACTAATGCATTTGTTCAGTCAATAACGCACTATACATACATTCATCTAAACTTTCGCACACTAACATACAAATATGGCTCTTTTTTAAACAGAGAAGTTAGTTCTGACAAGAACTTTTTTATTCTTCTATATTTTTTTGTGCTTTTTTCAAGGATTTTGTGATTTATTTATTTTTTTTAAACAAAAAAAGGGAACACGATGAACAAAATAGTGAACATTAGGAAAAAAATAAAAATAAATTAACATTGATGGTTTCTCTGCGCCCTGCAGATAAGCTCAATGGACTGCTCACCATTACAGAGCAGTTTGTTGCATTTAATGCAACTAATTTTAAGTTGTCCAAATTCGGGACGTATGTCCGGGTGAACAACAGATGGCGGTGCTGTAGATGTACTTACCACTGCTGGCGGAGGGTTGTGACGCATTCTTCTGCATTCTTCCCTTGCCAGGTTGACGGGGTGGAGAGTCCTGAGGTGCTTCATCATACTTGCGGTCCCGCAAGAGTATTTTTTAGTTGGATCTCCTCTTGATAGGACTCTCTGGCAAATTTTGCACGTCACCTTAGTTGTATTTGTTTTTGTTTCTCCATCAGGAAAGGTAATAAAATTCCATACCACTGATTTGTATCGTTCAGGGCGTGGAGGTTCAGGAAGAACCCCATCATCTGATGAATGTTCTGAATCAGATGGTGCTTGCTGTCCAGAAGCCATTTTCTTTAGAATGAAATGAATGGCAGCTGTGGAAATCTCCCCAAAAAAGTTCTTCTCTGCAGAGAGATGCTCCTCCAAAGAAGGCCAAAGAAGAATGATTGAAATGGGTGGGGTCTTTCAATAGTTAGAATAGGAAGTGTAATGAACCAATCAAATCTCTTTTTTTCAGGTCACATGGGATCCGCGCACCGTGCACATAGGCACCACGCACCGAGCGCGAATCCGCGAAATTGCATTTAAAAGGAATATAGGATTAGAAGTAAAAATATATTAATTTTATGAGTAATTTAGATTATGTCTTCAATTAATATTCACATGAAATACATATATCTATGTTTTTTGACATTTGAAATATTTTGCGGGATTCGCGCACCAACCGCGTCATACACGCACATGATATATAGCGGAAGCGCGCAAGCGCGCAAGCATCGCGTAACGTGCTTCGCAAGTGTCGCGTATAGGCTTGGAGTCGCGTACCGGTCGCATAGCAATCGCGCACAAAAATACGTACCCAACGCATACCGTACGCAGATGCTTACGCGCAGGGATCGAGAAAGGTGCGCATAGGGTGCGCAAATCCCCCAAAAAATTTAAAAAAAACAAATGATAAAGTATTGAAAATATAGTTTAAAAAATATTTTAACAAATATATTACATTTTGTTTAAAAATTTACAATTTAAAAAAAAATATATATATATATTTTTCATTTTTAAAAGAATCAATTGAAAAAATAAGTTAAAAAATGGTGAAAAAATAAATAAAAAAACATAATTAAAGGAATTGACACACTGAAATAGAAAAATTTAGAAATCCAATGAAAACCATTAAACATCATAGCTTTAGAGATAAGTTATAGATAGGAATTAGCATTTAAAAAACCTTTGAAATTCACTGAAAAAACCATAGGTTTCATGCACGTTATAGTTAGGAAATGGCATTTAAAAAACCTTAGAAATTCACTGAAAAAACCATAGGTTTCAGGGGTGTTATAGTTAGCTGGACATTTCCCTCTTACAAAACCCTAGAAATTCCCCCGTTATAGTTAGTTCAGCTAACTATAACTCGCGCCCCGCAATGCACTGCTGATGACGTCACATATTACATCACTCATGACATGGTCAGTGACATCACTGATGACATCACTGAATACATCTCAAATGACATCACTGATGACATCACTGATGATGTCATTCATGTGATCATTTGATGCTTCTTGTCACACCCTAATATAACCTTTGATACACCCACTCTAAATTACATACTGCCACTCTCAAAACCAGTATATTTTTTCCATGTCTATGATTTTAATAGTATAAATATGTGAACAAAATGGCACCTGTTTAGATTGAAGAAGGCATTTGAATGCACAAAAAGTATCTGTCTGTGCCATAAGGTCAGGTGTGCCTCAACACATTAAACAGGCTTAAATGCAACTGGTGCACGCGGGCGGCGGCATTGATGGTACTGTGCTAATCCTCTGTTTAAAAACTTTGCTGTACAAATGGCAAAAGACTTTGTCCTTTTCTATCTTCACGTGGATGGCACTGCGCTAATCCTACACTTAAAAACCTTTGTTAGAAAAGCAAACATTTGAGATGAGCAAATTTAGAGTGTCGCTGGTGTTGTAGGGTGCTTTATACAGGAGCTGCTCTCCACCTTAACTGTTTCTGTTTTGCATAATTTATGCATCACTCTATGTCTGAAAGAGTTTTGTTTTGACTTATACTGGGTGCTCCCTTGTGTCTGGACAAAGCTAAACCTCTCTGAAGAGCTATAATGATAGCGAAACACGTGTCAGGTGTTGCTTTTATTCATTTCAGGTTGACTTGGTTGGTATTTAACCAATTCAAAGCTGTAATACTGTGCCTAAAATGGTAAAAGGCGCTTGTCATTCTTTCAGCCTGTAAATGGAAATAATGGATTAAAAAGCTATTTCCACACCTCCCGTGAGTGCCACCCATTTTCCTTCGTAGAAAGATTTGTTTGGAAATTGAATTGGGCTGGTCTCTGCCACGGGGTCTCACACCGTGTTAGAAGCACCAGAAAAATCTGCGAAAATAGAGCCAGAGGCGGAGTACATATATAGTTGTAGGTAGGATGTAATTTCCATAGGAAGAGCGTTTAATCATCTGTTAATAACTTTGGCTAAGTTTAACACATTTTGCAAAATTTTCAAAACTAGTTTGACGTTCACTTCAACCACAGTCTTGAAAAATCTGGGATGATCTGTCAAACAGGGACCGAGAAAAAAGGGGAGGGTCCAAAAACACTTTTTTACATTTTAATTTCCATAGGAAACTTAAGACACAGCAACGGCCTGAACTGCTGAACAGAATTACACCAAATTTGGCAGAAAGGTAGTTGTTGGTCCAGAAAGCACCCTTTTCATTAAATGGTGTAAATCTGTTCAGTAGATGCTGAGAAATGTAAAGAAATTCCTAGTTGTATAACTAGTGACGCGCTGCCTGCCCCCGTTAAAACAAAATACACATATATATAACGCGTCTTTTGTCGTTGGTGTAATAAACTTTACACTATTTCCTGCAAGACTGGTGTGGCTCATCTTCTTTCCTGTTGGATGTTCGGAGAGGACTTCTGTGAGATATATATATATATATATATATATATATATATATATATATATATATATATATATATAGGTTAGGGATGGGGTCCCCTGGGATGAAAATGGCCGCGCAGACCCCCTAAAAATATTTTAAGTAAAAGAACAAAGAAACCATACAGCAATGCACCAGAGGCCACGCCCCCTTCACCACCACTCTGCAAACGCATCTCCCGGCACAGTGGTGTTTGGGGGAGGAAGTCATCTATGATCTTATGGTTCCAAAGAGTCCAGGAACCCCTTCTGTTACCTCCATTAACTCCCAGACAGCAGGATTGCTGAGAGGACTTGGAGGCTATGCCCCCTTTCTCCATCACTCTGCAAAAGTGCCTCCTGGCGCGCTGTTGGTTGGGAAATTGATTCCACTGTACTCCTGAGGGCCACAGGACTAAAGTGGATTTCTTCTCCCAAGCACCAGTCTGCCAGGCGGTACATTTTCAGAGTGGTGGAGAAAGGTGGAGTGGCCTCGGACGACCTCTCAGCAATCCAGCTGTGTGGGTATTACTGGAGGTAACAGAAGGGCTAGTTGGCCCCCAAGTTCCCTCAAGAGCCAAGGAGACTTCATCCACCAACTAGTAGTGTGCCAGGAGGTGCATTTGCAGAGTGCTGGAGAAAGAGGCATGGCCACTGAAAACTTCTCAGCAAACTCATTGTATGGGACTTACTGGAACTACCCCTTCTGTTGTCTCCAATAAATCCCACACAGCGGGATTGCTAAGAGGTCTTCAGAGGCCAGGCCCCCTTTCTCCACCACTCTGCAAACGCAGCTCAAGGTGCACAACTGATTGGGAGATGAAGTCCACTTTACTCCTAAGGGACCCTGGGGGCCAAGAAGCTATTTGGAGGCCCAGCCCCTTTCACCACCACTCCCTAAAGGCGACTACTAGTTAAAAAAAAATTAGAAATTCAATGAAAAATCAAAAGTTTACAGGGACGTTATAGTTAGGGATTAGCATTTAAAAACCTTAGAAATTCACTGAAAACACAACACATTACAGGGCTGTTGTAGTTAGCAAATGGAATAAAAAGTAAGATAGAAATTCACTGAAAAAGACAAACATTACCCAGACATTTTAGTTAGGCTATCATTTCACTCATTCAAAACCAGAGGAATTAAGCCATTATAATTAGTGAGATAACTATAATTCCCACCCGCAATACATTGTTTATGACCTCACATATTATATCACTCATGATATGGTCAGTGACAACACTAATGACATCTCAAATGACATCACTGATGACACCACTAATGATGCCATCCGTACTTTTGGTCTCTTATCCCCATAAAGCCTATTGTGAGGGTAAACTGGATCTGTGCCCTGTGACTCCAAGTCTACACAGAGTACGCTTTATTTTTTGTTCTTCTGTCAACTCTATATCAAGCAAAGGCGTGATTTTATCATTCCTCTTCTAAAGGCTTTAAATATTAGGAAGTGCCGGCCAGCTTTATATCATCTTCAGCTTTCAAATGATGAATGTACTTGTTTAATGATTTATAGATACATTTCTGCAGCTGTTCGTTTGCGTAATGTTGTTGGGAAATGATCTTCTTTGTCTTGTCTGAATGATTTATCTCTGGATTTTATGGCCTATGGGACGGGGTTCCTCATGAAGTGTTTTACATACTGTTTTTAGTTTATGCTGCTATTTTGTAGAAATATCAATTTATTGAATTATTCTTACTACATCCTGACTATGAATTACTGCTGCTTTGAAGCATTTTACCCATTGTCTGTACCATATTTTAAACTAATGTTTTAAATGTTTTCTTTTATGATGCATTCTTTTATGGCTGCAAGTCAGCTGAATAAAGGTATTTTGACTGACTGACTGACTGACTGATGCCATCCACAAAACCACTCACCCAACTACTTACACCCCCATACAACCTCTCGTACGCCCACTCACACACCCATACAACCACTGACATACCCATTCACAGACCCATACCAGTACTCACACACCCACTCACTCTTCCATAGAGCCACTCACACACCCACTAACGCACTCGTACAGCTACTCACAAAACCATTCATTCACCCATACAGCCACTCATACAACCAGTTACTCACCCATACAGCCAGTCACATAACCACTCCCTCACCCATACAGCTACTAATTCACCGACCTATTTACATAGAAAGTCACTAATTCACCCAGTCAACCTCTCAACAAAGCCACTCACTCACTGACACAAGCCCTCATACACTCACGCACACAACCACTTACATACCCATTCACACATCCAAAGAAGCACTCACACATCCCTGCACTCACTCATACACCAATTCCCACACACAGTCACTGTCCAATAAGTCACTCACACACAAAGTCACTTAATGAAACATCTACTCAAAAAGGCACTCACTCACCCATACAACTACTTACACGCCCAGTCACTCACTCATACAACCATTCAAACACCCACTCACTCACCCATAGAATCACTAAACACCCATTAACTCACTGATAGAGCCACTTACACAATCACTCACCCACCCATACAGCCACTGACATTCCCACTCACTCACCAATACAGACACTCACACAGCATCTCACTCAACCACACAGCTACTCACACAACCCCTTATAAACTCATACAACCACTCATATGCCCATACGCACAAGGATACAAACAGTCACACAGCCACTCGTGATATATATTAAAAGAAGTATCACTCATTAATAATACACCAAGTATACTACTTTAACTTTTGTAGTACCTTAGTATATATGTTTTACAATCATAAACTCTTACAAAATACTTGCACTCACTGGATAGTGTCATCAGTGATGTCATGGGTGATGTCATGAGTGATGTCACTGACCATGTCATGAGTGATGTAATTTGTGAGGTCATAAGCAGTGCATTGCGGGGGCGTGAGTTATAGTTACCTCAATGGAAGGGGTTTAATGGTCTTCCAGGTGTCTCAATCATTTCCAGTCTCCTCTTCAAATTACTTATGCTTTTTCTTCTCACTTCTTTCTGAAACAATTTGTCAGCATATCTCATACAACTCTCTCCTGCATGCATGCCCTACATCTCCTTCACTTCGCCATCCCCCACACACTTACACTGCTCAACAGTGAAAGCTTCCTTCGCACATGCACGCACAGAAACACACACACACACAAAACACATGTAAAACACCAGTAACTGCAGTGAAAGCATTCAACCCACGCAGCACAAACAGCAGTGGATGCTTCCATTATACTAATACAAAATCGTAAAACTAAAGTGAAAGAAACAGACAGCCACCAGTCAACTATGTCTTTGTTTGTGCAGATGTCTTAGCAATTCTTATTTTCTGATTTTGGGTGCTTACATGGGACTACAGAGTGGGTGTGGCCCTCAGAGAAGGGAGCCACACACTCATGTCAATTCTGATATTCTTCAGTGTTTCTCTTTATGGAGGGCTGCAGCAGCATCACACTTCTGGACAGTGCCAGTCAAGCTGGAGCTATATTCAGATCATTGAAGGAAGGCAACTGCTGGTGCCACTTCAAATGGCCACGAAATGAAGCCAAATTGCAAAAAATGTTCATCAAAGACCATGTTATTAGTGGTAAGTTCAGTGGGGAATGACCAAATGGTAAAATATAATGTAGCCTGAGACACTAAAAATCCTGTCCACTAACAGGACATTGAGCACTGTCAAAACCAATAGTTCTAGCTGTAATGTGCTAATGCATGCAAATTGCATCTGCAGATGCTTATGTTTGCATGTGATAGCATATTCAAGTCGGACAAATTACATTTGCCCATGCTTATTTGTAAATTACAACCTCAAATTCAGTGGCAATACTTGCCTTTTTACAGAAAGCGACATTGATATTTGGTAAAAAATTAGTTTATTTGCTAAAAATGTAATGTTACTGTGAGAAAGAAAGAGTATACTTAAGGAAAATGGCATTTTGGGGTTGGTCTTTACAGCCAAATAGGTTCACCAGCTGCCAACAAACACATCTGAAACTGAATTAGGTTATTGTATCCCAATGCATTTATGTTACTAATGCTTATGTAGTGGGATAACCATCATAAACATAACTCCGCTCTTCAGCCCCTTGCATTGGAGAACTCGCCTGTTAGAAATGGGGCTCTCTAGTTGGCAGAGGTAGGTACCTTTGACCAAGTAGGGGCCCTTGCTTCTGGTCAGGGTAGGGAGGTACACTCCTAAAAAAAAAACCTGCTCACCCCCTGGGTAGCTTGGCACGAGCAGGCAGGTTTATCTCTGAGGCAGTTTGTAAAGCATTTGTGAACACATACAGTAATACAGTGAAAAAAATACAAATGGACGCCACACCAGTTTAGAAAAATAATTAATCTTTATCTAGAATTAACACAAGACCAAACGACAAAAATCCACAATACAGTAATATAAATATGACTTTTAGATGGTAGAAATAGCTTAGTTCAATGTAGATGGTAAATGCAACACTTTACTCTCAAAGTACCTTGGATGCGTCACGCAATGCAAACAAAAGGGTTGCAGGGAAGGTGATGCGTCAGTTCCTTGCTTCGGGGTAGATGGAGCACCTGTTCCTTACTGCAGCACAGGGGAGGCGATGCTTCTGTTCCTTACCGGAGAGGAGGCAAAGCGTCTGTTTCTTACTGTGATCCAGTGCAATGCGACAAGATAGCGCCTCGATGCTATGCAACAATCCAGTGCGATACGACAAAATGGCCTCCTTGATGCGATGCGACAACGTGGATGCGATGCTTGCGCGCCCAACGGCCGTGCAGCAAAATCGATGGTTTCTTGAGCCGTGACAGGCCCTGCGACACGCTTCTCTGGTGATGCGACGGCAACATCTGCGGCGGTGACACGGTTCTCCGGTGATGCGACACGCTTCTTCGGTGATGCAATGGCGAATAGCTGCATCGGCGACACACTTCCTCGGCAATGCGATGGTGCCTTCTGCGGCGGCGACATGCTTCTTCCTTGTTGCGTCACGCTTCCAGCTTCCAGCTCCCAGCGACACGCAGTCTCCAGAGGGCCCAAAACAACAGCAGGCACCTCTCTGCAGTTAGAATTCCCAGCAAGGGAATTCAGGGGAAGCTGGTGGTGAACTCTTTTTGTCCCTGAGACTTTAGAACAAGAGGCAAGCTCAGCTTCAAGCCCTTGGAGATCATCCTCAAGATAGTTAAAGTACACACAAAGATCCTTTTCTCCTTTCCTTGTCAATAATTAACCACCGCAGGGCAACCCCAAACAGTACACAGCACAGGGGCAGTCTCCTCCTTCAGTTTCCTTTGTAAAGGTTTGTCTTGATTCCTAGAAGTGATCTAAAGTTCTGGGGTTTGGGCCCCAATAATTATACTGTAAAATCCATTGTTCTCTGAAGGTAGAGGGTGTCTGTGCCCAGCCAAAACCAGTTCTGTCCTCCCTGGTGCAGCTTCCTGGCAGGAGGTGGAGACAGCATTGTTGAAAGCAGACCTGGCCCAGGTAGCTGAAAGGAAAACTCCTCCCCCTACTTTCTATTCTAGGACGGCTCAGGCAAGTGAAAGGAAATCTCCTCCCCCTACTCTCTATTAAATGCAGGTCCTATTCAGCCCAGCCCTGACCCATCAGATTGCTGAAGCCAAGGCCCTCTCCAGCCCCCTGTCACTCACAAACCAGACATGGAATACACAAACCTATCAGAGGCATGCTGAATGGTTAGGCAAGAAAATACCTACTTTCTAAAAGTGCTATTTTCAAATACATTCATTCATTCAATAAGCTTTATTTCGATACAAAGATATCTTAAAAGCTGAACAAACTCAGATAAACAGTTACAATACTCCACAGTACATTTTTAGGTATAAAATACATTAAGACAAATGATTTTAAAAAAGCATTTTAAAAGACAGGATTAATAGAACAAGTTTTAAATTATTTTTTTTTAAATTGTATGTACATTGTATCTGTAGGAAGGGACGTGCCAGGGCTAAAAAACAAACAGTACTTAGGTTGTTTGGGAATTAATACTCAGATTTCTCGCTCTAATGATCCATGCCCATCTGAGGAATTTAGCTATTGCACAGGCATAAAAGTCCCTAGGATCAGTTCTTAGAATGCGTAGTGCTTCGTGGTGACTACGGGTACCTAGTTCCCTGCAAAGTGGTTTCAGCCAGCGCCCCCTTGGCACTTTGTAAGCTGGGCAGACAAACATAAAGTGTGGAATTGTCTCCTTGGGAGCCTCCCTGCTTGGGCAAGAGGGAAGTGTTTGATTTGGTGGCTTCAAATACAGAATGTAAAAATCACCCACACTAAAAGATGTATTTTAACATTCTGAGTACAGGCATACTAAACTCATTTTTTTACCTTGCTCCCTGGGTCAGTTAGGGTTATAAGATGTTATAATGAAACTGCCTTTTCTGGCCTATGGGAACAGATAGCCTTGCAATAGTGAAAAACTGAATTGGCTGTAATTCTCTATCAGGACATGCCACACACATTAGGGAATGTCCTACCTTTCACATACAATGCACCCTGCCAAGGGGGGTTGATTTGATCTGCCTTAGGGGTGACTAATATGTAGAAAAGGGAATGTTTTAGGGACGGCCAAGTGGGTGCACTTGCCAAGTAGACATGGCAGTCACAGACTGCACACAGGCTCTGCAATGGCAGGCCTGAGCCATATTTTACAAGCTGCTTCTCTGGGTGGCACAACCAGTGCTGCAAGCCCACCGGCAGCATTTGATTTACAGGCCCTGGGCACACATGGTGCACTGTACTAGGGTCTGACAAGTAAATCAAATAGCCAGTCATGGAGTCACTAATCCATTACAACAATTTACAATAGGGAGCACTTTGGCACTGAATAGCAGTGGCAAAGTGCCCAAAACATCTAGACCAGCAAAAACATAGCAAAAACACAGGAGGCAACAGCAAAAAATGGAAGGGAGACCAATGCCAATGGTGCCAGGTCTAACACCGCCCATTGCTCATTTTCTCTTCGGGGCTCCCCCAACCTTCGAAACTCCAATAAAAATGCATACATACAAATTAATCATCAGATAAAATTAAAAGGATGTGGAGCAGACTATCGATCAAAGTCTCCCTGAAAACTGCTACCAGAAACCCAGGAACATGCTGCGAAACCTGTGAAACCTTGTGTTTCAGAGATCATTATAATGTCATAAAGGGTGCTGCTGAGAAGACCCACTCAAGGTCCTGCCATCCCTGAACATCTATGCAGATATGAACGACCAATGCATTATGAACTGGTGCAAACCAGGGGAGGTGAGTGAGGTAAAAACACTTAACTGGATCTCACTCTCAAAATGGATTTGTGACAGAGGAGGAATGGCAGAGAACAACCTCGATACTAGAGGAGTGGAACGTCACTGAACTGGCTAATGGGGAAGCAGAGGACCACAGGTAATCGCAAGGTTACTAGCTGTAGTGAAGATATAGAAATAATGTGGGCGTGGGCATTCTGCCCGCTGATTTTGCTGTGCTGAGGTTTCAAGCATACCGGTAGAGGACCCCTGGACATCACTGTAAGCAGGCTGATCAGGAGCTGAGGATGTATGTAAGACATAGATTCCATGGAGCAGAAGAAAGCACAGTATTTGGAAAGGAAGCCTCAAGTGGAATTGAACATCAGGTAGCCGAGCGAGGAGAAAACAATAAACACGAGGGATAGATAGTGGGTGAAAACTGGTACAAAGTGAAGGGCTACAAAAATGCAGAACATCTTGTCAGGTGAAGGCTACTGTTGCGAAGTGTTGTAAAGGCTGGTTCTACCCATAACACCCCAGAAGCATACTGATAATTAAGACGTGAGTGTATCGGTAAGTTCATTTGTTAGTGGTCTAGTGCTCCCAATCTCTTCAGTTTCGAATCTGCTCGCCTCCACAATCTCCAGGCCCCATTGGCCCTAAGCTCGATGAGCTATCTTAGCTGTGCCTGACTCCTGGCACAAAGTATCCTAACTTGCTACAGTATCTTCACCAAGCATGCTTTCAATAATTTTATCTATCTAGTTGAACAGCATACTCTGTCCCTGGGCAGCCTTCATGCAAATGCAACATTTGTATCATGGTGTTACCTATAGCCAGCCCAGAAAAAGTCCTGGACCAGTCACAGCCTCCCTGAAAGTGCACCAATGGCTGTTTTATATCTTCATGTAAAGATACTCTTGTTTGTTTGGCCCAGTATGTTGGTATTGTTAACACTGTAAACATGTTGAACTAAAACACTGGGAACAGTTGCAGTAAAAATAGGTGTTTTTTGCAGTAGCCCTCCCTAAGAGAGAAGGGTATGCCCAGAAGTGGGTCCCTTGCTCACTGTGCCATAAGATTTAGGCTATACCTCACTGACAAGGCCTAAGTAGGTGGAAATTATTTTGGGGTTGTTTGCATTCTCATTTGGAGGGGGCCTGGCCCAGCAGTTTGGGCTGGATTCTTTCTATTGGAATAGGACTAAGACCGATTGGCATATAGCTGGTCTCTGTCTAGAGTAGCACAATGGCTATAAAACAATGATCTGGAATGTTGCTCAAGCAATTACCAGCAGCTGAGATTAATCCAAGCGATCCTTCCATCACCTTGTTGTTTGTTGATATGGGAAAGATGGTTACTAGACTATATGAGAGAGAGGCAACAATACTGATAAGACATGTGGCTGAAACAATCCTACTAGGCAGCACATTGTGCGCCAGCGCTGGGAAACGGAAGGAATGTGTCATACAATGTTAAGTACTTCGCATTCCTGTCCTTTCCCTGTCTCGCAGTGCAGCGCGGTGCCTTGCTGCGCTGCATGATATAATGATAAATATGGCGACCTTAGGTTATTGTATGTACCCACTTCATTTAGGGGTGGGGAAACTGGTTGGTTTCTTAAAGAAAAATCTCAGCTGGCTTTCCATCAGAAACATTTATTCTGTGACCCCCCCCCCCCCGCCCCGTCACAAGGCTACTGGCTTCTGTGTCCTGGAAAGTCCTCAATATTTCAGATGGGCTGTCCAATACCCCCTATTTCCTCTTTAGGACTGCCATGTACACCATGGTAGTTGTGAACAGGACAAATCAAGAAATGTCACCAACATTCAGAAAAGTAAACAGTAGCTGGGCCAACACAGGGGCAAACAATCCTAAATAGAATACTAAACATAATTGCATTTATACATTGAGAAATCAGAAAAGGAGCAATCAGTGCTGCGCGCCCTCCATGTTGGCATCTCAAGAAACTGCAGAACTTGAACACTAACACAGAAACACCCACTTCCCCCATCAATGCTACATGTCTACTATTTCAAAAGTTCTGTAAAGTTTTGGGCTTGCATTTGACTTTAGGGACATGTCTTTCAACAGTTTTCAAATGTCATATCACTGCTGTGTAATGATGATGTGGGAGCAGCTGCCATCAAACCTTCAGATGCTGCACTCAGATTCTGCAAGGGCATTCGTCCAGTGAAAAAGCAAGTCCAGTCAACACTTTTTTTTTTTTTTTAATTCTCTTTATTGAACAAAAACTTTGTCAAAACAATTATTCAATCATCAGTGAAGTACAGTCTTTATAGGAGTGTCTGTGACATCTTCCGCCTTCAACATTTACTACATTATAATATTGCTTTAACAGAATCAGTATTAACCGCAGCTACACACCATCCTTAATTCTGTAGGAGCGTCCTGGAAAACATTCCTGCATTGGTTTTCTCCCATCAATGCTTCTATGAGCACACAGGCCTCATTGGCCTCTATATACCATCCATCGGCCCCAGATCTCGTCCAACTTCTCTGGGCAACCCCTGTTTTGGTACACCACTTTCCCTGCCATATAGCACCAGTCTGGATCCTCTTACCATTCAGTAACCCCCCACGCCCTTGCTATATATCTTTTTGCCTCAATGTCTGCTATCTTGACCCAGAGTGCTGTGTATTTCGGGGCAGATTTACAAGAAAGTGACGCATCTGTAAAGATGCGTCACTTTCCCTGCACCACCATGCAAAACCCTTGCATCGTCATGGATGCGCCGTATTTACAATACGGTGCACCATGGCGCAAAGATTGACAGATGCGTCAGAAATTCTGACGCATCTGTTGATGGAAAAGTCACGCATTGCTGGAGTTGTGTCGCAAAAGCACGGCGCAACTCCAGCAGTGCGTGTTGCGGCCTTTGTCAATACACTGCCTCACTCCTTACGCTTCAAGTTTTGACGCAGTGGCGTCCTAAAAGTCACGCATTTCACTGCGTCACTTTTATGAGGCTTTCCTGCCTGGGAATGCCTACCCTGCATACATTATACCTGACCCAGGTATAATGTCACGCAGGGCTTTACAACGTGACGCATCTCCCTAGATGTGTCACGTTGTAAATGGGCCGCAACTTTTACGCTGCCGATGCATCACAAAAGTGTAATGTAATGTAATGTAAAAATTACTTATAAAGCGCGGCATTCACCGGATGGTTTCTTGGCGCTATTCACTTTATTCAACAAGAGGCAGAAGCAGAAAGCGGGGAGAGAAAAGTTTATGAGTAAATACCAAGAAAAAGGTGAGTTTTTAGGAGGGACCTGAAATGAAGGTGAGAGGGAGAAAGTCTCAGTTCCAGCGGCAGAGAGTTCCAAAAGGAGGGTGCCAAAAAGGAAAATCTGAGACCACCGTGTTTTTTGCGCAAAGTCCCAATATTGGGACTATAAGGATGCAAGAGGGAGGAAATAAAGGAGGGGCCGGTGCCTGCCAGAGATTTATGAGTCAGGCAGCCAAGTTTAAACTTGCAGCGCTCCGAAACAGGAAGCCAGTGGAGGGCCTTGAGGAGAGGACGGACGTGGTGATGTTTTGGTTGGTGATAGATAAGGCGAGCTGCCTGATTCTGAATCAGCTGTAATCTGTTGAGTTGGTATTGTGGGATGCCAACGTACAGGGCATTGGCGTAGTCGATCCGAGAGATGACTAGCGCCAACAGTACCAAGGTGAGGGCTTCAGTGGTCAGAAAGTGGGCTATTTTCCGGATCTTCCGGAGCTGGAAGAAACAGGAGGACACAGAGGCACTGACCTGGTGTTGCATTGCGAGGTCTTGGGAGATGTAAACCCCGAGGCTTTTGACTTTATCAGCAGGGTGAGTGGGAGGGCCGAGGGAAAGGGGCCAGAAGGTGGAATTCCAGGGATTGGATGGGCCTCCGACAAGAACGAGCTCCGTCTTGTCGGGATTGAGTTTAAGATGGTGAGTGCTCATCCAGTTACTGATATGGCAAAGGGTGGACTGGAAATCTTGAGCCGCTTCGTCCGAGGAGTCGAGATTGAAAACGAGCTGTATGTCATCTGCATAGTTAAATGCAGTGACATTCCTACCGCGGAGGGTGTCAGAGCCAAGTGATGGATAAATGCCAGGGGTAAGTGCAATCAGCAGATAAAAATACAGACAATAAGCAGTTTTTAAAAATAAGCGAAAGGCGCTACTCCCGGCTGTGCCTCAGGAGAGCAAAGTGAGTCTGGGGGTGGCGCTTGTGGTCGGCGCTTTAAGAGCAGTCCTGGCGGAGGGGGCGTGGCCTGCACGAGTGGGCGTGGCCTAAGGCTCGCGGCAAAATGGCGGCAGTAACAGTTCAAACACCTCACCCGTTGCAGCGAAAGCTACGCTGTGCGGGGGGTGCGCAGGTGACTCTCGTCCGGTTTGCCGTAAACTGGGAAAGACGGACCGATTGATGGCGGTCCGCAAGGAAGGAACAAACCCAGTTAAGGGCCGTCCCGCTGATGCCTGCCTCTTTGACACGGTCGACTAAGATGGTGTGATCGACCGTGTCAAAGGCCGCTGACAGATCTAAGAGCACCAGGGCTTGACTGATGTTGGAGTCAGCGCCTCTACGGAGTTCCTCCATAACAGAGAGGATAACCGCCTCTGTCGAATGGGCAGGTCTAAACCCAGCTTGCTGGGAGTCTAAAAAATTGGACTCCTCGATGAAAGAGCTGAGGAGGCTGGTCACATACGTCTCGAGTACCTTGCTCAGGTAAGGCAGGAGAGAGATGGGGCGGATGTTGGCCAAGACCGTGGGGTCGGCGTTGGTTTTTTTTAATATGGGGACCACTTCGGCGTTCTTGAACTGGCTGGGGACCACACCGAGCAGGAGAGAGTTGTTCAGGAGGGCCAGTGGAGGGCCAGGGCAGGTCGAAAAGGCGGTCCGGAGAATTGCCGGAGGGCAGCAGTCTGTGGGGGAACCAGATGAGACTTTATGGAGCAGGGGGAAAAAGACTTCATCGGGTATAGGAGGGAGCTGTGTCAGAGAGCGAGAGTTGAGAAAAGGAGCGGCCTCTGGGAGGGACATTACTGAGGCCCCGGAGGGGATACTATTTTTGATTTTACTAATTTTGTCTATAAAAAAATGGTTAAGGGAATCGCACTGAGAGGGGAGGGGTTTGATGGTCACTCTGTCCGGGTGTGAAAGTTCCTCCACAATAGCAAAAATGTCTTTAGATTTTTTCGCAGAGTTGAGAATTTTTGTGGAAAAATAGGCAGATTTTGCAGCTGAGATTGCAAGTTTGTATTCTCCGGATAATTTTAGGAAGTGGACTTTTTCTAAGGGGTCGTAGTTTCGACGCCAGTGACGCTCGGCTTGGCGAAGTCCCAATTTAAGGGATTTGAGGCTGTCGGAAAACCAGCGATGAGCGTCGTGAGGGCGATTAGTTCGAATAGACTTGAGGGGGGCGACTTTATCGCTGGCCGATTCCAACCAATCGACGAGTGCGGCTTCCTGAGAGTCTAGGGGGCCTAGGCCGGGGCGGAGCCGAGGATGTAAGGGAGGAGAGAAAAAGGTCGAGGTTAGTTTTGTTCCAGTTACGGGCCAGGAGGCTAGCGCCTCGACTACGGGGGGGCGGTGGGGGGACCAGAAGAAGGAAAGAGATTAAGAAGTGGTCCGACCAGGAGCAAGGAAGGATCGTGGTTGAAGAGCCAAGTGATGGATAAATTCCAGGGGTAAGTGCAATCAGCAGATAAAAAATACACACAATAAGCAGTTTTTAAAAATAAGCGAAAGGCGCTACTCCCGGCTGTGCCTCAGGAGAGCAAAGTGAGTCTGGGGGTGGCGCTTGTGGTCGGCGCTTTAAGAGCAGTCCTGGCGGAGGGGGCGTGGCCTGCGCGAGTGGGCGTGGCCTAAGGCTCGCGGCGAAATGGCGGTAATAACAGTTCAAACACCTCACCCGTTGCAGCGAAAGCTACGCTGTGCGGGGGGTGTCAGAGCCAAGTGATGGATAAATGCCAGGGGTAAGTGCAATCAGCAGATAAAAATACACACAATAAGCAGTTTTTAAAAATAAGCGAAAGGCGCTACTCCCGGCTGTGCCTCAGGAGAGCAAAGTGAGTCAAAGTGACGCAACAACAGTGCAAAAGTGACGCAAGTGGCTTGTAAATCTGCCCCAAAGTCCTTCTGTCTTCATCTTTCACAACTAGTAATCACCACTGTTAAGGAGTCACTGGTGCTAGGACAATTTTTAGAGTGGAGGTGCTGGCCAGTGTCAAACGTTCCCGACTGTAACACGCGTTATGTGCAGAAGTGGTGCTACTCACCAGGCAGCCAGACCCTTCCACTCTGAGAATAGTGTCTCCTTTTCCCTCCCCTTGACTCTGTTTTTGACAGTGTACATAATTACTTAGGTAGGAATTCAATTCCTGGTCTGTGTTTTTTTTGTGTGGGTGATTAGAAACATGACGTGTGCGAAGGCTGAAAACAGGGTAATGGAAAGGTTGTTTGTGAGTTGAACGGGGGCAGCGGCAGGGGTGGTGGTGCAGGAGTGCAGAGAGTGAAGCCCGCGCTGGAATTCACACTTATGCTCTGCAGATCTCACAGACATAAGCGATGGGTATTTAACTTGCTGAGCCACATTACCTGCTAGCCCTGAAAAGGTGTGACAGTTAGCGTGTGGTATTAGTTTTACGTGTGCAAAACAATTGGGAACTATCAATCATCTAATACTCGTGTGGTTGTTGAGCTTTCTTCGCAGTATGATTAAAAATACAGGGTATATTTACAAAGAAAGGGATGGAACATGGAGTTAGCCTTCTTGGATTAACCCCTTTGCTGCTAGGCACCCCCATGCTAAGCCTTTTTTTGGGGGCTATTTGGGGTAGTTCGCACTTAGGCCCCTGTAACTTTTTGACCACATAAAAAGGTATCCACGCCAAATTTACATCCTTTTCTTCCAACATAATGGGGATTTCAAAGGTACCCAAGGTTTGTGGATTCCCCTGGAGGGGACCCATAAATTAACCAAAATACAGCATATTTTTTTTTGGGGGGGGGGAGAGAAAAAAGGGCTACAGATGAAAGCGTCTGGTTTATTCCCTGGAAATGGTATCAACAAAGGGTTTGTGGTGCTGAAATCACCATCTTCCCAGCTTTCTGGGACAAGTGGACATTTGTCAGAACACCCAACATTTTTACACAGTTTTCGCATTTTATTGGGACATAGCCTATTTGTGCTATTTTTTGTGCTTTCAGTCTTCTTCCAGTTAATGGTAAAAATGGGTATGAAAGCAATGATGGATCCTGAACAGCTACACATTTCTGAAAAGAAGCCAAATTCTGAATTCAGCACGGGGTCTTTTGTGTAGATCCTTCAAGGTTTTCTTATAGAAACTAACAGTTGAAAATGGGAAATATTTAAAACAGCCATTTGTGCCAACGTTTTCACCTGTAACTTCTTCTATTCTATTAAACCAATATACCGTTACATCTGCTGGACCCTTCTGGTGGGGATTTATAGTCAAATTGCTTTATCTCGATAACAAATATCATAAAAATATCAGACAATCTTATACATAAAGATAGGGTTTAAGCTAAAAAGGTTATCATAAAAAACATGGCAGGTACATGATGTCTACTTGGCCAAAACATGGTAACACATTTTTACATCACCAGGAATAAAACAGATATTGCCAAGACAATGTAGCACAGATCCCAAAAATTAAATAATAAAAATATTTCATTTTGAATAAAAACAGGAATTTAAAATCTGTGGTTAAAACAATGATACCCAATATAGCTTTTATAAGTGACAGTGCCTAGAGATTAATTCTTGCAATATTTGGTCAACCAGCTTGTGCTCAGATATATTCTCCATGGGACCTGTGGTATAAAATTAAATTGCCCTTCGCATGGCTTTATGCCTAACTATCCAGGCACAGCTTAGGAACTTCGCCACTCTGCAAACAAAAAGGGTTCTTGCGTCAGACTTCAGAATACGTAAGGCGACACGATGGTCAAGAGTGCCCAATTGTCTGCAGATTAGTTTTAGCCATTTAGACCTTACTGTTTCGTGCGCTGGGCATGCAAACATAAGATGGGCAACACTCTCCTTCGGTGCCCCACAGCAAGGCCAATCTTCTGTTGTTTATTTTGGGGAGTGACATTTTGTGGTTAGTTCATGGACCAGGAGTGATCCAAGCCTAAATTGGATATAAAGCGCCCTATCTCGTGGTGTCCGGATTATATCCAGATATGGTTCAAGCTTGTGCTGGTGAAATTCTTCCGTTAGCCTTCCCACTTTTGGATTACAGAGCTTCCTGGATATCGATCCAGTCCCAATAGATGCGTTTAAGCTCTGCCTTACTAGGGGGGTTTTGGTTATCCCAGAATTTTTTAAGGCCAAGAGCTGTCATTGATTTCCTGACGTTGGTTATCCAATTTACCCTTTGGTTGACATCTAAGCTCATTACCTCGGTAAGTGCTGTCGCATATTTAGTGAGTTTGTATAAGGCGGGACCAAAAAAGCAGTGGGCGCAGCTTGGCAATATCACTAAATGAGCGCCTGCCCATATCATACATCGAGGGTGTTAATGGAACATTCCGCGGGAGCATCACCAAATCCCTCAAGAACCTGTGCTCTGATCTGCAAATCTCATCAACATTGTCAAATCCCCATAGCTCGGCTCCGTAGAGGGCCGAGCTGACTGCCTTTGCGTCATAGATTGTGAGTGCCGGGGCAACTGGCCTGCTTGGCAATGAGCGATGTTCTTTGCCTAGTACCCCGACCGCACGTTTATGATTCAAGAGCATTTTGTCCAGGTGGGACATCCACTGCATTTTTTCTGAGAGGCGGATACCAAGGTAGTCAAACTTACTGACTCTCTCCAAATGGGTCCCATCTAAGGTTAAGTTGTTTCTGAACGATTTGTGGGGGTTAAATGTCATAAACTTGGTCTTAGTGGTGTTAATGACCAGCCCCCCGGAGTTACAGAAAGATTGAAATCTGTTTAGTAGTTTTTGTAGCCCGGCTGGGGTCTTAGAGACCAGCAGTGTGTCACTGGCAAACAGGAGAGTTGGTACCTTGTCACCCGCCAGGGCCGGGGCATCAACTGGAACTTCTTGCTAAAAGCTGACCACCCCATTCACGTATAAGGAGAACAGGGTGGGAGCCATGACACAGCCCTGGCGGACTCCCCTGTTAACTGGGATCCTTTCCGTCAGCTGACCTTGGGACCCCCATCTCACCTGGGCATAGTTGCCCACATGAAAGTTGAGGATTAGAGGAGGGATGCCCATATCTTCTAGTGTTTGCCACAACCTTTTCCTAGGAACCAGGTCAAAGGCAGTCTTTAAATCAATAAAAGCGAGATAAAGACTGCCTCTGCCAATCACAACAACTTTCCAATATATAAGGAGCAGCCTGAAAACCTGGTCGACCGTTCCAGTGTTGGCCCTAAATCCCGCCTGATATTGAGAGAGGACATCTTTGTCCTCAGCCCAAGATTGGATCCTCTGTAGGAGGACTCTGCCAACTACCTTCTGGATTGCGGCAATCAGACTAATTGGTCTGTAGTTGACAGGGTCCTCTCTGGCACCCTTTTTGAAAATCGGGCCCACCTCCGCACCCTTCCAAGATTCTAGCACTGGGCAGCCATTAGAGATAGAGTTATTTAAAAGCAAAATGGACTGTCCCCAGTTTCGGGGGTCTGCGAGAAACAAGTCTCCTGGGAGGCCGTCCGGTCTGGGGGCTTTAGCGGGTACCATCCTCCTTATGGCAGCTTCTACTTCAACCAGCATGAAGGGTTTGCTGTTATTACCATCAGAGAGAGTGTGTAATTGATCACATGGCCCTTCCAGGCAAACATCATCGGTCCCGGAGTAAAGTTTCCCGAAGTGATCAAGCAAATCTTGGCTTGAAATATGGTTGGGGATTAGATCTGGATCTTTCTTGTCCGCCCGTCTAACAAGGTTCTAGAAAGAATTAGTATCCCTTGCTATGCTAGCATCCTTCAGATCCTGCCAGTGAGACTCGTCCCAATTCAACTTTGCTTGGAGCAGAGCCGCTCTATACTCCTTCCTTGCGATTTTAATCAAAGGGCAGTTTTTGCTTCTAATTGCTAGGGCCAGTGCCTGCCTCTTATGCTTGCAGTCCTTAGTATACCATGACTACCGACTCTTTGGGTGCACACCAGGTTTACTACGCTTATTAGGTGCTTGGAAATATACGCCTATCTGTTCAATTGTGCGCAAATGGATTGCAGGGATGTGTACCAACCCCTCTATGCCTATAGTTGCCTCCTGAAGCTCTAAGGTGTTCTTACTCAGGACTTGCCTGATTCCTGCTATTTTTTAATCGTGTACGACAACCTTATGCCATTTAAGAAACCTTCTGCAATTTGAGGGAACCACCTCCTTAGTGAGAGATGGCGTGTGGGTGCTTGGAGAAGGACACAGGAGGACCCATGGGATCTTCAAGTGCACACAAAGGGGGTTATGGTCGCTATCAGTGGTAGTGCCAACTACCATGTCTATCATATTTCCCCATAATACATAAGTCAATGCGAGATGGGCAACTGGCTCTGTTACAGGAGTAGGCCTCCTGGGCATCTGATAAAGTTCTGCCATTGGCTGCCCTCAAACCAAACTCCAAGGGAAGTACATTGAGTTGGATTGCTATCTGGGACCATTTTTTAAGGGAAGGTATACTTAGTGGGGGAACAGCCCATTTTCTTTCATCTTCCTCAACCCCCAATATATCCTCCGAGCTTAGAGGCTCAAAAGTACAGTTAAAATCTACTGCTACCACAACTCTAGAGTGGGACGGTCAAAAGGATAAACTTTGTTCCAATAGCGTGACAATAGATGATTGTTTGCCCCTTATGGTCCCCCTTATGTAAACATTAAACAGAAGAGTTTCTCCCCCACAGGATCCCTTGAAAGTGAGCCTCAAGATGTCTGAACTTGCACTTTGCTGTTCAGTGATTCTGCAGCCCAAAGCGATGTTAACCCAGATAATCAGACCTCCTGAGGGGCGCTCTCTCCCCATGGTGATGGCTGGTGAGTGGAAACAGATGTAGCCCGACTTGTATAATAGGACCAGGCTCCAAGTTTCTTGAAAAATACAAATGTCAAATCCCTCTATCAGTTCGTTCCAGTGGGGCAATGACAATTTGCTACTGATCCCTGCAACGTTCCAGGAGATAATCTTTAGCTGATGATGTAAAGACGAAGCAGGGTTTGTGCCTCTACTAGGGATATGTTGGCAGGGCGACAATGAGACAGGAGGCAAAACAAGGAGGTCTGGAGATGTGGGGGGATTGACCTCCTGAACCCTTAAAGTATCAGAGGGGTGATTACTTCGACCATTATTTCCCGAGCTAGTTATCAATAGCTCCAAAATAGGGTGTTTTGAGAGCTGTGTTTAGTAGTTGAGGGGATGATGTGTGGTTTCTGATGTGGCTGGAATTCTCATTGCAGTCAGTCAATGGATTCCATGGGGGTCCCTCCCCTTACGGCCATCAATGGTGGCTTTTCATGTGGCCTGGCTGCTGTGATTGTTGGTAACCACCTGAACTGTATGGATGAGGAGTCTGGAGGACAGGTACGGTAGTCCAGTGCAACAAGATTTTCGGCCAAGTCGGCCTTAGATAGAGTAAGCTTGATATAATCCAAGGGTTGGGTGAGGGACGTACATCTGTGGGCCCTAACAATGTCTTCTTGTATGACTGAACGGTAGCCCCTAACATGGCGGATCCAGTGTATGGATTTGTTGGTTAGGGAGTCTTCATTTTCGCGGCCACCCGTTGGGTCAGGCTTGGGGACATTAACCATAAAAACTTTATGCGCCTGTGGAAGAGGGGGGGTTACTGGGTAGCTCCTCTGAAAGTGATCTTTTGCGATGGGACGCGTAATCAGTGGTAAGCTAGGATGTCTAGTGCAGTTTGTAGAGAACTGAGAGGGGACATGGTTCTGGTGGTTTTTAGATGTATTAGCTTTAAGATGATCTGCCTGATTTGACTTGGGGGATGGAGGGACATTTTTAAGTGTTGCTAAGGGGGGTGGAGAAGGCCCATTTCCCATTGGGCATCTCTCTTTATGAATAGGTATGCATGCCCGGTGGACTTGTTTGTGCAGGGGATATGCAGGCTGCTTGTGGGGTATGTCCTTCGAAGATAGTAGTTTGACCGTGGCAATAAGTTCTTCTTTTTTTTTTCATATCCAGAAAATACCATTTGCAAAAATATCAATTAGTTAGATCATACAGCAGATTATACATTACACAAGAATAAATATCAGCTAAACACTTCGTAAAAACAGTTCATACAGTACATAACAGTTGGGAGATACAAGGTCATCCTTTAGCACCTTTTCTAAATTAAGAACAATAGCTAAAATATTATTTGGACAGGTTTTAAAATTCTAAAGATTAAGACCAAGGTGTAAATCCTGTATTTTTACAATTCATTCAACCTCAAAGAATTGTGCAAAATTGCGAGAGCAGGTACTACCCTTAGGAAGGTACTCGCCATGGAAACCTGAATCAGCATACATTAACATTTTATGGTTGCTGGGTTAAGCCCTGATCGAAGAAAATTAAGCTTCAACCCTTTAGGACACAGACCTTTAAAAAAAAAACCCTATGCTTCTTATTCTGCAGGAGCATTCTATTAAAGGGGCCTTTAATAGAATGTTTAATAGAATCTTCTTACTTACAATCCCCTAGTTTCTCTGCTCCATTCAGAAATAAGTGCCCATATTTTCCTCCCCCGGATTCTAGTCTGCCTGCCCCTGCAAGCATACAAAGCCATCTCTTGGTTATATACTCCAAGAAGTCTGGCAAGCCACATCTGAAATGTTGGAGGTTCTACATCTTTCCACCTGGAGGCCAACATTATCCTAAATATTGCTGTCTCCAGAAATAAGCAATATTCCCGTGCGGTGTTGAGGCCCAAAGAGCTATCACATCTTAAAATCAGCAATGTAGGGGTCAGTTCAAATCTGATAGCGAGCAATCTCTCCCAGAAACCAAGCAGCCCCTTTTTAATAAAGACAATTTGTTGCAATTGTAAAACATATGAATCAAAGTTGCTGGTCCTGCCCCACATCTGGGACATTTATCATCCTGCCTTTTCCCCCACATAAATAGTTTAGAGGTGTCAAATATAAATATAGTTTTATAAAGTTGTGCTTTTAAATTTATGGATAGGAGTATTTTGGCAGTCAAAGACAAGCTCATATAAATATCCACCTCTGGATTATCCAGTTTCAATGCCCAGGATGTCTCAGTTTTTTATAGATCATCTGGTAATTTTTCAATTAGTATGCTGTAGATATTGCTAATTCTACTTGATTTCCTAGTAATAACATCCATCAATGGTATCCTCTCTAATTTTATCGTTGGCCTACATAAAGTAAGAATGCTCCTAATCTGCACACATTTAAAATATTGGTTATCTGGAATTCCAAAATCATGCTTAAGCCTTGAAATTTGTAGAGCTTGCTCTTCCCCATAGAGGTCACCAATTGTACCTACAACGAGCCCTTCCCATCTTTTCCCCATAACATTGTATACCTGAGGAGAGAATAACGAGGAACGCCACAGGGGAGTATATCTGCATACATTTTGAAACTTGTTTCCAAATCTTCCATGAGCTAAATATTACTTTGAAGCAAACTTTTTTGTAATAACTCGGCTCCATTTGTCTCAGTAAAAGCCCCTGCGCTTCCTTCCCTATAGCGAGTTCATATACTGTAGGTACTCTCAGATCCTGCTCCAATTCATTATTTCTATCTACTATAAACAGGGAGATCATCTGATGGAGAAGGGCTGGACAGTTATATAATGTAATATTGGGGACTGTAAACCCCCCTATTTTTTGTTGTAGTGTTAAATATTTTAAAGCCCACCTCACTTTCCAGTACTGCCAAATAAAATTAGAAAAGATAGAGTTCAGAGTTTTCAATAGATGGTCATCCAACGCGAGGGGTATTAAACGAAACAAACATAGGATTTTAGGCAGCATTGTCATTTTCAAGAAATTCCCTCTCCCTATAATAGATAGATGTCGCCCATTAACTCTCTTTAACTCTGTGGCTATTGACTTAACCAAAGGATCGAAATTGTATTTAACAATATCGTCGACTTTTGAGTTAATTCGGACCCCCAGGCAGATTGCCGAGTCTGCTCGTCTAGGATCGTTAAAATCAATATTGTCTATACAAATAACAAAGGCCTTCCCTTCATTCAAAGCATAGCCTGAAAGAAGCCCAAATGTCTCTGCTATCTGGATAATTTCCTCCATTGCCTCTGTTGGACCCGTAGTTAATATTGCAGCATCATCGGCATAAGCCAGGACTTTTGTCTCATATCCCTGGTTACTACTGGCTTAATCTTCTCGGATTGTAAAAGCTTAACCAACAGTGGGTTAATATACATAGCAAATAGTATGGGGGAACAGGGACACCCTTGCCTGGTCCCCCTAGTTATTATGATATTGCTAGACTCCTTCCTCATTATTTGTAGCCGGGCTTTCGAGTCACACTACATAGCTTTAATTCCCCTTTCAAATTGTGATCCAAAACCATTTAGCCCCAGTATCCCCCATAGAAACTTCCAAGAAACCTGATCAAATGCCGTTAAGGAGGATCATAGCCCTTCGGCCCCTCATCCCGGTCATGATATAAAATAATGAAATACCCCTGCAAATATGATCAGTTGTTTCTTTTCCAGGGATGAAACCATGTTGCCAGGGGGAGACCAGATGTCCTATAACCCTCCCCAACCGAGTAGCCAATATCTTTGAATAGATTTTTGTATCTGAGTTAATCAGAGAGATTGGTCGATATGAAGCTGGATTATCTATTGGTTTTCCTTTCTTTGGGAAGATTATAATATCCGTCTCTCTCCATGATTCAGGGGGTCTTCCACTATATTGAACACACCTGAACAGGTCCAATAGAAGCGGAGTTATCACTACTCCTAATATCTTATATATCTCCAGCGGAATCTTATCTGGACCAGCATTTGCCTGATGCCATTCCTTGTAATGCTACCTGGACTTCCTCTAATGACATTTATTTTTCTAAATCTTCTTTAGTTAAGCTATCCAGCTCTTCTCCACGTTCGGTATTAATCACGAAGCGGGATATATCCTGTAATGCTCTGGCTGTATCCTTATCATTATCATCTTGATATAATATTTGATAATAATCCTTAAACCCCCTGATAATATCATCTGGATCTGTATATGTATGTTCATTTACTTTAATAGAGGGTATTAGATTCAATGATGTCTTCTGCCTGGTACGAAGAGCTAACTGCCTCCAACTAGTTCTCCATTTTCATAGGAATTATTCCGCTAGGATTGGTATTCTTCTGCAGATCTTTGCGTTAATCAGCAATTAATTTCCACTTTAAGACCAATTATTTGATACTGGACTTGATCCCCTTCCTGCCCCTGCTCAATTAAAGAGACATGTTCCTCTTCTGCCTCCGCTTGATCCCGCATTAATTGCTGATTCTTAATCTTACGTGAGGTCCTCGCCATGGAAACGAAGCTAATGGTTTCCCCTCTGAGACCAGCCTTAAAAGAATCCCACACAGTCCCCCTACCAGCGCTATATCTATTTATGTCAAAAAATTCCGGTTCTTAATGTGTTCAATATAGTCATTATTTACTAGGAGTTTCCTATCGAATGTCCATTTCCTTTGTGTTCTCATAAAGCTTGCAATTTCAATCTCCAAAATTAAAGGGTTATGATTGGAGATCACCTTTGGAAACTTCTTAATACCAGCTCCATTTAGTACCTCCCTCATGCCATAAAAGTAATCAATCCTAACATATTTCTTGTGCGGATAGGAGTAATATGTGTAGCCAGGGTTGTTCGGATTATTCAATGCCCAAATATCCACCAAACTATGGCTATTTTTAAGAGAAGTTAGTGCCCTATAAATTCTAGGCTTCAGACCATAATATCCCCCTTGGTTATACTGTCCTTATCGCGGATCAAGTGAGATATTGAAATCACCACATAGAATTAATGGGCTAAGCCATGCCGTGATTTCCAACTCCAGATCTTCAAATATCTGAGGATTATCCTGGTTTGACCCATAGATCGAGCAAAGGGTAAACCCTGCTGCTAATTCTACTATAGCCCACCTACCCAATGTGTCCGCTGCCTCTCGTTTAGCCTGTCCCAAAGTAGTCTTTGCTAATATAGCCACTCCTCGAATATTTGAAGTTTGGAATGTGCATGCTAGTATGTTATATCCTCCAATACCCAACAGTTCTTTTTTCCCACAGGGAATATAGGTTTCTTGTAAACACACTACATCAAAAGTATTTGTCCTCACTAATTCTGTCAGACTTTCCCTTTTCGCTCTGTTGTTCAGCCCTGCTACATTCAAGGAGCAAATAGTTATCCTCCCCATCAACATTTAGGTTTAAGTACTCCTAGTAATTCTCTACCTCTTCTTCTTTTCTCTCCCATCTTTGGTGTAATGACCTGGTTTCTCTCTTCTTCTTTTAATAATACACAAATTGCATCATCAATTCTGGATATGTCTTTACCCCTGGAATTTTCACCCCCACGCACCCCCACCCCTCTCCACCCACCCCTCCACCCACCCCTCCATCCTTCCCCCCTCCCTTCCCCTCACCCAACACCCCCCCACGATAGGCAATCAGACTTAAGTCTGTGCATAATGGGTGCGTCACGCAGAACCGAAAGCCCTAAAATTCGTTTCAAATACATGCTACTTCCAATCCAAAACGAAAACCAAAGACCCCTCCAAAAATCCCCACTAATGCACCCCACACATATTTCTTAAACTTTTTTTTAAACACCTATATATTTATATATATTTTATTACCCAATTTCCTAAGATTTACCCTATTAGTAAGTAAAGTCACCCGTGGTCTGTATTCTCTTATCTAAATTAACCACTAATCTGTATCTAGTCTGAAAGACTAACCAGGTATTCTTTTGCTTTAATTTCTGACAGAAAAAATTGTGTTTGCCCTCTCCAAATTACTTTAAGTCGAGCTGGGTTGTTCAAAAAGGCTTGTGCATTTTTGTCCTGAAATGGTTTGATCAGCTGCCGCAGCCTCCACCGTCTTTCGACGGTAGAGTAACAGAAATCTGGTTGGACAAAATAGGAAACCTCATTCCTAGTTCTCTTTGCTTCTGGCCTGGCCTTTCAAAAATAGCTTGGCGTAACAAAAAGTTGCCAAAGTAGACCAGAATTGCTTGTGGTAAAGCTTCTGCCTTCACAGGCTGCTTTTGTACAAAAGGGACACGGTGCACCTCTTGAGCCCAGTTCCAGTCCATAAGTTCTGGGAGCGTATCATAAATAGGTCCACAACATACAAGCAAATATCTGCCCCTTCAACCTCCTCAGGAACACTGAGCACCCGCAGGTTGTTCCTCCGCTGGTGATTTTCATGCTCTTCTAGCTTCCATTGTATATCGACTAGCTGAGCCTCATGTGATTTTGTTAATGCCTGATTGGTTGTAAGATCTTATTCTGTTGAGACAGCCCTTGATTCAAGGTCAGTCAGTCGCTCCCCAAATGCACTACAAGTTTTGGTCAACTTTCGAACCACTCCCTTCACCTATTGCATCGCTGCCTGGGCTTTGCGTCCATCTTGCCGCGTTTCATCACGATGCATCAGTATGGCCTAAAAGATAGATTCTAGTGTCGGGGGGTGGCTCCACACAGGTCAGAAACTGGATGTCCACTAGACAATTGGTCGGTAATTTATAGGGGTGTAATCCCAAGTAAGATCTTTATCTCCCTGTTTTCTTTTTATCTCCTTAGAACAGTTTTTGTTTTAACACCATCCACCTCATCCATATCATCCATGTCACTGTTGCTCGGATATGTAGAGTTGACTGAGAAATCCTGCGACCACTCTCCCCCATCTGATAAAGAGAAGAAGTAATCACTAAGCTCTTTGTCTGGCTCTTTTTCTGGGTCCTTTTCCATATTTCCAATTTTTAGCATTGCCGGCTCCTTGAAACTTTTCTGTCTGGGTAATACATGTTATATTTGAAGTATTACCCGAGCTGAAACTGGCTAATGCCTGAAAGTCCTGGGAAGGGGTTGTTGAATCAGCCTGAAGGGAAGCCTGCTTACCCCCACCCGCATTCACCTCGCCTGGGTTATCCTTATTAATATCTTCATTTAAACCGGCATCGGGAGTATGCACTTTGTTTCCCCCCCCCCCCCATTCACAGTCACTTGGAGAGGGGGGTTACCTCCAGACCTACCTTTTGTTCCGACTGCCTTTGCATTCTGATGGTCAGCATTCGGTGCGGGGGAGCCTTCATCTCTCAGGTCCCCCAAGCCGCGCTCCTGGCTCTGACTGTTCTGACTGTTCTGACTGGTCTCATCGTGAAGCGGAGCAGCTTTCCCCACGGGTCCTCTCAGCAGTTCAACCACTGAGGGGCCGGCCGGGCGTACCTTCACTGCTGCCCCGCCTCTTCCTCTTTTCACCAGGCATGAATCAGCTGGCTGCCCGCGATGCCCCTGCCTGGGAGTCTGTACTGGTGAAGCCATCGCCGCCACTGCGGCATCCCTGCTGGCATCCCCAGCCTCAGACTGACCCCTCAGGACGAGTCGCGCTGCCTTTAACTTGGCCCCATCTCTTCTGCCTCAGCCTCAGCCTCTACGAACGTGGATGCCAGATACGGATTGGTGACGCAGACGTGGGCTTTAGAAGCCGCTGTTTTAAAGTTTCTCAGTACCGCCAACCCAATAAGGGTCCCTATTAAATGCAAATAGTTCTCGTATGTCCTAGGGGTATTTAGTGATTCCTTGTTACAGATCTCTGGGGTCATTACTGCATCGCATCACTATTGCAGCATTGAAGTTACTGGCTCTCTGCTGGTCTGCGCGCTGCTATGGTCTTAGACAACACCATCTTGCCTCCCACATCACGCAATAAGTTCTTCAATCATGTGTCTCATGGTTCCTATCACCAGCCTAAGGGAGCTAACAATCTGAAAAATGTCATGTGGTGGTGGAGTTTGCTCTTCAATAGTCTCAGTAGAGATTGTAGGTGTTGATTGGGACATTTAATCCCCAGAGGTGTCACGCATATCTGCCAAAACTGCAAACCTATTTAAATAGGTGAGAGAGGGACCAGGTTGACTCTCATCAATACTAATAGGGGAATTTGAAGGGTGGGAGGAAGTGACCTTCGCCTGTACTACTGTAAGCTCCAATGGTGTATCTTTGCTATGTATTGGGGCTCCCTTCCGAAACATTGTGGGAATAATGGTTTGACGGGGAGGGCTGTCGCTTTTAGGGGGAGATTGATTGTTGGTGTGGGGAACTGTTGGTTTGACTTCTAGGATGTCTTCACATTCTCTGATGAGGGTGTCTATTCTATCTATCACGCAGTTATTAGCAGCAGTTAATAAATCCAGGGGCTCGGTGTGTGCGTCACTGAGCCGGAAGCCATCGTCTCCTGCTTCGCGGATTATTTCCGCGAAGTCTACTCCCCGGTTTCTCCCTGCTCGGAGGAAGATTCCCATGCCTTGCTTCGGGACATCGCACTGCCCTCCCTTACGGTGGAGGACAGGGATTCGCTGGATGCCCCGCCCACCTCGGACGAAATTGCCTCGGCTATTCGCTCGGTCGCATCCGGCAAGGCCATGGGCCCCAATGGTATTCCCATTGAGCTATACAAGCTACGCCCGGATGTGTTGGCGCCCCACCTGCGCGCGATGTTCCTTGCGGCCCACTCGCAGGGCTCCCTCCCGCCGGACCAGCGTCTGGCTACAATTGTGGTGATCCATAAGGAGGGGAAGCCCCGTGAGCGGGTCACATCCTATAGGCCGATTTCGCTTCTGAACGCGGAGCCCAAAATCCTCGCCAAGGTGTTGGCCAACCGGTTGGTTGGCGTGGTGGGCGATTTGGTCCACCAAGACCAATCGGGCTTTATACCACACCGCAACACGGCGCTTAATCTGCGGCGCTTACACGGGGTGCTCGCGCGTGTCCCATTTGTGCGGGAGCCGGCCATCTTGGCGTCCTTGGACGCCACCATGGCGTTTGATACGCTCGAATGGCCATATATTTGGGCGATGCTGGCGAAGTTTGGGTTCGGCCCGGGTTTCGTCAGCTGGGTCAAATTGCTATATTCGGGCCCGTTGGCGCAGGTGGTGGTGAATGGGCGAGTATCTGCCCCGTTCGTGCTGGGGCGGGGCACGCGACAGGGTTGTCCCCTGTCGCCTCTCCTGTTCGCCCTGGCCATGGAGCCCCTGGCGGAGTGGTTGCGGTGGCACCCTTCTATCCGTGGTCTCCGCTGGACCCCCGAGCATGAGGACCGCGTGTCCCTCTATGCTGACGATATCCTTTTGTATCTCGCCTCCCCGCGCAAGTCACTGATCGTCCTGGTTGATGTTTTGCGCTCCTTCGGTCGCAACTCAGGCCTGGTCATCAACTGGGCGAAATCCTGTGTCTATGTGCTCTCCGGGGAGGCCCCGGTCTTGCCACGGGACTGTCCGATCCAGATTGCCTCCCAGGGTTTCCGGTACCTGGGTATATATATCACTCTTGACCCGGAGGCCCGCTATGAGCGGAACTTGCTGCCCCCCCTCCAGCGTCTGAGGGAGGACGTGGTGCGCTGGCGGCGTCTGCCGCTCTCGCCGCTCGGCCGAGCGGCCTTATTTAAAATGATGTCCCTGCCGCGCTTCCTCTACGCCCTCCAGAATACCATGGACCTGGTCCCGGCACGCTACTTTCGCGAGGTGGAGGGCCTCCAGCGGCGCCTGTTCTGGGACGGGAGGCCGCGTATTGCTCTGGCTAAATTGACGCTCCCGTGGTACGATGGAGGGGTCGCCCTCCCGGACATCAAACGGTATTACTGGGCCTCCCAACTAGCTGCAATTAATCATGGCCTTTACGGGCCCGCCTTGAACCCGGCATTTGAGATGGACAGGACGCTTCTGCCCGGTGGCGATTATAATCGAGCGCTCTACTCTGGCGCGCCCGACTCCCGTTTGACGGGACCGACGCGTGTCATGGTGCGTGTCTGGCACGCGGCTAATGCAGCTATGGGGTGGAAGGACCGTTTGACCCGAGCGTCTCCGCTGTATGCATCTGAGAGGTTGGGCTCCCTGTGGACGTCGAAGGGCTTCGAGAAGTGGGACACGATCGGAATCAGCACGGTGGGAGATCTCTGGACGAGGGGGGGATTCAAAACTTTTGAGACGCTGCAGGCGGAGTTTCAGCTGCAGGGCAGTGAGTACTTTCGGTACCTACAGGTCCGCCATGCGCTGGGCTCCGTCTTCCCGGATGTTGCATCCATTCCGGAGTCTTCCCCCCTGGAGGACAGAGTGCTAGATGGCCATGTTCCGGACAGCACGATCTCCCTCATATACAAAAAATTGATTAACGATAGATCGTGTCTGCTGACTAGTCTCCGCGAGGCTTGGGTTGCCGACGGGCTGGAGCTGGACGACGAGGATTGGATCTCCGCGGTGGCCTCTCCGAAAGAGGTGGCCATCCCGGCTCGCCTTCGTTTCGTCCAGCTCAAGATCCTTCACCGGGTCTACGTGACGGGGCCAAGGCTTTTACGTATGGGTTTTGCCGGTGATGGAATGTGTAAGCGTGGCTGTGGTGCGTTGGCGACTTTCATGCATATACTGTGGGAGTGCCCGAAGGTGGAGCGATTCTGGCGTGGTGTGCATGAGGTTCTACGAATGGTTACGCGTGTCGCGCTGCTGCCTGAAGCGAGGAGATGCTTGCTGAATGTCTGGGAACCAAATGACTACTCGGTCCCGCAGGCGCGGTGGGTGACTCTGGGATACATGATAGCCAAGCGTGATATCGCCCAATTGTGGGGATCCCAGAGGCCCCCTGCGGTGTCGGCCTGGAAAGAGCATATGGATTGGTGTATGTTTCGTGAAAAGGTGGTGTATGTGGCGAGGGGTAAGCCTGGGGCGTGGATGAAACTCTGGGGCCCCTGGAACGCCTACCGCGGGGGTATTTGTGAGCCGCCGCTGCTACCGGCGGCCTCGCCGGCTCCGTCTCCCTAGATGGCGCCCCTCCCTTGGCCGCGGGCGCGCGGTCCCCCAGTCCCTGATCTACTCCCGTCCCCCTCTTCAGAATTTTGCTGCTGGTTTGGATCCCCCACTTATGGAGCACGTGTTGTCACTTTGGATCGAGGGTTGCCTTGCGGTTGTGGTTTGTTTACGTTGTTTTGCGTTAAGAAAATGGAACCGTACTGTGGGCATGGAGCTGTGAGGACTGCACCATTGATCACTCCTGTCTTCCTACTGTGCACCGCTGAGAAAGCTTTTTGCTGTATGTATGTAATATGCTTTTGATGCTCTAGCGGCCGGCCGTGTGGTTGTAGGCCCATACCTGTAACTTCTATAAACTGCAATAAACGGTTTCAAAAAAAATAAATAAATAAATCCAGGGGCTCAGCTTAAATGTTATAGTCAGAGAGTCTTGCTGATATCTTCGTTCTACAAACAATCTCTGATGAACCTCGGGAAGAAAAAGAAAAAGAAAAAAAAGAAATTGTGAATGCTTAGCACAGTACCTTGTCAGGTTACAAGTGGCGCTGCATCAGTGCTCAGAAGCTGGGTGAAAGAGGGGTGGCCCTGCCCTGCCTCTTCCTGGCAATGACAGGCAAGGACGGGTCTGCCCTTGGCCCAGGCGTTGCTCGGGTGCCTTCCACACGGTGAAAGTAAGAGCACCTCCCACTCTCACGCGGCACCGTTAGGGACAGCGTTGCACCCTGGGACTTGTGGTCCCCCTACCAGGGTGATGGAGGCAGATGGCAGCAGTGGGGGTTCAGGCCAACAGGATGCCTGGGACTCCTGTCCCACCAGGGAAAGATGAAGCAACGCAGCGCCAACAACGGCCCCTGAAAAAGGACACAGCAGACTCCCGCGCCGCGGGGGGAGAGGCAAAACCCAAAGGAAATGATGGACGGAGTGTTGAACATTGCAAGCACTCACCCCCAGTCAACTGATCTGGGTTTAATCCATCAACGTTCTTTAGCCCACTCTGCCACCCCAGTTCAGACATGGCCATATGCAAATCAGTCTGACCCTGTGCCTCATGGGAACAGTCCAGCCCGAACTGCCAAGCCATGTCTTCCCTGGACCGAAAACAAGCTTCCTAGGACCGGTTTCTGGCATTTCAGCCATCTTCAGCGGGGGGAGAGGCAGCGCTTTATGCGCTGTGAAAGTTAGAGTGCCTCCCCCTCTTACTCGGCACCATTAGGGAAAGCGTTGCACCCTGGGACGTGCGGTCCCCCTACCAGGGTGATGATGGATGGCAGCAGTGGGGGCTCAGGCCAGCAGGATCCCTGGGACTCCTGTCCCACCAGGGAAAGATGAAGCAAAGCGGGGCCAACACCGGGCACCTGAAAAAGGACTCAGCAGACTCCCGCGCCGCGGGGGGAAGAACAGTGCTTTATGCGCAGTGAAAGTTAGAGTGCCTCTCCCTCTTACGCGGCACCGTTAGGAAAGCGTTGCACCCTGGGACTTGCGGTCCCCCTACCAGGGTGATGGTGGCAGATGGCAGCAGTGGGGGTTCAGGCCAGCAGGATCCCTGGGACTTCTGTCAAACCAGGGAAGGATGAAGCAACACGGCACCAACACCGGGCACCTGAAAAAGTGACACAGCAGGACTTGTAGGTTCACCAAGAATCTTGGGAACCCAGAGACAATAACTGAGCAGCATCTTGCAATGGTTTTTTATAGTGAACCAGGTATATAGCAATTCATTTGTGAAAATATAAACAGGGAAAAATCGGAATGAAAGACACCTATGTATTTCTGAAATGGGAACAAAATATAGAGTTTAGAAACAGTAACTGTTTGCACATCTCCGTAATTGTGGGTACCCATACCAGCATGTGAAGTATAGGACATTTTTCAAAGTGATTTTTCTTTTACACATTGTCTTACATTTGAAAGGCAGAAATGCATTGTAAGTCAATAGGTAATAAAAGTTTCTCTCTAAATCTGTGTTCCCCTAAGTCTCCCGATAACAATGGTACCTCACTTGTGTGGGTAGGCCTAGTGCCCACGACAGGAAATGGCCAAAAATGCAACGTGGACACACCACATTTTCACAGAGAAAATTGACCCTTTTTTGCAAAGTGCCTAGCTGTGGATTTTGAACCCTAGCTCTTCCGGCACCTAGGGAAACCTAGCAAACCTACAATTTGCAGAACATACAACCTAGCAAACATACAATTTTGAAAACTAGACACCCAGTGGAATCCAAGATGGTATGACTTGTCTGGCTCTCACCAGGTTCTGTTACCCAGAATCCCTTGTAAACCTCAAACTTTGTAAACAAAACACAGGGGCATATTCTCAAGGACCTATCACCAAGTTATCGGCACTTTATCGCAGTAAAAGTTGCAATACATTTATCGCCCCATTCACAAGCTGGTGCTAACAGCCGATATCACAATTTTTCAGGTTATAGCATCCTCCAAAAACATCGCCACGGATGACCCCGGCAACTATCGCTAATGAGATGCAGAGTAGGCGTCCTGAGCACAAAGCAGCGACAACACCACACCTCAACATTCTCAACAACCAGCCAGATCTGCGATAAGAACACAAAACATGCTATAAGGCGCGTTATCAGCAGGAAATGAACACCTGCTTTGACCTTGTGCAAAGTCGGAATACAACCAGCACCAGAAAAGGGATCCCATCCCAGAGCCACACCTGAAGAACAACAGATGCCATGGAGCTACTCATCTTGCAGCTCGGAGCCCCAACAGGGCCACAACACCCACCACCACCACCCCAAGGACCGCCACCCCCCGGACCCCCACCGCCCCCGTACCACCACAGAGGCAGACCAGACAAAGACAGCAGACCTTCAGGAAACCCACCAGCCTCACAGACTTAACACCAGAGTATGTCATTGCCCACTACAGGCTCAAAAGGACAACCATCCTCCGCATCCTGAACATCATAGCCCACAGGCTAACGGTACCAACACAGTGGACAACCAACATCCCTCCACAGACAAATGTGCTGGCTGTGCTGCACCTGTTAGCCTCTAGGACATTCCAAACAACAACTGCCAGAGTCAGAGGAGTCTCACAGCCAGCCCTATCCAAGTTCCTCAAACCTGTTCTGGATTCCATCCTCAGCTTGGTACCCCAGTACCTATACTTAACCCAACACTGCGCAGGAACAGCTGGAGACCAAGCAAGGATTCCCGCACGTTTTGGGGACAATTGACTGCACACATGTCCTACTTGTGCCCCCTGCCGAGACTGCACACAATTACCGCAACAGAAATCACATGCATTCCATCAATGTGCAGGCAATAGTGGACCACTGGGGACTCTTCACCAATGTCGTCGCCAACTACCCAGGCAGTGTGCATGACTCATACATCTTCCAACAGTCCATCATCAACCGGCGCTTCCAGGATGGCACCTATGGAAATGCAATGCTCGTTGGTAAGTACCAAATGAACACACCACACACCTCAACTCCACAAACATGCAACTCACAACTCTGGCAATGCACATGTTACAAACTCACATACAACATGCCAAACAACATGCCCACCCACCAGACATGACAGCACAACTTACTGTGGCAACCTGGGCTAGCCATGTACATGAGCCACCAACGTCATGGCACATCAGCCACACACCAGGGGAATGTGGAGGTAGGTGGCAACCAGGCATGTGCGAAGGAGGCAAGTAACCCATGAATGAGAATGCACACATTGCCAAGTGTGGCGTGGATGTGCTGGCCAGGCGGCAGTATGCAGACCACAGACATATCCATGTTGACACATCATGCTGGTGTTGGTAGTGTTGTGGACAGTGGACGAAGCCATGTCACCCCAGCCAGTGGAGAATATCACGGAAATGTAGCTTGTTACGTCCCCCCTGTAAGCGTGTGCAGAGTGGACTTACCCGGCGTACGCCAGGCTAGCGTAGGAGTGTGCATATAAAGCACGTAGCCATGGGTGTGGTCCTCTTCCGGAGTGGCCAACATGTCTGCCAGGGCGGCGCCTCTCACCCCGCCACGAGGCCGATGTCATATGCAAAGGTGCCTGCGATCCTGTGCACCTGCTGCACCCTGGCCCGCTTGTCCCTGAAACAGTCTTGTCTGCCCCTGTGCAACCAGGCCTCACTGCTCACCTGCCGACACCGGCGTGTCTCCAAGAGTGACCACCACGTGCCTGTGCTAGCTCCAAGCCACAGGCCCGCGACCTTGGCAGCCTCCTCAGACCATCGTGGCCTCCGCGAGCAAGGCCCGCAGTACTCCTTTCCCATTGACGCACTCCACTGGCATACACACAGGACAAGTAGGTTAAACATTTGGAACTGAGTCTTGATTACAAAATGGCAGAGTACACATTCATGGCATCGTTTCAATCCCTATACTCCCTTCGATGTGGTGCCACCAACTCTGTGCATAGCATTCTGACAACACGTGTCTGTGAGCCCTTGGGGACTTCTGCCTTAGGCCTACAAACCGGTCCAGCAGGCCTCAGACAAATCCTATCCAGTCCATCCCCGGCAGGACACGGCATCATTGCAGGGTGCACACCCGCTCAGCTCTGGTGCCTCCACCTCCGTCAACCAGGAATCTCCTTCACATGCCATTTCAACGCCGTGTGTTAGAGATCCAGGAGGAGCTGGCTGCACAGTAGTTGCTCCATGCTGACCGCTGCCTCCGGCACACACTGCGGTCGAGTGGGACACACAATTGGAACTGAGTCTTAATTTGTTCATTGCAGAGTTCATATCATTGTACAGGCCTCATCGCAGACTGCATCCCCTTCCAGCTCTGGTGCCACTGACTCTGTAACACGGGAGTCATGGGCACTCTCCCGTTGAACTTTGTTGGCGTCTGAGTCTATGGCCTGGGGGTTGTCTTCATCATGTAGCTGATACTGACATGGTGCTAAAAAGGAGACTGTCAGAAAGTTGGGATATCACGCACACCGTTTTTTATCCAAATATAAATGTTTCTTGAACAGGTAGTGGCGTGAAAAGGAGACTGTAGCATTCAACTCCTCCATATTGCCTGTTTCTACTTGCTTCTGCCCTCTGCATCATGCCTTGGATTGACACCTTCCACTGTCCCCCGTAACACTCAGCGACATTCTCCTTGGACATCAATGAGGACCCGCTCAGCTCTCGTGGCCCTATCTCAGTGCACCACAAGCCAACGTCCCTTGCGGGTGTGCCTGTGCCGGCCGCAGTGCATCCGGGGCCACTAACTCTGTGCAGCTCAAGTCATGCACCCTTGCTGTTTGTACTTTGAACTTCTGATTGTCTGATCACTGTTGTAGTTGTTACCAGCGCCAACCAACCCCTGAGGGGTTGCTTACACTACCCAACACCCTTCCAGCACAGGTGTCACTGGGCGTGTGACCCTGGCGCTAAAAGGTGCCGGGCGCACGTGCCTGTAGCCAGTTCCACAAATTATCTCAGTGTGTCCTTGTGGTCATTATGTATGCATGAGGGCCCCGGGCCATGCCACATCACATTGTACTGTGTACAGCGTGCGCAACCTTGTCACCTCAGGCAGTGGGGTAGACCTGGGACATGTGGCTGTGTCGAACCCCCCTGTGAGCATAAGTGAGTGGACCTTCGTACGGCAGTACAGCGTAGGGGTGTGGTCATTCGACATGTGGCTCTGGACGTGGTTGAGTTTGGGCCTTGACGAAGA
The DNA here is from genome assembly GCF_964204655.1 of Triturus cristatus. Lineage (NCBI taxonomy): Eukaryota > Metazoa > Chordata > Amphibia > Caudata > Salamandridae > Triturus > Triturus cristatus. Next base: position 535,346,862 of record NC_140594.1, on the reverse strand, counting down.
GGTAACTGATGCATTTGTCACGCAATGTGCAATGTTGCTATGTAGCATGCCCACGGAGTGCGGCCTCGGCTGAGAGGTACATAAAAGTGAGCAAGCCCGCCCGGGGACTGGGATCATTCATGACAATTGTTGTGTCTGTTGCTATTTCCACAGCATAAGCAAAAGGTCTACCCTCAACTGCAGGGCGAGTTCACCCAGGTATGAACTCTACATCTGTGTCAGCCCTGTCCTTACCATAGGCCTACACACACGTGACCGCACACCTTCAGTGCACAATATCACTGTGTCGTAGTCAAGCTTGTGGACATGCGCAGACGGGCATGACAATGGTGTGCCGTAAGGGTGCAAGTGATGCAACCGCTCTGCGCACACTAGTGATTAGGCTCGGGGGGAGGGAGGAGCAGCAGTGAGGCAACATAATACACATTGATGCCGCTCATTTACAACAAGCAGTACATTTCATACAGGAATCACAAGGTCACACATATCACACACCAATGAACCAGTGAGCCTGCCAACACATCGTGCAGAACCAACTATTGACTAATGTCTCTCTACACTGTCACAGGTGACAAAGGATATGCACTTTGCGCTTGGATGATGACACCCCTCCGAGCCCCGAACACACAGCCCCAGAGGCAGTACAAAGGGGTATCATGCAACGCACATTTGGCGTGTTGAAGTCACATTTCAGGTGCCTGGACGTCACAGGTGGCAGACTCCTGTACAGCCCAGACATCGTGTGCAAGATGATCGGTGCATGTTGTGTGTTGCACAACATATGTGTACGTAGCAAGGCACCATGGATACCAGTTCCAGAGGCAACGGACGATGATGATGAAGATGATGCGGGTGGACCACACCCCACTGCAGCCGCAGCAGGTATAGCCCACAGGGACACCATAATTGCAAATGTCTTCAGATGAGCACATCACAGTGTGACAGTCCTTGGCACTCATGTGACAGTACAAGATAGCCGCAGGCACAGCATGTGCAAAAAAATGCATTCCAAAATGACATTCCCTTAGTGCATGTCACTCATCTGTACAGGCACATCACTCAGACAAGTGTGAGTGCGACATGTGTTGATGAAGATTCTATGATGTGTTCATGGATGGTGGGTGTGTCACCTATGTGCAGAGAGGCTGTTTGGGGTGTCACATATTCGAACTGCCAGTTCTGTGTGTCACAGTTAGTAGGGTATCCCACTCTTTGGCGTTTCACGTGTGTCCAAGGTCATTCCATTTTGGATGCCATTTGTGACCTACAGGTGACAACAGGGCTCCTTTTGGTGTCAGTTATGTACCACCATGATGCAGGGATGCGCCCTGGGACTCAGGTCATACAACATGAGCAACATGAACATAAGCGGGAGTCACTGCCCCTACATTTGTCCACGCTGTCATAATTGATTGATCATGGGCATGACACATCGGTGTGCAGGAGGGGTTGCTTGTCCCTCTGCAATGTGAAGGTGAGATGTGGTTTCACTGTGTGTTCCATGCTTGTGTCTGCATTGGTGCAGTTTACATGCAGACTGCATGTCAATATACATTGTGACTGGGAGGAGATGCCTATGTGATGCGGGACAATGGTCATTTGTTCTACGTCACGGATGTAGGGTTGTGCTCGAACATTGTCATCTCACTGTTTTTGTACTCTGATTTAATCGTGCATTTTCCCGCATGACTCATGGGAATTGCAGACCTATCGCTGATTTTTGTGTCGCGATTGGCCTCATTGCTACTATTTTCGCATTGGTGGTTCACATTTTTGCGGAGTCGCGTTGATTTTAGCACTGTCATTTGACGCGTTGTCATGGGACTATCACATGGTGCCGCCGGCTTGGGAATACCACGTTAACACTGAGTTATTTTCCCATGGTAGACTGCGATGTGAAGAGTTGCGTTAAGCTGATTTTGCGGTAGTTATCACACGTTCTTGAGAATATCCCCCACATTTTCATCATGTTTCTGTGGTTGAAAGTTCTGGAATCTGTGTGGATCCACAAAATTCCACCCACCCCGCATTCTCCAAAGTCTTCTGAGAAAAATGGTACCTCACTTGAGTGGGTAGGCCTAGTGACCGCAACTAGAAACGGCCCAAAAACAACATGGACACGCCACATTTTCACATTGAAAACTGACCTTTTTTTTGCAAAGTGCCTAGCTGTAGATCTTGAACCCTAGATCTGCCAGCACCTAGGGAAACCTAGAAAACATATACATTTTTTTAAACTAGACATCCAGGGAAATCCAGGATAGGGTGACTTGTCTGGCTTTCACCAGGTTCTGTTACCCAGAATCCCTTGCAAACCTCAAGCTTTGTCAAAGCAAAAACACATTTTCCTCTCATTTCTGTGGTGGAAAGTTTTGCAATCTGCGTGAATCCACAAAATTTCACCCACCCCGCATTCCCCAAAGTCTTTTGAGAAAAAATGTGCCCAACTTGTGTGGGTAGGCCTAGTGCTCACGACAGGAAACGGCCCAAAATGCAACATGGACACACCACATTTTCGCAGTAAAACTGACCCTTTTGTTTGCAAAGTGCCCACCTGTAGATTTTGAAACCCTAGCTCTGCCAGCACCTAGGGAAACCTAGAAAACCTATACATTTTTTAAAACTAGACAGCCAGGGGAATCCAGGATGGGGTGACCTGTCTGGCTCTCACCAGGTTCTGTTACCTAGAATCCCTTGCAAACCACAAACTTTGTTAAAAAAAACACATTTTCCTCACATTTCTGTGGTGGAAAGTTCTGGCATCTGCATGGATCCACAAAATTCCACCCACCCTGCATTCCCCAAAGTCTTCCGAGACAAACGGTACCTCACTTATGTGGGTAGGCCTAGTGCCAGTGACAGGAAACAGCCCAAAACACAACGTGGACACATCCCATTTTCACAGTGAAAACTGACCCTTTTTTTTGCAAAGTGCCTAGCTGTAGATTTTGTAACCCTAGCTCTGCCGGCACCTACGGAACCTAGCAAACCTATAATTTTTTTTAAACTACACACCCAGGGGAATCAGGGATGGGGTGACTTGCCAGGCTCTCACCAGGTCCTGTTACCCAGAATCCCTTGCAAACCTCAAACTTTGTAAAAAAAAAAAAAAAAAATCCTCACATTTCTGTGGTGGAAAGTTCTGGAATCTGCATGGATCCACAAAATTACACCCAGCCTGCATTCCCCAAAGTCTTCTGAGAAAAGTGATACCTCACTTGTGTGGGTAGGCCTAGTGCCCAGGACTGGAAAAGGCCCAAAACATGGGAGCAACATGGTAACATGGTTTTCTTATGCTCCTTCATAGAAAGCACTTTATCTAGGAGTATGGCCACTTGATGATGCCAAATCAGAGTAAACAATCACCTAAAACCAACTCAACCTCACAGAGTAAATATTACTTTTCAAAATGTAGACAATGGCTGGTGCTTTGAAAGGTAGCTTTGAAAGTCATTGTTATGATAGCCACACTCACCAAAGGCTCTGCTCGAAGTCCCTAGAGACTTTTAGAACTCTGCTTCTTATATTGGCAAGTGTGACTAGTAACTCTGTTTACTGTAATACACCGACTCTTTCACCTCCAGGCGTTTGATCATACACAGGTTCACTCAAGGTCATTCCTGATAGTAACTTAAATGTAAAAAGAGAAGTTCTAATAATAACACTGAGAATCATTCATCTACGTTAATACCCGGCTCACTCAAAGCTCTGCTCTTGATAATATGCAGCTGCGGTCATATTCACTCATTTTAGTACACAGGTGATCCAGCGCAATGCCAATACCCTATCAGGGATCAGTCCTCAATAATATTACAGAACTATTGCCTATACACATTCACCTAAATCCCTGATGCACTGGGGTCAATTTATATATGTTCAATTCTTTTCCTTCTAAAATCCATGTATTGACATTTCAAAAAGAAAAACATATCTAACTTATACATTAACTTTCCTTCTACTTGGTTGATGAACCAATTAGTTGAATAGTTGATGGTAATGATACTTCTACCTAGCTAACTATGCAGTCAGTTAAATAATCACAGACTCTCGTTGAAGTTAATAAAGCTTTATCTCAGATTAAGTGATAACAAATAATGCTCAATGCATACGGACACAAGTGCAAACATTGAACTCACAAAGAGAGAGGAAAACATTGGCAACTCATCAATAAAATAATGACATTGTGCATGAAGGAGTGGATAGATTACGAGTCATCAGTTTCAGCAAAATCAAATGCGAAAAACAAATTAATCTAACGGAGGGGATAGATGAAGAGACAATAGTTTAATCTAAATAATAAGTTTCAATGCACTTATGACGGAGTGGATAAGTGTAGAGACAAAAGTTTCACAGACAAAATACATTGCAGGTAATTTTCCAAAAACGAGTCAGAATAATACACACCTAAAGGTCTGTAGAAAACCTCTACCCTAGCCAAGGTGATGGCGGGGGTTCCCTGAATAGTGACAGGGAACAAAGATTACAGGGACAGGAACGGGACAGGACAGGAACACCTAGGCCTCTCTGCAAACCGACGGACGGTGACGCATCTCCCCTCTCTTGCTCTGTAGCCAGCCTAACTTTACCACAACCCCAAAAGCACCCCAGTCATACCCTAAAACCTACATGTCCATCCCACATCAGTTAAAACATTTCACTAAACCAGACAGATGATTGGAGGGCTTAGGAGGTGGTCTGTCATACCACTGTGACCTCACTTGAAGTTTGGGCTTATTCATTGTTTTACATCCATTCCCATGATTTTGTAATTGTTCAGTTCACACATTTTAATTAATGTTACAATTGCACATAATTTCAAGCAGTGTGAAGGAGTCTTTTTGTCTCATGGTCAGTCCCATCTCTTGGCAGACGGTCATCACATTGGCCTTCAACCCCTGTATTTCTTCTGCTGTGCTCAGCGCTTCAGTGTGCCTCTGACAAATCAGTTTTAATCATTTTTGCTGCCCCTCCCTTTTCCGGCTAAGTTAAGGGAATATGGCGTCTCATCCAGCTCACTATAGCAAAGAACAAATTAACATTCATCAATTATATGATAATGTAGTTTTCACTGTTTACCACCCACCCTTGCACTATTCCCTGTTAGCGTTTTTCCTAGCAGAGCTTTAAGCGAAAACAGCATTATTTATTATTTCAAAGCAAGATGCAACATGCAAACTACGAAATGCACATGCGGCCTAGTCATGCATTATTTTCTCTTTTCCCTTAAAGCACAAAGTAAATGTGGTTTTAGTTTTTTCATATACTATTTCACGTTAGTGCATGCATGCGCAAAGCAACTTTCCCTTGTGTTTATGTAAAGTGCACGTTCATTTTTTATTACTATTTACTGTTAGTACGTATTATGGGGGTATTTATTCGAGCAGGTTTCTTTTTGCGAAATCCTGCTCCATCAATCCCCCCTATGATGGCTTCCTGGAGCCATCATAAAATGCCTACTATACCGAGTGCCACCTTCATCTATTTAAAACTCAGTATTCTTCTCTCTTTTTATGGCATTTTCATCTAAATCTTTCATAATATCTTAGTATTCTACTTTCATGTCTTCTAATTCTATCTTCTCTCTTTTTCTCTTTCTTGCTCTAACTTGATTCTTTGATTCTTTCACCTCTCTTCTTCTACTCTTACACTTACAACACTTATATGTCATTATTATCACTAAAGCTACTGTAGCTACTGAAACAATTGGCATTAATATTTGTTCTAATAAACTACTCCCAAAGGTGGAAAACCATTTACCTACTGAGGAGAAACTCATACCAAGCTTCTCCCAAACACCGTCAACCTCCAGTTGGGTCAAATATTCATGTAATTTTGTAATATTCTTTATATAACCCTCAATTCCTTTACTTTTATCGGGGCTATAAGTACAGCAGTGTTGGATTTTCAACATGCCACAGACTCCACCCTCTTTTGCCAATAAGATATCAAGGGCAAGTCGATTTTGAAAAACCATTGATCTGATTGCAACCATTTCTGTGTCAATCATCAGGAACCCACCAGCAGTATCTGTCGATAAGCCATCAACCACTGTGGACAACTTTGAATTTTGTGCAAATTCAGAACGACTCCAACTGAGGGTATCAGTGCACCAAAAATATCACCTACTATTTCTGAGAAACTTGCTCTCTTGTTACGTGTTAGTCCTTGTTTTATTTCACTTAGTTGCTTTTTGCTTCGGTCTATGTGATAGACCTTAGGAAAAACTATTGCAAAGTAACAACTACCATACCAATGTGCAGGCAACCTGTAGTAGGCCTTCTAATCACACACATAATAGACCCCTGGAAAGACAGGATCAGTTCCACCCTTCAATCCCCAACCTCCAGTAATTTCGAAAGTATGCTCACATTCACTAGCACCATTGCAATAATTGTTATAGTTAGTTTTTAGTCTAAGTAAACATAGTTTTCCCTTTTGAGACCAGTTCAGAGACATTGCAGTGTATGTCTCACCTTTCTCATAATTTCTTTTTCTAAAAGCCCACGGTGGTACCTGTGACTTTTGTTCAGCCGCTTTTTTTTGGAAACTTTCTCTTCTATCGTCTACCATCTCTATGAAAGTCTTTTCTTCAACCCGCAAACTACACGTTAGGTTATTTTTATAAGCATACTCCACATCTAAAGTTTTAGTAATATGGAAGAATTCTCCCATATAACAGGCATTTTTACTACTTAAGACTTTATTCAACCCCTTTATAACTGGTATTTCTGAAAATACTAAATCCATGTTGGAGTAATGATACTCGAGCTTCCCCGTCAAGTATAACAGGCTTGTTAAGATACTGCAAGACACACTGCATGTTAAAGGTAGGTGGTGATATGTCACCCCCTCTGAGACAGACAAAGGTAATCGTATGCACACATAACAATCACACACATTCATTGTGTCAATTTACTCGTACAACAACTTAGTAAACACATTTAATGAGAAATAACTAATTGATTTATCATGATGGAGAATGCTTCCATCCAATTGCTCTACTTTAGTATTAGGGGTTTCATTCGTGACATCACTCATTCTTTCTCTTGTTACATCATTAGTATTGGTTCCATCATTAATTACCAATAGAATAGGAACAAGGACACTTAGCAATATCCACATGAATGTTAATATAAAGACACTACATAAACAAGCTTTTATAATCTACATTTTAGACTAGATTTTGGATGTTCAGCCACTTTTGCTTTAGCCAATTTGTATTCTATAAAAATACATATCTATCTAGATCTATGAACTCTAATTTTGCTAGAAAATTTCTAACAAATAGTAGTGTAATCCTACACTTCAATGCTTTCTTTTTTACCCCCTTCTTTTATTTATTTCTTTCGAATTTCTGAGTCTTTCAATTTGTTTTCCTTCGGTTGACAAGGTTGCCCCTTAACTTGTCACAGGTTTTCTTAAGGCGGTCTCAATTTGCTTTTATCAATTTGCTCAGTGTCAGAACTGTCTTTTTCTTCACTTGGCTCAGAACTTTCGATTTCCTCCAAAATGACATAGGCCCATTCAGGTGCTTTGTATTTCCTGCTTGGAATTCTTACTCTCTTTGTCTTTCGTACTAATTCCTCTCCAGACTCTTCTTGTTCTATTTGACTTGAGAATTCATTACTTTGCTCTGGTCTTCTCTTTGACCCTCTCCTTACAAGAGTGTATTTCAGTCTTTTCAATCCATCTGGCCAATTGTCACCCTTTCTTGGTTTCTTGGTTTGAACCACCTTCTCACCTTCTGTCTCTGTTTCACAGGTTCTTTTTATTCGGCCTTTCTTTTATCTATTCTTCCTCCTGATTTTCAGCAACTTCTGTTTCTGCTGGTTAGATAGTAGTTTCACTTTCAACTGTGAATTTACTTCCTTCTGGCTTAATATCAGTCTTACTTTTTTCTGTTTTTTTCGTGGACTCACTTTCTTCTGGATCAACAGTGCACTCACTTTCTATTGGATCAACAGTGAACTCACTTTCTTCTGGCTCAACAGCGGTCTTTTGAGACTTACTATCTGGTGTCCACTTTACTTGACTTGTGCTAGGTTGTTCATCATCTGCTTGTTCTTCAGAAACTGTCACTCTAGATACATCAGCTTCACACACTCCAACCGCTATTCTTCTTGTCTTTCAAGTGGGCTTAGGACTCATCTGGTATGGCTTGCATGAATCCAGTTTGGCAAACCACCACACTTCACTGCTGTCGTCGTCACCAGTATCACCTGGTAAGGATCGCTCCACCTGGGTTCTAATCATGATTTCCTCACGTGTTTCTTGACGAGAACCCACTCACCAGAACTCAGATCATGAGCTCGATTCGGCTGTGTTGTATTGGCGTTTTCTCCAACCTGATGAGACACAGAACGCACCAGATCAGCCAATCCTCTAAAATAATCAGCACTAGATCATTAGATATACTCATCAGTTTGTTTGCTGGTATGTACGCTTGTCTCATAGCTCTTCCCATCAGGATTTCATGAGGACTCACTCCTGTCTTTTTGTCAGGAATGCTTCTAAGACTCATCAATACAAGGGGTACAGCGTCAGGCCATTTCAGTGGTGTGTATGCACACACTTTCCCTAACCTAGATTTTATAGTGCCATTCATCTGCTCAACCACTCCAGATGCTTCAGGTCGATAGGCACAATGCAGCTTCTGCTCAATTTGTAAGGCTGCAAAAATCATCCAAATTATCTCAGAGGTAAAGTGTGTTTCCCTATCTGTCTCTAAAGTGACTGGAAATCCAAACCTAGGAATCAGTTCTCTCAAAAGTAATTTAGCTACAGTTAGGCTGTCATTTCTTCTCGTGGGATAGGCTTCCACCCAGCGAGAGAACAAGCAGACGACAACCAACACATACTTCAGCTCATTACATGGGGGAAGTTCAATTAAGTCCAATTGGAGTTAATGGTCCTCTTGCTCTTCCAATTCGTCCCTAACTAATAACTGTCTTTCTGCCTGGAATCTGTTTTTCACAAGTGATGCACCTCTGGCATAGAAACTCTGCAATGGCCCTGAACTTTGGGTTATACCATGTCTGCTTGAAGAGTCTGATTATTGCATCTCTCCCAATATGCGCAATTACATGGTACACCCTGGCCATATAGAAAAGTAAAGAATCTGGTAATACTGGTCTTTCATCAAAATATACCCACACTTCGTCCTCTGCTCTCTTTCTGTATTACACCAAATTTGATTTTCCTCATCACTTGCTTCTTCCTCCATCTGCCTCACTTCATCCCAAGTTTCAAATGTGGTTGTAAACATAAGATGGCATTCGGTATTTGATCTTTCAATGGATCTGTTTAAATCCATTAAATTTCGTGCACAGAAACGCTCTATTTGGTCGGCATATCTGTTGCTCTTCGTCACATAATCATCTCCTGATTTATGTGCGGCACATTTGACCACTACAATTCTCTTGGGTAATTGAAAGCATCCACTAATTCTTTTACAGTTTTGCTGTTTCGGATAGGGGAACCTGAGGAAGTCAGAAATCCCCTTTTCATCCATAGCTGTCCAAAATCATGGACAACCCCTTAACCCATATTGGCTATCAGTGAATATGGTTACCCTCAGGCTTTTGGAAATTTTGCACGGTCTAATCAGAGCTATCAATTCAGCAATTTGAGCAGAGTTTTCCCATTTTAGACAGGATGCTTCAAGAACTCCCGCTATGGTGCAAACAGCATAGGCAGTGCATAATTCACCTTTCTCATTTCTTAGGCAGGACCCATCCACAAATATCTCACAGTCTGGTTCTTCCAAAGATACATCCTCTATATCAGGCCTGGGTTTTGTGCACAGTTTTGTCACATCCAAGTAATCAAGATCCACTTCCTCTCTCCCTTCTTACCACGAGAATTTGGCAACAAGGTCGCCGGGTTTACGGTTGGGCACCTCACCACAGTCACATTTTCAGCACCCAGAATCACTCTTTCATACTTAGTCAGCCGACTAGAGGTCATATATTGCATCTGGGTACGGGTCAGAAGGATCTCAACTGAATGTGCACAGATACCTTGACTGGATAGCCCATCACAGTCACTTCACTCTGTTCCAGACTCACACAAGTGGCGGCTCCTGCTTTCAAACAGCCTGGTAATGCTGCGGCCACTGAATCCAAAGTACCAGAAAAATATGCTACTGAACATCATGCCATTCCATGTTTCTGGGTTAAGACCGAAATTGCACACCCATCTCTCTAACAGCAGTACAACACAAACTCCTTTGTATAATCTGGCATTCCTAATGCAGGTGCTAGACAAAGACTGCTTCACAATTTAGAAAAAGCTTCCATACTTTCATCATCCAGGACAATCGGATCTTTCACATCCTTTCGTGTCAACCTCCGTAGAGGTTTTGCAATCAGTGAGAAACCACTGATACACTGCCTACAGTATCCAACTATTCCCAAAAACATTCACACTTCTCTCTGAGTTTTGGGTGGACTCATCGGTTTGATCACATTGATTCTTTCTGGTGTCACCTTTCTGACACCCTTTTCTATTTTGTGACTATTTCTGTTTACAGAAATGTAATTTTGTTGGGGACACCCTGTGTCCTCCTTCTGCCAAATGGTTCAATAGGGCAAAGGGTGTCTGTCACACATGCCTCTCGAGTCTTTGATGCTAGGTCATCAATATACTGAATCAAAACTGAATTTCCTGGCACGACTAAAGTCTCTAGACATTTTTTCAAGATCTGATTGAATATTGAGGGACTTTCCGTGTACCTTTGAGGAACTCGGCATCATACCAAAACATGGTCTCCGAACCGGATTGCAAACAAATACTGGCTTTCCGGATGCAAAGGAATTGAGAAAAATGCTTGGCACAAATCAATCACTGTGTACCATTCAGCATCACAGGGGATTTGATAAAGGATCACAGCTAGATTTGACACTACTGGAAAACAGGGTACTACAATTTTAGTAATCATTTTTTAATCTTGCACTATTTTATATTTTACACTGGACTTCTTAATTCCTATATAGGCGAATTACAAGGACTGCTCATTATTTCTTTTAGAATTCCCTGTTCAATCATTTTGTCAATCACAGGAGCAACTCCAGCAATTACTTATGGACTCATCTTGTACTATGGTGTGTTGGGATATACAGCACCCTCTTTCACTGTAATCTGAATTGGATCTACATTTGTCATTAGGCCAATTTCCTTTCCTGAGAAATCCCACACATCCGATCTCACTGCACTTTTTAACTCTTCAGGCAAATTCTCTTCTGTAAGAAGTGAAAACAACTCATCCACTTCTGTCCCTTCCTTGGCTAGCATCATGTTAAATTTGACATCCTCATCAGGTGTCTGAAATGCAATACCATCTGGCGTACAATAGATGGTGCAGTTAATTTTGCATAGCAAATCCCTACCTAAGAGATTTACTGGACTCGAGTCACTTACCACAAATCGATACATGTCTCTGAAGTTTCCAATATGAACTTCTATTGGATTTGTGACTGGTGTTCTAATATGCTTATTCGAGACTATTACAACTTGGATAGTTTCTCCCGAGAGGGATAGGTTCGGAATTTCTGTTGCTCTCACAGTAGAACAGGTAGCACCAGTGTCCACTAAGAATGTATTATCATTCCCTTCCACCTTTCCGTCAACAAATGGACCTGACTGATCTTCTGCCAAGGATGCGCCAAGTATGCACTCTTCCTCCCCACTCAGGCACCGTCATTGAGATGAGTCTAAATCACTCCCATTGCACTGCAACCAGTATTGCGGAACCATTTGCACACTTTGATTCTTACCAAATTGGTCACTTTCGTGAAATCCAGTGTTGGCACTGTACCATTGCACTTGACTATTCATATTATTTGGCATGGGAGCTAGTGGCACCTGTAGCTGTTGGGTAACTATCTGCTGCTGCTGTTCTTGATTTACACCCACCTCATTCTGCATCTGTGGAATTAAATGTTGTTTGCCCCGTTATTCCTTTTAGCAGATCTACTCTTGTTCTTCCAATGTCCATGCTTTCCGCACACATGACAAGGACATTTCTTCAAGGCTTCTTGTCTGCTCATTTTACCTCTACCTCCAATGGAATTATGCCTATTTTGATTCTGACCATTCATCTGGATACCAGTTTGAGGACTATTATTTGCCTCTTGCTGCTCTGCCACTTTCACCTGTGCCCACATCATTTTTTCTTTTAATTTTTTATGTCTTGATTCAATGTCATCACTACAATACTTTGCATACCTCAGAATTTCATCAATTTGTTTTACTTTGCCAACAAATGAAATGCTGTTGAATTATATTACTAATTTCCGGTTTTAATCCAAACACAAAACGATACACTCCCATATTCTTGTCTCCAATATTCTCAAATCCAAACAACCTTTCATAGTAGGCATGTACTGACTCTTTTGGTTCTTGGGTTGTTCTGTCAATGTTAACCCAATCTGTTTCCTTAAGGGAAATTTTCCCTTCAAAAACGTGATTACCTGATTATACTTTTTCATCACCTCGTCAGACGGTGCACCTGTTTTAGGGTCCCTAGGATATTCCTCTTTAGGCCAATCAATAGTGACCTTACACTCTGTCCACAAATCTGCTGGAACAGCAATCTAAAACAACCCATCTAAATCCTTCAGCAAAACCTTCAAGACTTTCACAAACCTCTCTACCTGCTTGTACCATTCAACTGGTTTCTCTCTTAATCTGGGGAAATCGTTCTTCAAAGACAATATATCCTGTCTTGACCATGGTACATGAACATATTCACCACCTGGTGCTTCTCTCATCGGACACGCCCTTTCAACCTGTTCTCTCTCGTTTAACGCAAACATGGATAATCCTTTACTAGCTGCTTCTTCCTTCTTTCTCGTCCATCGATCTACATCTCCCCATTTCTTCAAGATGTTCATCAACTCTTTTATCTGTAATCTTTTTCCAGACGCATTCAAACTCTCTAAATCCTTATCAGTAAAAGCCAATCTGTATGATTTTTTCAAAACTTTCGACTTTTCTATGTCTATTCCATACTCATTAGCAGCTTCTGATATTTTCTCATTTAAATTCTTCACTCTCCAATTTAAGCTTTTACACAAAAAAAACAGTTCATCATCTCGGTAAGATCCTAATCTATCTGGACTTATTGTACCAGTAATCATTTCTTCTAAATCTACTTTCAATTGGCTTACATTAATACTCTGCGGTTGTGGTTTCGGCTTTGTTATTTCCTTTATCCAATTATTCAATTCTTCTGGTGAAGGACCTGCTGAACTCCCTGCTATTGAAGTGACATCAGCCCTATTCTCCTTGGGATTAATTGTATACCTCTTTTAGGGATTTCCGTTATTAACTCACAAACCGGAAGATGTAACAATGTGGTATTCTGATCATCCTGACCATTCTCATTCATTACCGTCACCACTCCACTCCTGCTAGAATGCACGTTCAACAAATTCTGTATTTCCCCATATAATGGAACTATGGCACCAATTGTCACTGGTACCATCAATGCTTCGGAAGTCAGACTTAACTGATTCATTTTCTGAACCTGCTCTAATCTTGCCTTATTCAACAAATTCGCTTCATTTTCTCGCACTACCCTAGCTATTTCGGTGACTTGGGGAGTCAATGGGGTTCCCATCTGTAGAGCTCTCGGAGTTACCTCCCCTGGATTTCCTTCATATGGCAGAGGTCTTTTAGTCATTATATCATCTAACAGCTCATATCCTCAGAGTTATTTGGATCATCTCTAAAACTTGAAGTTTTTCTTTTTCTCTTGACACTTTCCTCCTGTCTGATCATCAGCAACTAAAACTGAGTACAAACCTTCGGTTACCACAGCTCTCAACTATCTTTTTAATTTTTCTTCCCTGCTTTCAAAAGGATATCCAAACATCCAATTCCTGTATCTTCTGTTACCTCTATATTTCTCTCTTTCAAATGCCTCAACTTCCCATTCTTCTAAGGCTGCATACTGTGTCAGTCTAGGATTTGGTTCCAGTGCATTCATTCGATTTCTCAGATTCTGCAATATCCTTACATTAAACGTACCATGCTGTGGAAAAGAAATGACACCATCATACTTTGTATACTCCACCCAATTCTCTAACCACATACATGTGTGATATCCTCGCTCCAACATCATATAGGAAACAGGCGTTTTCGGGGGTGGAATAGGAATTCCTTCTCTGGTCACAATTGGTTTGTCCTTATTGAAAAAGTTCTTTATTTTCTTTAGCAGCTTAATTTTTCTGATCTTTTACGCTATTTTCCTCACCAAAACAACAAGAAAATCTTTCCGTAATTCTACATATTCTATTTGTCAGCCCTCGTCCGATAGCAGCGCGACTCACACCAACCAACCAATCAGAGAACTGCTACGTAAGCAAAGTCTCAACCAATACTAGAGCGGCTCGCTCCAACCAATCAATCACAGCTCAGTACACGCCCGCTACCTGATCAATGCCAGCGCGGCTTTTTCTGACGTCATTATTATTCTTTCTACTGAACCTCCCTTCACAAAATAATACGACAATAATTTTTCTGACTTTTTCTTAATCAAAATTTCAATTAGTAACAGCTCAAAACAATACTACCTTGTCTGTTCCACTAAATAAAGAGATAGTTTTCACTTTTTCCGAGAGATTTTCTTCACTACGAGTCCTAATAATGACCAGCGCTATTTTACTCTTCAAACAAGCTCCAGGAGGACTTATTATTCCTCTAGGGATAAGGCCAAGATTTCGCAAGAGGACTTTTTGGCGTGAAAAGAGGTCTTGTTACTCTCCTGGGAATAAGGGTAGGGTTTCAGAAGTGGACCCTTCGCTATTCCAGACACTCTACTTACATACAAATGTCCCTAATATAACACCTACAGCCCTCCGTAGCTTTGGTATTATTACAACAGACAAAGTACTTCTGCAGTGGGACTTCTATATCCACACTCTTCTTCTGCCTATTTCAGGCTAATTCCATTCCCGGGATTCCTCAGGTAGCCCTGTACCTGTACTTCTAGACAACATATTACAGGACACTAACTTTTCATGTTAAGAACATATAATCGATAATCAATAATAATTACCAAACTAATCAATAATTAGACCATCCTCTGCTACCAAAAAACTGATCCAGCACAAGGCCAATACCTGATCAGGGATCAATACTCAATAATAGCACAGAATAATGGCCCATACACATTCACCCAAATCCCTGATGTGCTGGGGTCAATTTATATATGTTCAATTATTTTCCTTCTAAAATCCATTTACTGACATTTCAAAAAGAAAAACTTATCTAACTTATACATCAACTTTCCTTCTCCTTGGTCGATGAACCAATTAGTTGAATATTTGATGGTAATGATACTTCTACCTAACTATGCAGTCAGTTAAATAATCACAGACTTTTGGTGAAGTTAATTAAGCTTTATCTCAGATTAAGAGATAAAAAAAATAATGCTCCATGCATACGGACACAAGTGCAAACAATGAACTTGCAAAGGGAGAGGAAAACATTGGCAAATTCAGATAGAGACAAACTCATCAATAAAATAATGACATTGTGCGCGAAGGAGTGGATAGATTAAGAGACATCAGTCTCAGCAAAATCAAATGCGAAACAAAAATAAATCTAACGGAGGGGATAGATTAAGAGACAATAGTTTCATCTAAATAATGTGTTTCAATGCACCTATGCCAGTGTGGATAGGTGTAGAGACAAAAGTTTCAGAGGCAAAATACATTGCAGGTAATTTTCCAAGAACGAGTCAGAATAATACAAACGTAAAGGTCTGTAGAAAACCACTACCCTGGCCAAGGTGATGACGGTGGTTCCCTGAATAGAGACGGGGAACAAAGATTACAGGGACAGGAACGGGACAGGACAGGAACACCTAGGGTTCTCTGCAAACCGACGGACAGCGACACATCTCACCTCTCTCACTCTGTAGCCAGCCTAACTTTACCACACCCCCTAAAGCACCCCATTTATACCTTAAAACCTACATGTCCATCCCACATCAGTTGGAACATTTCACTAAACCAGACAGATGATTAGAGGGTTTAGGAGGTGGTCTGTCATACCACTGTGACCTCACTTGAAGTTTGGGCTTATTCATTGTTTTACATCCATTCCCATGATTTCGTAATTGTTCTGTTCACACATTTTATTTATTGTTACAATTTCACATTGTTAGAAATGGGATTTCTGGCTGGCTAAGGCGTGCGCCAAAGCCAGGCAGAAACCACCACTCTCGTCAGGGCAAGGAAGTTACACGCCAAAGATAACCCCTGCTCACCCCCTTGGTAGCTTGGCACGAGCAGTCAGGCTTATCCCGGAAGCAATGTGTAAAGCGTTTGCGCACGCACACAGCAACAACATCCCAGACACACCACAAAAGGAACTCCACACAAGGTTATATATAAAAGTAGCCTTTGTATTATAATAAACACATTAGATCATAATCACATAATATACACTGTGCCAACTGGCACTGGGCAGTATCTACAGGGGATTATATACACATGACAGGGCCATATGGACCACTGTCAGAATCATCACTCGGTAGAAATAGTAATAGTAAGATTTTTCATAGACGTAGAACACAACCTGTATTTACTGGCTCAATAAGGACCTCAGCATTATCACAGTAGCATTAGGTATAAGAAATATCCTCAATTACATTATGTAATTACCAGCATAAACACAGGGTGCCCCAAACAGTGGCACAACACATGAAAAACTGTCCCCACGCCAACTAGCCTCTCACAGGGCTCCAACGCCCTATGTCCAACAGTGTCAGTGCTGGTTGCCAAAGCAGCGAAAGCAAAGCGTGCAGGGGCGCAACCTAAACGTTGCAGCTGCCCACTACGTGCTGGACAGCTGTGACAATGAGCCTGGGCACCAGTGTGGCTCCTGAGCCCTCTCTGGGACTGTAAATGAAATCAATGTACCCAGACGTGGCAGCTGCCTGCGCGCTCGCAGAGCAGCTGAAGATGGCACGGGCACCACTGTACCCTGTGAGTCCCCCACTGGGACCCTAGAACAAAGGCCAACTTTGGAGCGGCCCTCTGGCAGGCGGGGCCGCTCAAGCACTGTGCCTTCACTGGCACTAACAGACTGAGGGCGCCAAGAAATGCCCCAAGCCACACGGGGACTTCGTGCACCAAATGCAGCCTCCCGCCCGCGATCCGCCCAACTCACGGGACTCTTCCGTTTGCCCTTCGGTCTCTTCTCCTTGGTGCAGACTGCGCGGGCTGACATGCGGCAGGGGCAGGCACCGACAATGTGCCTCGTGCCCCCTCCGCCTTCTCTTGGAGGGCTGCGCTTCTCCTGTGGAGCCTCCGAGGCTCCAGGCACACAGGACTCCTCTGGGCAGAATGGCCGGCACAGGAGTGCTCCCGCTCCTCGGGGACTCTCTCTCTCTCCTCTGCCAGGCAGCCTCATTCAGTTTACAGGAGCGCGGGGTGGGCTCCCGTCAGCTTCCGGCTTTTCTTGCGAGGCTCACAGGAGCGTGGGGTAGGCTCCCACCCACTTCCTGGTTCGTGGAGCGCCCCGCCCACCCCCAGGCCGCTCTTCTGGATTTCCAGGTCACGGCGGTGATCTCCTTGCGGGAAATACGGGGTAGGCTCCTGTTAAATGAGTAAGCTTACCAGCGGGGTGGGCTCCCGCTCAGGTATGTTTTTAACCCCAAATTGGCAGCAAATAACGTGGGGTGGGCTCCCACGATGCATGCAATGCGGGGTGGGACCCGTTCTGGTTCATGGTCTTGTGGGGGAATCCCCACGCCGGGATTCCCTCGGGCAAAGGGCAGCTCCTCGCTGCAGGGCACACCTGCTCCTTCTCGGCTGCCCAGAGCCAAGCGCTCAAGGAATCAAAATACAGCGCTCACAGGGCGCTAGATGCAGAAGTCCAGGATCAACAAGTGGAGCGCTTTTCCAAATAAAAAGGTAAAGTTCAGGGAAAGTCTTGGGATGAAGTGGGGGGGCAAAGGCTGGGCCCAGGCAGGCCAGCTCACCGGCCCTCCAGCAGGGAGGCAGTCCCTAGTGGCAGTTCCTCCTGGCGCCCAGCAGCAGCAGCAGGCCCCCCTC
Organism: Triturus cristatus; assembly: GCF_964204655.1. Taxonomy (NCBI): domain Eukaryota; kingdom Metazoa; phylum Chordata; class Amphibia; order Caudata; family Salamandridae; genus Triturus; species Triturus cristatus. The sequence continues at coordinate 535,328,794 of NC_140594.1, read as the reverse complement.
AAGTCAGGAGCAACAGAGAACATTTTCATTGGGTCACATCCCCTTCTTTTATACACATTTTTCCTTTGTTCCCCAGCACAGGGCTGGGGAAAAACCAGATGCAACTGGTTTGGGGGAGCTTTGGAGCACTTTGTTGTGCTCAGCTCCTCTCTCCATTGTCAGGTGGGGGCTAGGTGCTCAGACGCACCACAGGGGGCGGAGACAGCATTGTGGAGGGAAGGCACAGTCCTATTCAGGTCCCAGGTGCAACTCCTCCCTCCCATCTGCATGCAGATCTCTCTATTCACCTCTGGTCTGACTCACCCTGGCTCCTGGAATTCCCCACACCATCCAGCACCTGTCAATCACAAGCCAGACATGCACTCCACATCAGGCAGGCAGACACACAGCACACAGAAATGCCAGCTTCTAGAAGTGGCACTTCTCCTATAGTTATAATACATCTGCGCACATCATTGCGCAGCATTTATTCTTACGAGTTCGCACATACTAAACTTGACCCTGCACTCCTCTCACACCAGGAATTACCATGGACACACATATCCCCCATGCATTCCTATGGGAGGGTAGGCCAGTCTCACTAAATGTAACCCAGAGCGCACGCACTTTACACTGGGACACAGTGCTAAATTGCCTAGAGGCCTAAAACCACCAACACAACATAGGGACAAAGGCTAGGATAAATGCAAAAAGTTCAGGGGTGAACCTGCCAAAAGGGCCAAGTCCAACACACATAATTTCAAGCAATGTCCGCGGAAGGAGTCTTTTTGTCCCACGGTCAGTCCCATCTCTTGGCAAACGGTCATCACATTGGTCTTCAACCCCTGCATTTCTTCTTCTGTGCTCAGCGCTTCAGTGTGCCTCTGACAAATCAGTTTTAATCATTTTTGCTGCCCCTCCCATTTCCGGCTAAGTTAAGGAAATATGGCGTCTCACCAGCTCACTATAGCAAAGGATAAAATGAACATTCATCAATTATATGATAATGTAGTTTTTCACTGTTTACCACCCACCCTTGCACTATTCCCTGTTAGCGTTTTTCCTAGCAGAGCTTTAAGCGAAAACAGCATTATTTATTGTTTCAAAGCAAGATGCAACATGCAAACTACGAAATGCACATGCGGCCTAGTCATGCATTATTTTCTCGTTTCCCTTAAAGCACAAAGTAAATGCGGTTTTAATTCTTTCATATATTATTTCACGTTAGTGCATGCATGCGCAAAGCAACTTTCCCTTGTGTTTATGTAAAGTGCACGCTCATTTTTTATTACTATTTACTGTTAGTACGTATTATGGGGGAGTCATTCGAGCAGGTTTCTTTTTGCGAAATGCTGTTCCGTCACGGGACACCCACAGATCACTGTTCTGGAAAGGTTAACAGGCTCATTAACGCGGCACTCTCTTCATAGTAATACCCAATGAACTCAGTGGCCTTTCCCTGGCAATGCAGAGACTTAATTACTGACTCAGGCATCTTTCCTTGAAAATACCTAGCTCACCAGCTCTGTTTTTGACAATGTACAGAATTACTTTAAGTAGGAATTCAATTCCTGGTCTGCGCCAGAGGTGGTGGTGCAGGAGTGCAGAGAGTGAAGCCCGCACTGGAATTCACGCTTATGCACTGCAGTTCTCACAGACATAAGCGATGGGTACTTAACTTGCTGAGCACATTACCTGCTAGCCGTGAAAAGGTGTGACAGTTTGTGTGTAGTATTAGTTATACATTTGCAAAACAATCGGAAACTATAAATCATCTCATACTCGTGTGGGTGTTGATCTTTCTTCGCAGTATGATTAAATATACGGGGTATATTTACAAGGAAAGAGACGTAACGTGGCGTTAGCCTTCTTGGCTTAATGCCGCGCTCTGCCACTTTGGAAACGCAAGGCTGCACGGTATTTACAACACCACGGTGCAGCCCTGCATTTCCCCCTGCGCAGGCGCTAATTACAGCTGGCGCCAAAGCCAGCACCGTTGCACCATAGTGCAAGGGTGCCTGCATTGTGGGAATAAATGTTTATGGGGAAGGTGAGCCTTCCTGCACATAAATAATCTTAAATGGTGATTTGTAACTCCTATGTGTGCTACACAGCACAAACAGAAGTTGCAACTCCTCTTTTTTTAAATTATTGTTTATGTGCAGGAAAAAGCATTGCACATAAACATTCATGCAAGGTATTTTGCACAATGCAGCATGCTGCAAAATGCAGCACCCCTGGAAACAGCAAAAACGAAGAGAAAGAAAGCATTTCTCCTCGTTTCGCTGGGTTAAAACAAGGTATTTTTTTGGGTCTTAGTTTTGGCGCTGCTCCATAATTAAGCACCCTTGTAAATATGGGGCAGCAGCAAAATCAATGGGTTTTGAAGCGGAATGCCCACCACAACACGCATTGCCTTCCTCTTTCACGCTAAGTGTAGCATGGAAGGGTGCCTTCTTTGCAAGGCCGTGTTAAGCCATAACACTGCCTTGTAAATAAGGTGAGGCCCGTCTCGCCAGAGGAACGTCAAAGTGAGGTTCTTGTGGCGCTAGAGGCTTGTAAATATGCCCTATGCTTTTTTACTTTTCCATACCTGCATAAGAAATTGGAGCTATTTTTCAATTAGTTAGGCACTTTGTTCATGACACCTTGTGCGTATCAGAGTACTCTGGTTGCCAAAATGTCAACAGCAGGGCTAGATGGGTATCCATAAGTAGTAGGTAAGCAGAAATTAATATTTTAAAGGATAAGAATATCAGTGGGTTCGTGTGCCTTCTGCTTCTGCAATTATGCATCGAACAGATGGCAAATATCAATAGAACAGTTGAAAGTGTTTTGCAATATTACAGTCCAGATGCACAAAGAAGCTCGCTGCAGTTTACTGCAAGAACCCTCACACTTTGTGCTGTGAAGAATTTGCTATTCCCTCCTTGTGTCCAGAGAGGTGCATGCTGCACATCACATTTAAATTATTCAGTCAGGAATTGACTGTACGCCGCGTTATTCACGGTAGAGGCTGCTTAGAGACTCTTCTAAACGGCATAGCAGACTCCCATCTCAGCATCTGAACCTGCAGGCACTGAGCATCCTGGGCCTTAAAGGAATAGGGTCTGCAGTGACGTAAAAGAGGCTCATTTGGAAAGAGACACCGGAGGGCGCATGCTGTGGTACTCAAGACCGCAGCCTGTTCTTTGTGACGCCTATAGCCCTGAGATGCAGGGTGTAAACTAGCAGAATTTCAACCCTTACACTCTGAAAATGGCTGCTTTCTGCGTTGGCAGTTTTTTACCATACGATGCTTTGCGGCAGCAAAGTGTTTGTACATCAACAACAGCCTCATACATGAAACATCACTTGCAGAACCGGATAACGAGTCACGATGGAATGCCAGTAGACAAACTGATGCTGCCAGACTAGGCGGGGTTTACCCCTGGATGAGTTACAAACATGTTTTTTTTCCTGATGTCACACTAGATTAGATTAGAAGTCAATAGTGTCTCTATGTTTTTAAGAAGGCTTTCAGTTCATTAGAATGCGCCTTTCTAGTTACAATAAGTCGGAGGATAGTGTTAGAAATTGGGGTTCTGGTTGGCTAGGGTAGACACGTTAGCCAGGCAGAACCCATCACTTTAGTCAGGGTAAGTCAGATACACACCCTAAATTCATCTGTGTTCACCCTCTGGCAGTTTGACACAGAACAGTCAGCCTTAACTAAAGAGGCAATGAGTAAAGTATTTGTGTAACACATTAATTACAGTAACACAGTGTAAACACCACAAAAAGACTCTGCACCAGTTTAGAAAAACAGTGACTATTTATCTGATTAAAACAACACTAAAATAACAAAAATCCAATCAGGAGATGATGAGTTATTCAATTAATCATATATTAACGCAATATGTTTAAATCTATCAGCTGGGCTCGTTTTAGAGCCTTTAAGGTAATTCTCTCTTGAGTCTATGATACCACTGTGGGCTCTGTTGTGAGCCTTGGGGCATATGTGTCCTCTGACTTTGAGGAGTGCAGTAACATTGGGACCACTCGGGTTCCAGCAAGTAAAGTCAGGTATGCGCACTGAGGTAATTCAGTTTTCCGATCCCGTTCGTATTCAGCCACCATTTAGTGTCTTTCCGCCATTTTGTGTTGCCTTCACTCAGGCAGCACGGTGAACGAGGTGTTGTTTTCCCTCTTCCTACTGCAACGTGTCAAATAACCTCCTGCCTCTGTTTAAAGCTGGTGTCAGGGTCCGGCCGACTCCACTAATCCTCGTCTGGTTTGACTGATCCCTGTTTCAACTATCTGTTGGTTCGCACCATTCTTTCCTGACTTTATCTTATTCTCTGGCCTTCGCTATTCTTTACACGTATTCTCTCATTTCACAACTGTCCTCCGGGGCACACAAATGTGTCCTGCCACCTGCAAGTCGACTTATAAACACTACCACTGATTAACTTGTGGGGAAGGGTGACAAACACAGTTGGAAGAGAGGCTTATTTGAGTTACTTAATATCTTGTTTTCACATTCTTCTCATTGGTTAACCCTGTATGCATTGGGAGTGTTCTTTGTGAATATGTGTGTTATAAAAGATTGTGCGCCACGAAGTAAAGTGGCAGTCTCCTAAGAACATACCGAGTGTACTTCTGGGACAACTGTACTTAGCTGCAGCTAATAAACCTTATCTTCTACGCCTAACGGAGTGTCCCGTGTCTCTGTAAAACAAAGCAGGTGATCTCAGGAGATTAAGGCGTACCCTGCGCCGCCAGGCCCATACGGTCTTGGTTCTTCAATTGGTGCCGAAACGTGGGCCGGCTTCTGAGGTAGCAGTTCTGCCCGAGGATCGTGAGGAGCCCCGCAAGAACATTCTGGAGGAATCGCGAACCACGTCAAGCGACCCCTGTATGTCGAAGTGGTCCGAAGGTCTTTTGCAGCGCGGTTTCTCCTTTCTGACGGCTGCTGACGACTGCTGCCCTGACTGCCGCCCTGCTTTGGTCCCTTTGATGATGTTTGGTATCGCGAGACATTAGACGGGCCTCTGTTGGCGTAAGAAGACACGTAGTTAAGTATTGGTGGGTAGCTCCCACTATTTTGTTTTGATTGGGGTCTTTGATTCGGCTATTGCAAAAGCTGAAGCCGAGGGGTGAGTACGTTTGTGCTGTATTATTTGATTTAACCCATTGATGTTTGTGAACAGTCCAGTGAAATAACGATGCCTGGTCTAGGTAAGTTTAGGAAGTTCTGTTGCTTTGGTTGTAATAGGGATTCCCGGCTGGAGGACTCTTGTCCGATTCCTCCGGTTGGAACTCCCACCTATGAGCTTTATTCAAAACATGGTGTCGGCCCCATTGCCTTTAATAAGGCATGGATCCGATACACGAAGAACGATGGCGTTCTACAGTGGCCACAAAATGGTAGTTTTGAGCCTGACATATTAGACAATTTGGAAGCGATATTGTTCAAAAGACAAGCCCGGCCGGCAATGTTTGACTCTTTCCGCCTCTGGCGTAAGGAAGCCAAACATAAAGAAATTAAGCAGGCAAAACGAGATAAGAAAGCACAAAATATGACGATTATACAGGCTGCCCAGCAGTTTAAAGATAATGAGATTGATAATGCAATGGAAATTTCAGAGAGACAGCATCGTATGGCAATAGATAGATGCTATCCGGTGTTGCCTAATTCCCCTTCTGATAAAAGTAAGGATCTGGAGGAAGACCCTTTGATGTCTCACCTATTGAGATTGCCTCCACCCTATGTACAAGGTGCTAATGCACCCCCGTTGTTACAACCTGTTCAGTTGCCTGTTGTCCCCCACCTGTTCCGGTTCTTCCACATTTGCCCCTTCCGGTATTACCACTCCCACCTCTCGTGCCACCGATTCCTTTGTCTCCATCTCCTGAACATCAATCTTCTTTGCCTCCGGCTCCCCTTATAACTGCCAGTTCCTCTCCTGTATCGCCTAATACCTTGTCCCCTGTCCTTATGTCTAATTCTCCTACTGTGCTCAAACGAATAACAGATACTGTCTCTGGTTTTTTGTCCCCTTTCTTTGGGACTCTGAACATGTCTCCGGCTTTTTCTCGAAGACAGTCTCGTAGTCAACTTCCAGGTTCCGACGAACGGGTGGTGTTGGACTCTCTCGCTCGCAAATGGATCGAGAAGGGTCCCCAGTATAGTGTGAAAGATATCATGATCACCTTTCATCAGTGGGATGCGCCCACGCAGAGATATGTATTTAATGTTATGTGTGACACTCTCGCTAAAGGATGGGAGGATATGGATTTGGGTTTACTTCCCCAGGGTCTGTTGGATGTTCAGGCTAATTTCGATAAAGGACTCATTGTGGGTTCTAAGGTTGAGGACGCCGTAAGGACACTTGTTACTTTTAGGTCCTTATTTTCTTCACAAACTTTTCTTGATTCTGATCCTGCTCTTCGGCAGAAATTGAAACATTACCCAATTAGAGAGGTTCCTCCGATATGGAGGGAAGAGGTTGCACAAGCAGGTAATAATCCAGCCATTCCCGCTCACTTCCAGCGTATATGGGTACATGTGCCCTGGAAGAGATCTGATGTTTTGGCCCTCAAACAATCTTTACCGGATCCCCGTAAAAACCCTGCTGATTACTATAAAGAATTGTCCAAGACTGTTGATGCCTTTATTATGAATTTAGCCGATATTGACATGTTGATGGGAAATGTAGTCCCACAAGCGTTATGGACTCGGATTCGTAGAGAGGATCACGTTCAAGAATTGGGTGGTACATGGAATGCTATAACTGCCTCGGATAGAGCACAAGTGGGTGGTGCTAAGCCTGATGTTTTGATCACAGAACTCCCTGGTAGGATTATTACTTTAATGAAAACAATGATGCCCGCCTTACGAGTTAATTGGGATAAATTAGCTGCGTGTAGACAGAAGAAAGATGAGAGTGTCTCCGATTTCTTCACTCGTTTTGAGGAGACGTTCATTGATCACAGTGGTCAGGATATGACTACGGAGGGTGGACAGCGTTTATTTGTATATAAATTCGTATTTAATTTGCTCCCCGAATTGTCACAAAAGTTAAAAGACTCTGAAAGTTCATGGGCTGTTTCTTCTTCTGCTCAGATATTGGCTACTGCTCAATATTACGAAAACAGGGACAAAGAGGAAAAAGACAAGCAAGAGAAAAAGACTAAAGAATTAAAAACAAAGGTTCTTCTGCAACAAGCTTATCCTTCTCGCTCTGCTCAGCGCCAGTTTCAACAGCTTCCCCAATTTCAGAGGGTGTTTCAAAAGCCTGAGCCCTATATTCCGCGGCCTTTGTTAGGTCCTAACCAATGCGCCTATTGTAGGGAGGAAGGTCACTTTAAGAATGGCTGCCCGGTTTTATTACAGCATAATGGAGGACTATCTACTCCACGAGGTCGTGGTGGTTCCCAGTTAGCACCCAGGAGTAGAGGTCGAGGTATGTCGCCCCAGACACAGCGTTCCCTTCCACCTCCACATTCTATGAATTACTTTGATCAGCAAAATACTCAGTCTACACAGTATTACAATGATGATTACTATGTTGAAGGTGAGAATGACGGTCTTCACGCTAACTAGGACAGCCATAGACAGTTTCCAGTTCAAGCGCGCACCCCAAGGCTATTGTGAAAGTCCCTCCATCTAAAGTCAAGCTCTGAAATGCCAGCTTGATGCTTTTTCTTTACCGCCAGGTGCTACCCTTATTCAGTATGTGGATGATTTATTGATTGCTGCTGATTCAGAGGATATTTACAAGAACGTGACTATTGCACTACTGCGTCACTTGTCTGACCTTCACCATAAGGTTTCACCTTCTAAATTACAATATGCCCGCCAAGAGGTTACCTATTTAGGTCATCTCTTGTCGAAGGAGGGAAGGCGACTGACCCCAGAACGTATTCAAGCAATTGCACAAATGTCTGTGCCATCCACAAAGAGAAGTGCGTGCCTGTCTGGGCATTCCCTCTTATTGTAGACAGTGGATTCCAAATTTTTCTTTGTTGGCTAAACCTTTGTTGGCACTCACTTTGAAAGACACACCCCAACCCCTTCCTTGGACTGACAAATGTCAGAAGAGTTTTTCTGATTTACGTGCTGCTCTGTGCTCTGCTCCTGTGTTGGGTACTCCGGATTACAGTAAGCCCTTCACGCTCTATGTCCATGAAAGAGAGGGTTGTGCGTTGTCAGTATTAACACAACGATTTGGAGACAAGCAGCGGCCATGTGCCTACTTTTCGGCTACATTAGATCCAGTAGCCAAGGCATTGCCTAGTTGTCTGAAAGCTACAGCAGCAGCAGCAATTTCTATTCGTCAGTCTGCTGGAGTGGTGCTAGATAACACTCTTATTGTCATGGTACAACATGCAGTGGATACCTTGCTAAATAGGACAAAAACGCAGCATCTTACAAGCGCTCGCTTGTCTGGGTATGAGCTGACGCTCTTGGCTAGTCATGTGCACATCAAACGATGTAACACTTTAAATCCAGCCACATTGTTACCTCTTCCAGAAGAGAAAGGTATTCAGGAACAACATGATTGTTTTCTCCGTACTGAGGAGAAGACAAAAGGTAGGATTGATTTGAAAGATACACCACTAATGGACCCGGATGGGATCCTATGGGTGGATGGTTCTTGTTTTAAACTCCCTAATGGTGAAACAACTTCAGCTTATGCTGTTACCACCTTGCATACAATCGTGGAGACAGCACGCATCAGACATAATTCAGCTCAGGCGGCTGAACTGATAGCTTTGACCAGAGCGTGTGTGTTATCTAAGGGGAAGAGAGTGAATGTACATACCGACAGCCAGTATGCGTTTGGTGTGGCACATAGTTTTGGTCGTTTGTGGAAGGAAAGAGGGTTCTTTATCTCCCACGGTACTAAAATGCAGCATGGTCAGTTGGTAGCTGATCTTCTTGAGTCACTTGCTTTGCCTACCCAGATAGCAATCATAAAGTGTAGTGCACAGAAAAGGATTACTGTTGATGTTGGTCGCAGGAATGATTTCGCGGATGAGATAGCGAAAGAAACAGCCAGAGATGCTATGAGTCGCGTGTATGTTGCGGGCCCTGCAAATTGGGTCAAGGGAAAAGGAATGTGTGAGGATACAATAGAAAGTGTGAGATCGATTCAAGGAGAGGCTACAGAGAAAGAGTTGAGTAAGTGGAAAGAGAGTACAGGAATGTTAGACGTGATGGGATGTTGGATAGAATTGTCAGAACATCAGCGTTGGCTGTTACCAGATGCCTATGTACTGCCTGTAGTTGCTATGGCACATGGTCCAGCCCACATCAGTGTGAAAGGAATATGTAAGCTTCTGGCTCCAGTGTGGCTGAACGAAGGGATTCCAAAATGTGCAAATAATTTAGTGAAGTATTGTATCGTTTGCTTGATGCATAATCCAGGAAAGGGATCCCCAACTCCAGCAGGTCATTTTGCTCCCCCAACATATCCTTTTGAGGTGTTGCAAATTGATTATATTCACATGGAACGATGCAACAATCTCAAATATGGTGCGTGCCTTCTCCAGATGGATAGAGGCCTACCCCCTGAAAGACAACACTGCTTTGTCCACTGCCAAAGTTCTTCTGAAAGAGTTCTTCCCTAAGTTTGGTTTGCCACGCATTGTCTGGAGTGACAATGGAAGTGAATTTGCGGGCCAAATTATGAAAAAGGTGTGTACCGGTCTTGCTATCAGGCAGAAATTCCATGCGGCGAACCATCCCCAATCAGCGGGTTTGGTAGAGTGCTATAACGGCACTCTCAAACTTAAGCTTGCAAAGGTACAGGCTAGCACGGGACTTGCCTGGCCCGATGCTTTACCTTTGGCTCTCCTATCCACTAGAACAGCTGTACATTCTCGTTTGGGACTCAGCCCATATGAGGTTGTTTTGGGGCGCCCGGCTAATGTTTGGGGAGTCCCTCACCCTAAAAAGTATTCTGACATACAGTATCCAATGCTGATTGACTACTTACATGACCTCACCACTAAATTACGTGTTCTCCACCAACAAGTTCAAAACGCTTTACCAGAGGCCTCCACAGACCCACGTCATTCTATCCAACCGGGAAACTGGGTCTGTGTGAATATTTTTCAGAGGACAAGGAATTTGGAACCTCGTTGGAAGGCGCCTCGACAGGTTCTTCTGGTGACACCGACAGCAGTGAAAGTCGAAGGGAAAAAGAACTGGATCCATGGCGTGCACTGCAAAAAGGTGCCCTTGCCTTTTGACCAGTGGGTCCGTAAGGGTGTAGGTGATTTTGAAGGCGAAAGGGTCCCCCGGTTTGTACCTTTCAGTAGTGCACACCTAGATGGAGCTCAGTCAGAGAAGAAGATGACGACGTTTTACAAGAAGCCGTACCGCCACATCTCCGATTGAACACTACAGATCCACAGACACTATTTCAGGACCAAACTGTACTGAACAGAACTCGATATAATTTAAGGCCTAGACTGGTCAAGGACACCTGAGATTTTCATCTCTTTCGTGACATGTATCATCTGTCCAGGTTGCAGGGTCACGGTAGGAGTCTTGGTTCATGACCTGTATAGTGGCTAGGCCCCCAGGACTTGCAGTGTCATAGGACGGCTAATAATCACAGCCAAGTGAGTAAGGAAGATTGCTGTGAGCAACAATTTTAGAGGATGGATGTCAAATTGGGAAAGAATAATAAGAAGGAAGAGATGAGAAAGAAATATTGTAAATTAGTGTACAGTCAATGTGGCATAACATTGTGTGTTCTTATGTTTTCTATTATCTTATTGGCTTGTGCAGGTTGGATTGTTCATGCTATGCAGCACAAATCTGTCCCTACTTCTACTTCCTTGCCTCTTCATTCTACTATCTCCCCACATCAATTATATACACTTCCCCAACATGAACTAATCAGGAGAACGGCATATTTTAACAATTCATTTGTCCAGTTGTTGCATCAACACCAATTGGTAGTCAACATAACCAACTGTTGGGTGTGTGGACTTATGCCTCATACCACAGACAAAGGGATGCCATATTTAGCCCTTCCATTTTCTTATGAAGGTTCCGCTTGGGCCTATTTTGTGATGTTTTCAAATGCATATCAGTACCGATTTAGACGTCCAGTTGGTTCATATGGTAGTGGGCAAGATTTTAGTCATAGTTCTCTGATAAAAGGAATAGTGGCTATGGCTAGAATTGTGGAGAATAGTAGGGTTCCTGTGGATGAGAAACGGGCATACGATGGTTGGAACATGACTCGTTACGCTACTAGCCTTACAGATAGAGTTAAACAGGGAAAAACTCCACCAATTTGGACTGTTCCTCATCGAGGTAACTTTTGTTTACAAATGAATGGCCAGACTACTGACACTGGACAAGGAAAGAGTTTTTGTTCCCATACATACATTCACACATCTCAGAATTCGGCACCGTTAGTGCCATCCCAGGGCACGTATTTTGTCTGCCACGATAGAGCCTACACGTGGCTCCCGACGGATTTTTATATAGCCTTTCTTCTCCCCCCTACATACACTGCTCCTTCGGGACATCACAGAAACAGATATGGCAGAGGGATTATTGATTCTAAAGACACGGCAGGACAAGAGGGAGGTGATTTCCTTAAAGGATTTCTCCCTTTTTCGGGCCCAATGGCCAACAGTAGAAACATGAGACAATTGGTTTGTGTTGTTGAGACTACCATAGATGTCACTGTGGGAGCCTTGAGTAATCTCACAGCTGAACTTCAGGCGGATCGTCTCATGACATTGCTGAACCGAATTGCTCTGGATGTTATTCTTGCGGATCGTGGTGGAGTTTGTAAATTGATCGGATCTAGCTGTTGCATTTATATACCTGACGACGCCCCTACGGTATACCAAGCCATCTCCAAATTACATGTGATCTCTGAGTCGATTCATCAGGACGAAGGAGATTGGTCTTTAGTGGAATGGTTTTGGGGATTACTGTCCAAATGGGGATGGAAGGTATTAACATTCCTTGGAGTGGTTTTGGCCATCATTTTTTCCTGTTGTCTCTGTATGCAGTTTGGCCCGCCATCTGTGGTCATTGTGCCACTATGTGTGTCCCAAGGCCTGTGCCACGGAAGACGGAGAGCATTAAAATGATGTTGCAGCAACAGCTTGATGACCTCATGGCCATTGACGTCGACTCAGATTAAAATAAGTCTGTGTGTCTTGCCTGAGTAATGGCAAAAGGAGGGTCTGAGGTAATTCAGTTTTCCGATCCCGTTCATATTCAGCCACCATTTTGTGTCTTTCCGCCATCTTGTGTTGGCTTCACTCAGGCAGCACGGTGAACGAGGTGTTGTTTTCCCTCTTCCTACTGCAACGTGTCAAATAACCTCCTGCCTCTGTTTAAAGATGGTGTCAGGGTCCGTCCGACTCCACTAATCCTCGTCTGGTTTGACCGATCCCTGTTTTAACTATCTGTTGGTTCGCACCATTCTTTCCTTACTTTATCTTATCCTCTGGCCTTCGCTATTCTTTACTCGTATTCTCTCATTTCACAACTGTCCTCCGGGGCATACAAATGTGTCCTGCCACCTGCAAGTCGACTTATAAACACTACCACTGATTAACTTGTGGGGAAGGGTGACAAACACTGTCGGAAGAGAGGCATATTTGAGTTACTTAATATCTTGTTTTCACATTCTTCTCATTGGTTAACCCTGTATGCATTGGGAGTGTTCTTTTTGAATGTGTGTGTTATATAAAAGATTGTGCGCCACGAAGTAAAGTGGCAGTCTCCTAAGAACATACCGAGTGTACTTCTGGGACAACTGTACTTAGCTGCAGCTAATAAACCTTATCTTCTACGCCTAACGGAGTGTCCCGTGTCTCTGTAAGACAAAGCAGGTGAACTCAGGAGATTAAGGCGTACCCTGCGCCGCCAGGTCCATACGGCCTTGGTTCTTCAGCACCCGCTGCTTGGGGCGCAACACAATTGTAATGGGACTGCTCTGATTATGGTCAAAGTAGCAATAATGAGTACACTCAGCTGCAAGGGGTGCAGCGAAGTCCTTTAAACTGCCCAACCTCAAAGGAGGGTACAAAAGTATCCCAAGGTCGCTACGTGGGCGCAGCACGAGCAGCAGGACCACGCGGGTCCGAAAGTACCAAGCAATTGTTGCATTTTTTCTTGCAATGACAGTTTAATTGCAATCAATGTTGGACAGTTTGTTTTGTTGTTTTCCAAACACCCTAAAAATGTACAAAATAATAAAAAAAACACAAAAAAATTATAAAATTGAAAAAAGAAGAAAAAACGGTTCTGTTTAGAACCACCTACTCAGTTAAAAAAAGAGCAATACGTTCATGGTAATGCCTGGATGATTGCATGAGTACACATGTACAGCTTGAGTGATTGAAAGAGTGCATGGTAGTGCTTAAGTGATTGCATGAGTGCATCACTAGTGCCAGTGTGATTGGACGAGTGCACTGCTAGTGCCTGGCTGATTGCATGAGTGCATTGGTAGTGCTTGCGTGATTGGACGAGTGCATGGGTAATGCGTGGATTGTTATATGACTGCATGTGTAGTGCCTGAGTGATTGAATGAGTGCATGGGTAGTGCCTGTGTGACTAGACGAGTGCATGGGTAATACCTGGGTGGTTGCATTAGTGCATGAGTAGTGCCTGTATAATAGGACATGAGGACATGTGCATGGGTAGTGCCTGGATTATTGCATAAGTGCATGGGTAATGCCTGGGTGTTTACATTAGTATATAAGTGGTGCTTGGGTGATTGGAATACTGTACCAGTAGTGATTGGATGATTGCATGAGTACATAGGTAGTGGTTGAGTGATTGGAAGACTTTATGGACAGTGCCAGGGTGATTGCATGTGTGCATCAGTAGTACATATGTGCTTGTATGAGTGTATGGATAGTACCTGTCTGATTGCATGAGTAATGTCTTGTTGATTGCATAACTGCATCAGTACTACATAGGTGCTTGTATGAGTGCATGGGTAATGCCTGCATGATTGGAGGAGTGCATGGGGAGTGACAGGGTGATTGCTGGACTGCATGGGTACCACCTGGGTAATTGAACGTGTGAATGACAAGTGTCTAGGCGGTTAGAGGATTGTATGGGTACTGCACAGGTAATTGTAGCAGTGCATGGTTACTGCCTGGGTCATTTGGCGGAGTGATTGGATAAGTACATGGTACTGGCTGGGTGACTGGAGGAGTGCATGGGGAGTGACAGGGGGATTGCTGGACTGCATGGGAACTACCTGGTAATTGAAGGTGTGAATGAGCAGTGTCTAGGTGGTTAGAGGACTGCATGGGTAGTGCACAGGTGATTGTGGTACTGCATAGGTGCTGCTTGGGTTACTTAATCTTACCTTTTTTTGAGTAGATCTGAAAGTCATTGGAAAAAAAAATCAGTTCTTTTTTTATAATTTAAATTTTAAATAGTTTCAAACTTTAGAATTTGGGTCTGTAAAATAGAAGAAAATATACAGTTATTAAATATAATATTATAGTTTTAAGTACACAACATAATTTTACAATTACATTACATATTCAGTTTGCCTTTTTAGCTGTTTTCAGATTATATTGAATTTCACCATACAGAGTGATTTTAATGTTGATCATCATGTGATCTTGGTTCTTCAGCACCCGCTGCTTGGGGCGCAACACAATTGTAATGGGACTGCTCTGATTATGGTCAAAGTAGCAATAATGAGTACACTCATCTGCAAGGGGTGCAGCGAAGTCCTTAGAACTGCCCAACCTCAAAGGAGGGTACAAAAGTATCCCAAGGTCGCTACGTGGGCGCAGCACGATCAGCAGGACCACGCGGGTCCGAAAGCACCAAGCAATAAGGCTAGACATAGAATGTTGCGCACTCACCAGAACTGCTTCTGGTCCACGAGATTCATGCGACTCTGCCGCCGGCATCTCACTAAGACCTCTCAGGCTGGGGCTTCGGTATAGGCTCCTCTGGCAGTCAACAACGTATTACAAATTTGGCCGTCGGACCACCATTAGACGTCCGCAGTCGCCGCAACTGCCAGGAAACCACGTTCTCTGGTGGTGGTTCCGCAGTCAGGGACTTACAATATGCTGGTGGATTCAAGCTAGCCTAGCTGATGATGGGTGATACTCCGAAACTGTTTGATATGTTCGCTCTAGGTGGCCATGGGTAGGCCCAAATGTGCATCCCTTGCTTGCTGTGCCACTGGATTCAAGCTGGCCTGGCAGTTCGGGCTGGACTGTTCCCATTAGGTGCAGGATCAAAACTGATATGCATATGGCTGGGTCCAAACTGGGGTGGCATAACGAGAAAAAAACAATGGATTAAACCTAGATCTCTTGACTGGGGGTACGTGGTGGAAATGTTTCAGCAATCAGCACTCCATCTATCTTCTTGTGTTGTTTGCTATGTTTGCCCTAGGTGGCCAAGGGTATGCCGAGATGTACGTCCCTTGCTCGCTGTGCCCCTGAATTCAAGCTAGCGTTGCTGATGAGGGGTGATACTCTGAAACCGGTACACAATGCTTTTTTCCAGTCCAGAGAGGACCTGGCCTAGTAATTCAGGCTGGACTGTTCCCATGAGGAGCAGGGTCAAGACTGATTTGTACATGGCTGGGTCCAAACAGGGGTGGCATGGTGAGCAAAAGAACAATGGATTACACCCATATCTCTTGACTGGGGTGAGTAGTTTAAAGGTTTAAGCACTCCCTCAATCATCTTGTTGTGTGTGTTATATTCACCCTAGGTGGCCAAGGGTATGCCTAGATGTGGGTCCCTTGCTTGCTGTGCAACTGGATTCAAGATAGCCTGGCTGATGATGACTATAGATTAAACCCAAATCTTTTGACTGGGGGTGAGTGGTTGAAAAGTTTTATCACTCCATCCATCATCTTGTTGTGTTTGGTATGTTCACCCTAGGTGGGCAAGGCTATGCCCAGACGTGAGTCCCTTGCTTGCTGTACCACTGGATTCAAGCTAGCCTGGCTGATGAAGGGTGAAATGCCGAAACTGGTCCCAGGATGCTTGTTTCCGATGGATAACTCTAAACTGGCTGTAACGAACCCTGTCATGTTTGGTATCAAACATGTTCGAATCATACCACAACACTGTAAACGGTGTTGGAGGTATGATTTCATGCACTGTAAAGCTCCTCTGGGAGGCCCTCAGTGTTCCCGGTACCAGTCTTCCATACCTGGAGAGCAAACTATGGCTGCTGCTGACCAAAGACACAATTCTGCCCTCTATCTGCCGAGACAAGATTGAGCAGGGGAAGGCAGGACAATGGGTTTCCTGTCACAGAGAAGTGTGACCACCTCCCAGACAGGACTTAGTGTATTGGGACATGTTGGCGGCACTTGCCAGTGCCACTAGACTGCTTTGAAGGGCACATTTGGTGCCCTCCTTGCACACACCATTTGGAACCAGTTCAGAGAGCTGTTGGCTCCCGCTCTGGCACAAAACTGGACAAAGGGCATGGGAATATACTCCAACTGTCCAGCTCCTCCTGTTGGAGGGACCTCTGAATTGTCTCAACCCTTTCCTTAGGGTACTTAAGGGCTTCCCTGTGGGTGGTTCCTTAGATTCGTCATGGGACAAGATTCAGATCCAATACCACTTCATCTTCAATCATCTGGGCACTTTGGACTTCACTGGACTTCACTTTGGGAACCAAGACTACAACTGGGAAGACTCATGCTGCTCCTAGTCTTGTCATCCTGCCTGTGCTCCATACAGGTTCTTCTACAGGCCTGTGGACATTCAAGACACCTGAAGGAATCTCCCTTGAAGTGAAAGAGTCACTTCCCTACATCTGCAGGCACTGCAACAAAGCTCACCGGTCAGCTGCTCCTGAGCTCCTACGGACTTTGAAAGGTTCAACAATACATGATGACATTTTCTTTGTTTGGGAAGGTATTGAAGAAGACCTGTGGCTATTCTATGAAGAGCTTAGCAGGATTGAGGTGAACCTGAGGTTCACCCTGCAATTTAGCAGGGAATGTATCGATTTCCTGGACATCAGACTTACCCTCAAAGAAAGTATCCTACAGACAAAACTCTTCAGGAAAGATACTGCTGGAAATTCCATCTTGCATGCAGACAGCTGCCATCAACCTAGCTTTTGCTGAATTATACCCTGCAGCACATTTTTAAGGGCCAAGAGAAACAGCAGTACTGAAGAGAGTTATAGGAAAACCAAGCAAGACATTATGGAATGCCTGATTGTCAGGAAATACCCCAGGAAAAGTCTCCTTAAAGATACTAAAAAAGCAGATGAGAAAACTAGGGAAGAATTATTGCAAGACAAACCCCTGAGCCTAAATGAATCAGGTGAGGCACCTATAAGATTCATTGCCAAATTCAATAGTCAGGCGACCAACCTGAGAAGAATACTAAAGAGTAGATGGATAATATTGACACAAGACACCTTGTTGATGGCCAAGCTAGGAGAAGCTCCTAATATTACTTACCAAAGGAACCTGTCCTTAAAGGACATGCTGGCACATAGCCATTTGAACGCAAAAAATACCAGTTGGCTTCAACAAAGTAAAGGATTTAAAAGATGTGGACACTGTAAGGCATGCAATTACAGCACTAATGTTCAGGAGATCACCCTAGAGAAAGTGAGAAAAAAACATTGTTTCACAAAACTAATCACATGCAAGACTGACTATGTCATCTACGTAATCACCTGTACCTGTGACAGATGGTACATAGGATCAATGACATTCCAAGTACAGAAACACAATTTAGAACATTGGAGGGCAATTACAAACTCTGATATGGGTTATAACACAGTGAGACACTTCAGGGAATACCATAAAGGAGATTGGACAAAGGCAAATTAGTTTCAAATTGACACAGTAGTGAAACATCCGAGAGGAGGTAATAGGAATTCTGCTCTACGCAGAATGGAATCTCGATACATATTAGAAGCAGGCTGTCTCACTCCACATGGTATGAACAATGATGAGGATTTACACACATACTTATCAATTATAGTAGCTCCTGTTCTTTCCTTGCACACTCGATAAGGATCTCCATTTGGAATATCCCAAATGGAGATCCTTATTGAGCGCACAAGGAAAGAACAGCAGGTCCAACGCAGGAAGTTTGTACTGGGTATTTAATTTGTCAACAGAAACAGATGCGTTTCGACCTGACGTTCTTGTTCACAAAACCCATTATATATATGTAAATATAAATATATATCTTCACTGAGAAAAACAAATGCTACAGGGACGTTATAGTTAGGCTGACATTTCCTTTGTGCAAAACCCGAGAAATTCGGCAGTTATAGTTAGCTAAGCTAACTATAACTAGCACCCCCACAATGCACTGCTTATGACCTCACATATTACATCACTCATGACATGGTCAGTGACATCACTTGTGACATCACTGATGACATCTCAAATGACATCACTGATGACATTTCAAATGAAAGCCCCCTTCCCACACCTATTTTGGCCCCAGGGACCCAATCCCCTGGGGCCAGGCCTTTTTAAAAGTTTGGCTTTAATTAACTTAAAGGGATGAGGCTGGGCGGCTCCCCTCCTATGCTGATTTATAGCCTGCCTCTAGTGTGGGTACCCTGGTCCCACACAGGGCACCCACTTAGAAATGTTGGGGCTGCAGGGGGAGCCTCCCCCGTCCCCTGCTGGAGCCGGCAATGCTTTTACACATAGGGTTAACTGTGACAATCACACCTTTTCCATAAAGTGTAAACCACATATATATATAAACACACATATTACAGTATTTTACACACTATGGGCCATATGTAGGTGGCATACACTTTACCGATTCTTAAATACCGAATCTTACCGATTCGGTATTTAAGAATCGGTAAAGTGTATGTAGGTAAAAATTCGGTAAATGTTACCGAATCGGAGTAAGTCGGTAATTACCGAATCGGTATTTACCGATTCGGTAATGAGGCATACCTTCCCATTGATTGAATCAATGGGAAGGTATGCCTCATTACCGAATCGGTAAATACCGATTCGGTAATGGGGGGAGCACATTCAAGGGTGGCAGGGTGTCACATTGACACCCTGTTGCACCCCTGATTCTTCCATGTGTGCACATGTGGCGCACATACATGCCCTAGGGGCATGTATGTCTGCCACATTGCACACTTCACAGTGCACAAAAATGCATTTTCACACCTATTCGTCATTTACCACCAACTATTAGTTGGTGGTAAATAACGAATCCCCACACCCACCACACAGTCCCCCTACATCTTATTACTGTATTCGGTATTTACCGAATCGGTAAAATTACCGAATCGGTAATTTTACCGATTCGGTAAATTACCGAATACAGAAATGAGCCCCCTACATGTCAACAGCCTAAATACCGGTCGGTAACGGTATAATTACCAGAAATCAGCCGTTACCGACCGGTATTGGGCTACGTACATGAGGCCCTAAGGGTTTATTACTGTATTGTCTAAAGTCATGTTTTTCTAGGGAGTTTCTCTACAAAACATTTATAAGACTTATTATCTGATTTTGCGAAGACTCCGGGAATTGCGATGACGCCGGTGCCTGCAACAATGGTGCCTCTTTTACAGACTGAAAAACACATACCTGCACATAATATAGTAGTTTTGGCACTAGGAATATATTACAGTCAAGTCCAAACTCATGTTTTTCTAGTAAGTTTCTACAAAAAACATCTCTGAAAGCTATTTTCCATTTTGCAGTGACGCCGGAACTCGAATTGATGTCGATGCCCACGATTACTGCGAAGACGTCATGAAAATCGCAAAGCAGAAACAGGAATTCAACAGTCATCACCAAATTAAACAAGTACAACTATATAATTAATTCTAAACAAAAAACTAGATACATCTCTCAATATCTCTATGACAGTGTATATTAATGATTCACTGGGTTATGTGAGTGGGTGCATAAGTCTCCAAGTGGGTCTGTGACTGGCTGCATGAGTCTTTCACAAGGTCTATAAGTGGGTGCATAAGTCTCTGAGCGGGTATATGAATGGGCGCATGAGTCTTTGAATGAGATTGTGAGTGGGTGTATGAGTCTGTGACTGGGCCTGTGAGTGGGTGTGTGAGTCTGAGTAGTTATGTGAATGAGTAAATGAGTGGGTCTATGAGCGGATGCATATGTGTCTGAGTGGGTCTGTCTATCAGTGGGTGTGTGAGTGGTAGTCTAAGTGTCTCAGTGTATCTGTGAGCCATTGCATAAGTGTCTGAGTGGGTCTGTGATTGGTTGCATTAGTCTCTGAGTGGGTCTGTGAATAGGTATGCAAGTCTGACTATGTATGAGAATAGGTGCATGAGTCTGTAAGTCTATCTGTAAGTGGGTACATGACCCTCTAAATGCTTATCTGAGTGCTCAAATTGCTTTTTGAGTGAGTCTGTGAGTGAGTACATTAGTGCCTGAGTGGGCATGTGAGTGGGTGTATCAGTGGCTGAGTAGATATATGAGAAGGTACATGAGTCTGGGACTGTGAACAGCGAGGGTGTGCATATAGATATAGATACATTTTGTGTTATATTTTCACCAATATGCACTATGTCACCACGATAGTTGCGACATCCCCGCAACAGTACACAGGGACCGCAATGGTAATCACAGCATCATCACGAATATCGCACGTGATTAAAAAAATCAATTTTGGACTCATAACTTGTGTCACTAACACCCCCTTTTCTCAAGCATGGGGTCAGAGTACCTCCACCCTGACCCCTTATGTTAGCTTTAACAAAAATGTTCAGCCCCAGGCACCAATCCCAGTCGATAAAATAGTGGCCCCAACTACTGTTCAGGTTGCATCCAGCCAATCACAGCATTCCCACTGCCACACACATTTGTGAGTTTCCGCGAAATTTTGGTCGCATATCTGCAACCATCGCAAAATCATCGCAAAATATCCGCGGCCAGAGATATCACTATAATATTAAGCTTTCACTTCTCAAAAACTACTTAACGGATTTGCACCAAATAACAAAAAGCACAATCTGCATAACAACTTTCAGCTTTCTGCCAAATTTAGTGTAATTCCTTCCAGCAGTTCGGGCTGTAGGTTCAACAACATGTGCCTATGGGAAATAACATTACAAATGCATGCTTATTTTGTGCCCCTATTTCTCGATCCCCACTGCACAATCACCCTATACTCTTTTTGAAAAATTTCAAGAAGATTGGTTAAACAGCGCCTAAGTCATAGGTCAAAAAATGCTTTACCTATGGAAAGTAGGTCCTAACTATAACTAGCTACTGGCAGTAGGTTATATATATATATATATATATATATATATATATATATATATATATATATATATATATATATATATATATATATATATATATATATATATATACATATTCACTGAAAAAACCACAGGTTTCAACTACGTTATAGTTAGTTGGACATTTCACTCGTACAAAACCAGAGAAATTCGGCCGTTATAGTTAGTTCAGCTAACTATAACTCACACCCCCGCAATGCACTGCTGATGAAGTCACATATTACATCATTCATGACATGGTCAGTGACATCACTGATGACATCTCAACTGACATCACTGATGACATCATCCAGTGAATGTGTGTTTCAGTAAAGTTTAAATATGTTTTGTATATATGCTAAGGTGTATTGAAGAATGAGTGGGTGTATTAGTGTCATCATAGAGGATTTAGTAGGTGCGTGACTGTATAAGTGAGAGAATAAATTAGTTTTAGTGAATGCATGGGTTAGTGACTTAATTGTGTGATTGTCTGTATCAGTGTGTCTGTTGTTGTGTAAGCTGCTGCATGGGTTGGTGAGTAGCAACATGAGTGTCTATATCGGTTATTGATTGGTTGCCTGAGTATTTGTATGGGTGCCTGAGTGGGTGGGTGGGGGTGTGTGACTAGTGCATAGATTTGTAAGTGGGTGATTCACTGGGTGTATGGGTTCAAGAGTGTGTCTGTGAAGGGCTGTTTGGGTGAGTGAGTGTGCGTGCGGCTGTGTTGCTGAATAAATGGATGTCTCAGTGGTATATGTGTGAGTAACTACATATGTGAAAGGTAGTATATGTGTATGGTTTCGAGTATTTAAATGACTAGATGTAAGAGTGAGTGATAGTGAGAGTGGCTGTATGGATGAGTGTGTGCTTGTGTCAGTGATAGTACAAGAGACTAAGTATGTCTTATTATCCGTATGAATAGGTGAGGTGGTGTGTGTATAACTGTATAGGTAAGTAAATGGGAGTGTGATTGATTCTTTACATGACTGACTAGGTGTGTGAGTATTCTATGGGTGAGTGGCGGTCTGTGAGTGTCTGTATAGGTGTATGAGTGCATATGATAGTGCTGTATTGATGAGTGACTGTATGGGTGATTGAGTGGATGTGTGTGTAGACCTAGGAATCAGTGAGTGGGTATGTAGTAACTGGTTTTGGTGGGTCTATGGTTTCAACAATGGCAGTCCGTATTTTAGAGTGGGTGTATGAAAGGTTATATGCAGGTGTGAGCAGGTGCATCAGAATATGACGTGGATGATGTCATCAGTGATGTCATTTGAGATGTCATCAGTGATGTCTCAGTGATGTCACTGACCATGTCATGAATAATGTACTATGTGACGTCATCAGCAATGCATTGCGGGGGCGCGAGTGGCCACATTTCTCTGGTTTTGTATGAGTGAAATGTCCAACTAACTATAACGTCGTTGAAACCTGTGGTTTTTTCAGTGAATTTCTAACGTTTTTTAAATGCTAATTTCTAACTATAACATCCCTGAAACATATGTTTTTTTCATTGAATTTCAAAGGTTTTTTAAATGCAAATTTCTAAATGTAACGTCTCTGAAACCTTCGGTTTTTTCAGTGAATGTCAAAGGTTTTTTAAATGATGTTTTGTAACCGTTATATGTAAAAGATAAAAATTACATTGGTTTTTATTTGTTGTAAAAATATTATGATGTTTTTCTTTTCTAAAATATATATTTTAGTTTTTTTTGTGCAAAAAAGTGGAGTTGCGTATCGATCGTGTACTTACCTAGGTGTGTGCACGGATTCAAGCCGCCATATCGGTAAAGTCGTGGAGGATGCACGTTTGGTATGCACGGTGTCCAGCCCCGCGTAACGTCATGTATGTATGTGGTCCCGCCGGGTGCGCGACTCCCGTAAAATGTTTATATTTTAAAAGTATATGTATATAACTTTAACCCCTTCGCCGCGGCAGGAATTCCGCTGCGGCGCTGGGGGGTTTGGGGGCAGTTGCGGTGCCGCTGTGCTCGTGACGGAACCACTCCGTCACGAGTCACGGGTGAGCTGTGCTCATGATGGAGTGGTTCAGTCACGTCTCCGCCCACTGTGCTAATCGCCCGCACAGGTGGGGAATTAGCGCCGCGTGGGCGGAGCGGCCGCCAACGGCCGCAGCATGACGTAACCATTCCGTCATGAGCACACGGCACCCGTGGCTCATGACGGAGTGGTTCCGTCATGAGCACAGAAAGGGTTAATATGTGTTTTAAAGCAAGAGTTTATATAAATTAATATCAAAAACTATTTATTAATAATTGCAATAAAAGTATATCAGTGTTAAGTATATTTTCCAAACTTTGTGATGGATGTACGTGTGCTAAGTGACGGGTGCACGGTGTCCGGCCCCGCGTATCATCACAAACGTATGTGGTCACTCCGGGTGCACGACTCCCATAAAATGTTTATGTTTTAAAAGTATATGTATATAACTTTAATATGTGTTTTAAAGGAAGAGATTATCTAAAGTAATTATAAAATTCATATATTTCTAATTGGAATAAAGTTATATTAATGTTAAATGAATTTTCTGAAGGCGCGCCGGGTGCACGCCGGTTGCGCGCCGGGTGCTCGAATCCGACGTGATTTCAAAAGAAAGCATTTCATTGGTTTACAAGGTTTGGTTTCTAGAATGAGAAGGACCCCCTCCCTTTTTACATTCCTTCAACTGCATCCTAGGAGACACACCTATTGTTTTTTTTTCTAGGTTGTACTTTTTGAGGGTGTTTTTGGCAACAACTCAAAAATGGCTTCTTCATCTGAAAATGTCAATTTGACAGTAGAAGAAGAACAGTTGGAGGAACCTGTCAAGAAGAGGAAGGAGTCTGTTGTTAGGGCCTTTTATACGATTCCTGAGGGGGAAAAGAAAGTAAATGCAAGGAAAGTTAGCTGCACGCTATGTCCAAGAGTCCTTTCATGTGGAAGTGAAAAGAAGTATTCCTGTGGCATTTCCAGTATGATGAAGCACCTGCAGACAGTGCATCCTCGTCATCTGGCCCGCGAGCAACATCGTCGCGCCCAGGAAGTACTGCAGCATGATGACCAAACTGTTGGGCCAAGCACCTCTGGAGCGATCTGCGGACTCTACATCCGTCCAGAGTTCGCAAACCTAGAACAGCACTGTATCAAGTGCAAGACTGTAGTTTGTTACGGCGAGCAGTCTGTAGATGCTGTGGTTTCTGCCGCAGGAAATGTTAATTTCTTTTTGTTGCATTTTTTCTTGCAATGACAGTTTAATTGCAATCAATGTTGGACAGTTTGTTTTGTTGTTTTCCAAACACCCTAAAAATTTACAAAATAATATAAAAAACACCAAAAAATTATAAAATTGAAAAAAGAAGAAAAAACGGTTCTGTTTAGAAACACCTACTCAGTTAAAAAAAGAGCAATAAGTTCATGGTAATGCCTGGATGATTGCATGAGTACATATGTACAGCTTGAGTGATTGAAAGAGTGCACGGTGGTGCTTAAGTGATTGCATGAGTGCATCACTAGTGCTAGTGTGATTGGACGAGTGCACTGCTAGTGCCTGGCTGATTGCATGAGTGCATTGGTAGTGCTTGCGTGATTGGACGAGTGCATGGGTAATGCGTGGATGGTTGTGTGACTGCATGTGTAGTGCCTGAGTGATTGAATGAGTGCATGGGTAGTGCCTGTGTGACTAGACGAGTGCATGGGTAATACCTGGGTGGTTGCATTAGTGCATGAGTAGTGCCTGTATAATAGGACATGAGGACATGTGCATGGGTAGTGCCTGGATTATTGCATAAGTGCATGGGTAATGCCTGGGTGTTTGCATTAGTATATAAGTGGTGCTTGGGTGATTGGAATACTGTACCAGTAGTGATTGGATGATTGCATGAGTACATAGGTAGTGGTTGAGTGATTGGAAGACTATATGGACAGTGCCAGGGTGATTGCATGTGTGCATCAGTAGTACATAGGTGCTTGTATGAGTGCATGGGTAATGCCTGCATGATTGGAGGAGTGCATGGGGAGTGACAGGGTGATTGCTGGACTGCATAGGTACCACCTGGGTAATTGAACGTGTGAATGACAAGTGTCTAGGCGGTTAGAGGATTGTATGGGTACTGCACAGGTAATTGTAGCAGTGCATGGTTACTGCCTGGGTCATTGCATGAGTACATGGGTACTGACTGGATGATTAGAGAACTGCAAGGAGAGTGCCTGGGTGAATTTACACATGCTTGGGTATTTTGGCGGAGTGATTGGATAAGTACATGCTACTGGCTGGGTGACTGGAGGAGTGCATGGGGAGTGACAGGGGGATTGCTGGACTGCATGGGAACTACCTGGTAATTGAAGGTGTGAATGAGCAGTGTCTAGGTGGTTAGAGGACTGCATGGGTAGTGCACAGGTGATTGTGGTACTGCATGGCCATTGACAAAAAAAAATCAGTTCTTTTTTTATAATCTAAATTTTAAATAGTTTCAAACTTTAGAATTTGGGTCTGTAAAATAGAAGAAAATATACAGTTATTAAATATAATATTATAGTTTTAAGTACACAACATAATTTTACAATTACATTACATATTCAGTTTGCCTTTTTAGCTGTTTTCAGATTATATTGAATTTCACCATACAGAGTGATATTAATGTTGATCATCATATGACAGCGGGCAAAAAAAATACAATCAATTAGATTGTTAAAAAAACAAATGTGTGTTCAAAACTCAACTATCTGTTTACATTTTCAAAAATAAACACTCTCATTTATATTGCAAATGATACAAAGATCAGGGTGATTGTTGGACTGCATGAGTACTACCTGGGTCATTGAAAGTGTGAATAAGCAGTGTCTAGGTGATTATAGGACTACATGGGCAGTGCACAGGTGATTGTAGCAGTGCATGGTTAGTGCCTGGGTCATTGCATGAGTAAATGAGTACTGACTGGATGATTAGAGTACTGCAAGAATAGTGCATGGTAATTTTTTAAGTGCTTGGGTATTGGCGGAGAGATTGGATAAGTACATGGTACTGGCTGGGTGATTGCAGCAGTGCATGGGTAGTGACAGGGAGATTTTGTAAGTGCATGGGTACTTCTTGGATAATTGCAAGACTACTGAGGTAACTAACTAAAACACTCTAAAAGTAGTGACAGGATAATTTCATAACAGCATAACTAGTGTCTGAGTGATTAGAAGAGTAGAAAGATAGTACATCTGTGATTGTAGGAGTGGAACAGTAGTGCCTGGGTGATTAAATTACTGCATGTGTTATACATTACTGATTGCATAAGTGCACAGATAGTGCCTAAATGATTGCATCTGTGGAAGAGAAATGGCTGAGTGATTACAGCACTGCATATGTTGTGCGTGCACCATTGTTAGACTGCATGGCGAGTACTTTGGTGTTGTTATAAGTACATGACAGTTGGGCCTAGCCAAATATAAACCTGCACACTATTACATAACTCAACTATAAGTGTCCCCATATTGCTAAAAGTACACATACATATGGGTCTGCCTTCCCAAATCATCATCATATGTAAAACAAATATTTAAACAACATTTCTGAAATATAGGAAAGCCTAGAAACTGAGACATGTACTACATCTGCCTGAGTAATTTCAAAACTCCGTAGGTAGTGCTTTGGTGATTGGGAGCAAGGGTAGTCACTGGAATTTTTAATGAAGAAAATAGATAGTGACTGATAATTTCCTGAGTGCATACATACACATTCACTGCATAGTTTAGTGTATGAATAGCACCTGAAGGGATCTATGAGTTATTGAGTACTGCCTAGGAAAATAGATGAATGCAAGAGAAGGGTATGGGTGATTCTACGACTGCAACAGTACTATGTAGGTTATTAGATGACTGCATAGGTACATCCTACTTTATTACAGGACTGTAGGGAAAGCAAATTAATAGACCCTCGATAATAACATTCTTGCAAGGGTAATTGCTGGAGGATTACTGAAGTACATAGCAACTGAGTGGATGATTTTATAAGTTCATGAGTACTGCCTGGATGCTTAGTGAACTATTAAGATTGTGCCTCACTGATTACAGGAGTGCAAAGATAGTGACTGGGTGATTTTAAAACTACATGAGTAATGATTGACTGATTCCATAACTACAAGAAAAGTGGCTATATGATTGAAAGAGAAGAAAGGGAATAAAGGAGTACATGCGTAACACCTCGGCAATTGCATAACTGTGGGGATAATCTCTGGGGATTTACATGGCTACATATCAAATGACTGGGAGAGTTTGAAAGAGCATGGGTACTTCTTCGATATTTGCAAGACTACCGAGGTCGAGTCTGACTAACTTAAAGACTCCAAATGTAGTGACAGGATAATTTCATAACAGTGTAACTAGTGTCTGAGCGATTAGAAGAGTAGAAAGATAGTGCCTCTGTGATTGAAGGAGTGCAACAGTAGTGCCTCGGTGATTATATTACTGCATGCATTATACCTCAGTGATTGCATAAGTGCACAGATAGTACCTAAATGATTGCATCTGTGCAAGAGCAATGGCTGAGTGATTACTGTACTGCATGTGTTGTGCCTGCACCATTATAATGGATGGTGAGTACTTGGGTGTTGTTATAAATACATGACAGTTGGGTCTAGCCAAATATAAATCTGCACACTATTACATGACTCAACTACAAATGTCCCCATATTGCTAAAAGCACACATACATATGGGTCTACCTTCCCAAATCATCATGATATGTAAAGAAATATATAAACAACATTGCTAAAATATAGAAAAACTTAGAAACTGAGACATGTACTACATCTTCCTGAGTGATTCCAACACTCCGTAGGTAGTGCTTGGGTGGTTGGGAGCAAGGGTAGTCACTGGAATTTTTGCAGGACAAGATAGATAGTGGCTAGCTAATTCCCTGAATGCATACATACAAATTGACTGCATGGTTAAGTGTATAAAATTTGAAGGGATCAATAAATCATTGAGTACTGTCTAAGCAAGTACACAAATGCAACAAAAGGGCATGGGTGATTTAATGACTGCAAAGGTAGTGCTTGAGTGATTGGGAGAATGCATGGGTAGTTCCAGGGTGATTTCATAGCAGATTGTGTAGTTGCTGAGTGATTTCATGAGTGCTTGGATACTAACTGGAATATTGCAGAATTGCATGGGTACTGCATGTGTGATTCCATAAGTGCATGGGTAATGTTTGGGTTATTGCATGAGTACATGGGTAGTGCTTGGGTGATTGGGAAACTGCATGGGTAGTGCCTGGGTGATTTTATAAGTGCTTGGGTAGTGGTGGAGTGATTTCATGAGTGCTTGGATACTGACTGGGTGATTGCAGAATTGCATGGGTACTGCATGTGTGATTGCATAAGTGCATGGGTAATGCTTGAGTTATTGCATGAGTACATAGGTAGTGCTTGGGTGACTGGGAGAGTGCATGCGTAGTGCCTGGGTGATTTCATAAGTGATTGAGTAGTGGTAGAGTGATTTCATGAGTGCTAGCATACTAACTGGGTGATTGGAGAATATGGAATCAGTCAATCATTAGTCATGTAGTTTTAAAATCACCCAGTAACTACCTTTGTAGTCCTGTAATTGGTCAGGCAGCCTCTCAATAGTTCACTAAGCATACAGATAATTGTATAAATACAATCTGAAGACATAGATGAGTCATTACTTATTACCTGCTTAAGTAGATAAGTGCAACATGCCTGCAAGGTTAATATTTGGTGGATTACCTTTGAGCTGCATCTTCACCATTGTATCTACAAATGTGCAAATGTGCGACATCTTTAAACTATACCTTTCAAAAGACTTAAAAATAAAGGCTAATTAACAAAACCTTTTTTTGACTTTTTTTTTTCAAAAACACACCTTTATTCTGCATCTTCACCTTTCTATCTAAAAGTATGTGGCATCATTCAACTATTCCTTTGTTCAGACTAGAAAAAAGAAGCCTAATTAACAGCATCTTATTTCTCCAATGTTTAAACCACTATTTTATGCTGCATCTTCATCTTTTTCTGAAAAATTATGTGGCATCATTTAAGGATGCCTTTTTCCAGACAAGAAAAGAGAAACCTAATTAATAATACCTTATATGACCATCCTAGAAAGCACACTCTTGTGATGCATCTTCTTCATTCTACCTAAAAATATGTTGCATCATTTAACTTTACCTTTCTACAAACTAGAAAAAAGAAACCTAATTAATAACACCTTATACAAACATCTTTCAAACTGCACAGTAGTGCTGCATCTTTACCAAACTATATAAAATTATACAGCATCATTCAACTATACCTTTGTAGAGACAACAAAAAAAGAAGTGTAATTAATTACACCTTATATGAACATCTTTAAAATTACAGATTTGTGCTGCGTCTTCAACCACCTCTCTAAAATTATGCGGCATCATTCAACTATACCTTTGTACAGACTTAAAAACAAGCCTAATTAATAACATCTTATATGAACATCAGTAATCCATCTTAAAAAAATACACATATTACTGTACATACTCTTTTTTAAACAACAATAAAACAAACTGCAATATACATCTATCCATTTAATAATATATTTCAAACAACACAGTTTTTGAAAAATGTTAAAAATGTAAAAATAAACCTCACAAATGTATAACTTACCCTGCAAATCAATGTGTTGAATTTAAATTCTCGCAAACTCTGACAGAATTTTCTTTTGAACACAATCAATATAATGCACCAGACTAAGCAAGTTAAAACCAGTAATGGCAAAGTTTCCCTCTCTTTCTCCACACATATACATATAACTAACAAATCACATTGTTTCCCAGATTTTTTCAAATTGTAAAACACTAAGGGGCCGATTCCGATCCTGGAAAAAACGGGTACGAACTGTCGGTCGGAGCGTTTTCTCCGTCCGACTCGTACCCGGTAAAAACACCATACAAACTTGCAAGTACGATTCGTACGGAAACACCATTTCCGTACAAGTCGGAAAAAACACCGACCGACAGCAAAATACATACGAATGTGATCCGGGACACCGCGGACGTGACGTCCGGACGGAGTTAGACATGTTTTTACGTCCCAGCAAGTACGATTCGTACCGACAGCAGTCCGGAGGGCAATATTTCTACGGCACCCAAAAAGTGCCAGAAAAGCAAAGTACGCCACGATGCGAGCCGAATAGGGGGCCCGGTATGCGCCGTTTCCCCCCCAGCCCCCCGTATGTACGTGCCGTCCCCCCCAGCCCCCCGTATGTATGCACCATCCCCCCCCAGCCCCCCGTATGTACGCCCCGCCCCCCCAGCCCCGCGGATGGACGCGCCGTACCCCCAGCCCCCCCCACAGATGGACGCGCCGTACCCCCAGCCCCCCCGTGGATGGACGCGCCGTACCCCAAGCCCCCCGCGTAGCGCTGGGGGTCCGCACTGTACCTATGGGGGTGGGGGTCCGCACCGTACCTACGGGGGTGGGGGTATGTGCCGTACATACACGGGTGGGGGTCCGCACCGTACCTACGGGGTTGGGGGTACGTGCCCTACATACATGGGTGGGGGTCTGCACCATACCTACGGGGGTGGGGGTAGTGCCGTACATACGCGGGTGGGGGTCCGCGCCGTACATACACGGGGGGCTGGGGGTACGGCGCGTCCATCCGCGGGGGGGCTTGGGGTACAGTGCGTCCATCCGCGGGGGGGCTGGGGGTACGGTGCGTCCATCCGTGGGGGGGCTTGGGGTACGGCGCATCCATCCGCTGGGGGGCTGGGGGTACGGCACGTCCATCCACGGGGGGCTGGGGGTACGGCGCATCCATCCGTGGGGCTGGGGGGACGGCGCGTACATACGGGGGGCTGGGGGGGACGGCACGTGTTCGGCGTGTACCGGGCACCTGTTTGGACGTCGCCATGGTTGCTATAGGAGTTCGCTCCAGACGGTCTTTTTACCATACGGTTGTACAATCGGACGGACGGTACGAATCGTACTTGCGCGCTCGGACTTCAGTTTTCAGATTCGTACGTAAAAATGTCCGGGGACGTGTCGGACACCTTTTCCGGGGAATTTACCCAATGCGATTCGTATGGACTTTTTCACATACGAATTGTACTTGCCAGTTTGTACGGGACTTGTACGATTCGTACGGTAAAAAATCCAGATACGATTCGTATGGGGAATATTTTTCCAGGAACGGAATCGGCCCCATATTGTTGGCACCATTGGCGTAGGTCTCCCTTCTATTTTTTTGTCACTTTTTGTCCCCTTCGTGGTTGCTGGCGTTAGACGCTCTGGGCGCTGTGCCACTGCCATTCAGTGTCACAGCGCGAATGCTCCTTATTATAAATTAACTGTATGAACTAGTATAGTCTTAGTAGTGCCAAGGAACATGTTAGGAAAGTCGAATTTGGTATGCTTGAGCTTCAAATATTTACGTTCATCTGGTAGTGATGATTGTCTTTATATTCTGAGTGTACAACTACCGCTTTCGGAAAGCAGGTATCTTTTTGTCTAAACCTTCCTGTGTGTTTTCTTGGTATGTGTATTGGCTGTCTGGTTTAGAGGGCCAGGGCAGGCTGAGGCCAACCTGGGTCAAATGGAGGAATCTGCCGTTGAAGTATGGGGAGGGGTAACCCCTTTGATCTGAGCAGGGCTGTGCCTGGCGAGGTGAATGGTGGCTCCACCTCCCACTGGGCGTCTGATGGTGGGCCCCCTCTCCCTGAAAGGGAGGATGCCGCATTGTAAATAAAGTGACCCAAGTCGACACCAAACTGGTTCTGGCTGGGTCGAGTGATTTGTGACTTTCTCAAGAACAAAGATTTTTGGGGTATAAGGATCTGAGCTGAAACCCCTCCGAGGTGTGTAACTTCGGGATGCGAAGACGAGCCTCTGTCCACGTAACAAGAGGAAAAGGACTTTTGAAACTTTCATCCATCTACTGAAGGAACTACCCAAGGGCCTGATTTGAGCTTGCCTTCTGCCAAAGTCTCAGGGACATTAGACTTCATTCGTCAGCAGCTCGGATTCCTCTTGAAGGGAATCCCACTTGCAGTTGAGGCCTCTGTCGAGAAATCCAGGGTCTCTAGTTCTACTGTGGGGAACGCTGCATTTGACTTGCTACAGAAACTATTGCTATCGCCATTGTGGGCCGCTGCAGCTGAGGAGCTGTGCCGCTGAGTGCCCGCATTTGACTTGCTACAGAAACTATTGCTATCGCCATTGTGTACTGCTGCAGCTGAGGAACTGTGCCGCTGAGTGCCCGCATTTGACTTGCTACGAAAACTGTTGCTACCGCCATTGTGGGCCACTGCAGCTGAGGAGCTGTGCCGCTGAGTGCCCGCATATGACTTGCTACGAAAACTATTGCTACCGAAATTGTGGGCCGCTGCAGCTGAGGAGCTGTGCCGCTGAGTGCCTGCATTTGACTTGTTACGGAAACTATTGCTATCGCCATTGTGGGCCGCTACAGCAGAAGAGCTGTGCCGCTGAGTGCCTGCCTTTGCCTTGCCACGAAATTCATTGTTGTCGCCGTTGTGGGCCACTGCAGCTGAGGAGCTGTGCCGCTGAGTGCCCGCATCTGACTTGCTGCAAAAACCACTGCTATCGCCATTGTGGGCCGCTGCCGCTGAGAAGCTGTGCCCGCCTTGGCCTTGCCACGAAAACTATTGCTGTCGCTAGTGTGGGCCTCTGCCGCTGAGGAGTCGTGCTGCCGAGTGCTCGCATTGGTCCTACCACAAGGATACTACGAGAATCAGTACTATCGCTATTTTGGGCCGCCGCAGCTGAGGAGCTGTGCCGCTGAATGCCTACCCTTGCTTTACTACAGAAACCATCTCTATTGCTATTGCGGGCCGCTGCAGCTGAAGAGCTGTGCCGCTGAGCGTCCACGCTAGCCCCTAAGTCACAAACCTTGTCATCCTCTGTGTGTGCCGCTGGGCGCCACCTTCTAACCCCGTCCTAGGATTAGCGTGAGTGCACGCCGCGGACTGCTGCAGCCGAGGAGTTGTGGGCACTGAGAGTCTGCCTGTCATCCCGCACCTTCCCCGTGAAGCTGTTCACTGTACCCCCCTTTATATCCCAGGTAGATTGTGCATAACCGGGCTGCCTAGGCCCCGATCCTGAACTAAGCCCGTTCCACCCGCACGCACGCACAAGTGCTTCCATCGCCCTGAATGAATCCATAATTATGTGAATTATGTGCATTGTGGTTCTTTGAGCATTTCTCAAGATAACTATTTTCCTATAATTTCTTGTGGTGTCCGTTTTGTAGCGTCTTTCCAGCGTTATTGTGTATGGTCATAAATGCTTCACACACTGCCTCTGAGATAGGCCTGTCTGCTCGTGCTACATTACCACAGGGTTGAGCAGGGGTTATCAAAGGGTGTAGCCCCCTTACTCTGACTTAGGAAGAAGGGTCACTATTTGACACCGGCGCCAGCCGCTGCCAACTGGAGGCCCCCATTACTAACACATTTCTATTGGTTACACATAGCAACTGACTTCTAAAGGTTCCCAAACTGTTCTACATTTTTTTAGAAGTCGCAACCCCATCGTGCACCACCGCGATGGAGTTGCGGATTCATACGGGAGTTCAAAAAGAAATAACAAATAAAGTTAACACTATTTTTTAATTAAACACCACTTCTAAAGATAGTGCTAGCTTGGGAAATAGCATAGAAAAAATATTACTTATATCTAAATTGCAATTTTACGTTTGAAAACCACAGTTACATTGCAAGCCTTCCCCCATATGCTCCATGCCAGTTTCCATGGTAACAGTTCATGAAACATTCAACTGAACTCACAGGTCACAAGTTCACCATGTTTTCAAGTTCACCACACAATGTTGCAAATTCAAACAGCAGGTGTGGTTGACTTGGCAAAATTGTATCTAATCCTTTCTATTGTACCTTTCAAACATTTTTTACTAAACAATAGGAAAAATGCTTTAAAAAAAAAAAGTAAAATGCACCCTATTTTTGAATGTGGAATGTCATTAAACAGCCATGGGATTCTAAAAATTTTTTAAAATTGCATCTTGTCCACCATTTTACATACCTCTCATTCTACCAACTGACTACCTCAGCTACACACATCTCTTCATTACTTACAGACATCCCTTCAAGATGCTTACAGTGTGGATTGTTGGACACAGCTATGTTTTCTGGTGCAAAAGGTATGCTGAACTCAGAGGTATTGACAAAGACCTAGCTTTGCAAAATGTAGACATCATATGGATTGGACAGAGAGGATTAAAGTGGCACTGATTGAGGCCTTTGGTTAAAATCTTTTTGCATCTCCAACCCCCTGACCTCATGATTGTGCACTGTGGTGGCAATGACCTAGGCACAAGGTCTGGGGTAGGTCTGGAAATGCTCATCAAGGACACCTTTGCACAATTGATGTTGCTTTTCCCCCAAACTGTCTTTGTATACTCTAACATATGCCAAGGACAGAAATGGAAATGGTCCAATCAATTCTGTCCACAGATTGAGAAAGCTAGAAAAAATGTCAATAAAGCTGTTTTCGCTTACCTCAGAGACCATAGGATAGGCTCCATCTATAACAACAATCTACGTTTCAATATGGATGACATCTACAGAAGTGATGGAGTACACTTCACTGATGAAGGGAACAGAGTGTTTCTCAACAACATGAAACTCTGCATCCGCACTTACGTGTAGCTACAACATTCTCCCAATCAAAACAAGGGCTCTTTTTAGAGCCACCCAAAAACCCAACATATAACCAACCTTTCTTAAAAAAAATCTTAATTATTTTTGCTTGGAGTCACGCACCCATCGCACCTTTTCAAACCGCGCACCCATCATGTTTACACTAGGGGACTGCACTGAGAGCTGCTCACCCATCGCGTTCACACTAGGGGGCCACGCTGAGAGCCATGCACTCATCGTGTTCATACTAGTGGGCCGTGCTGAGCACCACGCACCCATCGCATTTACACTATGAGCCGCACTGAGCGCCGTTCACCCATCGTGTTCACACTAGGGGGCCACGCTGAGCGCTGCGCACTCATTGCATTCACACTAGGGGCTGCGCTGAGCACCGCGTGAGTGTCACAACTCCAAACTTTTGTGAAAAAAAACCCGTCCACTTTAATTAATTTATATTCGTCCCGGAGACCCCATCCCCCGGGGCATTGCCTATTCTTTTTTTTTAAAGGAAGGAGGGCCGCGTGGCCCATCTCCCGGTCCATTTTTACCCCGGTGATCCCATCCCCTGGGGCATGGCCACATATTTATTTATTTATTTATTCATTTTAAGGAGGGGGCTGCGTGGCCCCCCTCCTGAGGCCTCTATTGGCCCCGGGGACCCCATCCCAGGGGCTGTGCCTCTTTTGAAAAAAATAAAATAATATTTTATTGAAGGAGGGGGGCCGTGTGGCCCCCCTCCCAGGCCACTTCTGACCCTGGGGACCCCTTCCCCTGGGGTGTGGCCTCATGTTGGGGACCGTGGGGGGCACTCAGGACACAAGTGAACTTCATTCCCCGAGCAGCAGTGCGCCAAGTGGCGCGTTTACTGAGTGGTGTAAAAAGGGGGCATGGCCTCAGACCACCTCTCGGCACATATTGGAGGTACCTGGTGGGCTAGTTGGCCCCCAGGGACCCTCAGTATTCAAGGGGAATTAATTAACCAACTAACAACGAGCCAGAGAGGTGGAGAAAGGGGGCGTGGCCTTTGTCTACCTCTCAGCAATCCCACTGCGTGGGGCTTACTGGAGGTAAGAGGTAGGCTAGTTGTCCCCTAAAGGACCCCCAGCAGTGAAGGGGACTTCAATCCCCATCCAAGAGCATGCCAGGGAATGCGTTTGCAGAGTGGTGGGCAATGCCAATGCTGCTGTGTGGGACTTTGAGGAGGTAATAGGAGGAGACGTTGGCCCCCAGTGATGTCCTTGGGGGCCAACTACCCCTCTTGTTACCTCCAGTAAGTCCCACACAGTGGGATGCTAAGACGTCTTCAGAGGCAATGCCTTCCTTTCTCCACCACTCTGCAAACACGCCTCCTGGCAGACTGCAGGATGGGGGATGAAGTCGAATTTAGTCCTGAGGGAGTTTGGGGGCCAAGAAACCCTCCTGGTACCTCCCATAATTCTTAGGCAGCGGAATTCCTGAGGGCTGGTCAGAGGCCCAGCACCCTTTCTCCACCAATCTGCAAACATGACTACTATATAAAGAAGCATTTTTCCGCACCTCTGACTTAGAGGTAGTTTTAATCCCCCTGTCCTGTACTAGGGCCTTACAGAGGAGGTCATGCTAATCACAGGGGTACCCCAATGCATAGTGTTCCCTAGTGTATGTAGGTATTGTCACTGTATTCTAAGTGTCTTTTAGCATAGCACTGGCTCTGGGCCTGGTAAGTCAGTTATCACCAGTACCCGTAAGCAAAAAGTAGGGTGCACAGGAGGACTTTCTGTTCCTCTGTTGGTTCTTTATGCACATCTCTTGCTTCTTCCTGCGCTTTTCTTCGTCTTTCTGGACTTCTGTTGCCTCTTTCTGTATTTCTCTTGCTTCTTTCTGGGCCTTTGTTCCTCTTTTTTCGCACGTCCTACCTCTGTAGGCATTGTTAGAAATTAGCATATAAAAAACCTTTGAAATTCAATGAAAAACACATAGGTTTCAGGGAGGTTATAGTTGGAAATTAGCATTTAAAAAACCTTTGAAATTCACTGAAAAAATCATAGGTTTCAGGTACGTTATAGTTAGAAATTAGCATTTAAAAAAAGTAGAAATTCACAAAAAAAAACACAGGTTTCAGGGACGTTATAGTTAGTTGGACATTTCACTCGTACAAAACCAGAGAAATTTGTCCGTTATAGTTAGTTCAGATAACTATAACTCGCGCCCTCGCAATGCACTGCTGACATCACATATTACATCATTCATGACATGGTCAGTGACATCACTGATGACATCACTGATGACATCTCAAATGACATCACTGGTGACATCACTGATGACATCGTCCAGCGACTGTATGTTTCTATAAAGTTTAAATATGTTTTATATATATGCCAAGGTGTATTGAAGAATGAGTGGGTGTATAAGTGTCTGGACGGAGGATTTAATAGGCGCGTGACTGTATAAGTGAGTGATTAAATGTGTCTTACTGAATGCATGGGTTAGTAACTAAATTGTGTGAATCTCTGTATCAGTGTGTCTGTTGTTGTGTAAGCTGCTGCATGGGTTGGTGAGTAGCTACATGAGTGTCTATATGGGTTATTGATTGGTTGCCTGAGTATTTGTGTGGGTGGGTGGGGTGTGTGTGACTTTGTGCATAGATGTGTGAGTGGGTGATTCGGGTGTATGGGTTCAAGAGTGTGTCTGCGAAGGGCCGTATGGGTGAGTGAGTGAGTGTGCGTATGGCTGTTTTGGTGAGTGAATGGATGTCTCAGTGGTATATGTGTGAGTAACTACATATGTGAAAGGCAGAATATGTGATTGTTGGAGTATATAAATGACTATATGTGAGAGTGAGTGATAGTTTGAGTTGCTGTATGGATGAGTGTGTGCTTGTGCCAGTGATTGTATAAGAGAGTAAGTATATGTTAGTATCTGTATGAATAGGTGAGGTGGTGATTGTATAACTGTATAGGTGAGTAAATGGGAGTGTGATTGATTCTTTACATAACTGACTAGGTGTGTAAGTAACTGTATGGGTGAGTTGCGGTGTGTGAGTGTCTGTATAGGTGTATGAGTGCAAATGTTAGTGCTGTATTGATGAGGGACTGTATGGGTGAATGAGTGGATGTGTGTGTAGACCTAGGAGTTTTTGAGTGAGTAGGTAGTAACATGTGCTGGTGTGTCTATTGTTTCAAAAATGGTACTCTGTGTTTTAGAGTGGGTGTATCAAAGGTTATATTAGGGTGTGAGGAGGTGCATCAGATTATTACATGGATGATGTCATTAGTGATGTCATCAGTGATGTCATCAGTGATGTCATTTGAGATGTCATCAGTGATGTCATCAGTGATGTCACTGACCATGTCATGAGTGAAGTAATATGTGACGTCATCAGCAGTGCATTGCGGGGCACGAGTTATAGTTAGCTGAACTAACTATAACGGCCGTATTTCTCCGGTTTTGTATGAGTGAAATGTCCAACAAACTTTAACACCCCTGAAACCTGTGTTTTTTTCAGTGAAACAAATAAATATATATATATATATATATATATATATATATATATATATATATATATATATATATATATATATATATATATATTACCTACTGGCGGTCGCCAGTAGGTAGTTATAGTTTAGGACCACGTTTCCATAGGAAATCCGCAACATTCTATTTTGAATAACTTTGGCGCCGGTGGACGAATCCTCGCGAATTTTTCAAAATAGGTGGGGCGCTACGCTCCGCTCCTTCCTTGAAAGTCTCGGGGGGATTCGTCAAGCGGGGGCTGAGATAAAAGGGGGGTCCCAAAACGCGTTTTTCCCATGCATTTTTCCATAGGACCTTTAGACAGGGCTACAGCCCGAACGGCTGAACAGAATTACTTGAAATTTGGCAGAGAGGTAGTCCCTAGGTCAAGGAAGTGCCTTTTGTAGGTTTGGTGTAAATCTGTTCAGTAGAATCTGAGAAAATAGCCTTTTAATCAATATATATATCTGTGGCAGCTTACCGTGCGCTTACGGTGCGCTTACCGTACGCGTACGGTGGCGTGCGCGAGCGCGATTCTGATTGGCCCTTAGATCTTAGTAAACATTCGAATCGGTCGAAACCAGGAAGCGGCGGCCGCCATTTCGTGTTTTTCACTCAACATTTGTAAGGGGGTCAAAGAAGGACAGAAAAGTTCAAAGAAAACATTTATTATTTTTTTTTAAAAAATCGCGGGGTACGCATACGGTAAGCTTACGGTAAGCTTACCGTACGCGTACGGTAGAAAAAAATAATAAAAAGAGAAATAAAATTCAGATTTAAGTGTTTAGATATTAGGGGGCTCTAAAAAGAGCCGTTGTGTTTATGAAGTGATTTTTTAGTGGTACCTACAAGTAAGTACCGATGCAGAGTCTAAGGTTCAAGAGGAAGACTCTGTTCCCTTCATCATTGAAGTGCACACCATCTCCTCTATAAATGTCTTGCATGTCGTAACGCAAGTTGTTGTGGTAAATGGAACCCATACCATAGTCACGGAGGAAAGCAGAAACAGATTTGTTGACGTGCTTTCTTGCTTTGTCAATCTGCGGACAGAAATGATTGGACCAGTTCCATTTTTGCCTTTGGCATATGTTAGAAAACACAAAGGCAGTTTTAGGGAAAAGTGAAAACAGTTGTGCAAAGGTGTCCTTCATAAGCATTTCCAGACCTACCCCAGTCAAAGTGCCTAGGTCATTGCCACCACAGTGCACTATTATGAGGTCAGGGTGTTGGATTTGCATGAAGGATTTCACCAATGGCATCAATTGGTGCCACTTTAACCCTCTCTGACCAATCCATTTAATGTCTACATTTGGCAAAGCAAGGTCTCTCACCATACCTGTTTTCTCTGCATACTTTTCACTCCAGAAGACATAGCTGTGCCCTACAATCCACACTGTGAACATCTTCCAAGGAGATCTGGATGCACTCAGGAGGTGTAATTCAGTAGAATGGGAAAATGAAATGAAAGACAGTTTGGAAATGGAGGCATACATATTTTTTTCATAAAAAAAAGAACTGATTGGCTGTTTCATACCATTCTAGAATAAAAACTAGGCTGCATGTGTAAATTAATAGAAGCATGTTTTGTATTGGTACAGAAAAATGTGTTACCAAAGAACAGTACTTTGGATTTGCTGTTAGGTTTGAAAAGTCAAGCACTCTTGCTCTGTGGAATTGAAACATTGTTTGGCGAACTTCTGACCTAACTCCACACAGCAGTGTTCCATGAGCTGTTGCTATGGTAGCAGGCAGAAGTCAAGTTGGGGGAAGGGTACTAGGCAGAAGTCAAGTTGGGGGAAGGGTACTTTTGGAAAAGGGTTGGTTTTCAACCAATAGAAAGAGAATAGGAGAGAGGTGTAAAGAAAAGAGATCCTGGTTCTGATAATCTGCTGTTTGAGTGCCACATTTCTTTCACAGCTAACTAATTTTAAAGGTGAGTTTAGAGTTTGAGAGGGGATGTATATGGTAAATTAGTTGCATTAGTAGTAAAAAGGGGGAGTCATTTTTTGGTGCAGAAGCAGACTCTTAGCACACACCCAGCTGCTTTCCATGTGGAATCATGCACAGTATTTACAAGCGAGTGGGGTTTGAGGTTTCAGTCTGTAATGCAAATACATTCAGTATCACTAAGGCTGGTTGCCCTTGCTGGTATGTAGGCAGTCACCCATGATACACATGGTGGTGGTCTGAAAAAGCAGTTTGGACATGTGGTTTTTTAAGAATCTGAAAAGTGGATTCATAATGTGTCAGTCTGTAAAAGTGATTATCACTTGCCAAAAAAATGAGCAGTAAGTGTGCTTTCAAATTGGCAAAGAAATTTCGTTTTGTGACTAATGTGAAAACATGACTCTGTGTGCAAAGAGGAATTATAGGCAGAGATTTATTGCGTATTGCTCTGGTGATTTCACAGTTGCATTAGATGGAAAGGGGGAGCCGTTTTTTGGTGCAGAAGCAGACTCTTAGCACACACCCAGCTGCTTACCATGTGGAATCATGCACAGTATTTACAAGCGAGTGGGGTTTGAGGTTTCAGCCAGTAATGCAAATACATTCAGCATCACTAAGGCTGGTTGCCCTTGCTGGAATGTAGGCAGCCACCCAGGTTACACATGGTGGTGGTCTGAAAAAGCAGTTTGGACATGTGCTGTTTTCAGAATCTGAAAAGTGGATTCATAATGTATTTTTCTTTTCCAGAGGGGGAGAAAAAGGTGAATGCTCAATTGGTCACTTGCATACTTTGTGGTCTGGTCCACTTTATCTCTAAAAGATTTTAAAAAATTAGTTATTAATTTCTCAAGGATCTTGAGATGTGGTAATTGATTTTTAGTGTTTTAAAAAAAAAAAAAAAAAAATACGCTTACCGTACGCGTACGGTAAAAAAAAATAAAAAAAAAGTTTCAAAGAAAAAATAAAAAAAAGTTGAGAGGTAAGGTTGGCTCTTATAAGAGCCGTTGGGTTCATACAGGGATGGAGGAAAGAAAGAATGGGAGTATTATGAGTGTCTACAAACATGCTGGTCTATCTTATTGTTAATAAGGGGAAGACTGATCTCCCCAAAAACAATAAGACCACCACATCTTGTACACCTCATTTCAACCCTCCCAAATCGAGGGTTGATGTCCACAGGAAAAGAAGAAGGTGATGCTCCCACATCAGAGGAAAGGCTCAGCTGAGCTGCCGATGATGTACTCGGCTGAGCATCTGAGGCTGGGCTCTGGTGACTTACTGAAGGGTTTTCTTCAGCATGTCGAGCAAAGGTCCTTGGGTGTCTGTCCTGGAGGTGTCTCTTCATAGAGTGATTTCCAAAGGAGTATTTCCTCCTTGGATTTCCTCTTGATAAAACACGACCACAAAGTTTGCAAGTGACCAATGGAGCATTCACCTTTTTCTCCCCCTCTGGAAAAGTGAAATACTCCCATACAAAAGAAGTCTTTTGTTTCCTCCTTCTCTGGATCATGGTGGTGCTGCTGGCCTCACTCTCAGAAGAGGTCTGCTGTTCTGCCATTGTATCCCAATGTCAATCCAGCTCCTGCTCCTAGAGAATCACAAGCAGAAATGAGGGGAATGGGTGTGGTGTGGGAAGAATCTGGAACTGAAAGTAGTTTCAACCAATGAAAAGTGTTCTTTCAAGCAGTAATGAGGGGAATGGGTGTGGTGTGGGAAGTTTCTGGAAGTGAAAGTAATTTCAACCAATAAAAAGTGTTCTTTGTAAGTCACATGACCTGCCGTGCGCGCACGTGACGCTTACGGTGCGCTTACGCAGCGCGTATGTCACAATCGCGCATGCGCATTACACGCCCCTGCGTAACCGCGACGTTGCTTCCGGGTGTACGCGTACGTCACGCACGTATTGCGTATCGCGCATGCGCATTACACGCCCCTGCGTACCCGCGACGTTGCTTCCGGGTGTACACGTACGTCACTCACGTACGCGCACCGTACTTATGATGTACGAAGCGCGTACCGTCAGCTTACCGTACGCGCACGGAAAAAAATGCATAAATAAAAAAAAAAAAACCTTTCCATAATGCAGGATATAGTACATATATTATTTTATACAAAGGGTTACAAAAAATGACAAAAAAAAATTTGCATTTAAAAAACCGTACAAATTCACTGAAAAAAACATGGGTATCACACATGTTATAGTTAGAAATTAGCATTTTAAAAACCTTGCAAATTCACTGAAAAAACCATAGGTTTCACACACGTTATAGTTAGGAATTAGCATTTAAAAACCTTAGAAATTCAATGAAAAAACCAAAGGTTTCACACATGTTATAGTTATCTGGACATTTCACTCGTAAAAAACCAATGAAATTTCCCCGTTATAGTTAGTTCAGCTAACTATAACTCGCGCGCCCGCAATGCACTACTGATGACGTCACATATTACATCACTCATGACATGGTCACTGACATCACTCATGACATCACTGATGACATCTCAAATGACATCACTGATGACATCACTGATGACATCATCCTTGTGAAATAGTAGCAGACCTCTTCTTCCCCTAATATAACCTTTAATACACACATTTAAAAAAATGAAACTAAAATGTTCGAAATAATGAACATATCAATATCAGTTACAACAACCTATTCAGTAATTCTAAGAACCACATACACATCCACTCATTCACCAACAGTCCTATACAGTCACTCATACATGTAGTCACTCATCATATGTATTCATACACCTGTACATCCTGTTACACAACGCCACTCATCCATAGAGTTACTCACACACAAAGTCACTCATGCTAATAAAGAATCAAACATCCATTTACTTGCATATACAGTTATACACACACCACCACACCTACTTCTACAGAAACTTACACATACTTAGTCTTTTAAACAATCACTTATAGAAACACATACTTATTCATACAGGAACTCTTTCAATCTCTTACTCTCACATATACTCAGTTATATACACCAAAAGACACATATAACAGTTAAAAACATATGTAGTTACTCATGGAGACACTATTGAGACAGTCTTTCACTCACTAACACACCTTTACACATACTCATCCACCCATATAGTCATGCACACATGCTGTCTTCAACACATACAGTGAGTCACTCATTCATGCACCTATGCACTACGTAATACCCCCCACCGAACCATGCAGACACTCAGACTGATACTCAAAAAACCAACTAATAACCTATATTGACTCCCATGTAGCTACTCACCAACCCATGCAGCCACTTATACACAAAGTGAGAGACTGATACAGATATTTACATATTTAAACATTACTCACTAAGCCATGTATTCACTATGATACATTTTAACAATCAGTTACACAATACATTTTTCAAAAAAAATCATCCATTTAGACACTTATATACCCATTTAATCTTCCATCGAGCTTGTGATATACTTATATAAAACCTATTTAATTTTCAGAAAAACACACATTCACTGGATGATGTCATCAGTGATGTCATCAGTGATGTCATTTGAGATGTCATCAGTGATGCCATGAGTGATGTCAGTGACCATGTCATGAGTGATGTAATATGTGACGTCATCAGTAGTGCATTGCGGGCGCGCGAGTTATAGTTAGCTGAACTAACTATAACGGGGGAATTTCATTGGTTTTTTACGAGTGAAATGTCCAGCTAACTATAACATGTGTGAAACCTTTGGTTTTTTCATTGAATTTCTAAGGTTTTTTAAATGCTAATTCCTAACTATAACGTGTGTGAAACCTATGGTTTTTTCAGTGAATATATATATATATAGATATTTGTGAAGACTCAGCTTTAAAATAAACTAACAACTATTGTGCCTGACTTTGGATCTGCGTGGTTTCTGCTTTCCGTGGACACGGATTTTTTGGAGACTGCAAACATGGGATATATATATATTTGAAATCGGCCCGTGATCAAGTGCTGAACGAGCATGAAACGCGTTGGGCTTTTGAAGAAGGAAGACACTGCCCTGACGTGCAGGCTGCTGCTTTCACCTTTATTAAAACGCTGAAACCTTACCTCTGGCTATGTGGCTTCACTCTTAAGAGGGCAACCTTGCTCTGGATATATATATATATATATATATATATATATATATTATCTACTGGCGGTCGCCAGTAGATAGTTATAGTTAGGACCGTGTTTCCATAGGAAATCTCAAAATTCTATTTTGAATAACTTTGGCGCCGGTTGACGAATCCTCGCGAAATTTTCAAAACTAATGGGGCGCTCCGTTCAGCTCCTACCCTGAAAGTCTCGGGGTGATTCGTCAAGCGGGGGCAGAGAAAAAAGGGGGGTCCCAAAACACGTTTTCCCCATGCATTTTTTCATAGGACCTTTAGACGCAGCTACAGCCCGAACGGCTGAACAGAATTACTTGAAATTTGGCAGAGAGGTAGCCATAAGGTCAAGGAAGTGCCTTTTGCAGGTCTGGT
This sequence comes from Triturus cristatus, assembly GCF_964204655.1. Taxonomy (NCBI): domain Eukaryota; kingdom Metazoa; phylum Chordata; class Amphibia; order Caudata; family Salamandridae; genus Triturus; species Triturus cristatus. The sequence continues at coordinate 535,283,993 of NC_140594.1, read as the reverse complement.
GTAAATCTGTTCAGTATTTCCTGAGAAAATTACATTTAAAAGCATATCACTATCTATACGCGCGCAGAGTGCGCGCACCATGCGCGCACCGTGCGAGCACCCTAACGTGCGCGAGCGTAATTCTGATTGGTGGTTACATGTTAGTCAACGTTCGAATCGGTCGAAATCAGGAAGTGTCGGCCGCCATTTTGTTTGTTTTCAGTACGAGAGTGAAAAAGGAAGGTGGCGAACGTGAAAAGGGAGCAGGGTAGAGAGTTCCTGACCCCCTAGCCTTTGTCAAAATTTTTTTTTTTTTTTTTTAAATCGTGGGGGGCGCGCACCGTGTGCGCACGGTGAAAACCAAAAAAAATAAATACATTTTTTAATAAGTAGTTTATTGTAAAATAAATATATAAAAAAAATAATAATACATAAATAAATTAGCATTTTAAAAAACGTTCAAATTCACTGAAAAAACCATAGGTTTCACACACGTTATAGTTAGGAATTAGCATTTAAAAAACCTTGCAAATTCACTTAAAAAACCATAGGTTTCACACATGTTATAGTGAGGTGGATATTTCACTCGTAAAAAACCAATGAAATTCCCCCGTTATAGTTAGTTCAGATAACTATAACTCGCGCGACCACCACTCTATCACAAGGATGATGTCATCAGTGATGTCATGAGTGATGCCACTGACCATGTCATGAGTGATGTAATATGTGACGTCATGAGCAGTGGATTGCGGGCGCGCGAGTTATAGTCATCTGAACTAACTATAACGGGGGAATTTCATTGGTTTTTTACGAGTGAAATATCCACCTAACTATAACATGTGTGAAACCTATGGTTTTTTAAGTGAATATATATATATATATCTATATATATATATATATAGATATCTATATATATATATATAGATATATATATATATATATGTATGTATATAACACGCTCCGCTGTCAAATAACAGAAGGACCAGCACTCATGTTAGTTTAAATACCGGTTAGGATTTATTCGTGCGAAAAACTCAAAACAGACACGTTTCAGCCGTAGCTTTCGTCAGTGTCAGCTGGCGTCCTAAGGCGGAAGTTTATATTTACAAAAATTAGTCGAACTAAAGGAAGGACTCACATGACCAATTCCAGTCGCCATATTAGAGTGTGCAAGAAACATCGTAACAGTGCATTTACGCTTTTCACATGAACAATGTAATTCTTAGTTCATTATGTTGTGATTTGTAAAAAATGATGATAATCCTGAATTGATCTTTCAGATATAAATGATTACAATCAATGCAGCCCATTTGCAGAGGAACCAACATAATTTCTCAATATTATGCCCTGGATGGGCTGACGTTTAGTTTGCACAATGAATTAAACTCTCCTTGTTTATGCTTAAATCATATTACATTACTCATAACTCATATATCATCTGATTCATAAGTGTATCATGTTCAGGTCCTCCTAAATTTCATGAAAGATACTAATCAAACTAAAGGAAGGACTAACATAATCAGTCTCCGTTACCATATTGAAGTGTGCAAAAAACATCATAACAGTGCCTTTCCGCTTTTTTCATAAGCACTATAGTTCATAGTTCATTAATAAGTGATTCCTAAAAAAATATATAATAATCCCAAATTGATTTTTCTGATATACATGATTTCAATATTTCCAATCAACTTGGCCTATTTGCAAAGGAACCAACATGATATAATATATATTTATATATATATATATATATATATATATATATATATATATATATATATTACCTACTGGCGGTCGCCAGTAGGTAGTTATAGTTAGGACCACGTTTCCATAGGAAATCCGCAACATTCTATTTTGAATAACTTTGGCGCCGGTCGACGAATCCTCGCAAATTTTTCAAAATAGGTGGGGCGTTAAGCTCCGCTCCTACCCTGAAAGTCTCGGGGGGATTCGTGAAGCGGGGGCTGAGATAAAAGGGGGGTCCCAAAACGCGTTTTTCCCATGCATTTTTCCATAGGACCTTTAGACACAGCGACAGCCCGAACGGCTGAACAGAATTACTTGAAATTTGGCAGAGAGGTAGTCCTCAGGTCAAGGAAGTGCCTTTTGTAGGTTTGGTGTAAATCTGTTCAGTAGATTCTGAGAAAATAGCCTTTAAATCAATATATATATCTGAGCCAGCTTACGGTGCGCTTACGGTGCGCTTACCGTACGCGTACGGTGGCGTGCGCGAGCGTGATTTTGATTGGCTCTTAGCTCTTAGTAAACATTCAAATCGGTCGAAACCAGGAAGCGGCGGCCGCCATTTTCTCTCTCGCTCCCTGAGTTGGGCAGCAAAAACGAATGTTTTACACCTATGAATTTAACCAAGAATACATTTCACAAAGATGCGCATAATATGTCCCCCATGTGCGCACGGTGCGCGAAGCGCATCGTGCGTACATGGCCCATCCCGCTTAACGTGGGCACGCGGTGCGCGCAGCGCACCGCGTGACCACCGTGCGTGCACGGCACTAACTGCGTAAAGTGGGCGCGCGGTGCGCGAAGCGCACCGCGTGCTCACTGTGCGCGCACGGTGTGCGAAGCGCACCGTGCGCGCACGGAACGAACTGCGTTAACTGGGCGCGCACGCCACGAATGGCGTACAGTAACTTAGCATTTAAAAAAACGTACAAATTCACTGAAAAAACCATAGGTTTCACACACGTTATAGTTAGGAATTAGCATTTAAAAAACCTTGCAAATTCACTGAAAAAAACATAGGTTTCACACATGTTATAGTTAGCTGTACATTTCACTCGTAAAAAACCAGTGAAATTCCCGCGTTATAGTTAGTGCAGGCAACTATAACTCACGCGACCGCAATCTTCTGCTGATGACATATGTGTCTTTATGAAAAAAAAATATTTGTAATATATGTATAGCTAAAATTTAATGGAAGAAGACATGGGCAAATAAGTTTCGAAATACAGTATTAGCATCAGCAGAAGATTGCGGTCGCGTGAGTTATAGTTGCCTGCACTAACTATAACGCGGGAATTTCATTGGTTTTTTACGAGTGAAATGTACAGCTAACTATAACATGTGTGAAACCTATGGTTTTTTCAGTGAATTATATATATATATATATATATATCAACAATCACAGTGCCTTGTCGATTTCCCTTCCGCAGTATAGAAAAGGATGCAAACCCAAGTTTTGAGAAAGGAAGTTTTTTGTTTGATTTTTGTTGCCTTCAAACCACCATGACTGCCACAATGCTTTTCAGCCTCGAAAGGCCTTGATCCCATGACTCGCTTGCGAAGTCATTTTTCATATTTAAATTGCTCAATGCTGACACACGTGACTCAATAGATACAAAGGAAGTACTTATCATATAATACAACTCTGTTTGTGCAATTTCAGCAATAAATAGATAGAAAACATGGTAAAACAGTATATTAAATATATAGAATCACATACATCTGAATACATTTGTAAAATTATATAAAAAAACCTTGACTGTAATGCATATGATAATAAAATATGCCACATTATTATACTACCTTGTTACATCATACATGTTATCCATTTCTGCATCATATTCTTAACAAAATGTATTTATAACATGTCTCTATCTAATTAATTGATTGTAACATCAATATATGTTACAAAACCTTATATTGGTGCTGATGGGATTTGGTTCAATATATTGAACTGCACAAGATTAAGCCCAAGTGGGCATATATATAAGTATATTTATCCTGCTGTGTACTAAAGTGCTGAGTGAATAAAGTGCTATAGTGCTACCCTGAGAACTCATTTGTTCTTTAAAGTGACTATGTGCACGTAAAATTGTATTGATAAATATTTACAATGTTAAAAATCTTGTTATATATTGAACATAATGCTTGCTGCAGATAAGCGGACCTAATGCTAGACTATAGTGTGCAAACATTCAGAAAAGAGAAAAAGAGAAAAATGAAAACAAGACGAAAAAAGAAAAATAGTAAGAAGAAAAAGATAGAGAATGTTAATAGAGAGGGGAATTCACATGTCTGAAAAAAGAAGGGATAAATGCAGACCAAAATATCTTCCGTGAACGGACTTAAAGTGCATCTTCAATTCCATGTAAGGTGGGAAAAGGAACAAAAGATATAAATGATTACATCTTTTAAACATTACTGCGCTTCACTATTAAAGAGGTATATCTGCAGGTGAGTAAATAAGTCTTCACTAGAATTATGATCATTTGGTGTCTTCGTGTCCAGCTCGACAATGTATCGGGCTTCTAGCTTTCATAGCTTGGATTCACGATTGCCACCTCTTCTCAGTGTGGGAATGCTATCTATCACAAAATATTTCAGATGGTCAAGATTATTTTCATGAATCTCCCTGAAGTGTCGGGCTACTGGATAAGAAGGATCAGAATTCGTATTTGCTCTCATGTGCTGCAAAATCCTCTTGTGGGCCTGCAGGTTGGTGCTACCCACATACTGCTGCCCACAAGAGCATTTTAGCACATAAATCACGAACTCTGTCCGACAAGTGAGGAATTTAGTGATTTTCAATGGTTTCTCACTGAAAGGTGTTGTTTAAGTAGTCCTATCCATACCATATTTACAGGCCCGACAACTGTTACATTTCTTAAATCCCTTGCGGGTAGTTAACCAATTCAAGGAGGGTTTAAATTCAGGACAACTGCTAACTAAAGCATCTTTCATTGATTTTGATTTTCTGAAGGTTATACATGGTTTCTTGGGTAGCAGTTTGCCTATTACCGCGTCACTTTGTACCACTGGCCAGTTCTTACTTATAATTTTATGTAAACTGTTATGTTGTCTACTGTATGTTAATATCAGTCTCGTTTGTGCATCAGTGGTCTTTATGATGGTCTCAGATGTGGATTCAGCAACAAGGTCTTGTCTCGATGCGTGGTATGCTTTCATGATGGCACTGTCAATGGCTTTCTTAGTATAACCACGGGCAATGAATCTGGTTTTACTTTCAGATTGAGCCGTCTTTAAATCAGATTCACTGCTACATATGCGTTCTAAGTCTCAACATTTCCCGATATGGAATACTACGGATGAGTTGTTGAGGATGGTTACCTGAGGAATGTAAGACGTTATTGCCAGCAGTGGGCTTGCGATGCAAATGAGTCTCTATTGTCTGATTTTTAAAGAAGAGTTCCACATCGAGAAAGTTTTACTGTCTGGCTGCTGATTGTAGCTGTGAATTGTAAGTTCAGGTTATTAATGTTTATAGCTTTGATAAATTCCGGAGCTTTTAATTCAGTTCCTTGCCAGATAATAAATACATCGTCCATATATCTGAGCCATGTTCTTATATGCTTATGGACTGCTTCCTTGTTTTCCTTGTTTAACACCATTTCCTCCCACCATCCCATATGAAGGCAGGAGTAACTTGTCTATGGTTTCGAAAATGGTACTCTGTATTTTAGAGTGGGTGTATCAAAGGTTATATTAGAGTGTGAGGAGGTGCATCAGATTATAACGTGGATGATGCCATCAGTAATGTCATCAGTGGTGTCATTTAAGATGTCATCAGTGACGTCATCAGTGATGTCACTGACCATGTCATGAATGATGTATTATGCGATGTCATCAGCAGTGCATTGCGGGGGCGTGAGTTATCGAGTTATAGTTAGCTGAACTAACTATAACCCGCTGAATTTCTCCGGTTTTGTACGAGTGAAATGTCCAACTAACTATAATGTCGTCCCTGAAATCTGTGATTTTTTCAGTGAATATATATATATATATATATATATATATATATATATATATCACTGAAAAAACCATAGGTTTCACACATGTTATAGTTAGCGGAAATTTTACTGATAAAAAACCAGTGAAATTGCCCCGTTATAGTTAGTGCTGGCAACTATAACTCACGCGACCGCAATCCTCTGCTGATGCTAATACTGTATTTAGACACTTATTTGCCCATGTCTTCTTCCATACATTTTTAGCTATACATATATTACAAATATTTTTTTTTCATAAAGACACATATGTCATCAGCAGAAGATTGCGGTCGCGTGAGTTATAGTTGCCAGCACTAACTATAACGGGGCAATTTCACTGGTTTTTTATCAGTAAAATTTCCGCTAACTATAACATGTGTGAAACCTATGGTTTTTTCAGTGAATTTGCAAGGTTTTTTAAATGCTAATTCCTAACTATAACGTGTGTGAAACCTATGGTTTTTTCAGTGAATTTGTACGGTTTTTTAAATGCTAAGTTACTTTACGCCATTCGAGGCGTGCGCGCCCACTTAACGCAGTTCGTTCCGTGCACGGTTTTTATCAACTTTAATAAGCCCTGTACATTTGGTGGCCTTCGGCCACCAAAAGCACAGGGGGTGGGGTCAATGTGGATAGTGTTTTTTTTATTTTGATTTTATAATTTCATGTTGCCAAAATTTTGTTTTTTTTACCTATTAATAAGCCCTGTACATTTGGTGGCCTACGGCCACCAAAAGCACAGGGGGTGGGGTAAGTGTGGATAGTGTTTTTTTTTTTTTTTTTTTTTACCGTACGCTTACGGTAAGCGTACGGTAAGCGTACTCGGCGAAATTGCCGAAAAAAAAATAAAACCGTTTTTGCTCTTGGGGGATGTTTGGGGACTCCCTCAACATGACTATGTGGGAGGGAGTTGTCAAAACAGCCCCGTAACATGTTTTTGGCCATCTTGTTTGATAAACAACACTCAGTGCGAGAGACAAAATGGCGGCCGCCGCTTCCTGGTTTCGGCCGATTCGAATGTTTACTAAGATCTAAGAGCCAATCAGAATCGCGCTCGCGCACGCCACCGTACGCTTACGGTAAGCGTACGGTAAGCGTACCGTAAGCGGGCTCAGATATATATATTGATTTAAAGGCTATTTTCTCAGAATCTACTGAACAGATTTACACCAAACCTACAAAAGGCACTTCCTTGACCTAGGGACTACCTCTCTGCCAAATTTCTAGTAATTCTGTTCAGCCGTTCGGGCTGTAGCTCGTTCTAAAGGTCCTATGGAAAAATGCATGGGAAAAACGCGTTTTGGGACCCCCCTTTTATCTCAGCCCCCGCTTGACGAATCCCCCCGAGACTTTCAGGGTAGGAGCGGAGCGTAGCGCCCCACCTATTTTGAGAAATTCGCGAGGATTCATCGACCGGCGCCAAAGTTATTCAAAATAGAATGTTGAGGTTTTCCTATGGAAAAGGGGTCCTAACTATAACTACCTACTGGCGACCGCCAGTAGGTAATATATATATATATATATATATATATATATATATATATATATATATATATACTTAGACCTGGCATCTTTTGGAGTGTTTCCCCTATCTTTTTGCTTTCTGACCTCCTGGTTTTGACTCTGTTTTTGCTGGTTTAGTGTCTCTGCTCACTTTCTCACTGTTGTTCAGTGTTAAATTGCAAGTGCTCCTATTGTAATTTGTATTATGGATTGGTGTTTCCATAATTACCACATTTGATTCACTGTCTCTAGTAAAAGGCACAGAGGGTGCCAGGGCTTGTATATCAAATGCTGCTAATTGCGAGCGCAGAGATTTACAGCCACGCCAGAGGTCTACTCCAGTTTAAGTGAATTTACAAACATTGCCTAAAGGTCTTGATTGGGCACCACTGCTGAAAGGATTTTTCATTCTAATTTTTGCAAAGTGATGAAGCGGGTGCCATTTTCAGAAGGCTGTAAGGAAGAATAATCTGATGAGACTAGTCATAGATAAAAGAGCTCCAAGAGTGTTCTGAGTCCTGAGTAGAACCCTGTGAGATATGAAATAGGGTTCGAAACTCGTCAACTATTGTGTTTCCAAACAAGTGTGCCTTTGGAATTATTTACCATGGAGGCTCATAATAGGAATTTATATATGGTGTAATTAAGAAGCAACATATTGAGCCCTATTGCTACACTGTTTGGACTTTGCCCTTGTCAATGTTTAAAAAACAGGGTGTTATAACACCATCTTATAGGGCGGTGTTTTATTTTCGATTATAAAAAAGAGACAATGGCTCCAGAAATTACAGAACCAGAGCTAATATGTTTTTTCTACTATGTGCTTTAATTTAATGTATATATTTTTGTTTGGGTTTGTGTATAATGAATGTCATTTAATGTTATAATGCAAGTTGTGTCTGTATGTGATGATATACTTTGTTAGATCAATGTTACAGTGTATGATTTATAGATTCTGACAATTTCGACCAACTAATATGAAATATCAGTAGCACTACTAAGTGTACTAAAAAATGTAGTTTGTGAACAGGGCCCAAAGTGTGTGCTAAAATATTTTATATGTGAGTAGATTTTCAAGATGTGTATCATTTGTTTATGAGAGTAGACCCTACCCATATGTGTAATAAGATTTACTACATTATTTATGAACCTACCAGGGGCCGTATCACAGAGACAGTGCATTTTTCTTAGTTGTGCCGGGCACACATTTTAAAAGGTGAGGCCAGCACAAAAAAGGAAAATATACTGTATTAGGATGAATGCATTCCCCTGGCCATCTGCCAACTCGCGCTGCCCTGCGGATAGCGCATTCATGTGAAAAACAGAGCGGTTGTTTCCATGCTGCTCTGTATTTCACAGTGCAGATGAGACCCCACCTGCCCTTTGAAGGGGGATTAGAGATCCCCTTGCAGGCAGTTGCTGTGAGTGACTGCATCAGCCTGAAAAGGGATGTGTGGGGTATCCATAGGACCCCTTTTCCCCCTTCCAGAGGGCTGACATCAGGGGATGCATGCGCCTCCTGACAGCTTCTTTTGCTCTGCACCTATAATATAGCGTGGGTGCAGAGGCAAACGGATTCCCTCATTTGCATGGGGCCGCACCCCATGCATATGACGCCCTCTGAAGATAGTGCTGGTGCTTTATGTGCACAAGCGCTATTGTTATTACAGAAGGGGACGCACAAACATCTGCGGCCCCTTCTGTAATACCAAAGTGCCCTGGGGCGTGCAAAGTGGGTTCACATGCCCGTTGCACCCCCAGGGCACTCCCGTAAGAAGGCCCCAGGTAGTGGTGGCCCAGACGTTGGTGTTGGCAACTTTAGTCACTGCCTCTGGCTGGATGGTCTACTATATCAGGATTTCCATAGCTGATAGTGATGGCTCAATGCTGGGTCTGCTAGCTGTTGTGCTGTTATACTCCTTCCTGTTTGCTACTCCTGCATAAGTTCTGTAGCAAATGTCATACCCACTCTTCCTACTTTCTTCAATACTCCTGTTTGTCACTCTCATCTTATTTAGACAGCCTTGTTTCAGCATCCATTTCAGTTTTTGAGGCCTTACCAAAATATTTTTCATTTAGGTCACAGTATCTCCTATTAATGATTGCTGCTATAGGTCCTGGCTTGCTGCTGGTTTGGATATTTTGTTTGCACTGTCGTAGGCTTGAACCTCTGTTCCTCCACTTGGCTCCTTGGCTCCAGAGCATTGCTCCTTGTTGAATTACTGGTCCATCATTGTCTTCAGCCGTGTTCTAAAGTACATTCGCTATTTTCAACTAATATTCCCAAATTGTGACGAATGATTTGCAAATTCTGATGTATAATGAATATTATTTTGGAAACCTTATTCAGTGACTGCAATTCCTAAGCAATCGCTTTTTGTTTTTCAGAATTTGTAACTAGTTAATTTTTGAAATTTCTGACCCACAAAATCATGAGTTTGTACATGAGTCCCTAGATTTAGAGGACAGATATTGGCCTTAGAAGTGCATAATGGACATTACTTTAGAGATAGCTTATGCTGATTCCATATGGCAGAAGGAGATGATTTCAAAACTGATTGTTTTTTGACTGGGACATGTTATGTAATATTCTGCTATGTTACAACAGTGTAATGGTTTTGCATTAAACAATTAAAATAATAGGAAAAAGTTTGATATTTGAGAGTAATTAGCATTGAAAAACAGTTTTTTCTGACCTTTAAATCCTGCATTTTTACCCCCCAAAAAGGACCATAAAGGTAAGCAGGCCAACATAATTAGAAGACCCCTCTCAGGATTACTTTTTAAAAAAAAGTTATAATTTCCTGACAGGATTACTTGTTGATGAGGGTGCCTTCAAGGTGTAAGGCACCGGCTGACAAGTTTTTAACATTGCACTTGAGTGGCTGCTTTTTTCTCTAAACTCTCGGGCCATGATAGGCCAATTAATATGAGAGTGAAACTGTTGGGATCCTGGTGGCACACCCCAACTACCAGGAGTGCTCAGTGGAATTTTCGGGCCCCCACAATTCTAGTGTTCACTTCATTATACTTGTTTTACAACCCTTTGACACTGCTGCTTCCTCCGTCTCCATAGCAGAGGGCTGTGAGAGCCCGGACCAGCCCTCCCATCGAGCCCCAATAGTCTCACGACCTGGGGTCTCACTGTTGCACCACTCCGAAGTCCTAAAACTAGACAACTCTCCCTGCCTGCCCTTGCCAAGCATCCATGACTTTCAGCTACTTGTGTGGAGCTTGTGTGTCTAGCAAAAGTCAGTGGTACTCTCTGCTAGGGCACCCACAAACAGAGCCAATTCTCTTGCTTTTGGGAAGCCCAGCAAGCCCACCCTCTAAAGGCTTTGAAAGGGGAGTGGGGAACTTGTACCCCTGGCATTGGAAACAGATACAGTTAGCAATGCTGGTCAGACTTGGTCCCCCACTCTCCGGCCAACCCTAAGCTGCACATGTGCAAAGGCCATCAGGTTTGTTAGAGAACATGACAGGCAGTATTTGAGGATGGGATGATTATTAAATGTAAATGTATCAACATAGCGTTATGCACCTAATTGTCAACAGCCACGTCTGACAGATAGTCTTATTTCAGATTTCTTTTTGTTTGATAGTAGAACAAGAACAAGCTTGTTTTCTGATTTTGGATTTCCTGGCTGTAACTTTTTGAACTAAACAAGGCTTTTAAGGTGCTAAGAATATGATCAGGGCCATCGCCACCTTCAGTATAACCACCAGCGACTTGGCACGCATTGAGATCACGCATTCTGTATTATTTATGTTCACAATGTGAGATTTCTGGTAAACCCATTGCTGATGAGCAGTATGAAGGAGAAAGTGCAGTATCCAGTGAACCATCATCATGTTCTATTAACACCTTAGCGGTTTAGGCTCTTCCTGATACAGGTCCTTCCTTTGATACTAGGGGCACGTCAGATCTTCATAGCTTATTGTGTGCGAAATATATGTAGACCAGATTTGTGCCCTTTTTACCACATATTGATGATTTTAAAGGTACCCAGGGTTTGTGGATTGCCCAGAAAAATGTTGTGCAAGAAAGCATGTTTTTTTCTAAACAATGATATCAAGCAAAACATTTTTGTGCTATGATCACCATCTTCCCAGCTTTCAGGAAGAGCAGAGTTGTAAAAGAAAACCATTTCTTTTACCACAGTTCTTGCATTTGTTCTAACTGGTAGTCCATTTTTCCTATTTTTTTTGTAGCTTCAATCTACTTGCAGTTTGTGGCGGGAGCAAGTGTGAAACCAAAGATGTACCCAGAACCCTAGCCATTTCAGAGAAATAGACAAAATTACAAATTCAGCAAGAAATCATTTTTGTAGACTGTTTTTGGTTTTCTCAAAAGAACTAATCATTAAAATGAAAAAATTAAAATAAGTGATAAAAATAGCAATTTGTGACAATGTTTTGATCTGAATTTTTTGGCCCCAGTGGCCAATTTACAAAAGTGATATAATGTAACATTTGTCAGCCTTTTCTTATAAATGAGATATATTGTATTTGTTGGTTGTCCAAAAACATACGGCACCCCAAGTCAACAAATCAGCTGCAGCTTATAATGATTCATTGTGTCCTGAACTATCAGCAATTCGTATGGTACAATCTAAAGAATGAAAAATTGATCGGAAGGAAATCTATGTATTTTTGAAATGTATACAAGATACTGACTATAGGAACAGTGGTTATTTATACACGTTTGGATTTGTAGTTACCCACATATCATGTCATTCAGAGGGTAGTTAGGAAAATGTGTTTTTTCTTGCACACTACCTTACATTTGAAAGATACAAATAGAGTTACATCCAATTGGTAATATCAAATGTTCAACTATTCTGTGTTTCCACACTTCTCCTAATAAAAACAATACCTCATCTGTGTGGGTGGGCATGGCACCTGCCACAGGAACTATCCCAAAACGTGGTAAAGAGACTTCAAAATGGCAGGAAAACAACTTTTTCTGGTGATGTGGGTAGCTGCAGAAATTAGACCCGTACGTGACCGTCACCCAGGGAAACCTGCAAAACCCAGACATTTCTGAAAACTAGACAACCAGGAAAGTCAAAAGTGGTGTGACTTGCATGGCTACTAGTACCTTTTCTCACCCGCAATGCGCTGCAAACCTCAAACATTGGTTAAAGTCATAATTCCTGTACATTTCAGTGAAGGAAAGTTTTGGAATCTACAAGGATCCACACAATTCCCACAGCCTAGCATTTCTACACTTCTCCCAATATAAATGGCAACCACTTGTGTGGCTTGAACTGGCACCCCTGACAGGAACACAGGAATCTGGTTCCTATGCTTGGAGAAAGAGATGAGGATGGTCCAAAAGGTGAAACGCCTTTACATCAAGATAGCATAATACCTATTCTTGCCTCTTCTAGCACTGCTGCATCTGCAACTTCAGTCTCAGAATGTGTTGAATTACACCTTCATGAACATCAATGAAAGCACTAGTAAAAAACTAAAAACGTCCACAACTTTGTTCACATGGAAACAAAGTATGACCAAAACCATTTATCAACTGATTTGTACAATAGGAAACGATGATGACCATTTTCTGTGATTAAATGACATGGTTCACTGCAATTTATACCCGAGACAATACCAGTCTAAGCTGCACAGGTCAATCCTAGACTAGAATGGAAATGCTCTGTTGGAGAAAGCAGTGTACACAATGCATCTGACAACTGAGATGGAGCGCACTAGCCAGTTTATAGACTGCATATGCATCACTGCCTGTTGACTTCAGGTCAACCAGCACCTACACTGCCATACAAGGCATTCCTCAGATGGAAGCATTGTAATGTTCAACAAGCACACAGCTGACAGCATCCTGTGGGAATCCAATGAGCATTGTTTTGAGTGGCACCAACCTAATTGACTAAGTATTGTTTCTGTTACCAGTGACAATGGAAATACCATCCACGCCAAGGCAGAAGACAAATACTTCTCCATGCACTATTTTCCCTTTGAAGTCTTCAAGACTGCCTCAATCGGGAAGCAAAGGTTCTTGAGCCAATCCTCATTTGTCATGAAATGTGTATACATTTGAGTCATGCTTTTAAATCCTGGAAACAGTTGGAAGTCCTGCACTGAATAAATGTCCTTCCTCTCATAGGATTGTACGACCAGATGGAACTCCACCGTCTACATGCTTTAATGGTTGTTTGAAAACTATACAGCAATAAATAGATTTCTGATGCAAAGAAGTGCATCTTCCATGAAGCTGATGCCACTGCAATGGGTGCCAACTGAGAACACGATCAATATCCTTACCCCCTCTGCGTATGTGATTCGGGAAGTGAAAATAATATTACTATTAATGTTAACCAATGATCCATGTGAAAAAGCTGGAAAACAAATATAAAATAACACTGATGACGCCGTTAGTATGTCTGCAGTATAATCTTTCCCTCGGAGTTAAATCCCAGGGTGAATATGGAGGAAGTGCCCCCCATGGAGAACATCTGTGGCACTCATCTGCATCAGTGTAGCAGATCTGCACTGTTGACTGTGACATAGAAGAGGATGATTAGAGTGGCAGACCCTCATGCAGAGGTCTAGCCCGGGACCAGGGTTCAATTCCCCGCCTTGGCGGGTCTTGGGCTCAAAAATTCCGCGGACCTGATAATTCTCGCCTCGTGTCTATTCCAATCATGGAGTCCCACTCTGCAACTCTGGGCAATAGCTTGTTTAATCTCCACAATGGCCCCCACAACGCTAAGGATGCCTGGCCTCCACCTTGGGGGTGCCCAGGAGTGGACACCTCACAGGGAAAGCCAGGATGGGTTCCACAGCGGTATTCGTACAAGCGCCTTGAGACCCTTGCGGGTGAGTAGTGCGCTATACAAGTATCAAATTTACATTTTTAAATTTACATAGTTTGCCATCCATTTTCCAGAAGAGACACAGAAGTTTGTCTATTTATGCTCAACACCACTGTTTGTGTCTTAGTTTGCCTGTAATAAACTGAGTCGGCTTCAGCTTTAAGCAGTCAGTTGATAGCCTAAAGTATATGGTCACAAAGCTCTTTCTCCTTCCGTCTCACTCCGGGTATTGCTTTGACGCTATCAGGGACCCCACTTCCACTGACCATTTTTGTCCACTTGAAACCTGATCATAACTTGGCTAGCCAAGATAATTGTACATTTATTTAAAATGCATATGCACTGCACACACCAAACTCTACTTTCCACAGGACCACATAACCCAAGAACTATAGACACTAGAATAAACAAATCCCATGAATAAGCTGCTGATTTATTTACAAACTAAAAATAAGAAATATTTCAACCTGATATTGTTATCATAAAGAAGGTTACTTCCTTGACACTCTGACCATGAAATATGGTATCTCCCATTTTAATAAATCACTTCACCACAACGGGACAGCGAACTTTACATGGTTGTCCCAGGAAGGTAAAACAAATGTTGTTGCCTAGCCTACTGTCACTTGAAGGAAGATCCCTGTGGAAAACAGGCTGTTCTATTAGATTTATCTGATCTCAGGCTCAGCTCAGACTGTGCCCCTGGAAACCCTACAGTTCCATCTCATCCAGGGCTGGACTGGGAACCAAAACTAGCCCTGGCAAACAGCTCGGACAGACCCCCTGGGGGGGAGGACCGAGCTGTTTGCTAGGGCCGGTTTTGGCCGATTTTGTTACAGGGGGCCAAAATTGCAGGCCCCTGGTAACAAAAAATGGCCCCCAGGGGCCCAAAACCGGCCCCAACATGGCAGCCCGCCACGGCCAACCAGGCCCTGATCTCATCTACATTGGGCGAGAGCACTCTGAGTTTGTCAGAATGGTACATTCACCATTTTTTAGCACCGTTCCAGTAAACTCTAAAGAACCCCTGAGGGTCACAAGTTTGGGTATTTCTCACAGAGCGATAAGTCTGAATGAAATGCCCCAAGGTGCAACTCCAAGTGTATTCCGATCCTGATTTATCGGATCTGAAAACTCCAGACCATATACATACAAGTGTAGAGATACCGGGACCCTAATATGTAAACGGTGCACTTTTCCTTTTTGTGCCTGGCGCACCTTCCAACAGGTGCGTTGGTCGCAAACAGGGAAAATCTACCCTATTACATGGAATATGCTGTCCCCAGGGCAGACACGAAGCATTCAAGTGAAAAACAGAACAGCTTTGAAGCAGCAACTCCATGTTTCACTATGCAGGTGGCAACTCGTCTGCACTTTTAGAGGGGATTAGACGTTCCCTTGCAGGCTGGTGCAGTGAGTAACTGCACCTGACACAAGGTGATGTCTGGGAGGTCCATGGGACCCCCTTTCTCCCCTCCAGGGGTCTGCTATCAGGGGGCACATTGGCAGTGTGTCACCTTTTAGATGGCAAATGGTCAGCACGCCTCCTGACAGCTTCTTTGTCTCGACACCGGCTCCTAAATATAATACGGAGTGGGCGATGAGACAAAGGGATTCCTCATTTGCATGGGGCCTTACCCCCATGCAAATGAGGGAATGCCCTCTTGAGAAAGCGCTGGCACTGTATGTGCGCCAGCGCATTCAGTATTACAGAAGGGGCCGCACAAGCGTCTGCGGCTCCTTCTGTAATATCAAAGTATTCCAGGGGAGCGCAAAGCGGGCGCAAACGCCCATTTTGCCTCCCCGGGCACTTTGTGTAATATGCCCCCAAGCTATTCTTTAGCCTACATAGGATGAGTAAGAAATTGTAACGTGTTTGTGCCTGTATAAGTGTGTGTCAAACACACAAGCCCTGGGTCTTAAAATATTTTGTTTTCACTCTGCTGTTCGACTAAACAGTGAGAAATCCCTGGAACTTTTAGTTGAGTTGTCTGTACTTATTTCTCACAGTTTTACAGAAACCGATGCCTGGAACTGGTTCCCCTTTTTTTTTTTTTTTTAGGCCCAGACTGGTCAGGGCAAATCTTTGTCACTCAAACGTGATGGAAAGAATGGTAGAGTGGGGTGTAACCTAGGAGGGCCATCTGGGTCAGTGGCACAAAGCGTAGAGGCCTTTTCCTTCATCTACTACACAATACTGTTCACAGTGAGATTTTCGGAGAAGAGTGAAGCCAGAAAGGGCAGGTACAGATTTTGCATTTCAAAGAGGAACCAACCCACCCTCCAGCTACTGTAGCCTGGACCACTACAAAGGCCAGACTATGGAGTGTTCTAAGGCTACATTTATAGCCAGCCAGAGAGGCTTGTAGGCATCTCTTCCATGAAGGCGACAGACACTGAGGACCTGTCACTTATGCTATAATTAATGCTGCCAGCATTGCCAGTATTTCTTAACCTTGTGAAAATACCCTCAAAACTGAGGAGTGCACCTACTTTGTCCCTCTTGACTTCAGAGGCTGGGCAGGGATCTTCCACTGTTCCACCGGGGATCATTAGTGAAAGCACCTTAATACAGTGTTGCTAGCAATCAAAATAAGAGTATTCCAAAGATATTCCATTAGTTTCTTAGCGGTCTAACACATCATTGGTGCACACTTTCTAGAGCCACTCAGGGTCCATTTCTGTCCCATCTGTAAGTTTAAGAAGAATAGTGTACACCAATACCTTATTTGCTTGTAGGTACTTGTCATTTGGGTGCAGGACTCAAAGGCCCATAATTATCATATTGTGGCAGACGAAGCGGGCTCAGTTCATGAAAGGTAAATGTGGACAGTAAAGTGTAGATTGATGTTTATATATTGGAATATGGGGGTTTTCATTTTTTTTCTACGCTGTCGTTGGAGCTCATTCAGTAAATGTGAGTCGGAGACAGAGAATTGCCTGTTTCCTTTGGCTGACACGTTTGTATGTTCTGGAATACACACTGAACTAACCAAAATATAATACTAAGATGGACTGGAAATGTTTTCAGCAATTCACAAGCTATACACATATGACAATAGCCCCATAAACTATTTTCAAAAGATTACTGTGCACTACACTTCTGGGACATCATTTTCATAACCAGAGAAACAGTGTGTTTAGTAATGAGGCTGCTGCCAAAGTGCAACTGGCACTTTCATTTTCATCAGCCTGAGCATGTTGGCATACAGAGGTTTCTAGAAATGTTGCCATAGCTTCTTCAAAATCATTTTTGTACATATGTTCATGATAGAAGCTTTAGAATGGATAGTGGCTTCAAGTAATCTGTTTCATTCATCTTTAATTTTTAAGCTCTGAGCTCTTTGTACAGATGTTTAATTAGTAGTATTTCAGCATTGGAACACAGTGTAATAGCATGTACTTGACAATGTCTTATATGATTGTGTCTGCTAATTTCACAACACACAGGCAGCCCCTAGGTGAGCACAGTGAAGCTTCCCTAAGAAGTTCATATATTGAGTCCAGTGGACTGCAGCCCAGCTTGCCAGCTAATTCACTATTGGACTTGACATACTTGATTTGGTATTCCCCCCAACTTGTTTGCCTTCAATCCTTCTGTTTTTACTTTCTTCATGTTTGCTGGCCTGAGGACTCTGTACACTTTATACCCCTGCTAGTACTAATCAGTGCCTAAGTGCTTGTACACATATTAACATTGGCTTACACCCAATTGGCACATTTAATTTATTTGTAAAACCCTAGGAAAATGATACAACATCTACTCAGGACCTGTAAATCAAATATTACTAGTGGGCATGCAGCACTGATTTTGCCTCCTACTTTAGTAGCCCTTTCAACATGTCTCAGGCTTGCCATTGCAGGCCAGTTCAAACTGCCATTTTTACCTGTCAAAATAAACCTCTTGCCAGGCCAAAATCTTCCTTTTTGACACATGCACGTCACCTCTAGGATAAGCCCTGAACAGCCCAGAGGGCAGGCTGCACTTTATTTTAAAAAGTTGGGCATGTATGTTTAACTTTTCCTTGTCCTGGTAGTGCAAAATTCTTAAATTTGTTTTTCACCACAGCAAGCCTTCACATCCTATAGGATAACATTGGGTTACGTTATTACATTTAATAAGTTATACCATTCAATTGGGAGCAGGTAGGAAAGTTGAGTTTGGTCTCTAAAGAATTGCAATTTAAAAACCTTTGGATTTTAAGTTGCAATTCTGAAAATGCCACTTTCAGAAGGTTATAAGAAAAAAAAGAAAAAAGAGTATGCCGGAATGGGCTAGAACACCTGCTTTGAGCGGGGCAGGTTTTCCAGCCCATTCCGGCGACATACTAATCAACACCCGATCTAGGTGTCCCGGTCCCACTGCGAACACGGACTGGAGCAGGTGGTAACACTGAATTAGGTTACCCAGCTTACATGGAGATACTGTTCCCATAGTACTTGACGTGGTAGGTAGCATTCCGCACCCACCACTTCTGTGTAGATAGTTTTCATTCACACTAGGTCCTGAAGAATTGCAGAGGATCACTAGGACCGCGAGGCATGAAACATGTTGACCTACAGAGATGAGCATAGCTGAGCTGAATGATGATGTCAGCAATCTGCCACGTTTGTTTTTAGTCAGGTGGATAGCCAGCCTGAATAAAGTCATATTTTGGACTATCCAACTTGTTTTAAAATCACTTCCATTCACTCACATCTACACCACTCGGCCCCTCACACGCACCACACCATACGGCCAGGAACAAAAGATCTCCGCTAAAGAGCCCCTTTATGAGTGCCAGTCGGGTATTGCAACGCCGACCCGACGAGGAGCAGGTCCATATAATGAAGCATGACATGTAGCTTGCTGGGTGTGTGATGACCCTAGTTCCGACAAGAGGAATCCCTTTCCTCTTTTGTCTCCTCCCTCTCTCGTTCTCTTTCTCTCTCCTACTCACCACCCCGAGGAACTGCATACTCTTTTTTCTTATTGCTTGACCGGGCATGTATGCTGTACCTCCATAACAAAAGCCCATGAGTCCCTTGTTGCTTAATATACTTTCAGAAGGTTGGCATTTTCTTGTCCCAATCATTTGGTGCTTGCAGCCTGTATCCTGGGTCACATGACTAGGTGCAGCTGGCAATTGAGCTTTGTGCATTACTCCCAGACATTGAGGCAAAGGGAGACTGGGTGTTGGCAGGATGGGTCACCGCTGACTTGATGGGGGGGGCGGAGCTGTCACCTACCACTGTTGCACATCACAAAGACTCTGCCTCAGCACACTCATAAAGGGTTTCACAGTAGTTGTTTGTGCCCCTAGACAAGTTGGAACCAAGGCAGGGAGACAGTAAATTCCAGACACGTCTGCAGGAGGTAGACTCTAGAGGCTTCTCCCACTTCAAAGTGGGCAACAAGTATAAGTAGTGGACCCCCAGACTCAACTCTTCAGTACACTTCTGGACCTGTGGAAGACTCAGAAGAATGACTCCAAGGGCTAATTAGCTGACCCCTTCATCAGACCCTCAGGGAAAGAAAAGTCCCCAACCATTGTGACCCCTGCACCTTGTCTCTGCCTGCTGTGAGTCTTAACCATCCAAGTGGTGCTCCTCCAGTACTAGACGATTGGAAGTGGGACTAAAGGTCCTCTGCAAGCCCACCTGTTGTCTCATCAGAACTGATGTAACGTGACACAAATCCAACGCTGTTCTCCGCAGCACCTCATCGGAATGCATGCAGTGCAATCTGAAAGCAATTTGAAAGCAAAAAGCCTAGTTAAGAGTTATTTTTTATTGAACTGTTTGCATGTTCAGCTGTGTTCATTTTGAATGAAACATGCAATAGGTTTTCTATAATCCATTGACAGAATAAATTCCCCATTAAAATGCTGGATATTCATGACTTGGAGATTCAAGAGAGAGCAATACAGTGGCAGAGCATACACCCCTTCTTTACAAACAATTTTTACTGATGGCAAGCTTTCCTGACATTCTCAGGGCCCACCCCTTCACCACCTTCTTTGGGTGGGCTTTTCTCAATTGAGTTGTCTATCCAGTGCATCTCATCTTTCTGCTGCCAATTGATACACCATAGATCTCCAGGTTGACACTATCCTGTTCATACATATGATCACCATTATTCTTTGATTGGTACGTGCATCCCATTCCAGCATGGTAAGCTGAGAACAAGACCTTTGTCCTCATGCTCCACCAGCCCCAAGCTAAGGCTCAGGAAGGGATGATGCCCTCAGGTACTCTATTAGAAATCGGAAGAAGGTAGTCAACCCAGCAGAGGGACATGTTTCTACCATCATGTAACTCGAGCCACAAGATGGGTGCTTTGCCAGATCCCTCACCACTTTAGCACAGTGAGAGCATGAGAGGTGACAGACGACAGGCACACTAGATGCTAACTGTGCAATGAATATCAAGGGCAAGATTCATCGAAGAATTGCATTGCTTTTGCATCACGCAAGGTGACGCAAGGGCAGCGCAATCCTTAAGTCAGATTTGCCAAGCCACACAAGGCCACTTTACATGTCTCTGCATGTCTTGGTAAATCCAGAGTAACGCATGGCAGTGCATTACATGGGTGGAGTGTGGGTAGTATGACTCATGTATTTTTAGGCACTCCCAGATTTACTAAGACTGATAAACCTGGGAATGTGTCAAAATTGTACGCCTTCCTGATAGAGGCACAACAAGGAGAAATATCTTTTTTTTTTCTCCTCCTTGTTTCTTCTTTCTAAGTGTGCTGCACTTAAGAATTGTTTTTGTGCAGGAAAGTGTCCCTTTCTGTGCAAAAATAATCCTGCCTGCAGTGCTGGCACCCTTGCACCATGTCACAAGGGTGTCTCTGTTTGGGCTAGGCAGCAGTCAGTGCGCCAGCGCAGACAGAGAACAGAAATGCACCATATCTAGGTAGATATGGTGCATTCCTACCCTCTCCACTTGAGGCAGCACAGGAAGTTGTCGTGCTGCACTGCGTTGTGCTGCGCCCAATGATGATACATTTCCCACATTGTGTCCATGCGATCCCACTTTGGACGGCCTAATGAAAGTTTAACATTAGGAGCTTGTACAATTTTACACATATAGATGTTGGTCCTTGAAGAAGTCCCAGAGTACTCTGGCCTAGGAAATTGTCACTTTGCAACTTACAGCGTAAAACTGAGGTGATGCCCAAACCTAGATACGGGAGTGGACAACGGACTGATTTCCGAGGAACACGAAGTACAACCGCATAAAAAAATACTGGGGCAGATTTACAAGCCCCTTGCGACACTTTTGCGTCACTTTTAAATTGGGACAAGTGACGCCATAGTGGCGCAAGGGGCTTGTAAATCTGCCCCACTTTGTTTACTGAAAGAAGTGTTTTGCAAAACAGTTCTGCAGGAAATCACAGCTTTTTTTGCAGGAATGTTTGCCTACAGACCCTGTTTTGCAAAGGGGAAAACTTTTCAAAGCTGCCAAGATTTTTGCATTCATAAACCTTCTCCTGCACAATTGTCCTTACCTCTAGTTCCTGTTCATGTTATTTACGATTTTTCCAAGGAGATCATTAATATTGTCCACGACCCCCAGTTTCGCTGCAGGCAGTTTACTTGTTATCCAGCAGTCCTAAGGGTCTTGCTGTCCCTACAAACCTTTAGTTACATATGTATCTTATAAAAACATTTTCAGACCATTATATCTGATATGCATTTATCTCAGTGATCCGTACTGTCAAACTGTTCTTTGTATACATTGTGATGCTTATATCCAACAAGCTTCCAGTTTACTGGAAGGTGATATGTGCAAGTTTTCACACACTGGCCACATCATTACTTGCCATAATATTTACACATACTTTTGCTTTTATTCTTAAACGCCTGACATATTTTAAACAATCCAATACAATTTCTATACATATTTTAACGAGCATTCAGAGATCATAAAAGGCGTAGTATATTATGGTGGTTAATGTACACCCATACATGGATGTGTATTTACTGACTCGTCTCTGTGGCTCTCAATCTAGAACACTTTCTCACATTCACCCATTTGGAGGCCCACCAACATGTGTCAAGAAACACCAATGTAAACCCTCTGCCCAGATTGGCTGTCTGGCTTCAGGCAAAGGGTTTGAAACAGCACTCTCATCAGCAAATGACTCCTTGAGCCAAAACATGAATTCCCCTATTTTTGGTCCCACAGATCATTCGATTCTCTTTCGAAAAACTGAACAAAGTGCCCGGTTGCTTATTTCTGCAATTGGAGAATTGAACATTTTCCTGCCACAAAGACATGCCTGAAACTTCATCCAAGGCCTGACGTCACTCTACATCACAGTGTGCTGTGGAGTGCCCTAGGACTCAAAGAGGTCAACACTTACCGTTTTAATAAAGTGCATTCCCTAAATTTGATTATATTCCAGGAAGGTGTTAGCTATAGGGAAAAGTGGCCGTTCTGTCATGTAGAACATCTCTTGAAAGTGATTCTTCTGTGAGAGTGCCTTATGTCTCTGGAAAAGGGGTTGGGAAAGAGGTGACTGCAAATTCATGGTGTCCCAATGAAGGGCTCAATAAGTACTTCTGGAACAGGCTTCACAAGACCCCAGATCCTCAATTAGTAAATGGCATTTCTTACCAGGATGCATAGAGCGCTGCAGAGTGTACTTTGTTCATCTCCTTTAACCAAGAGCTCACAAATAAAGGATATAAGAAATTTGGTTTCTGGTTGGCAGAGGTAGGCACCCTGTCCAAGTACGAACCACAATCCTAGTCACGGTAAGTCCCTATAAACCCTAAATAATCCCGTGTTTACTCTGTAGTAGCTTGGCACAGAACAGCCAGGCTTAACTTATGAGACAATGTGTAAAGTATTTGATCAGCAATTCAAACAGTAACACAATGGAAACACCACAAAACTACCACACCCCAGGTTAGAAAAAAGAGAATAATTTTAAAAATAAAAGAAGACCAAACAACGAAAACTCCAATAAGTAGAAGTCGAGAGCAGGCCCCAGGCTCAGCTCTCACCATGCTGCTGCGTCGCTCTTGCTCGTGTCTTCTCCCTGCTTTTTCCCCATTTTTGAGTGCCTTCTCTCCTTGTTTTACCCTTGTTTTCACTACCTTCGCCTGCTTTTCCCCCTGCTATTTGAGAGCCTTCTATTTGCTTATCCCTCATCCCTCATTTTCACTGCTTTTTCCTTGCTTTTCTCCCCATTTTTTGCGTGTGTTCTACTTGCTTTTCCTTCATTTTCACTGCTTTCTCCTTGGTTTCCTATTCAAGGCATGGCTGTTTGAATGAGCCTCCTGGACCTGCAAGCACCTGGATACCCTGTTGGGTGATTAGCCGTACTTTCCATCCCCAGCTCTCCTCGTGCTACTGCATCACTCTTATTCCTGTCTTCACCTTGCTCTTTCCCCCATTTTTGAATGCCTTTGCCTGCTTTTCCTTCATCTTCATTCCTTTCTCCTTTTTTTTCTCTCGTTTTCTGAGTGCCTTCTCCTTGCTTTTCCCTCATTTTCACTGCTTTCTCCCTGCTTTTCCCTTGTGTTCACTGCTGTCTACATGTTTTTCCCTTACTGCCACTCCTGTCTGCCACCTATTATTTCTGCCTCCCGCCTAGCCCCGCCCACTACCTCCCAGAACATACTTAATGGAGGCCGCAGCACAGCACAGTGAGCAGGCCCCAGGCCTAGCCCTCCCCGTGCTGCCGCATTGATCCTGCTCATTTCTTCTCCTTGATTTTCTCCCCCATTTTGAGTGCCATCTTTCTGCTTTTCCCTCATTTTTACTGGTTTCTCCTGGCTTCTACTCCTGTTTTTGAGTATCTTCTCTTTGCTTTCCCCTCATTTTCACAGCTTTGTCCTTGTTTTTCCCCCTTTTTGAGAGCCGTATCCTTGCTTTTCCCTCATTTTCACTGCCTTTGCATTGCTTTTTCCCCTGTTTTATGAGTGCCTTCTCCTTGCTTTTCTATATGTCAATGCTTTCTCCATGGTTTCCGATCAAGACCTGGCTGTTCGAATGAGCCTCCAGGACATGCAAGTGATTAAATTCCCTGTTGGGTGATTAGCCGCATTTTACAAATCCATATTGATTGATTAAATAAGATATGCATTTTTAAAGAACAAACTGAAAAATAGCACTTAGAAGCAAAAAGCACTTAAGATGGATATCTGGTCACGCCAGACTGGGACAAAGTAAAATTTTAAGGCCAACCGCGATAGAGCACGAGCCGGATACAGGGATCTTGTTAGGCCCGCTAAACAAAAGTACCTTGATCCGGACTGCATTGTCGAAGATGCTAGGTGCAACCGAAGCAATTGGTTGGTGTCAAGACATGCAGTGGTCGAGATGCGTTCAGTTTCTCCATGCTACCGTAACGATGCTTCGGTTCTCAGTGCAATGCACTGGTTCTGAATTCGATACACTGCTTCGGTTCCTACAGCAGAGGATGCATTCGTTCAGAGGGTGAAGTGCTGGTTCTGAATAAGATGCACCGTGTCCCCTCCACGCAATAACGAAAACGTGCCGGTTCCAGTCCATGCAAACTCGAAGATGCGTCGGTTCCAATGAGGATGCATGGGTTGGCTTGAAGAAGCACCTTAGGCTTCACTTCCAATGGTCCAGGACTTTGGTGGCACCACTTAGCAAGGCAAACTCACAGATGGCAGAGTCCAGGTGCAGATGCAGGTAAGATGGAAGTCTTTTATGCCCCTGAGACTTCAAATCAGGAGGCAAGCCAGCAAGTCCTTGGAGTCACTCTGGGTTCAAGTGATGCAGGTCCAGTCCTTCTCACCCAGGCAGGGGAACAGCAGGTCAGGTCAACAAGGCAGGAGCCCAGAAAAGAAGCAGTCCTTTCCGCAGCACAGCAGTTCTTCTTTCTGGTAGTGTGGTCACAGGCCTAGAAGTGTACTGAAGTGGTAATGTCAGAGGTCCAGTACTTAAGCCCAGTTTTCCCTTTGAAGAGGGAGAGACTTCAAAGAAAGGTCTTTGAAGTGCACAGAGGTCCTCCCTTACTGCCTTCACTGCAGACTCACTACACAGAGGGTATGCATTGCTTTGTGTGGGGACAGGATAATTCTATTCAGGTATAAGTGTGAGACTGTGTCCAGCTCCTTCCTCTCATCCTGCCCTAGATGGCCCTGTGGCTCGAGCATGTACAGAACCCACCAATCCAGGGAGCACCTTCACTGAGGCCACCACCCTCTTGAAGCTTGTATCTCGCATATTCTTGTAGGATTACACATCCCAGACTACCTGATGGCCATCATTTTGGATTAGTAAAAGAGAAACACATAATTTCTCTGTGTTTAGCATTATTAAAGTATGAGGAATGCTAAGGAGAACTCAATTGATGCTTTGGGTTAAGAAGCAATGCGACAGAAAGGCAATTGATTCGGATGCGAGGAATGTTTGCTTTGGTAACTCTGTGATACTCTTGTAATGCGGAGTTCTGGCCAAATTCTGCTCATTGCAGCGTGGTGGAATTTCTTCCCACGAGGCTCCAGAAATGCAAGTGCAAGCGTGATCTGGTGCCCGCTAGCTCCATTTTCTAATGTGATCAGCCACAATCGATCGTGGTCAGAGTGCTACTTCTAGAGTAGATTTTTCATGCCACTGGATTTATCAAGCCACTGAGGGCCATGCAAGGGGGTCTTGCGTGGCTTGATAAATCACATCTTAAGGGTTGAGTCACTTTAGCACAACGTTGCATGGTGCAAAAGCGACCCAACTCCTTGATAAATATGGCCCTACGTGCCAAATGGGGTAAATCCATAATATTGCTGCAGCTACAGAATCTAATAAATATACTGGCCCTCACCATTTTAAATGGTTTTATCAACAATGTATTCATTCATTCATTGTATCTTATTGTTAGCTGCACTTTGGAGAAAACAATTTTTTCAAGCTAACTACTCTAAAAACATGCTTTGTAAAAAAATAAAAAATTAATAGCATGTTATATGGTCCTAGATTTCCATCTTGGGGTCCCGGCTATATTTACAAAACACTCAGCTTTCGGCCTTATGGCTTATGTTGTCAACAGAGCTCTTTGATGGCATTAGTGGACCACATATCATAGTTACTCTCTATGTATCCAGTTATGTAACTTTCCTACTTGTAAATTTATCTTAGGAAAAAATATGACTGTGATGTTAGAACAAAAGCCTCATAAGGTGATACGTCTGCTTTTAAAACAACCTACAACTTTCATTCTTATTGAAATTTCTCTAAGCCCCTCAAAAGGCAGAAATGCTGCACTAGGTGTTTTGAATTTTTTTTTTCTTTCAGGCAAGCCTTTATCTATCAATGCCTGGAGCAGGGTGATTATAATGCTCGGAATCTTGCAGGAGTATCTGAGTAGTCCTGCTTTTTTCTCACTAATTCAGGAAGATGTATGCTAGAGTACACTCAGTGAGGTAGCTCTTTACAGGAAGTGATGCAGGAAGCACCTGGATAACCTCACGGGTCACAAGTAGCGCTTGTAGGAAAGTAGAATCTGCTTTTATGGTTACCCCCACTTTTTGCCAGGTGCTCTGCTGTTTCTGACTAGTCTGACTGGGATCCTGCCAATCAGGACCCATGTTTCTGTGCTTTCTCCCCTAAATTAGTATGGTAAGTACGTAGGTACATCCAGATTGGATACTGGTGTAACCTTATCAGTCCCTAGTATATGGTACTGAGGTACTCAGGGCATACGTACACATGGGCTGGAGCATGTATTGTGCCACCCATGGGGGACCACTCAAACTGTAACTACAGGCCTTCCATTACAGCCTGTGTAATCTGGTGCTGGCAACACTTACAAAAGATATAGTTTTCCCTATATCTAATATCACTGCACTTAAAACCTATAAGTCACCCCTAGAGCAGGCCTTTTAATCCTGAAGTACTGGGTATTTTAAGCCCAGCGGTGCAGGAGAACACACCCTATGACTTCGGGTTCTTCCTGTTTCAGACCTACAGAAACACAGAGTCTTCTGGGTGAAGTCAAAGATCAGTTTATTGGCTGCAGACCAATTACAGGTATCCAAGAAGTACAACAGCGTGTATGTTCTTAGGAGACTGCTGAAAATCATAGAAACGGGCTTCTTCTTAAATACAGAATATCCTGCTTCAGGCATACATTCCTTAGTTTACGATATGGCCATTACATGTATACATTACAAACGAAAAGGCAGAGTCATGATGACCATCCCACATTCCAGTTAAGCCAGCCCGCAATTATTTACCCAGCAAGGCTCAGATCCCACATCAGATATCGATAGGCCGCAATAAACATGAGCATCTCCTGTTTGGAAAACAAGCCATAAAGCAGGAACAGTCAGGTGCGAAAGTGATTAGCTGGAGGCTTGTGTAGGATGAAAAGACTTTATGGTGTGTCAAGCCCTGATGCTAATCACAGGTGGCCAGAGGACGGGGAACTCGTGAGACCAGTTTGACCTGGGGCAGCGGAGCCAAGCTGCCCAGGTCACAGAAAAGTCAAAGAAAGGCACATGTGCTCTAAAAGGCCCGTATTGGCTTCATGCTATGTAGCCTATGTGAGGGCAACCATAAGATGGCCACCGCTTCTAAAATGGAACCCACGTAAGTACGACAATCCTAAAGGCAGGGTGCTGGTGCCCCTGCATGAGCAGGACACGCTGCAACCTTCGGAGTCCATTCTCCTGGATTGTAAGTGCATCAGCCATTACGATACACAGAGTGGCCATGCGTCATTACGCGATGACCATCTCTAAACTGGCTGTAACGCACTCTGTCATGTTTGGTGTAAAAAATGTTGGAATCATACCCCACACTGTAAACAGTGTAGAAGGTATGATTACATGCACTGTAAAGCTCCTCCGGGAGGCCCTCAGTGCTCCTGGTACCAGTCTTCTAGACCCAGACAGCACAACATAGCTGCTGTCGACCAGAGACAAGATTCTGCCCTCCTGCTGCTGAGCCAAGCTCGAGCAGGGGAAGGCAGAACAATAGATATCCTGTCACAGGGAGGTGTGACCACCTCCCAGACAGGGTTTAGTGTATTGGGGCCGGGTGGGAACACTTGCCAGCCCACTCAGTCTCCTGGAAGGGCACACTTGGTGCCCTCCTTGCATGGTCCAGCTGGCACAGGATGCCCACTTACATAGGTGTGCACCATATATAACAGCGCTCTACAAATCTATTGATTGAATGATGCTCAATACTGATTTCTCAGAGTAAATGTCAAAGAAAGGCTTAGAAAACTCTTTTTAGAACTGAAGTATTCTGCCAAGACATTTAACTTAGCTTGATACTGATTATCCTAAGAGAGGAAAAATGATTTGCTTGCACAAAGAAAAGATATATGAGTTACCATGCAGTCTGAAGAAATGATGGACAATGCTACTATGATTGTTTTTCAGGTGATGAGTACAGGCCCCAGCTAGGCCCGCAGAATACAAGGGTTCGCTCTCCTGTAACAAAAGCTAGAAGGAAGTTGGCACGGAAACTGCAAATACAAAGACAGAGTTTATTAACCCTTAAGGGTGGTCCTACAACCTACACAACACTCTTCAGTATTGCATAGAGTAGCACAAAGAACTTGCGTACGTGGTCCCCTTTTATACACAACAGAGGGGCTCATAAGTGGGTGGCTACAACATAGAGCAAAATTCATTAGCATTTATGGACATTTTCGATACAGGATCAATATGTGGGCGGAGTTAACAATTTCCTGAGCCCGCGAAAACATGGTCAAACAAGGACTAACTGATAACAGATGTGGTCAAGTCTGGGCATGCGCCAGACGGACAAAGGAGCTATTTATAGACTGTTACTAGGCAGATTACAAGAGCAACTAGCGAAAAGGTAGGACTCTTCTCATGCAAAGCACGTGGAGACATGACAATACAAAATGGAGTCCGGACATTAGTCAACATAAGTTTTGCATACGAGGTAAGTTAAACTGACTGTCAGTTTGTCTTAAGCTTATGTCTCCAACACCCAATGTGGTGAAAAAAAGAGTGAGGAGGAGTGTTGGTGCCTCATGGTAGCGCCACCAGAGAGGGTTAAGCAGGATGGTACTCGCCTGCTACCTCAAAATCTCATCATCAGCTACCAACACTCCAAAAGCATGAAAATTGTGTGGAGAAAACAATAGTTAACTGTACAGGTGCTAAGGTGTGTAATTGAAGATGAAAAAGAAATAAAGAACTGTGCTCTACTGTGTGCACCGTATCGAACCCCATACAGATATACACTGATATCGTAAAAAGAGCTAATTCACACTGGCTTGCATATTTTATTCTAAGCTGCGTGATGGCTCATATGTTTAAAATGCCGACATGTTTCATTGCCACTGGACAAAACTCACGGCAATTTCTTCAGGGCGTGGGGTTTGTTCGTTTCACCCTGCACCTCAATTTATCAATTAAAAACAGTTCTGTAGGAGACAAAAGAAAACATACACAGACATAACAACACAGATCAAACTTGGTTGGTAACCTGTTAACTTAGGACAAATGTCCTATGTATTGTGTTACAGAACACGCATTAACATATTTACCGGGATCTTGCCCACCATGGGCATACCTTTACCCTTTAGTCCTTGCGGCTATATGTACGCGTTCAAGGCTCTACGTATTCCACATCACTCGTAAATCTGTAATATATAATGTACAGTGAGGATAGCATGATTGACAGTATTTGGTGTCTCAATCATTATTAGTGCGGAAGTATCTCCCTCCTGTTTCAAGTGGTTCCCCCCATCTCGGGGTTTGAATAACAAATATCTCGTGTTTGGCATCCTATTAAAAAAATGTTGAAAATGTTAAAAAATGTTCCCTTTAATATGGCAGACCCTTTGTGAAGTTGTAACCTGGCCCATTAAACTTCCAAGACTCCCGCTCTAACCTTGGTGTCCCAAACTGCCCGCTCTTTGGCCTGAATCAAAACTAATTCCCCGATTGAGAACCGTCTATCAAGACTCACCGTGATAGTGTTCGTAACTGGCGTTGACTCAGCCCAGCAACAACACGGGCATTCAATTGCGCAGTTTAAAAACGTCATTGCGTGTACCACGTGACTAGCCTACGTGGGACCCATTCAAACACAAGGCTTGATGTGCTGTAAAGAGGGGTTGCCATCTTGGAATGGGAAATGCCGTATTATGCCTATCCCCATCGATCTACGCAGACAAACTCCTGCATGTATTTATTAACCAGTGTATAATGATAATCACTGTATATACCCCCACCTATTGACGGCCTTCCAAGACACCAGAATGGTGTATTTCATGGGGCGCTCCTACACGTGTGTGTCTCTATGTAGTTTTTCATTTGAGGTATTACGTGATTGGATGTCACGGATACCATTCAGAAGGCTTGGTGTGGTATGAAGGAAGTTGCCATCTTAAAATGGGGAATATCGTATTATGTCTGTTCCCATTGTTTTGCAAAAACGTACTACTGCTAGTATCGGCTACTTCCCAGTGAAGGGTACTGAGGAATGTGTGTACATCAACCAATTTACCACCTTAAAAGCACCTGAGGTAACGTATTTTCCTAAGATGTTCCTACAAGTATATGTCCTTATGTAGTTTTCCATTGGGAACTATCCGAGTCATAAGTATGGTTAATCCACCCTGTTTGATAACCCTCGTGTGTAAACGGCTAATACATTGCTCATGGCTTGGCACTGAAGACTGGTGACTCTCAATGATATGGAGGAAGGGGTCCATGAATCATACGTTCACCTTGCTCCATTCAATAAGGTCATTTAGTCCGTTTTGGTCCACACCCTCTTGATAAATCCACCGTGCTTCCCTGCTACTCAGTCTGGATTCAATATTAAACTGGTCGCCTGTAACTCTTTCTAGCACTGTCCAGCGCACTTCTTGAGCATTATGTTTTTTTGTTTGAAAATGTTGTACCAGTTTGGTACTCAATTTACCTGCACGGAGTGTGCTTAGATGTTCTTGTATTCTTGTTTTTACCTTCCTGGTGGTAAGGCCGATATAGTGAAGGTCGCAGGGGCATGTTAGTCTATAAATAACATGCGAGGTGTTACAGTTGCTGAATTTGTTTAAAAACCAAATCTTGTTGTTTGCAAGAGTAACATTTTTAGTGGGCGATGTAAATGCGCACACAGAGCAATTTCCACAAGGGTAATGCCCCGGGGGGATGTTTGTCTCACGTGGAGTTATTTTAGGTCTGGTGTGGACCAGCCGGTCCCGGATGTTCGCAGATCTTTTGAATGCAAAACGGGGTGGAGGCATTTGCATATTGGTAGTGCTAAGCAGATGCCAATGCCTACGGATAATCTGCCTGATTTTGGTGGAAAGTGGTCCAAAGGTAGTGACCACTGGAATACATTCACCTTTTTCCCTAGAGGTCTTTTCCAACAGGGCTGCACGGGGCGTGTTGTATGCTCGTTTTTTTGCCTGTCTTATGACCTTCCTGGGATATGCTCGATCTTGTAGCTTGGTAGCCAATACATTGGATTGTGCAGAATATTCCTGTATGGTAGAGCAGTTTCGACGATATCTTAAAAACTGTCCTACGGGCAGGTTGTCACGGAGGGCCCTAGGATGGTAGGATCTGTAATGTAAGAGGGAGTTTTTGTCTGTTGACTTATGATGAACCCTGGTCACCAACCTCTCATTCTCTGCTTGAATGTCGAGATCCAGATATACTGCACTAGTTTTGCTCATTTCCCACGTGAACTTTAAGCAGTCGTCAAGGCTGTTAAGCCAGACAAGGAAGTCCTTCAGTGCCTCCTCCGTCCCTTCCCATATACAAAGTACATCATCTATGTATCTCTTCCAGAGGACAATGTTCCTCTGGAAGAGATTGGTGTCTGAATGGATATGGTACGCCTCGAACTGGCCCACATAGATGCAGGCCAGACTGGGGGCAAATGTAGCCCCCATCGAAGTCCCCGACACCTGGAGATATATTTGGTCCTTACATGCGAAGAAGTTTTGGGTCAGTGCGATCTCTATGCACTGAAGGACGAAGGTTTGGGGGCAGTCATAAAACCATTCAGAATCCCTCAGGGCACGCGCTGCTGCCACCAGCGTGGCCTCCTGAGGGATACTGGTGTACAATGATTCTATGTCGATGGTTACAAGATATTGTTTTGCTGGATTATATGTGATATTCTCTAAGATTCTCAACACGTCCGTGGTGTCCTGGACGTATGAGGGTTGGGTGATGACACATTCCCTTAGGAAAAAGTCCGCAAACTGGGATAGCGGTTCTAATAGCGATTGGATGCCGGAGACGATAGGTCGTCCCGGAGGAGGCTGTTGTTTCTTGTGGATTTTGGGTACAATATAAAACGCCGGCATTCTCGGTTTCGTGTTGATCAGGAATTCGGCTTCCCTATATGTGACCCATTTCTTTTCTTTGGCCTCGGTTACCAGTTGGATAATGGTCGCCTGCAAGTCATTGGTGGGGTCCCTCGCTAGAGGTTTATAATTGCAGCGATTCCCCAACAATCTAGCCACCTCTGTGTCGTAGTCGGGTGTATCCATCACCACCACTGCCCCGCCTTTATCGGCTGGCTTAATGGTGATTGTTTGATTGTTTTGTAGGCTTTTCAATGCCTGCCAATCTCTAGAAGTCATATTGCTATGGTCCACAGTCTGCATGCTTTGTTCAATCTGACCAATATCCTGTAGGATCTTCTGTTCAAACACCACAGTTTCTGGACCTGTTGTGTTTCCTGGGGGACAAAATTGAGAAGGGCGCCGCAAATTAGTACAAAAATTGGATGTATTGTCCTTTTCCTTCCCGGCAAAAAACTTTTTAAGTTTAATCTTCCTCATTAGTCCATACAGTTCTGCCCGGAGTTGAAACCCATCATGCCGGGGGGTGGGGACATATCCCAACCCTTTGTTGAGTACAGCAGTTTCCGATCCATCACGGTGAGAGATGGACAAGTTTTGTCTAGCTTTTACAGACGAACATATTGCGTCTATACTATCAGGCCCCTCCCTCCTGCCCAATGCACCTCTGAATGGGACAACTTCAGCTAGGGATGAATGGGAAAAACTGTCTAACACTAGGAAAAGACAAATAAGAATTGCACTCCATGGAGCGCTCATGACGGAATATCTTAGAGCAGGAGCAGCTCCAGCTAGTCTCCTAGTGCGCATTGAGCCAAAGATCTTTTTAGAGGACAAAAGATTCCGGGTGGACTGGAGCTATATAGCGAATAAGTGCACCTGGGATTGGCTTGTTCTAATAATTAATACAGCCAAGCGACTCAGTGATGAACTCCTTAAAGAAATCTTGGATATAGAGGAAACCTTGAAAGCGGACACCACCATCACTGATACGAAAGAACAACTGGCTAGAATTCAAAATGACCTTGGAGAATATCAGGCATACATGGTCAACCAAAAGATAAAGGGCCTAAAGCGTAATCTAGAGAGATTCAGCCATGAATGGGCTTTTCCGTATGTTGAAGACCAGTATTACCAGCAACCACCATCACAACCCATGGTCCCACATAGCGGGCGGGGAGGTCGTCAACAGGGCAGGAGGACACCTAACAACTGGACGTTTGATAACACAAGCAGCGAAGACGATGAGAGCGGTGCCCAAACGTCTACCTCTAACCCTAGGGTCAGATTCAATCCCCAGGATAGAACTAACGAGGACCTGGGAGCAATGTTCAGGGTTTTTTTAGGTCAACAAACACACAACACAACAGACCAAAGGGTGAACAATTACAGAGGCCGAGGACGGGGTCGGGCTCGTCAGAACCTGAACTCAACTTGGCAGTCCTTCTCCCCGAGGATCACTCGCAGCAGAGGCAGAACACCCCTATAACTGCCAATGATAACAACATAGTGGTCAATCTTTCTCAATATCCTCTTACAGACGCGGAAACTGCTGTACTCAACAAAGGGTTGGGATATGTCCCCACCCCCCGGCATGATGGGTTTCAACTCCGGGCAGAACTGTATGGACTAATGAGGAAGATTAAACTTAAAAAGTTTTTTGCCGGGAAGGAAAAGGACACTACATCCAATTTTTGTACTAATTTGCGGCGCCCTTCTCAATTTTGTCCCCCAGGAAACACAACAGGTCCAGAAACTGTGGTGTTTGAACAGAAGATCCTACAGGATATTGGTCAGATTGAACAAAGCATGCAGACTGTGGACCATAGCAATATGACTTCTAGAGATTGGCAGGCATTGAAAAGCCTACAAAACAATCAAACAATCACCATTAAGCCAGCCGATAAAGGTGGGGCAGTGGTGGTGATGGATACACCCGACTACGACACAGAGGTGGCTAGATTGTTGGGGAATCGCTGCAATTATAAACCTCTAGCGAGGGACCCCACCAATGACCTGCAGGCGACCATTATCCAACTGGTAACCGAGGCCAAAGAAAAGAAATGGGTCACATATAGGGAAGCCGAATTCCTGATCAACACGAAACCGAGAATGCCGGCGTTTTATATTGTACCCAAAATCCACAAGAAACAACAGCCTCCTCCGGGACGACCTATCGTCTCCGGCATCCAATCGCTATTAGAACCGCTATCCCAGTTTGCGGACTTTTTCCTAAGGGAATGTGTCATCACCCAACCCTCATACGTCCAGGACACCACGGACGTGTTGAGAATCTTAGAGAATATCACATATAATCCAGCAAAACAATATCTTGTAACCATCGACATAGAATCATTGTACACCAGTATCCCTCAGGAGGCCACGCTGGTGGCAGCAGCGCGTGCCCTGAGGGATTCTGAATGGTTTTATGACTGCCCCCAAACCTTCGTCCTTCAGTGCATAGAGATCGCACTGACCCAAAACTTCTTCGCATGTAAGGACCAAATATATCTCCAGGTGTCGGGGACTTCGATGGGGGCTACATTTGCCCCCAGTCTGGCCTGCATCTATGTGGGCCAGTTCGAGGCGTACCATATCCATTCAGACACCAATCTCTTCCAGAGGAACATTGTCCTCTGGAAGAGATACATAGATGATGTACTTTGTATATGGGAAGGGACGGAGGAGGCACTGAAGGACTTCCTTGTCTGGCTTAACAGCCTTGACGACTGCTTAAAGTTCACGTGGGAAATGAGCAAAACTAGTGCAGTATATCTGGATCTCGACATTCAAGCAGAGAATGAGAGGTTGGTGACCAGGGTTCATCATAAGTCAACAGACAAAAACTCCCTCTTACATTACAGATCCTACCATCCTAGGGCCCTCCGTGACAACCTGCCCGTTGGACAGTTTTTAAGATATCGTCGAAACTGCTCTACCATACAGGAATATTCTGCACAATCCAATGTATTGGCTACCAAGCTACAAGATCGAGCATATCCCAGGAAGGTCATAAGACAGGCAAAAAAACGAGCATACAACACGCCCCGTGCAGCCCTGTTGGAAAAGACCTCTAGGGAAAAAGGTGAATGTATTCCAGTGGTCACTACCTTTGGACCACTTTCCACCAAAATCAGGCAGATTATCCGTAGGCATTGGCATCTGCTTAGCACTACCAATATGCAAATGCCTCCACCCCGTTTTGCATTCAAAAGATCTGCGAACATCCGGGACCGGCTGGTCCACACCAGACCTAAAATAACTCCACGTGAGACAAACATCCCCCCGGGGCATTACCCTTGTGGAAATTGCTCTGTGTGCGCATTTACATCGCCCACTAAAAATGTTACTCTTGCAAACAACAAGATCTGGTTTTTAAACAAATTCAGCAACTGTAACACCTCGCATGTTATTTATAGACTAACATGCCCCTGCGACCTTCACTATATCGGCCTTACCACCAGGAAGGTAAAAACAAGAATACAAGAACATCTAAGCACTCCGTGCAGGTAAATTGAGTACCAAACTGGTACAACATTTTCAAACAAAAAAACATAATGCTCAAGAAGTGCGCTGGACAGTGCTAGAAAGAGTTACAGGCGACCAGTTTAATATTGAATCCAGACTGAGTAGCAGGGAAGCACGGTGGATTTATCATGAGGGTGTGGACCAAAACGGACTAAATGACCTTATTGAATGGAGCAAGGTGAACGTATGATTCATGGACCCCTTCCTCCATATCATTGAGAGTCACCAGTCTTCAGTGCCAAGCCATGAGCAATGTATTAGCCGTTTACACACGAGGGTTATCAAACAGGGTGGATTAACCATACTTATGACTCGGATAGTTCCCAATGGAAAACTACATAAGGACATATACTTGTAGGAACATCTTAGGAAAATACGTTACCTCAGGTGCTTTTAAGGTGGTAAATTGGTTGATGTACACACATTCCTCAGTACCCTTCACTGGGAAGTAGCCGATACTAGCAGTAGTACGTTTTTGCAAAACAATGGGAACAGACATAATACGATATTCCCCATTTTAAGATGGCAACTTCCTTCATACCACACCAAGCCTTCTGAATGGTATCCGTGACATCCAATCACGTAATACCTCAAATGAAAAACTACATAGAGACACACACGTGTAGGAGCGCCCCATGAAATACACCATTCTGGTGTCTTGGAAGGCCGTCAATAGGTGGGGGTATATACAGTGATTATCATTATACACTGGTTAATAAATACATGCAGGAGTTTGTCTGCGTAGATCGATGGGGATAGGCATAATACGGCATTTCCCATTCCAAGATGGCAACCCCTCTTTACAGCACATCAAGCCTTGTGTTTGAATGGGTCCCACGTAGGCTAGTCACGTGGTACACGCAATGACGTTTTTAAACTGCGCAATTGAATGCCCGTGTTGTTGCTGGGCTGAGTCAACGCCAGTTACGAACACTATCACGGTGAGTCTTGATAGACGGTTCTCAATCGGGGAATTAGTTTTGATTCAGGCCAAAGAGCAGGCAGTTTGGGACACCAAGGTTAGAGCGGGAGTCTTGGAAGTTTAATGGGCCAGGTTACAACTTCACAAAGGGTCTGCCATATTAAAGGGAACATTTTTTAACATTTTCAACATTTTTTTAATAGGATGCCAAACACGAGATATTTGTTATTCAAACCCCGAGATGGGGGGAACCACTTGAAACAGGAGGGAGATACTTCCGCACTAATAATGATTGAGACACCAAATACTGTCAATCATGCTATCCTCACTGTACATTATATATTACAGATTTACGAGTGATGTGGAATACGTAGAGCCTTGAACGCGTACATATAGCCGCAAGGACTAAAGGGTAAAGGTATGCCCATGGTGGGCAAGATCCCGGTAAATATGTTAATGCGTGTTCTGTAACACAATACATAGGACATTTGTCCTAAGTTAACAGGTTACCAACCAAGTTTGATCTGTGTTGTTATGTCTGTGTATGTTTTCTTTTGTCTCCTACAGAACTGTTTTTAATTGATAAATTGAGGTGCAGGGTGAAACGAACAAACCCCACGCCCTGAAGAAATTGCCGTGAGTTTTGTCCAGTGGCAATGAAACATGTCGGCATTTTAAACATATGAGCCATCACGCAGCTTAGAATAAAATATGCAAGCCAGTGTGAATTAGCTCTTTTTACGATATCAGTGTATATCTGTATGGGGTTCGATACGGTGCACACAGTAGAGCACAGTTCTTTATTTCTTTTTCATCTTCAATTACACACCTTAGCACCTGTACAGTTAACTATTGTTTTCTCCACACAATTTTCATGCTTTTGGAGTGTTGGTAGCTGATGATGAGATTTTGAGGTAGCAGGCGAGTACCATCCTGCTTAACCCTCTCTGGTGGCGCTACCATGATAATTAAAACGGATATATTAAACAAGTGTTCACATTGTGAACAGGTCTTTTTGTATACAGTATATTGAGTGGGGGATGACCTGTTCTCTGCCCCTTTAGCTCCTTATTGTAGATTAGTCAACATAAGACAAGAAACACGTTTCAACTAGAGAGAATTCATGTCTTTAGTGAATGCTTAATCATATCGCTGTTTTAGTTTTCAACAGACGACCCTTTCAGCATTTACTGAAGACATTCGGCTTGTTGGGATAATCATAATATATGTCAATTTTCTTCATCTCTTCCACCTCTTTGTGTAAATGTTTCTGATAGGTGACATTGGCAATAGCTTTCTTATCAGGAATACAGAATGACACACATAAAGAACAGAGTAAAGGACCAAAATGAACACAGATGCAACAGGAAAACAGAACTGCTACAATAATACAGAGACCAGTTAAAACTTTCCATCCCCATGTAGTAATCAATGCCCAAAACCATCCAGAAAAGGTCCAAGTGCCATTTTCTGTATGGATCTCAGCTGTGATTTTATGCAATTTATTAATAGCGTTATAGACTGATGGTGTGTGGTCAGGAATAAATACACAACAACTACTCCCGATAATCCTACAGGCTCCACCTCTGTCTGCTAACATAACATCTAATACCATACGATTCTGTAACGCAACAATTCTAGTGATTTGCAATTCTTCCGTAAGATTCCCAAGAGCAGCAGCGGTTTGATTCGTTACAGCCTCTACAACTCTTGTTAATCGTCGAACCTTCCTACTATTTAGGGCAGCTCCAACAAAGAAAAACAATCCTAAGTTAAAATCAACATACTGCTGTAAGCTAGTATCAGTTTGGTCAACATCATCAATAGATAAAGTACGTTTATACCTATTTACAGTTACATTGTTCAATAACTTCAAATCTTTATGATAGGATGCAGGCGCTAAGAATACAGGGGGCAATAAAAACGCTACATAACGTACTCCGGACCAGCCGGCTGGTAAGCGATAATAACCCTTATTCCCACATACGTTGTACGTATTATGGGAAGCTAAGAAAGTACTATTATTTAATCCATCTATATTCAAAACAATAATACAGTCACTAACACCAACAGGAATATGACCCACACTCTGAACACACAGGTCCGCTTGAGCTTGTGCCACTTGAATCACAAATTGTTCATTCCCAGCAGTGTCTCTGGTGTTCGTGAAGATGTAGGGGATCGATTAATTGTCTGGTCGATATTCTTCCCACTCCCATATTGTCCCATTCGCTTGTGGATAGCCTTCTTTATCTTGATGACATTCCCTATTAAGTCTAAAAAGTAATCGTCCCACTGTAGGTTTCCGTGTGGCGAAAAGCAAAGTGTACCATGCTCTACAAGAGCCATTATGAGAGAAAGGAAGAGGTATAAACGGCGTTCCTCCTTTCTTCTGATGAGCTGGCATCATACCACATATCCAACAGTTCGTAGCATTTGTAGCAACATGGGTATGATGCAACATCTGGATAAAAGTATTATTCAAATAAGACTGACGATGCTTCAATTCTTGTTACGGAAGGGTATAAAAGTAGTGCTCCTCAGGCACTGGAGTAGTCAAAACAAGCAACTCACGGGCAGGAGTCACATCCTCAACAAACCACGTGGTTATACAAACAATAGCTACAATGATAATAAAGCTTGTCGCACAAAAAATCTTCTTCTTCTCCATTTTATAGTAAAAGTCAATATCTTCCTGAAACTAAAAGGTTGTCAGAACTCTTCCCCTTAGGCAGCCGTTTATTTCTTCACCAGCGGGCCAAGACGGGTGTCACTACACTAATGCAGGGCTGATCCCCCCCCCTTGCCTCATTGGCTCTCCATTTCACTAACCTAAGGGCCGTTCTGACAACGTATCCTGATACAGAAAAGAAATCACTTCCTCGGTCTGAGATGATATCTTCCTCCTCCAGGAATCGCTTGGTCCGGGAAGAGCTCCTCAGTGTCGTTCGGGTCCACAGCACGGCTTGTCTCTGCAGTCAGGATTTCTCGATGGTCGGTCAATACAGCAGGCTCCACTAATCCAGGCAGCACTTTACGACAGTGCAAGGAGTGGATCCAATTCTTCCGATTGGAGACTCGCACAGCTGTCCTCGTTGCGAGCAAGACTTGCTCAGGACCAACCCATCTCGGCTCCAGACTGTTCGTCCTTTCAAACACCTTAATCATGACATGGTCTCCAGGCCGGAGGTTATGTTCTTCACCTGTGGACCGATCAGGGAGCGCTTCTCAAACCTGTTGATGAATAGAAACCAAATTATCCGTTAACTGTGCCAGATAATCATTCATCATTACACAAGGTACATCATACACTGACTTCGGTTTCGGTGGACCCCAAATATTCATTGGGCGTCCAAACACGATCTCGTAGGGTGTGAGACCGGTCCGAGAATGCGGTATCGATCTAATTGACAATAATGCCAGCGGTAAAGCGTCTGGCCAAGTCAAAGAAGTCGAAGCTTGGATCTTAGCGATCTTAAGCTTCAAAGTACCGTTATATTTCTCAACCAATCCCGCAGACTGAGGGTGAAACACTGCATGGAATTTTTGGGTAATTCCCAGTCCTTTCAGGACATACTTGATAACGTCTGCTATAAAGTGAGGTCCGTTATCACTCCACAACAATCTACAAACACCATATCGAGGGAAGAACTCCTTCAATAGCATCTTGGCTGTAGTCATTGCAGTATTGTCTTTCGTAGGGTATGCCTCAACCCATTTGCTGAAGGCACAAACCACTACTAGAACATACTTCAGATTGTTACAGCGCTCAAGCTGAATGTAATCCATCTGCAAAACCTCAAAGGGTGCAGTGGGTGTTGCAAATCCTCCTGCTGGAGTTCGTGTACCCTTTCCTGGGTTGTACCTCGGGCAAATCATGCAGGTCTGCACTACCCTCTTTGCCGTACTAGCGATCTCCGGATGCTCCCAAACTCGTGTGAGTAATTTGACAATTGCGGAAGCTCCGACATGCGCTAGTCCATGTGCCATCTGAACCATAGGTTGTACAAAAGCTGTGGGTAACTTCCATTTATCCATCTGCTTACTTCTCCAACACCCTTCATCATCTAATTCTCCATCATTGGACCATTGCTCCCGTTCCTTATCAGAAGCGGTTCTCTGTATCTCCAGCACTTCCCTCCTAGCATCGTGCCATCTTTCTGCCTGTGACTTCACAACATACATTGCAGTAGAGCCAGGCTGCATCGCCGTCTCTCGTGCCACCCGGTCTGCCAAAGCATTCCCTTCTCCAACTTTATCAACCACCTTTTTATGGGCACTACATTTAACTATAGCAATCTTCTTTGGATATGTCAATGCGGTCAAAAGGTTGTGAACTAACTCTCCATACATTATCAGTGCTCCATGTGACGTTAGGAACCCTCTCTCCTTCCAGAGTAGGCCAAAATCATGCGCTACTCCGAAGGCATAGCGGCTATCTGTATAAACATTCGCACACAATCCTGCACTGACCTCACATGCTCGTGTTAATGCTATCAGTTCTGCTGCTTGAGCTGATTTCTGCGGTATGCGTGCTGTCTCGACTATTGTTTGTAATGTGGTAATTGCATACGCTGCTGAAGTCGTACCATCTGGTAGCTTCAGGCATGATCCGTCCACCCATAGTTCTCCATCTACATCTGTAAAGGGCGTATCCTGGAGATCAATACGACCCTTTGTCTGTTCCTCAGTCACAAGAATACAGTCGTGTGCTTTTCGTGCTTCAGACTGAGTTTCCGGAAACGGCAACAATGTGGCTGGATTTAACGTTGCACACCTCTTTAACGTAATATGAGGAGCCAAAAGCGTCAACTCATATCCCGTTAAACGAGCACTGATCAAATGCTGCATCTTTGTCTGATTAAGCAGGGCATCAACAGCATGGGGGACTAATACCAACAACTTATGAGATAACACGATTCCTTCGCTTTGGCGTATTGACACAGCTGTCGCCGCAACCGAGCGAAAACAACCAGGCAATGCTCGGGCAACAGGATCAAGTACAGCCGAAAAATATGCACAAGGGCGCTGCTTGTCGCCGTGCATCTGCACTAAAACTGATAATGCACATCCATCTTTCTCATGTACATACAATGTAAAGGGCTTCGTATAATCAGGGGTCCCTAACACTGGTGCTCAACAAAGGGCTTGTCGCAATTGCTGAAAGGCAATTTCACATTCATTTGACCAGGGAAGAGGAATTGGGGTATCTTTTGTCAAAAGTGCTAACAATGGCTTAGCTATGTGTGAAAACCCCAATATCCATTGCCTACAGAAAGAAGCAAGACCCGAAAATGCACGCACATCCTTCTGTGTGGAAGGTACTGGCGTGTCCAAAATTGCTTGAATACGATCTGGTGTGAGTGCACGCCCCTCCTTAGACAAAAGGTGACCCAAATAAGTCACCTTAGGTCTACAGAATTGCAATTTCTTCCTCGATACTTTGTGATTGTGAGACGCCAAAAAGGAAAGCAAGGATAACGTGCACTTCTCACACAGCTCAGGAGTGTCGGCCGCCAACAAGATGTCGTCGACATATTGTATAAGGGCGACACCATCAGGCAGAACAAAGGAATCCAATTGTCTTTTCAATGCTTGACTGTAAATACTAGGACTCTCTGTATAACCCTGAGGGACTCTACAAAATCTATAAGAGCGGTTATTCAAAGTGAAGCCAAAAAGGTATCGGCTATCAGGATGAATAGGAATTGAAAAGAAAGCATTTTTCAAATCGATAACCGAAAATGTGGTCGCCGTTGGCGGGACCAGAGTAAGTAACGTCGTGATATCAGAAACCACTGGATACTGAGGTATCACTATCTTATTCACCTCCCTTAAGTCAATAATAAAGCGATAAACCTTAGTATCGGTATCTTTCTTCAAAATGGGCAAAATAGGACTGTTGCAGACGTTGTAGGGAACTTCCTCCACTACTCCCACCTTAATCAAATCCTGCACAATCTGTATGAGTGCCTCCTCCCCCTCCTGGGAAATACGATATTGAGGGAGGCGTGGTAACACCGCACCCTCCTGGACACTAATGTGGACAGGCGGAATCACCATCTGTCCCACATCAGTATCCGAAGTGGCCCACAAAGTACGAAGGAGAGAAGCTAACACAGTATCCTCTGCAACCACACACATCCGTTCTGCCATGGGGTGAATATCATTTAGTATCACACGTACTCCAGTAGGGGAGCAGCGGATCGTAGCTCTGAAATGCTTAAGCATATCAAGACCCATAATGTTGTCAGGCGTGTTCGGGGCAAGCAAAAACGGACAAGGTGCAGAAAGTTGTTCAACACGAAATGCAAGGGGTCGGGATAGAGGGCTTCGAGAGAGTGTACCATCAAACCCTACCGATGTAACCATTAAGCCAGATGGGGGAGCCCTCGGAACCAATTGTTTGGACAGCGCACTGCGAGTAGCTCCTGTATCAACTAGGAACTGATCAGTAGAACCCAGAACATTTGCTGAAACATAAGGACCCCTCTGATCAACCGGCACTTCAACTGATTCCAACCCCCATCCAACGCAATCCTACGCATGCTGCGAATCATGGTACCCAGAACGGTCATTCCCAGACATTTGATACTGATTTTGCCGATCAAATACATTAGGTCTATCTCGTTGCTGCACGTTAGGCTCAAAGCGAGCACAATCATTAGAATTCCCTCTGAAATTCGAAAAGCCCCGTCTACCTCTCGACGGTCCCTGACCACGTCCCTGAAGGGGTGCATATAGTACCGGACAATCCCTGGCCCAATGACCCAACTGTTTACAATACGCACATTGATTTCTATTAACATCTGATCGACCCGAAGGGGGACCATAGAATCCTCCTCTACCTCTTTCGACACCCCGACGAGGCGGACCATACACTTGTGCTAACATCACCTTAGTTTTCAAATCTTTCGATTTCTTCTCCTCATTCCCCTTCGCTTCTTGTTCCTGACGCTCATAATACTGAGCCATAGTCAGGAGGGATGCCGGAGACGAGGTGGACCAGGAACTTTCGCCTTCAATCGAGCTGCTATTCCCGGTAATAAATTCGCCACATATTTATCAACAAAAAGGTGTCGACCCGTATCATCCGTAAGCGACTGACCACTGAAATCGTGAAATGTTTCCTCAAAGCGCGTAAAGAAGTCTGAAACTGATTCATCAACCTTCTGTTTGCATGAGGCTAACATATTCCAGTCAATCTTTTTAGGGGGAATAATTGTTTTCAACTTAGTCAAGATAGCAGCAGGAAGATCTAAAATAAGCTGGGGCGGTTTTTGCGCGGGCTTTCTCTCCCTATCCTCATCCTCAATCTCAGACCACTTGGCCTTAAAAGCGGCTTGATCATCCACCTTCCGCACGGATCGCCACATATCCGGTGGTAAAATAAGGCCAAAGAACAAATCTATATCCGCTAAAGTCATAGTACAAGAATTCAAGGCCCCCTCGACCTCTTCGTAAAAGGCCGCTGGATTCTTGCGGGGGTCA
Source organism: Triturus cristatus (assembly GCF_964204655.1). Lineage (NCBI taxonomy): Eukaryota > Metazoa > Chordata > Amphibia > Caudata > Salamandridae > Triturus > Triturus cristatus. Next base: position 535,239,701 of record NC_140594.1, on the reverse strand, counting down.
GGCAATGCATTCTTTAATGCCATAACATCAGTCCTATGCCAGGGAGTATAAACCCAATTATACACAAAATATCCCCTAGCATCGGGGGAAGACATGTCTTAACTAGTTCCTGCTCCTTTAGGAGGAACATACAAAGGTGCCGCCTCTCGCATCGATTTAGCATGCACTAGTTCGCTCTTATCTGAATGGGAGGTAGACGATTTTTTCCCGCCGACGTGTGAATCCGATTTCTCCTTCTCCCCTGTCTTTTGGCGCGCTCTCTCTTTAAGTTCAAGCATCGCGTCCCGCAATGTAAACAGCCGTCGAACTGCATCGGGTACCTTGGAGGGAGAAAAGACACCGTTACGTAATGCTTTAGAATCTGATACTACCTCATCAGGCTCAAAAACATCAGAATATTTCCGAAAGGCAGTAATCACTTCATCAGAAAAGGTTTCAACAAAATATAACTTTTCTCTATCCTGCCAACTGTCCAAAAATTCCAATAATTCAGTAAGAGATAGCTTGCCTTTAAGCGCGCGAAAAGAAATTTTCCGAAGCTCACCCATACGATCAGTTGATAACATGGACCGCGTGTCTACCTTATCCGAAACCGATCCAGAATCCTGTGACCTCGGGGCAGACGCGCCAACATAAGGGGGTGGGGAGCGATCTAATAAATGAAAATCATCTTCAAGATTAGTAAGGACAGGATAAAGTGGCTGGCGGACAGCGTTGACCCGAGACTTGCAACCTACGCTCTTTCTCTTGTCTCTCCGCCAGTTCTCTTTCCTCCCGACGCTTCGCTTCCTGTGCTCTCACATGATCATTTTTCCGTTGCTCTTTATCAATCAGCGCTTTCTCACGTTTCTCTCGCTCACGCACTTCCTTCACCCATAACCGTACACATTCAAACATGTCTTGCCGAGCACGCCGCTTACACATACACTGTTCCACATACTCAATCTTACGCATATCAAACGATCCATACAAAGGCCATCGTAACTCAGGATCCTTTTTGGTGTATTTCCTCCACACTGTGCTGTACATTATAGAAGAAAGACCATGCTTCACATACATATCCCTATTAGGAGTCCCCTCTGGGGGGCTGGAGCAGATTCCTCAAGATTTAACCGGTTTCCAAAGCAGCAGCACCACTTACGGAGTGCGCTAAAAGCAGGCATGCTCAAAAATAATGCAAAATATGCAGTATTATCAAAAATGGCACTTAAACTTTGCGCCGTTCCAATTTAAACAACTCCGGAGAAATATCTCCACATTACCTGCCTATATGTGTTGCAACGCATATATTCTCACAGTAATCAATACAAAATATGACCGGTCATCACAAATCAAACTCAAATAGCCAACCCAGGCTTCAAAACTCGGAGCAAGTACCATACAACGGTTCTTACCAATCAAGAGTGTCCAGATTCCAACTGCCAAGTTCCAAAATTCACCCAAACGGCTGTCACACGGCAAACCGACAGAAGAGGTCTCAGTCGAGGACCAGCGCCACCCAGATGGTCAGCTCGGAAGGGAAGGAAGAAACCTCGGGATGCCAGGACTAAAAGACGCCGCTGGCAGTGATCACATCCCCGGCCAAATTCCTCACCTTCGTCACGACCAGTCCTTCGAGCATCCGAGTCGCCGATGAGCCCCACGTGACGGGCGCCAATTGATGAGTACAGGCCCCAGCTAGGCCCGCAGAATACAAGGGTTCGCTCTCCTGTAACAAAAGCTAGAAGGAAGTTGGCACGGAAACTGCAAATACAAAGACAGAGTTTATTAACCCTTAAGGGTGGTCCTACAACCTACACAACACTCTTCAGTATTGCATAGAGTAGCACAAAGAACTTGCGTACGTGGTCCCCTTTTATACACAACGGAGGGGCTCATAAGTGGGTGGATACAACATAGAGCAAAATTCATTACCATTTATGGACATTTTCGATACAGGATCAATATGTGGGCGGAGTTAACAATTTCCTGAGCCCGCGAAAACATGGTCAAACAAGGACTAACTGATAACAGATGTGGTCAAGTCTGGGCATGCGCCAGACGGACAAAGGAGCTATTTATAGACTGTTACTAGGCAGATTACAAGAGCAACTAGCGAAAAGGTAGGACTCTTCTCGTGCAAAGCACGTGGAGACATGACAATACAAAATGGAGTCCGGACATTAGTCAACATAAGACAAGAAACACGTTTCAACTAGAGAGAATTCATGTCTGTAGTGAATGCTTAATCATATCGCTGTTTTAGTTTTCAACATAGGGAGATTTCTCTCTGTATCATTTAGTGGCAAAAATCAAGCAGGCACCAATCAGCTTATCAGAGTTCATATGTTGCCATAATTTACTAACCTTTGTTAGGTTTGAAAACCCCATTCTCGTTATACACCTGTTCCGTGTTATATTAGGTTAGGAGTGTGCGGTTAAATTAGGCACCATTCATATCCACGTTATGCAACCCACTGAGTTATCCCTGCAATGTGCAAGCTTCTGTTTTCGAGTGTGACTCCATTTCGTATTGCGCAATCTTATTAGGCTGTGTCTGAACTAGGCCCCGTTATTCGTCTTGCTTGCCTCAGCCGAACACTGTATTTAGTTATTGTTTTCTTTTCTGTTCAAGGTTGTGTTCTGACTTACTAATGAATAGGCCATTCTGCCTTCACATACCTATCGGTGTGTGAGACCTAGCACGGCAACCTTGAGACTGTGATAGTGTGTACCCATCTAGCAGGTGGTAGCCCATCCTTCTGTACCTCCTTGTTCATGTTCGGCCTAAGCCAGTAACTTTCTACTGTGGGCGTGGTTGGAGGTTCTTGTGAGGAATGGCTATGCGTTGCAGACTGTTGGGGGGTCAGTCCCTCGGCAGACATCTTAGGGTGCAGGTCAGATTGGACCCGCCCTGCAGAGGATTGCTAATAAACAACTGTTTGTATTCTCTACTGTCTGACCAACTCTTCAATTTGGTAGAAGGTGAGTAGGAGGTTGTAGAAAACCCGGGTGGCCCCTAAGGGCCACTTACTTCACCTTCTCAGGGGATAGTCACCCCACCTGGAATTAAGGAGGTTTCCAGAACTGGACAAGTCTTTGTTCTATTCAAGACTCAATAGCATTATAATCTAACCGGTAGCATTTTCAGAGATTCTGTAGAGCAGTCTGTCCTTGAGAATCAAGTACCTTGTACTCTACTAGAGTCGCTAGTTGCTTGACTGCAAAGATTTTCATATTGCCGAACACTGTGCGGCACAATTTGTACATTGTTTGCATAATTTAGATAACCTTCCCACATAACCCTAGTCGCCTTGACTGTGGTAAAGTTTTGAAGTTTTTTTTAGGGCTGTCATTATAATCATGAAATTCATGTTTTACTTTGAACCAGGAAATATTCTCTATATGTCATGGTTTCCTGTGAAATATAGGCTTTATAGCACTGCATTCTATTTAATGAAATCCCCCAAACATGTAACCCTTGTTTCAAAAAGCATTAAATAAACTCGTATCATCAAGCATCAAACTGAGAAGATCTTTATCAACCCAACTCTGGGTGATAATATTATGATTAGTGGTCATAGCTAATGACAAGAAGGCTTTGGTTGGCTGAATTAAGAGGACACTGATTTCCACCTCTTCTGCCACCAGCTTACCTCTAATTTCTTCCAGTGGTTTGTAGATAAGGATCCAATATGTATGTAGGTGAGGACAGGGAACAATGAAATGGAAAGAGGCTGCATTTGACCCCAAATGCCTGGGCATTGAATATCCTAATTCAGCTTTGTTCTGGAAGTAATTTGAGAGAATAAAATGAGTTTCAAGCCATTTTTAATGCAGCAATTTCAAAGCAGATCTATTAAGCATATGCAAACAGCACACGTTGAGGGCAATGTTATTTGTAGCAGGGGTGTAACATAGGCCCCTGCTGCCCCTGTGGAACAGGGGGACCCTCATACCTTCATGTGGTGCCAAATCCTTTAGGGGACCCTCATACAGCCCAAGGAGAATGTATTTGTATGACATATGGGAGACTTAGGGGGCCCTCATTACGTTCTGCAGGGATACCCCTTCCTTTTGCATTATGCCACTGATTGGCAGATTAGCCTCCAAGAGGGAATTTTCAGCTAAATTATGAGAATTTCGAAGGATAAAATTGTTTGCATAAGCTTGGCTCTGAAAAGCTTTCAGTGACTAAAAGGGCCTGCAGGAATTCCAGATTTGGATCTTTGAAGGTGGGCACAATACTGCAGCAGCTCCTCCGCTATGGCAGAAGAGTGTTGCCACACCTGCCAGCGGCCCATAAACTGAAAAATAAAATGATTATCCAACCCTTGTTTATTATTGTTCTATTTTTGCTCTCGGAGACGAGGCATGGAGGCGGGGCCAGGGGGATGGGAGGCTGGTGGAGGAGTCGTTGCAATGCCATTCAGTGCGCATGATGGCCTGGCCAGCCATCTCAGGATGGCAAACCGCCATGCTCACTGAAGCTTTCTACAACCCGAGCTCCATTGCAGGGAGAGAGAGAGCAGGCACGTGCTCACAGTCTGAATGGGAGTGCAAATCATCGGCACTCAGGCCAATCTTGATGCTGCCTTCGGCAGCATGAAATCAGCATCAGAATTGGCCGCAGTGGACTCTGCGAGCCTATGCCTGCAGTGGAGAGGAGCGCAATGCGGCGATATGGTAATGCGGCAGGTAAGTGGTTTTTTTGTATCTGTTTGTCTCATCCCCCCAGCCCCGCTACTCTATTGACACGCCGACCGCTATTGGCACAATACAACCAAAACTTGTCAGCAACATTTGAGTAAGACTTACACGTATCCTCATTTAAGATCATTGTATGTTTACAGTTTGACAGGAAAGCTTGAAATGGCTTACATTTGAGTGTTTCGATTACAATGTCTTCATAATATCTATATTTTGGTAAAAGGGCAAAATTGTCTGAGGCCGGACCATACAGAGGCTGCTCACTACCTGAACATTCCACTTCTGAAAGGGTGATGCAGAAAAAAACCTAGTGATGGTAGAATTCAGCCATCTGAATTGGCATGAATGCGGTCCTGACTTTGAGCCAGTGGTTTCCAGTGCCTGGCACTGGCACTTAATTGTCAACACCGGCACTAATGACAGCTACCTATGGTGGCTCTGTTTGTGTAATTTAAACATGAGCGAAACAACAGTTGCTTATTAATTCCTTATACATTAAAAACAACTAATACCTAGTACCAAAGCTAATCGTTGGAGGATTCGAACTGTAGTTGTGTGATGGTTAGTAGTTATGCAGGTACTGTCATTGGCCATGCTGGCAGTCGCAATGGGTGGTGCTAGATACAGTGGCCTCCTAAGGAGGGCCCTGACACTCACATTTTTTCAAATTAAATACTGGGTGGGTGTACTGGCTTCTCTCCTGCTGAGAATAGCAGTGCTCTGGTGCAGGTCTGTTCATTTTCAGTGCTCCAGCAACATTGAACTGGGTGACAAATGGAATGCAAAGAGATGGGAGATGAGCCTGGGAAGAATAAAGAAGAAAGAATACAAGTATGGCCGGTAGGGAAAGCAGAAGGACTCAGACCTTGGGGGAAGGGTGAAACTGAAGTGGGAGCATTCTATACTAAAGTGGGTCTGAACCAATTCATGAAAGGCAAGGGAGTGAAGTTTCAACGTCAAACCCCCTCTCCAGTACCAGGAATATAATGATACTTAGAAAACACCCTTTGGAGACACAAAGGGGTACTTAGGAACCTGCCATGGTCCTGGTGAAACAAAAAGACAGGGAGGAAACAGCTTCCTTGAATAACACGACTGAAGAGGAGGGTGATGAAGTAAAGCAAAGTGCATCAGTCAATGAATGTAAAGGATGTAACGGTAGGCTTGGGAAACAGTGTCTATGATCTGAGCTCTCCAACTAAGGCCCAGAATTCTTCAGACCAAGATGATGTAATTTTTTTCGCTAGACTTACCTCCTGCTAGGAACAAAATGGCAGCAAAGTAGCATTGATTAAATCATAAGACCTGCACCAAATGACAGTACTATGAACTACATTGGCTATAATGGATGTTAAAGATAGTAGATGCAGAATGTGAGACATTTGAACAATACATCATATCTTGGAAACCTTATATCCCTGCATGCTCGCCAAATCCAAACCTGTTTAGTCCTGCTGAGGTTCATCTTTGGAAATGAGTCCTAAGATACTACACAAGGTCTATCTGTAGGGACCTCTACTCTAAATGTCTGTGTGAATGTGTTTGGAGACCTGAGGCCATATTACAGAAAGTGCACCTGGGCACAACAGGCTTGTGCGCCCATTTTGTGCACCCCAGGGCACTTTGGTATTACACAAGGGGCAATAGAATTTCGTGCAACCCCTTCTGTAATACGGATTGCGCTGGTGCACCAGCATTATCTCAAGAGAGCATACCCTCATTTGCATGGGGGAGTGGCCCTAGTAAATGAGGAAATCTCTTTGCCTTTGCGCCCGCAAAGAAACTGTCAGTAGGTGCACTGAAACTGTGCCTCAAAAAGTTGACGCACTGTTAGTGCACCTCTTGATGGAAGCTCTCTGAAGGGGTAAAAGGGGATCCCATGAACTACCCAAACATCCCTTTGCAGGCGAGTGCAGTCACTCACTGCACGCGCCTGCAAAGGGATCTCTAATCCCACCTCAAAGTGCACCGTGAAACACTGAGTGGCTTTGAAGCTGCTCCCTATTTCACTTAAATACACTGCCCTTAGGGCTGCATGAGTTTGTGGCTACCCTGAGGACAGCACATTCTCTGTACTAGGGAGCACCTTACCTGTTTACACATGGTGCACCTATTTAATGGTGCACCATGGTGCAAACAGGAAAAGTGCACCCTATCTGTAATAAGGACGTAGGTAGCACCTCGTACCTGTCCCAACACTAGAGGAGTATCAGTTATGGATTATCATCCTGGAGAGATCCATTAGCATCAATCATGAATGTTACAAGTATGCCTGATTTCTCCATAACATTGTCATATGTGTCATGAACTATGTTTACTGTAAGGTTTGTGCTTGGACACCTTCCCAAGTGCTGCCATCCTGATGTGCACAGAGAGCTTCTTGCAGTTGAAACAGAAAACAATAATCACCCTATAGCATCCTCCCCAGCCCAGGTACTCACCAATGACTACACCACACGTATAGCTTATGGTGCATGTAACTGTGAACTCAACATTCTAAATCTGCATTCTCTTCACTACGCTCTGATGTTTACATCACAATTCTATGGATTCCCTCAGGAGCCACAAGGGTTCCATCATTATAAACTCCCACAAAACACCATCTCCCCCTCAGTTAAATAATAGGAAACAGCAGCGGTCAGGTGGTCTTCCCTTGTCCTTTCAGACCCAGTCTCAACATTGATATCAATGCCCGATGAGCCATGTGGCAGAAATGTAAAGAATCTCCCGCAAAGGACTTCCCAGGACATTAGACAGTCACCATATGTTCTTTACTGGTCACAACATGTTCAGCATCAAAAAGAGCATCAGACTTTTGTTTTTATGCTGATAAAAAAGCACTTGAACTCCTCTAGGGAAAGTAATGTCTTTTGCATGTTGATACTTGTCTGCATAAGCCTTTCTTTCCTCTTACGACCCAAGTCTTTCATGCGGGTATCTTCCTCAGTGTATGATCTTCTGTTGGTCCATTGAGGTAATCTGGTCGTCATTGCTCTCTCAAACACCAAGGTTGCAGGGCATTTACCTGGTGTTGAGTGAGGTGTTGAATGGTGAGTCGAATTTAAGGCACTCTTAAGGTTGAGCTTTTTTAGTACAGCATGCTGGACAGCTTTCTTAAGAGTACTCATGAAACGTTCAACAAGGCCATTGGCCTGTGGACAAAGAGGTGTGCTCTTCTGATGCTTCACATTAAGATGACTGAAAAAGTCTCTGAATTCTTGGCCATTGAAAGGTGGGCCGTTGGTAGGAGTTAAAAATGGCAGTAACACCCCAGGTCATGAAGATGCTGTCTAAAATCTCAATCACACATTTTGAGTGATAGATGAGAGCTCTCCCATCAATGGGCAATGGAAGTATTCATCAATGATAACCATCAGGTGATGCCAGTTGTGAAGAGGACCGAAGAAGTCAACAACAATTCTTTCCCATTCATGCGTTGGCAACTCTAACACGTTTAAGGGATGTTGAGTGGTGTTCGATAACAGACAGTTACACAGGTCTGGAATTCTCTTTCAACTCTCTCATTGAGATGTGAAAACAGACTTGGAGCTTGCTAGGTCGCAACAATTCCACGATGTCCTTCAAGGGCCTCTTCATTTATCTTTTGTCGCAGACTATCCAGAATTAAAATTCTCAAACCTCTTGGAATAATACCTTCTTAAGTACAGACAATTCATCTTTGACATTTTTAAACTACTGAGATTCACTGTCACTGGTAAGAGGTTGAGGGTGCTGGTATCAGGAATGATGTGTAATGTCTTTCAGTTTCAGCATGCACTATCTTGACTCATGGCAGTGATAATTTGTTACAACAAAATGGCAGCTGGGGTGCTTGATTTCACGATGAAATTTATGTACGCTTCAGCCGTCTTAAAAGGGGTTCCAGGGCATTGTAGAGACACTTGTGAGAAGTAGTTGGCAGGGCTCTGATCTTTCCCTGGACGATGAACATTGATGTAGTTGTATTCTTGCAATCACAGATCCCAACATTCAGTGCAAGGAGTCATCTTTGCCTTTGGATTGTCTAAACAGTCATCAATGCCTGATGGACTGTCACAAGCATGAAAGGCTTCCCATACAGGAAAAAGGTGGAAACGGTCATTGTCCACATCACTGCTAAGCTTTCTTTCTCAGGTTGTGAATGAGCGCATTCAGTTTGGGACAAACTTCTACTTGCATATGCCACAATGCGTCTTTGAGCATTTGGGTGTCTGCAGTGCTGAGCAAGGAAGGCTCCTAACCCGACAGGACTAGCATCAAAAACAACCTCCATATGAAGCTTTGGATCAAAGTATTCCATTTCAGTAGTATTCTCAATAGCTTGTTTGATTTTCTGGAAACTTTGCTTGCATTCATGTGACCATAGGAAAGAAACATTCTTTTTCATCAAGTCTCATAATGACTCACTGGCAGTGGCAACATTGCATATGTATCTAGAGCAATAGCTGGCCATTCAAAGGAATGAACAAAGAATGGAACATCTTGTGGAGGACTAACAGTTGATAGCACTTGCACTTTAGCTGGATCGGGTGTCATGTCCCCATCAAAAAAGACATGGGCAAATAATTTTAACTTTGTCTTATGGAATTTACATTTCTCATCATTCAAAGTTAAACAAATATCAACGAGCACCTGACACACTTGCATGAGAGCTCTGTTGTGCACCTTCTGTATAACTCTGGAAACCAATATGTCATCACTATATTTGAAAGCATTCATGATAGACTGTATGATATGTCGAATGACATCTTGGAATAGTTCTGTAGTTGATGACACACTAAAACTTAGTCTTTTGTAATGGAACAGACTAACATATGTAGAAAGGGTTATAATGTAACTGTAATTTGCCTTGACTTTCAACTGATGATATCCTTAATTTAGATCAAGGCGAGAGAATACCTTTGCACCATCCAATTGTGTTATGTCGGCAAGTGCGGCCCTTGATGTCGTCTCTTCCAATTCCCTTGTTCGCTTGATGAATAGCCACACAGATGCATGCAGTTCCTTCACTGTCCTTTGTGGGTACTACCATTATGGGAGAAAATCATGGAATTGGACCAGTGGAACGCTCAATGATATTGTGTTTGAGTAAGGATTCAAGTTCTTTTCAACACTTTCCTGTAAGTGAAAGGCAATTTGTCTGTGTCTTTTAGCAATAGGAGAGATGTCCTCATTAATGTGTAGTTGGACTTTCATAGTCTTGAGTTTTCACAACTCATGAGACCATGGTATCGTACGCCGATGATACGCAGCTAGTCGTAGCCATCTCCGATGAGCATTCTCAGGGCGCCGTGTGATTTCGGAGTGGCATAGCGGCAGTCGCGCGCTGGATGACCACTAACTGCCTCCAACTTAATGCCAGCAAATCAGAAGTGCTGCTGGTGGGGAGGGACAAGGGGCTCTGGAGTAAACACTGGTGGCCGGAGTCCCTGGGCCCTGCACCTACTCCTAAATCGGCAGTAAAACACCTAGGGATCTGGTTTGACTTCACCCTTGGGTTTCAGGAACATACCAAATAGACCTCTGGTACATGCTTTGGTCTCCTTCTGGGCTTGATGCGCATGCTGGGCTTCTTTGATCCTCCAACCCGACAGTTGATAGTCCAGGCAACTATCCTATCTAGATTAGACTATGCTAACTCTCTCATGCTAGGCGCCAACAAGGCCGAAGTCACTCGCCTCCTGCGAGTACAGAACGCTGCCACCCGAGTTTTATTAAGACTCCTCAGAACCAAGCTCAGCGTCAGGAGCCTTGCGACGCCTACACTGGCTACCCATTCCTCAAAGGATCCAATTCAAAGCACTATGCCTGACCTTTAAAACCTTAAAACTGTCCTCCCCCGAGATTCTATCTAATATGCTAGTCCCATGTGTACCTACACGCCAGCTACGCTCTGCTGAGCAATTCATTGCATCCATTCCCCGTGTGAAGCGCCTCAGAGCGGGGGGCCTGTCGAGATCCAGTGGTTAGACTGCCTGCTGTCATTCCGTAAGGTCATTAAAACCTACCTTTTCCCTACGGTCTAGCCCTAGCTTCCTACTGACACTGCCGCAAGTGCCGGGACGCCTCTTCACTGAAGCAACTGTGCGATATATACAACTATTTAACATAACATAACATGAAACAACAAAGTGAATTGACTTATTATTTTGTAATGAGCTTTCATGTTATAATTAAGCCTCGGCAGGGAACTCCGCTCCGCTCCTCTGCGTAGCTTGTGGAGTTCTCAAAAACTCCATGGGAGCAGATTTTTTTCCTTCCTCGCGCTCACTAAAGGTTTGTTGGCAATGGTAAACCACTTCCTAGTGAGATTTCTCATCACAGGCGGTCGCGGATGGTCGCTACCGCCAGCCGTGAGAAACTTGAGCAGCAGAAAGAAGCAGCGTCCTCTTGTACTGTGCGAGATGCTGTTCACAAACACCTAAAAATCAGTGCAAATGAAATGAAGTAACCCATTTGGCTGCTCATGGAACTCCGCTTAGTGTGGTAGAGTTTTTTGTCAGGCTTATTTATAATTTAGGGATGCCACTCCCATATCAGCAGCTGTGCTGAAGGTGTTTGTTGCTGTACCTTTTGTTTTCTTATTCTTCATTGTTGCTACAAATGAACCTTGACTTATTAGTGGCATTGATGCAGCCCATGTGTGCACTTTCATTTTTCATGGCGTAAGTCAGGGCAATGGACACCGTTCATTATATTTCTTCACAGACATAATATTTATTGACACACTACTATCAATAATAAAAGGTATTGAACATCCCTTGACTTTTAGTTTGATTTCAGGACAAAGTTTGATTGACTTTGGTGCTTTGTCATGTCGAATTCTCCTAGACTGGTATTTTTCCTCACATGCGGCTAATCCAACATGCGCACAAATCTCTGAAGTAAACATCAACATGGTACAGCCATCTTCACTTTCACATGACATTGATATGGAAAAACTGTTTGATGAAGATTTAGATCACGATCGACTTTGGTTGGTGTCTATTTGCCTCAGCTGATGTGGTCTCTTGGCCTTATGGGCCTGCGTTGAATGTCCGTTCTAGAATGTTTGGGCGGCCAATTTGTCTTCACATTGTGATGCACTAACTTTTTCCTTTGCCTTACAAACCATTAAAAAATGGTTCTCCTTTCCACAACCTTTGCAGATTTGCCCGATGGCGGGACATTTACCTTTGTGTAGAAATGAAAATACTTTCCTTAAGCACAACTTCTTTTCGGTAGAGAATTCACTCTGCGTCCCTTGGCCTTGTGCATTTGCTTACTTTTCACATTCATGACTGACTTACCCTGGGCACCTCCGGTCTCCATGTCAACAGCTTGTCAATCAGCACGCTCTTCAGCTCTGGCAGCCACAAGGACTCACTATGGACTAAGAGTTTCTATCAGCATTCGTCGTCTGAACAAATCTGACAAGCATCCATCAATCACTCTGAGAGACATAGCTTCCTCACCATTACAAAATGGTTCTTCTTTCCACAACCTTTGCAGATTTGCCCGATAGCGGTACATTTACCTTTGTGCACAAATGAAAATTAATTCCTGAAGCAAAACTTCTTTTCTGTAGAGAATTCACTCTGTGTCCCTCGGCCTTGTGTATTTGCTTACTTTTCACATTTATGACTGACTTACTCTGGGCACCTCCGGTCTCCATGTCAACAGCTTGTCAATCAGCAGGCTCTTCAGCTCTTGCAGCCATGAGGACTCGCTATGGACAAATAGTTTCTATCCGCATTCATCGTCTGAATGTATCTGACAAGCATCCATCATTCACTCTGAGGCACATAGCTTCCTCATCATTAAATTTATTGAACTTCCAGTACTTGATAAGGGTATCCATTCTCTCAAAAAAATTGTCGATGGCCTCACTGGCTTTCTGTTGTTCTTGACTGAAGATGTATCTTTCATAATCTACATTTAGCATTGCATGGAACTTGAGACTCAAGGTTGCTTTTATTTGACTGTATGCAATTTCGTCACCTCGCTGCCATTTACATTATGACTTCTTTTAACCTTCACTAGCAAGATCCTTGAGGTATTTGATAATCTTTTTGTTTTCTGCTTTTTCAATTGCTTAAATGAAATCATCCCTATCCAGGCAGTCCATCTTTCACCAATATTCAACATTTTGATGGCATCGAATGGCGGTGGAAGTTTCAAGAAGGCAGCGGCATTGTAACCGTTTGCAAGATTGGCTGACACTGAAGGTGGATTTTTTTCCAACACCGTCTGCAGTCCATTTGGGTTGTGTTTCATCCATACCTTCTCTAAGGCCCTGTGCTGAGCTGGCCCCAACTTTACCATTAAAGAGGACATCTGGGACAGCTCTAGGACAGCCTGTGGAACCTGGACTGCCCTCTTGGTCTCCTTGGGAGCCCTTCACTCTTAGGAGAACTTGGGTGTTGTTCTGAGCCATCCCTGGCAGCTTTGGTGGTGTGCCACTACAGGTATGGACTGCTCTGCAAGCACAACCCCGGGTGCTTCCTCTGAGGTCACTCCCTCCAGCGCCGTGGCATGATTACTCTCTTCAATCATTACTGGTGAGCAGATGACTGTTTCTTGAATCACTTTGCCTTTAAGCATCTCTTTGAGCTGCCTGACACTTGGTTGATCTCTGCCTTGCTGCACTTCTGTTCGCAGCATTATCACTTTGCATGAATGTACAGCTTTGAGTTGTGTAGCAGTGCACTACCTCTCTTTGTGCCCTTCCCAGCAGGCTCTTGGCCGTTCATCTGTAGACTTCTCAGTGAAGTTTTCATTAACTTCAAATGCATTACACATAACTGGGTCAATTTCGCACTTCGACTGAGGCACACGTGGTACACACAAGCAGTTTGCTGGACCACAGCAAACTCCCTGGAAGAGCACTGTTGATCTTCAGGTTACTTATCTCCTATTTCATTGCCCGTTGTAGCATCCTCCTGAGCCCAGGTACTCGCCAATGACTACACCACACACGAAGCTCAGTATAACACGTCTTTAGTCTTCTGTGTGTAACTGCAAACTCAACATTCTAAACCTGCATTCACTTCACTGCACTCTACTGCTTACTTCACAGTTCTACGTAGTCCATCAGGAGCCTCAAGTGTACCGTCATTACAAAACTCACATGACACTACACACCCTAACCCTAACCTTATGTGTGAATGGAGCATTAGACTCCCCAGACAAAGGCCCCCAGGACTGTTGCAATAAAGATTTTAGGCACAATCCCTTGCTGGTGTAGAGCTGCCTTAAATTTCTCCTTATTAACATCACCAAATATATATGCCTGTTAATGCTCTGCTTGTGGCTTTGTTCTGTGGCCATGTAAACAAATGTTAGCAGCTCATAAGAAACACACCTTATTTGCATAGTTTTAGGGCTGTGTGAAAAGTATCTTGCATGGCATCAGTTAAACCTTTCCCGAACAGTGAGAAACACACTAGGATCCACACCACTCTTTCTTCTGAAAAGACAACCAAATTATGGGCCTGATTTAGAATTCAGCGGACAGAGTACTCATCATAAACATGGTGGAGTACCCTGTCCTCCAATTTCTCAGTTATCCCGCTCATTACGAGACAGGCAGACCGTCAGTTTTCTGATGGCTGTGTCACTGCTGGCTTTGCCATCTGAAAACTGACTTCATTGAGCTGTCAGAGTAAAGACATGGGATGCGACCACCAGTCCTATTTAGAGCAGATGGTCTTACATCTTTTTTATGTCACTACCTGGAGGAGGTCACAAAAAGAAAAACGAAATAATGCGCCCCCCCCCCAACAAACTGGAAGACAATTTCCAGGATGTTGGGGACATTCTTTTTTCTGTCTTTTTAGAAACAACCCCACTTTGGGGGGTTGTTTCTGAAAAAGACCTTCAGAAACATGTCTGCACAGCACCCACCCCAGGGGCAGCTAATGTAAAGGCAAAGAGATTTCCGAAGGACAGGCGGCGGTCTCCTGAACTGGTGAGTGACAATTGACCTGGAGTGGCACAGTAGATGACCTCTGCCATCCTGACAGATGATGGACCACCCATAAGTTTCTAAATCAGCCCCTAAGTCATGGGAAGTAGACAAAATGATATTTTTTTGTTTTGCAGTTTTGTATAGATAAACATGACCCGAAGGTATTGGAGCACTTTCCATGAGCACCAGTTACTTTTCCCAAGGATACTACTCACAACAAGTATCCTAATGAACACTATACTACTAAGTGAATCACAAAGTGCAAAAACCAAAATAAGCATTAGCTATTTAAAGACGAGAACCCTCACTCACCACTTGGGTGACATGCTTCACCATTGGGTTCCCTCTTGCACACAGTGCCCACAAGGTGCACTATGTGGGCTACAACTCTCCCTCCGAGTTTGTGGCCTCTACTATGAAGCAGTGATGCAGGGATATTTGGTATTGCAAGAAGACCAGACAGGAGTCACACTGGTTTTAATTCCATCCATTGGGGATAGTTATTAAAGCTCTTTTTCCCTTTATGAGATGGTTTTAATGCACTTTTGATATTATTTTTGCACTCTGCCCCTCATACACCTCTAACATTGGAGTGAAAAACACCTCACGCTCCTCTCCAGAGGAAGAGTTGTAGCCCACACAGTGCACCTTGCGGGCACTGTGTGCAAGAGGGAACCCAATGATGAAGCATGTCACCCAAGTGGTGAGTGAGGGTTCTCGTCTTTAAATAGCTAATGCTTATTTTGGTTTTTGCACTTTGTGATTCACATAGTAGTATAGTCATCATTAGGATACTTGTTGAGAGTAATATACTTTGGAGTGGTATTCCTATTGTTTTATTATTACTCCATTAGAGGACCTTTTTGTGAGATAATACATTTCCCAAGGACACATTCATTTTTGTAGGCGCGGTGAGATTAGGTGATTTGCCCAGAATCACAGTATGTTGAGTCAAGAATCTGGTTCTCCAATTCCTCAGTGGGCTGTCTCCTTTTTCACTTGACAGAAACGTTCCCAGTTTGTTTTAATGTGATTTGTACTAATTGAATCTAGTAGCTCATGATAAAACTGAACATGAGGAAATGTTTTTTGTTGAATGAGAGGTTGGAAGGCACATCAATAAATAACATGGGTTAACCTTTTACATCATTGGATTAATCTTTCATGGTTGATTTATGGCAACAACCTATTCTAAGTTCTAAAATAATGCCTTGATGTCGTTCGTTGCAGTGATATACTGTAATGTATTAAATTGAAAAACAAATGCTCAAGGAAACAAAGAGTCTTCATCATTTGCTACATGATGATCTTGCATGATTTACATGACAACTCTTGTGATGGATCGTATTTTGCTCCTTAGGAACAAGCCAGAACCTTAACTCAGTGCCTATAAACGTGTTAGCTTGTCTACCTCTAATGTGTAAATACATACATATATAAAAAGTTCTTAATGGCTCCTACGTGCCATGCATTAATCTACACAGAGGTTGGAGATCGGTATTGACTAATAATAATAATTATCAGGGATGCCGTGTTGTTTTTTCCTGAAGGTGGGGGCTGGACTACAAGCCGCAGCAGCACTTGCGAACATAGCCGCCAATGACGCCACATCTGTTCTGCGCCCGGAGGTGCATACTTAACCGGGCTTGGGCTCCCGCTGAGCGGGACACTTTGTTGTTCTTTCCTGAGGGTGGAGTTGGGCTACACACCCCGGCAGCACTTGCAGCCGTAGCTGCCAACAACGCTGCAGCTGTTCTGCGCCCGGAGGCGCTTGCTTAACTGGGCTTGGGCTCCTGCTGGTGGGACGCACGTGGGACGTGCCCGGGCCAATAGTGGGCCCGTCTGCGGCCGTCAGGGCCTGGAAGAGGCTGGGCTGGGCCATCCCTCTTGGGCCATAAAGTTGCACCTGAGATAGGATCCAGTGAGTTGGGAGTGTGCTGGAAGCACCATCGTGCTGTACTCTCTGCCAGACAAGCTGCTCACCTGACTGCTTTGTGGACCTTATCATTGGCATTGAATCAGGTGGGAGGAGGATAATTGTCGACTTGGGGCACAATAAAAGAAGGGGCAGTCCTGTTGAGATGCTGGTGACCTTGTTGGTGTTTTCAGGGTCCTGAGTGTTGAGTATTCCCACATGATACTTGGTGATTGCATTTCTGCAGTTAATTCTCACTCCCCGCTTCTGGAGGCAACAGGGGGGAAGTCTATTACCCCCACTCTGCAACACGGTTGTTTCCGTGATCGGAGAGCTATTTACCTGGGTTAGGGCGCTGGCAGCAAGTATGGGGAAATGAGCCTGTAATGACAAAAAACAAGTGCCCACTCACTTCATCATTGCACCCAACTTCCATTGATAAGATGCTGCAGAGGGTTATAGGTGTGGTAGCCATGAAATAGAACTAACCAAAAAGTCGCTGTCTCTAACCCCTGACCTATATCTCTCCCCGTTGGGTTCTGCCACCCCCCAGACCTCCCTCCCCCGGGTCACTAATTCTCCATTGGCCCAGCATGTGAGCCGTGCAATGGCATGCAAGCCCTCCAATGTTCACCCGCGCAGAGGGGAGACCATTGCAGGCCCTCCCCAAAATAGGAAAACCAAGATAGCAGCCAGGACGGGGGCCAAACGAAAGAAGCGTGACGATGGGGCGCCGGGCTTTGGAGACCCCACGGATGCCATGGACAGGGGACTGGCAGGCTGTGCACAAACAGCCCTGGACTATCCAGTATGGGTGAAGAACTTGGTGGTGGATCTTCAGGTACAGTTCAGGTCTATCATAAAGAATGAGCTTAGTTGCCTGGTATCACAGGTTGATAAGATGGGTGAGCTGTTCGAGGCTAGGGCAGGCAGTCCAGCAAAAACTTTTAAGGGGGGGAGATATGGCATCCATCTGTTACAGAGTAAGACCAGAGCCCCAAACCATTCAAAATCCCATTTATATCACCGACACCAAACCAGGAGCTAACGAACAGAGGCAGGGCGTGCCCAAACATGCTAATCGAGCAAGATCGCATGTACCGACACCGGCTCATGCGCAGGGAGGGGAATGGCCCTATATCCAGCTTAGAGGCCAGACAAGAGTGGCCACCCTCCACTGCATCAATCTACCTTCTGCCTCAGCCTTGTATGTTTTTATTTTAGCAGGCATACCCGAGCTTAAAAGGGGGCAAAGGGAAACCAACCTTGAATCAAGGAATAAGTGCATGTTCTGCCTGGCCAGGCAGAGGCAATTTGCCTACAAAGATACAGGCGAGATTCTCCTGACATGCAGGGTTAGTTGGGTGGGTAACGGACCAAAAGATGTGCAAGGGGACTGCATAGTGAATAATTTAAAAATCCAATATTTGTTCAAAGCCTTTTAGGCAGAACCCACTATAGGCAGGAAGGAGGTATTAAGCCTCTATCATTGGGTTATTTCTACTTCCAAGATCAAGATCCAGTAAGCAGCGAGTAATCAAGTTGGGAACAGGGCGTGTGGAACCAGAATCACCAGTTAACCTGTCTGAGGCAGGAATCCTGCAGACCTTTGCTATTTAGCATACCGAGAGCAAATAGATTTGTGGACCTAGAGGCAGTAGACTAACGCAAATTTGCATGTTGTCAGGTAGAGCAATCCTTTCGACTAGGGGATCCCCGGGAGTGGGCTACCCCAAACAGGGAGTTCTATCTCTCTAGTGCCTTATCCAGGCTGGGGGTTGGTGGTGGGAAGGTGTGTCCCGATGTATTAGCAGGGAGGTACTGACCGGGGATAGCTGCCCCTGGTCATAATAAAGACCCCTCCAACGGGATTAGCTCATGGCGAAGTGCAGCCCATCGATCCATCCACCATAGAGGTGCCACATTCCCTATTAGCTATAGACAGCAAAAGGGGCGTCAACATCGGTCCAATGGTGCAGAGGGTATGTGTTCCCCTAAAGGAAGTTGGCCCACTGGAGTCTGATACCCAGCCCTTTAATGTAGGCAGACACTCGAACTCATCCATGATGCAGGTACTATCATGGAACTTTGCGGGACTTAGCTCCAAACTGGAGAATCCCAATTGGGGGTTATTTGTAGACCAATACGATGTTTGTATGTTCCAGTAAACTTGGGATAGGAAGGGCCTGCATCGACTGGGTTTTGCGTCATTCTGAGTAGATGCCACCCCTAGGGGAAAGGACTCTGGACTTGGGTTGGCACGCACTTGGGCTGTACAGCCAAGCAGATAGAGACCTCTTCCAATGACATCCTGTGTACTCTTCTTACCTTTCCATCAAGGGTCAGTATTGCTCTGGTCAATGTTTATTTTCGGCCGGTCAGCAACAGTCAAGAATCGCCGACCCTTGATTAGCTGACTTCTTTTATTTCCACCATCCCCAATAATTTCCTAGTGATAATAGGTGGAGACTTTAATTGTCAGTTTGAGCCCCAGTATGGCCTGACAGGATTTCTATTGGGCAATCCCAGAGCCAAACATCCCGCCAATCAGAGCTTGGACTCCGTTGGTGCTCCAGATCAAGGGGCAGATTTACAAGCCATTACGCCACTTTTACGTCACTTTTCCCATGTTAAAAGTGATACAAAAATGGTGCAAGGGGCTTGTAAATCTGCCCCCAAATCATTTACTCTGAGGCATTCCTTAAGGGCATGCAATGGTCGCACCAAATCTGTCTGACCGGGGAATTACACTTTTAATAGAATAGGGCATTCCTCTTTTTAGACTACATCTTGGTGGACATGAGGTTCTGGTACAGGGTGGCTGATTTTGAGATCGTGCCCCGTCACAACAGCGATCATAATGCCCTGATCCTAGCGGCGTAAATGCCGACTTTTGAGATTGCACTCGGCACACAATCCACACCTGGCGGTAGACTAATACTTACCAACTGCAGGAGGAGAGTTTGGTGGACGGATATATATAAATCTTCCACTAAGCTGTCCACCTTATATGAATCTATTATCTCGTTCCTAATGGCCGCGGAACACTCTATTTCTTACGTTGACATATCCATCTCCCTCATGCAAATTGCTGAGATCAACAAAGCACTGACATCTACACTGGCCCACATCTTCTTTCCAATTAGTAGAACAAGAAAGGAGGAAAGGCCCTAAAATCTTGGTTCAGTGACAGTTGCCGAAGGCAAAGTGACTCTCATAGACACCATTAAATTCAAGCATAGGTCCTTAATCAGAGACAAACGGGCGCTGTTTAAAAACACCATTGCTAATGCTGACTAAATGTGGGAGCTGGACAATTAGGACTGCCTGACAAGAGCCTTAGCTAACCATGACATTAAGTCCTTTTGGAATGTAGTAAACACAAGCTGTTGTGAAAGGAAACAGCCCAATGAACCAAAAATTGCGCCAGACGTCTGGAAGACACATTTTCAGGCCCTCTATTCAAGGATGGAGGAGGAGTGCGGTATACCAGCTAATGAGTTCCCTCCTCCACAGAATCCCTGCACTGATGCCCCCGAGATAACTCTAAAAGAGATCACAAGTGCCATAGGAAAATTCCCCAGTCTAAAGCTCCGGGGCTAGACAAGATCCCAGAGGACCTCTTCCGCAGTGATCCTACCATCTGGGCCCTGTATTTGTTGACTCTGTACAACGCTATTTTACAGGGAATTGTGATTCCCGCAACTTGGGTTGGTGCAGAAATCTTACCAATCTATAAAATGGGTTGACCACTTCTTCCCATAAATTATAGACCTATAAGTCTAATTGATGTCAGCCAAAAAATCTTTACCCGTGTACTGCTGCACTCATTCTACGCTGGTTTTAGGGAAAAGACGTTCACATTAGACCAAATCTTTAGGCTCCAACTCTTGTATTGGAGGACAGTGTCTATAGAGGGTGGCAGCCTGTACCTAATCTTTGTGGACCTCAAATCTGCATTTGATTTTGTGCCAAGAGACAAATTGTGAGCAATCTTGAGTGATCTGGGGGCCCCAGTCTATCCATGTCATCTGCTAAAGCAGCTCCATGAAGGCAATTGTGCCCAAATTAGATTTGGAAAATACGGAGAGCGTACCACCCCATAACCAATAGATAGAGAGTCCGACAAGGCTGTGTCTTTGCCCCTACTCTTTTCTGCCTGTTTCTCAATGCACTGGTAGACTCATTGATTGTTGGGAAGGACATTGATGTGCCTAGGTTAGTGAACCACAAAGTACTGGCAATGATGTTTGAGGATGATACTCTTTTGCTCTCTAAATCACCTATGGGCTTACAGAGGATCCTCGACAACTTAAATGCCTTTTGGAAATGCAGGTGGCTTGAGATCAACACCTAGAAGACCAAATTTATGGTCTTCAATCCAGTTATCAGTACTCGACCAAACCCTTGCCTACAAGGCACCCCTTTGGAGAAGGTGTCCCTATTCGAGTATCCCTGGGTCACTCTTTTAGAATAGATGGAGTGGGGAGGGGAACAACCTTTACAACGCAACTTTTACAACGCACTACCTTTACAATGCATTTTTTACAACGCATAATCCATTACAACGCATGACATTACAACGCATGACACTACAACGCATTTTTAAAAACTACCTTTACAACGCATTCCATTACAACGCATACTACCATTACAACGCATACCATTACAACGCATAATATTACACTACACTATCCAACACTTACCCTACTGTTGCACCCCCTGGAGTTAGAATAGTAATTTTTACCCCTATACTATCCAACACTTACCCTACTGATGCACCCCCTGGAGTTAGAATAGTAATTTTTACCCCTATACTATCCAACACTTACCCTACTGTTGCACCCCCTGGAGTTAGAATAGTAATTTTTACCCCTATACTATCCAACACTTACCCTACTGTTGCACCCCCTGGAGTTAGAATAGTAATTTTTACCCCTATTCTATCCAACACTTACCTACTGTTGCACCCCCTGGAGTTAGAATAGTAATTTTTACCCCTATACTATCCAACACTTACCCTACTGATGCACCCCCTGGAGTTAGAATAGTAATTTTTACCCCTATTCTATCCAACACTTACCCTACTGTTGCACCCCCTGGAGTTAGAATAGTAATTTTTACCCCTATACTATCCAACACTTACCCTACTGTTGCACCCCCTGGAGTTAGAATAGTAATTTTTACCCCTATACTATCCAACACTTACCCTACTGTTGCACCCCCTGGAGTTAGAATAGTAATTTTTACCCCTATACTATCCAACACTTACCCTACTGTTGCACCCCCTGGAGTTAGAATAGTAATTTTTACCCCTATACTATCCAACACTTACCCTACTGTTGCACCCCCTGGAGTTAGAATAGTAATTTTTACCCCTATACTATCCAACACTTACCCCACTGTTGCACCCCCTGGAGTAAGAATAGTAATTTTTACCCCTATACTATCCAACACTTACCCTACTGTTGCACCCCCTGGAGTTAGAAAAGTAACTTTTACCCCTATACTATCTAATACTTACCTTAAATGTAATTTAATATTATGCGTTGTAATGGTATGCGTTGTAAAGGTAGTATGCGTTGTAATGGAAATGCGTTGTAAAGGTATTTTTTAAAAATGCGTTGTAGTGTCATGCGTTGTAATGTCATTCGTTGTAATGGATTATGCGTTGTAAAAAATGCATTGTAAGTGCATGCGTTGTAAAAGTGTGCGTTGTAACGTCATACATCCGAGTGGGGAGCTCAAATCAAAATAACTAGACTAAAGTTAGCCCAGACCATGGGGGGTTTGTCTAAGTTATTCAGGAACTCCACCTATAAACTGGTTGGTCTGTTAGTCGAAATCTATAAAGCTCAAGCCAGGGGTGCTGCTATATACGGGGCTGAAATCTGGGGGCACTGTTCTCCTGCACCATAACCAAGATTGAGAATACTTTTTTTAGGCAGCTATTTGGTCTACCCCTCAGCCCCCCCCTCACACCGCTTTGCCTGGATCTTGGGGTGAGGCCAATTGAAGACAAAATTGCTTGTAGACACCTCGTATTTTGGCAACGTCTGTGGGCCACCCGGAAACTGGTTGAATACAGGTTAGAGCTGAGGGAGGTATTGAGCCTCAACAGTGCAAGCAAACTACCTTGGTTAGCTCATGTTAGGGACACACTTTTGGCTATGGGTAGACCGAACCTATAGTATAATGCAGAGGCAGCTTGCCCCACAATATCCAGGAAGGAACTGGCATGGAGTTATAGGGAGAGTAAACTTGGACACCGGCAGGGGAGCCCCACAACTGGCTGACTTACCGTATTATTCCTGGGAAGTAAAGATCAGTATTGCTTTGAGTACGTATTGGACGACATTCATCCCGCCCCAGGCAGGAAGCTATACTTACAATTTAGGTATGGGGTCCTCCCGCTGTGTGCCTTCACAAACAAATGGGCTGGTTCAACCCCATTGGGCTGTCCGGCCTGCAGCAATGTAGAGGAGACAGAACTCCATGTATTCTTTTTTGTCTGGCTATAGGAAGGTTGGCATCAATGGTTGATACAGTTATGCAGAAACCTGGGAACCTAGCACTGTGCAGTTGCATTTAGGCTATTGAAATAACACTTATCTGCCTATTGCATTTTCTATGTGGGGTGTACTCAGAACGTTTTTATGTACCAACTTTCAGGTTCACACTGACAACCGTACAATGTTTTAACTGGACTTGGTCTTTCTTTTTCCATCTTTATTATTTATGGTTTTTATGTGCGTTTTTAGTGGTTGTAATATGACTTATATTTGCTTTTATTAATATTTCATATTTGTATACTTCTAGGTCTATTTTATGGGGTGCTGGCCTTTGTGATGGCAATTTTTAACTTAAGGCTATGTAATCTGGGCACGTGCCCATGTGGATTGTCTTAATGAAATGTTACTGTAACACACATAAACTTTTATGGCCACTGGCCAAAATAAAGTTTTTGGGAATAATTCTGCATTCCCTTGACAACTGCCATTGCAAAATTGCATGCTACAGTTTTTCCACCTTGGTCATGCCTAATTTGCAGTACTCTTTATTCAATGTCACACTGGTACAAGAACCATAACTCCCAACATTAAACTATAAAGTGAAAACATAACACAATAAAAAGTTCTATGTTGAGGATGTGTCATGCTACTGCAGTTCCCATGAACTGTGCGATGTGATGCAGGCTTGCGTCAAGGCTGCGCAGTGGTGGTTCTGATGAGGCACTGCAAAAAGCTACATCGGTTTTGCTTTGCACAGCATCAGTCATGATGAAACATCAGCTGTGTAGCCAGAGCTCCTTTAGCTCCACTTCCAAGGATCCAGGACAGGAGAGGCACCACTTGGGGGAGGTTAGGACTCACAGTAAGCAGAGTCCTGTTACAGGGTTTATGACAAATTGAGTCATTTCTGTCCCTGAGGCTCTATCAGGAAGCCAGCCAAGTAGTGTTTGGAGTCACTTCGGGGGTCCTGGGTTCGAGGTGCAGGTCCAGTTCTTCTCACTCAGGTAGCAGAGCAGCAGATCAGTCCTTTGTGCAACAGAGCAGCACATCATTTCTTCATCTGAGTCTTCCACAGGTCCAGAAGTGTATTAAAGAGTTGAGTCTGAATGTACAATATTAATAATTGGTGCCAGCTTTCAAGTGAGAGAAGCTTCTAAAGTCCTCAAACCACAGAGGTGTCAGGAATTTCCTTCCTACCTGCCTGGGCGCCAGCTTATCTAGTGGGCACAAAAGACTAGTATGAAACTCTTTGTGAGTGTGCAGAGGCAGAGTCCGTTAGATGTGCAAGTGTGGGAGGTGATATCTCTTCCCCCTCATACTGACAGAGATAGCCCATCCGGGCACCACCTATACTCCCTTTGTCTCATTGTCTGAGTGGAATACACATAGACCAACTGTCAGCTACACTTAGTCATGGGACTCAGGATGCAGGTTGCAGGCGCCAAATGCCTGGGACAAGAAAATTACAACTTTCTAAAAGTATCATTTTGAGAATTGTGACTTGAAATCCAACTTTAGAATTAAAGAGGAGTTTAAAGTACAATTCTGTAGACACCAAACTCAACATTCCCACCTGCTCCCAATAGAAAGCTATCACTTATTAAATGTGATAAGGTAACTCAATTGTATCCTATGGGAGAGGTAAGCCTCACAGTAGTGAATAATGCATTTGGGAGCTTTCCACTACCAAGACATGTAAAACGTAAAGGTGCATGTCCAGATTTTTAAATACACTGCACCCTACCCATTGGCTGTTCAGGGCCTATCCTACAGGTAACTTATATGTAATGAAAAGGGAGGTTTTCACCTCACAAAAGGTTAATTTTGCCAGGCCAAAATGACATTTCTGAAGGACTACTTAAGTTGGTGGCACAAGTAGTACCGCAGGCCACAAGTAGCATTTAACTTTCAGGACTTGGGTACATGTTGTACCACTTTATCAGGTACTAACACATACATTAAATGTACCAATTGGGTGTAAGCCAATTTCACCATGTTTAAAGGAGAGAGCACAAGCACTTCAGCGCAGCTCAGCAATGCAGTTCTGAAGGCCAACACAAATGAGTTCTGGAGACAGGAGGTTAAGGCAGAAAGTTTGGGGTTGACCCTGCAGAGAGGGCCAAGTCCAACTATCATCATCACCTATCTTTCTTTACACAGGTTGCAACAGTAGGGTCACATGCTTCATGTTACAGAAATCTCTCCAAATGATATTTGACCTTATTCTTACTTTTACTCGAAAACAAAGGCTCAACCATGGGAACTCACTTTTAGTTAGAGCTACAAACACCTTCTTCACATTCTCCAAGTTGTACAGATTGCTTTGGTAAGGCTCATTCCAGACATTCACTGCCATAATTGCTATCATTCCATTTCTTCTTACTCAAATACATGTGCACTGTCAATTCAATTTAAAGTGCTTATACATACTTTCAGAGTTCTAGTCGGAAAAGGCCATTTTGACCTTCAAAAACTGCTTCACCGGTATAGGTCCCAACCTACTTTTAGAATTAGTGGTAGCTGGAATCTTACAGTCGTTTTCAGAGAGGGAGGGCTAATTAGGCAACTAAAAATAAGAATGCTCAACATATGACTATTCATCTCTTTACGCCACAGAATGAATGAAAATCTGGCTTGAAGTAACTTGTAGGCAGTGAAAGTGGATCTTCGATCTAGCACTGGGACACGATAGTCATGCCAGCTCTGCACTTTATAAATGATCATTCATTAATTTATGTGTTATTCATCAGTAGGAGTGCGAAGAAATTATAAACTTTGCTGTTATGCCTCACATTTTGGTGCTATTTTACCCTATTATTGTTAGGAAAACTTATAACTGAATACATTACACTCTGCCAGTGAACAACCTTTACAACGCAACTATTACAACGCACTACACTTACAACGAAATTTTTACAACGCAACATCCACTACAACTCATTCCATTACATCGCATGACACAACAACGCATGTTTAAAAACTACGTTTACAAAGCATTCCATTACATCGCATACTACCTTTACAACGCATACCATTACAACGCAATCCAACACTTACCCTACTGTTGCACCCCCTGGAGTTAGAATAGTAATTTTTACCCCTATACTATCCAATACTTACCTTAAATGCAATTTAATATTATGCGTTGTAATGGTATGCGTTGTAAAGGTAGTATGCGATGCAATGGAATGCGTTGTAAAGGTAGTTTTTAAAAATGCGTTGTAGTGTCATGCTATGTAATGGAATGCGTTGTAGTGGATGTTGCGTTGTAAAAAATGCGTTGTAAGTGCATGCGTTGTAAAAGTGTGCGTTGTAACGACATACATCCCACTCTGCCATATGTGGAGGAGTATGTGATGTGCTTTCTGCTATGCTTTGCACCCATGAAAGGTATGTTATGTTATGTTAGGTTAGGTTAGGTTAGTGTATTAGTTATATTAGAGTATGCTTTTCTACAACAGGTGCCTCCTCCAAGGTGATGACGCCGCCACCCATCACTGAAATACACTGTGCTGTACCTGGCCTCCAGGCATTCTATTCTGCCATGCGATGCTCTTACGATGTGGGACACAACCGGTAAGGACTCAGATCCTCCTAATCATTTGGCAATACTCTCCTAGAATTGATTTCCTTCCTAGATCCGATTTCTACATTGTGTCAGGTGTGGGACAAACAGGTCCAGAAGAGAGGCCACCTGAACATTGATGCATGTTGGGTCACAGACACATTTGAAAGAGTAATCATGAAAGTCAGATCCTGGCACTAGATAGAATTACAAAGTGATAACCAATACACACAATTATGTGATAATTGAGGGGGCTCTATGACATTTCAACACAAAACGTTCACTCATTAAACACGCATTAAGCCAAACATATTTATTTCCCCTTGAATCCTCGTTTTCACTCCACATCTTGGTACTTTTCTGACATTCTATGCCCCTTTTCTGGCAGACTGCTACCCCAACCCCCAATTAATAATGCACCCACATCACGTTCCCATTGAGTATCCCTCCATTCCCCATTTCATCCCCCCCATTATTCATGCCATCATCTTTTTCCTTGGGTTTCGCCCCTGAGCCTCCCCATGCACTTCAGAACCTCTGGAATTTTTGAAAAGTTAAGTAAAAATCATGCTGTAAATTGAACAATTTGGCTGTCTCAAAAAAAAATATATATGTACATATATCTTTCGCGGAGCCCCGAAACCCTGGTAAAGATGGCCTAGTTCACTCACTTTGATCGCAGACTCCAAATAAAGAAAAGTATTTACAGCCACCACTTTAAAAATTGCCCAGCCATTTGTTTTTGGCCATTAGTCCCTTTCCTTCATGGCAATGAGAATCATATATTCCTGCCATGGGTTTCTGTACCTGTTTTATGTGCACACGTCTTCTAGGAAGCACCTGTGCTGTTCAATTTAAATTGTATGAATATTTTTGTGGCATGTTTTCCTTGTTATTTAATGTATTTTTGTGGCATACGTTTGCAATTTTTTTTAATTAAATGTAACCATTGCACCAGCTTGCCAAGGCCAAACCTCTTGGCTTTGCCAAAGACTGCTGGAATAGGTGTGTGACCGGACCAACTGTTGTCAGCAGCTGTCCTCTGAATTATGTGTTGGCCCAGACCTATTGGGGCAGATTTATGTTCCCTGGCGCATCCCTGCAAATCAGCATGGATGCGCCAGGGAAGATGCGTCACGCAAGTTTGCCCTTGTGCCACCGCAGATGCGCCGCATTTATAATGCTGCACATCGCGGCGCAAGGACAAGCAGATACGTGACGCATCTGCCGGCGTAAGGTTGGCGCAGTGCTGAAGTTGCGTCGCAAGCACAACGCAACTCCAGCACTGTTCCAACCTACCCTATCCCTAACATGGTGCGTCAAGCCTTACGCCTGCTTCAAGCAGGCGCAGGGTTTTGACGCATCAGCGTTGGAAAAGTGACTCAGTGAAATCTTATAGATTTCACTGAGTCACTTTTCAGGGGCGTTCCTGCGACGGAACACCCCCCGAGTAGACACGCCCACATGAAACCTGACGCAGGCTTCATGTGGCGCAGGGCTTTACACCGTGACGCATCTCCATAGATGCGTCACGATGTAAATGTTGTGCAACATGGCGCAGGGTTTACGCCGCCGCTGCGTCACAAAAGTGACGCAACGGCGGCGTAAAAGGGGCGCAAGTCCCTCATAAATCTGCCCCATTGTTTCTACATACACTAATGACATCACTGTGAAAAAGTCGCGATTTCTGGTGATTTGATCATTATGCTAATTACAAATTTCAAGAACTGGAAAATCCTACCTCGTTTTAGACAGAATTTTTGCAAGTGTGACAATTGGCTCCCCCAGGGCACTGACAGGAAGTAGTCACAAGTGAATACACTGAATAACAATATCCAGTCAGAGCGGTTTGCTTCAAATAGAATAAATCTTGTATTTACATACAGAAAATAAAAAATAAAATGTAAGCATCTTCAAGCGCTGAGATATGACCCATGAACATTTTAGTCCTGATGTAGTGTGATACAATATTTCAAAATGTTGTGTTGCTGTAACAATTGCGTCTCAATATACATCTGTTGACAGCGGCAGTCTCTCAATGTTCCATAGTGACAAGCTATGACCGACCGCCTTATATTGGAGGACACATTGCAAGCAGGACAGCCGCGAGTGGGACGGCAGTTGTCCGCCATTTATTGCTCCAGTGTCACCTTGGCAATGTGTGACCTTGGTACAACGTCAAATGAAAACAGCTAATACGCGTATGTACGTACATCAGTGTGTTAATACCCTTTCCCTCAGAGCAACATCAGATTTGTTAGATTTCAAACGTTGCTCTGTGCCACAGATGTTCCTCTGTTTTAAGGGACAGCTGTTGGTTCTAAGCCTAAATGCCACCAACTCACTATACCACCTGTCAGAGAGCAGCTGACATGACGGGCTCGTGACACAGATCACCCAGGGCACCGACAATTAACATACTATTGTCTAAAGTCTACTGAAAGCAGGTGAAGCAAACGACTCAGATTTAAGTTGGGAGTTATCCAGAGCAGGTCTCTCTCATGACCTCTAAAGACTTTCCCAGGTACACAATTTTGCAGCTAGCTTTAGAGGGGGTATTTGGGATTTTACAGCAACCTCTAGTAAATGTATTTTCTGATAAATAGTTGGATACAGGTGCTTTCAGTTGCTTTTGGTAAGGCGTCTGTTTCACCAAGACGTTGTACGTACACAGTACACAGACAACAATGCAAGCACACTCTCTCCATCTCTCAGTTTTGAAAGTCTTTAAAAAAATTGGTTGCTTTACAAAATAGTGTGATTGCTGGCCCTTAGTATTCTTACCAATCCGCATTCAGCTCTCTTTTCACTGCCCCTTAAGTCCCTCTCATGAGCCCTAGATGTGGTATTAATGTATTTTAACTATGTATTGTTGAAAAATGGGAATCTTCCTCCCCATCCTTTGCCCCCCCCCCCCCCATGTCTCTGCAACCTTGGTTAAAATCTGGGTCGATTACCTTGTCTGAAAGTTACTTTCATTGGAAACATCAATAGACACGTAGAACATATATTTACAAATTGATTATCCTTTTTGCTCCTTCTGTAGTTTCAGGATTGTTAAAAACTGTACTTGGGACTAGCTAGGCTCACTCCTTTTAGGACTCTGCTGAATTTAGGGGACCCCAGCGAAATATTACAGGAGTATTCCTCCACCCCAATTGTGCATATTCAATGCAAATCCTTATTGTCAAATTTATTTCGCTGCTCTCCTTTATAAATTGATAGTTATTTAGGAAACCTAAAATGTAAAAGAAGACACAAACTAAAATAAAAGCAAGCACTACACAAGCAAGATCTCAAAACCAATTCTCTCATTTAATATTCAATTCCAAATCATTATTCGTCCTCATATTTTCTAACATCTAGCACAGAAAAACACGTTAAAACACATTAAATTGCATAATACACCATAACGAAAAAACTAATATTTATTTACCTAAATGAGCACATTATATAATTGTAAAGTGCACAGCTTTCTCTTCATACACAAAATCGTGATCAAAAATGTGACTTTAAACAACCGAAATAAAAAGAAAGCATACATGTGCATGTATATGGATAAACATTCTGCCAAATTTAGCCATACAAAGCTGAATCAGAAAGAGCAATCCAAGCCTGTTTTATACCAATTGTCACGTATCAAAACAAATTCATTTATGTTGTTTTTTTTTAAAACATGCCCTCAAATTATACATGGATCATTTTCTTCCATACAATACATGACCACTGTTGGACTTGGCTTTTCATGCAGGGCCAACCCCAAATGTTTTGCCTTCACTCCTCCTGTTTTGATATTTTTTTTGTCTGGTCTGGGATTCTGCACACTTAAGGTGCTTGTACTCACTCTCATAAAAATGGTAAAATTGGCTTACCCCTTATTGAAAATTTCTAATTTACTTGCAAGTGCCTTGTAAAGTGCCAAACCATGTATCCATGTGTCCATGGATGGTAAATTAAATGCTACTAGTGGGCATGCGGCTCACTGACAGAATATCGAGTACAAAAACATAGATTAAAAAAATCGAGGTAAAAATATAGAATGCAAAAATATCGACTCCCTATACTTGAACAGATAAGTACAAAAATATCGAGAAAAAAAAATATCGATGTCAAAAATATGGTTTTACAAAATATAGATTTTTATATATATATAAAACAAAATAATAAATATCAAATATATTAAATAATAAAATGATGTCATTTGAGATGTCATCAGTAATGTCATGAGTGATGTCACTGACCATGTCATGAGTGATGTGATATGTGACGTCATCAGCAGTGGATTGCGGGCGCGCGAGTTATAGTTAGCTGAACTAACTATAACGGGGGAATTTCAATGGTTTTGTACGAGTGAAATGTCCAGCTAACTATACCATGTGTGAAACCTATGGTTTTTTCAGTGAATTTGCAAGGTTTTTTAAATGCTAATTCCTAACTATAACGTGTGTGAAACCTATGGTTTTTTCAGTGAATTTGCAAGGTTTTTTAAATGCTAATTCCTAACTATAACGTGTGTGAAACCTATGGTTTTTTCAGTTAATTTGCAAGGTTTTTTAAATGCTAATTCCTAACTATAACGTGTGTGAAACCTATGGTTTTTTAAGTGAATTTGCAAGGTTTTTTAAATGCTAATTTATGAATGTATTATTATATTTTTTAAATATTTATTTTACAATAAGTTACCTATGTATATAGTTATAGATTGACTGTATCCTGTAATATGGAATGGCTCAGCTCTTTTTGTTTTAAATTTGGATAAAGTTGAACAGCATAGTTAATATCTTCGATAAACGTATAAACACTTTAATTTTTGTAATTTTTTTTTTTAAGGGTTTTTGACCGTGCGCGCACCGTGCGCGCATGGGGTGCGCATGCGTACGTGCTCCGTGTGCGCATGCGTATGTCGTGCGTGCTCCGTGCGCGCGTGCTCAGTACGCGCATGTGCGCGTGCTCCATACGTGCGTGCTCCGTACGCGCATGCGCGCATGCTCCGTACGCGCGTGCTCTGTACGCGCATGCGTGCGTGCCCCGTGCGCGTACGGTGCGCGCACCGTGCGTGCTCCGAGTGCGCATGCTTGCGTGCTCCATGCGTGCTCCAAGTGTGCATGCGTGCGTGCTCCGTGCGCGCGCGGTACGCGTACGCTGTGTGCACCGTGCGCGCACGGCAAGTCATGAGATTATGAAACAACACTTTTCATTGGTTCAAAGTAGTTTCTGTTCCAGAATCTTCAAAAACCACACCCACTCCCACTCTCCTCACTATTTCTACTTATTTCCTGAGAGAAGGTTGCTGAAGAGCTACTCCAGTGAAATGGCAGAACACCAGTCATCTTCAGACAGTGAGGAGACCTTTCAAGAACCACCAAGAAAGAGAAAACAGAAGCACTCTTTCATTTGGAATTATTTCACTTTTCCAGAGGGGCAAAAAAAAGTGAATGCACCAAAGGTCACTTGTACAATTTGCGGAAGTGTCCTGTCTAGAGGGGATCCGGCCAAAAAATACTCCTTCAGCATTTATTGCATGCTCAGGCATTTTAAATCAATGCATCCAATTCGGTTTGCTCGTGAAACCACAAGAGCCCTAAGGGAGAACCCTCCACCTGGACCTTCTCAGCCGAGCACATCATCTGCGGCTGCAGATTCACCATGCACCAGGCCTCTTGACATCCGGCCCCTGTTCCAAAAAGTGCACATTCATTGCAATATGTGCAATGAGGTAATTTGCTATGGAGAGAGTAGCATAAATTTAATTGAAAACCGTATACAGCAGCACACATGCTCCAGGTCATAATTTATTTTTATTTATTTTTTTCCTGCTGAGCAGTTTTTTGATACCCAGTTTTGTTTTGGTGCTGTAAAAAAATCCCCAAAAAAAAAAAAATTGTTAAAAAACAAAAAAAACAAACAAAAAAAAAGACAAAAAAACAGTTCTTTTAAGAACTCACTTCACTTCTCCAAAAAGAGCTATATTCCTAATATACTGTTTTTTATTTTGATTGAATGAATGTGTAGTGTATACATGAATGATTGAAATGATTGAAATGACTGAGTGAAGAGGAGGAAAGGACAGACAGAATGAGTGAGAAAAGGAAATTATGATCAGTCATGAAAGGGAAGTGAAAGACTGACTGCAACAAAAGGACTAAGGGTAGAGGATACAGGTAAGAAGAGTAAATGAGTAAGGGAATGGCAGTGAGTAATGGAGAGAGAGGGAGGGGGGAGTGAGAAAAGGAGAGCAAGGGACGGAGATAGGAAAAGGGAGTGATAGACGAAGCGAATGAAGTGCAGCAGGGTAAAGGGATTGAAAGTAAGAGAAATTGAGTAATGGTGAAATAACAGGTATAAGGATTAAAAAAGGGGGTAATCGAAAGTGAGAGTTGGGGAGTGAGGAGATAGAGGGATTTAGGTAACTGGAGTGAGAGAAAGGGAGTCAGGATTTCAATGAGCAAAGCAGAGTGAGGGAGAGTGAACGAAAGTATGCGAATAGGTGAAGGGGTGTGAGATACAGACAGGAGGAAGTGAAGTAGGAGAATAGGAGTGACTATGAGTAAAGGATAGTGACAGTTAGGGAAGGTGAGGGAAGGAGAATGACGGAGAAGGTTAAAAAATTAACATAGATGGAAAATGAGTGATGGAGAGAGGAGGAGTGGTAGAAACAGAGGGGCGGATTTATTACAAACTAACGCAGCACGGTGCAGCAAGTAATTTTGCTGCGCCGTGCTGCGTTAGTTTCGAAGCATGAAAAGTGACGTAGTGGTGGCACAGGGGGCTTGTAAATCTGCCCCAGAGATGTTAAGGAAATTAAGGGTATGACAGACAAAGGGAGAGAGACAGAAACAGAGACAGAGAGCAAGGAACTGAGAAGGAGTAAGGCAGTTAGAATGACTGAGACATATGGAGACAGGGAGAGAAACATGGTTGAAAAAATAGTGATGGAGGCAGTAAACCTAGGGGAGTAGTAGAGAAGGAGTAAGGGAGTTACGAAAGAGCAGTAAAGTAAGAAGAGAGAGGGAAGGGGAATGAGAAAAGCAGAGTGAGGAGAAGTGAAGAAAAGGGAGCATGAATTTGAAGGGGTGACAAATACAGATATTTTAAACTTACCTGACCAACAAAATAACTTAATTAGAAATAAATGGTTTTTTTTAATTGCAAGAAAAATGGATTCAATTTCCTAAATTTTCTTTCTCGATCTGAAAAAAAAGAAAAAAAGTAGTAATATTTATCAATACATTTTAGAATACAGTACACATATTTTCATATTTAACAAAGTAATTTTTTGCCCTTTTTTTGCTGTTTTCAGAATATATTGAATTTCACTGAAAATATTGATATCAATTGCATTCATCACTTAACAGCGGGCAAAAAAATAAACAATCAGAAAGATTGTTTAAAAAAGCCCTGAATCTATCCTCAGTAAAAAATACCTTGATAGAAATGTAACATATATATTAAAAATATCTTCTAAGAACAATAACTATTTGCAATAAATAACGTCTGTAAATCTTGTTGCTTAAGCACATACACCAAAATAATATCTGTCAAAGAAGTCCACAATAGAAACAGTTACCTTTCCATGAGGCCAAATTGTAATTTTTAAACCCTTTTTAGGGGAAATATCCAATGGTAATTCAATAAAATCGAAATAATGGTTTCTTCAGATGCTGCAATTTGTATCTAAAATGTTGGTTTTAGAAAAATTAAGTAGGAATTTGGTAATTCTGCAGGTAAACGTTGCTTGAAAATCAATTGAGAATCATTACACAGTGTCCAGCCTTTTTCACATTTTAGATAAACTGTGTAATGACCAGAAGTTATAGAAGGTCCATCATGGAAAATTATTGCAACTGCAACAAAAGTCTTTCCTGATATTGACAATTGATTTCCTGTAAACTTCTTTATTAAAGTCTCCAATTTTGTTCCATCAGCTCTACAACGTTGCACCATTAAAATTATTTACTGTCCATATTTCTTTAAAAATAACGTTGATAACATTTCTGATTTACATTGAGAACATTCCATGTTGTGATTTGCATCTTTAACTAATGTACTAAAAGTCACTGATTTACTCTCTGGTAATGTTAAATATATGAACCTTTCAGAATCAACATTAGAGCTGCATGTGTTCAAACAGTTTTCGCAACAATGTTCCCATTTAGAAGAGAGACCAAACATATTTTCTATTTCTACCCCTTCATCTTCCAGTACCATAAGCATATACATTAAGAATTCCTGTGCATCTTGCTGGACATTTTGTGTAAACTGTGTACATCCAGAACATACATCTAAAAGATTTCTAACATCAGAAGCACTTTCTATTTTAGTTTTATCATTACTCAACTTTTCATAAAGGAAACTCAGCAGAGAACAAAATCTTTTTTCATGATTTAGTATTATCTGCTCTTGCAAACTTTCAAGATAAAATACAACATTCAGCACTACATTAGCGTAGCAGTTGACACCAGAGCTATTTTCAAAATGACAACCAACAACCTCTTCAACATTGTCCTTTTTCTTTTTGCGTGCAATCACATCACTCTCCTTTGGATTTCTGTTCTGTACATCCTCATTACAGATATTCTCAATTCTTCTTTTCCAACAAACAACACGTTTTTCAAACACAGGATACTGACCTAAATGAGGAGCATAGCTTCTTCTAAATCTATTATACTCCTTTACACAATTTGCATCAGCACTCACTTTTGAGTCATCAAAGTCTATCATGAATAAACCAGATAATGTTTTCACTCGTGACAAAGCAACATATGCCATACCTTCTTTAAACACACTAGATCCAATGTTTACAAAAGCACTATCTACAGTTAATCCTTGAGATTTGTAAATAGTTACAGCATATGCTAGAGAAAACGGAAACTGCTTCCTCCGTACATATAAGTCTTTCACAAACAAAAAACGAACTGAACAACGACTAATGTCTTTAACCTCTTCAATCTGATCAAATTTTATTTTTAAAAATTCAATTCCATCTTTTTTCTGGTAATTAACAAAACACACAACTTTACCCATAGCTCCATTCACTAAACTTTTTTCTACATTCAAATTACGTCTTAAAATTACTTGACAGTTCATATATACTTAAAGATACTTTTCTTAACCCACTGTTTTCGATATGTTTTTCTCTAGAGAATCCAATTTAGTTTTCAATTTGCCTGTCAATGCAATAGTTATTCCTTCATGGTGTATTTTGTCCACTGCTTCCATTTTCATAATCTCTTCATTTTCCAATTTCAAAAGTTCTTCATTAAATATAGAGCATTCATGTAGTGTTGGCATTAAGCAGATTACAGTATTTTTTTCGGCAATTTTCTTGTATATTTTCTCTGGAACTATTTGTTCTGTTGGAAACAAATTACATAGCAATCGACTCTGTAAAGCTTTTCTGCCATGTTCTGTGAGTAGTCCAATTCTGATATCTTTGAGAATACTTGCATAATCATCATCATTTGCTTGCTGCATATTGGTAATGAGTTCTTTGTACTCAAAGAATGACCAAATATTCACATTACCTATACTTCCTAATGACTTTTTCGTGTCTTCATGTGTAACAGTATTAAATACTGGTTGTCCTTTAACTGGAGTGAGCTGCAGTAGATCCCCAAAAACTATAACATGTTTTCCTCCAAATAACACTTTATAGTCTGTCTTTAGAATTTGCTGCATTCTTAAATGCACAAAGGCAGTTTGATACCATGCTTACCTCATCAATAATGAGAACTTTCATTTTCTTCAACAGTCTTGAAACTTCAAAACATGCTTCTCCTGTTAGCTTGTGGTATTCTATTTGGTTCTCATGCTCTACTGGTAACATTAGCAAACGATGTAAGGTAATTCCTTTTATGTTATATGCTGCAAACCCAGTTGGAGCAGTAACAACACAAGACAAAGTTGAATCAGTTGTTTTCTGTAGGTAGCTTCTAATTATTTTAATCAAGAAACTTTTTCCAGTTCCAGCTTGTCCACTCACATACATTCTGATTGGTTCAAATGCTGTGCATGAGCACTCTTTATTTTCATGTAGTAATCCATGATCAATTTGTTTTGTGACTTCTTCATAAATTTGTTGTTGTTCATCATTCAGTTGTTGTTCCAAATTTGGTAAGTCTATTAAATCTTCCTGAGCTTGATTCATAGCTGTTTCCACTTCAGTCATGGCTATTGCAGCTTCATTTTCTACGATTGGTTGTCCTAGGGGATCTTGACTGAGCGTACCAGAACTTTGACTGTCTTGAGAACTGTCTCTAGCTACTTCAGCTGCAATTGTAGCTTCTTGTTCAATTTCTTCATTTAACATTTGTACATAATTTGAGAAAGTACTGCATTCTATGTTATCTTTGCATGCATTAAAGGAATCTTCATAGCTCTGAAAATCTCCAAGTAATTCATCCTCTGAACGCCATGGTTTAAACAGCTGTATAAGTGCTAAGTAGTAAAATTCCTTTTTGCCAGTAGTGTCGCAACTCAGCTTCCGGTGATTAATCAAACTTCCTTTTGTTTGTTTCACCAAACATCCTTCCTCACCAATGACTTTATATTTTCCATTGTTGATGTCTTCTGTGGCATTCCGTTTATAAATGTAGTTCTGCAGCATTTCATAGAGACACATGTTCTCAAGATGATGACTTCTGTTTGGGTAATATGTGTCCAACATATTTGTTTTCAAAATGTCTGTACTTTCTGGTTCTTTCTCTGCTAAATATTCATTTTCTCGAATAGATTTCAGTACCCGATTTTGCATTCCTGCAAGGCCTAAACTTACCCAAATTATTCTTCTGGATTTGGAGTACAGACTTGCAGATGATAACCCATCTGAGCATTCGTAAGAGCCAATTTCTCGAAGCGATAACATCTTTAAACTGAAACTGTATAGCTTTTTACTGACAGTCTTCTCGTGAGAAATCTCTTCCCACATTTCTTTCAATTCCGTTTTCTCAGATTTAGTGATGTAAGATGTGACATACCGAGCAACAGCAATAGAATTGTCAGCTACATACTGAATATCCATGTTAGCATTCCACATGGATAAAATGACTGGGTTGTAGTCATTTATATATTTTGACTCTTCTTTTCTTCTTAGGTTGTAGGTATTTTGCGGAGATTTTCTTGTAATGGTATGTCGCACAGCTGACATAAAACTGTTTACTCTTCCTTTTGAAAGAACAGGTCTAGGAAATCCAAATCGACATTTTGTGTAGAATTTATCTTTACTCTTGTACTTTCGTCGACAGTATTTTCCACACCGATGACTTTGGAAACGTAAAACTTGCTCTTTTAAG
The DNA here is from genome assembly GCF_964204655.1 of Triturus cristatus. Taxonomy (NCBI): domain Eukaryota; kingdom Metazoa; phylum Chordata; class Amphibia; order Caudata; family Salamandridae; genus Triturus; species Triturus cristatus. The sequence goes on along the minus strand of NC_140594.1, from coordinate 535,201,780 downwards.
TTTTTTTCTTCTGTGCTTTTAGGTACAGCACATGTTGCATATTCTTCAATAAAAGATAAAACTGCATCATCAGAATCTGTTCCAAATGTTGGGGCATCCTTGATCCACAACAGCATATGAATATGAGGAGCACCTCTTGCTTGGTACTCTTTTCTCCAAAAGAAATCCACAACTTCTCCAAGAGGTGGATTTTTTTTATTGCAGATGAAGGACATCATAGCCTCAAATCTATGATTGAAATATCTGCAAACATTAACCGGATCCAATGAGCACAATTCTCCTGCTGTCTTGTATTGGATGTTTTCAATATTTGAATTTGCCTCTCGAAGAAAATCCAGTAAATCATCCCAAGCGTACTCAGCACAGCTTAGGGTAAGGAACCATGTAGGAGTTCCTAAATTCCGTAACATACATTTCAATTCTCCATGGCGTTGGTACGAATATTCATTAGTTCCACGCTGACAAGCCATCAGATTAATCAATTGAGATTCCAAATGATCATCTCGCTGTTGCACTTTGTTCATAAAATCCTTTGCAGACACATTATGTAGATGTACGCCAGTTTTTAAAATGTGATTTACTGCATAAGATAGTGCAGACAAGTAACTTTCAAATAAAAGATGGAACAAATAAGGAATACTTTGACGAAATCTTGGATCTTCTGCATATAATCCGATACTCAGAAGCAGGAATCTGTACTGGATGTTCATCATATCGTCCACCTTTTCCTGTAGGAAACAGCTGGGGAAATCAACGAGCTTCCAAGCTCTCCTCCCATACACTCACTGGAGTTCCTTTTGCTTTTTTCATCTGAAACAGATCAATAGTGTTTCCCATAACTTCTTTAGAATGAAGAGGATGTATGCTGAAATGTTCATAAATTTCTTCTTCTTTTGACTTATCCACTTTTTCAATTTGCCCAGTTGGTATTCCTGTGTCTGCTAGTAAAACTTCTTCATCTTCATCCATATAAATTGATTCATAATACTTATTATTTCTTTTCAAATATAAATTTGCTCTTTGTACTTTTCGTACATCTACTAGCTCCTGCCAAATTTTCTTATTCTTTGTAGGTACACCAATAACCAGAATAACTAATGGTTCAGTTTCCAAACTATCTGCATCAATTGTTTCAATATTTTTTTTCAAATCTAATGGAAAATAGACAACTCTTCCTTTTAAACCTCTTTGTAAATCTGAAGGAGGTAATTTACCTGTTTTGGGCTCCATACGAACTATAGTCTGAAACGAATGGACACATTGAATGAGTATAGACTCATACGTATTTAAATCACTAAGTTCTGCAGGAATACCAACCAATTCTAAATTATTATGTACAGCTCTAGCTGGCATTTTATTTTCTTCTAACTTGTTATAACAGTATTTACAAATACGCTGATCTTCACCCAAATCAAAACAATTTTCCAGAAACAAATATGTAGCAAAATTCTTCCACTCATAATTATTTTCTTTTTCACTTTTTTTGAGTATTATAATGGCTTCTCCGGCAACAAATACAAGTAATATTTGGTCTTTCATTAGAGATAATAATAAATCTTGTCATTTGATCTTCAAATGTTTTACTAACAGTGGGTTCTACATTCTCTTCCACATTTTCTTCAATAACTGTGTAATTTCCTGCACTTTCTTGTTCTGGACCAAAGTAACAAAACTCAATATCCTAACAAACCTTCTTCACATCTGATACAGATCCACGGAACAGAGCACTATTCAACTCATGTAACTTTAGTGCTGGACTTTTAGCAAAATACAATCTTCTCACAAACTTTCTCATTTCAGTATGATGAACTGCCAGCATCCTAAAATGGTGAAAAACACTTTGACAAACTTTCCTCGAAAGACAAGCCAGAGTATGTCCTTGCAAACCAGTATTCTTTCTCACTCTGCATGGATCTAGTCTTTGAAGCACCTTAATCTTCTGCTTTACACTTTTTTTACTATATTCTCTTAGAAAGTCACGTAATTTATCAATAGATTCTTGTCGTACAGTACAAATACTACTACAATTCCAAGTGTACACTGGGGCTTTAGGACGTTTCCCCATAACCTCATCAGCTAACACTTCTTCCTCCTTTCTTGGAATCATTTTCTCCTTTTCCATTACACAACCATCCTGAACTTCATAAGCTCGACCACTGGTGTCAACTGCATGCAACAAACTATTACTTTGAAGATAACTCTCTTCATTAAAAAATGGTTCAGTACTTGAACTATGCTTCCATTCTCCTAAGAACACTTTACAAAAGTTATTTTTTATCACTACTCTTTTCCTTTTGCTTTTTGACTTCATTACATTGACTATTTTATCTAATGTACGGATCCTGTTCAAAATTAAAATGAATAGTTTTCTTTTTAATTCCAAAGCCTTTCCAACAATTGATTCAATATGTTTCTTTTTCTTATAAAATTTAGCTTTCTTCCTATATTTTTTCACATCCTTTAGCAAATTGAACATCACTCTTCTCTGAATCATTTTTCTACGAATGTTCTGAAATTCTGTTTTTCTTTTTCAGTCATTCTTTTTTGCTTCTGATTGTACATTAGCATTTAGTATTTTCTGTCTATTGTCTTGTTGTTTTCTACTTGAAACACTATTTGCAGTAGATATATTTTTTACATTTTTCCATGTTTGAAGATATTTAAAAAAAAATCCTTAGTCTGCTTACCCGAAGACTTTTTCTTTTCTCCAACATGAGGATCTTCAACTAATTTTTGTTGTCCAGTTGTCTTCAAATATAGGTGTTTTTGCTGTTCTTTTCTCTTTCTTGATTTTATAGGCATGTTTAATTTATTTCACTGTTGTTCACCAATACCTAAAAGAAACTAAAAAAAAATACCTTGATGTAATTCAAATATATTACTATATTTTTTTTGAGCTTTTCAAATCCTATCATATGAGCTGCGCCTTTCCTACGAGTGCAAGTCTTACAGAACAAGAGCAACACAAATTAAATCTCTGACAACAATTCCTGTGTGCACACAGACTCATTTTGTGATTCTAGGCAGAAAACGATATTTGATTGGCAATTTCAAAGCACATTTACTACTGTGGTAGAGCAAATGATAATTTCTGTAACAGCCTGACACATTTTCCTTATAGTTTAGAGAGGCAGAAAAGAGCACATGTCCTAACAGCTACTTGAGACCATGAGCATGTGGAACCTGGGTGAGTGATTAGACTAGAGCGAAGGAAAGGAGCCTTGGTGATGTTGAATGTGTTAGCGTTACACACTGCTATCTGAAATACCACACAGTGCTGAATAGTAAGCATGGGAGTGCAGGAGAAGCAGCTGCCTGTGTGCTAAGAGTGTGTTTCTGGAGACTGTGTATTGTCAGATGCAAGAGAGATCTGCATGGATGCTTGCACAATTGCATGAAGACTGCAGAGATGTCTGTAAGAGTACATGTCATAAGGGTTAATTGGGCTTTTGAACATGTAGGAAGTACCTCACCCATTGCAGGAGTGGAAGGAAAATCTACCCTGTTGTTTTCAAATGCGTTAGCATTTGCCTCTCATTTGTGAGATATTGATTTGTGCTGAATGCTAGCCATCAAGGTTCAAGAAAACAAGCTGCCCCTTTCCTACGAATGCAAGTCTTACAGAACCAGACCAACACGAATTAAATCTCTGACAACAATTCCTTTGTGCACACAGACTCATGGTGTGATTCTAGGCAGAAAAAGATATTTGATTGGCAATTTGAAAGCACATTTACTACTGTGGTTTTGCAAGTGATAATTACTGTAACAGCCTGACACATTTTCCTTATAGTTTTAGAGAGGCAGAAAAGAGCACATGTCCTAACAGCTACTTGAGACCATGAGCATGTGTAACCTGGGTGAGTGAGTAGACTACAGCAAAGGAAATGAGCCTTGGTGATGTTGAATGTGTTAGCGTTACTCACTGCTATCTGAAATACCACACAGTGCTAAATAGTAAGCATGAGAGTGCAGGAGAAGCAGCTGGCTGTGTGCTAAGAGTGTGCTTCTGGAGACTGTGTATTGTCAGGTGCAAGAGAGATCTGCATGGACGCTTGCACAACTGCATGTAGACTGCAGAGATGTATGTAAGAGTACATGTGTGGTAAGGGTTAATTGGAGTTTTGAACATGTAGGATCTACCTCACCCATTGCAGGAGTGTAAGGAAAATCTACCATGTTGATTTCAAATGTGTTTGCATTTGCCTCTCATTTGTGAGATATTGATTTGTGCTGAATTCTAACCATCACAGTTCAAGAAAACAAGCTGCCGCTTTCCTACGAATGCAAGTCTTCCAGAACCAGACCAACATGAATTATATCTCTGACAACAATTCCTTTGTGCACACAGACTCATGCTGTGATTCTAGGCAGAAAACGGTATTTGATTGGCAATTTGAAAGCACATTTACTACTGTGGTAGAGCAAATGATAATTACTGTAACAGCCTGACACATTTTCCTTATAGTTTAGAGAGGCAGAAAAGAGCACATGTCCTAACAGCTACTTGAGACCATGAGCATGTGGAACCTGGGTGAGTGATTAGACGAGAGCAAAGGAAATGAGCCTTGGTGGTGTTGAATGTGTTAGCGTTACACACTGCTATCTGAAATACCACACAGTGCTGAATAGTAAGCATGGGAGTGCAGGAGAAGCAGCTGCGTGTGTGCTGAGTGTGTTTCTGGAGACTGTGTATTGTCAGATGCAAGAGAGATCTGCATGGACGCTTGCACAACTGCATGAAGACTGCGGAGATGTATATAAGAGTACATGTGGTAAGGGTTAGTTGGGCTTTTGAACATGTAGGAAGTACCTCACCCATTGCAGGAGTGGAAGGAAAATGTACCCTGTTGTTTTCAAATGTGCTAGCATTTGCCTCGCATCTGTGAGATGGTGATGTGTGCTGTATGCTAACCATCACAGTTCAAGAAAACAAGCTGCCCCTTTCCTACGAGTGCAAGTCTTACAGAACAAGAGCAACATAAATTAAATCTCTGACAACAATTCCTGTGTGCACACAGACTCATGGTGTGATTCTAGGCAGAAAACGATATTTGATTGGCAATTTCAAAGCACATTTACTACTGTGGTAGAGCAAATGATAATTACTGTAACAGCCTGACACATTTTCCTTATAGTTTAGAGAGGCAGAAAAGAGCACATGTCCTAACAGCTACTTGAGACCATGAGCATGTGGAACCTGGGTGAGTGATTAGACTAGAGCAAAGGAAATGAGCCTTGGTCATGTTGAATGTGTTAGCGTTACACACTGCTATCTGAAATACCACACAGTGCTGAATAGTAAGCATGGGAGTGCAGGAGAAGCAGCTGCCTGTGTGCTAAGAGTGTGTTTCTGGAGACTGTGTATTGTCAGATGCAAGAGAGATCTGCATGGACGCTTGCAAAACTGCATGAAGACTGCAGAGATGTATGTAAGAGTACATGTGATAAGGGTTAATTGGGCTTTTGAACATGTAGGAAGTACCTCACCCATTGCAGGAGTGGAAGGAAAATCTACCCTGTTGTTTTCAAATGCGTTAGCATTTGCCTCTCATTTGTGAGATATTGATTTGTGCTGAATGCTAGCCATCACAGTTCAAGAAAACAAGCTGCCCCTTTCCTACGAATGCAAGTCTTACAGAACCAGACCAACACGAATTAAATCTCTGACAACAATTCCTTTGTGCACACAGACTCATGGTGTGAGTCTAGGCAGAAAACGATATTTGATTGGCAATTTGAAAGCACACTTACTACTGTGGTTTTGCAAGTGATAATTACTGTAACAGCCTGACACATTTTCCTTATAGTTTAGAGAGGCAGAAAAGAGCACATGTCCTAACAGCTACTTGAGACCATGAGTGTGTAACCTGGGTGAGTGAGTAGACTACAGCAAAGGAAATGAGCCTTGGTGATGTTGAATGTGTTAGCGTTACTCACTGCTATCTGAAATACCACACAGTGCTAAATAGTAAGCATGAGAGTGCAGGAGAAGCAGCTGGCTGTGTGCTAAGAGTGTGCTTCTGGAGACTGTGTATTGTCAGGTGCAAGAGAGATCTGCATGGACGCTTGCACAACTGCATGAAGACTGCAGAGATGTATGTAAGAGTACATGTGTGGTAAGGGTTAATTGGAGTTTTGAACATGTAGGATCTACCTCACCCATTGCAGGAGTGTAAGGAAAATCTACCATGTTGATTTCAAATGTGTTTGCATTTGCCTCTCATTTGTGAGATATTGATTTGTGCTGAATTCTAACCATCACAGTTCAAGAAAACAAGCTGCCTCTTTCCTACGAATGCAAGTCTTCCAGAACCAGACCAACACGAATTATATCTCTGACAACAATTCCTTTGTGCACACAGACTCATGGTGTGATTCTAGGCAGAAAACGGTATTTGATTGGCAATTTGAAAGCACATTTACTACTGTGGTAGAGCAAATGATAATTACTGTAACAGCCTGACACATTTTCCTTATAGTTTAGAGAGGCAGAAAAGAGCACATGTCCTAACAGCTACTTGAGACCATGAGCATGTGGGACCTGGGTGAGTGATTAGACGAGAGCAAAGGAAATGAGCCTTGGTGGTGTTGAATGTGTTAGCGTTACACACTGCTATCTGAAATACCACACAGTGCTGAATAGTAAGCATGGGAGTGCAGGAGAAGCAGCTGCGTGTGTGCTGAGTGTGTTTCTGGAGACTGTGTATTGTCAGTTGCAAGAGAGATCTGCATGGACGCTTGCACAACTGCATGAAGACTGCGGAGATGTATATAAGAGTACATGTGCTAAGGGTTAGTTGGGCTTTTGAACATGTAGGAAGTACCTCACCCATTGCAGGAGTGGAAGGAAAATGTACCCTGTTGTTTTCAAATGTGCTAGCATTTGCCTCGCATCTGTGAGATGGTGATGTGTGCTGTATGCTAACCATCACAGTTCAAGAAAACAAGCTGCCCCTTTCCTACGAGTGCAAGTCTTACAGAACAAGAGCAACACAAATTAAATCTCTGACAACAATTCCTGTGTGCACACAGACTCATGGTGTGATTCTAGGCAGAAAACGATATTTGATTGGCAATTTCAAAGCACATTTACTACTGTGGTAGAGCAAATGATAATTACTGTAACAGCCTGACACATTTTCCTTATAGTTTAGAGAGGCAGAAAAGAGCACATGTCCTAACAGCTACTTGAGACCATGAGCATGTGGAACCTGGGTGAGTGATTAGACTAGAGCAAAGGAAATGAGCCTTGGTCATGTTGAATGTGTTAGCGTTACACACTGCTATCTGAAATACCACACAGTGCTGAATAGTAAGCATGGGAGTGCAGGAGAAGCAGCTGCCTGTGTGCTAAGAGTGTGTTTCTGGAGACTGTGTATTGTCAGATGCAAGAGAGATCTGCATGGACGCTTGCAAAACTGCATGAAGACTGCAGAGATGTATGTAAGAGTACATGTGATAAGGGTTAATTGGGCTTTTGAACATGTAGGAAGTACCTCACCCATTGCATGAGTGGAAGGAAAATCTACCCTGTTGTTTTCAAATGCGTTAGCATTTGCCTCTCATTTGTGAGATATTGATTTGTGCTGAATGCTAGCCATCACAGTTCAAGAAAACAAGCTGCCCCTTTCCTACGAATGCAAGTCTTACAGAACCAGACCAACACGAATTAAATCTCTGACAACAATTCCTTTGTGCACACAGACTCATGGTGTGAGTCTAGGCAGAAAACGATATTTGATTGGCAATTTGAAAGCACATTTACTACTGTGGTTTTGCAAGTGATAATTACTGTAACAGCCTGACACATTTTCCTTATAGTTTAGAGAGGCAGAAAAGAGCACATGTCCTAACAGCTACTTGAGACCATGAGTGTGTAACCTGGGTGAGTGATTAGACTACAGCAAAGGAAATGAGCCTTGGTGATGTTGAATGTGTTAGCGTTACTCACTGCTATCTGAAATACCACACAGAGCTAAATAGTAAGCATGAGAGTGCAGGAGAAGCAGCTGGCTGTGTGCTAAGCGTGTGCTTCTGGAGACTGTGTATTGTCAGGTGCAAGAGAGATCTGCATGGACGCTTGCACAACTGCATGAAGACTGCAGAGATGTATGTAAGAGTACATGTGTGGTAAGGGTTAATTGGAGTTTTGAACATGTAGGATCTACCTCACCCATTGCAGGAGTGTAAGGAAAATCTACTGTGTTGATTTCAAATGTGTTTGCATTTGCCTCTCATTTGTGAGATATTGATTTGTGCTGAATTCTAGCCATCACAGTTCAAGAAAACAAGCTGCCCCTTTCCTACGAATGCAAGTCTTCCAGAACCAGACCAACACGAATTATATCTCTGACAACAATTCCTTTGTGCACACAGACTCATGGTGTGATTCTAGGCAGAAAACGGTATTTGATTGGCAATTTGAAAGCACATTTACTACTGTGGTAGAGCAAACGATAATTACTGTAACAGCCTGGCACATTTTCCTTATAGTTTAGAGAGGCAGAAAAGAGCACATGTCCTAACAGCTACTTGAGACCATGAGCATGTGTAACCTGGGTGAGTGATTAGACTACAGCAAAGGAAATGAGCCTTGGTGATGTTGAATGTGTTAGCGTTACTCACTGCTATCTGAAATACCACACAGTGCTGAATAGTAAGCATGGTAGTGCAAGAGAAGCAGCTGGCTGTGTGCTAAGAGTGTGCTTCTGGAGACTGTGCATTGTCAGGTGCAAGAGAGATCTGCATGGACGCTTGCACAACTGCATGAAGACTGCAGAGATGTATGTAAGAGTACATGTGTGGTAAGGGTTAATTGGAGTTTTGAACATGTAGGATCTACCTCACCCACTGCAGGAGTGTAAGGAAAATCTACGATGTTGATTTCAAATGTGTTAGCATTTGCCTCTCATTTGTGAGATATTGATTTGTGCTGAATATGTAAGCCTCCATTTTACAACTATCTTTCTTTTCATATTGCCATTCTACTGAAAGACACCTTCTGAGTGCATCCAGATCTCCTTGAAAGATGTTCACATTGTGGATTGTAGGTCATAGCTATGTCTTCTGGAGTGAAAAGTATGCAGAAAAAAAGAGGTATTGTGAAAGACCTTGCTTTGCCAAATGTAGACATTAAGGGCCTCATGTAGGTAAATAAATTTTACCGGTTCTTAAATACCGAGCCGTACCGAATCGGTAAATTAGAATCGGTAAGTTATATGTAGGTAAAAATTCGGTAACAGTTACCGATTCGGTAACATTCGGTAAATACGAATCGGAATTCACCGATTCGGTAAATACCGAGGTGATAATTACCGATTCGGAAAATACCGAGGTGGTATCTACCGAATCGGAAAATACCGAGGTGGTATCTACCGATTCGGAAAATACCGAATCGGTACGTACGGATTCGGTAAATAACATTACATGACTTGACGAAACAGCTAATCCTGTGCAACGACAGCCCACCCAACCAGGAACTGCCCACACCCAGGCAGGTGTACACAATTAGCCGAAGTGGCCACACCCAGGCAGGTGTACATAATTAGCCGACCCTGGAGAGGCATGGAGTGCAGAGGAGAGGCAGGGAGCAGTTGCATGTGCGAGCGGGAAACGAACAGCATGTCCAGCCAGAGAACACAGAAAGACGGAGGGGAAAGGAGGAGGAAGCTCAAATTCAGCCCCAAGGAACTCCAGGTGCTGGTGGAGGAGGTGGTGAAGCAGCACCAGAAGCTGTTTGGGAGGCAATCCCTGCAAGTGCCTGAGGCCGAAAAGCGCAACATATGGCTGGCCATCCAGGCGCAGGTCAATGCTGTGGGAGTGACCCACAGGGACATTGAGGTCCTCAAAAAGCGCTGGTATGACCTGAGGATTGTGACCAAGAGGAAGATGGGCGACATCCAGAAGGAGGCCAGCCAGACCGGAGGTGGAACCAACAGGGCACCTGCCCTCACCGAACTGGAGGAGCTGGTGGCGGCCACACTCGAGCAAGAGAGCGTCGTGGGTCTTGGGGACGCCGACAGCTCTGCCAGAGCCGCAACACACCAAGGTAAGACGAAAGCACAGCAATGTAGCCTCCCCTACCCCTATCCCACATCCCCCATTGTGAAACGAGAATCACACTGCAGTCCACACGTGTCAGTGCAGACAGGCAATGCATTCCGGGAGATGTAGTCAGGGCAACACTAACCATGACGTAAATGTCACAGGGCAACAAGGCATGTCACGCACTCGAGGCACAAGGAGACAGAGGACAGATTGGAATGTGAAATGATTTATTGTGACGCTTGCAATGCAGCCCTTCGGGGACACTGAGCCAATGTTGTTTTTCTGTCCACAGATGTGACATCATGCAGTACAGGGCATGCTGCAGGGGAGACGGCACACCGGCCACAAAAATCACCTCTAGCCAGCACGAGTACAGACCAGGGAGCAGGCCCACTTGCAGCCGCACCACCTACGCAGCCAGCCTCGCCGCACACAGAGCCAGCATCACCTCACCGAGAGCCAGCATCACCACCACCAGAGCCAGCATCGCCACTCATGTTCGATTCACCGGCCACATCTCCGCTTGCAGGTGTGAGAATGAGGAGGCGTCCAGCAGCCAGGCTACGAGCCTTAGACACCTCGTCAGACGACAGCATGGGCCCAGAAGACCGCACCGGGCCCCAGGAAGGGAGCCATCCCACTGTGCCCCACACCTCACAGGCAGCACAGACGGGAGCAAGAGGGCGCCGCAGGTCGCGTGTCCAGAGTCCACCAGCACCCACTGACGGCCATGGTGTCTTCTTGGGGCTCGAGGGCCAAATGTTGAAGCAACAGCGCCTGCAATCAAAGGCAGTTATGTCAGTCCAGAGGCACATGCGGGTGATGAAGACAAGCTTAGTCAACATGGACACAAACATTGGCGGCATGGCTGCGGGCATTCGGGACATGTCCCAGTCAATCCAGCAGTTGTGCAGCAAATTAGATGCTGACATCGAAGCACGGCGCCGGGAACGCCAGCGAAGGGACACTACCAGCAGGGCACTCAACCGTCTGGCAACTGCGACTTCCCTACTTTGCCGGCGCTCTGTGACGATGCAGGAGGGCCTAACACAGTGCTGCAGCGACCTGTCTCGGGGGATGGTGCAGGTGACAAGTGCACTAGGGGTGCTATTGAGTAGTCAGGCGTCGACAACTGCTGCAGGGGATGCTGCGGAGAGCATCGACACCAGCAGCAGCATCACACCCCCCGTCCCCGAAGCACGCAGGAGCAGCAGGCGGCTTGGGGTTGGCTCTAGTGAGGATGCACAGGCCGTGCAATCCACCACTGCAGCGCGTATGCGCAAACATTGATGTGGCCCTGCTTATCCACTTGCCATTGGGTGACGTAACCCTGGACATACTCATTGTATAGATGGCATATTGCCAGATTGGCCTGTTCATGTGTTCATGGCGTGGTGCCACATTAAACTACGTCATGACTTCTCACAACTCGCTGTGTCCCCTCACTTACTCAGAAATAGTTGCATGTGATCTCTGCCCGTCTCTCTCTCCCATCGACTGCAGTTGGCACTCTAGCTGCGCTGCCCTCTGGCTGGCCTGACTCATCCTCGTTGTCCTCAAAATATGTTAGTTCCACATCTGTACCTTTTTTCGTGGCAAGGTTGTGCAGCATTGCACAAGTGGCAATTATCTTGCAGCAGGTGATGGGTTTGTACTGGCGTGCGCCTCCGCTCTTGTGGAGGCAGCGGAACCTGCTCTTCAGTAGTCCAAACGTGCGCTCCACCACATTGCGTGTAGATTTGTGGGCCACGTTGTATCGTCTCTCACTCTGGGTTGCTGGGTGTAGGTAGGGAGTGAGGATGAATGACCGGCATGCATATGCACTGTCGCCTGGATGAGTAAAAGGGAACCATCAGTTACATGCCTCTATACTCTCTGATTTGCAGGTTTCAAGGGGCGTCACTGTTACTTACCCAGCAGGTATCCCTCTCCGAATTCGCCGGCACTCAGTCGTGTGTAGATCCCACTATTCTGGAAGATGTAAGAGTCGTGGGTGCTCCCAGGAAACTTTGCAACAATATCTGTGATGATGTTCCCTGCATCACAGATCACCTGCACATTGATGGAGTGGGTGGACTTCCTGTTCCTGTAGATGTGCTCTGTATCAGCTGGTGGACAGATTGGGATGTGTGTACCATCAATACAGCCGATGACATGGGGGAACTGTGCCATGTGATAATAGTCTGTTTTTGTTTTCTGCAGTGCAGCCTGTGTGTTTGGGAAGCTTATGTAGTGGTGCATTCTCTGCATCATGGCATCCAGGAACTTCCTGAAGAAACGGGACAGTCAACTCTGGGATACACCACCCACCGCAGCTGTCACCACCTGATAACTGCCGGATGCCAGTAGATGTAGGCTGCAGAGCACCTGCACATGTGGTGGTATGGCGTGCGCCCTTCTTGTTGGCTGGTCCAGGAGTGGGTGCAGGTCCCTTATCAGGTCCATGATGGTTTCGGGGTGTAGCCTGTACCTCTCATGTATCTCTGCATCAGTCAGCTGGAATAGTGTGATGCGCTGTCTGTAGATTTGTTCCTCCCGTCGCCACACCCTCAGTCCTGCTGCCTGTAGACGTAGGCGCCTTGCAATGACGTACATGGCGGCCATGTTGTCCACGCTGTTGCATTTTGGGATTGCTTATGTGCATTGTTGATGGTTACCACCTGCTTTCCATCCGTGTTAATTACCGACTCTTATTTACCGATTTTCCTGGATTTCTTAATTACCGACTGCTCCTACATGTCATTTTAGATTTTTACCACTTCATATTTACCACTTCATATTTACCGATTCGTTAATTATGTATTCGGTAAATATGAATCGGTATTTTAGAATTCGGTAACTATGAATCGGTATTTACCGCCTCATATTTACCGAAAAGTGGTTTTTGGACTCCTACATCTCACTTGTCTGAATACCGGTCGGTAACGGCATATTTACCGAAAATCGTCCGTTACCGACCGGTATTTCGCTACCTACATGAGGCCCTAAATGGATTGGTCAGAGAGGGTTAAAGTGGCACCAATTAATGCCTTTGGTGAAATCCTTTCTACATCTCCCACAGCCTGACCTTATAATTGTGCACTGTGGTGGAAATGACCTAGGCACTTTAACTGGGGTAGGTCTGGAAATGCTTGTTAAGGACACCTTTGTGCAATTGATGTCACTTTTTCCACAAACTACCTTTGTATATTCTAATATATGCCAAAGGCAAAAGTGGAACTGGTCCAACCAATATTGTCCGCAGAGTGAGAAAGCAAGAAAGCACGTCAATAAGTCTGTTTCTGCTTTCCTCAGAGACTATGGTATGGGTTCTATATACCACAACAACTTGCGTTACAACATGCAAGGCATTTATAGAGGAGACGGTGTACATTTCACAGATGAAGGGAACAGAGTCTTCCTCTTGAACTTTAGACTCTGCATCGGTACTTACTTGTAGGTACAAAAAAACACTCAATGAACACAACGGCTCTTTTTAGAGCCAACCAACATCTAAACACTTAAATTTGATTTTTAATTCTATTTTTTTTATGAATTTATTGCCGCCGTGCGCACACCGTGCGTGCACCGTGCGCGCCGTGCGCGCACTCCGTGATATTTATTAAAAATGTTGGGGTTTTTTTGGGACCTAAGGGGTCTTTCATGGTCCCCCTGAGAAGGCCTCTCTACCCTGCCCCCTTTTAACGTTCTCCACTTGTGTTTTTAACTCTCTTCTGCCTCTAAAACTCAAAATGGCGGCTAGGGGTGCGCGCACCGTGCGCGCACCCCGGGATTTTTTGAAAAAAAATAAAATGGTTTTTTCACCCTTCGGGGTCCTTCAGGGACCCCCTGACAAAGGCTAGGGGGTCAGGAACTCTCTACCCTGCCCCCTTTTCACGTTCTCCATCTTTCTTCTTCCTTGTCACACACACAACACACAAAATGGCGGCCGACACTTCCTGATTTCGACCGATTCGAATGTTGACTGACATGTAACCACCAATCAGAATTACGCTCGCGCACGTTATGGTGCGCGCACCGTGCGCGCACGGTGCGCGGCTATAGATATTTATGTACTTTTAACTGCAATTTTCTCAGGAACTACTGAACAGATTGACACCATATATGCAAAAGGCACATGCCTGACCTCAGGACTACCTCTTTGCCAAATTTCAAGTAATTCTGTTCAGCCATTCAGGCTGTACCTTCGACTAAATGTCCTATGGGAAAATGCATGGGGAAAACGCGTTTGGGGACCCCCCTTTTTTCTCAGCCCCCGCTTGACGAATAACCCTGAGACTTTCAGGGTAGGAGCTGAGCGGAGCGCCCCATTAGTTTTGAAAAATTCACGAAGATAAGTCAACCGGCGCCAAATTTTCAGATTTCCTATGGGAACTCGGTCCTAACTATAACTATCTACTGGCGACCGCCAGTAGATAATATATATATATATATATATATTCACTGAAAAAACCATAGGTTTCACACATGTTATAGTTAGCGGAAATTTTACTGATAAAAAACCAGTGAAATTCCCCCGTTATAGTTAGTGCAGGCAACTATAACTCACGCGACCGCAATCCTCTGCTGATGCTAATACTGTATTTAGACACTTATTTGCCCATGTCTTCTTCCATACATTTTTAGCTATACATATATTACAAATATTTTTTTTTCATAAAGACACATATGTCATCAGCAGAAGATTGCGGTCGCGTGAGTTATAGTTGCCTGCACTAACTATAACGGGGGAATTTCACTGGTTTTTTATCAGTAAAATTTCCGCTAACTATAACATGTGTGAAACCTATGGTTTTTTCAGTGAATTTGCAAGGTTTTTTAAATGCTAATTCCTAACTATAACATGTGTGAAACCTATGGTTTTTTCAGTGAATTTGTACGTTTTTTTAAATGCTAAGTTACTTTACGCCATTCGTGGCGTGCGCGCCCACTTAACGCAGTTCGGTCGCCAGTAGGTAGTTATAGTTAGGACCCTGTTTCCATAGGAAATCCGCAACATTCTATTTTTGGAATAACTTTGGTGCCGGTCGACGAATCCTCGCGAAATTTTCAAAATAGGTGGGGCGCTACGCTCCGCTCCTACCCTGAAAGTCTCGGGGGGATTCGTCAAGCGGGGGCTGAGATAAAAGGGGGGTCCCAAAACGCGTTTTTCCCATGCATTTTTCCATATGACCTTTAGACACAGCTACAGCCCGAACGGCTGAACAGAATTACTTGAAATTTGGCAGAGAGGTAGTCCTCAGGTCAAGGAAGTGCCTTTTGTAGGTTTGGTGTAAATCTGTTCAGTAGATTCTGAGAAAATAGCCTTTAAATCAATATATATATCTGAGCCAGCTTACGGTGTGCTTACGGTGCGCTTAACGTACGCGTACGGTGACGTGCGCGAGCGCGATTCTGATTGGCTCTTAGATCTTAGTAAACATTCGAATCGGTCGAAACCAGGAAGCGGCGGCCGCCATTTTGTGTATTTCACTCAGAAAAAAAAGGGTGATAACTTGAAAAGGGGGCAAGGAAGAGAGTTACAGACCCCCTAACATTTGTAAGGGGGTCAAAGAAGGACAGAAAAGTACAAAGAAAACATTTATTGATTTTAAAAAAAATCGCGGGGTACGCGTACGGTAAGCTCACCGTACGCGTACGGTAAAAAAAAATAAAAAAATGAAATGAAATGCAGATTTAAGTGTTTAGATATTAGGGGGCTCTAAAAAGAGCCGTTGTGGTTATGAAGTGATTTTTTATTGGTACCTACAAGTAAGTACCGATGCAGAGTCTAAGGTTCAAGAGGAAGACTCTGTTCCCTTCATCAGTGAAGTGTACACCATCTCCTCTATAAATGTCTTGCATGTCGTAACGCAAGTTGTTGTGGTAAATGGAACCCATACCATAGTCACGGAGGAAAGCAGAAACAGATTTGTTGACGTGCTTTCTTGCTTTGTCAATCTGTGGACAAAAATGATTGGACCATTTCCATTTTTGCCTTTGGCATATGTTAGAAAACACAAAGGCAGTTTTAGGGAAAAGTGAAAACAGTTGTGCAAAGGTCTCCTTCATAAGCATTTCCAGACCTACCCCAGTCAAAGTGCCTAGGTCATTGCCACCACAGTGCACTATTATGAGGTCAGGGTGTTGGATTTGCATGAAGGATTTCACCAATGGCATCAATTGGTGCCACTTTAACCCTCTCTGACCAATCCATTTAATGTCTACATTTGGCAAAGCAAGGTCTCTCACCATATCTGTTTTCTCTGCATACTTTTCACTCCAGAAGACATAGCTGTGCCCTACAATCCACACTGTGAACATCTTCAAAGGAGAACTGGATGCACTCAGGAGGTGTAATTCAGTAGAATGGTAAAAAGAAATCAAAGACAGTTTGGAAATGGAGGCATACATATTTTTTTTTAAAAAAAATAACTGATTGGCTGTTTCATACCATTCTAGAATAAAAACTAGGCTGTATGTGTAAATTTATAGAAGCATGTTTTGTATTGGTACAGAAAAATGTGTTACCAAAGAACAGTACTATGGATTTGCTGTTAGGTTTGAAAAGTCAAGCACTCCTGCTCTTTGGAAATGAAACATTGTGTGGCGAACTTCTGACCTAACTCCACACAGCAGTGTTCCATGAGCTGTTGTTATGGTAGCAGGCAGAAGTCAAGTTGGGGGAAGGGTACTAGGCAAAAGTCAAGTTGGGGAAAGGGTACTTTTGGAAAAGGGTTGGTTTTCAACCAATCGAAATGTGTGATTACATTTGAAAAAAAGGGGGAAGCACTGAGATTTGAAATTAACATGTATATGTGTGGAAAAAGAGAGGGAAAGTTTGCCATTATCTGGTTCTGCTGAGAGGAGAGAGGTGAACAGAACAGAGATCCTGGCTCTGATAATCTGCTGTTTGAGTGCCACATTTCTTTTACAATTAACTAATTTTAAAGGTGAGTTTAGAGTTTGAGAGGGGATGTATATGGTAAATTAAGAAATGAATAATAGAATTGGAATTCCTTTTGTTGAAGTTGTGTTTATTATTTTCTGTTTTGGGAGAAATTTAAATGTGAGGAACATGTAAAATAATATGGACTATGTTTTCACGAAAATTTAAGGTGTACTGGTAAAAATAAGAAATACTTTAAGGGTTTGAGGTTGCACTCAGTAATGCAAATACATTCAGCATCAGTGAGGCTGGTTGCCCTTGCTGGAGTGTAGTGAGTCACCCAGGTTACACATGTTGCTGGTCTCAGAAAGCTGTTTGGTATTGCTCTGGTGATTTTACATTTGCATTAGATGGAAAGGGGGAGGTTTTTTTATGCAGAAGCAGACTCTTAGTACACAGGCAGCTGGTTATCCTGTGGAATCATGGATAGTATTCACAACCGAGTGGGGTTTGAGGTTTCAGTTAGTAATGCAAATACATTCAGCATCACTATGGCTGGTTGCCCTTGCTGGAGTGTAGTCAGTCACCCAGGTTACACATGGTGCTGGTTTCAAAAAGCAGTTTGGACATGTGCTGTTTTCAGAATCTGAAAAGTGGATTCAAAATGTGTCAGTCTGTAAAAGTGTTTATCACTTGCCAAAAAAAAGAGTAGTAAGTGTGCTTTCAAATTGGCAAAGAAATTTCGTTTTGTGACTAATATGAAAACATGACTCTGTGTGCAAATAGGAATTACAGGCAGAGATTTATTGCGTATTGCTCTGGTGATTTTACATTTGCATTAGATGTAAAGGGGGAGCCATTTTTTTGTATGCAGAAGCAGACTCTTAGCACACAGCCAGCTCCTTATCCTGTGGAATCATGGATAGTATTCACAACCGAGTGGGGTTTGAGGTTTCAGTCAGTAATGCAAATACATTCAGCATCACTAAGGCTGGTTGCCCTTGCTGGAGTGTAGTCAGTCACCCAGGTTACACATGGTGCTGGTCTTAAAAAGCAGTTTGGACATGTGCTTTTATCAGAATCTGAAAAGTGGATTCATAATGTGTCAGTCTGTAAAAGCACTTATCACTTGCCAAAAAAAAGAGTAGTAAGTGTGCTTTCAAATTGGCAAAGAAATTTCTTTTTGTGACTATTGTGAAAACATGACTCTGTGTGCAAATAGGAATTACAGGCAGAGATTTATTGCGTATTGCTCTGGTGATTTTACATTTGTATTAGATGGAAAGGGGGAGGTATTTTTTTGTGCAGAAGCAGACTCTTAGTACACAGGCAGCTGCTTATCCTGTGGAATCATGCATAGTATTTACAACCGAGTGGGGTTTGAGGTTTCAGTCAGTAATGCAAATACATTCAGCATCACTAAGGCTGGTTGCCCTTGCTGGAGTGTAGTCAGTCACCCAGGTTACACATGGTGCTGGTCTGAAAAAGCAGTTTGGACATGTGCTTTTATCAGAATCTGAAAAGTGGATTCATAATGTGTCAGTCTGTAAAAGTGTTTATCACTTGCCAAAAAAAAGAGTAGTAAGTGTGCTTTCAAATTGGCAAAGAAATTTCGTTTTGTGACTAATGTGAAAACATGACTCTGTGTGTAAATAGGAATTACAGGCAGAGATTTATTGCGTATTGCTCTGGTGATTTTACATTTGTATTAGATGTAAAGGGGGAGCCATTTTTTTGTGCAGAAGCAGACTCTTAGCACACAGCCAGCTGGTTATCCTGTGGAATCATGGATAGTATTCACAACCGAGTGGGGTTTGAGGTTTCAGTCAGTAATGCAAATACATTCAGCATCAGTAAGGCTGGTTGCCCTTGCTGGAGTGTAGTCAGTCACCCAGGTTACACATGTTGCTGGTCTCAGAAAGGTGTTTGGTATTGCTCTGGTGATTTTACATTTGCAATAGATGGAAAGGGGGAGCTATTTTTTTATGCAGAAGCAGACTCTTTGCACACACCCAGCTGCTTATCCTGTGGAATCATGCACAGTATTCACATCCGAGTGGGGTTTGAGGTTGCACTTAGTAATGCAAATATATTCAGCATCACTAACGCTGGTTGCCCTTGCTGGAGTGTAGTCAGTCACCCAGGTTACACATGTTGCTGGTCTCAGAAAGGTGTTTGGTATTGCTCTGGTGATTTTACATTTGCAATAGATGGAAAGGGGGAGCTATTTTTTTATGCAGAAGCAGACTCTTTGCACACACCCAGCTGCTTATCCTGTGGAATCAAGCACAGTATTCACAACCGAGTGGGGTTTGAGGTTTTAATCAGTAATGCAAATACATTCAGCATCACTAAGGCTGGTTGCCCTTGCTGGAGTGTAGTCAGTCACCCAGGTTACACATGTTGCTGGTCTGAAAAAGCTGTTTGGACATGTGCTGTTTTCAGAATCTGAAAAGTGGATTCAAAATGTGTCAGACTGTAAAAGTACTTATCACTTGCCAAAAAAGTAGTAGAAAGTATGCTTTGCAATTGGCAAAGAAATTTCGTTTTCTGCCTAATTTCAAACCATGACTCTGTGTGCACACAGGAATTGTTTTTAGATATTTAATTTGTGATGGTGTTATTGTGATTTTCACTTGTAGGAAAGGGGTACATAGTATTTTAAGATTTGAAAAGATCATAAAAAATGTAGTAATATATTTAAATAATATAAAGGAATTTTTTTTTAGTTTTTTTCAGGTATTGCTGAAGAGCAGTGAACAAAATTTAGGATGCCTACAAAATCCAGACTAACGAAAGACCACAAAAAAAACCTATATTTGAAGACAACTGGAGGACCTAAGTTAGTTGGAGATGCTCATGTTGGGAAAAAGAACAAATCTTCTGGTAAGCAGACAAGGTAGCTGCGTGAGCGCTCTGCGCGCATTTGCTCTCACCTTCGTGATTTTTAACAACTTTTGTGTTTAATTTGTTTGTATACCTGCTTTTAGACAGCGCCCTTCACTTGCACCATAATTGGCCCCCGCACTGCCGTTTTGGCGGATTTGGCTCTGGGGTGGGTGACCTGTCCGTTTTGGCCGCCATTTTGGAGTGGGGTGTGTGGATAGAGGTGTCTCTACCCTCCAGCGCTTCAGTGCGCAGGAGCAGCCTGGGAACACCTACTTAAAGCTCCTCCCCTAGCGCAGCGGGATCACGCAGCGAGCGTGTCCTCGCGTGGCCGGAGTCGTGCCAGAGTCCTGCCCGTCTGCGCCCGTCCGCGCTAAGGACGCGCTGGACGTCGCGGTACTCTGTGTAAGGACTATTATACCATCCTGGGTCCACCATGCTGACGTACTCGCGGGATTGCCTGTTTGCCATCGGTCAGGTAAGCCGCTGTTGCACCCTTCCACCGGTACACCCATTGCGTGGCCCATATCATTGCCCTTGTAATGGGTGGGCTCTCGACTCTCCGCATCCTCTCCCACGGTTTATTTCCTCGGAGACCCGCCGTACTACAGACACTCCTACTACTCTGAAGATCCTGAATTTAAACGTCAGGTCTGCGCTGAAACACTATCAGCATATCTATGACCTCATTGAGGAGGAAGCTCCAGACGTATTTGCCATGACGGAAACATGGCTACAGGACGCTGATACCGCTATTACCAATCTAGCCTGCCCACCCGGCTATTCTATGTACACCTTGAATAGGCTGTCCAGGGGTGGAGGTATCGCGTTAGTGGTAAAATCTATCTACCTTTGCGTCTGGGGTGCCCTAAACATCTCCGGGTGTGAAAGTGCCATGTTCAAGGTCTCTGTCAGCCCTGAGTTTACCCTGTCCGGGATGGTCGTCTATCGCCCACCCGGCAGTGATGTGGCGTTTAGAAATGCTTTCCCTGACACTGTTGGCCCTTTGGTCGCCGACTGTGCCAACTTTTCTATCATGGGTGACCTAAACCTACATTTCGACACCCTCTCTGGCCTGACAGTGCGTTCCATCTCTTCTGACCTGGAGGCCTTTCAACTTCCCCAGATGGTTTCCCAGCCTACCCATCTGGGGGGGCATATTTTGGATCCCCTGTTTACCAATCTGTTGGGGATTCAAATTACCTCTGTCTCTCCGGTGGAATGGACAGACCACTTCTTGGTGTCCATCCTCTGCACGGTCTCGGCCACTCCTTCCATCTCTACGGCTAGACGGGTTCAGAAGAGGGCTTGGAAAAAGCTTCGGCTAGAGGACTTTCATCGTCTTCTATTAGAGGAGCCGCTGGGCCCTTTGATGGATGTGGAAAGGGGGTATGACCTCTTCTGTTCATGGATAACTAGGGCCTTGGACTCTCTGATACCCATCGCTTCAACTAAAATCAATCCCAGAGAGTCGAGTCCCTGGTACGATGGCACTCTCCGGGCCCTAAAGGGTGCCTGTAGACGAGCAGAGAGGGCTTGGAGGAAAACCTATGGGGCTGATCTAAAAGCTGCATACGCCAAGTCCGTTAAGCTCTACCATCGAGCTATCTGCCGAGCCCGTGCGGCTTTTTATGCCACCGAATTCCGGAACAGTCCGAATCCGTCAAAAGCTATCTTTAAGGCCGTAAAAGATCTCACAGTGAAGCGGACTACCTCTACGACCGTGAGCTCCCTTTCCCATTGTGAATCCCTTGCATGTTACTTCTTGGGGAAGGTCCAAGCTATATATAGGACATTCCCTAGCATAGGGTTCACTGAGGAAAGTATAAATGGGGTCCACCATCAGACTACACTGCTTGTTTTCCCCCCCCTCACCTTGGATGGTTTTGACAAACTTGCGCTGCAAGTCAAATCTGGGTCCCCATCCGATCCAGTAAGGCCTGCTCTCTTCCGAGACCAAGCTTTTATGGGGCGTACAGCCGTATGCTCCCTTGTCAACCTCTCCTTGGAAACGGGAATTGTTCCATCTAAGTGGAAACAAGCTGTGGTGTCCCCGATCATTAAAAAGCCCACCCTGGACCCTTCCAAGCCTGAAAGCTATCGCCCCATCTCGTTGTTACCCTGGCCAGCCAAGATCACGGAGGCCCACGTCAACCTGGCCCTGTCTGAACATCTGACTCGGACCAATGCCCTCGACCCCACACAAAACGGATTCCGTGCTGGGCACAGTACGGAAACTGCGCTACTTGTGATGGTGGAACATCTCCGGGCAAGGTTGGATGCTGGTCAAACGGCGGCGCTTATTTTGTTAGATCTTAGCGCCGCCTTTGATACGGTAGACCACAGCATCCTCCTGCGTCGGCTCGAGGAGACTGGCATTGGCGGTCAGGTGTTGCAATGGTTCCGCTCCTTTTTAGATGACCGCTCCTTCTGTGTTGCCATCCCTCCCTTCAAGTCCAACTACCAACCACTGGCCATGGGGGTTCCGCAAGGGTCCTCGCTGAGTCCCACGTTGTTCAATCTTTACGTGAGACCGCTGGCTGATGTCGCTAGGCAGTGGGGCCTTACTTTGGTCTCATATGCTGACGACACTCAGCTGGCGGTTACTCTCAGTGGGGATGCGGAGATTGAGGCCCCCAGGTTTCAGTCCGGACTGAAGGCGGTGGCTAGCTGGCTGACAGGCAATTGCCTTCAGCTAAACGCCACTAAAACAGAGGTGATGGTCGTCGGGAAGGGAGTGGAGCTGTGGGGTGACCACTGGTGGCCCTCAGAGTTGGGACCTACTCCGATCCCGGTATCGGAAGTGAAAAATCTGGGGGTATGGCTGGATGCGGGCCTCTCCTTTGTAGGCCATACTAAAAGAACCGCGGCCTGTTGTTTCGGTCTCCTGAGGGGATTGAGACCTGTTCTCAAGTTCTTTGACGCCCCGACCAGGCAGCTGGTGATCCAGGCTACTATCATCTCCCGCCTGGATTACGCCAGCTCTCTCCTGGCTGGGGCTAACCAGGCTGAACTAACCCGCTTACAACGGGTTCAGAATGATGCGGCGAGGGCGATTGTTGGCTTGCCCAGATTCTGCTCAGTGACAGGTGTCCTTCGCTCCCTACACTGGCTTCCGGTCAGGAAGCGCATCTTCTTTAAGGTTTTGTGCCTTGCTTTTAAAATCTTGAGAGGTACAGGCCCGGAAATCCTGTCGAGTTGTCTGTCTGTGTATGTCCCTGCCCGTAGCCTTCGCTCTCAGGGTCTGGCCCTTGCGGTGGTTCCCAGATTCAGGCTTAGCCGCATGGGAGGCCGCTCGTTTAGGGTAATGGCTGCGTCAGCATGGAACTCCTTGCCTGTTGAAATCCGCTTGCTGGAGGACCTTCTGACCTTTCGGAGGGCTATAAAAACCTTCTTGTTTTAGCTGTTTCTTAGTTTCTGTTTTTAGCCTGTGGTTGTGTTACGTGCTACCTTGTCTCTGCGCCAGGACGCTCCTTGGCTGGAGTATCTGTGCGCACAATAAATAGTCGTAACATAACATAACATAACATAACAAAAGATTTTTTAAAGAACATCTTCAAAAAAAGGAAAAATGTACAAAATGTCTGTACTGGAAAGAATGTTTTCAATAGAAAAAAACAGGAAAAAATTGAGAATTTAGTTAATGCAAATATACCTTCTGCAACAATACAGATTAACTTAAACAGAAAAACAGCGTTTAAAGAGATACGTAGAAAAATGTTTCAGAGAAGAGTTATGTCCAATTTGATAAAGGATGTGAAGAAATATAAGCAAAAGGCAAAATATTACAAGAGAAAAAAAGAAATTGAAGCCATTGCAGCAAAGGCATTAGAATTAAAAAGGAAACTATTCATTTTAATTTTGAATAGGATGCGTACATTAGATAAAATGGTTAATGTACTGAAATCACAAAGCAAAAGGAAAAGAGTAGTGAACAGAACAAACTTTTGTAAAGTGTTTTTAGGAAAATGGATGCATAGTTCAAGTAGTGAACCTTTTTTTAATGGAGAGAGTTATTTTCAAAGTAATAGTTTGCTGCATGCAGTTGACACCAGAGGTCGTGCTTATGAAGTGAAAAATGGTTGCATAATGGAGAAGGAGATAATGGTTCCAAGAGATGAGGTACAAGTGATGGCGGATGAGGCTATGGGGAGACGTCCTAAAGCCCCAGTGTACACTTGGAATTGTAGTAGTATTTGCACTGTGCGTCAGGAATCTATTGATAAATTTCGTGAGTTTCTAAGAGAATATAGTAAAAAAAGTGTAAAACAAAAGATTAAGGTGCTTCAAAGTCTAGATCCATGCAGAGTGAGAGAGAATACTGGTTTGCAGGGTCATTCTCTGGCTTGTCTATCTAGAAAAGTGTGTAATAGTGTTTTCCATCATTTTAGGATGCTGGCTGTTCATCATACTGAAATGAGAAAGTTTGTGAGACGGTTGTATTTTGCAAAAAGTCCAGCAATAAAGTTAGATGAATTGAATAGGGCTCTGTTCCGTGGATCGGTATCAGATGTAGAGAAGGTTGTTGATGAAATTCAGTTTTGTTACTTTGGTCCTGAACAAAACAGTGCAGAAAAGGACACAGTAAATGAGGAAGAAGTGGAAGAGAATGTAGAACCCTCTGTAAGTAAGACATTTAATGATCACATAACAAAATTTGAAAAAATCTCTAATGAAAGACCAAATATTACTTGTATTTGTTGCCGCAGAACTCATTATAGAAAACAAACTAGGAATGTTGATCTCTACAGAAAGAGTGAAAATGAAGATAATTATAAGTGGAAAGATTTTGCCACATATATATTTCTAGAAAATTGTTTTGAATTGGGTGAAGATCAGCGTATTTGTAAATACTGTTACAACAAGTTAGAGGAAAATAGAATGCCGACCAGAGCTGTACATAATAATTTAGAATTGGATGCTATTCCTGCTGAACTTTCTGAATTAAATACATATGAGTCTATACTTATTCAAGACCATAGTACGTATGGAGCCCAAAACTGGTAAATTACCTCCTTCAGATTTACTGAGAGGTTTAAAAGGTAGAGTGGTGTATTTGCCCTTGGATTTGAAAAAAAATATGGAAACTATTGATGCGGATACTTTGGAAACTGAACCATTAGTTATTCTGGTTAATGGTGTACCTACAAAGAATAAGAAGATTTGGCAGGAGCTGGTAGATGTACGGAAAGTACAAAGAGCAAATTTGTATTTGAAAAGGAATAACAAATGGTATGAATCAATTTATATAGAAGAAGAAGAAGAAGATTTGCAAGAAGACACAGAAACATCAACTGGACAAATTGAAAAAGTGGACAAGTCAAAGGAAGAAGAAATTTATGAACATTTTAGCATACATCCTCTTCATTCAAAAGAAGTTATGGGAGACAATATTGATCTGTTTCAGATGAAGAAAGCAAAAGGAACTCCCGTGAGTGTATGGGAGGAGAGCTTGGAAGCTCGATGTTTTCCCCAGCTGTTTCCTAAAGGAAAAGGAGGACGATACGATGAACGTCCAGAACAGATTCCGGCTTCTGAGTATCGGACTACAAGACTATATGCTGAAGATCCCAGATTTCGACAAAGTATTCCTTATTTGTTCCATCTTTTATTTGAAAGCGACTTGTCTGCACTATCTTATGCAGTAAATCACATTTTAAAAAGTGGAGTACATTTACATAATGTGTCTGCTAAGGATTTTATGGAGAAAGTGCAGCACCGAGATGATCATTTGGAAACACAACTGATCAATCTGATGGCTTGTCAGCGTGGGACAAATGAATATTGGTACCGACGCCATGGTGAATTAAAATGCATGTTACGGAATTTAGGAACACCAACATGGTTCCTTACCCTAAGCTGTGCTGAGTACGCTTGGGATGATTTACTGGATTTTCTACGAGAGGCAAATTCAAACATTAAAAACATCGAATACAAGACAGCAGGAGAACTGTGCTCATTGGATCCGGTTAATGTTTGCAGATATTTCAATCATAGATTTGAGGCTATGATGTCCTTCATCTGCAATAAAAAAAATCCACCTCTAGGAGAAGTAGTGGATTTCTTTTGGAGAAAAGAGTACCAGGCAAGAGGTGCTCCTCATATTCATATGCTGTTGTGGATCAAGGATGCCCCAAAGTTTGGAACAGATACTGATGAAGCAGTGTTATCTTACATTGAATAATATGCAACATGTGCTATACCAAAAAGCACAGAAGAGAAAAAGTTAAAGGAGCAAGTTTTACGTTTCCAAAGTCATCGGTGTGGAAAATACTGTCGACGGAAATACAAGAGCAAAGAAAAATACTACACTAAATGTCGATTTGGATTTCCTAGACCTGTTCTTTCAAATGGAAGAGTAAACAGTGTTATGTCATCTGTGAGACATACTATCACAAGAAAATCACCTAAGAATACCTACAACCTAAAAAGAAAAGAAGAATCAAAAAATATAAATGACTACAACCCAGTCATTTTATCCATGTGGAATGCTAACATGGATATACAGTATGTAGCTGACAATTCCATTGCTGTTGCTCGATATGTAACGTCTTACATTACTAAATCTGAAAAAACTGAATTGAAGGAAATGTGGGAAGAGATTTCTCACGAGAAGACTGTCAGTAAGAAACTGTACAGTTTCAGTTTAAAGATGTTATCGCATCGAGAAATTGGATCCTACGAATGTTCAGATAGGTTATCTTCTGCAAGTCTCTACTCGAAATCAAGAAGAATAGTTTAGGCCTTGCAGCAATGAGAAATCGGGTACTGAAATCTGTTGGAGAAATTGAATATTTGGCCGAGAATGACCCAGAAAGTACAGATATTTTGAAATCAAACATGTTGGACACATATTATCCAAAAAGAAGTCATCATCTGGAGAACATGTGTCTCTATGAAGTGCTGCAGAACTTCATTTATTCACGGAAAGCCGCAGAAGACATCAACAATGGAAAATATAAAGTCATTGGTGAGGAAGGATGTTTGGTGAAGCAAACAAAAGGAAGTTTGATAAATCACAGGAAGCTGAGTTGCGACACTACTGACAAAAAGGAATTTTACTACTTGGCTCTTTTACAGCTGTTTAAACCATGGCGTACAGAGGATGAACTACTGGGAGAATTTCAAAGCTATGAAGATTCTTTTAATGCTTGCAAAGACAGCATACAATGCAGTACATTCTCAACTTATCTGCAAATGTTAAATGAAGAAATTGAACAGGAAACTACAATTGCAGCTGAAGTAGCTAGAGACAGTTCTCAAGACAGCCAAAGTTCAGGAACACTCAGTCAAGATCCCCTAGGACAACCAATCATTGAAAATGAAGCATCAATAGCCATGAATGAAGTGGAAACGGCTATGAATCAAGCTCAAGAAGAATTTATAGACTTACAAAATTTGGAAAGACAACTGAATGAAGAGCAGCAACAAATTTATGAAGAGATCAGAAGCAAAATTGATCACGGATTTCTACATGAAAAAAAAGAGTGCTCATGCACATCATTTCATCCAATCAGGATGTATGTAAGTGGACAAGCTGGAACTGGAAAAAGTTTCCTAATAAAAGTCATCAGAAGCTACCTACAGCAAAAAACGGATTCTACTTTGTCTTGTGTGGTTACTGCTCCAACTGGGTTAGCAGCCTATAACATAAAAGGAATCACCTTACATCGTTTGCTAATGTTACCAGTGGAGCATGAGAACAAAATACAATACAACAAGCTAACTGGAGAAGCATGCTTGGAAGTTTCAAGAGTATTGAAGAAGATGCAAGTTCTCATTATTGATGAGGTGAGCATGGTATCAAACTTAATGCTTGCCTTTGTGCATTTAAGAATGCAGCAAATTCTAAGGACAGACTATGACGTGTTATTTGGTGGAAAACATGTCATAGTTTTTGGGGATCTTCTACAACTTACTCCAGTTAAAGGACAACCAGTGTTTAATACTGTGACACATGAAGACACAAAGAAGTCATTGGGAAGTATCGGTAATGCAAATATTTGGTCCTTCTTTGAGTACAAGGAACTTACTACTAATATGAGGCAAGCAAACGATGAAGAATATGGAAGTATTCTGAAAGATATCAGAATTGGACTACTCACAGAAGTTGGCAAAAAAGCATTACAGAGTCGGCTGCTACATAATTTATTTCCAAAGGAAGAAATAGTTGCAGAGAAGATATACAAGAACATTGCAGAAAAGAAAAGTGTCATCTGCTTAATGCCAACTCTACGTGAATGCTCAATATTCAATGAGGAGCTTTTAAAATTGGAAAAGGAAGATATCAGGAAATTGGAAGCAGTGGACAAAATTGAGGATGGAAGAATTACTATCACATTAACAGGCACACTGAAAAATAAATTGGATTTATTAGAGAAGAACATTTCCAAAACAGCTGGATTAGAAAAAAATCTATATGTTTGCATGAACTGTAGAGTATTTTTAAGGAGAAATTTGGATGTTGAAAAAGGTTTAGTTAATGGAGCCATGGGAAGAGTTGTGGGTTTTATTAATTATCAGAAAAAAGATGGAATTGAATGTTTAAAAATAAAATTTGATCAGATAGAAGAAGTTAAAGACATTTGTCGTTGTTCAGTTCGTTTCATGCTTGTGAAAGACTTATATGTACGTAGGAAGCAGTTTCCGTTTTCGCTAGCATATGCTGTAACTATTCACAAGTCTCAAGGATTGACTGTAGATTGTGCTTTTGTGAACATTGGTTCAACTGTGTTCAAAGAAGGTATGGCTTATGTAGCTTTGTCACGAGTGAAAACATTATCTGGTTTATTCATGATAGACTTTGATGACTCAAAAGTTAGTGCTGATACAAATTGTGTAAAGGAGTATAATAGATTAAGAAGAACCTATGCTCCTCATTTAGGTCAGTATCCTGTGTTGGAGAAACGTGTAGTTTCTCGTAAAAGGAGAAATGAGAATATCTGTAATGAAGATGTAGAGAGGAGGAAAAAAAAGAGGAGTGATGTAATTGCAAGCAAAAAGAAAAAGGAAAATGAAGAAGAGGTTGTAGGATGTCATTTTGAAAATAGCTCTGGTGTCAACTGCTACGCTAATGTAGTGCTGAATGTTGCATTTTATCTGGAAAGTGTGCAAGAGCAGATAATAGTAAATCAGAGAAAAAGATTCTGTTATGACTTGAGTCTCCTTTTTCAAAAGCTGAGTAATGATAAAACTCAAATAGAAAGTGCTACTGAAATTAGAAAACTTTTAGATGTATGTTCAGGACGAACACAGTTTTCTCAAAATGTACAGCAAGACGCACAGGAATTCTTGATGTTTTTTCTTCAGGTACTGGAAGAAGAAGGGGTTCCCATTGAAAATTTGTTTGGTCTCTCTTATAAATGGGAACATAGTTGTGAAAACTGTTACAATACATGTGGCTCTAATGTTGATTCTGAAAGGTTTATTTATTTAACATTGCCAGAAAGTAAAACAGTCACTTTTGCTAAATTAGTTAAAGATGCTAATCATAACATGGAATGCAGTGAGTGTCAATCTGAAATGTTTTCAACGTTAATTTTAAAGGAATACGGACAATATGTAATTTTAATGATGCAACGATGTAAAGCTGATGGTTCAAAATTGGATACTTTAATAAAGAAGTTTACAGGACAGCAATTATCAATTTCAGGAAAAACTTTTGTAACAGTTGCAATAATTTTCCATGAAGGACCTACTGTTACTTCTGGACATTACACAGTTTATCTTAAATGTGAAAAAGGCTGGACACTGTGTAATGATTCCCAATTGATTTTCAAGCAAAGTTTGCCTTTTGATTTAGCAAATTCCTATCTAATCTTCCTGAAACCTAAATTTTAGAGAGACTTGGCAAGATGTGTACAAAACAATTTTACCATTTTATTGGATTACCATTGGAATATTCTAAAAAACTGATTTTTCAAATTATCATTTGGCCTAATGGAAAGGTAACCAATTGTAATGTGGACTTTTTAAATTTTTAATGAAACTTTGGAAAACCAAAAATTTAGACAAAATCGGTAACATCTGCACAATTTAAATTTTGGAATGTTATTGGATTGCCATTGGAAATTTATTCAAAAAAGATTTTTAAAATTACTATTTGGCCATGAGGAAAGGTAAACAATTGTATTGTGGACTTATTTAATTATTAATTAATCTTTCGGAAACCAAAATGTTACAGAGAATCGGTGAGATCTGTACAATTTAAACTTTAGAATTTTATTGGATTACCATTGGAAATTTAATCAAAAAAGAATTTTAAAATTACTATTTGGCCTAAAGGAAATGGAACCAGATGTATTGTGGAGTTATTTGAGATATATTTTTGTGATTATACTTCTGAAACAAAAATGTCAGACGGTATTTTAAAGAAATAAGTATTGATATTAGTTGATATTTGTTTAGAATATTATGCATTTCTATAATGTTAAGTTTAAGTTAAAAGAGATTCTGGGCTTTTTTTATACAATCTTTGAGATTGTTATTTTTTTTTTGCCCGCTGTTAAATGATGAATGCAATTGCTTTCACAATTTATAGTGAAATGCAATATATTCTGAAAACAGCAAAAAAAAGGCAAAACATTTTTGGGGAAAAATATGTAAATACGTGTACTGTGTAATATATTGATTTATTAAATATTCATACTTTTTTCTTTTTTTTCAGATTGTGAAAGAAAATTTTCAAAAAAAACCAACCATTTTTTCAAGTAATTTCAATTACATTTTAATTAAAAATTAAATTGTTGGGTGGGACAGGTAACTGAGAAATTAGAAGGTCTCTTTCTTCCACTTTATCTCAAAAAGATTTTTAGTATTTAGTTATTAATTCCTCAAGGATCTTGAGATGTGGTAATTGATTTTTAGTGTTTTAAAAAAAAAAAAAAAAAATACGCTTACCGTACGCGTACGGTAAAAAAAAAAAAAAAAGTTTTAAATAAAAAATAAAAAAAAGTTGAGAGGTAAGGTTGGCTCTTAAAAGAGCCGTTGTGTTCATGCAGGGACAGAGGAAAGGAAGTATGGGAACATTAGCTGGTTGGACATTTGTGCTGATCTATTTTGTTGTTAATGAGGGAAACACTGGTCTCCCTATGAACAATTAGATCATGGCAAAATGAACACCGCATAGTAACCCTACCAAACCGAGGGTTCGTTTCCAGAGGTTCTGAAAAAGGTGATTGTGCCCCCACAGATGAAGGGCTCAGCTGAGCTTCCGAAGAAGGACTCGGCTGAGCTGCTGTGGATGTGCTTGCTCGACTTACTGAAGGGTTGCCCCTAGTATGTCGTGCATGTGTCCTAGGATGCACATCCTCAAGGTGTCTCAACATAGTGTGATTCCCAAAGGAATACTTCTTGTTGGGATTACCTCGCGAAAGTACACGCTGGCACAGCTTGCAAGTCACCAAGGCAGCATTGACTTTTTTCTCACCCTCTGGAAAACTGAAATACTCCCATATGAAAGAGCTCTTCTGTTTCCTCTTTCTCTGCCTGATGGTGGTGCTGCTAGCCTCACTCTCAGCAGAAGAGTGCTGGTCTGCCATCGTATCACAAAGACAAGTCAGCTCCTTCTCCTAAGGGATCACAAGCAGAAATGAGGGGAATGGGTGTGGTGTAGGAGAGTTCTAGAACTGAAAGTAGTTTCAACCAATCAAAAGTTGTGTTTCATGATCACATGACCCACCGTGCGCGTACGTTACACTTACGTTACGCTTACGGTGCGCTTACGGTGCGCTTACGGTAAAAGTGCGCATGCGCGTAAAAAAGACACGCGCTCGCGCGCATGCGCAAAACAGTCACTCCACAACACTTCCGCGTAACGTGCGCGTGTAGCGTACACGCCTACGCGCCCCACGCACAGTACGCGCGGCTACGCAAATTGCGTAACTATACGCAAACAGAGTAGATAAATTACGGACATTGCGTAAACCGTGCGCTTACCGTACGCTTACCGTACACGTACTAAAAAAAAAAAAAATATATTTTCTATGTTATACTAATATATCTTACCTGTTTGGTAAAAAAAAAAAGAGAAAACTTGATATATTGCATAGTTTTTTTAAAAAAAACATAGTGTTTTAAGAGAATAAAAAGTTTTAAAAAAACTTGTTTTTTTTAAAAAAAAAACACATTTAAGATAAGAATTTATAATAAAAAAATCATACAAAATCAATAAAAAAAATATGGGAATCACATATGTTATAGGTAAGAATTAGCATTTAAAAAACCATACAAATTCACTGAAAAAACCATGGGTTTCACACACGTTATAGTTAGAAATTAGCATTTAAAAAACCTTGCAAATTCACTGAAAAAACCATAGGTTTCACACATGTTATAGTTAGGGATTAGCATTTAAAAAACCTTGCAAATTCACTGAAAAAACCATAGGTTTCACACATGTTATAGTTAGGAATTAGCATTTAAAAAACCTTGCAAATTCAGAGAAAAAACCATAGGTTTCACACACGTTATAGTTAGCTGGACATTTCTAGGGGTGGGCGGAATTTGCGGAATTAACCTTCGCAAATTATCGCGAGAATGTTTAAAATTATCGCAAACAAGCAGAAATATCGCGAAGATGCGGAAGTTTTTTTCCGGCATGTTCGCGAGATTTTCTGCATGGTTGCGGGTCGCCAACTTACCCATGTGGTTGCTTGCGGGCGTGGCCATCTTGTTTTGAGTTGTTCTCGCGGTGCATGATCGCGAGAAGAAAGACGTGATCGCGCGACGCATGACGTCACTGCGGGCGCGAACTGTCGCGAGACAGCGCAAATGGCTAAAAACAATACAACATCTCATGGAGAACGCGACCGGATCAAGAAAACTTGTCGGCGAACGCAGGGATTCAGGTAAGGCGATCGCGCGCGCGCGAGAATGTATCATTTTACAGCGCGAGCAAGAAACAAATTATCGCCAAGCTGCGGAAACCGGAATTTTTGACATTTTCGCGCTCTCCGCGGAACGCAAAAATGTCAAATTATCGCAATTTCCGCGAACGGAACGAAATTTTTGCCCAGGCCTAGACATTTCACTCGTAAAAAACCAATGAAATTTCCCCGTTATAGTTAGTTAAGCTAACTATAACTCGCGCGCCCGCAATGCACTGCTGATGACGTCACATATTACATCACTCATGACATGGTCAGTGACATCACTCATGACATCACTGATGACATCTCAAATGACATCACTGATGACATCACTGATGACATCATCCATGTGATGGAGTGGCAGACCTCCTCTCACCCTAATATAACCTTTGATACACACATTCAAAAATAGAGACTGAAATTTTCCAAAAAATGGACATACCAATACCAATTACAACAACCTCTTCAATAATTCTAAGATCCACATAAACATCCACTCATTCACCAACAGTCCTGTACAGTCACTCATTTGTGTACTCACACATCATATGTACTCATACACCTATACATCCTGGAACACAATGCCTCTCATCCATAGAGTTACTCACACACATAGTTACTCATGCTAATAAAGAATCAAACATACATTTATTTGCATATACAGTTATACACACACCACCACACTTACTTCTATGGAAACTTACACATACTTAGTCTTTTAAACAATACTTTTGTTTGTGTATAAGTGGCTGCATGGGTTGGTGAGCAGCTACATGAGTGTCTATATAGGTTATTAGTTGGTTTTTTGAGTATCAGTATGAGTGTCTGAGAGTCTGTATGGTTCAGTGGGGGGTATTACGTAGTGCATAGGTGCATGAATGAGTGACTCACTGTTTGTATGTGTTGAAGACAGCATGTGTGCAGGACTGTATGGGTGGATGAGTGTGTGCATGGGTATGTTAGTGAGTGATAGACTGTCTCGATAGTGTCTTTATGAGAAACTACATATGTTTTAAACTAGTATATGTGACTATTGGTGTATATAAGTGAGTATATGTGAGAGTGAGAGATTGGAAGAGTTCCTGTATGAATAAGTATGTGTTTCTATAAGTGATTGTTTAAAAGACTAAGTATGTGTAAGTTTCTGTAGAAGTAAGTGTGGTGGTGTGTGTATAACTGTATATGCAAGTAAATGGATGTTTGATTCTTTATTAGCATGAGTGACTATGTGTGTGAGTAACTCTATGGATGAGTGGCGTTGTGTAACAGGATGTATAGGTGTGTGAGTACATATGATGAGTGAGTACATGTATGAGTGACTGTATAGGACTGTTGGTGAATGAGTGGATGTGTATGTGGATCTTAGAATTACTGAATAGGTTGTTGTAACTGGTATTGGTATGTCCATTGTTTTGAACATTTTAGTTTCTATTTTTGAATGTGTGTATCAAAGGTTATATTAGGGGAAGAGGAGGTCTGCCACTCTATCACAAGGAAGATGTCATCAGTGATGTCATTAGTGATGTCAGTTGAGATGTCATGAGTGATGTCATGAGTGATGTCACTGACCATGTCATGAGTGATGTAATATGTGACATCATCAGCAGTGCATTGCGGGCACGCAAGTTATAGTTAGCTGAACTAACTATAACGGGGGAATTTCAATCGTTTTGTACGAGTGAAAAGTCCAGCTAACTATAACGCCCATGAAACCTATGGTTTTTTCAGTGAATTTCTAAGGTTTTTTAAATGCTAATTCCTAACTATAACATGCCTGAAACCTATGGTTTTTTCAGTGAATTTCAAAGGATTTTTAAATGCTAATTTCTAACTATGCCTACAGAGATAGGACATGTGAAGAAAGAAGAAAAAACGCACAGAAAGAAAAAAAAGAAATGCAGAAAGAAGCAACAGAAGTCCTCAAAGACGAAGAAAAGTGCAGGAAGAAGGATAACGTGCAGAAAGAACAAACAGAAGAGCAGAAAGACACCTTGTTGCAAAATCATCCTGTACCCTCAACTTTTTCAGACGGATACTGGTGGTAACTGAGTCTGACTAACCAGTCCTAGAGCCAGTGCTATGTTAAAAGACACTCAGAATACAGTGAAAATACCTACATACACTAGGGAACACTATGCGTTGGGGTCCCCCTGTGATCAGCACGACCTCCTCTGTAAGCCCCGAGTATATAATAGGGCAGGTGATTAAAACTACCTCTTAAAACGCGCCACAGGGCGTGTTTGCACACGTCACCTCAGGCCCCGTCCCCTCACTTCCCCACTGTGTAAACACGCCCTGTGGCCGTTTTAAGTTTGGAGATTAAGTCCCCTTGAATCCTGAGGGTCCCTAGGGTCCAACTAGACCACTAGGTACCTCCAGTAAGCGCCACAGAGCTGCGTTGCAGAGAGATGTATAAAGGGGCACGGCCTAGATCACCTCTCTGCAACGCAGCGGAGTGGTGCTTACTGGAAGCACCTGGT
The DNA here is from genome assembly GCF_964204655.1 of Triturus cristatus. Lineage (NCBI taxonomy): Eukaryota > Metazoa > Chordata > Amphibia > Caudata > Salamandridae > Triturus > Triturus cristatus. The sequence goes on along the minus strand of NC_140594.1, from coordinate 535,166,627 downwards.
GGGCTAGTTGGCCCCCAGGGTCCCTCAGGATTGAGGGGGAATTATTTCCCCAAATTAAAACGCACCACAGGGCTTGTTTGCACACGTTAACTCAGGCCCCGTCCACTCCCTTCACCACTGTGTAAACACGCCCTGTGGCCGTTTCTAGTTGGGAGATTAAGTTCATTTGAATCCTGAGGGTCCCTAGGGTCCAACTAGACCACTAGGTACCTACAGTATGCGCCACAGAGCTGCGTTGCAGAGAGGTGTAAAAAGTGGCACGGCCTGGACCACCTCTCTGCAACGCAGCTCAGTGGCGCTTACTGGAAGCACCTGGTGGGCTAGTTAGCCCCTAGGGGCCCTCAGGATTGAAGGGGAATTATTTCCCCAACTTAAAACGCGCCACAGGGCTTGTTTGCACACGTTAACTCAGGCCCCGTCCTCTCCCTTCACCACTGTGTAAACAAGCCCTGTGGCCGTTTTTAGTTGGGAGATTAAGTTAATTTGAATCCTGAGTGTCCCTAGGGTCCAACTAGCCCACTAGGTACCTCCAGTATGCGCCACAGAGCTGCGTTGCAGAGAGGTGTAAAAAGTGGCACGGCCTGGACCACCTCTCTGCAACGCAGCTCAGTGGCGCTTACTGGAAGCACCTGGTGGGCTAGTTAGCCCCCAGGGGCCCTCAGGATTGAAGGGGAATTATTTCCCCAACTTAAAAACGCGCCTAGGGCGTGTTTGCACACGTCACCTCAGGCCCCGTCCCCTTCCTTCCCCACTGTGTAAACATGCCCTGTGGCCGTTTTTTAAGTTGGGAGATTAAGTCCCCTTGAATCCTGAGGAACCCTAGGGGCAAAATAGCCCACTAGGTATGTCCAGTAAGCGCCAATGCAGAGAGGTGTAAAAAGGGGCACGGCCTGCACCACCTCTCTGCAACGCAGAGCAGTGACACTTACTGGAAGCACCTGGTGGGCTAGTTGGCCCCCAGGGTCCCTCAGGATTGAAAGGGAAATATTTCCCCAACTTAAAACGTGCCACAGGGCGTGTTTGCACACGTCACCTCAGGCCCCGTCCCCTCCCTTCACCACTGTGTAAACGCGCCCTGTGGCCGTTCTAAGTTGAGAGATTAACTCCCCTTGAATCCTAAGGGTCCCTAGGGTCAAACTAGCCCACTAGGTACCTCCAGTAAGCGCCACAGAGCTGGGATGCATAGAGGTATAAAAAGGGGCGTGGCCTCAGAACACCTGTCTGCAACGCAGCTCCCTGCCGCACACTGGAGATACCTGTTGGGCTAGTTGGCCCTCAGGGACCCTCAGTATTGAAGGGGAATTAATTCCCCAACTTACAACTGGCCAGGGGGCGCGTTTGCAGAGTGCTGCAAGGAGGGGGCGTGGCCTCCAGCGCGATGCCGGTCTTTTATTTATTTTATTTTTTTTAAAGGAGGGCTGTGTGGCCCCCCTTCTTTTTCTAATTTACTGGCCATGGGGACCCCATCCCCCAGGGCCTGCACCCTAATTTTTTTTGTTGAAAAAAATAAATTTGGCCCTCCCAAGGCCTTAATCGGCCCCGGGGACCCCAACCCCCGGGTCATGGCCTTTTTTTAATTTAAATTCTTTAGGAGGGGGCTGCGTTGCCCCCCTCCTCAGGCCACTTATGGCTCCGGGGACCCCATCCCCCGGGGCCGGCCTTTGTTTTTTATTATTTTAAAAATATATATATTTATAGAAACCCCTAGGACATGCTGGACTAACCGTATGTACCTATCACCATGACGATTTGCGTGATATTCATTAAAAGGCGACTATGCATAGAATTAATCCACATGGAATGTATTTACACCAATAGTGAAGCTCTGACGTGTCTGACGCCCTACCGTGCCTAATCCCGGCGCCCCCACCGGTGGGTACTCTCCAAGTAGACACCCTTGTCGTTTATTTATACAAACATGGGTAGCTATTGACGAGCACATTTAATATACACGCACACCAAGCCATTCAATGGGGATTCGACAAAAATTTGACCAAACTATGCAAGAAACCCCCCTCACGGTTAATAAAAAACACATCCACCGCCGGATGTGTAATACTTTTTATTTTACTCTCTGGAAAGGGGACGAACCTCACTTGAGAGTCACAGCGTGCTCCTGGCTGAGCCCAATGCTGTGTTACACCCACCAGTGCCCGCCGATTGCCTCACACCTCTGTGTTGTATTCCACCAGCTAGTGCGTATGTTATGACACTCTCTAGCCCATGTGCACTGTAACACCACCCCATGAATATGTCATGCCACACTTGCCTTCGCACAGGTTATATTGCCCCATCTAACGTGCCTTCCTCGATGTGTATGTTATAACACACAGCGCTATGCCATACATATTACAATCTGGGATCCATATCTTTGTTACAGTGCATATGCAACGTTACACTCCCCAGCACATATTTTATATTACAACTTTAGAGACTAGTTATGTTACACAACACTGCCCTGTGCATATTACACTCCAAGGCGCATATCGCATAGCACGCGCTAGTGCCTGTCCTATCTCGCGCTCTCCAATGAATCTGTCATTGCGCACAATGTATTGCATATTATATTTCACGCCCCGGTTCATCTTATATCACACTTTTTGGTGCATAGTTTATACCATATACTACATCTAGTTTTCATTTTCAATCGTGCTCTCAGGACTATGTTCTATATAACACTGCGTCCACCTACCCTTTTCACGGGCATTACATTTTGCGATGGGGGTGGAGGGTCAGGGGATGTTTCTACCAAGTGAGCCCGGAGTCAAAGTAACAAACGTCCTCTTCTTCCTGAATAAAAGTGAGATTATGCTGCATAACTTGTTCATATTTTAAGTAGTTCGCACAGACACACATTTTAAAAACAATAACGTTCCTAATACCCACCTTCTCTGAACAGTTAGCTTGCTGCCCCATCCACCTTGTCCCTATTCTCTGTTGTCTGAATCCATGGACTAGCCTCCTCCCTCCTGCCATGCATGGTCTGATGTGCTGCCACTGCCCTCCATTTAGCATGATGTACCAGTCCACTCCTCCTGCCCTCCATTGCCCAATTCTATGGCCCATCATTAACCTCCTGCTTAGCCTCTGTGCTTAGCTTGCTGCCCCTATTCTCCTTCCCCCTGCCCTCCGATGTCTTTGTGCATGCCCCTGCTCCATCCTTTTTGCCCACTATGTTCCATGGACCTGCCACTCCTATCTACTCTGAGTGTTCTGTTGAGCTGCCACTCCCCTCCCACCTGCCTAGCATTGTCAGATGACTGTAACCTGTCCCTGCCACCTCCACCCTGCCTGTCCACATGCCATGCCCCTATCCCCTTCCTCCTGTCCTCCATGGTCCATTTTATTGCCACACCCTTGTGCCCTCCCTGATCTGTTGTGCTGCAACTGCTCCTCCTGCCTGCCCCGCGCGGTCTGTTGAGAGGCCCCTTCCCCTGAACTCTCTTGTCTGTGCCCAGGTCCTGACCCTCCCTTCTATCCTCCATGGTCCTTTGTGCATGCCCCTGCACCCTCCTTCTTGCCCATCATAGCCATTGTGCTGCCACTAACCCTCCCGCTTGCCATGCATGGTCTTCTGTGCTGCCATGGCCCCTCCCACCTTCCCTGTGTGGTCAGCTAGCTGCCCCTGACCCCCTCCCACCTTCCCTCCATGCTCTGTGTGTATGCCACCATAGTCTCATTGTTGCTCTCCATGGTGTGTCTTGTTTCTAGTGCCCATCCTGCCTGACCTCCATGGTCATCTTGCTGCTCCTGCCCTGCCACCTTGCTCCCAGCCCTCTGTTTCCATGTGCAGACCCCCTATTCCCTCCCTCCTGGCTTGTCTGTTCCATTGTAATGCCCCTGATCCGTACCTCCTGCCCTTTATGGTTTGTTATGCTGCAGCTTTCTCTCCTGTCTGTCCATTATGGTCAGCTAGCTACCATTGCCTCTTTCCCATCTGTTCTCTGTTGTCCATGTGCATGGTCCTGTCCCCTCCCTATTGCTTTCTATGGATTGTTGTGCTGCACTCCCGTCCCGCATGCGCTGTGTGGTGTATTGTGCTGCTGCCAACCCTGATGCCTGCCCTGTAGGGTCAGTTTGGTGCACCTCTCCAAGTCCCTCCTGTCCTCTGTTATCCGAGTCCATGTCCCTACCCCAATTCCTGCTGCCTACCATGATTCAATGTACCATACTTACGAACATTTTGAACTTGGTAAGAGGGAGATTTTGAAAAAAAACTGGGGTATTGATTTTACCCTTTGAGTTACATTAAAAAAGAGGAGATTGTAGACAGGAGACAGATCAAATAAAGCCCATTTGAGCTTAAAAACATTGGACGTTTCCTGGCTGAAACGGGTCTGTTGGCATGTATGGTTGTACTACCACTGCCTCTTCCTTCTGCCCATAATGGTCTATTATATTGCCACAGCCTCTCTTGCCAGTCCTGTATTGTTGGTTTGTTGCCCCTGCCCCCCTTTCCACTGCCCACCATAGTCTGTTGTGCTGCCACTGCCTGCCTGCCCAGTGTGGTCAAATTGTTGCCTCCGCACTCTCCTACCTGCCTTAAATTTTCAGAGTCCGTGCCCCTGGCCTCTGCCTCTCAACAGTTTCCCAATGAACAACTAGATTGCTAACATTCTATATTTATTACAAAAGTGTGGAACGCCTGACGTCATCTTGATGTAATCAAAACTGTAATACCTTGAGTATTTCCTTTAGAAATTACATGTATGAGAGGGTCTTATTTGCATCAAAATTATGGTTAGTGCTCTAAAAAACTAAAATGAGGACATATTTTCTGAGTTTTCAAATAGCGACAAGAACTTTTAAATTATTTGTAATCTTTATGTTTTTTTATCCAGTTGACCACTTGATTAAATGTTGCACCTTGGCGAGAGGATGTGGTGTTACTTCCAGAGCTGCAGACTTTGCAACTGGGGAACCAGGTTGGAGTTTCTGCTTCAGCTCAACATTCTGAGATTGTGGTCAAATCACTTAATCTCCCCATGTCTACAACCAAAATGAATTTGATCTTGAGTGATGTAACCAATGCTCATGTAAAGCATTCCAATACCTGACAAGTCTGCACTATATAAAACTGCAAATACACAAAAAATACGTGTTTTGCACACTTCTGTCATTGGGCTATATGTGGGCTACATCTGGGTGATATTTGTGCTGCATTTAGGCTCTTTTGTGTCTGGTGGCCATCTTGGGAGATTTATTTGTTATGAAGTTTCCTAATTTCCTCATTTACTGCAGTCTCCTCTAGGCCTGGGCTAAAATTTCGTTCCGTTCGCGGAAATTGGGATAATTTGACATTTTCGCGTTCCGCGGAAAGCGCGAAAATGTCAAAATTTCCGCATTCCTCAGCTTTGCAATAATTTGGTTCTTGGTCGCGCTGTAAAATAATACATTCTCGCGCGCGCGCGATCGCCTTACCTGAATCCCTGCGTTCGCCGACAAGTTTTCTTGATCCGGTCGCGTTCTCCATGAGATGTTGTATTGTTTTTAGCCATTTGCGCTGTCTCGCGACAGTTCGTGACCGCAGTGACGTCATGATCACGTCTTTCTTCTCGCGATCATGCACCGCGAGACAACTGAAAACAAGATGGCCGCGCCCGCGAGCAACCGCATGGGTAAGTTGGCGAGCCGCAACCATGCAGAAAATCTCGCGAACATGCAGGAAAAAAAACTTCTGCATCTTCGCGATATTTCTGTGTGTTTGCGATAATTTTTAACATTTTCGCGATAATTTGCAAAAGTGGATTTCGCAAATTCCGCCCACCCCTAGTCTCCTCAGTAGGAAATGCTTTCAGTTTTTTACTTTGATTCCATCAAGAAGGTATTCAGATATGTCACACATTTGCCATAAATACTGCATGTTAGCACTCTAGTTGCTCATTAGATCACTGTAGTAAAACTACTGCTCACCAGGGAAGTCTGCTGCTGGTATTGAAAGTGCATGTTTCAGTCTGCATGTCAGAATTTTTTAATGAAATAGAAGAGGATTTGAGAAGTCACTCAAAATGTGCCCTAATTTTTCTTTCTGCAGCACTAATCATACTTTCTATGGCAAAATGAACCCCCTCATTTTGTTCCTTTTTTAAATTAAATGTTTTAAGAATTACCACTTTATTCCAACCAAGATGACTTCAGGTGTGCCATACGTTTGTCATAAGTAGGACTGTTAGCGCTCTAGTTGTTCTTTAGAACACTCTGGGAAGCTGCAGTAGAACACAAAGGAATCAACTGACAGTCTCTGCCCTTGTTGGATGTACATGTTTTACTGAGAATGTCAGACTTCATTCTCACATGACTGAGAAAGATAATGTGAATTTACCGAAAATATGCTCTCAGTTAGCTTATAGATCACCTTCCAAACCTCTGTGGGAAAAGCATGAGAAAATAGTTTTCTCTCAAACATGATTCATGATATCACAGCAGAAGGCTTTTTCACATGGTAAAATCACCTTAGAACACACCACAATTCCTAAAATGAGTATGGTACCATCAACAAATGATTTATAATGTAACTAAAGTCTTAAAACCTTCTATTAACTACAATGCTTTTTAATGAGGTGCTATCATGTATATTGGTCCCAAGATGGCTGCCAACACTTCTTGGATGAAGTGCTGACAGCCAATCAGATCTCACGATGAGATGTGTGGTTAGGCTCTGCCCAGATATATATGTGATTTTACTTTTGATTTTCTCAGGAACTACTGAACGGATTTACGCCATTTAAGCAAAAGGCACATGCCTGACCTGAGGACTACATCTTTGCCAAATTTCAAGTAATTCTGTTCAGCCGTTCGGGCTGTACCTTCGACTAAAGGTCCTATGGGAAAATGCATGGGGAAAACGCGTTTTGGGACCCCCCTTTTTTCTCAGCCCCCGCTTGACGAATCACCCTGAGACTTTCAGGGTAGGAGCTGAGTGGAGCGCCCCATTAGTTTTGAAAAATTCACGAAGAGAAGTCAACCGGCGCCAAAGTTATTCAAAATAGAATTTTCAGATTTCCTATGGGAACTCGGTCCTAACTATAACTATCTACTGGCGACCACCAGTAGATAATATATATATATATACCAATAACATAAAATCTAATTTAAAAAAATTCTATTATAAATTAAAATAATAAGCTATTAACACATCTTAAAACTTACATTTCTTACTGCAGTCAATGCAACAGTAGGGAAAGTGTTGGATAGCAGAGGAGTCAGAATTACTATTCCCACTCCAAAGAGTGCAAAAATAGAGAAAGTGTTGGATAGGGTAGGAGTAAAAATTAGTCTTCTCACTCCAGTGAATTCAAAAGAAGGGAAAGTGTTGGATAGTGGAGGTGTACAATTTACAATTCCCACTCCAGTCGGTTCAACAGTAGGGAAAGTGTTGGATAGCGAAGGGGTAAAAAATACTATTCCCACTCCAATGAGTGCAACAAGGTGAAAGTGTTGGAGAGTGGAGGGCTAACAATCACTATTCTCACTCCAGTGAGTGTAACAGTAGGGAAAGTGTTGGATAGCAGAAGGGTAAAAATGACTATTTCCACTCCAGTGAGTATAATAGTAGGGGAAGTGTTGGATAGCGGAGGGGTAAAAATTACTATTCCCACTCCAATGAGTGCAACAGTAGGGAAAGGGTCGGATAGCGGAGGGGTAAAATTTACTATTCCCAATCCAGTCAGTGAAACAGTAGGGAAAGTGTTGGATAGCAAAGGGGTAATAATTAATATTCCCACCCAAGTCAGTTCAAAATTAAAAACAAAAAAATAAAAAAAATATATATATAAATATGTAAAAAATTTAAATACAAATATATTTGATAATAAAAATTAAAAAAATTAAAATATATCATAATGTTAAATACATATGACAAATACATACAAATATTATATTGAAAAAACTAAAAAACGATTTCCATACAAATAAATATTTTTAATTATTATATAAATGTTGTTTTTTCTATTTCCTACCCCACAACACCACACAATTCCAACCCATATCTAAATTTAAAAAAGTACTTCCATAATTAACATAATTAATTATAAATTAAAAAAATATTATTAAATATAAGACAAAATAAAACTCATAAAATTAATTAACTTCCCACACTTTAACCCTTTAATACCCACAACCCACAGCTAAAATGAAACTCTTTAAAAATGTATTACACAATTAAAACCTATTTTTATAATTAAAAGACATAATAGCATTTACAACTAATTATAAAGTAAAATTTATTTATTCCCCACTCTTTACCCCTATAAAAGCAAAACGCACACCCAAAAAAACAAGTACCCTAATTAAATATCAATTAATTAATTAATATTAATGATCAACTCATTATTAAATAAACATACATTACTTCCCACCCTTTACCCCTATAAACCCCACAACCCACACCTAAAATTAATCACACAATTTTCATAATTAATTTTCAATTCATTAGAAGTTCCAAACTCTCTTCAATGGTAAAGTTAGAGTTAAGTCACAATTATGAAAATGCCTCTTTTAGAAAGTAGGCATTTTCTTGCCCTAACCATTCAGTGCCTGCAGCCTGTACCTGGGTCACATGACAAGGTGTAGTTGGCAGTTGATCTTTGTGTATTCCTCCCAGGCAGCCACACAATAGTGGGTCTGTGTTTTGGCAGTATCGGCCATCCTGACTTGATGAGGGGGTGGAGCTGTCACCTGTCACACTTGCACTTCAGAGACACTGGTTCGGCTTACACATAAAGGACTTCATACTATCCTATTGTGTTTGCAGACAGACCTGGAATAGGACAGGGAGGCAAGAAATTCCAGACTCTTCTGTATGGGAAAGACTCCAGGCGTTTCTTCCACTTCAAAGTGAGCACCAAGTTTAAAAAGAAGATCTACAGACCACCTCTTCAGTACTCTTCTAAACCTGATGTAGGACTCTCAGAGGACTTTCCTACTATCCGTGGACCATCGTGCACTTCAGAGGCCTGCCTTTCTGCACCAAATAACTGCCCTGCTGCCTGCTTTGTGCCTTTAGAGAACTGCCCTACTGCTTGAGACCTGCTTTTCCACTTGCACCCAGGACTACCAGAGTGACTCCAAGGGCTAGTTGGCTAGCCTCCAGATCAGAACCTTGGAAACAGAAAAGGCTCAGCTATCTTGAACCTGCACCTGGGCCCAGCCTGAGTGAGCCAAGATGTTCTAGGTGGTGTACCTCTTGCCCTTGTCCCTTGGTCATGGGGTTAAAAGTGTTGGTCTAGCCTAACTGAAGTTCCACCAAAGGTACATAATGTCCAATCCACAGCAGGCAAAGCTTGGTCCTGTGCCTAGCCAGAGCTCCATGATGGTCAGCCTGAACTTGTGACTTTGTCTAGTTTAGAACGACCAGATACCCTCAGTTGACACTTTACAACTTTTGGCACTACTGTTAGCTTAATCTTAAAAATTGCATATCTCCATTTCTGATTGAATTTTTGTAATTTTGTACTATTTCTTGCATTTTGTTTTTGTCAAATAGCAGGAGGTTTTACTTTATGGAGATGAGCTTTGGAAAGGTGCTCGACTTCCAGGTCTGTCTAAGGTACAGGCAGTGTTTGAGGCATTAAATGACTGGAGTGATGGAGACTTTAGAGTAGAGTTGTGTGTCATTGTCATATTGCTGAATGTTTATGTTGTTAAGGTGAGTAGAACAACAAGAGAATGGTACTCTCAAAGTAAAAATATATGTAACTTCTTGAACAGTGGATTATAAACTAATTAACAATACACAGGGGACTATGTCTCAGCACACCATTAAGTCATTGTTTTAAATTACCATTTCATATATTCTAATACATTGTGTATTTAAATATGTTGTCACATTTATACATTCATATATGCAAAAAAGGAAAAATGACTTATTACAGTGTAAAGGACTCTGGGGGATATTCTCAAGGACTTATCTCTGAGTTAGCAGCACTTTATCGCAGACAAAGTGGTGATAAATTTATCGCACCATTCACAAGCTGGTGCTAACAGCAGATAACACCAGTTTTCCTGCGATAGCCACCGCAAAACGTATCACCATGGATGACACCGGCAACTAACGCTAATAATATGCAAAGTAGGCTTTCCCATGGAAAAAGCTGTGAAAACACCACTTCGCAACATTCTCAACGACCAGCCAGATCGGCTTTAAGAACACAAAACATGCGATAAGGTGCGTTAGCAGCAGGGATTTAACACCTGCTCCGACCTGGTGTTAAGTCGGACGACACCCTGTACCATCAAGGGAAGCTCAGCCCACAGTCACACCTGAAGAACAACGGATGCCATGGAGCTACTCATCATGCAGCTCAGAGCCCCAAGATGGCCACAACACCCACCGCCACCACCCCCAGGCCCGTCACACCCCCCTACACACCCCCCTCTGGACCACCACAGAGGCAGCACAGACAAAGACAGCAGACCTTCAGAAAACGCACCAGCCTCACAGACTTAACCCCAGAGGATGTCATTGCCCACTACTGGCACAAAAGGACAACCATCCTACGCATCTTGACCATCATTGCCCACAGGCTGACGGTTCCAACACAGCGAACAACCAACATTCCTCCGCAGACAAAGCTGCTGGCTATGCTGCACATGTTGGCCTCTGGGACCTTCCAACTAACAACTGCCAGAGTCGGAGGAGTCTCACAGACAGTCCTATCCAAGTTCCTCACACCTGTCTTTGATGCCATCATCAGCCTGGTACCCCAGTACCTTCACTTCCCACACACTGTGCAGGAAGAGCTGGAAACCAAGCAAGGCTTCTACACCATAGCTGCCTTCCCGCACGTGTTGGGGGCAATCGACTGCACACATGTACTCCTCGTGCCCCCTGCCTCCACTGCACACAATTACTGCAACAGGAAGCACACGCATTCCATCAATGTGCAGACAATGGTGGACCACGGTGGACTCTTCACCAATTTCACCGCCAACTACCCAGGCAGTGTGCATGATTCCTTCATCTTCCGACAGTCCATCATCAACCAGTGCTTTGAGGCTGGCACCTATGGGAATGCATTCCTCGTTGGAAAGTACCAAATGAACACACCACACACCTCAACTCCAAAATCATGCAACTCACAACTCTGGGAATGCACACTTTACAAACTCACACACAACATGCCAAACAACATGCCCACCTACCAGACACGACAGCACAACTTACTGTGGTGACCTGGGCAAGCCATGTACATGAGCCATCAATGGCATGGCACCTCAGCCACACAATAGCAAAATGTGGGGAGAGGTGGGAACCATGCATGTGCTAAGGAGGCAAGTGACTCATGAATGAGAATGTACACAATGCCAAGTGTGGCGTGGATGTGCTGGCCAGACTGCAGCATGCTGACCACAGACATGCCATGTCGACATATACTGCTGGTGTTTGGAGTGTAGTGAACAGTGGACGCAACCATGTTACCCCAGGCAGTGGGGAAGAGCACAGAAAGTAGCTCATTACGCCCCCCTGTAAGCGTGAGTGGAGTGGGCTGGCCCATCGTACGCCAGGCCATCGTAGGGGTGTGAATAAAAGGCCCATAGCTCTGGGTGTGGTTCTCTTATGGAATGGCCAAAGTGTCTGCCAGGGCAGCGCCTCCCAGCCCGCCATGAGGCCAATGCCATGAGCGCCACCTGCACCTCAGGCCGCAGGTCCCAGACCCGTCTTGGCTGCCCCTGCGCAACCAGGCCACACAGCTAATTTTCCGACACCGGCGTGTGTAAAAGAGGGCCTGCCACATTCATGTGCAAGCTCCAAGCCCGGGGCCCGTGACCTCGGCAGCCTCCTCAGACCATCGCTGTCCTCCCTGAGACAGGCCCACAGCACCCCTTTCTCGTTGACCTACTCCACCAGCCTACACAGCGGTCAAGTAGGTCACAATGGCCGAGTACACATATTAATGCAGAGTTTAAATCACTATACTCCCTTTGATGTGGTGCCACCAACTCTGTGCATAGCATTCCAACCACACCTGTCTGTGGGCCCTTGCTGACTGCGCCTTCGGCCTACACTGCGGTCCAGCACAGCGTGGTCACCTCACCTGTGTGCTGTCTACACTGTGGTTCAGCAGGCCTCACACCAAACCAACCCAATCCAGTCCGTACCAGGCAGGACACAGCATCGTCGCAGGCTGCACACCCGCTCAGATCTGGTGCTTTGACCTCCGTCAACCACAAATCATCTCCACATGCCATTTCAACGTCATGGGTTAGAGTTCCAGGAGGAGCTTGCTGAACAGCGGTTGGCCCACGCTCACCCCTACCTCCGGCCTACACAGCGGTCAAGTAGGTCACACATTTGGAACTGAGTCTTGATTATGCAATGGCAGAGTACACACTTTATGGTTGAGTTTATATTACTGCACTCCCTTCGATATGGTGCCACCAACTCTGTGCATAGCATCCGAACGACATCTGTCTGTGGTCCCTGGCTGACCACTGCCCTTGGCCTACACTGCGGTCGAGTAGGTCACACATTTGGAGCTGAGTCTTGATCTATTCATGGCAGAGTTAATATCATTGTATGCAAGGCGAGGAGTAAGAGGAAGACGTGGTTCAGTCTGGAGGAAAAAAGGATCCTCGATACGGAGGTGATCGAACACTACCAACAACTGCTCTGGTGCTACTAACTCTGTGCATCACAAGCCAACAACACGTGGCTATGGGCCCATGCGGACCGCTACCCCCGGCCCACACTGTAGTCAAGTAGGTCAAACATTTGGATCTGAGCCTTGATTTATTCATGGCAGAGTTTATATCATTGCAAAGGCCTCATCGCAGACTGCATCCCCTTTCAGCCCTGGTGCCACTGACTCTGCCCCGAAAATCATGGACACTCTCTGGTTGAATTTTGGTGGCATCTGAGTCTATGGCCTGGGGCTTGTCTTCATCATCATGTAGCTGATACTGACTTAGTGGTAAAAAGGAATCAGTAGAATTCTACTCCTTCATTTGCCTGTTTCGGCTTGCTTCTGCCCTCTGCATCATGCCCTGGAAGGAAACCTTCCACTGTTCCCCGAAACACTCTGCGACATTCACCTTCAACATCGACGAGGACCCTGTGAGAAGTTGGCCTGGTATATGCTGTCCACTAGTTATAGTGGGCACCCTGCACCAGTCCAAACAACCCTCATTGATGACAGGTTTAAAGACAACCTTTATTGAAAGCTATCTTAGTGGTAGCTATGGAGAGCAGCCTTCAGGCTAAGTCTTGAAGGAGTGTAAAGCAGCTTGGTTTACCAGATTATAACCTCTTGAATTACTAAATGAAAGGAGATCCACACAAGGTTTATAGAAATATATGTATTCATTTCTAAACACTCACTACTAATCTCTTTACCAGATTAGAGTCCAAGATACACAATAATACAGTTCTAAAACGACAGTAAATAGCACAACATACAATGGGCCCCAGGTGTGGACAAAACCATACGTTAAGAAAGTGGTATAAGAACCACGACTTGACTAGACACTGTGCCATGAGCACGTAGAATCGCTGGGACCCCAAGGAACTACCCAAAGTAGTGACACAGGAGACCCACGGGGAACGCGTGCAGTGTGAGAACACAGGCGTGAGCCCCGTACTATTCTATGGGAAAGTCGCGGTTGGAATTTTAGAAGTTGAAGACACTTAGGAGAGGACTTTAAGCAAACCACTTTAGACTTAGGGGGTTCTAGGGCCAACACCCACCGGAGCACTGGAGTACTCGAGTTACCTCACCCAGGGAAGCCGGGTGCATAGGTGTCAGGAATCGTCATTGATTTCAATAGCGATCTGCTGCAAAGTGCTGCTGCCGGGAATAGTGTCCGGTGTGATCCAAGCCTGGATCAAAGATCAGAAGAACCTGAAAGCAGAGGGGACAGAGTCTGTGTCACTTGCCAGTGACCATGGGCACGATAGACGAATGCCCACTGATGTCGGGTGTTTCAGGTGCGAAGAGGTGAAGCTTGACTCTGCAGCCACGAGGACCAGGAGTTGTAGATGACAACCAGGAACTGGATTCGAGCTGTCCCACAAAGGATGTCGAGTGCTGCAGTGCCAGTGCTCGGATTGAACCCAACATGCCTTAGCAACAGCAACCCACGCAGGAAGAGAAAAGATGCTTCGGTGTAGACCAGCAAGGTCGTGGGGACTCCCCAAGCAATGGAGAGTTAGGGTACATCTGGAGCAACCAGGTAAGCCCAATTAAGGTTAGAGTTGCCTTCACAGGGACCCACCAGTCAACAGACCAGGGATCGCAAAGGGACCTCGAGAAGGAATCACACAATACCAGCCCATAGGACACTCGGTGAGTGTAGGCCAGTAATCTTTGGTGAAGACACTGCTCTTGGTGTGGACTACAAGTAGCCCAAAGCACAGCCTCAAGGATCGATGAGAAGCATATGCACTTGCAAATGTACACAGTGTCCAGGGGTTCCGGTTCCACGGTCCCCTCGAGGGGCTGGTAGCCCCTGCAACCGGTTTGAGATGGACTATGCACAGGGACACCAAATGTGCTCCCAGTGCAGACTTCAAAGCACTCTTGGAGTGCACCCAACCAGTCCCAATACACTGAAGCCTGTCTGGGAGGTGGTGACACCTCCCTGTGACAGGAAACCTATTGTCCAGGCCTCTCTTGCTGGAGTTTCGTGCAGCAGCAGGAGGGCAGACTCCTGTCTGTGGCTGGCAGCATCAATTTTGTGATGCCAGGGCTCTGTTAGCTGGTACCGGGTATACCGGTGCTGTCATGTCTCTCCCTCTAGAAGGGTGAGATCATACCCCCACACCAGTTACTGGTGTGGGAGTATGATTCCAAGGTGTTTGACACCAAACATGACATGTTTCGGTGCAGCCATCCTAAAGTTAGCATTTGCCGTTTAGTTATAATTCACTTAAGAGTATATGGTTTGGCTGCATCACAAACAACCCCGGAATAAAGGTTCCGAAGGCTGCAGAGGGGCTCTGCTCATGCATGGGCACCCTCTCACATAAAACCCAGCACCCTGCCTTCAGGATTGGTATGGCCTGCCATAGGGGTGACTGATAGGTTTGTATGTGCAGTGATATGGAGAGATATAGTGAACCTATTTCTCAGTAAGGGGTTCATGCACCACCTTACACAGGCTGCTGTAGCATTTCTGTTGTGTCATTTTGGAGGGCTTCCCAGGGGTGGCATAATACATGCTGCAGCCCCTGGTAGGCCTCAGGGGTACCTATGCCCTCGGTACATAGTATAACATATACTAGGGACTTATAAGGGTATCCCAGAATCCAATCTGGAGTGTACTTAAAATACTGGTAATCATTTTAGAGAGGAAGCAGCTAGGCTGGGGTCCTGTTTAGCAGGGCCCCAGCTAGACTAAAGTCGAAAAACAGTGAAACATCAGCAAAAAGTGGGGGTAACTATAAGAAGCAGAGCCTACTCTCCTACAGACCCGCTCATCTCTCATGGCCCTATCTCAGTGCACCGCAAGTCACCGTCCCGTGGCGGTGTGCCTGTGCCGGCCGCAGTGCATCCTGGGCCACTAACTCTTTGCAGCTCAAGTCATGAATCCTGTCTGACTGATTATTGGATGGCCTCTGAGTCAATGGCCTGGGAGTCATCAACGCCATATGTCTGTGGCCCTGCACCAACCACTGCCTCAGGCCTCAACTGTGGTCCACCAGGGCTCACACATCAAATCGAGTCCTGACCTGCCCAGACGACACATCACCGCAGGATGCACACGCCACCAACGCCAGGACAACTTCCAACCAACAACTGCCAGTCGAAAGAGTCTTACTGCCAGACTATCAGAGTTGATCACACATGTCTTGGATGCCGTCATCAGCTTGGTACCCTGCTAAGCTCTTCAGGTGCCACCAACTCAGTGCACCGCAACTCATTGACCCTTTCCAATAGATTTATTTGCTGTGGACAGCTCATGCAACAATGTCACCTCAGGCAGTGGGGAAGACCTGGGCCGACGATGTGGAAGAGGAGGCAGGTGTGCGGAGGGGTGAAGGCACAGACAATGGGAGGGCAGGAGGCAACAAGCAGAAGGCAGCAATGCAGACTGGCGGTGGTAGTCCAGCTATACACCAGAAGCTATGATTGAGGTACGTGCTGTGGACTGCGTACGCAACAATGTCACCTCAGACAGTGGGGAAGACCTCGGACGATGATTGGGACGATGTGGCAGGTGTAACACACCCTACTGCAGCTGCAGCAGGAATATTCCCAAGGGACACAATCTTGGACAATTTCTTCACATGAGCACGATCAGCTCTGGTGCCCCTACCTCAGTGCACTGCGACTCGCCGACCCTTCAGATTGAATATTGGGTGACCTCTGTACTTGCTCCGGCTACCAACATGATGCTTCGCAGTTGTTTGTGTCATGTTGGTGTTTTCTGTTTCCACTTTAATAGTGATCACTGTTCAAGTTGTTGCCAGCACCAATCACTCCCTGAGGGCTGTCTCACACTTATCCCACACCCATCCAGCAAAGGCGTCACTGGTCAGGTGACCCTGGTAATAAAGAGTGGCCGGGTGCATGTTCCCGTAGCCTGTTCAACTGACTATCAAAGTGTGTCCTTGTGCTCTTTATGCATACATGATGGCTCTGGGCCCTGCCACATTCCATTGTGCGATGTACAGCGGACGCAACCATGTCACCCCAGGCAGTCTGTAAGACCTTGGAGATGTAGCTCTGTTGTCCTCCTTCATACGCAAGAGGAGTGGACTGGGCCGGCGTACGCAAGTCCAGCGTAGGGGTGTGAATGATTGTCCCGGGGCGCTGGGCGTGGTTCTGTATAGGAAATGTGCAAATGTGTGTGTCTATGTCACTGTGTGTGTGTCCGTTGGTGAGTGTAAGTGGTCCCTGATGGGAATTAGACAACCACGTATGTAATCGAGTTCGGCTGCCATGATTTCGAACACCACCCGCACCTGTTCAGCCATCTCCTTCTGGCAGTCTAACACCTGGCAGTGAAATGCGATGTGTGCTTCAGTGAGTTGCTAGGAGCCAGCCATGGTGGTAAGTGCTTCCTGCTGTGTGGTCTGTGCAGGGGGTGGGGTCCTCTGGATGCAGCTGGGCTGCCCTGCTCCTGGAGGTGGGTTGCCTAAGATGTCCATGAGCTGTTGTAGGGCATCGGTGTCGTAGGTGTGGAGGTCCTCTTCATCATCACTGATGAGTTGCCTGCTCTGCATTGCAGGAGGTGTTGATTGTCCCTCTGCTATGTGAAGGGGAGATACATTTTAACATTGTGTTGACATGTATGTTGACGCATTGTTCATGTTTGCATCGGGACTGCATGACAATGTACATTGTGACTGTTTGGGAGGAGCTGACTGTTTGATGAGGGACAGTGGACATTTGAACTACATGACGGATGTGAGGTTGTACACGTACATTGTCATCTCACAGTTTCCTGCTATGCCAGATGTTATTGTCCCATTTCCACGCACAGGTGGAACCAGTTGTGTCCTCTGTTCTGTAGTTAAAGTGTTGCACTTTGTACCACATTGTCGCCAATGTTGATGTGCTGGGGACATGGCTAAGCCGCGAGAGAGAATGGCCGCACTTCTGTAGAGCTCCGGCACCCATGATCCCTACCTGACAATCCGGCACACTGATCCGGCCCCAGAGGCGCCTTCACCGATGTGCGTTGCCCCGCTGAATCTGTCCCGCACCGACACGGAAAACTGCGAGCTGCATTGGTGATCGCATTCCAGGCGAATTGAGGCCTGTGGCTCCTCCCGGGAGCTGAGACATGGCGACATGGCACACTGGGCGCGGTGCCCGACCCTGCTGTCGACCGCCTACGAGAGGCCGTGGTGGAGGCCTGCCGCCTGCCTGGTGAACTGGAGGCATGAAGACGGCGAGAAACAGGAGACGCATCCCTGCGGTGGCCCTGAGGGTGTGGGAGAGACCCTGGGCCACCACCTGTGCATATGATGGTGGATGTGAATGTGCCCTGCGGGAGCAGCGACTGCGTCGAGGAGTCCCGTGAGAAGTGTGCCAAAGCACGGCATTGTTGAGCGCGGACCCACGGGGGACGCTCCAACTCCATCCTCCCTGTGATCCACCCCTGTGCTGACAGGCGGTGCTTCCTGGAGCGGGGGAGGAGCGCAAGCTCCATTTTGTCTGGTGACTTTTAACCCTGTGACTGCCTGTGGCCCAAGGAAGCCCACCGGTGCCTGGCCAGAGAGTGGTACAAACTGAGGCTTGCAGGAGATCTTCGCCTCACGATTGCTTGCTGGGATCTGGAGCAGTGGACCCAGCGCCCTCCGTCATTTCTGGAGCTCTTGAAGTTGGAGCTAGTGGGACCCCCCTGGCTGTTGCCCGAGACTTGCCTGCGCTCTGCCTATTCTGCTGTGGTGGCGCAGGGCGTGAGGCCATCGAGAGTGGTGCCACAGTGGTCTGGTCTGAGGAGGGGATGCCCCTTCTTCACTGCACGCAGCCACCTGAAGCTCTGGGGAGCACGTAGAGACAGCGCCAAAGATAAGTGGGGATGGGCAAGGGTGCCGGAAACGCCAGGGCTGGGACAACACCGACAAGTTGTCAGGGAAAAGAGGCCCAAAGACAGTGCAAGCCAGCAAACTCGAAAAATACGCATACTCAAAGGTGACTCCCCCTGATCCGCAGCACGCGACAGTCGCGATGAAGGGTACGGAAGGAGCGGCCGCCGAACTAACGTTGCAGGATGTTATGGACTCTTCTCAGGGCGGTCCTTACTAAAATTGGGGAGAAGGTCAAGCAACTGGAGATAACTGCCACTAGCTTGGTTGATGACACATCCCAGCTGCAGCGAGAGGTAGTAGACCTGCAAGTCTTTCGGAAACATGTGGAAGAGAGGCTGGATGACTACGAAGTGCACACTCAACGAAACAATGTGCGCATAATTGGGGTTCCCGAAAGAGCGGAAGGGCAGGCTACTGACCTGTTCTTGGAAGACCTCATCCTCACCCACCTCCAACTTAAGGGACTATCGAAGTTCTTAGTCGTTGACCGGGCTCATAGGGTCCCCGGCAAGCGACCGAAGCCAGGGGCGCCGCCCAGAACGATACTAGCATGTTTGCTGCACTACTGGGATCGGGATGCCATCCTCCAGTTTACCCGGAAGGCTCCGCTGCTTCGTTACGAAAACGCAGAAATCTCCTTCTTTCCAGATTTCACCCTGGCTGTTCAGCAGCAACGGAGATCCTTTTTGGCCATCAAAAGGAAACTGCAAGACAAAGGGGTGAGGTATGCAGTGTTGTTCCTGGCCCGGCTTCGAGTGGAGGCGGATGGCAGAGCCTGTTTTTTTGCCCGTCCAGAGGACGCCGTGGACTGGCTAGAGAGCAGGAGAACGGCAGAGGACCAGGGCGAGAAATGAGGATCCCACTTGGACCGTCAGAGACATTGAACACCACAGAACTGTAAGATGCCGACTTGTGGGGGTATTTCCTTTGTGGGGGGGGGGGGGCTCACATGGGGTCCCTGTCATCACATTGCCTTCCAGCGGGTGATTGTTTTAGTACTTTGGGACAATGTGTGCTTTGTTGGTTGCTTATGGACCGCAGTCTTGAACTCTGGAGCCATACTGTTTCTGAATGGGAGTAGGGGTTCACGGGGGAGCGGTCGCCCACCCCCCAAAGTTGGACCACAGTTAGACAAGTTTGGGCGACAGGCACTCTGCAGAGTTTTTGATGGGCAGTTTGAGGCCCAGAGTGCAGGGGAGCAGGGATGGGGCTGTTGGGTGGGTTTTGGGGACGTTGTTTTGGTCTCCATTTTTCGTAATTGTTTTTTCATGTCGACTGTAATATTCTTCGAACTTGGGTATTTGAGTGTATACTGTGACAGACTCAATGGGAAAAAGGCACGACAGGCAGGTTAAATTGTTAAGTTGGAATGTTAATGGCCTCAGGGACAAACTCAAACGTAGCGTAGTGTAACGCCATTCCCCTGAGGTGGTTCTACTTCAGGAGACGCACCTAGTCGGTAACACTTGTAGGGTGCTAGATAGGTGGGGTTACAAATTGGTGGCTCACTCTGGATTCACACCTGGGTCCCGGGGTGTGGGTGTTTTGCTCAAGAAATCCTTTCCGTTCGCAGTACAGCGCACCTGGGTGGATAACATGGGGAGATATGCAGCGGTGTCAGGACAATGGGAGGGCGCAACCCTTCACCTAGTCACAGTGTATGTTACGCCGGGTTTGCAGAGCCTGACATTCAGAGACTTGGGCACTCGCTTGCTCTCCCTTCCGGAGGGTAGGTTAGTGCTCGGTGGCGACTTTAAATCAGTGGTCACGGGGCACTTAGATTGTTATCCCCCAGAGGACATGGCACAGTCTCAGAGATGGCTCCCGGACTTTCTTGAGGCCATGGGACTGGTGGACCAGTGGCAAACACTACACCCTGACTCTACTAAGTACACATTTTATTCCGATGCACACAGCAGCTCCTCTCGCCTTGACTACCTACTGGCCCCAGCGGCCCTGCTCGCTCAAACTCGGGAAGTCAGACATATGGCGGTGGTGTATTTCTGACCATTCCCCCATCTGGGCGCACCTGGTTCTGGGAGGTGGGAGTCGGGAGAGTAGCACCGATTAATCCATGGTACCTCCGCAACCCTGCTGTCAAAAAGACAATTGTGAAGGCAATTACTAACTACTTTACTGATAATGAGGGTACGGTCCAATCGGCCCAGGACCTATTGGAGACGTTCAAGACGGTGATTTGTGGACAGGCCCTGTCCTCTATACCCTGGTTACGTAAAGACAGGATCAACAACCTGGTCCGGGTGGAGGAGGAGATCCGTCATCTCGAAGACTCAGAGGCAGGTGATCCTTCACCAGAGGCGCTCCACAATTTGCAACTTAAGCGAGAGGAGTACAGGAGCATTGCCACGGAGATGGCCAAAACACTGGGGAGAGAGAAAGCCGGTAGACTTTATGACCTGGGCGATAAAGCGGGGAAATTGTTAGCTTGGCTGGATAAGAAGGAAATGGCGAACAGGCTCATCCCGGAGTTGACGGTCGAAGGGGGGCACAGAATAACCGACCCACAAGCAATCACAAACACGTTCGCTGACTATTATTGCTCCGTGTACCGATCCACTTCCAGCCTCTCTGTTGCAGACTCGGAGCAACTCCTTAGAGACATCAGAATGATGACTCTCATGGCTGGCAATCGCAACGTGCTTGACAGTGCCCTTACAGACGATGAACTGGCACAGGCGATTCGTGGCCTTCGCACTGGCAAGGCTTCCGGTCCAAACGGATTGCAGATAGAGTTGTACAAACTTAGACCAGATAATATTGCTCCCCACAAGCATAACATGCTCATCGAAAGCCGCGATAAGGGACTCCTTCCTTACGATCAACGTGTTGCCACACTGGTGACGATCTACAAGGATGGTAAGCTCCGTACCCTCATGTCTTCCTATAGGCCAATTTTCCTGTTGAAAGCCGAACCCAAAATCCTTGCCAAGGTGCTGGCGAATCGCCTGCTACCAGTAATCTGCAACCTCATCCACCCCAACCAGTCAGGCTTTATGCCCCGCTGCGATACTGCATTAAATCTGTGGCGCGTGCATGGCGTTCTGGCCCGCCTAGACTCCATCCAAGAGGTGGCGGTCGTGGTCTCGTTGAACCCCACAATGCCATTTGACACTATTGAGTGGTCCTATCTCTTTGCGGTCCTGACCAAGTTGGGCTTTGGACCAGGCTTCATTGGCTGGATTCAGCTTTTGTCTTCGGAACCCTTGGCGAAAGTGGTAGTTAACAACAAACAGTCTGCAACCTTTGGCCTGAGTAGGGGAACCCGCCAGGGGTGCCCTCTCTTGCCCCTCCTTTTCGCCCTGTACCTGGAGCCGCTGGCAGCATGGATCCGTTGGTGTCCCTCAGTTCGAGGACTCAAATGGACGGAGGCCTGGGAAGACCGCATTTCCCTTTATGCGGATGACATCCTCCTATTCTTGGCCTCCCCCAGGTCCTCTATAGGGTAGTACTTGATATCTGCACGGTCTTCGGGAGTTACTCGGGCTACTGAATAAATTGGAGCAAGCCCGTACTTTACGTTCTTAACGGGGATCCTCCATCCTTGCCCCGTGACTGCCCCGTGCAGGTGGCGAGCGGGGGATTTCAATACTTGGGCATCTTCATTACTGCTGATCCTCGGCTCCGTTATGAAAGAAACCTGCTTAATTGTGCATGTGTGCCATTGTGCCCATCTCCCCCCGTCCCCCCAGTCCCTGGTCGGTACTCACCCTGTTGATATGATGTCAGGTCATGTTGAGCAGTGTCTGGTGCCACAACTCCTAGCACCGTATCCCGACTGCTGACTGTGGCCACCATTTTCTCCATGTCATCCAGCTCCTGGTGTGCCGCTGGAACCCCAACCTCCAATCTGCGTTGCTGCTTTCATGTTGGCATCGAGTTTCTTCTTGGTTTCCTTCCAGCGCCTCTTAACGTCTTCCATTGTCCTCCTCAACGCTGCATCTGCATTCACAGGGTCCAAGATAGGCTGCCATATTTGCGTCTTTGTTGCCATTGACACGTTGGAGGTGACGAACAGTTGTTGGTAGTGTTCTGTCACCTCCGTAACGGTGATCCTGTTTTCCTGCGGACTGAACTGCGTCTTCTTCTTCCTCTTGGCCTTACCCTACCCTGATGTTCCTTGCTGGTCGTCTGTGGGGCTTGTGGGGTTCGCGTTGTCCTCTGTACTCGGTCCTGGTACATTCCATAGTACTATGGTGCATGTTTCCGCATGATGCGTGGTAATTGCAGGCCTGTCGCTGCTTATCACTGATTTTTGTATTGCCGTTGGCCACATCGCCACTTTTTTCACGTTGGAGTTTTGCATTTTTTCGGCGTCACATTGATTTTAACTCTGTAATTTTGCGCATTATCTTGGGACTATCGCATGGTGCAGCTGTGTTGAGAATACAACGTAAACACGGTGTTATTTTCCTGCGATAGACTGTGATGTGCAAAGTTGCATTAAGCTAATTTTGCGATGATTAACACACATTCTTGCGAATATCTCCATCTGTGTTCTAAAATATATTTTGTACGTTTATAAGTCCTTAAGTTCTTGTGTCAAAGATTGTAAAGTCCATGCTCCTTAGCTAGAGCTACATTGGAATAGGGAAGCCAAATGTCTCAATGGAAAAAAGGAATAATTCATCTGAAATTTATGACTGATTGTAGTGTAAGTCCTACCTTTTTATTAAGCGGCAGCATGACTTAATGGGATTGTTGACGCTTTTCAGCCCAAATTGTGTTCAATGGGCTCACCTGGACCTTATGAAGGACCTGTAAAAAAATGTATATGCATATGACTGCTGTATAAGTTGACAAGGGTACTATTGCTCAACTCGGGCAGATGCTGAAAGGTGCATTTAGTAGAACCCCAATGGGTTACCTGCAGAAATTGAAGTTGACAGGGCCAGTATTTAATCCTAAGGATCTACACAAGTGATAGAGATTTTCTGGGACCTCAAGGTCCCCATGTAAATGAATAGGTATCGCTTGGAAAGGTAGGAGGAGAGCTATTGAAAGGCATTGCCAGTAACTCCCTTTCAAATCTTCAGGTTGTGAATGTGGATGGGATGATCAACAATGTCAAAGGCAGCTGAGAGGTCCAGTATATCAGGAGTCGGGGTAATCTATATCTGTGGTCAGAAGCTCTTGGTCCACGATGCATACAGTAGCGTTTTCATATTTCAAGATGATCTGAGGCCAGATTAGTGGTCCTGCAGGAAGTGATTGTCATTGATGTGATCTTGGAGTTGAGCAATTTTGATAATATTAGCTCTAATGGGTAGGTGAGTGATAGGAAGGTAGTTGGAGCGGTCATGAGGGTCTAATGTACGTCTCTAGCAGAAGGAGAATCTGGCCTGTCTTAAGAGCTTCTGGGAAGATGTCTTGAGTAAGAGGCTATGGTCAGTTGTGCTGAGAGCCCTTATCTGGAGAGAACTTTGTTGAAAGGCAAGGATACAACTTCATTCTCAAAAGAAGTGAGTATGTTGGTGAGATTTGCAAGAGAGAGGTCTTTGAGGGATAACCACTCTGGGATGCTGTGAGAAAGGGGTGGGTCTAAGAGTAGAAGCAGGCTAGGAGTTTTTGATGTGCTATCAGATCATCTATTTGTTCCACTGAAGAAGAGGTTGATGGTATTGCACTTGTCTTTGAGGTATGAGATAGGGAGGTCAGGTAGGGTGGGTTAATGAAGTGCTTGATTGTCCTGAAGAGCATTCTGCTTCTGGTGGCAGCCTAATTGATGGTGTTTGTACTTTGGTTTGGCTTGAGGACCTGTGTGTGTGCCATGTGGAGAAACGTCAAGGTCATGGTAATCAAGGGTTCTGCTTTTCTTCCATTTTCTTTTCTGTCTGCAAATGGACAAGGTTTTTGTAGTACCCTGGTGCTGAAGGCTTTTACTTGCACTCATGGGTGTTTACAGGGTTTTCAAAAATGTGTTTAAGGCACTTAGAAGGGTGCTTAGGTAGATCATGGGGTTGACAGAAGAGTTCAAGCTTTAGGCTGTCAATGAACATGTCTTTGAAAGATCTGAAAGATTAATGTTTTCTTTTGGATTGACCAGTAGCGGCCACTCATATTGGGAAGTGGTGGGGAGAGGAGAACACAAAAAAGCCATAATTATAAATAAAAAAAATTGTACTTAACTTGCTCTGACTGCCGCCCCCTTGCTCCCGATCCTCACGACCCGTGGGAACTGCTGCACACTGCACAAGCTCCCAGCCCCCAATCCCAGCACTGCTCAAATGCTGGGAATAATATTCCAAGCATGTGAGCAGCGTTGGTATTGGTCTGAGCACCTCCGTTTGGTGCTCAGACATAGACTGGGAGCCTTTGTTGGTTTCTCTACCGAGCTATTCAAAACAGGCCGGTGGGGAATGCTAAGTGTCCAGAGGGCCGGCCAAACCACCATGCCCACTTCACATTGCCCACCACTTCTCCCTGGTGCTGCAGCGTCAGTGTGGGTGGCCACGTCCCTCCCTCGGCTCACAGTTGCAGTCTGCAGGACAAAAATAGAATTATAATAAAAATGTTTTATTATCATTTTATTTTTGTCCTTTGCCCCTGCTGATTTTCAGCCGGGGGGGAAGCTCCTCCACCATAACGGAGGAGCCACCCCTTGGATTCACCTCGAAAACATTGGCGTTGCACCCACAACATTTATGAAATGCCTGTTGCACATAGTCACCATTAGTAATATTATTGCACTGAACACAGTTTTGTGCAGCTATTGTTCTTGATCATTAAGATTTGTCCTCTTTTATTAGGTAATTCTTGAAGTTCAAAAATTCCTTATGTGCAGATATATCCAAGAAAAGGGAGCATACAAGTTTACCATAATTAAATACTTTTCATTTTAGTTGCTGTTATCCTGTTCCTTCAAGTATTTTACGCTCTTTTTCTTCCATTCTCCAGAATGTCATTGAAAATAAACTTTTGATTGAATATGTTTGTAGTTACATCAAACTTCTTCATCATTGTTTCTGGATCTTTCACTATTCATTTTGCTCTTAAGCGTATAGTAATGCTTTTTCCATGTGCAGAGGTTGATAGTGAATGTGACATGCTGCTTCCATTTTTTTCTTTTGTATAAAGATGTGAGCTTATGTGTTTGTCAAGGACTTGACTTTTTTAATGAAGCTTCTCACAAACATTTCTCTATTTGGTATAGTGAGTCTAGTACACCTGTGCATTTAAATCAAATCCTTAGCACAATTTGTCAGATTCTCTTTGGCGCCTTTCGACAGACCCCACGCATTAACTTTGTATCTAGTCATATATGTCTTGGTTTTCAAAATTTTGTGTGTCAAATTATTTTTTGTTTCAAGCTTATACGAAACTATTTGCATATACTGGAGTGATGTTAGAATTCATATCTGCTGTCTTCACTTGTAAGCAATATTTATATATAAACCTAGCGTAAATATATGAAAGAACTGAGTGAATGATAAAGAAAAAGTAAGGGAAAAATTACTTATAGCCGTAACTCCATTATTCAACATAAGCATTCCATCTCATCAATTAATTATCCGTGTAGGCTGGATCTATACCAGCTCTTTATATCAAGGAAAATAGTAATATGTCCTCATCTTCTATATTCAAAGTATTCATTTGTATTTTTAATTGATGAGTTGAGCTGTTATATATGAATGCTTGCAGAAAATGATCTCTGTGCAGCATTTAAGGATGTACACATTTATGGATTTTGGCAAATGGTAAAACACAGGAATTAATGAGTGTTCCTATGTTAAATAATATTTCCACATTTTCTGGTATAGGTTTAATCATCTATTTATTCTCTACATTGGAGCATGTTTCTAATAACGTACAGGGTTGATCGTTAGCATGTAGGTGGTATACTAGACAGGAAGTTGAACAAGGCACACACAGTTAAGATTTAGTAGGTTCGGTTTAGTTATTCAGTCTGCGTGAGAGCAAGAAACTAGGTACATGACACTCTATTTGAAAGAATCATTATGCTTCAAAATTAAATATATTTATACATGCATTCAAACATTTTATCCTGAAAAAAGACAACAGTAATAGTAATCCCTATGAGGCAGCGATTCTTGATCCTTTGAGTTCTGTGGACCTCCACCGAATCATTCCTGGAACTGAAGGATCCCGATAAGTCATTATTGGAAGTCAGGACCTCATCCTAACGAATTTCCAATATTTAAACCAACCTGAAACAATCCAAACAAATTCCGAAACAAGCATACATCAAATTAATACACACATTTTCATAATTGTATTTAATTCATCATCAAATTTAGATTTTGTAAAAATTTTAACGTAAAGGTTGAAGCTTTTCTAAATTTGGCTTTTTGAATTCTTAAACCAGGAGCAGCTGGTGTCAGGGAAGAGTGGGGGGGGGGGGGGGGGGGGGCGGTCGGGATAGGGGATGGGGAGATGGGGGGACAAAGGATGGAAATAATAAATAACATTAAAAAAAAAAACCTTACCTGCCGTTCGCTGCATTGCGCTCTTCTGCTGCACTTCACTGCTAGCACAGGCTCCCACACTCCCCTGTAGCCAATCATGACACTGCTCTCATGCATTAGAGCAGCATCAGGATTGGCCGGGGAGCTCTCGATTTGTGCTCCCAGAGAGACTGGGAACCTATGCCTGCTGTCTCCAACCTGGCAATGCAGCTCAGGTTAGAGTCAGCTTCAGTATGCAGGAAGGTTTGGTCTTCCTGTGTCGGCCGGCCAGACCCACATACAGTGCCCACCACTCCTCCTTGTTACTGTTACCAGGATGGCCACACCCCCAAAAACTCAGCCTGGAAAGGAAAAATATAATGATTATTTTTCGCGTTTTTAGGCTGCTGGAAGGGAGGGCGACGCTCCCCCGCCATCGCAGAGGAGCCGCCGCTCTCTTAAAAACTAAAAGATGTGACAAACTTAAGCATATTACATTGCCCTTTTAAATCCTAACGCATAGTTTCTTTTTGCTGGTACTTCAATTGAGGGCACCCACTGCCTCTACTATATTCTGTTTGCTGTACTTGAGTTGCTCCAACAAATCAAGCTAAGTATACCAGCTTCTCCAATTTCAAATTCTTCATATTTACAGAACATTTTATTTTTTCTATTTTTTATTTTGCTTCTTAATTTGTATACACTTTGCACAACGTAGTAGTATTTAATTTTCTAAACAGTTGTGGAGCCCTGAGTAGGCATCGCTGAACCCCCTCTCTCCCCGGAGTCTGAGTAACACAATTAAGAACTACTGCTATGATGGATTACCTTCAACTTGACTGAGGATTTTTCCCAAGTTGTTATTTCATCCTTGATAAACATATCTGTAGCGGACTTGAAGCTGGCAGAATCACAGTAGATTTTACATTTTTCCTAGGCCTTCATCACGAGTGTCCCAGTAATTGATATGATATTTATCATTCCTGATAAAATTCAACAACACTGAGTTAGAACATATTTTCTGCCATAAATACCACCACATTATGAATTGTTGTGGTATAGCCTGAGAGTTTGGTTGCTTAACGCACCAAAATCTGCATGTTCCAGTAAATACACGACTTTTCCCCCCTGATAAGTATAGAAAAATTTGACCTGCCTGTATTTAACACAAAACTGATAACTGCGATCTGTGTGGTTACAGACTCTTTTTCCTCCTTCAGTAAAAATCTCATTCAGGGGACGCATTAGTGTGGCAGTCCCTGGTATAGTTAAAAATCTTCTGTGGGCACACCAGGTGCATCACTTTTTCAAATTGTTTTCCGTGACTCAAAAAGGGTCAGGAGTAAAGGTCTGAAATCCTCTCCCGAAAATGAATCAGTAGCACAATTTTCTGGAATTGACAAACGATTACAGTTGCACTCCCAAAAATCTACAACAGCTTTATTTCGATTTTATTGTGCATTCTTATAAAGAGTTTGCAGCTCAAAAGGCATCAGTGCATTTGAAGCAACCGGATATGCCGGGCAGTCATTACAAGGAAACGGAACATGAAGGTAATAATAGGCACCTTTTCATAACAAAATATTGGATTTGACATCAGACCTACTCTGAGAGATCTCAGAAGGGAGAAGAAGAACATTAAGGTGTACAGAAGTAGCGACTGAGTGGAGATGGACTAGAAATATGATGTTAAGGAAGCATGTAATGTGTTTGAGATGAAAGGGGCAGAGGTGACGAAACAATGAAGGAGAGGTGTGCATGAAGGGGGTCAGTTGGTGGCTACTTAAGATATAGTTTGAACAAGTAAGTTTTCAGGGCCATATTTTTGGCCAGGTAATGCAGTGCGGTCCAGCAAGTAATCTGCTATGTTGGACTGCGTGCCAAGGAAACGGGAGGAATGTGCCCTATTTAAGTCAATACGGCGCAACCCTGCCTTTTCACCTCCGCCTGTACCCTTTTGGCTGCTTAGCGCAAAAGCAGGAAGGAGGGTCGTTTTCATGTAGGAAGGGGCACCTACCTGTACAAAATCAATCCCCTGCGGCTGTGTCCTCTTTGTGTGTGTGTTGCAGAATGCAGCACACATAGAAAGAGAAAAAAACCAAGGAGAAATAAAGATGTTTGTCCTCATTACACCTCACCTGGGGAGGTGTCGTTTTTTGGTGCATTCCCAGGTCTACCACTTCTGGTAAATCTGGGAACGCATCAGAGCCCATGTAATGCCCATGGTTGTCTTTCCAGGGCAGAGTAATGCAATGCAGCGATTTGCGCTTTATTACCTTACTCGTGATTTATGCAGTCACTCAGGGCCACTCAAAGTGGTCTTGAGTGGCTTCATTAATCGCATTTTGGACTTGCATCGCTCTTGCACCACTTTGCGAGGTGACAGAGTGATGCACCTGCTCTAAAAAATATGCCCCTCAGTATTTTGTGGAACTGGAGTAAGACTTCTCTGCATCTCTTTTTTCCCGGACTACACCACTACTTAAAATGTATGCAAGTGGAATTTTTACTGAGTTAAAAGATCCACATACATACACTGAACGCAAAATGTACATCAGCCCATTTAGATTTTTTCTCCATTTTTCACATTGTAAATATTTTATGAACTGAAAAGCACATTCACCTCCAACCCATTAAAAAGTGGCGATCCCTTGTCATAACGACTCTTGAATTGTAATTAACTTCAAGAGTTATGTCATTATAAATATATGTATGGCTTTGTGGATTAAATATCCACACAAATGTCCCTTATCCTAAACTTCAAACAGAGCACAACTAACATACTAGTGTAATGTATGTAATTACAAATTTAACATTCCACCAATCCTGATTTTGTGAATCAGATTGTAAAATGTATTGTCAGAAAGGACTATTTTTGAGGCCCTAAGTTATGCTAAGGTGTGCAAACTATTTTGAGAATGCCTACTCGGAGATTCATACATTTCGTAAGACAGAGGATCCACTCAAAAGGTTGTCTTGAATGCCTTCATTCTTCATAGTCTTCAGAAAGCATGCAGTACTTTCTTGGCCATATCCACTAACATGGATCTCTTTTCTATTAACCCCTTCTGTGCGTCGTACGACACACCAGTGCTCATGTGCGTAGGACGGCCCCGGCTGTCTTCGCACATGGCAAAGGGAATCCCTCTGGTGCATGCACCTGAGGGATTCCCTTTACCCCCCAACAGCCTCGGGAGCTGGGGAAGAGCTTCCCCAGCTCCTGAGGCTGCTCCCCTGGTTTTCCTGAAATGACGATCAGCACGCACGTCGCGCTGATGTCATGTAAGTGAAATCGAAACTGAAATGAGCCAAGAGGCTCATTTAGTTTCACTTTCCACGTGCTCAGGGGGATATCTCAGCCCCCCGAGCACGTAGAAGGACGGGTGGGGTATCATTGGAAAACGGAGAATCTCCCCTTTCCAATGGTACCCCTCCCTAGCAGAGATCCACCCACTATCCACCAGGGAGGGGGAGCGGCCCCTTGGGCAATGGCCTTTCACTCCCCCCAAATTTTATGGGCATAATAGCCTTTCTGCCACCCCTGCGGGGCAGATGGGGGCAGGAGCCCCCAATCTGCCCCCCGGGGATAGAAAGCCCACTAGAAACCACAGTTTTATTTCTTGATGTTGGGGTGGGGGCTTCCCAAAAAGGGCTTTGCAATGCCCCCACCCCTAGAAATATCAGTCTTTCTGCCCCAAGGGGCCAGACAGGGCAGTAGCCCCCAATCTGCCACCCGGGGGGGGGCAGAAAGCCCACTAGAAACCAGGGATTTTTTTTATTGATGTTGGGGTAGGGGCTGCCCAAAATGGGCCTGAACATTTCCCACCCCAGTGAAATTCCAGTCTTTCTGCCTCCAGGGGCCTGCAGAAAGCCCAATAGAAACCAGTTTTTTTTTAAATTGATGTTGGGGTGGGGGCTGCCCAAAAAGAGCTTAGCAATGCCCCCACCCCCCAGAGAAATGTCAGTCTGTCTGCCCCCCGGGTGGGCAGAAAGCCCACTAGAAACCAGGGATTCTATTTTATTGATGTTGGTGTGGGGGCTGCCCAAAATAGGCATGAAAATGCCCCCACCCCCAGTGAAATTCCAGTCTGTCTGCCCCCCAGGGGGCAGATGGTGGCAGTAGCCCCCAATCTTCCCCCAGTGGGGGCAGAAAGACCACTAGAAACCAGGGATTTTATTTTTATTGATATTGGGTTGGGGGCTGCCCAACATGGGTGGGACAATGCCCCCACCCCCCCCCCCCAAAAATGTGACAGTCTTTCTGCTCCCCCCAGGGGCAGATGGGTGCAGTAGCCCCTGATCTGCCCCCGGGGGGGCAGAAAGCCCACTAGGCACCAGGGATTTTTTTTATGATGTAGGGGCTGCCCAGAATAAACAATTACCACAGTCTTTCAGCCCCCCCGGAGGCATATTGGGGCAATAGCCCCTTATCTGCCCTCCGGTGGGACAGAAAGCCCACTAGGCCTCGGGATTTTTTTTTTTTTAATTCATGGGTGAGGTCAGTTCAGAATGGGCATGCCAATGCCCTCACCTCCCCCAAAAAATGCCACAGTCTTTCTGCCCCCCTGGGGGGAGGATGAGGAAGTGGCCCCTGATCTGCCCCAGGGGGGCAGAAAGCCCACTAGGCACCAGCGATTAGGCTGGCTTTCTGTCCCACTAGGCACAGACTTGTTTTAGCAATGTGCCTACCTGTGGATGTTGGGCCCTAGGGAAGCCGGCACATAGGGAAACCTAGCAAACCTGGACATTTTTGAAAACTAGACACCAAGGGAAATCCAGGATGGGGTGACTTGTGTGCTTCTCACCATGTTCTGTTACCCAGAATCCCTTACAAACCTCCAACTCAGTTAAAGAAAACACATTTTCCTCATATTTCTGTGATGGAAAGTTCTGTGATCGGTGTGGATTCACAAAATTCCACCCACCCCGCATTCCCCAAAGTCTTCCAAGAAAAATGGTACCTCACTTGTGTGGGTAGGCCTTGTGTCTGCGACAGGAAACGGTCCAAAACACAACATGGACACAAAACATTTTCTCCGTGAAAACTGACCCTTTTTTTGCAAAGTGTCTAGCTGTAGCTTTTGAAACCTAACTCTGCCGGCACCTAGGGAAACTCACAAAACTCATACATTTTTTAAAACTAGACACCCAGGGAACTGCAGGATGGGGTGACTTGTCTGGCTCTCACCAGATTCTGTTACCCAGAATTCCTTGCAAACCTCAAACCTTGTAAAAAGAACACGTTTTCCTCATATTTTTGTGGTGGAAAGTTCTGGAATCTGCGTGGATCCACAAAATTCCACCCACCCCGCATTCCCCAAAGTCTTCCGACAAAAAATGGTACCTCACGTGTGTGGATAGGCCTAGTGCCCGTGACAGGAAACGACCCAAAACACAACGTGGACACACCACATTTTCACAGTGAAAACTGACCCTTATTTTGCAAAGTGTCTCGCTGTAGATTTTGAACTCTAGCTCTGCCAGCACCTAGGGAAATCTAGCAAGCCTATACATTTTTGAAAACTAGACACCCAGGGGAATCCAGGATGGGGTGACTTGTCTGGCTCTCACCAGGTTCTGTTACCCAGAATCCCTTGCAAACCCAAAACTTAGTAAAAAAAACCCACATTTTCCTCACATTTCTGTGGTGGAATGTTTTGGAATCTGCGTGGATCCACAAATTTCTCCCGGTCTCCCGATAAAAATGGTACCTTACTCTTGTGGGTGGGTCAAGTACCCGCGTCAGGCAAGAGCCCAAACATATTGAGGAGACATCAAAATTACCTAGCACAAAACAACCTGGTTTTGCAAGGGGGTCACCTGGGTTTTTGGCACCGGGCTCGGCAGCCGTCTTCGGAAACTAACAAATTCACACATTTCTGAAAACTAGACACACAGGGCAGTCCAGTGAGGTATGGCTTGCGTGGATCCTCCAATGTTTTCCTACCCGCAATCCCCTACAAACCTCAAATTTTACTGAAAAAAACACATTTTGCACATATGTTCGTGTGGAATCACTGTGCCGGCACAAATGTCCTTCCCCACAGCGTTCCCCACAGTCCCAAGTAAAATGATGCCTCACTTGTGTGGGTGTCCAATGCAAAATTGACTAAAAACGTATTTTTAAAAAAATGTAGCGCTTAGAATCTCGGTGCTATACTTTTCATCCCTATATTTTTGGCTCTTCCCAGTGACAGGCCCTTGCCCCACCCACACAAGTGAGGTATTATTTTACTCGGAAGAATGAGGGGAACACTGTGGGGTAGGACATTTGTGCCGGCACCGTGATTCTGCACAAAAATATCTGTTTTTTTCAGCTAAATTTGGGGTTTGCAGGGGATTATCGGTAGGAAAACGTTGGGGGATCCATGCAAGCCATATCTCGCTGGACTTCTCCAGGAGTCTAGTTTTCAGAAATGTGTGGGTTTGGTAGTTTCCCAATATTGCTGCCAATCCGTGGGCCAAAAACCCAGGTTACTCACCTTGCAAAACCAGGTTGTTTTGTGATATGTAATTTAGATGTCTCCTCAATACGTTCTGGACCCTTGCCTGTCGCGGGTGTTTGACCCACCCACGCGAGTGAGGTACCATTTTTATTGGGAGGCTTCCGGGAATGCTGCGGGGTAGGCATTTTTTGGATCCATGCAGATTACAGAACTTTCCCACACAGAAATTTGAGAAAAATTAGATTTTTTTCAGCTAAATTTCTATTTTGCAGGGGATTCTGGGTAGGAAAACGTTGGGGGGTCCACGCAAGCCATAACTCGCTGGACTCCCCCAGGTCTCTAGTTTTTATAAAAGTGTGGGTTCGGTAGGTTTCCCAAGATGGCCGCCGAACCCGGGGCCAAAAACCCATGTGACCCCCCTTGCAAAAACAGGGTGCTTTGTAATAGGTCATTTTTATGTCTCCTCAATATGTTTTTGGGGCCCTTGCCTGTCGCGGGTACTTGACCCACCCATGCGAGTGAGGTACCATTTTTATCGGGAGACCTGGGGAATGCTGGGTGGTAGGAAATTTGTGTCAGCCCGGTGATTCCTATAACTTTCCCACTCCGAAATTTGAGAAAAATTTGATTTTTTTCAGCTAAATTTGAGGTTTGCAAGGAATTCTGGGTAGGGAAACGTGGGGGATCCTCGCAGGCTATACCTCCCTGGATTCCTACGGGTCTCTAGTTTTCAGAAATGTGTGTGTAGGTTTCCCACGATGGCCGCCATGCCCGGGACTAAAAAACTCATGTGACCCCCCCTTGCAAAAGCAGATCGTTTTGTGATAGGTAATTTTGATGTCTCCACAATATATTTTGGCCCCTTGCCTGTCATGGGTACTTGACCCACCCATAAGAGAGAGGTACCATTTTTATCGGGTGACCTGGGGGAACGCTGGGGGGTAGGGAATATGTATCGGCCTGGTGATCCTACAACTTTCCCACAAAGAAATTTGAGAAAGATTTAATATTTTCATCAAAATTTGAGGTTTGCAGGGGATTCTGGGTAGAGAAACATTTGGGGATCCATGCAAGTCACACCTCCCTGGACTTGCCCAGGTCTCTAGTTTTCATAAATGTGTGGGTTTGGTAGCTTTAGCTAGATGGCTGCCAACCCCGGGACCAAAAATGCAGATGCGCCCTATGTATCGGCAAATTACCTGGTTTTGCAAGGGGGGGTCACATGAGTTTTTGGTCCCGGGCTTGGCAGCCATCTAGGGAAACCTACCAAACCCACAAATTTCTGAAAACTAGAGACACGGGGGAGTCTCAGAAGGTATAGCTTGCATGGATCCCCCAACATTTCCGTACCCAGAATCCCCTGCAATCCTCAAATTTTGATGAAAACATCTACTTTTTCTCAAATTTCTGTGTAGGAAAGTTGTAGGATCACCAGGCTGACACAAATTTCCTACCACCCAGCGTTCCCCCAGGTCTCCCAATAAAAATGGTACCTCACTCTTGTGGGTGGGTAAAGAACCCGTGACAGGCAAGGGCCCAAAACGTATTGTGGAGACATCAAAATTACTTATCACAAAACGATCTGTTTTTGGAAGGGTGGTCACATAAGTTATTGGTCCAGGGCTTGGCAGCCCTCATGGGAAACCTACCAAACCCACATATTTCTTAAAACTAGAGACCAAAGAGGTCCAAAGAGGAATGGCTTGTGTTGATCCCCCAACGTTTCCCTACTCAGAATCCCCTACAAACCACAAATATTGATGAAAAAATCAACTTTTTCTCCAATTTCTGTGTGGGACAGTTCTCGAATCTGCATGGATCCGCAAATTTCCTACCACCCAGCATTCCCCCAGGTCTCCCAATAAAAATTGTACCTCACTCGCGTGGGTGGGTCAAGTACCCGCGACAGGCAAGGGCCCAAAACCTATTGAAGCAACATCAAAATTACTTATCACAAAACAACCTGGTTTTGCAGGGGGGTTCTCATGAGTTTCTGGCCCCTGGCTCGGTGGCCATATAGGGAAACCTATAAAACCCACACATTTCTGAAAACTAGACACTTGGGGCAGTCCAGGAAGGTATGGCTTGCGTGGATTACCCAACGTCTCCCTACCCAGAATCCCCTGCAAACCTCAAAGTTTACTGAAAAAAACCTAATTTTTCGCACATTTCTGTGTGGGAAAGTTGTAGAATCACTGGGCAGACACAAAATTCCTTCCACCCAGCGTTTCCCCAGGCCTCCCAATTAAAATTGTACCTCACTTATCTTACCTATAACAAAACTACCTGGTTTTTGGGGGGGCACTTGGTTTTTTGGCCCCGGGCTCACCGCCATCTTGCAAACCTACCCAGCCCACACATTTCTGAAAACTATACACCCTGGGGAGTCCAATGAGGTATGGCTTGCGTGGATCCCCCAATGTTTACCTACCCAGAATCCCCTGCAAACCTCAAATTTAGCTGAAAAAAATCACTTTTTCCTCACATTTTTGCGTGGGATCACCGCGTCGGCACAAATGCCCTACCCCACAGCATTCCCCTCAGTCTCCCAAGTAAAATGATACCTCACTTGTGTGGGTGTCCAATGCAGAATTGGCTAAAAACATATTTTTGCTTTAAATGTAGCGCTTAGAATTCTCGGTGCTATACACTTAATCCCTATGTTTTGGGCTCTTCCCAGTCACAGGCCTTTGGTCCACCCACACAAGTGATGTATCAATTTACTCATGAAAACAAGGGAAACGCTGGGTGGTAGGACATTTGTGCCGGCACGTTGATCCCACACAAATTACCTAGGCCTAATTTGTAAAATAAAACTGAAATATGTCTACTATATGAAAATAACAAGGGCAAGAGTCCTGCTACAAACAGATTGTTTAGTGAAATATAACCATACATATAGGGGCTTTCATTACCTCGTCTAATGAAAGCTTATGAAGCTAAAATCCTGCCATCGGCCCTGCATGGAACTGAGGTTCTGCTATTAGAAGCAGAGGACATCTGGGAGGCTGCAGAGAGTTCAGTGTTATCCTACTTAAGGGCTCCATGGATCAAAGTGTATGTTGAGAATGTATCCTTACATCTTGGTACCTACCGGCAGGCTCACAACTCTTCAGCTTCCTTAATAAGGTTCCTTGTAAGAAGAGGCATCAGAAATATAGAAATTATGCTGGAAAGAGATTTTCCTAAGTGAAAGGGTACGGGCCATGGGCTTTATTAAAGGAGCCAATGAAATTAAAATCATGGATAGTACACTTGCCTTTTATAATAACCCTGAAAGAATCCACCTTCCAATGTTCTCAAGATCTGGATATGGAATATCTTGTTAAGACTCTCTCCATAATATTTACAATTAACACCCTGTGTCGGGCTGATGTTTTCCCTATTTGACAAATCTTAACTACAAAATGCACTTGGAATTACTCAAAATGTGTCTTTGTTGCAATCCAATTATTTCTCAATTTGAATGGGGTAATAGGACTCAGGATAATAATGGAATATACAAATGTTTTAAAAAAATGAAATGTTCGATTTGGCATGTCCATCTTGATTGCCCTTATTATATATTGACTCGTAGAACATTTTTAAAAGTTTTTTTTTTCAATTCACGGTTTTGTCGAGGTGTGAGGCAATAACATTTTCATGGGTAAGCTTTTAATGATGCTTTATATGTTGAAATTGTACGTATGTTAGGGTGATGGTTCATCCAATTTTAAAAGTTTGTTAATGATATTGTGATACTTATCTTTATTGGACATCTGTCTTAAAATATGTTCTTATGAATGTAGAAAATGTTAATATGTACTCATGTCAATGAAAGCACCAGCAGAAAGACGGAATACAGGAGGAATACAGGCCTAAGCTGTTTTTGGTAGAAGAATAGAAAAAAGAGCACAGAGGGAGACTGGACCCCAGGGAGAGGGAAGTAGATATGAGCTTCAGTAGAATAGAGAAATAAAATTAGGCATAGAACAAATGGGAGGTCTCAGACCCACTTGCAAGAATACGTGTCTGAGAAACTATGAAGATAAGGCAGCATGGAGGCGCAGAATAGGTGGGAGGTTAGCAGATGTGTAGGAAGTATAGCATTGTTAGGCTTCAAGTATGAGACATGTGAAGGACATAGCGGTGGTGTGGAAGCGTAGCTAATGACAGCATGTGCGCCTGAATTGTATTTCGTAGACACGCAACTAGCTGTTTTTGCAAAAAATATAACCTTTTGACAATAATGTTGTGCTTTAGCAGATGTTCATTTACCATGCAAAGGTATGATATATTTATGATAAGATATATATAAAACAAACTGCCCGTTACATTGCAAGCTGAAGTTCAGATTCTAGTTCCACGGAGGTGACTGACCTTCACATTCGCGCTTATTTTTTAATATATTAAAGTCTCTCGGAGGTGACTGACCTTCACATGCGCGCTTATTTTTTAATATATTAAAGTCTGTACCATTTTGCCAGCAGAAGTCATGTTGTGTTTTCTCTCATTCGGCAACATAAGCTTATCATTTTGCCTCTCTACCTTTCTGATAAGGCCTAGAAAGACCGGAACAGGCCCATGGTTGTTTGTGTTCATATCTAGAGAGGACCCACTCTGGCCGTTCTAGCTGGACTCTTCCTGTTGGAGCAGGACGAGGTCTGAGTTGTGCACGGCTGGTTTCTGGAATAGCACGGCGGGCAAATCAATGATGGGGTGGATTGCTGCAGAGTAATTCGAATTCTCTGAGATCAGTTTCAGCATTTAATCAATCACCTTTTATTTATCTAGATAGAAAGCCAGGGCACCTGGGATGATCTGAAGAAATACACTAAGTTATAAGAAATGATTTGCTTTGCAAAACCATCCCCCTTTATTGTTGCAAGCACAGCCACTTTCAATGTCTTTATTTGTATCTAGTTTTTGGTGTGCCTCTGTCCACAGTGCTTGTCCTGACAGTGCCGTAAATAAATCCTATATTTTCACCCTTCTTTTGAGTTTCAAGGTCTGGAACAAAAAATCTTCTGGGTTGTTGAAAAAAATTGCAATGATTTTATTATACCACTTCTTTGTGGATCTTTCTTTTATTCACGGATTGTTTCTAGCTATAGTTTCATGCAAGTTGATTATCAATTTATTTTAATGTACTGCCTTGTTACAAATCCCCAATGCATTTCGAGTAAAAGCTCTTTGTGGGGGGGGGGGGGGGAGGGGGGATTGAACAAATCATAGTAGCAGACGTAACAAGGACATTAGTTTACTAATGAAGGTAATTAGTTGCTATTTTATGAATGTTAAAACTTAACGAATATCTATCTACGTATATTCTTATCCATCCACTGGCCACCGTGTTGTGCCTTCATTTTTTGGAGCTTGGTGAAAAAATGTAGAACGATGAATTTATGCCAGGCGCATTATGTGTTAATACTGTTGTATTTATTTCGTTCCCCACTGCTTTCGCCAAAACCTTCTTCCCACTCGGTCACATGAACTTCTAGATAATCACTCAGAGACAGGATTGATCATATTGAACTCTGGTGATCTCTGAACTCAATCATGAAAGTGCCAACTGCACAGACGTAGCGCATAAATAATACTGAGATGCACGCTAAATAGTGGCCTGCACTTACTAACAGGCCCGGCTTTAGGGTGGTGCGACCAGTGAGTCCCCACTGTGCCCTGACCTGGAGGGTGGCACTGACCTCAGGGGGGGCGCTGTGTTTAGCAAAAACGTATGATATAAAAGCACCTGCTGCAGTGATCCTTGTGCGTCCAACTTTCAGGCAGCATTAAAAATGTCATGATTACTCTTGTGATGAGTGTTCCTGATAGAGAGATAGATGGTCTAGTGGCAGTTTTGACTATAAAGTAGTGCAGAGGGTTAATATGCATGCTGCAGTGAAATTTTTTATATTTTATACAGCAGTGGCTCCTCCGTTATAGGGGAGGAGCGGTCGCCCACCCCCAAAAAAACAGCATGAAAGGAAAAATAATACGGCACTCGTTTTATTTTTCCTTTCCAGATGAGTCTTTGGGGCGGGGCCTGAGAGTGACAGAAACTAATGGGAGTAGTAGTGCACTGCCATCACTGTGCATCATGGTTTGCCCTGCCATATCAGGCCGGCCAAACCTGCATGTGCAGTAAGAGCTGGGTTGGACAGAGCAGGCACTGACTTACAGCCTGTCCTGGAGTGCGAACTGAGGGTGCTTAGTCAATCCTGAAGCTGCTCCTTGCACGAAAGCAGCTTCATGATTGGCCTCAGGGCATTCTGGGAGCTTGTGCCTTCCAGAAGAGGTGAGGAAGAGCGCGATGGGGCAGCTACAGGTACGTTTTTTTAATTTGTTTTTTTTTATTCCCACTGTGACCCTTAGTGCACCTCTCCCTTCCTTCCATCCGCCCCACTACTCCACCATACCAGCCGCTCCTGATTTCATATTTTATGTGGATAGCTGAGTCAAATAGTAAACCTAGCCGTTTACCAGTGCTTTAAAACAAATGAAATGTATTTGAGATAGGGGCTATGGAGAGATGAGGGCCACTTTTACTAGAAACAAAGCATGCTGTTAAGAGACTTAACCACGTCATGGTTGCCTGACTTCGCCCATTTGACACAATCACCCACAACTCTGTTAAAGCGCTCAACGAGGCCATTAGACTAGGGGTGATAAAGAGAGCTCTTCACATGGTTAATATTGCTGGACAGTAGAAGTGACTGGAAACAGGCACTAATGAATTGTGTTCCATTATCTGTGACCATAGTTTCAGGAAATCCTTCTCTCATAAAAACGTCTTTAAAAAAATAAATAACTATAGCAGAAGAGGGATCTCTTATTAGTTTATTCTCTGGCCATTTTGACCCATAATCAATAAGTACCAAAATGAATCGACAGCCACCAGGTTCATTTTCAAACGGACCCATTATGTCTAGCCCTAGTTTGTTCCAAGGAACAGAAGGGTACTCGATTGGAAGAAGGGGTGGAGTCGACACTTTGAAACCTTTATCAGCAGTACGGCACACAACACACATGTCAACATCGTTGATTTCACCATTCATAGAGAGCCACCAGAAAAATTCTCGTATGTGTCGTTTAGTGAAGGTAGAACCCAAAGGACCATCATGAGCTTTGGTAATAATCCCTTTTCCAAGACTCTGTGGGGGAATGAGCTTGTCAGATTGCAGCAAACCCCCCCTCAATCGATATCTCAGACTGAATCTTCCAAAAAGGTTGAAGACGTGGAGAAAGGACACGTTCTCTGGGCCACCCACACTTAACAAACTCGGACACTTCGTGCAAAACATCATCATTGCTAAGAGCTTTCAACCAATTCTCTTCAGTGCCAAAGTCATGTTCTTGTAAATCAAGAGAAGCTACAAAACAGTCATCAGAATCTTCCTCATCTTGAAAATCATGTTACTCATCAATATTTTTCACAGGAAAGCGAGATAAAAAATCAGCACTGATGTTCCTTCCCCCGGAAACATGAGTGACAATGAATTGGTACTGCATAAGGCGAGACACCATCCGGACAATCCTCGGGGAACAGCATTTACTGATGCCAGAACCAAGAATACTGATCAAAGGTTTATGGTCAGTCCTCAATAGGAAACGTCTACCCCAGACATATGGGCAAAATTTTTCAATTTCCCACAGACAGGATAGAAGTTCTTTCTCAATGACAGAGTTCTGTAGTTCTCCGTCCCTTAAGACTCTAGAGGCAAAAGCTATGGTATTCTCAGCATTGTGTGTGTTTTGGGTTAATACAGCCCCCAACCCAACTTGGCTAGCGTCGACTGTAAAGCACGTTGGTAATTCGGGATCATAGGGTCTAAGTGCTCCACTATTACTAAGACTTTCTTTCACACATTTGGGAGCAGACGCACACTCATCAGACCAACTAAACACAACACCTTTTCTGAGAAGGTAGCTGATGGGTCATACAATGGTGGCATACTTGGAAATAAATTTGGAATAGTAATCCAAAAGACCAAGCAGAGACTTGACTCTTGTCTTGTCGACGGGTGCAGAAACATGGATGATGGCATCTAAAAGTCCCTTCCTGGGTCTAATCCCTTCACCAGAAATGAGATGACCGAAATACTGAATCTCCTCACTAAGAAATTTACACTTCTCTGATTTGACCACTACACCATGCTCTTTGAAAAATCTCAAACACCTTGCTGAGTATGAAATCATGTGATGGGACATCTTTGGCATGAATTAGAATGTCATCTTGAAATACAAGGACTCCCTCAATACCACCAAGTAAATTATGCATGACATGTTGAAATACAGAGGCAGCGGAAGCTAACCCGAAGGGCATCCGCTTGTACTGAAATGTGCCCAGGGGTGACACAAACGCCGCGAGAGGACGTGAGTTGGGATGCAACTCTATTTGATGATAGGCACTAGCAAGATCTAACTTGGAGAAGTACCTTGTGCCTCTGAGAAATGCAAAAATTTTTGCAAATTTTGGGTAGAGGGTGAAAGTCAATCTAAATCTCTTTATTTAAGGACCTCAAGTCTACGCAAACACGTAGCTTCCTGCACCTCATGCGTGCAACGACCAAAGGTGAAAGCCAGAGTGAGCACTCTGTCGTCTCGATAATTCCTTGGTCGTACAAAGACTTAAGTTCCTTTTCAAGATCATCTCTGACACTGAAAGGTACACCTCTCAGCGTGTACTTAACCGGAAGTGCTCCATCTTTCACAATGATCTTGTGTTTGAACCCTCGTACCGTTCCAAACCATCACCAAAAACAGATGGAAGTCTTTCCATCCATTGACATTGTTGGTACTCCTCCGAAATTACAAGAACGTGTTCTTTTGAACCTGGTTTTAGACTCATCCCGAATAATCCTTGATGGCACTAGCCTAGAATATTCAATCCTTTAATAGCAACATAGACTTTGCCTCTGATCTTTCTTCCCTTGAAAAACAACACCTCTTCAATGTACCCTAATAGTTCGATTCTCCGCCCCTCATACGAAACAGGGGAGCGATCAGGAGGTTCGAGAGGTCTGTCTCCCCATGTTTCATAGAACAATTTCTGCGTTATCATAGTCATTCTTGCACCAGAATCGACTAGTAAATTTAAAGGCTTATCACCAACATAGATCTCAACAATAGGATCGACACAGTTAGTTGGATCTCCTTCAACTGGCTCCGAATCATAAACATCAGTAACCACAGAGACCACATCAGAGTCAGACTCGTGATCAGATTCTAACACACATGCAACAGTTTTTTTCCTATTTTTCATTTTTAAGCATACCTTAGCAAAGTGCCCAACTTTTTTACAATAATTGCAAACAACATTGGCACCTGGACACTTCCCACCCTTCTGATCAGGAGGATTACCACATCTATAACACATTTGTTTAGTGTTGGAAAAGTCTGACACATTTTTTCCCACAGAGTGGTTTTTCCCTGAAGAATTCTTTGGAGAAGAATAATGAAAATCGATTTGTTTACCCATAGTATTTGCTCGAACAACATTTACAGAATCAAGAGTTTTGTCTTCTAATTCTTCAGTGAAATCTGGGAAGTTTCAATACTTTTTGCTACTTTGATTAATTCATCTAGGGTAGGATTACTAAGAGACAACAACTTCTGATGGATGTGTTTGTCCTTGCACTGACATACAAATTGGTCTCTGATTAACTGATCTGTAAATGTTTCAAATTGACAAACAGAAGCAAGTCTGCGGAGCACAGAAATGTATGCATCTACATCTTCTCCCTCACCTTGATGTCTCATGAAAGATTTGTGACGTAAGACCATAAGACTCAGTTGTTTATTGAATCTTATTTTGAGTTTTGTTATGGTGTCTTGATAGTCGTCTATGTCATCCTCTGGAAGCTGAACAATTTCAGGAAGGTGTTTGAATATAGACCTACCCTCAAACCCCAAGGAATGGAGAAGTAGACATTTTTTCCTTTCACTGCTGAATCTGGGAGCACCAATTGCTCTGAGAGAGGTTTTAAATGCATCAAACCAAATCTCCCATCGAACAGGAGGTTCTCCTGGAGATTCCAGGAATGAAGGAGGAGAAGCAACAGATTGCATTGTCAAGAAAATAATAAACAAAACCAATAAATAAAGAAATAGGATGAAGCAAAATAGAAAAGGTAAGAGAAAAACAGCAAATAACAGACCATGCAAGAGAGGAAGAGAAAACACAAGAAAGAGACACGTAAACGTGCAAGCACAATACTGAAAAATGAGTGAAACAGTAGTGTACAGATCACAAAGTAGAGAACTGCTGTGCAAGAATGAGGTATGCAAACCACAGATTGAATATATGCACTTTAAGTACTAAAATGATAGTTGAAATGGTGTGCAAATCACTGCATTGAAATCCGCTTGTGTAATCCTCCAATACAACCTGTAAATAACAGTTTAGAAAGAAAACCAACAAAATAGA
The DNA here is from genome assembly GCF_964204655.1 of Triturus cristatus. Classification (NCBI taxonomy): domain Eukaryota; kingdom Metazoa; phylum Chordata; class Amphibia; order Caudata; family Salamandridae; genus Triturus; species Triturus cristatus. The sequence continues at coordinate 535,122,872 of NC_140594.1, read as the reverse complement.
AAAATAAAATGAGGAATATATTACACTGTTTTAGCCTAAGACACAAGAAACTAGAGTTTGTAACTGTTTTAAAATTCAAAGTTGTGCCAATCACCGTGATTGGCTTGGCATGAGACACAGAAAGGAAACTTTTTCAAAAACAAAGGTGTGCCAATCACCGTGACCTGGTTAGTATGATACACAGGATGCAGCTGTATTGGTGTGTGGATCACCATAATTGGGCCCACAATAAACTGTTTTAGAAGAAAATAGCACTTCCCTGCACTTCTAGTAGGCGAAAAAAATAACAAGAGAAAAGACGTGCCAATCGTCATGACTGGCTATTGAAGATTTGACGTGCAGGGTGGATTAACAACAGAAAGACGTGCCGATCGTCGTGACCGGCTGTTGAAGATTTGACGTGCAGGCTGGATAGGCTGGGTTACTAGGCAACAACGCTAATTGCCAAACATCGGTGAACAAATGCATCAGAAAGAAATGGCCGACAAGCTCAGCTGTAGTTATGCATTAGGTGTCCATGGAAACAGCCAAGAAAAATCAGGCAGATTACGGCCTACCAGTGAATGTGTGTCTATGGATACGGCCAGACAAAGTCAGGCAGATTGAGGCCTACTGGTGAGTATGCGCAGGGGTGTGGTCAGGCAAAGTCAGGCAGATTAGGGCCTACAACTGAGCATGCGCACGACAAACATGTCAGGCAGTAACTGGCATCACGGTAAGGTCCAAACAGGTCCGATGCAGGTCCTACGCGCAAAATGAGATGTCCCCACAACTGTTTAAGCGATAGACGAAGAGGAGTGTTTGAAGTCAGCAGTGAAGAAGTGCGAACACAAGCCGCAGCTCGCAAAAAAAGCATGCGTTGGTGCGCATAAAAGAAACCTGGATGTGGCGCATCAATGGAAATGTCTGAAGAAGCACCTATAACACAGAAAACAAACAGTCTTACTGCCTTATAAGGTGGGAGTCTTCAGTTGTCTTTTAACATGACCTATTGAAGAATGCACACGTAGGTCCAATGTGTGGCCATGTAGCAAGGACGTCGCCACAATTTTGTAGTGATGAGCCAGGCACAGCGTTGTAGATTATGATGAGTTTATTTGGTAAAAGGCTACACGGTAGACAGGAGACATGAGAAGCACTGCATCCAGCTTCAACCACCCTCCAAGCCTTTTGAATAAGGCAAAACACAACAGTAAGGCAACCAGGTAACAATAGAACATTCTTACAAAGAATAGAACTTTAGACTGCAACATAAGGCCACAGCTTGAAGAAGGCTAAGAGAGATAATACAACAGTTAGCTGTAATTGTGTGCAAAGATTTTGCATTGCTGTTCAAAGATCAAAATTAGAGATATTTTCCTCATTTGTATTCTACAAAAAATGTGCTTAAAAGCACACTATAGTGCTACAGAGTGCACGCTTGGAAACAGATTCCAGACTAACCCTCCTGAGCAATTTGACCTTCAGTAATGTTCTAAATGTGAAGACAAAACATTTCTCTACAATGACCTGCTAATTTGCCCTTGAGCAAGTTCCATCACCACTGTGGTCCTTGATAGTTGCCCTCCATACATTTTGACAGCCTCAACCTGTAACCCACAATGTATCTGTGCCATTTCCCCTATGAGGCTTTTTTTAAATAACTCTCAAATGTCTATAGAAGATTGTATTAATTTTTGTGTCATTTAACTTATCACACTTTTCACTTCTTAACAGTAAGGCCAATTAATAAACTGTATTTTGTAGATTGTTTCATAGTGCTACAATAATACTACAACATTCTATATACAAATCTACTTGTGTAACTGTAGGAGGGGAAGTGGTTGAAAAAATAGGACGTATTCCCTACAGGACCAGTGGCATTTAGGTAGGAGTGAGGAGGGATTGAGGGGCTGTTACTGAAGGATTTAGGGAGACATGTGCACCCACCCACTAAAAAGTAAGCCTAATCACAGCTAAAGTTACAAAAGGCAAAAGCCATCTAACACAGTAGGAAATGTACTCCAGCACAAAGCTGAAGTAAGTCCAGCACCACACATGGCCAACTACTGGTACCGTAATATCCTCCGATAGAAAATAATAGAAACAGGGCCTTAAAATAAAACCCAAAAGCAAATAATGTTTTTAAGATAGTTACAAATATAAATAAATGTGGTTAAATATTAAAAATCTAAAAATAAAAAATACTATGGGGCCGATTCCGATCTCGGTCGGAAGGGCACCGAATCGGGTTTGGCCGGAAAAACTACGAGCCGTACGTGTGTTTTCCGGCTGACTCGTACAGCTGTACGAGCGAGCAAGTACGATGCGAGCTACATGAAATTCATCGTCCGACTCGTTTTCGGGTCTGAACCGCTCCGTAGGTCCCGGTCTGAAGCTAACCGTGGCGTGCAATGGATGCAATTTACAACCGAGCAAGTACGATGCACGCGTCGGACAGCCTGTGCGAGCCGGAGTGTCCGGCTCACAAAAGCTCCCGGAGTCGGATTTTGGGGGTCCGCGTCGGACCCCCTGACACCCGCAGCCCTACGACTCAGACACAGGGGGAGGCCTATGGGTCTCCCCAACACAGGCATGTACGGTGCAGGTGGCACCGATTTGTACCCACTGTAGAGGGCGCACTTCTTCAAGACGTACCCATTCAGTCAATGGGAGCCCATGTACGCGTCGTACGACCGGCTCCCATTGACTTCTATGGGAGTCCGACCGAACCGAGTCCGACAGCATACGTGCGCATCGTACTCGCTCAGTCGGACTGTAGGGGTCCGGCTCGGTCGGAAAACACTCCGGATCCGACTCGGTCGAAGTGCTTTCCGACCCGGATCGACATCGGCTCCTATATGTTTTATTTTAACTTATTTTAAAGACCTTTTTTCTATATTTTAAACTTTAGGCTGAAATGTGTTTGTTTTTTTATTTCAGAAAAAGAATTTCAATGTAATTTAACATATTTAAAATTATTGGATTTTAAATGTACATTAGCTAATTAGCTCTGCAGCATTTTTTATTTTGTTTTACATTTAAAATAAATACATACGCTTAATTTAAAATAATAATTAACATAACATTAATTTTATCAATATTGAATAAACTTTTTTACTTTCCCCTATACTTTACTATGCGAAGATCTCTCCCACCAGTCTATTAAACTTGAACAAAATCAGTAAAAATATTTTTATGTTAAATATTGTTGTCTTGTCAACAATTATGTCATTGGGAATGTTGCAGTGATACTATCAGTGATGTCACAGAACATGTTATGAGTGATGTAATATGTGGGATACGAGTTATAGTTACCTTAGGACATGAGTTACGGTTACTTGACAAAACTACAAAAGGCAAATGTCAGTGTTTTTGTTTATTTAAAACATATGTTTTAACACACATTTTCACCTAACTATAACATACCTTAAACCTTTCTTCTTTTCAGAAAATGTTTAAGTTTTTTTCTTAATGAAAAGTAAGATATAACTATAATGCCAGTTTAACCTTTATTTTTCAGTGAATTTTAAGACTTTTTAACATAAAACACCAATCCCAAAAGCTGCTTGCACCCTCCCCCTTTTTTTTTTAGTTGGCCCAATAGGATGGGACACTTGGGGCCTTTTCAGGGTCGGGCAGGTGGCTGCGTGACTCTCTCCCCTTTCTTATGATGTCGGTCCCAGGGGCTGGTGTCCTAAGGCCTCCCAGAGGTACAGGGAAGGGGGCTATGCGAAATATTTAAATGGGCCATCCCCCCAGGCTCTGGCGCACCCTGGACGTGTTTGTTTTTCAAGTAAAAGAGTCTGGGTATTTTTTTTTATTTTGCCATGAATTTGGGGATCCTTCATAAATTTGTGGCAAAATATATTTAAATTTTGTCGCTCTGGAACCCCCTTACCATGCCTAGGGGGGCAGGGTATGTACACCCAGCCCCCTTATATCTTTTTCCAATTTGATTCATGACTTGAGACTGAGTCCTGAGTCTTAAGATGGCTGCCTCTATTTTGTTGTTGATGTGGTGGCAGCCAATCAGATCTCATTAGGAAATCTGTTAGATCCACATATGATTCTCAGGGGCCGATTCCAATTCCGGACGCAAAACGAACCGACCGACATGGACCCAGACCGTATACTGACTGACACGGACTAGCACCGTGCGACCCGTGCAGTACGATGCAACGCGTGTGAATTACAACTGACACGTACGGAATACAATCCGTACAACTGAGCCGTAGGGAAAATAGTGAACCGGCCGGAAAACCGACGCGATTTTCACCGTCCGACACAAACCCGGAATGAATCCGACCGAACCGTACCCGCGATGTCCGATCCGCGCAGTATGATGCAATGCGTGTAAAACCAGACCGACTCGCACGGAGACCAAGCCGCACGACCAACACGCACAGACAACCAGGCCCACAAACAATAGAGACCTTCGCGACCGACGCGTATGAAACACAGAAGATAGGCAGCGTGAACGAGGCGGAGAAGCCCGCACGAGACAACATCAGCGTCCGTCATATGAACATCTCCTTCATGCCTACAAAACCCAAAGGAAAAAAGGCAACAAAAGGACCAAACAAGCAATGACAAAGCCAATAAATATCAAATAAAAAAAACCTGGGACAAAGACATACCCACAACTCAAACTATATAAAGGACTACAATCACTACCATCATCCCTTGCAAACAGGAGACACAGCCAGCAGCAAACACCATTACCCAGCAACCACAGACACACTCACAACTCCCTCATCACACAACCCACACACCATCAGCACCTCATCCAAAAGCACACACACGTACAGCCAGCAAAACCAACACCAACCCACCCTCACTTGCACCCTCACACACACATCCCTCACCACCACCATCCATCACCATGCCCCCAAAGAAGAATCCAAAGTTCACAGATAGTGAGTTAGAAGTGCTGGTAGACGAGATCATCAGAGTAGAGCCACATTTGTTTGGTACATTGGTCCAAAGGACCTCCATGTCACAGAAAACAAAGATGTGGGGGAGGATTGTGGAAAAGGTGAACGCTCAAGCACCAGCAAGGCGCACAAAGGACGATATCCAGAACAGGTGGTATGACGTGTGCAGGAGGGTCAAGAAACTCATCGAAAAAGATCACGCCCTGAGTCAGTGCACCGGCGGTCGCCCTCCTGCCAAACCAGTCTACTTCAGGACCTGGGAGAAGGTGCGGGACATCCTACCACCAGGGAGCGTCCATGGGCTAACAGACATACCAGAGCCTGGTGAGTACACAAACAACATACCCAGGATTGTGTGGCAAGGGGACAGCGAAACCATGCACCGCAAGCAAAGCTACACTAACCAATAGATATTCATCCCAAGATGTGTAGGCCAGTCAGACAAACACAATACCTGCCATTAAATAGTGACTTGGAACTGTGTCATGACATGCACCAACCTATAAACAAATAGAGCAAGGCAGTGGCACAAAGCTAAAGCGACACTGCCAGACAGTTTGCCACCACAAGCACACTACCTCACAGTGCAGCTGACTGACAGGAAGGAATAGTGGGGATGCAGGTGAAGTGAGTGCATCCAAAAGCATGATGGGGCCTGTAGTCACAGATAATGCTCCCCCTCCTGATTGGCCCACCAAGACCTCTCTGAAACATGCCCACATCACAGGGAGTGGAAAATGACTGACAAGATGGCTGACACTGGCTCATGCTGTGTGGAGCACAAGGCCCTGGTAGGGCATGTGCGCAAATCAGAAGCAGGACACCACTGACTGACATCCTGAAAGACAACTTGCACGCCCCACAATGGAAGCACGTTTCATGGTGGGATGTCTGGCCGGGTGGGAAGGAGGACTGACAGCTCTGACCATACTTACCAGCATGTGGAGACACACACACCCCTCAACACAAACTCCACACAACTCACTGGGTAGAATGCATTGACCCACACCTCTGTGAAATATCAGCAAAAGATACACCGTACTGGGTGCTGTTATGTGAAGCACAGGTGCTCTCTTTGGACTTGTAGCCAAACAAACACCAGGATTTCACAGTCAGCCATCTTGCCATTGCTGTCACTCACCCTCACAGGGAAGCAGAGTCAAGAGGAAGGAAGTATGGGCATGCTGGGAAGGGGGGTGTAGCCAGGAGCATGATGGGAGTTGCAGTCACAGACATTCCCCACCCACCCACATGGTCCAGCAAGCTCACACTTAACCATGCTCACCTCACAGGGAGCGGGAATGGACTGACAAGATGTCTGACACTGGGCTCTGTTGTGCGGAGCACAAGGCCATGCTGGGAACTGGGCAACAACAATATCAAACTCTGTCCGTGACAAGCTGGGAAAAAGCAGTGTACAGGCAGGCATCTGTTCGTAAAGTAGAAAATGTCATGTTTGTGAACCATCGATGCATGTAGAAACATAACTCACATTGCGTGTCTCTTTCAAACACAGGTGGTGCTGGGCACCCAGCACCAAATGAAGAGGATTCCCAGTCCCCGACTCTGGCGGACACTGAGCTCTCAGGTTTGACTCTGTCTCTGTCCTCTTCGGATGACGACGACCAACCTGGCCCCTCCGGTGTGAGTCATCATGCAGCACCAGCAGCATCAACATCTGCACCCCCTGTACCCACGCCTCCAGCATCTGGAAACCGACAGGGTACCCCCGCCAACACAGACAGACCAAGGCCACTGAACACCCACAGCACAGTGACACAGGACCCCCCGGAAGCTACAGCAAACACCACCAGCAACACCACCCAAGGGGTCCCAGTGTCACCTGTGCGTCCCGCCGCTGGTCCTGCCCATGTGGATAGGGGTGCTGGGAGGGGTGGGAGGCAGAGGGCATGCCTTGCAGAGGGGTCTGGACTGCATGATGACTCACAACTGGCACGCATCATAGATGCATACGAGGATAGCACCAGATGATTTGGCCAGGTAGTGGGGATCCTCAAGGACACGCAACAGGAGTAGGCTGCCCACCATGCCCGCATGGAGGCCAAGTGGGATGCCCTTACTGCGGTGCATCGGGACATACTCCAATGTCTCCGCCAGATCAACACAAACCTGTCCACACCTCCCTGTGTGGCCACAACATCTGTTGCAACACCATCTGCCAGCACCACAGGGAGGGAGGAGGACTCTGGCTGAGAGTCCCCTGCACCGCAGAGGCCTGCACCTGAGGATCCTCCCCCAGGAAGAAGAGGGGTCGTCCGAAGAAGGACATGTGAGAGGTAGATATCCCAGCACATCCCCCAGGGCCTCTAAACCTGTTCTGGACAATGCTCTTTGTGCGCAACCCGTTCACCTTGTCCAATCGCACACAACTCGCCCACATGACATGGAGGGTTCATGTTGGGCCAATGTAGCAGATGACTGTGGATTTTACTCTGGACATTTAATCTACCAGCACATCCAACTCTAATGTGAACTTTGGATTCAAAAACCAATGTTCAGCACCCACCATCCTGTGCACTTTCCTCACACAAGTTTGAAAATAAACTCACCAGTACACCATACTTGCCTCTGTTGTGATTCCAACTTGCCATGTGTCATGGAGATGTCGATCTGCTACACAACACAGTGCATGCCAAATACTGCAACAATGTGACCAACGTTAGGTGAGTCATGGTGATGTGACACATGTGAGGGAGACACACCACTATGGCACCACAACACATACTCACCATGGCCATGTTACTCATCCCACACAATGATTTTGACCTGAAACACATTGGCATGCACAGACACAACTCCAACCCCAGTCAGTGGTAACAAGTCCACAGGTGAGGTAAGCAGATGTCAGTCAGATGTGGGAAGACAGACAACACACATAACAAAGCATAGCACAGGTTCATTACACATCAGCAACATGTTTATTCCACAATAGTTGCAAGGTAATTCTACGTAACAGTGGACACACGCTCACAAAGTTTTGGAGAATTGAAGTCCAGGGATGTGTGGTACATCAGTTGATGGGAATTGACAACTTCCACACTGGTGTTTGATTCTGGGGTCAGTGTTGACCAAACAACAGGCAAAGAACCCTGGGAAGGACAGACACAAGACACAGTCAAAAGCACAGCAGAACAGGAGAGAAATGCAATACACATGCACAAAACATGTCGCAAGAAACCTACACAAAAACAAGTTAGCAGTACTACCCTATTGTGGAGTACACACCACCTGAATGGACTCATCACTGCACACATCCAGTCAAATGGCACACAGACACACTCAGACAGCAACAGAGCAGCCACAACACATTCCAGGCTAACTCCATACATTGACATAACAACCCTGGAAACTCACATTCAGGTGAAGAAGTTGATGAGCTGTGAGCGGACGTTACCCTCATCTTCATCATCACTGGCACCTGTGGATCCTCCACAGGTGCCCGAGGTTGGTCATCGTCATCCTGGATGAGAGGCACCTTCTTCCGCACTGCCATGTTGTGTAGCATGCAGCATACAAGGATTATTTTGCACACCTTTGCAGGCTCATATGGGAGGGTCCCTCCCGTCTTGTCCAGGCAGCAAAAGCGGCTTTTCAGGAGGCCGAATGTCCGCTCAATCACCCTCCTGTTCCGACCATGTGCCTCATTGTAGCGCATCTCGGCTGGTGTCACAGGGTTCCGGAGGGGTGTCAGCAACCACGGCATGTTGGGGTATCCGGAGTCACCTACACACACAAAAATGAACAAGTAGCTGAGTTTTGTAGGAGTGCGGAATACAACATTGACAAACACACACAATGAGAAACAGTCAGTACACACCGACAGGCCAGGCATGCTGAGCTGGCATCTGTGACATCAGCGTTGCAATGCGACTACTCCTCATTATGTAGGCATTGTGCGCAGAACCAGGGAACCATGCACACACATGTGTGATAGACATGTCAGCAAGACATACCACCAGTGCATTGATGGAGTGGTAGTGCTTCCTGTTCTGGTATGCCTGCTCATGTGCCTGTGGTGGTATCAGGGCCACATGTGTCCCATCAATAGATCAGATGACAAACATCGTTTGCTACATACCACCAGCAGTAGCCACAGTGTACTGGAAGGTACCAGTAGCAAAGAAGTGCAGGGCTGCCATCACCTTCACCTCTGGGGTCAGTGCTGTAGGGTATGTCCGGCCAGGTAGCAGATGTGGTGCCAACTGCTCCGCCAACTCCTCAATCAGTGGCCTGGTGAAGCGTTACCGTCTGATGCAGTCGTGTTCCTGCATGGTCGAAAGGTCTGGGAATGGTCTATGGACAGCTGGTGCCCTGCAGTACAGAGATGCACAAAGGAAGATTATCAGTTCATCCACCCATGTGGCCATGACCAGGCTCAATATCACATGATAGATCATGACATTACACAATGTACTAAGGTGTGTGCTGTTGGGCATGGACACATATGTCACCTACATGACCATCACCTCACATCTCAATTCCACATGTCCACATGAGTCTCATGTAGTGCTATGACCAATCATCTGGCTGTGTCACCCAACCTATGTACTGCTGTGATGTTACAAACATACACCACGGTGACAAGTGAGGCCTGATGTCTCCCAGGCATCACAGATCTTTGCCATGCAGAAACCCAGGGTCCCTGTATTGCCACATCGACACTGGCATGGACATAGCGTATCACGTACACACCACAAGGCAAGCGTAAGTTCCACAGGTAGTGGCCACTGTTGTTCCTGCAGGCCCTACATGTACGTCTCTTAGACACACACACACCATCAAGGTTGATGCATATACCACATGGATGTGGAGACTGTCACCCATTGGGCACATTTGATCAGACACATCTGAGACAAAACATGCACACAGACTGTGGGTGCACATCAGTATTGTGGCTACAGGTCTCACTGTGACGTACATGCAATCACCCCCTGGACTCAGGGTGTTTGTGACATGCCCCAAACATATCCAACATGAAACTGTATCTGCGACTCATGCCCATTACTGTACAATTGCACATCACAGTGGTAATGTGCACGACACACAAAGTATTCTGCCCCCATGTACACGTGCACAGCCTGGGAGTGGCTGCACAAAAGTGCCACCCAACAAACCAAATGTGGCCCCCTCAAACACACAGGCAATGCAGCCTTACATGCCATGGGACACTGTGTGGCCAATGCTGTAGTGTGGTAGGTGTGCACAGGTGTCCCTGGCAAGTAATTGTGTGTTGAATCTGTCGAATAGTCACACCAATGAAGTCCGACGCGGGTGACAATGCATACGCATTGCACTGTTCATGACCGAGCCATGCGTATGCTTTGTCATTGACTGCAATGAGGTCCGACGCGGGTAACAATGCGTACGCATTGCATGGTTCATGACCGAGCCGTGCGTACGCTTTGTCATTGACTGCAATGAGGTCCGACGCGGGTGACTATCATGCATACGCATCAGGCAGGCATTGTCCGAGACAGGCGTACGCCTTGGCCATTGAATCGTATGGAGAGGGGTGTGTGTGTATTTTCAAAATAGGCGTTGTACAGTCAGTTGACCGAGCCAGTGCACCCATTGGCTCTGGACTGTCATGGAGACGGATGCGGATTCAAAATTTGTACGAGTTGTGCACTGGAAATTCAGTTGGATGCCTACAACAATGTTGCAATTTCAAGTGTTTCATGAAGGTGAAGATGTGAACGATGCGGAAGGCATGTACGAGTCGTACATTTCCATGTATTGGCCAGATTCATAGAATGCAACCATATTGGACCTATCACTGGGGACACATGGCACAGAGTCTGCCTCTGCAGCACAGATATAAGACTGGCTGGCCCCCAGGGAGCTCACTTGCCTGCACTACATGCTCCTGGACCACATCCCTGCTACCACTGCTGCTGTCTGTGTATCCTCTGGCTCCTGCTATGGCACGTACTCTTGAGAGGGCCCCAGCCTTCACTGAGGAGGAGAACCAGGCCCTGCTGGACGGGCTCCTTCCACAGTACAGCAGGCTCTATGGGAAACCCGGGGAGCAGGTGAGTGTGCAGTTCACTGCCTTCCTAATTATGCATGTTGTCTGACTAGCAGTACTAGCAGTGTGTACACCAGTGGCAAGCATTCTCACTGACTACTTTCATCCCCCTAAGTGTGTAGGTACATGTAATGAACAGGTGTCCTGCTGCTAAAGTGCATTAGTGCAAGCTTAAACTATTCAGGCATTGTTAACGTGTCAGACATGCAAGTGATTTGTCCTTCCCCATGGTTGCACTACCTGTGTAACTCATTTCCCTTTGTGATGATGACATGTATATCCAAATGTGTGCAGCACAAATCTGGGGCATGTGTGTTAATGGACTTTTAAATTTGTCATCCTCATAGGTTGATGCCCAGAAGCAGGAGAGATGGCTGACCATCGCCTGGGCAGTTCGTTCCGTGGGGGTCTACAAGCGCCGGATCCGCAACTGCCAGAAGAGGTGGCAGGACCTTCGGGGCTGGACCCGGAGGATAGCTAGAGTCCAGCTGAAGCTGTCAACTCCAAGCAGGAGTGGCAGACACCGGACCCTGACCCCCCACATGCTCCCGATACTGGCGGTGGTCTTCCCGGACCTGGATAGGCAGCTGAAGGCCAGACAGCAGCAGGAAGGGGGTAAGTCCATGCCTAATCTGTGTACTATGTCTGACATGCTAATTGCAGTCTATTGGCCTGGTCGCACTTCCACATTACGTAGGTCTTGTAGTCCAATACTCAAGTCCCTCAATTGTGTGATGCCCCCTCCTCATCTGTTCCACAGGTGTGGCCCCTACAGTCTGTTTCTTGTGTCACTAGGGCACTGTGTCCCTGCAGTCAGCTATGCTTCATCTACCGGACAGCATCTGTTCCCGTGACTCTGTTGTGTGTTTCATGGGTGGGTCAATTGTTTGCCCATTGCCTGAGATCTGACATGTGATCTGTGTGTGCCCTTGAGATGTGTTCCAATTGCTGGTCTGACTCGCCACATGAGGCTGGGGTATTCCAAACAAACCCATGCAGCAGGGGACTCCAATTTTGGGGCCTCAGGAGTATGTATATCAAGTATGTCACACTTGCTTAGCCACCTGACTACTGGATATGTTGTTTGCAGGGGATGGGCAAGTGCGCCGGTTATCTGCAGAGGTAGCTTTACCCCTGAGCTAGTATAGTGAGTCAGTGCATATTGTTGTTGTCTGGATGCCCTGCCCCAGTGACAGGAGACAGTGTTGACTGACTTTCCAGGCAGCCCAGTGCCATGGCATTTAACTTGCTATGAGTGATCCTGCATTGTGTTCAAGTGTGCACCATGCACCCCATTGTGGCATTGCCCATCAGGACATGAGAACATCATAGTGTGTGTTGCTGGCATGCATCACAAACATGTGAAATGAGTCTCTGCCCATCCCTTCATCCAGACACCTGTACTGAGTCATATCAAGAGATGTGCTGTGTGTATGGTGACATACTCCTACATGTTCACTTGCATGTCCAACTAATGTGAGGGTGGTGCATGTTGGCACATTGGGGTATTAGCATCCAACATGCAACAGACATATGTGTGCAAGTCAAGGAGGGATATGTGTGCCATGGTTGCTGTTGAGATTGACAATTGGCTTATTGTAAACAGTATTGGCACTTTGAGCCGTGTTCAGCTGATGATGCCAGGGCTTGCCCTGTGATGTGATGTACTCTCTGTGGTGTGTGCAGTCAGTGCAGGTGACTGATGTTGTTCTCTTACTTCCTATTCCTATCCAGATACATCCACGGCCACAGGAGGGGACAGCTCCACGGACCAGGAGGAGCCACAGAGCCTGACAGGGACAGAAGGAGAGGAGTCGGGGGGACCCATTGGCACGGAGGGCGAGTGGAGCCACACAGAGGAGTCGTCAGCACCATCACCCCCAGCTGAGTGCCACAGCAGCTCTGAGGATGACTCTCTTGTGGAGGCGGGTGTCAGCAGCCACCAAACCCCAGCTAGTGAGGCTGTCCCCGCCACCACCATCACCACCCTCCCATCAGCTCCCATACCAGAGGTCCCTGTAGGCTCCCGTTTTCGTGAGCATGTCTCCTTTGTGCCAGGTACCGCACCCCCTGCCCCTGTGTCCCCTGCTTCCCTGAGTGAGGAGTCCGTGGACTTACTCAAACAGATCCATGTAGGGAAGACGCCGATGCTGAAGGTCCTCCATGCACACACAAGTCTGTTGATGTAACTGGTGTCGTTCATGGAGGGCCTTTCATCGGGCATGTCTGCCCTACAGAGGACCAATCAGTCCATGGCCTCCTCCCTGACGACAGCAGTGTCCCTCCTCCAACAGTCCCACACCCCTCCTACCCCTGCACCACCCACGATTCCTAGAAGCCTACCTGTCTCAAGCACACAAACACCAACAAATTCTCACAGAGCCACTGACACGGGCAGCACACAAACACCCAAACCAAGATCTAGACGTGCACACAAGCAAGCGCAGGGGACTGATACCACACTCACAGGGACTGGTTTGCAGACACACACACAGTCATCCATAACCACTCCGCAGTCCTCCAAAACCTCTCCCTCCCAGCCCCCTTCCCTTGCCTCATCTGCAACCCCATCTCCCCAGAAGCTCTTCCTCTGTGACCTTGGCCTCTTCCCCACCGACCCAGCAGATCCTGATTACAAGGGGAAGAGGAAGTCCTCACACACAGAGGGGAGTGCCCCTCACACCCAGACACCCTCCCCCAGGCACAGTCAGACTGAAACCTCCACCCACAAGTCCCCCCGGAGCCGGAAGAGCAAGACCCCCCTGCCACAACACAGCTCCAAGGCAAAGTCTCCATCCTCCATCCCCCAGGCCACCACTCCAGAGGTTCCCCCGCCACTCCCTGCCCCGGGTTCCTCCACCCACAGATACACCATCCCCAAAATGCTAAGGTCCTCCCCCCTACCACTTGCTCCTCCACACCTGGTCAGACGGTTAGTGCCACTGATGTGGGGACATTGTCCCACCCGTCCTGCCGACCTCACCTGCACCCCATTCCGCTCCCAAGGATGTAGGCACTGCAGTGGAGTCCACGACCACCCCGTCTGACTTGGGCTCTGCAGTGGGGACCCAATCCACTCCATCTGACCTGCCCACTGGAGTTGTGCCAGCACCCACCCCATCTGACTTGTGCCCCACAGTTGTGACTGCACCCACCACTTCAGTCAGCTCCACTGCAGTTGCAAGTGTCTCGCCTGCATCCACCACCTCTTCACTGCCTCCTGTTGCACCCTAATCCTGTCCCTGCGGTGCCTGGGATGCCCCCATGTATGCCCCTCTGAGGGGATGACCCCGGTCCTTAGCAGAGCAGGCAAGCAACGTGTGACAGCTGTCACTCTAGTTCACTCCTTGGCATTTGGACATGGACTGGCCATTGGCCTTTTGTTTGAATGGACGTTTAACTTTTAATATGCTGAGTAAAGCTTTTTTCTTTATCCCTGTTAACTTGATTTAGCAGTACATTATGTTGATGATGTTTAACATGCCCTTGCACCTGTAATGCTTGGTTTCCAATGTTGAATACTGATGTGTTGATGTGAGGTACTCCATGTGGTCCATGAGATATGTATCCTATTCTGGTGGGTATCCATGTCATCCTTTGCAGCTACCTGGGTGTGTCATGATCAACTATTTGTGGACATCTCTGTGAACATTTCATTTGCATGGTCACATCTCTGGCTTGCACCCATGCACATATGATGTGCTTCCCATTGTCCAATTTGACAATTTCACAGACTTTGTGCACATCACCACTGGACCTACAGGTGTGGGCATCATTGGTATAGGAGCAACTGGGTCCTCTGTGCAACTTGCTAGACATATGTTTTGAGTATGTGCAGATGACTTAGGGGAGACTCACGTACCCAGGGTGTTGTGACCAGAGCCTTCATTGTGTGGTAACTGATGGCTGACTAACCAAGTGTTCTGCTGACATGAGTGAGACGTGCTGTGAATATGTTTGGCACAGCTGGGCTTCCACAGTAGTTGGGTCCCCTCAAGTAAGTGTGTTGTCCCGTGACATAGCCTGGGCTCATGGTGTGTGTTGTATGAGCATGTGTGTGTGTCCACATCCCTTTTCATACACAGGCAGTGTTCCCTTGATATGTTCCTGATGTTGATGCTAACTGAGTGGTACTGTGTTCATCCCACTACTTTGCCATGGGCTACCAGATGTGTGGGTGCATGACACACTACTGTTAATTGGTGTATCGTCATTGGGATTTGTCAGTTCTGAGTGGTGATGATGATGTCAGACACAGATGGGACACAGTCAGTGTTCCCCAAGGCACTTGTTTATTCGTAATATCATGTAGTTGTCCCTAGGTGGTACCTTTCAGTGATTGAGACATGTGTATGTGTGTGTGACTGCTCCCACTTGTCGGGTTCAGGGCTGCAATGTTGGCAGGTGTCAGCATGTGTGCCTTGTGGTTATCCTTGGCTTCTGCATTGTCCTGGGACTGTGGCAGGTATTCTGAAGGCTACGTGAGCTTTGACGTCATGGCCATGTACCGCATACTGTGCATTATGTCTGTTATTCCCCAGGGTTGTAAACTGTCCTTGTGTGATGAGTCTGTGCACCTTAGTTCCTCCCAACATTCCTGGGTTTGTCATGGGTGCATGTGCAATGTCACCTGTCCATGTGGGCTTCACAGATGCACATTGTTGCAGTTCAGGGTGTGTGGTGTTGAGAGTGGACTGATGTAAATGTTTGCATGGATGGTCCCCTAGCTCCCGTTTGTCCATGGATGAGGGGCCATGCTGAGTGATTTGTGTTTGTGTATGTGTGATGTACGTTTGTGGAACAGGACACATGTCTGGGTTTCCCAGTTTGTACGACATCTGCCTTTGTCATCACAGTGGAGGTGTCATGCATGCTTGTGTCACCCCAATGTCTGGTCACTGGGGGTAGTGCTGTTGCGTGTCAGTCTCTTGCTGTGTTATTTGGTGTTCATTCAAGCTTGTGTTACATGTGTCTGTTGTGCTCCCTCTCATCTCACAATGCCTGATTGCCCACTAAGGGTGTCCCAACAATGGTTTACTTTTGTATGGCACTGTGTCCACATCTGTGTCACTGTGGTTCAGCCCCCCTCATGTGTTGTGTAGTTGCCTGGGGATACTGAGACACACACACACACACACATGTTGTGTCAGATGTGCAGTGTGAGGTTGCCTGTTTGTGTTTGTGCATCTGCATCAGTGCATTGGTATTGCTGTTGTGGGCCTTTGTCTGGATGCTGTTTCTATGATTTTCCCTGCTGTCCCTGTGAGTCATATCACCTCATTGTGCATATTCCTCCTGGTTGTTAGGTGCCATACTGGCATGGAATGGGAGTTTGTGAGCTGACACCTACAGTCTACACAGGTTGTTTTGATTAGTGTGTCTATTTTCGAGATGTGTGTATGCTTTGTGATGGTCACTTCTGCTCTTGTGTCATTGTACACTGTATGCATTGTCAGCCCCCATGTGTGGTGCCTGTCTGCACATGGCCGAGAGTGTGTTATGTTTTCACAGCACTGTTAGCCTCACCACATCTCTGTGGGAATGGGACACAACCACTAGTTTGCCCCAGACGTGTTTAATGTGTTGGGAGCAGGGATCATACATGCTGTTTGTTATTTGCAGCTTTGACCATGATGACACTTAAATTTTGGTCACTGTGATGAGGGGGGGGGGTTAGACCCCACCACCACAATGCTCAACATCTGCTGCAGTTTGGAAGCCCACACTTAACTTTTGTTCTACACAGTGAGGGGGTGTTCTTTTTACATTGACACAGTGCTATAGTGATGCTTGCCTTGTGTAGGGCACACTCATTTGTTGGTCACACATGTGCTGTTAGTTACATTGTATGTTCGAAGTCATAATCACTGTTCTGGGCATTTGTCACAGACTACACACTGTTGTCATGATGTTAGGGTGGATGTATTTTGCTGACATACCTAATATTGGAGTATGATGGATGTGTGGCGCATCACCCAACATATGAGTGGGGGTAGCAGGGGTGATGGGCAACAGGTCCCCTATGAGTGGGGGTGGCAGGGGTGATGGGCAACAGGTCCCCTATGATTGGGGGTGGCAGGGGTGATGGGCAACAGGTCCCCTATGAGTGGGGTGGCAGGGGTGATGGGCAACAGGTCCCCTATGGCTGGGGGTGGCAGTAGTGATGGGCAACAGGTCCGCTATGAGTGGGGGTGGCAGGGGTGATGGGCAACTGGTCCCCTATGAGTGAGGGTGGCAGGGGTGATGGGCAACAGATGCCCTATGAGTGGGGGTGGCAGGGGTGATGGGCAACAGGTCCCCTATGGCTGGGGTGGCAGTAGTGATGGGCAACAGGTCCCCTAAGGGTGGGGGTGGCAGTAGTGATGGGCAACAGGTCCCCTATGGATGGGGGTGGCAGGAGTGCTGGGCAACATAAGCCCTATGAGTGGAGGTGGCAGTAGTGATGGGCAACAGGTCCCCTAAGGCTGGGGGTGGCAGTAGTGATGGGCAACATAAGCTCTATGAGTGGGGGTGGCAGTAGTGATGGGCAACAGGTCCCCTATGGCTGGGGGTGGCAGTAGTGATGGGCAACAGGTCCCCTATGGGTGGGGGTGGCTGTAGTGATGGGCAACAGGTCCCCTATGGCTGGGGGTGGCAGGAGTGCTGGGCAACATAAGCCCTATGAGTGGGGGTGTCAGGGGTGATGGGCAACAGGTCCCCTATGAGTGGGGGTGGCAGGGGTGATGGGCAACAGGTCCCCTATGAGTGGGGGTGGCAGGGGTGATGGGCAACAGGTCCCCTATGGCTGGGGGTGGAAGTAGTGATGGGCAACAGGTCCCCTATGGGTGGGGGTGGCAGTAGTGATGGGCAACAGGTCCCCTATGATGGGGGTGGCAGGAGTGCAGGGCAACATAAGCCCTATGAGTGGGGGTGGCAGTAGTGATGGGCAACAGGTCCCCTATGGCTGGGGGTGGCAGTAGTGATGGGCAACATGAGCCCTATGGCTGGGGGTTGCAGTAGTGCTGGGCAACAGGTCCCCTATGTGTGGGGGGGCAGTAGTGATGGGCAACATATGCCCTATGGCTGGGGGTGGCAGGGGTGATGGGCAACATAAGCCCTATGGGTGGGGGTGTTAGTGGTGCTGGCCATGCAACCCCTATGGTGGCCTGTTGTTAGTGGCCAGGATGTGGATCTCCTGTGTGTGTGTACCATTTTGCGGGTACATGTCGTTTGTGTGGTAGGTGTCTGACTTACCGCCTGCGCCGTCGGCATCGGTTCCTGATTCGGTCATAGATGTATAGTACTCGTATGACCTGCGCGATGGGATTCATGATGTGTTCGTGTCGTACATGCTGGTGGTTGCTCCGTCTCGTACCCACTGCAAGCTGGTCCGTCTCATAGCCGTGGATTAAGTTGTGGCGCGAATCGTAGCTGATATGCTTGGTTTCCGGATGCTGTGACGTGCCGTACGTGGCGACCCGTCCGGCACATAGGAAGTGCGAATCGTACTTGTCAGGGCCGAAACTGCTATGGATACTGCTTCCGGGCGACTCGGTTCGGCGTTCGGAGTTACGGCTCGGACGGAGAATGGAGCTTGAATCACAGCCTACGTGTCGGTCGTGTTTTTGGCAGTTATGCGCATCGTACTTCATCTACAGGACGGACCGGCTACGGGTACGTGTCGGTCGCATGGTAAGGCTACGGACACCTCTCGGAGAGCTGTCCAACCCGGGATCGGAATCGACCCCTCAGTGTTAATAATACAATTTTTTTGAGAATTAATTGCTCCAAAAATAGTGAATGGATTTAGCCCAAAGTAAAAAAAATTAATGTTTGGACCAAGATCAAAGTTTCTGCAATATGTGGTGAAAATCCATTCAGCAGTTTTTGGTGTATCGCTGTTCAAATTTTCAATAGAAAAATGAATAGGTAAAATGTGTTTAGCCCCCCCCCACCCTTCTCCCAACCCCTTCTTTAAGGATCACTCTGAAACTTTCCAGGAAAGAGCTGAGGTGAATGGGATTTTTTGGGTAAAGTTTTGTGAAGAAACCCAAAAAATGTTTTCAAATGGAAACACAATACAAACTTTAGCTACCCAGTGACCGTAATTGCCTCTGGGAAGATATGAAAAATATGGAATACCGGATGGCATATTGATGATTTTAAAAGAGTTATATAGAGGGAATTGGGCCCAGATTATTAGAGATATACAGGGGTCACTAACTCATAAAATACATGTAGGGAACGGCCTTAGACAGGGGTGCGTATTGGCACCCTTGTTATTAGCAATTTCTTTAGCAGATCTCCCTGCAGCGCTAGAAGTAGAAAGAAGCGCAAGTCCCAGAATGAGTGGGAATAAAGTGTAATGCCTTCTATACACAGATGACCTTGTGATCCTTGATCAAACAGAAATTGGACTCCAAAGGAAACTAAATGCTTTTAAAAAGTATTGTGATAAAAAGTTTTTAACTGTAAACATGGAAAAAACAAAGGTTTTATGCTTTGGGAAGAGAGGCGAAAATTTTAATTGGTTTTTAGGTCAAGACAAACTGGAAATAATTAAAGAATATAGATACTTAGGCCTCTGGTTTGATAGCGTGTTAAAATGGAGCACTCACCTGGAAGCCCAAAAAGCGAAAGCTTTCTCGTCAGTCTGTGGGCTGAAAAAATTTAATAAAGAGTATGGTGATATGTCACACAGACCTATGTTAAAGGCATTTGAAGCAATGAGCCCCCGGAAGTACTGTACGGGGCAGAAGTTCTTTACCTGAGTGGTAAATGCGGGTAGGCTCGTGAAGAAGGAAAGATTTTTAAAATGCTTTTGTCTTTACCCAGCTGTACAATGATCCAAGCAATCAGAATGGAATTAGGGCTAACAGCATGGAGTGTACAGACCCAAATGTCCTTGGTAAGATTCTGGAAACGCCTGTGCAGAAGGTCTCACTTTGGTGCAGAGAGGAGATTCAAACAAGTAGCCTTAGTTGGGCAAAGGACGTAAGAAGAAACCTCCAGAACATAGCAGTGCGCCTTAAGGTGAGATTTTCACAGCCATCCCTGGAAGTAGACTTTACAAAGAAAATGCTTAGAGACCAAGGGCTGTCATACTCAAGATCGCAGGACCTAGATTATATGAGTGCGAAAAAATCGGTCCAGTGGTTAAAAAGCTCATGGGAAAATGAAGCTTGGTTCCCATATTTGAATACTCTGCCCAATAAAGGGTTAAGATACGAAGTTCCAAGGGTCCGTGTTGGTATTAATCCTTGGAAGACAGAAGAAAAAATAAAGGCAGCATTGATCCAATCAGATGGTATTTGTAAATGTGGGCTAGGAATAAGAAATTACATTTTGCACATATTGCTTGATTTGCACATTGATTTTAGCCATATAGAAACTGATTTTACGTCCAATATTTTTAAAATAAAAGCTTAGCTCACGCGCCCAAGCAGTTTGTCTACTTATGGATATGGATCCATCTCTAGACATTAGAATCGCATTGGGAAAATTTTTAAAAGCAACAAAAGACTTTGTAAGGGAGAAATTAAAGGAGGGGCATTGATCGTAAATGTTTTTAGCGACCTTCCACTAATGAGAATTTTATGCATTTAGACTTTTGTAAATTGTGTTAAATGAACTATGATTGCCTGAGGGTGTTACTTTTTTAAAAATGTATGTTGAGTTATTTATTTATTTATCATTGAATTCATACTGTCACCAATATTAGTATCCCAAATGTGTTTTATGTAAGACTATGGTCTAAATAAACAACGTTTTCTCTCTCTCTCCCTCAGTGACAAGGGCATGAGTTATAGTCACCTTAAGGCATAGGTTACATGAGATAATTAGATCTGGTGAATTTCAGCATTTTTTCAGTTTAAAAGGGTATGGTTTAACATTTTCACCTAACTATAACATCCCCTTAACCTCTGGCATTTTCACTGAATTTCTAATGTTTGGTTTTTTAATGAAAAGTAAGATATTATTACCGTACCTATTTATTATGTCACTTTACCCTTTTTTCAGTGAATTTCTAGTCTTTTTTAACATAAAGTAATATTTTATTACCTAGATAACGCCAGAACCTGAAACCAACCGCTTACAGGCAGCCAACCCCATGCAGCCTTCGGGCAGAGTGCGGTTGGCTGTGGGCCAGGCCCTGCTCCCAACCCCTGCTGGTGGCCACCCCACTGATCTCAAGCCACGTGCAGCGGGAGGTAGGGCACATGGCTTAGTGCCTAAACTCCAGCAGGTGCACATGGCTGAATATAAGGAGTACACAACATGATAGGGCAATTCAGTAGTCCCACAGGAAACTAGGTGTCAACATATGAATATAAGGGGTGTCATTTTAAGTAGCCCAGAGCGACTGCCAAATGGTCAGAACACCAACATATAAAAAGTGGACCTATTGGCTTTGTGAAGGGGTCTGAATATCAACATATATAATGCACATGTACTGTCTTTGTCAGAAAGTAACCAATAATTATAATGAAATGAGTATATTTTATTAATTCACATAGTTCAATGTTTAATGAAAGTGATTGTCATTAAAAAAAGTAACAACGTTTTATTAAAAATATCAATATTTCTCAGAGTCTTTTTTTAAAAAAAATTCAAGCTACAACATGCAGCCATACAACCAACCACAAGGAGGCTCTACACTCCAACTGAAGAGCATAGAGCTCCAGCTAGGAGTGCTTTAAAAATATGGTAAGCTCACCAGGGGTCATAGATTCAATCAAAAACACATGAGCTCCACACTGTGTGGAGGAGGGAACAAGAGGCACCGGGTTTTAGGAGCTAGCAGCCTCCAACTATGAATGTTTAACCACAAAAGAGCTGCTCCTAAAGTGATAACCACTATAAGGTTTGAGTTATATTGTGAGTGGGGACATCTCACAAAAAGTAACGGACTGGTCTCACACACTACCGTGTGTCATGCTTCATCATTGGCCAGTCCTTGCCCTCTAAAACCTTGGTTTGATAGAGGGCGGGCATACACCTGACGACAGGGATGCACTTCTAAACTAAGTGGCGGCCCGTGTATGAGTGAGTGAGATTAAAAATCATTATAGTTATCCTCATTGTGTTTTTTAATGTGAAAGGTAACTATATGATGTTTAAAAGCAGGTGACGGTATGTGGGGGAATTAGTGTCCCCTAACCGTTGTGTTTAGAGGTCGACATGTTTCTGCCGTCTTGGCCCAGGAGGGTCCAGGGCATTCATCAGGACCTAAATATGTAAATGGAGGCTCCGTTCTTACCAAAAGTGGCAAGAGTGTACCACTGTGGGGGCGTGATCACTGTCACACTCCACAATTGGATGGCTCCTAGATTCAAGCCCTAAAACCCAAAGCTACTGCCCCCATGGGAGGAGGGGAGGAGAAACCCCTGTTTGTCAGAACTGCCTCAAGGAAAGATTCCTGCGTGGATCCAAGGCGACTGCTACTGTTCCTCCCCGGTGTATAGATTCAATGACATAGGAGCTTTACTGTTTTTTTTAAAACATTGCTGGGGGGTGATGCCCTCCCTGCAGGCCCCACAAAACATAAAAAATATGTTTGGTGGTGCCCTTGCCTCTTCTAGGGGCACTAAAAGCATGAAAATATATTATGTTATAATACCCTAGGGCATTATGGTGTGCTCCTGGCTAGGACCAGTGAATAATAAATGAGCGGTCCTGCTTACTTCCCTGCCTGTACCGATCCTAGATCGCCAAAAGATGTGTCAAATGCAGGCCTGTCTGCACCCGTCCATGGCTGCCAGGACCAGGAGCCAGTTATTTTGCCCAAACATTCTCTTAGTCCTCACTTGACCTCAGACACTTCTATTCGGCAGGTGGCCAATTAGACCCTATTAGTTTATCTAATTTACATATTCTAGATCTATTAATTAATAGTATCCCAGCAGTAGAACCAGTTAAATCAACTGATCCCCTCGTTACTGCCCCAAGTAGGATCTCTACTTTTGCCAAGTCTAATACTGACCAATTCACAGTCATCTATCATAATACTAGATCTATGGTCAAACACCAAACTGAAATATTTCACTTACTTTATTCTGATTCCCGGATATTCTACTCTTAACTGAAACTTGGCTAACCAACGAATCCTCTTCTGGCATTCTAGCATTTCCAGAATGCCAATATTTACTTCAAACTTACAGACCTACAGGTAAAATAGGTGGAGGAGTAGCAGGAGTACTCAATAAATACCTTAGGTTTTCTAGTCTTGTATCATTTAATATCCCAGTGCTCGATGTCCTTTTGATCAATCCCAACTCCCCAATATTGCCCTAAAATGTACT
Source organism: Triturus cristatus (assembly GCF_964204655.1). NCBI lineage: Eukaryota > Metazoa > Chordata > Amphibia > Caudata > Salamandridae > Triturus > Triturus cristatus. The sequence continues at coordinate 535,099,626 of NC_140594.1, read as the reverse complement.
ATAGTGTACAGACCTCCTGGTTACATACGGCACATCCTGCATCTTCTTGTTTCCCTCCTAGTCATCCACCATGTGTAAAATTCTGCTTATCAGCGGCTTCATCTACTGGTCAAATGAGGCAACTGGTGGGCAACCATCCACAGACCTAACCGACCTGCTCAGTAGTGTAAATTTTGAACAACATGCGTTCTCATTCACCCATTGTTAGAACTGGGGGTCTCTAGTTGGCAGAGGTAGGTACCTTTAACCAAATAGGGACCCTTGCTTCTAAGTCAGGGAAAGGGGATTACACTACTATAACCCCTGCTCACCCCCTTGGTAGCTTGGCACGAGCAGACAGGCTTATCTCAGAGGCAGTGTGTTAAGCATTTGTGAACACATACAGTAATACAGCGAAAACACTACAGATGGACACCACACAGGTTTTATAAAAATAAGTATTCTATATATAAACTTAACATAAGACCACAAACGACAAAAATCCACAATACTGTACTCAAAATAGACTTAAAGATGGTAGAAGTCACTTAGTTCAAGTTGAGGATAAATGGAACACAGTTCTCACAAAACTACCTGGATGCATAACGCAGAACAAACAAAAGGTTCGCAGGGATGGAGATGTGTCGGTTCCTTACTTCGGTGGAGAGGATGCGTCGTGCCTCAATGCTTGTGCAGAGTAGGGGATTCGTCTTGGTCCTTACCGGAATGCGTTGATTCTCGTACAGCATTCCGGTTACGATGCGACAAGATGGGGCCGTGATAAGATGGCGCCCTTGATGCGACGACATGAAGACGATGCGTGCACGCCCAGCGGCCTTGCGGCGAACTCTGTAACTTTGGAGCAGCAGCAGGGCCTGCAACACGCTTTTCCAGTGATGCGACGGCGACCTCTGCGGCGGCAACACGCTTCTCCGGCGATGCGACAGCAACAGCTGTGACAAGCTTCTTCTCGTTGAGTCACACTTCCAGCTCCCAGCGACACGTAAGCTTCTGCAGACAGAATTCCCAGCAAGTAAATTCAGAGGGGAGCGGGTGGTGAAGTCTTTTGTCCCTGAGACTTCAGCAATAGGCAAGCACAAGTTCAAGCCCTTCGAGTAATATTCTCCAAGATGATGAAAGTTCTTTGAAAGTTCCTTCTCCTCTCCTTGGCACTGAAGACACCAACCCAGCAACACAGCACACTGGCAGGGGGGCAGTCCAACTCCTACAGCTTCCTTGGTTCTTCTCCTTGGCAGAGGTTCATCTTGTTGTTCCAGAAGTGACCTAAAGTCTTGGGGCCTGGTTCCTCATATGCATACTGCTAAATCCTTTGTCCTCTGAAGGCAGAGGGGCCTGTAACTAGTCCAAACCAGTTCTGTGCAGTCCTGGAGCACTTTATTTGCAGGACTCCTTCTTTCCTTTGGCAGGGTGGGCCAGGGACATCAGACGCACCACAGGAGGTGGAGCCAGCATTGTGGAAGGCAGGCACAGCCCTATTCAGACCCAGGTGCGACTCCTCCCACCACTCTACATGCAGATAGGTCTTTTCAGCCTTGTGCTGACTCACCCTGTCTCCTGAAATCCCCCAGCCACTGTCACTCACAAAACCAGACACACAATACACAGGCTAGCAGAGGCAGGCTGGATGGTTAGGTAAGAAAATACCTACTTTTTAAAAGTGGTATTTTCAAACACAGAATGTTAAAACCAACTTCACTAAAAGATGTATTTTATCACTCTGAATTCAGGCATACTAAACTCGAATTTCTACCATGTTCCCCGGGTCAGTTAGGATTATAAGATGTTATCATCAAACTGCCCATTCTGGCCTATGGGGACAGGTAGCCTTGCAATAGTGAAAAACGAAATAGTCTGTAATTCACTATCAGGCCATGCCACACACATCAGGGCATGACCTACCTTTTACATATAATGCACCCTGCCCTAGGGCCTACCTTAGGGGGTGACTAACATGCAGAAAAGGGAAGGTTTGGGGACTGGTAAGTGGGTGCACTTACCAAGTCGACATGGCAGTACCAGACTGCACACAGGCTCTGCAATGGCAGGCCTGAGCCATAGTTTATAAGCTGCTCCAGTGGGTGGCACAACCAGTGCTGCAAGCCCGCCAGCAGCATTTGATTTACATGCCCTGGGCACACGCGGTGCACTGTACTAGGGTCTGACAGTAAATCAAATAAGCCAATCATGGAGTCACTAATCCATACATCAATTTTCAATAGGGAGAGCATATGCACTTTAGCACTGATCAGCAGTGGTAAAGTGCCCAGAGTCATAAAACCAACAAAAACAGGTCAGAGAAAATACAGGAGGAAGGCAAAAAGTTCAGGGATAACCCTGCAAAAAGGGTCAAGTCCAACACCCATATTAAAGGCCATACACTAGACGAAGTCTGGTCTACAAATCTATCCCTGTCTAATATCACAGTCACTCCCTGTGTGTTATCTGAACACTACCTAACTAGATTTTTACTAATAGACCTGGCCCCCTTGAAACCTCCCCCTGCCCTGGAATTCTTTAATGAAACTGCTCCTGAGTAGATCATTCTCAACACCTTCTGCAACTCACTGGCAATTACTCTACCTAATTTAAAAAATAGTATAAACAGACACGGGGAAGGAAACACCAACTCAGAAGCCAGAAATACACATGCACCTCTCTGAAAAGCCAAACAGGCCAGGAGTCACCATGCAAATTAGCTTAACTTGAACTCTGTTGGGCAGAACATAAATGACTGAATAATTATCCACATGATAAAAAGGAAGCTTACTCAAAGAATATAAAAAATGCATTACACAAGCGAAATCCACCTTTTTGTCGAATATAATTTTAAATTCCATGAATAAGTCAAAGGAAATCTTCGGAATTGTATCTGAACTATCAAACACCGACAAAGTGACCGCGCCTATACTCCCTATCAAGAACCTATGCGACGCTTCAATTCCTTATTTATTTATATCATTAAGACTATAAAAGATAGTAATCCTCTGTGTTTCTCCCCCAATGTAACGTACATTGAAGACAGAACTGATCACACAGTCTCAGTTTCCCGCTCCAGATTCTTGGTGCTTGCCCTCCAGATCTGGAATTCCTTCCCACTCAAGATTAGAACTACCTCCAGCTATATGTGATTCAGGCAACTTTTAAAAACATGGCTCTTCAGACAAGCGTATGATTAAAACAGGTAGCACCATGTTGTGCTTTTGCTACCCAAGCGCCAAGAAACTGATCAGGTTGAATGGGCTCCCCGGGACACATAATTGGATTTAGTCATATGGAGGATGGAGTCTCCGAGGTCTTTAGAGGCTGTGTGCCCCCGGTTTGAATATGTATGGACCCTGGGGAACATGGTCCAAGTGGTCTGTGCAAGCTCTGGAAGGAGGCCCGCATGCCCCCTTCCCTTTAAATATATGTACACAATCAATTTTTCAAAAACAAATCATCCATATAGACACTTATATACCCATTTATTCTTCCATCGACCTTGAGATATACATATATAAAACATATTTAATTTTCAGAAAAACACACATTCACTGGATGATGTCATCAGTGATGTCATTTGAGATGTCATCAGTGATGTCATGAGTGATGTCATTGACCATGTCATGAGTGATGTAATATGTGACGTCATCAGCAGTGCATTGCGGGCGCGCGAGTTATAGTTAGCTGAACTAACTATAACGGGGGAATTTAAATGGTTTTGTACAAGTGGAAAGTCCAGCTAACTATAACACCCCTGAAACCTATGGTTTTTTCAGTGAATTTTTGAGGTTTTTTAAATGCTAACTCCTAACTATAACGTGCCTGAAACCTATGGTTTTTTCTGTGAATTTCAAAGGTTTTTTAAATGCTAATTTCTAACTATGCCTACAGAGATAGGACATGTGAAGAAAGAAGAAAAAATGCACAGAAAGAAAAAAAAGAAGTGCAGAAAGAAGCAACAGAAGTCCTCAAAGACGAAGAAAAGTGCAGGAAGAAGGATAACGTGCAGAAAGAACAAAAAGAAGAGCAGAAAGAAGCCTTGTTGCAAAATCATCCTGTGCCCTCAACTTTTTCAGACGGATACTGGTGGTAACTGAGTCTGACTAACCCCTCCTAGAGCCAGTGCTATGTTAAAAGACACTTAGAATACAGTGAAAACACCTACATACACTAGGGAACATTATGCGTTGGGGTCCCCCTGTGATTAGCATGACCTCCTCTGTAAGCCCCTAGTATATAATAGGGCAGGGGGATTAAAACTACCTCTTAAAACAGGCCACAGGGCGTTTTTGCACACGTTAACTCAGGCCCCGCCCCCTCCCTTCACCACTGTGTAAACACGCCCTGTGTCCGTTTTTAGTTGGGAGATTAAGTTCATTTGAATCCTGAGGGTCCCTAGGGTCCTACTAGCCCACTAGGTACCTCCAGTAAGTGCCACAGAGCTGCATTGCAGAGAGGTGTAAAAAGTGGCACGGCCTGGACCACCTCTCTGCAATGCAGCTCAGTGGCGCTTACTGGAAGCACTTGGTGGGCTAGTTAGCCCCCAGGGGCCCTCAGTATTGAAGGAAAATTATATCCCCAATTTAAAACGTGCCATAGTGCGTGTTTGCACACGTCACCTCAGGCCCCGTCACCTCCCTTCACCACTGTGTAAACGCGCCCTGTGGCTGTTCTAAGTTGAGAGATTAAGTCCCCTTGAATCCTAAGGGTCCCTAGGGTCAAACTAGACCACTAGGTACCTCCAGTAAGCGCCACAGACCTGCGTTGCAGAGAGGTGTAAAAAGGGGCTTGGCCTCAGAACACCTGTCTGCAGCGCAGCTCCCTGGTGCATACTGGAGATGCCTGTTGGGCTAGTTGGCCCTCAGGGACCCTCAGTATTGAAGAGGAATTAATTCCCCAACTTGCAACTCGCCAGGGGGCGCGTTTGCAGAGTGCTGCAAGGAGGGGGCGTGGCCTCCGGCACGATGCCAGTCTTTTATTTATTTTAATTTTTTAAGAAGGGGGGCTGTGTGGTTCCCCTTCTTATTCTAATTTATTGGCCCTGATGACCCCATCCCCCATGGCCTGTCTCCTAATTATATTTTTTTGACACCAATCCCCAGGGCCGGCCACTGTTTTTTATTAGTTTTTAAAAAATATATATTTATAGACACACCTAGGACATGCTGGACAAACCGTACGTACCTATCACCATGACGATTTTCATGATATTCATTAAAAGGCGACTATGCATACAATGAGTCCACGTGGAATGTATTTACACCACTAGTGAAGCTCTGACATGTCTGATGCCCTACCGTGCCTAATCCCGGTAGACACCCTTGTCGTTTATTTATACAAACATGGGTAGCTATTGACGGGCACATTTAATACACATGCACACCAAGCCATTCAAAGGGGATTCGACAAAAATTCGACCAAAACTATGCAAGAAACCCCCCTCACAGTTAATAAAACACACATCCACTGCCGGATGTGTAATACTTTTTATTTTGCTCTCTGGAAAGGGGACGAACATCACTTGACAGTCACAGCGTGCTCCTGGCAGAGCCCAATGCTGTGTTACACCCACCATTGCCTGCTGAGTGCCACATACCTCTGTGTTGTATTCCACTAGCTAGTGCATATGCTGTGACACTCTCTAGCCCATGTGCACTGTAACACCACCCCGTGAATATGTCATGCCACACTTGTCTTCGCACGGGTTATATTGCCCCATCTAACGTGCCTTCCTCGATGCCTATGTTATAACGCACAGTGCTATGCCATACATATTACAATCTGGGATCCATATCTTTGTCACAGTGCATATGCAACGTTACACTCCCCAGCACATATTTTATATTACAACTTTAGAGACTAGTTAGGTTACACAACACTGCCCTGTGCATATTACACTCCAAGGCGCATATCGCATAGCACGCGCTTGTGCCTGTGCTATCTCGCGCTCTCCAATGAATCTGTCATTGCGCACAATGTATTGCATATTATATTTCACGCCCGGTTCATCTTATATCACACTTTTTGGTGCATAGTTTATACCATACACTATATCTAGTTTTCATTTTCAATCGTGCTCTCAGGACTATGTTCTATATAACACTGTGTTCACCTACCCTTTTCACGGGCATTACATCTTGCGATAGGGGGTGGAGGGTCAGGGGGTGTTTCTGCCAAGTGAGCCCGGAGTCACAGTCACAAACATCCTCTTCTTCCTGAATAAAAGTGAGATAATGCTGCATACTTGTTCATATTTTAAATAGTTCGCACAGACACACGTTTTAAAAACAATAAAGTTCCTAATACCCGCCTTCTCTGAACAGTTAGCTTGCTGCCCCATCCCCCTCCTCCCTATCCTCTGTTGTGTGAATCCATGGACTAGCCTCCTCCCTCCTGCCATGCATGGTCTGATGTGCTGCCACTGCCCTCAATTTAGTATGATGTACCAGTCCACTCCTCCTGCCCTCCATTACCCAATTCTATGCCCCATCATTGACCTCCTGCTTAAACTCTGTGCTTAGCTTGCTGCCCCTATTCTCCTTCCCCCTGCCCTCCGATGTCTTTGTGCATGCCCCTGCTCCATCCTTTTTGCCCACCATGTTCTATGGACCTGCCACTCCTATCTACTCTGAATGTTCTGTTGAGCTGCCACTCCCCTCCCACCTGCCTAGCATTGTCAGATGACTGTAACCTGTCCCTGCCACCTCCACCCTGCCTGTCCACATGCCATGCCCCTATCCTCTTCCTCCTGTCCTACATGGTCCATTGTACTGCCACACCCTTCTGCCCTCCCTGGTCTGTTGTGCTGCAACTGCTCCTCCTGCCTGCCCCGTGCGGTCTGTTGTGAGGCACCTTCCCGATGACCTTTCTTGTCTGTGCACAGGTCCTGACCCTCCCTTCTATCCTCCATCGTCCTTTGTGCATGCCCCTGCACCCTCCTTCTTGCCCATCATAGCCATTGTGCTACCACTAACCCTCCCACTTGCCATGCATGGTCTTCTGTGCTGCCATGGCCCCTCCCACCTTCCCTGTGTGGTCAGTTAGCTGCCCCTGAACCCCTCCCACCTTCCCTCCATGGTCTGTGTGTATGCCATCACAGTCTCACTGTTGCTCTTCATGGTGTGTCTTGCTTCTAGTGCCCATCCTGCCTGACCTCCATGGCTATCTTGCTGCTCCTGAACTGCCCCCTTGCCCCCAGCCCTCTGTTTACATGTGCAGACCCCTACTCCCTCCCTCCTGGCTTGTCTGTTCCATTGTAATGCCCCTGATCCATCCCTCCTGCCCTTTATGGTCTGTTATGCTGCAGCTTTCTCTCCTGTCTGCCCATTATGGTCCTGCCTCTTGCCCCTCTGTTCTCTGTTGTCCATGTGCATGGTCCTGTCCCCTCCCTCTTGCTTTCTATGGATTGTTGTGCTGCACTCCCGTCCCGCATGCCCTGTGTGGTGTATTGTGCTGCTGCAAACCCTGATGCCTGCCCTGCAGGGTCAGTTTGGTGCACCTCTCCATGTCCCTCCTGTCCTCTGTTATCCAAGTCCATGTCCCTACCCCATTTCCTTCCATGATCCAATGTACCATACTTGCGAACATTTTGAACTTGGTAAGAGGGAGATTTTGAAAAAAAACTGGGGTATTGATTTTCCCCTTTGAGTTACTTTGAAAAAGAGGAGATTGTAGACAGGAGACAGATCAAATAAAGCCCATTTGAGCTTAAAAACATTGGACGTTTCCTGGCTGAATCGGGTCTGTTGGCATGTATGGTTGTACTACCATTGCCTCTTCCTTCTGCCCACAATGGTCTATTACATTGCCACAGCCTCTCTTGCAAGTCCTGTATTGTTGGTTTGTTGCCCCTGCTCCCCTTTCCACTGCCCTCCATAGTCTGTTGTGCTGCCACGGCCCTTCCTGCCTGCTCAGTGTGGTTAAATTGTTGCCTTTGCACCCTCCTACCTGCCTTCAATTTTCAGAGTCCGTGCCCCTGGCCTCTGCCTCTCAACAGTATCCTAATGAACAACTAGATTGCTAACATTCTATATTTATTACAAAAGTGTGGAACGCCTGACATCATCTTTATGTAATCAAAACTGTAATACCTAGAGCATTTCCTTTAGAAATTACATATATGAGAGGGTCTTATTGGCATCAAAATTATGGTTAGTGCTCTAAAAGACTAAAATAAGGACATATTTTCTGAGTTTTCAAATAGCGAGAAAGCACTTTTAAATTATTTGTTACCTTTATGTTTTTTTATCCAGTTGACCACTTGATTAAATGTTGCACTTAGGGGAGAGGATGTGGTGTTACTTCCAGAACTGCAGAGTTTGCAACTGGGGAACCAGGTTGGAGTTTCTGCTTCAGCTCGACATTCTGTGATTCTGGTCAAATCACTTAGTCTCCCCATGTCTACAACCAAAATGAATTTGTTCTTGTGTGATGTAACCAATGCTCATGTAAAGCACTCCAATACCTGACAAGTCTGCACTATATAACACTGCAAAAACACATAATAATAAGTGTTTTGCACACTTCTGTCATTGGGCTATATTTGGGCTACATCTGGGTGATTTTGGGCTACATTTGGGCTCTTTTGTATCCGGTGGCCATCTTGGGAGATTTATTTGTTATGCAGTTTTCTAATTTCCTCATGTACTGCAGTCTCCTCAGTAGGAAATGCTTTCAGTTTTTTACTTTGATTCCATCATGAAGGTATTCAGATATGTCACACATTTGCCATAAATTCTGATTGTTAGCACTCTAGTTGCTCATTAGATCACTGTAGTAAAACTAGTGTTCACCATGGAAGTCTGCTCCTGGTATTAAAAGTGCATGTTTCAGTCTGCATGTCAGAATTTTTTAATGAAATAGAAGAGGATTTGAGAAGTCACTCAAAATGTGCCCTCATTTTCTTTCTTCAGCATTAATCATAATTTCTATGGCAAAATGAACCCCCTCATTGTGTTCCTTTTTAATTAAATGTTTTAAGTGTTACCAGTTTATTCCAATCAAGATGGCTTCAGGTGTGCCATACTTTTGTCATAATGAAGACAGTAAGCGCTCTAGTTGTTTTTAAGAACACTATGGGACATTCTGTCATTGGGCTATACTTGGGCTACATCTGGGTGATATTTGGGCTACATTTGGGCTCTTTTGTCTCTGGTGGCCATCTTGGCACACTTATGTGTTATGAAGTTTCCTAATTTCCTAATTTACTGCAGTCTCCTCAGTAGGAAATACTTTCAGTTTTTTACTTTGATTCCAAAGGCATTCAGATGTGTCACACATTTGCCATAAATTTAGAATGTTAGCACTCTTTTTGCTCATTAGATCACTGTAGTAAAGCTACTGCTCACCAGGGAAAACTGCTGCTGGTATTGAAAGTGTATGTTTCAGTCTGCATGTCAGAATTTTTTAATGAAATAGAAGAGGATTTGAGAAGTCACTCAAAATGTGCCCTAATTTTTCTTTCTGCAGCACTAATCATACTTTTTATGTGAAAATGAACCCCCTCATTTTGTTCCTTTTTAAATTATATGTTTTAAGAGTTACCACTTTAATCCAAGCAAGATGGCTTCAGGTGTGCCATACGTTTATCATAAGTAGGACTGTTAGCGCTCTAGTTGTTCTTTGGAACACTCTGGGAAGCTGCAGTAGAACACAAAGGAATCAACTGACAGTCTCTGCCCTTGTTGGATGTACATGTTTTACTGAGAATGTCAGACTTCATTCTCACATGACTGAGAAAGATAATGTGAATTTACAGAAAATAAGCTCTCAGTTTATCTTATAGATCACCTTCCAAACCTCTGTGGGAAAAGCATGAGAAAATATTTTTCTCTCAATCATGATATCCCCGCAGAAGGCTTTTTCACATGGTGAAATCACCTTAGAACATACCACAATTCCTAAAATGAGTATGGTACCATCAACAAATGATTTATAATGTAACTAAAGTCTTAAAACCTTCTATTAACTGCAATGCTTTTTAATGAGGTGCTATCATGTATATTAGTCCCAAGATGGCTGCCAACACTTCTTGGATGAAGTGCTGACAGCCAATCGGATCTCAAGATGAGATGTGTGGTTAGGCTCCGCCCACATATATATATGATTTTACTTTTGATTTTCTCAGGAACTACTGAACAGATTGACACCAGACCTGCAAAAGGCACATCCCTGACCTGAGGACTACCTCTCTGCCAAATTTCAAGTAATTCTGTTCAGCCGTTTGGGCTGTACCTTGGACTAAAGGTCCCTATGGAAAATTGAATGGGGAAAACGCGTTTTGGGACCCCCCCTTTTTTCTCAGCCCCTGCTTGACGAATCCCCCCGAGACTTTCAGGGTAGGAGCGTAGCGGAGCGCCCCACCTATTTTGAAAATTTCACGAGGATTTGTCAACCGGTGCCAAAGTTATTCCCAATAGAATGTTGCAGATTTCCTATGGAAACACGGTCCTAACTATAACTATCTACTGGCGACCGCCAGTAGATAATATATATATATATATATATATATATATATATATATATATATATATATATATATATTCACTCCAACGCTCACCTTCACTAAAAAGCAAGCAGGACACAGCTCCGGGTAAGGTAAAAGGATTTAATGAGCTCCCAGCTAATCACTTGAAACAGTCTGTGGAACGCTGTGGCAGACGCGTTTCTGGCCAACCATGGCCATCATCAGTGCCGATTTCACAGGCTGATGGGTTCACCTGTAGGTTCAACGATCACTCCTGATAAGTAGTCCCTCGACTCCTCCCACTGCAGTCAGGTGTTGGTTTTATATCGCTGGACTCCAGGAGAACTGCATGCTGGTACTTGCAGTCCAACGTGGTTCCCCATTCAGTGTTGAGGACTTCCAAACACAAGATAATGCCCCACATTTCGTGGCAGTGGACAGTCTACTGCAAATTCCTCCTGGATGAGATTCAGCTCGCATCCTTATCCGTATCCTTATCAGGCAGACACTCGCTGCCTCCTCTCTCCCCTCGCAAACATAACAGCCCAGTGGCAGTAGTTTTCGCTCGGGGGGGCGCTGCGTTTGTACTCTTCGTACTCGTCCACAAGTTTTGCTGAAATAACGCAGAGCTCCTGACCGAGAGGGCGTGTCCAACGCCGGTATCAGCAGAACCGGCCAAATATTCACTCCAACGCTCACCTTCACTAAAAAGCAAGCAGGACACAGCTCCGGGTAAGGTAAAAGGATTTAATGAGCTCCCAGCTAATCACTTGAAACAGTCTGTGGAGCGCTGTGGCAGACGCGTTTCTGGCCAACCATGGCCGTCATCAGTGCCGATTTCACAGGCTGATGGGTTCACCTGTAGGTTCAACGATCACTCCTGATAAGTAGTCCCTCGACTCCTCCCACTGCAGTCAGGTGTTGGTTTTATATCGCTGGACTCCAGGAGAACTGCATGCTGGTACTTGCAGTCCAACGTGGTTCCCCATTCAGTGTTGAGGACTTCCAAACACAAGATAATGCCCCACATTTCGTGGCAGTGGACAGTCTACTGCAAATTCCTCCTGGATGAGATTCAGCTCGCATCCTTATACGTATCCTTATCAGGCAGACACTCGCTGCCTCCTCTCTCCCCTCGCAAACATAACAGCCCAGTGGCAGTAGTTTTCGCTCGGGGGGCGCTGCGTTTGTACTCTTCGTACTCGTCCACAAGTTTTGCTGAAAGAACGCAGAGCTCCTGACCGAGAGGGCGTGTCCAACGCCGGTATCAGCAGAACCGACCAAATATTCACTTCAACGCTCACCTTCACTAAAAAGCAAGCAGGACACAGCTCCGGGTAAGGTAAAAGGATTTAATGAGCTCCCAGCTAATCACTTGAAACAGTCTGTGGAACGCTGTGGCAGACGCGTTTCTGGCCAACCATGGCCGTCATCAGTGCCGATTTCACAGGCTGATGGGTTCACCTGTAGGTTCAACGATCACTCCTGATAAGTAGTCCCTCGACTCCTCCCACTGCAGTCAGGTGTTGGTTTTATATCGCTGGACTCCAGGAGAACTGCATGCTGGTACTTGCAGTCCAACGTGGTTCCCCATTCAGTGTTGAGGACTTCCAAACACAAGATAATGCCCCACATTTCGTGGCAGTGGACAGTCTACTGCAAATTCCTCCTGGATGAGATTCAGCTCGCATCCTTATCCGTATCCTTATCAGGCAGACACTCGCTGCCTCCTCTCTCCCCTCGCAAACATAACAGCCCAGTGGCAGTAGTTTTCGCTCGGGGGGGCGCTGCGTTTGTACTCTTCGTACTCGTCCACAAGTTTTGCTGAAAGAACGCAGAGCTCCTGACCGAGAGGGCGTGTCCAACGCCGGTATCAGCAGAACCGGCCAAATATTCACTCCAACGCTCACCTTCACTAAAAAGCAAGCAGGACACAGCTCAGGGTAAGGTAAAAGGATTTAATGAGCTCCCAGCTAATCACTTGAAACAGTCTGTGGAACGCTGTGGCAGACGCGTTTCTGGCCAACCATGGCCGTCATCAGTGCCGATTTCACAGGCTGATGGGTTCACCTGTAGGTTCAACGATCACTCCTGATAAGTAGTCCCTCGACTCCTCCCACTGCAGTCAGGTGTTGGTTTTATATCGCTGGACTCCAGGAGAACTGCATGCTGGTACTTGCAGTCCAACGTGGTTCCCCATTCAGTGTTGAGGACTTCCAAGATAATGCCCCACATATATATTAATGGCTGCCACAACATTTTTGTTCATGTTTACTGCCAGCCAATCAGAGCGCTCAATCTCACAGGAGCAAAGAGACGTAAGGGAAAATAAGCCACCTTGGCCAATCACAACTCTCTATTTTTTTAAGTTGTTCTTGTGGGACTCTGGTGAGAGTCCTGCAAACCCAATCGTCCTGATATAGAAATATTTTTTAACCTTAATTTTAATGCTTTCTAGACCAAGATCTAGCTTCCTGCCAAATTTGGTACAATTGCATTCAGCAGTTTTGACTGTAGCATGTTTCATTTCCCTATGGAATTTGCATGGAGATATTTCTTTTTGGGATCCCCCTTTTTCTCAGTCTCCGCTTGATGGATCAACACAAAACTTTCCATGAAGGACCTCAGCAAAACCGATTATTTTTTGGAAAGTTGTGTGAAGTTTCATCAAACCGCAGCAAGATTATTGCCACTGCTGTAGGGTAGGAGGGGGGGGCTCTGTGCGAACTGCCAAGCGGGAGAGCGAGGCCTGATGATTCCCAACATAGCTGGACCTCCCACCCCACAGTTCTACACAGGTGAGAACCAGATGGCAACAGGCGTTGCCCCAGTATGGGAGCGCATCGGGTCCAACACGGGACGGAAGGTACTCAGGCCTAGCACCGCCGCAGCCCAACCTCCTCCGACATGGGCCGTGAAGTGGGGCTCGGGCCTACGCAGCACAGCCAAGTGCAGCTCTGTCCCAAAGCCAGCCCCAGTCTCACTCACGCACTGCTTCTCAGCTTCCCCTCTAGCTCATCTCCTGTGCTGTCAAACTCTATTCACCGCCTCACACAGTCCCTCTTTGGCAGTCACCCCCAGGAGGCCACTTCGGCTCACCGCCGATCACTCCAGGCGTGGTCTCGAGCGACGCAAGACTGTGTGAATCCGTCTTCCGCCTGGGCTCCCAATGGAATACGCGGGCCGTCTACAGCCTGGACTTGGGTCACAGCCTTCGCCTTCCGTCAGCCTCCCACGATGCTCCCCAGTACAGGTGAGTGCTGCAGCACCGCGTAGGACACACGGCAGGGTTGGAGCCACTACGGGGGCTTATGGAGTGCAGCAGCCATTTTAGCCGCGGGTCCAGCCTCGACTCTCCCAGCAGTTTTTTTTGGCAGTCTTGTTGAAGCGGCACGGCTTTGATTGCAATCAGACAATCACGCCAATCTCAGCTCGGATTTTGTCAACAGGCCAACGTGGTAAAGTTACTCAAATTAGGAGAAAATTTACTAATAGTAAATTTACACACATAGATTTGCTTTTGTGAATGGCCCTTAAATTTGCTTTGAAAATGTAAGTCATGTATTAATTACCTGTATTGTTGTTATGCATTTGTCTATGAGAACACCTTTCTGCTTCTGTCATTCACAGAGGGTGGGCCAAGGACAGCCTCACAGCAACCAATATATCTATTAGGAATCAGATTGTTTAGATTTTGTGGCCATTCAGACCCAAGTCACATCACAAATTGGGGCCCCTTTCGGTCACAGCTTCAAAATTAGAGACCTCACTTAGTATATTTTGACCCACAGTAAGCCTTTCTGCTGCACAGCTGTTAATCAAAACAAAAGGGCAGGAATGTGCTGTACCTGCAAAATACTGCAGATACCTGTCCTTCTCCCCTGCTCCGGCACACAAACAATAGCCATGCGACGACGAAGGCACCCTTGCGCCATGTTGCAAGGGTTCCTGTATTGCAGGGATGATTGTTGTTGTGCAGGAAGGGACACTTTCCTCACAAAAACAATCATTAACAGCATTTTGCTCCTTCTATGTGTGCTGCAGGACGCAGTACACATGGAAAGAGCAGAAAACGAGGAGAAATAAAAGTATTTCTCCTCATTGCGCCACTCCTTTGCCTCCCCTGGAGATATGTAGGATTCTGATGCATTCCCAGGTTTACGACACTTCCATCCAGGTTCCATGGATGTTGCATGGGAACACCCACAGCAACACCCATGGAAAGCACGTTTCACGCAGATTAATATTGAAAGTGGCTCATATTTACAAGCCCATGAAAAGTCATGCAGGGTGACTTTACGTGGCTTTATACATATAGGCAGTCACACTTCGTCACCGGTGCATCTAACAAAGTGTTGCATCAGCGGCGCAATAGCCTTATATATTAGGTCCTAGGTTTCCTAAACATGGGACACAAGTCACAACAGTGCTGATTGACTTGTTGAAAGTGGGAATACACTAGATTAGTGTAATATCATGTGTGTGTCCATTTCCCTGTCTAAAATGCACAGAGTGAATGTTATAATAGAATTTTGGTGTGGTGTGGTGTGAAGTGAAGTGGAAAATATGAGATAGGGACAGTTGGAGGGAGGATGGAGCCTTGACAGGACCTGACTGCTGTTGCTGTTGCCTAAGGGCCTAGCATGAAATAAAGAACTTAGGGCCATATATACAAAAGTGTCCAAGTAGAGATTTAATGGAAATCGCTGTTTGGAAATCACATAATGATATGTACGAAGGTAAGAATTCTACTATTAGCAACTCGGTCAAGTTCGCAATGGCAATTAGGAAATTTCCTATTTGGAAATCTCACTGATGTCATTTCCAAATTGGAAATACCAATTATGGAAAGTCGCATTTTGGATGCAAATTGATGATGTAAGAACAAGGAATTTGGAAATACAGGGTTTGACAACAACTCAGAAAATAAGGAAGGTGCTGGAAGGAAGGTGTACTTCTGTGTGATTTATATCTGCCTACAACACCATGTTTGAGGATGATGGTAATCAGGACCTTGGCAGCAGGAAGAAGAAAATTAAATTTTCTGATCAAGAGCTGGACCTGTTGATTGAGGAATATGTGGCATACAGACCAGCTGTTTGGCAAATCATCTTTGTTTGTTCCTGAGACTGAGAAAACAAAAATATGGAACAGCATCCTCAAAAAAATGAACTCCGATGGTGCCACTCAGAGGACCCTATCAGAATAAATAAATGCTGGTATGACCTTAGATCCCGTTCTAAGGAGAAGGTGGCCTACAGGATGGCTGGCACAGGTGGTGGTCCCTCCAAACATCCTCCATCCACTCCAATGGAATCACTTACTGATGGGACACTTGGGCCTGAAAGTGTGGTGGTAGTGACAGACATTGACACCTCCAATCCTGTGTCTTTAAATGTTTGCTGTAATTTGAAAAAGCATTAGGGGAGTTATAGTAGAACTAAGTTATATTGTGTAGTGCGTGTCGATGTATAAACTTTATATAGCTATATAATCTTCAAGTCAAAAATGTATAAATTACATTTTATACTATATTATGCAAACTTATGCCCTTATTACGACTAAGGCAGTCCATTGGACTGCTGTAGTCATGGTGGCAGTCTGTGACCGCCAAACTGGCGGTCCAGCCGCCATATTCCAACATTGCTGGTCGGACCGACAGAAGACCACTGCAGCCGTTGGGGATCCATTATCCCATGGTGGTGGCGCATTGGTCTGAGGCCACAATATGCATGGGAACAGTCCAGACCAAACGGCTGGGTTCAAACAGGAACGGCATGGTGAGCAAAAAACTATGGATTTAGGCCCAGATCTCTGTACTGGGGTGAATGAATGACATTGTTCTGAATTCTGTCCATCAATTGTTGTTTTTGCATTTGTCACCCCGAGTGGGACGGGTATGCTCAGACGTGAGTCCCGTGCTCTCCATGCCACTGGAATCAAGCTATCCTGGCTGAAGAGGTGTTAAACCCCGAAACCGGTCCTAGGATGCTTGTTTCCAGTCCAGGGAGGACCTGGCTTGGCAGTTCGGGCTGGACTGTTCCCATGAGGCACAGGGTCAAGACTGATTTGCATATGGCTGGTTTCAAACTGGAATGGCATGGTGAGCAAAAAAAACGATGGATTTAGGCCCAGATCTCTGTACTGGGGTGAATGAATGACATTGTTCTGCATTCTGTCCATCAATTGTTGTTTTTGCATTTGTCACCCGGAGTGGGACGGGTATGCTCAGACGTGAGTCCCGTGCTCTCCATGCCACTGGAATCAAGCTATCCTGGCTGAAGAGGGGTGAAACCCCGAAACCGGTCCTAGGATGCTTGTTTCCAGTCCAGGGAGGACCTGGCTTGGCAGTTCGGGCTGGACTGTTCCCATGAGGCACAGGGTCAAGACTGATTTGCATATGGCTGGGTTCAAACTGGAATGGCATGGTGAGCAAAAAAAACGATGGATTTAGGCCCAGATCTCTGTACTGGGGTGAATAAATGACATTGTTCAGCAGTCTGTCCATCAATTGTTGTTTTTGCATTTGTCACCCCGAGTGGGACGGGTATGCTCAGACGTGAGTCCCGTGCTCTCCATGCCACTGGAATCAAGCTATCCTGGCTGAAGAGGGGTGAAACCCCGAAACCGGTCCTAGGATGCTTGTTTCTAGTCCAGGGAGGTCCAGCCGCCATATTCCAACATTGCTGGTCGGACCGACAGAAGACCACTGCAGCCGTTGGGGATCCATTATCCCATGATGGTGGCGCATTGGTCTGAGGCCACAATATGCATGGGAACAGTCCAGACCAAACGGCTGGGTTCAAACAGGAACGGCATGGTGAACAAAAAAACGATGGATTTAGGCCCAGATCTCTGTACTGGGGTGAATGAATGACATTGTTTTGCATTCTGTCCATCAATAGTTCTTTTTAAATTGTCTCTGATGACATATCAGACAGTTCACAATTGTATGGTGGGCATAAAAAATCAACTGTCATAATTCAGCGCCTGCAAGCCAAACAGATAAAAACAGTGAATAAGCATCTGCAAAGCATGTCACATTTAATGCTGAAATTGCAGAAAGGTCAAGAGCATTGGATTGCTGGCATGGTAAAGGAGCAACAAATGAAAATCCACAGACGCAAGAAGCACATATCATGCTATGACACATTTATCAATTCAATAAATCTAATGGCAGTAGCCACCACAACTCTGGCCGAGAGAACAGTGAAAATCCAAAATGGCACGAGGCAATGCTGCCAACATGTAGCACATGGTCTGGTCCAAGTGACCACATCTCTGGAGAACATTCAGACACGGAACATGTCAGTTATTACCACCACCTGAAAGCAAGACGGCTCTAACCTCAGTGGCATAGTTGTGCCAGATGGATGTTGTACAAAGTGAACATACCGACACACATCTGCCTCAGATATATCCTCAACTCCACAGCTGAGAAGGCAACCAACACCAGAGGTCATAAAAAGTCACTTTTGTATGCACTCAAATGTATGTTACTAGATTGTTATGTTTATGTTCTCAAACTTTGTTGCGTTGTTTAAACAATGACATCCTATAAGGATACAGTTGATAATAGACAATAACAAAACATGATTACAACCTGAATAAAAGGTTATCTTTCAGTAATGGAAAAACATTACCATCATTTTTTAGATGTAGCCATCATTCTTACCTCAAAAATGGTTGTTTGTGGTCTCTGTGCATCGTTCTCAATCCTCTGCTGCACGTGTCCCATCCTGCTGAACCTGTAGGGGTGGTAGTTTGACATCTGAGTCTGATTATGGCTCTATGTTGACTTTGTGAAGACCCTTTCTCATGGCTATATTGTGAAGAATAACACATGTGGCAATGATTTTGCAACAGGTCTTTGGTCTGTAGAGAGGTGCTCCACTAGTCCTATTTAGGTATCTAAAACATGAATTCAGTATTCCAAAAGTCCATTCAAATATTGATTGCATTGTTTTTTGAGGCCTGTTGTACTGCCTTTTACTTCTGGTTCTTGGATTAAAGTATGGTGTCAGTATCCTTAAATAGTATGGGAAGGAGGAACAATTAGATTATTTTACAAACATGCTATTGGTCACTGTATTAACTGAGTTTGTAATATCTTTTTATTTACTACTCATATGAGACAAGAGGCAAAGAGTCCTTTATGAGATACCGACAGGGCCCAAACCCGCTAAAAGCCACCTTTTCCTGATCAAGGTCTTGTTCAACATTCCTTAGGAGTTGCCAAAACCCAGTTCTGTTCTCTTCCCTTGTTGATTTTGTCTTTAAACCTAGGACCCAAGGGCTGGCAGAAACCTCACTGTTAGACTATCATCCCCCTACTGTCGCTTGTACCATGCCAGAAAGTGCTCCCACATTTCAATCTATTTCTCTGAACTGCTACCACAATCCAGCCAACAAATACATTGTGCAGATCGACTCTATCCAGTGCATGTCGGTGGAGTAGTGGAGACTCATTTTATGCATATTTTCCTTTGTGCAATTAACATCAATATGAAAAAAGTTGTGACTGTAACTTCCAAAGTCTTTCTTCGAGCCCTTCATCTTCAAAGATGCTGCAAATAACCAGTGCAAGGCTTACCTTAATCTCTCTTTTCATTATGTCTGGTGCAGCCTTATCCATTTCCTGCCATAAGAAGTGAATGTCCAGACACTGCCAGAATAAGTGGATGTTGGCTGCTTTCTCCAGACCCAAGTTTAGATAGCACCTCATCTTTTGTCCTCCCACCTTCCACAACTTCGTTGGGATCAGTACACCCTATGTATTGTAACTAAATGAGTTCTCTTAAGAGGTGCAGACTTTACAGAGGCCCAAAGTGTAGATATTGATACTTGCCATAAGTGTATTAAATCCAGCAATTGTAGTTCCATTCTCGAAATTTCCTCTAGTAGTGTGAGGGGCCGATCTTCACTTTGCACCAGCATCCAGTACCATATTGACACCTTTTTTTTCTTGGAAAAGGTACTTTGCAATTTCTCTTCCCATTCTGTACTTTCTTCCCCTTTATTACCCTGTTCAGAAGCCCAATTAGCCAGATGGTAAAACTTAAATTTAGAGAGCCTATTATCTTTGAGCTGAGATAGTGTTTCCCTTGATGCCAGGATGTCCCCTTCCATCATTTGGCCACATCTTACTACCCCAGCATCTATTTAGGGCCTAGCTAATGTATCTTGCAGACAGTTAGGTGTTCCAGGTGAGTTCCATATCAGAGCAAAATCACTGTAATTTGAAATTCCTAATATCCACCTAACCTGGATCCAGACTTTATATGCAGCACTCAGGGTCTTTACTATAATAATTTTAAAGAATTTGGGGTGGCCAAATTATAAGAGGGAAGTAGCCACTCTCTTCAGCAGATTTTTAGTTAGGACTGGAGAAAGAGGAGAAATCTGCTGGAAGCCTCCCATTAGTAGTAATCTTACAGTCTTCAGTTGAAAATCTTAGCAATATAACTGGAAGTCTGGGAAAGCTATGCTTCCTTCTAATTTGCACTTGCACAGTTTCTTCCAAGCGAATCTCACTCCCTTGCAAGCCTAGATAAAACTACTCAATTCCCTCTGTAATTTTCGAAACCATTGTACCCTAAAGTTTATGAGTATCTAGTTAAAGATAAAGGTAAACTTTGAGTGCATCATCATTTTTATTACATTGGTTTTGCCTAGTTTTAAAAGGGGGAGACAAGTCCATGAGTCCAAAGGTTTCTTAGTTTCTATAATAAGTTTGTTAAAATTAGCTTGGGCCATTCTGTCCAAATCTTTCACTACCTGAATCCCTAAATATCTAATTTCCTTCTTTCCCAAAGGTCTATCAGAAGGGGAATTCCATGTCTTCAGTTCAGTTTTCTGCTGGTTCACTAAATAGCCTGAAGCTCTCCCAAAGTCGTTTAGTGTATGTAAAATAATGGGAGAAGAACTCATAAAATCTTGTGTGTATATATATCATCAAATCACAATGTATAATGGAACTTTTTTCACCTTAAGGTGTTAAAATGGAGTGATCCTGCTTGCTAGAGGTTTGATATAAAAGTTGAAAAGCAGGGGGACAGAGGACACCCTTGCCGTGTTACTATCCTTATCTGAAATTGTTTTGTTAATTTCCCATGGACTATGATCCTTCCTGTTGGTTCTCTATAGATAAACCTTCTTGCCCAAGTAACTTTTTTCCTAGGCCATAGTGCTTAATCACTTTGTATAATAAGCATTGGTAATGTATCAGTTTTGCCTATGTAATGATTAAAGAGCTGTTTTTCATCAATCATTGTCCGGTAGAAAGAAAGAGCTCCCTGGTAGATAACACAGCAGTGTAGAGGATGTGGCGCAGGATCCTGGTTTGAGTCTCGGTGTTGCTGCACAATATCCTGTGATTCTATGAAAATCACTTAGGGGCACATGCATCAAGCAAAATATCAGTCGCAAACGGGCCGATTTGCAGAATCGGCCCCTTTTCAACCAGTATTTAGCCAATTGGTATTCATCAAGCCCAAACCCAATCGAAAAAATAGGTAGTTGCATAAATTGGTGGTAATCTGCAATTCCTTAGAAAAATTGTAGAAATTGCATTTTTCTAAGTGCTATGTGGCGCACACATGCATGTTTTGGGAGTGCATCAGGGTGGCCTTTAGGTCCCCTATCACCCAAGAAATTGCATTTGCAATTTGCGAGTACCTATTTGGTACTCAGAATTGCACATGCACTCCCTTTCATTCCTATAGGCCTCTAGGCCCATAGGAATGAATGGGAAGGCATTCCCTAATAGCGAATCACAATTTGCGATTCGCTATTAGGGAATGTGTAGGAATCGCATTTTATTTTGGAATTGCAAGTCTTTAATAGCAATTCCTTAAAAATGCTATTAAGGAATCTCAATTCCTTACCTTGATGCATGTGCCCCTATATCTCTCCTACAGTATTTTGGCAGCAGGAAACTGATAAGAGAAGCAGACGTTTAACAAGAATTGGTAATTGCAGGAAAATATGCTTCAGCCCATAGAAATCGAGGAAAGGTAAGTGGCACCCACAGGAACCAATGAGAAGCCAGGAAAGAGAGGAGGCGGGATGTAAGTCCCTTTTAAGTTTATATTAAAAACAATAGATTTCTCAAGCACAGGCGAAACCTAAAAAGGGCGAACTCACCATGTCAAATGCCTTAGCTGCGTCAAAAGTCATAGCAGTGAGGGAGGGGATTTTCATCCTTTGCCACAACTATTGCACTCAATTGGTCGTGAATTAACTCATATAGTTGTCTGCCTTTCATAAAACCCTTTTAGTCTTTATGCACAAGCCCCCCAATTACCTTCTCCAGCTTCTTTGCCAATAATTGTGTATGGATCTTATAATCACTGTTCAGCAATGATATTGGCCTGTATGTTCACAAATGTTGGGGTCTTTGTTGCGTTTTAAAACTACGCCAATTGACGTATTGTCCCACGAACGTGGCTGGCCATTGCCTTCCGAAGATATCGCAAATAATAGCCTTTTTCAGCACCGGAGTAAGTACATATTTTAGGTGTACAGCTCGTTTGGTAAGCAATCAGGGACTGCTGCCTTCCCCTTTTTTAGCCCTCCAAAGGTTCCTTCCACTTCCTCAGTGCTTATTTTATGATTTAAGTTCTGCTTAAGTTTTCTTCTAAATACAGGGAGAGAATCATTTTTAGGTCAGTTACCTATCTCTTCTTCTGTGATTTTTAAATCATCTATATATAGATCCTGATAGAAGTTAGCAAAGGCATGTTCTATATCTAGATCTTCTGAACATCAATCCCCAGTTTTCTGAATTACTATTTCACTGATTAGATTTTAAGTACTTTTTCACTCTCATCTTCTAGGTCAGTAATTTCCCGCAACCTTCCCCGTATTCATAGTGAGACAATTTGCTAGTTTCCCACTCTCTCTGTATAATTCCTTCCAGATAGTCTACCAATTTGTGTCTTGCTTGTTTGAGTTTATTATTTACAGCTGAATGTTCCCAGGCATTTTTACAGGTGTTTATCTTATGGAAATTATGGAAAGTTTTGTTGCTGATTCAGGAATGAGGTGGTTTGGTTGATAGCAAACATAAAAATACACAGAGTAGGATATAGTTTTGTGGGATACTATGATCCAAATTGTGATGAGCCAAAGCCTTTTAAAAAAAATCACAGATTATAAGTGGAGATTGGGACTCATTCAGTGATGGCAGGTGATTTTAATGCATTATTAGACCCCACCCTATACAAATCCACCATACATACATTGACTGCAAGTAAGCAGACATAAAGTTGGTGCCCCTGTCAGAGGTCACTTCCTTGGGATAAACCAGTCCGGTACAATTCCTGATAGGGGCTATTGCCACTGTAAGTTCAGTGGCAGTCCTCAGAGGTATGGTATCTGGGTACCTTGTGGCATGATCCACCGGAACCAGGATTAACCTGTTGGCAGAAGCAGTTTGGGGGTCAATAGGCTCAACAATATCGATGCCCACCCTCTCAAAGTTTGTGATAATGACAAGCAGCAGGGCTTTCAGCCTCTGCCCTGTCTTCCCACTGGCCTGGCAGGTCACACATGTCCTACAGAAAGCATTTGAGGGAGAGTTGATCCTAGGCCAAAGAAAATGGGGGACAAGCCTTGCAAAGTGCCTGTCTCGGCCCATATTATCACCCTAAGGCTGACTGGTCTAACAGATGCAATATGTGTTTTCTATCTAATCTCACTTTCTGCATTTTCAAAATTGGAAATCACAAATTGGTTTTACTAAAAAGTGATTCGCTAACACTTAGTGCAAAGGCTTTCCTAATTGCAATTAGTTGCAAAATGGAAAAATTAGGAAATGCAAATACCATCAATGTGCTTCAGGATGTAACAGGTGCAAACTATAAAGAGTCACCTAAAATGCATCTGTTTTTTTCTGAATGGCAGCTCTTTATTTCTGGGCAAGCAGGATGAGCATTTTGGCTGGTAGGCAGAGAATGAGACAGTAGAAGATATTTAGGGTGAGGGTCACCCTGTTTGAACAGACTGAGGAGGATATTTATGAGAAGTATAGACAGAGTAGTGGTGTAATTTTGGGTTTAGTTGCTGAGTTACATCCTCATCTATAAACCCCAACAATCAGAAGCAATGCAATTCCAACACATGTATAGGTATTATGATGTCTACACCTTTTAGCCTCTGGCAGTTACCAGGAAGCTATGGCAGTGGCATGCTTAGTGTTACAAAGTGCATTTTCTAGGTTTTTCCATAGTTTCTTGGTCATCATGGTTGTCTAATTGTACCAATTATTTTTTTTCCCAACACAATTCCCAAAGATATACAACACACCAAGCTAATTTTTGATTAGGTAGCACAGTTTCCAAACGTTATTGGTCGTGTTGATGTTTCACATATTGCCATATACATCAAACCTGATTAGGGCTAATGTTCTTAATATGTCATTTCAGATATAATAGTCAGTAGGCAAGTAATATTTAAATAATAAATAAATAGACAATCAGGCTTCAGACCCCACTTCAGCACTGAAACTGCTTTGCTAGAAGTTGTGGAATATGTAAGGAGTGCACTGGACAAAGGGGGCGAGGCCATCTTGATCATGTTGGACTTTTTGTCCCCCATCGAAGACTCCTCGAGCACCTCCGGACAATCGGGATTAAGGATATAGCTTTGAACTGGCTCAGCTCCTTACTGGATAAAAGAAGTCAAGAGTTTTGGATGCCTCTTTTTTTTCTAAAGCACAAGAACTGACTGTTGGGGTACCACAGGGCTCGCCTCTAAGCCATACGTTGTTTAACATTTACCTTACACCATTAGCTGTATTGGAGGAGTCTCTAGGAGCTGAAGTATTCTCCTATGCAGATGCCACCCAAATTCTCTTCCCCTGTTAGAAAGGAGAGGAGTTTGCTGGGGAGACTATTAAAAACTGCCTCTGAAAGGTGTTTCAGTGGTTGGCTATTAATCAGCTAAACAATAATCCGGATAAGACTGAGATCATGGTATTTGGTTCATCTCCATTTGACCTATGGAGATCTTTCTGGCCTAAGGATGCTCCCCTCGTGGGCCTTCAACAAGGCGCAATAAAGAACTTAGGAATTAAATTTGATAGTGTCCTCTCTTTCCGACCACAGATCCAGGCACTGTCGGGCTCCTGCTTTGGGCTGCTATGGATGCTGAAAACATTTCTGTCCTTTTTGTCAAAGTGTTCCAAAAAACTGTATTCCAAGCATTAATAACATCAAAATAGGAATTATGGAAATGCTCGGTACCTAGGTCTCCCAGAGTACCTCCTTGGCAGATTTCAAGTGGTACAGAACTCAGCAACCCGGATGATTCCCAATTGTCCCCTGAGAACACACATGTCCTCTCATCTGAAGGCCTTCCAATGGCTTCCCATAAAAAAGGATCTTGTTTAAATGCATGGTCTTGGTACACAAAGCTCTGCATGGCCCAGGAGCCAGCTATCTGAGGGAGAGGATTCATGACAATGTCCCTCCCAGAACCCTACCTTCTCCTTCAAAACATCTGGCTAGAGTTCCTAAAATCTGTTGGCTCGGATCAGGCGGTAGATCCTTCTCCTTTTTTGGTTCGGTGACATGGAACAAACTCCATTTGGAGTTATGTACTGCTGATCTCCCTACGTTCAAGAAAAGCTTAAAGACATAGCTCTTTCAACAATCTGCATAAGCCACACTCTGTAGGTGCTGTTACGTCTGTTAGCACCAGGACACTCTCTGAGTAGCTGTGTGCTATATAAAACTCATTAACATAACATAAGTCATTCCTGAGGTAGTCCCTAGGTAGCCCTTAGGGCAGGGTGCTGTGTAAGTAAAAAGGTTGGACATGTACTTTTAATTTTTACATGTCCTGGTTGTGAAAACACTCACATTTGTTTTCCACTACTGTTAGGCCTACTCCTCACATGGGTTAACATTGGAAATTCCTTATTAGACGTTTAAACTGTAATTCCTGGTTGGAAAGGAGTAGCTGTGTCATGTTGTATATTTTTGGAGTGGTGATGATAAATCCTCTTTATGGCAAAGTTCGATGAAACATTACTGTTTTGCCACTTATAGAAAGTGGACTTTTCTCTGCTCTTATAGCTCTATGTGCCTGCAGCCTGTCTGCAATACAGGCCTGGGGTGGGTGACAGCTTGACTTTGTGCATCCCCTCTAGACACCCACACACAACCGGAAATTGTAATTCACACCGCTAGGAAATGCAAAATGGTTTACTACGTAAGATCCATACCTCGTACCTGAGTAGCTCCAGGATCATTTATGAAGAACCCGCCCTCTAACCATAACAATGTTCACTGCTTATGAAACCAGGCTTTACCCATACAATTAATGAGATTTGTGTGAGCATGCTTGAGAGTTTGAGTGTCTTGTCAGATCCTGCAATAGATGCTCTGTGTTGGAACACACAGATGCATCATCAAGCTCTTTCAGTTTAGTGCAAGATTTGTTTTTAATTTTGAAATTGTGCAAATGAGTACATTTGTAATTTTTATGTATTTGATGAACATTTACACAAGTCATTTTTGTTCTCCAGACAAGGTATGAAAAGAGACAATTGTATGAGTGGGGAAACTAGTAGCCAAGTCATCAGTCGATTAAGTATTGTGGTTGCATAAACTGCTTGTTGGCTTGCATAGTCAACTTGTATAACTCAAAGGGCCTGATTCACAAAGATGAGCTTACACTTTTGTGTTAGTTTACAATTGTTTGGTATTAATAAAGAGGTTTACTAGTAGTATCTTTACTAGTGCGGAGTCTCTGCACAAAAAGAGATAGGTCTGTCCTATCTTTTTATCTCGCCATTTTCATGAAAATCATGAGCAATGGGGTAAAGAAATGTCCAGTAAATAAAAGTTCATAAGAAAATTGGCTTCTTTACAATCAGCAGGGGCCCCGGGACCAAACGGTTTCCCAACCAGAATATTCAAATAAGCAACAGTGGAATGGGCCCCTTCACTAAGTCTTCTTTTTAAAAACTGAATGAAGTACCGGACAGATAGAGAGGCTCTATATTAACGCCAATTCACAAAAAGGGTGCAAACTATCAACCAGCCAACTTTAGGTTAGTTACCCTTCTTTATGGAAAATGTTTTGCAAAAATTCTGAATAACAAACTAGAGGAGTGGGCTGATTTGAAGGCTTTAATTCCCAAAACCCAATCTGGGTTTAGACGCTGCCCTCCCTTGCTTCTCAAGGCCGCTAACATCAAAGACACCCCTCATCTGTATGACAAATCTATCGACTTTACCACTGTGTTTGACAAAGTGCATAGATCAAGACTCTGGCAGAAGTTGTCCAATTGGGGCATCCTAGAAAATCTACTGAGAGCCATCAAGAGCTTTTACACCAGGACGTGGGTGAAACTGAAAATATCAGCAAACCCACAACTGATATGATCTGGGCCAACACTGGTGTAAACCAGGAATGTACAAATGTATCTTAGCCCCACTTATGTTTAATCTCTACCTGACTGATATAAATAATGCACTAGCTTCAGTCCATGCCTCTCCCCCCACCAAATTTGCTGGCCCAGTATGCGGACGATACATTACTATTTGATCACTCTGATGTGGGGCTCCAGCGATCCTTGGATGCACTCGTATTGTATTGCAAGGAAAATAAATCAGCAGTCAATAGTTAAAAAATGTCATGGTATGTGGAGCCATAAATAACAATTGCTCCCCAAAAAATCATATTTGCCAGGAATGATGTGCACCTGCAGCAGGTATCAAGCTTAAAGTATTTAGGCATTCACTTCAAAAAGTGTGGCTAACATTTAACACAGCTCTCCTTTCTAACAGAAATCTCCTAGTCCATGATTACGAGCTTCCAAAAACTGCCAAAAAAGATGCGAGGGCCAGACCTCACATGCATTTTGCAAAGTAATTGATGCCAAGTTTATGCCTACTTTAACCTATGGCTCATTGATATTCAAAGATCATATTGCTACATGGTTGGAGAAAGTCCAAACTCGATCCTACAGATAACCGCAATGGACCGCACTCCGCTAGCTCCTCCTCCGGGTCGCCCCAAGGGAAGCTGGTACATGAAGTTCTTGAGTGGTTCACCCCAGTGGGTGCAAGTAAGTACTTGTTGAACTGATGATCTCTGATGGAGTTCTTGAGTGGTTCACCCCAGTGGGTGCAAGTAAGTACTTGTTGAACTGATGATCTCTAGACCCGATACATGTCCTGGGTTTTAAAATATCGCCCGAGACATGGCTCGGGTTTCGGGATAACTTCCCTCCTCAGTAGAGAAAATAGTTAGGGGTGGAAGAGGGGGCCGCCAAGCAACCGTCAAGGGCCTCAGTGCCCGCACAGGCACGCAGGTGCGTCGTCCAGGAGCTCGTCAGCTCAAAGCTCGAGGGAGCCATTTTTATAAACAACCGCAATGGACCGCACTCCGCTAGCTCCTCCTCCGGGTCGCCCCAAGGGAAGCTGGTACATGAAGTTCTTGAGTGGTTCACCCCAGTGGGTGCAAGTAAGTACTTGTTGAACTGATGATCTCTGATGGAGTTCTTGAGTGGTTCACCCCAGTGGGTGCAAGTAAGTACTTGTTGAACTGATGATCTCTAGACCCGATACATGTCCTGGGTTTTAAAATATCGCCCGAGACATGGCTCGGGTTTCGGGATAACTTCCCTCCTCAGTAGAGAAAATAGTTAGGGGTGGAAGAGGGGGCCGCCAAGCAACCGTCAAGGGCCTCAGTGCCCGCACAGGCACGCAGGTGCGTCGTCCAGGAGCTCGTCAGCTCAAAGCTCGAGGGAGCCATTTTTATAAACAACCGCAATGGACCGCACTCCGCTAGCTCCTCCTCCGGGTCGCCCCAAGGGAAGCTGGTACATGAAGTTCTTGAGTGGTTCACCCCAGTGGGTGCAAGTAAGTACTTGTTGAACTGATGATCTCTGATGGAGTTCTTGAGTGGTTCACCCCAGTGGGTGCAAGTAAGTACTTGTTGAACTGAAGATCTCTAGACCCGATACATGTCCTGGGTTTTAAAATATCGCCCGAGACATGGCTCGGGTTTCGGGATAACTTCCCTCCTCAGTAGAGAAAATAGTTAGGGGTGGAAGAGGGGGCCGCCAAGCAACCGTCAAGGGCCTCAGTGCCCGCACAGGCACGCAGGTGCGTCGTCCAGGAGCTCGTCAGCTCAAAGCTCGAGGGAGCCATTTTTATAAACAACCGCAATGGACCGCACTCCGCTAGCTCCTCCTCCGGGTCGCCCCAAGGGAAGCTGGTACATGAAGTTCTTGAGTGGTTCACCCCAGTGGGTGCAAGTAAGTACTTGTTGAACTGATGATCTCTGATGGAGTTCTTGAGTGGTTCACCCCAGTGGGTGCAAGTAAGTACTTGTTGAACTGATGATCTCTAGACCCGATACATGTCCTGGGTTTTAAAATATCGCCCGAGACATGGCTCGGGTTTCGGGATAACTTCCCTCCTCAGTAGAGAAAATAGTTAGGGGTGGAAGAGGGGGCCGCCAAGCAACCGTCAAGGGCCTCAGTGCCCGCACAGGCACGCAGGTGCGTCGTCCAGGAGCTCGTCAGCTCAAAGCTCGAGGGAGCCATTTTTATAAACAACCGCAATGGACCGCACTCCGCTAGCTCCTCCTCCGGGTCGCCCCAAGGGAAGCTGGTACATGAAGTTCTTGAGTGGTTCACCCCAGTGGGTGCAAGTAAGTACTTGTTGAACTGATGATCTCTGATGGAGTTCTTGAGTGGTTCACCCCAGTGGGTGCAAGTAAGTACTTGTTGAACTGATGATCTCTAGACCCGATACATGTCCTGGGTTTTAAAATATCGCCCGAGACATGGCTCGGGTTTCGGGATAACTTCCCTCCTTAGTAGAGAAAATAGTTAGGGGTGGAAGAGGGGGCCGCCAAGCAACCGTCAAGGGCCTCAGTGCCCGCACAGGCACGCAGGTGCGTCGTCCAGGAGCTCGTCAGCTCAAAGCTCGAGGGAGCCATTTTTATAAACAACCGCAATGGACCGCACTCCGCTAGCTCCTCCTCCGGGTCGCCCCAAGGGAAGCTGGTACATGAAGTTCTTGAGTGGTTCACCCCAGTGGGTGCAAGTAAGTACTTGTTGAACTGATGATCTCTGATGGAGTTCTTGAGTGGTTCACCCCAGTGGGTGCAAGTAAGTACTTGTTGAACTGATGATCTCTAGACCCGATACATGTCCTGGGTTTTAAAATATCGCCCGAGACATGGCTCGGGTTTCGGGATAACTTCCCTCCTCAGTAGAGAAAATAGTTAGGGGTGGAAGAGGGGGCCGCCAAGCAACCGTCAAGGGCCTCAGTGCCCGCACAGGCACGCAGGTGCGTCGTCCAGGAGCTCGTCAGCTCAAAGCTCGAGGGAGCCATTTTTATAAACAACCGCAATGGACCGCACTCCGCTAGCTCCTCCTCCGGGTCGCCCCAAGGGAAGCTGGTACATGAAGTTCTTGAGTGGTTCACCCCAGTGGGTGCAAGTAAGTACTTGTTGAACTGATGATCTCTGATGGAGTTCTTGAGTGGTTCACCCCAGTGGGTGCAAGTAAGTACTTGTTGAACTGATGATCTCTAGACCCGATACATGTCCTGGGTTTTAAAATATCGCCCGAGACATGGCTCGGGTTTCGGGATAACTTCCCTCCTCAGTAGAGAAAATAGTTAGGGGTGGAAGAGGGGGCCGCCAAGCAACCGTCAAGGGCCTCAGTGCCCGCACAGGCACGCAGGTGCGTCGTCCAGGAGCTCGTCAGCTCAAAGCTCGAGGGAGCCATTTTTATAAACAACCGCAATGGACCGCACTCCGCTAGCTCCTCCTCCGGGTCGCCCCAAGGGAAGCTGGTACATGAAGTTCTTGAGTGGTTCACCCCAGTGGGTGCAAGTAAGTACTTGTTGAACTGATGATCTCTGATGGAGTTCTTGAGTGGTTCACCCCAGTGGGTGCAAGTAAGTACTTGTTGAACTGATGATCTCTAGACCCGATACATGTCCTGGGTTTTAAAATATCGCCCGAGACATGGCTCGGGTTTCGGGATAACTTCCCTCCTCAGTAGAGAAAATAGTTAGGGGTGGAAGCTAACGGGCTGACGAGCCTTGAGTCTGCACCTGCGCGCCAGGAGAGGTACTTGACCTGCTTTTAATTACATTTGGCAGTCCACGCGGCACCCCTTTACACTGACCTGCTCCCTGCTGACGAGAGGCAACTACCTCGAAACACGTGTCCAGGGATGGCTAACGCATACACATACTGTTCTATTTACATTTTGTGGCATAGGCGTACCCGCCGTCGCCACTACATTTCCCACAGTCCTTTGGGGCAACTTGCTGGTGTGACGAGCGGTGTGCGACCTACTTTTCCTCAATTTAAACGGCTTCCTTAAGCTAACGGGCTGACGAGCCTTGAGTCTGCACCTGCGCGCCAGGAGAGGTACTTGACCTGCTTTTAATTACATTTGGCAGTCCACGCGGCACCCCTTTACACTGACCTGCTCCCTGCTGACGAGAGGCAACTACCTCGAAACACGTGTCCAGGGATGGCTAACGCATACACATACTGTTCTATTTACATTTTGTGGCATAGGCGTACCCGCCGTCGCCACTACATTTCCCACAGTCCTTTGGAGCAACTTGCTGGTGTGACGAGCGGTGTGCGACCTACTTTTCCTCAATTTAAACGGCTTCCTTAAGCTAACGGGCTGACGAGCCTTGAGTCTGCACCTGCGCGCCAGGAGAGGTACTTGACCTGCTTTTAATTACATTTGGCAGTCCACGCGGCACCCCTTTACACTGACCTGCTCCCTGCTGACGAGAGGCAACTACCTCGAAACACGTGTCCAGGGATGGCTAACGCATACACATACTGTTCTATTTACATTTTGTGGCATAGGCGTACCCGCCGTCGCCACTACATTTCCCACAGTCCTTTGGGGCAACTTGCTGGTGTGACGAGCGGTGTGCGACCTACTTTTCCTCGATCCTACAGATGTATGCTCCATACTCCCTGATGACACTCCGTCATCTGAAATACGAGTGGAATTTGGACTATCCAAGCAATCAGTTTTGCTGAAAGCTCATTTTCTGGGCTTTTACGCTAAGCTCAAGGCAGTCCACAAAAAATCCCTCAAAGAACTCTAATGGCTTGGCATTTAGGATAAGGGACTTCAATGGGAATCCTACGTGAGGAATTCAACTAAGCTTTGCGGAGCCAAGAGCATCCTTGAACAAAACCCGGCTCCAGAGTTAACTAACCAAAATCAGGAGAAGGAGGCAGGCACGAGATATCTCAGAAGGCACATGCATAACTCGATGCTTCAAACCTATTCAGCCCTATTAAATTGGCTGCAAAAAAGAACTCATGAGGCTTAGATGTGGACCGATATCTTTAAATTCATACACATTTGGCCGTGTAAAAGGTTCCCCTGACCATAAGTGCCAATTGTGACATTTTCGGCGGGAATCACTGTTGCATGTTGTTTGCCTTTGCCCGTTTAAAATGTTTAAGGTGCTACTGGTTAAAGCCAATATTTCGACACTGGAATAATTCAATGTAACAAAGCTATTACTGCATGTCTGAGTGGAGCTGACCCACAGCTCTCAGATAGGTGTGTGAAATTCCTCAAAGAAGCGCTTAAGTTATTTAATTCGAGCAGTTAAAAGTGGCAGCCTGCCTGTTTTATCTTAAACCTAAATATAATTGCCTGATGCGATCCCATTGTGCACTTCAACTACTGGCCTACAGCCCTGTTGCTATAGCTTGGCTAGGACCAGCGGGGACTAGGTAAGGTAGACCCTATGTTACCAAAAAAGTACTTTATGAATTAAATATCAATCCCCCCCATCTCTTGAAGCCAAACAAAACTGATTTAGGCATGTTACTAATCGGTTTAAGAATTTTTTTTTTTGGTTTGCCAAGATTAGCACGATTTAAAACCAATGTTACTGCAAAATTCACTTTACCAACTGAATTTGCATTTCAAGTCTAATGAAATGGCATAGTGCTCGTCATACATCCGGCCGCTATCATCGGACTTCTCAAGACGCTAGTGGTTCTACTTTGCACCTCACTTATCACCTCCCAGCCTAGTTGATATATCTGGACTAGGTCTAGTGGGGACCAGATGTGGCAGGCCTTTGGTCGCTGTAAAAACTCATTACGATTCTGATGGGATTACTCTTGGCTCTAGAACAACTTGATGCATGTCACCCATTGGTTTAAGAACTGGCTCTCTCAGCCCAATGATACTGCACTGTGCATAGTGCCAATATCGGCAACT
This sequence comes from Triturus cristatus, assembly GCF_964204655.1. NCBI lineage: Eukaryota > Metazoa > Chordata > Amphibia > Caudata > Salamandridae > Triturus > Triturus cristatus. Next base: position 535,066,921 of record NC_140594.1, on the reverse strand, counting down.
GTAGTCACATAAGAACATCACAATACATCAATAAACCACACGACACCTTGTTAGTGGAGAAATTTGCTGCAGGTTTATTAGCATAACCAATATGCCAACATGGTGGGTTATCTTACGGGCGATCCCAGGGCAGGCCAACCCGTATGCCGCCTGCCCGTCTGATAAGCCAAATTACACCGTGGCCGTCGCCAACTGGTGCATACCAATCTTGGGAGGGGCCACCCCTCCCACCCGTGGACCACCAGTCCACTCGCTTACTCACGCCCCCCCGAGAGAGGTGGGCGGAGCGTTCCTGGCAGCCCCCGGTTGCTCATACCCACAACCGCCCGTAGGACTAACGGGGCGCCATAGTTCTTCCAGGGGACAACGCTAAGACATCCCTGGGTATCCTGGCTTAGCAACAAGCTATGCTGCTGCATGAAGTACCCCTTGGTATCTGCAGACTCTGGATCGCCCTGTAACTCCTCCTACAACATAAAACAATAGGTTAGAAATGATGCCCCCCCACCAAAAAACCTTATATTGGCCGTCCGCTGGGTAAGCGGAGGGGCGGGCAAGGCGAGACGGCAGGGACCAAGAGGCTGCACGTTGGGCGGGGGACAGTAGAAGTACCCCTGTCCCTCCCCCCTCCCCAGAAGTGGGGTCGGCCGGAAGTCTTCCCTGGATCCTGGCCTCAGGGAAACTAGAAGAATGACTCCAGTGCCTTCCTGTGGCACTAAGGCAGCCGCCCTATTGAGGGGCCGCTGCGCAGCCCCCCGGGCAGCCTTGGCATAGTGCCAATATCGGCAACTGTAGTCACATAACAACATCACAATACATCAATAAACCACACGACACCTTGTTAGTGGAGAAATTTGCTGCAGGTTTATTAGCATAACCAATATGCCAACATGGTGGGTTATCTTACAGGCGATCCCAGGGCAGGCCAACCCGTATGCCGCCTGCCCGTCTGATAAGCCAAATTACACCGTGGCCACCCCTCCCTTCCGTGGACCACCAGTCCGCTCGCTTACTCACGCCCCCCCCCGAAAGAGGTGGGCGGAGCGTTCCTGGCAGCCCCCGGTTGCTCAGACCCACAACCGCCCGTAGGACTAACGGGGCGCCGTAGTTCTTCCAGGGGACAACGCTAAGACATCCCTGGGTATCCTGGCTTAGCACCAAGCTGTGCTGCTGCATAAAGTACCCCTTGGTATCTGCAGACTCTGGATCGCCCTGTAACTCCTCCACAGCTCTGGGGGTGGCCACCGTCACAACCAGGGCCCCCCACCAAGGTAGGCCTCTTTACTTACACATGCTGATACCGAGCCTCTCCCAGATCCAGCCAAAAAGTCTTAGCCCTACAGGACCGGAGGCCAGCATTAACACTTCTGGACAGGTGCCCCCATCCTTTCTAAACTCCCCGTGGGTTCTTGACTGATATGACCTGAAACCAATAAATAGGTGTTGGTTCAGTGTTAACATTGCCTGGCTGAAGAGCAATACCTTTGACAAGCCACTCCTGCCATGAAAAGCAAATGCAGGTGGAGGTAAGAGTTGACAAGCCCGCCTTGCTTCCTCTTTCACTCAGTATCTGAGTCTAGCACTAGTCGGAGTATGTCCAACGCATTCCGTCAGACATCACCCTGTGTGAAGCCTTGCCCTCCCCAAACTTCTGCTAGTCTACCAGGGAGCAGACAGGACAGAGTGAACCAGAGGGAAACCAAAGTATAAATACCTCTCTTTTTTTAATACTGGGAATGCCAAGTGTTCTTCTAATACTTTGTAGCCCAATTGAGTTTAACCCAGGCGTTTCCCCCAGACATATGGACCATATCGCCTTAGTTGGAAGACAACTTCCAAACCTGCATAGCTGCCAGCCAAGGCTGAAGGGCGGGAGAAGTTACCCGTTATCGTTACTCAATTCAATGGTGCCTGTTTCATCGAAAACCCAGGACGGTATACCAAGTGAACCTACCAGGATCTGCACCTGTAACCAGGGTCGCACCCACAAGCCCCTTTAAGTTCTGCCCCTCCACCTGCCTGTGAACATGAATCCCAGGGCAGACCTCAGGCATCTAACCCATGCTTGGCCAAGCCTGAGCTAAAACATTTCTGAAAGGCATGTCCACAGGCTAACCACCAACATTGCATTCTGAAAGTTCGCTGACAACTGCCAAGGAAAATGCGCATAACTGAAGCAACTGGTACCATGCCATCAAATTATCAATTTAACTTTCTATGACTGAAAAATGTGCTCTTGTGGTTGTCCGTATTAGTGCTCCCTCCCCTCCATATCAGCCCTAACCAGGCAACCCGCACCCTCTTGGCACTGGCACACTCCCGCCCCAGCAGACAGAAAGTGCCTGTTCGTGTTTAGCCCCTAACCTTACGTATTTCACTGACGGTACACTAGGGTATGATGACACTCAGCTAACTCTACTGCTGAGTGCCCGTTGCACCATCACAGGTATAACTTTGCCTATTCCGTGTCTGGCTGCAAAGTTTAATGACATTGCACGCCCCAGTCCCGGGCGAAATAGAAGCCTTACAGCAGCTGGTGCTATTGATGGTACACATAGCCTGTTGAATCAGAATGTCATTCCCTTACTACTGTTGTGCCCGAACCCACAACCTTTGGCTCTCCATGGTTCAATACCTTCCTGCTAATAATGCTTTCCTTGAAGAATGGTGACAAATCTATGTTCTGCAATGGCGGGACTGCAAGATCTAATGAGTTACTTGAAGGACACCTAGTTCCCACCCACAAAATTACCACTTATCGCCGTGTTGCATGAGCAAGGCAACCTGTCAAAGTATCCCAAAGCAACCAAAAAGTCTAACCGTACCATGAACAGTAACCCTAACTGTCCCTGAGGTGAGACAAACAATGCTAGGGCAACTCAGCAGCCTCCCTCCAACTTTCATGCTGGTTAATGCTCAACAGATTGGCAGCTGATAGCTCCGTCCCCCATGTGAGCCAACTTAGCCAGGGGAAAGTGGGCCATCAGGACTACTTAGCATGCACCATTCTACCCGTGCCTGAAAGACCTTTGTCATGCTGCCTGGCCTAATGATTCTGGCCCTGCACTAGAGGCTCTCGCTTCGGCCTTGGGTCAAAACAAATCGCCAGGAACATTGCTTGGCAGAGTGTGCTGCAAGGTTCCGCCTCCTCATCCATCGCATCCAGTTATGTAATCAACACTCATCAGCCACCTACAGAAAGCAGGACTAGGCCTCCAAGAGTCACCTCAGGAATCACAGCCGCAACGCCGGGAGCGGACGCGCTCACCCCAACCTACTGATGCACATACCGCTTGCATACTGTTGACAGTATGGCAGAGTCAAGAGAGGCTGTTAATTTAAAGCCCTTTTAGATGAACGTTAGACAGACATGACAGGGAGAATGCACCAGCAGCTGAAAACTTTCACACATTAGTAAATGTGAAACATATTGGATTTTTTCATCGCATTAAGCCAGTCACTCCCCTAGTGAAATATTGCCCTCCAAAACTTCTGCTAACAACCCAGGGAGCAGACGAGTCGATGGGAACAGGAGGGGAGCAATATGTAACAATACTAGCCCCTTCATGAATACTGGGAATGACACATGTTCGTCAATAAATTAGGCTCAATTGTGTCTAACTTATTTCCGCCCAAATCCGTTTGACCACAACACTATGTTTTATAGGCAACATGCCCTAATGGTATGCGCCATCTCACAAGCACTGCGCAGAAATCCACGTTTGACCTGCTCTAGCCTGGTGGCGCTTGAACTGGTAGCTGATACGCTTACTTACTCCTGCAAGAGCGCTGCTCAGAGCAGCCCGCTAGCCAATCGCACCCATTGAAAAGCGGTGCCAACAGACCTCCACGGACATAAGGCGGTCCGTCTGGGTAGGGTTCTAATCTAACAGATGCCCCTAGCATCGGATGCCGCATCTGGCTGAAAGCGGCTCAGTGCAACAAAAAGCCCATACATTGGCTTAGTCAGTGCCTATAATTAGTATACGATGAATAAGCCACCATTGTAGCTTTGTTGCATAGGCAACGCAGAGCTGGCCGCCCCCCTGCCAGCTGCCACGGTCTCACATTGCTGTGGATGACATTTACATTGATTCAGCTAGCTGTTCCTTGCCGCTGGGTCATCCTGCTCTATGGAGCCCCTCAGAAAGACTATGGAACCTTGAATCACCTTCAACACTTCAGCATAGCGCTGCTTGGCATGGTGCTGAAGGCGGTGTGTACACCATCCATCCGGTCCCAAACACAGCGGTGAAGAGTTCCCGCAGGACCTGGCCAATATAACAGACACCAGCGGAGCTGATGGAGCCCTGACAAGCTTCAAGGATTGTTTAAGAGATACACCTAATCTGCAGGGCTACCCAGCTAGCTCGGCAAGGTGCTGAGTATTGCCTGGTATTTGGCATGGCCGCTGTGTCCATGCCTCCCTATATTTAACAAAAGGAGCACTATGCCTCCAACAAGACCATCTGTTGGCGTAGTCAATGCTTAATAGTTGCCTAAAAAATAAACCACAAATATAGCTTTCTTGCATAGCCAACTGAGAGCTAGCCGCCCCCATTCATAGCTGCCAAGGTTTCAAGTTGCTATGTGTGACATATTCATAATATCAGTGCGCTAGGAGTGACAGAAGAACAAAAACCCTTTCTAATTTCCATATCTGGCTAATTGTGAATACCTTCACCCATGGTATCTTGGTGCTGAATGACATGGCTGTTGTTACCCCTCACAGATACTTGTTATAAGACTTCTGGAGGGTGAAATGAGAAACACTGCCCCCAAGTGGCCTTCCCCTTTTATGGTACCCTGGCCGTGCAAATTGGTATAACACACCAATAATCAACCCCAAACTGATATACTGTTTTTCCCCACCCAGGGCACCCTGTCCGGTTACCGCCAAGGCAGACGCACCCCAACGCCAGCTGAAGGCAGGGTAAAGCACAAGTTTAACCTAAAGCTGTTCACGGCGGCACATACATCGAGACAACCAATATTTGCGCAAACTTAGAATCGGCATACGCCCGCGCTACAGACCGCAAAGAGTTCCACGGAAAAACCTGACACTTATGCCACTATATGCCAAGGCTCCCGTCAGGCGGCCACTTCCTTTCGCCCCACACCTTGCTCCTGCCATGCTGCCACCCTTAGTAACACCACAACTACTAACCCTGACACACGTGCAAGCATGACCCTTGCGCCTATTCCAAGCCACTGTTTAGTAGTCCACGCAAGAAGGAAACACTCAGAGAGGCCTGCTCAGAGTTTGACTCCTATACTGACACCTCTCACTCCTGCATGTAAGCAGCACCTGCCTCCCTAGCAGTAGGTGTGAACTCTTAAAAACAATCAATTCCGTGCAGTACCCTTAGCTCAGGGCAGGTTCCCCCAGCGCATTCGAGTAGGACCAGCTCCATACGCACTATGCTACCAGCCCCACCCCTACACCTCCGTGCAGGGATGCCCTAGCACTCCGTCGCGATGTATCCACTGATGCAGCACACAACGTGTGCCGGACTGTTCAGACTTTAATTGCAGCATCAGGAGACAACAAAGCCAGTGCCATTGCGCCCCCTGTGTCAGCGCCGCCCCAAAGTGATCTGCGCTGTGTGGAACAACGGGACCCAGGGTGCCCTGTGATTTTAAACCCGTGTAACCCGCCCTGATCCACAATGCAGTTTTGCGGCACGTCCAACCACAGGGAGGAGGGCCGCAGTAGATTCAGCGCCCAACCACCAAAGACTAGCGCCAACCCTGCAAGGCACTGGGCAGCACTCCCGGTCGTGTCGGGAGGGTTACATGATTTGTAAGAGGACGCTTGCTTCCCTGCTCTGTAAACATCCCGAACTATCCACTTCGCCACACGATAAAACAACTGTTTTGCAGCACTAAAGTGTGCCAATCACAATGTCGCGCAGACGACCCGAAGGTGTTGGAGCGCCTGGCAGAGCACCCTTGAATATCGCACATACAGGCGCAGGAAATAAGATATTAGGCAAAAGGAATGAATGTGCCGCTCATTTTTGTTGCATATTTTTGTGGCGCGAACACGACCTGAAGGTATAGGAGCGCAGACATAGCACCTTATTTACATTCCACATTCAGGTGCGAGGCGATTCATTTAATTGCCCACCCGCATCTCTGGATGTGGACTCGACCGCGAGGCCCGAACCCTGGTTTCCAGCACTATAGTGTGCAAACAAACGGTCGCGCAGGCGACTTGGAGGTATTCGAGCGCCTGGCAGGGCACCATTAAGCATAGCGCATCCAGGCACAGGAGAATAAAAGAATAGACAAAATGAATGTGCCGTTGATTTATGCTGCGTTTTTGATATGGCGCTAACATGACACGAAGGATTGGCGCACTTAACATGGTACCTTGTTTATCTAACACATTCAGGTGCGGGGAGATGAAGGAATTGCCTGCCGGAATCGCAGGATGTGGACGCGACCTCGGGGCTCTAACTCTGCAGCTCTGGCCGCCGGACCACATCCTCTCCCATCTGAATCAAATAATTTGTGCGCGACCCAGAGGCGCCTGCCACGGATCACTGCGCCAGAGCCCTCCCTAACGAAATACCCGTGCCGCCCATGCGTGTCTCGTGGGGCCCGACCCCCAGCAAGGTTAATAAGGAGGGACAGGTGAGGGCACCGTCATCTTGCCTGGCCGGGGTGGGGGAAGACCGTTCCCTCTTAAAAGCGTTCGTGCTATGTAAATCTGCACCAAAATTAGGGCTTCCGGTATACAATGGAGTCGGGCGGGTAGCCCTGGGGCTCCGTCGGTGGCTCCATTCCCTGGCTGCAATAACCTGCCTACATGCGAGTTAAAGGGACTGCTGCCTACCGCGATTCCCTCAGCGGAGGCTCGGACACTCACTACCTGCCTAAGTGATCGGCGGCAGCATAACACTGTAGAGGGAACCCCTGCTCCTTCTGCTGCCGTGAGCGGCCCTGGGGTATCGGGCAGGCAGAACCACGCGTGGGCTGCTTCGGCACTATGGAGCCGGGCCGATGCAGACTGAGGTTGATAGCGAGAAATCAGCGATCGCAGGTGAGACCCTGACAAGGGGCTTCACGATGAGAGAGCTACTATAACACATGAAACGTGCTGGGAATGCACTCTGTAAACCTGGTGTCCATTCGTAGCAGAGCAGCACACAGGGTTCGCGCCGGGCCCCCACCGCAGAAAATTCTAAAATTCTGAACAACGAGGCAGGAGTGGCTCTCCGCTAGGTCACATCTCACCACCGGGAGAGACAACAGCTGTGGGGGGCCCAAAGGTAAAGGATATCTAACTGAACAGAGTCACTGGGAATTGAACCTATAACCTTGAGTGTAAGAGTCTCAGACCTTAACCATTAGGCCACAGTGACTCTTGCATGGGAGGCAACAGCCGCTCCCGCCCAAAGGCCTGTGACTATATGCGTCGGTAGGATCTTAACCTGGAAACAATATATATTAATTTTTGCATCTTTTATATAGCGCGACTCGACCCGGAGGTATTGGAGCGCTGTGCATGAGCACCGTATTTGGACATATTCAGGGACCGGGAGATTAAGTGGTTAGCCCCGAATCACAAGCTGTGGATGGGACCCCGAGGCTCGAACCCTGGTTTCCAGCACCAAGTCGGCGGTCTAGCCGACCGACCACATCCTCTCCCGTGAGGCAGGACAGCGCGCGTTGGTCGAAGCCGGGCGCGCCGCCCTGCATGCAGCCCCCAGCGCTGCCCATCCGAGAAGTCCACTCGCACACGCAGTGCCCTCCCAGACCCCCGCTCCATATCTCATGCAGAAGCCCGCTACCCCCAGCAGTCAGCCAGCCCACGCTGGGCTGCCCAGCCATGCAGCACTACTGGAGAAGTGCGCAGGCATGGGGGGGGGGCTCTGCAGTCACTCACCAGAAAACGCGTGAGGAGACGAGTAAAGTCGAGATGGCAGCGAGGGAGTCGCATGTCCTAAAGACGAGACGGCAGGGACCAAGAGGCTGCACGTTGGGCGGGGGACAGCATAAGTACCCCTGTCCCTCCCCCCCTCCCCGGAAATGAGGTCGGCCGGAAGTCTTCCCTGGATCCTGGCCCCAGGGAAACTAAAAGGATGACTCCAGTGCCTTCCTGTGGCACTAAGGCGGCCGCCCTATTGAGGGGCCGCTGCGCAGCCCCCCGGGCAGCCTTGGCAGTTCAGTTACCAGCCTGCATCCTAGCCGTTACCTCTTGGCCAGGACTAGAAGGGATTTGGTACGGCAGCCCCCTACTATCAATAAAGCACTTTACAAACCTAAGGTGGAATCCGCCGGGCCTTTGAAGCCTAATAAATGTACCCTGTCTATGTTACCAATCAGCTTATGACTTTATTCTTTTAGACTTCCCAGGACTCGTGTGAGCTAGATTTGGCAGGTCCCTTGGCATCGCAATAACCACTCTATGAACCCGGCCTGCATTGTAAGTCCAATGAAATCGCACACTGCACCTTGTCCTCCCAATCATTAAAAGGGGGTGGTGATGGACGGAGCATCAGAACCGGTCCTAGGAAGCTTGTTTCCGGTCCAGAGAAGGCATGGCTTGGCAGTTCGGGCTGGACTGTTCCCATGAGGCACAGGGTCAGACTGATTTGCATATGGCCATGTCTGAACTGGGGTGGCAGAGTGGGCTAAAGAACGGTGATGGATCAAACCCAGATCTGTTGACTGGGTGTGAGTGTTTGATTGGTTCTGATGCTCCGTCCATCACCACCCCCTTTTGTACCGCTTTGTTCGCCATAAGTTGGCAGGGTATGCTCAGACGTGAGTCCCTTGCTCACTTTGCCACTGGATTCAAACAAGCCTGGCTGAAGACGGCTGAAATGCCAGAAACCGGTCCTAGGAAGCTTGTTTCCGGTCCAGAGAAGGCATGGCTTGGCAGTTCGGGCTGGACTGTTCCCATGAGGCACAGGGTCAGACTGATTTGCATATGGCCATGTCTGAACTGGGGTGGCAGAGTGGGCTAAAGAACGGTGATGGATCAACCCAGATCTGTTGACTGGGTTTGAGTGTTTGATTGGTTCTGATGCTCCGTCCATCACCACCCCCTTTTGTACCGAAGAGTGGAGTACCCCAATAGATGAAACTTAGGATAGTGGTCGCAGAGTATACATACCTCAGTAATGAAGAGCTTACTCTATCATTCTACTTCTGTGCTGAAAAGCAGTTAAAAAGATTAAGCCATTCAAATTCTCCTCATTTGCGGATGTGAAAATTAGTGACTGGATAGAAATTGATGTGCACAAAAAGCAGGCCAGAAGTGTGACTCAATTTCTGAACCATAGTAAGTCATAAGAATGATGATATCTTGGATAGGCTAATGATGTGGGTGATAAACACCTGTGATAAAAGAGTTCCTGAAGGTCACCTTTGAAATAGGACAAAATGGTCCCTTTCACTTTTGTGACGCAAAGCCATTGCAAAGTGTTAAGGTGGGGTTTTCTATCCAATTCAAATCAGGATTTGCATTAGCTATTATCTCCACATCACCACTTCGCAGCTATGCCTTTAGAAGCCAGTCCGTCGGCTCGCAGCTCTCTACATTTGTGAGCTAGTACGCTGCTGTGCCTCTACCTCTGTGAGCTAGTACGCCCGCAATACTCTGCTGGTGATGTCACATATTGCATCATTCATGGCATGGTCAGTGACATCACTGATGACATCACTGATGACTTCTCAAATGACATCACTGATGACATCACTGATGACATCATCCAGTGAATGTGGTTTTGTTTGAAATTTAAATATGTATTATATATATACCAATCTGTATTGAAGATTGAGTGGATATATAACTGTCTGGATGGAGGATTTAGTAGCTGTCTGACTGTCTGTTTAAGTGAGTAATTTAAAGTGTCTAACTTAATACATGGATTAGTAACTAAACTATGTGCATGTGTGCATCACTCTCTCTGTTGTTGTTAACATGCTGCATCAGTTGGTCACTAACTACATGAGTGTGTATATTAGTTATTGATTAGTTGGGTGAGTTTTTGTATGGGACACTGAGTTTGTGTGTGGTTGGATGGGCTGTGTGTAAGTCTATGCATAGATGTGTGAATGGTTGATTGACTAGGTGTATAGGTTTCAGAGTGCATGTGGAAACAATTGTTTGGGTGACTGAGTGTATTTATTTGTGTGTTGGTGAGTGAATATGTGTTTTAGGTGTACATCTTCACCAAAGTAAAAAAATAAAAGGCATTGTATGTGAGAGTTGGTGCATATAAATAAGTATGTGTAAGAGTCAGTGATTGTGAAAGTAACTATATGAATGATTGTATAATTGTAATGGTGATTTTTTAACATATTAACTATGAGTTACTATGTGTTTGAATAAATGAGGTGTTGTTGGATAATTGTGTAAGTGAGTAAATGTAAATGTAAGTGTGATTAATTTTTTTCATGAGTGAGTAGGGTGACTGCATAACCGACTAAGATGACTGCTGATGTGTCAATGTCTATATATGTGTATAAGTGCGTTTGATAGTGTTCTATTAATTAGTGACTGCATGTATAAATGATTCTGTTGTTGAATGGGGAGTTGTGTGTATAGACTTAGGAATCAGTGAGTGGGTATGTAGTAACTGGTATTGGTGTGTCAATGTTTTCAAATATGGTACTCTGTATTTTACAGTGAGCGGTGAAAGGTTATACTAGTGTAAGATGAGGTGTATCAGATTGTCACGTGGATGATGTCATCAGTGATGACATCAGTGATGTCACTGACCATGTCATGAATGATGCAATAGGTGACATCATCAGTAGTGCATTGCGGGCGCGCGAGTTATAGTTAGCTATAACGGAGGAATTTCTATGGTTTTGTACGAGTGAAATGGCCAGCTAACTATAACACTCCTGAAATCTATGGTTTTTTCTGTGAATTTTTAAATGCTAATTTATAAGTGTGATAGTAGTTATACCTATTTTTTTGTACTGATTTTCTACAGCTTTTTTAACTGTTTATTTATAAATATTTATTTATTAAATAACATTATATATTTTTCTGAAAAATGCAACAAAACAAATTTAAAAAACATTCAAACTGAAATCTTGATTAATTTTTTTGTTTTCATTTTTTATTTTAATATATTTATATTTTTTCTTTAAAAGTCGGTCACTCAAAGTGTACACATCATGGTCGGTGCGCGGATTCTAGCTGCCTTTTTGGAAAAGTTGTGAAGGATCCGCGTACGGTGTGCGACGGCTGCGTGTTTTTCAGTTACATCATATACATTTAATATTGCGTGATGTGCATGATTGGTATGCGACCAGTCCGCAACTTCTGCTCCCGCGCATTCGCGACACACGCGCATCACGGTACGAGATGATTGCGAGGTGGCGGGTCCCCCGTGACGTCACATACATGCTGGGGCACGCTGGGTCCGCGACTCCCGCAAAAAAATATTATGTTCCATAATGATATGTATGTGTCTTTAATATGCATATTAGGGCAAAAGGTTATCTAAGATATTCATAAAAATAATATATTTGTACTTATAATAAACTTATATTATTTTTAAATATATTTTCGCGAAGTCGGGTGCGTGCATCGTGAGCGCAGACAACCAGGTCAGCAGAGCTGCTGTAGAGCCAGAGAAACCAGGTTAGCAGAGCTGCTCTAGAGCCAGAGACCCAAGTCAGAAGAGCTGCTCTAGAGGCCGAGAACCAGGTCAGCAGAGCTGCTCTAGAGCCAGAGAACCAGGTCAGCAGAGCTGCTCTAGAGCCTAAGAACCAGGTCAGCAGAGCTGCTCTAGAGTCAGAGAACCAGGTCAGCAGAGCTGCTGTTGAGCCAGAGAAACCAGGTCAGTAGAGCTGCTTTAGAGGGAGAGAACCAGATCAGCAGAGCTGCTCTAGAGGGAGAGAACCAGGTCAGCAGAGCTGCTCTAGAACCAGAGAACCATGTCAGCAGAACTGCTTTATAGCCATAGAACCGGGTCACTAGAGCTGCTTTAGAGCCAGAGAACCAGGTCAGCTGAGCTGTTGCAGAGCCAGAGAACCAGATCAGCAGAGCTGCTCTGTAGCCTAAGAACTAGGTCAGCAGAGCAGCTCTAGAGCCAGAGAACCAGGTCAGCAGACCTGCTGTAGAGCCAGAGAAACCAGGTCAGCAGAGCTGCTTTAGAGAGAGTGAGACCCTGGTCAGCAGAGCTGCTTTAGAGCCAGAGAACCAGGTCAGTAAAGCTGTTCTAACTGACACTGACTGACTGACACTGACTGACACTGATTGACTGACACTGACTGACACTGACTGACTCACACTGACTGACACTGACTGACTGACACTGCCTGACTGACTAGCACTGACTGACACTGATTGACTGACACTGATTGACTGACACTGACTGACTGACACTGACTGACACTGATTGACTGACACTGACTGACTGACTGACACTGACTGACTGACACTGACACTGACTGACTGACACTGACTGACTGACTGATACTTACTGACTGACACAGACTGACACAGACTGACTACTCTCTACTACTCTACTACTCACTCTCTACTACTCTCTATTACTCTCTCTCTACTACTTACTCTCTACTACTCACTCTCTACTACTCTCTACTACTCATTCTCTACTACTCTCTACTATTCACTCTCTACTACTCACTCTCTACTACTCTCTCTACTACTCATTCTCTACTACTAACTCGCTACTACTCTCTACTACTCACTCTCTACTACTCACTGTTAGAACCGGCGGTCTCTAGTTGGCAGAGGTATACACTTCTGACAAATAGGGACCAACCAACTCTAGTCAGGGAAAGGGGATTACACACTCAGATAACCCCTGCTACCCCCTTGGTAGCTTGGCAGAGCAGACAGGCTTATCTCAGAGGCAGTGTGTTAAGCATTTATGACCACATACAGTAATAAAGTGAATACCCTACAGATGGACACGACACAGAAGTTATTATAAAAATAGTATTTTTATATAAGGCTTAGCACAAGACCAAATAACGACAAAAATATACCACAGTCTTAATAAATACTCTTTGGAAGGAAAAATAGTTCAAGTAAGGTTTCTTCTTGGCAGATAGTTCTTTAGCAAAGTATTCTTCTGAGCACAGTTCTTTGGCAACAACGTAACCCCCACAGGAGTCACACGACGTCGAGTCTACAAGATTCCCAAGGTTCGGCGTCGACCGCGAGGAGCGCTACGTCGAGCCTGGAGTCGCAACAGACCCCACAAGTACAGTACCTTGAGAAACGAAGAAAACGATGATCCACGGCGTCGAGATGTCGGCGTCGAGGTCGGCGTCGATCGTGCCTCGGAGTCGGGTCAATCCGCAGCGGTGTCGAGGGATGTCGGGCCGGAGCAGCGCTCACGGCGTCGAGTAGGGCGTCGAGTCGATGCGATCAGCAGCGGCGTCGGGACGGGGTCGCTTGGAGGTAGAGCCGATACTCACTCCTCACTGGCGTCGATACCGGCGTCGAGACGGGGTCACTTGGAGCCGGGGCCGATACCCACTGCTCACTGGCGTTGCTGCTGGCGTCGAGACTGCAGATTTTCCCTTGGGTACTGGAAACAACACTTTCCAGCAATTCAGCAATTCAGTAGATGGTGAAGTCCTTTGGCCCCGTGACTTCAGCAGGAGACTGGCACTCTTCCAGTCCTTGGAGATTTCCTAGCAAGTGTTCAGAGAGTACACACCAAGTTCCTCTCTCCTTGTTCCTTGGCAAAAATAAAGAAGCAGCTTTCAGGTTCCTCCACAGCAAAACAGCACTCTGGCAGAAAGGGGAGGCAAGTCCTTAGATCAGCAGGCTTCTTGTCCTTGGTACAGGTTTCCTTGTCAGAAGTGATCTGAGTTCTTGGTTCAGGGGTCCTTCTCTTATACCCCGTTTTCCCTTTGTTCCATTTGTCCAAGCAGGGAGATTCCCACCATCTCAGGTTTGTTGTGGGTGTTGCCAGGCAGAGGCACCTGGCCTATTCACTGAGCAGGGCAGAGTCCTCAGCCGCCCAGCAGGAGGCGGAGCCAGTATTGTCACCGGCAGGAGCAGGGCTATCAGTCGCCCAGCAGGAGGCGGAGCCAGTATTGTGTCAGGCAGGGCAGGCTACTCTTCCCTCACTCTACGTGTAAACGCCCCATTCACCCCACACTGACTCACCCAGACCTCTGGAGCCACCCAGCCCCTGACACACACACCAAACCAGCAGAGACCGGTAGATAGTTGGACAAGAAAATAGCCACTTTCTAAAAGTGCTATTTTCAAACATAGAATTTAAAAACCATCCATCCTAAAGGGTGTGTTATTAAATTCTGAGTTCAGGGATACTAAACTCGACATGCTACCATGCTCCCTGAGTCAGATAGATTATAATGGAGTTAATAATCAGTCTGCCCAGTCTGGCCTATTGGAGGCAGGTAGCCCTTCAATAGTGAAACACGAAAATGGCTGTAATTCACTATTAGGTCATGCCACACACATCAGGGCATGATCTACCTTTTACCAACAATGCACCCTGCCCTAGGGCCTACCATAGAGGTGTCTGAAATGTGGCAAAGTGAAGGTTTAGAGACTGGTAAGTAGGTTTCCTTACCAAGTCGACATGGCAGTCAGGGACTGCACGCAGGCGCCGCGGTGGCAGGCCTGAGACACATTTTACACGCTGCTTCTGTGGGTGGCACAACCAGTGCTGCAAGCCCACCAGCAGCAGTTAACTTACACGCCCTTGGCACACGCAGTGCACTAGACTAGGGTCTGAACAGTAAGTCAACCAAGCCAATCATGGTAACACCAATCAATGTAACAATTTAACATAGGGAGCACTTGCACTGTGGCACTGATCAGCAGTGGCACAGTGCCCAAAGCAATAATCCAGCAAAAACATCGTAAACAGAGGAGGCAAACAGAAAAAAATGGAGGAGAGACTCATGCCAATGATGCCAGGTCTAACACGTGTCCCCTCCAGCTGAAATGTGGGGAGAACTACCCTTCACCCAGGGAGTCCTCATCACTAAGGCGGAAAAATCTGGACAGACCATCAGCATTGGCGTGATCTGTACCAGGGCGGTGTTCCACCGTAAAGTCCATCCCCTGTAGGGAAATGGACCACCTCAACAGTTTTGGGTTCTCACCCCTCATCTGCATTAACCATCTGAGGGGCCTGTGGTCTGTCTGAACCCGGAAGTGAGTCCCAAACAGGTAGGGTCTTAGCTTCTTCAGCGCCCAGACCACAGCAAATGCCTCACGCTCTATCGCACTCCACCTTTGTTCCCTGGGAAGTAACCTCCGGCTGATGAAGGCTACAGGTAAGTCTCGGCCCTCCTCATTCATCTGTGCTAGAACAGCCCCCACACCATGCTCTGAAGCGTCTGTCTGGACAATGAATTCTTTTGAAAAGTCGGGTGCCTGGAGGACCGGTGCTGTACACATTGCAGTTTTCAGGGTGTCAAAGGCGTTCTGACAGGCGTCAGTCCAGATCACAAGTCTCGGCTGCTTCCTGGAAGTCAGCGAGGTCAAGGGGTGCACAATGTTGCCATACCCCTTGACAAACCTCCTGTAGTAACCCGTGAGACCCAAGAAGGCTCTCACCTGAGTCTGGGTTTTGGGCGGTTCCCAAGCCAGGATGGTATCTATCTTGGGTTGCAGGGGGGCCACCTTGCCGCTCCCTACTTGGTGCCCCAAGTACACCACTGAACCCTGCCCAATCTGGCACTTACTAGCCTTGATTGTGAGGCCTGCTCTGCGCAGGGCCAACAACACTTCCTGGAGGTGGCGCAAGTGTTCCTCCCAGCTGGCGCTGAACACTGCTATATCGTCCAGGTAGGCGGCGCTGAAATCTTCCAGCCCGGCCAGTACCTGGTTAACCAACCTCTGGAATGTGGCAGGGGCATTCTTCATCCCAAAGGGCATCACACGGAACTGGTAGTGCCCATCTGGTGTGGAGAATGCAGACCTCTCTTTTGCCCCATCAGTCAAGGCGATCTGCCAGTACCCAGACGTTAGATCAAACGTACTAAGGTACCGGGCAGCCCCCAACCGATCGATGAGCTCATCAGCTCTGGGGATGGGGTGCGCGTCAGTCTTGGTGACCGAATTGAGTCCTCGGTAATCCACACAGAACCGAAGTTCTGGTGAAGCACCGGGCGCTGCAGCCTTTGGGACCAAGACCACTGGGCTGGCCCAAGGACTGCTAGAGGACTCAACCACCCCTAAGGCAAACATCTTGGAGACCTCCTCCTTGATATATGCTCTGACCTTTTCAGTCACCCTGTAGGCCTTGTGCCTCACAGGAGTGCTGTCCCCAGTGTCCACATCATGGACACACCACTGAGTGACACCAGGGATTAAGGAGAACAGATCAGGGAATTGTACCAACAGATGGCGACAATCTTGCTGCTGCTCAGGGGTCAGTGTGTCAGAGAGGACAACACCATCCACTGACCCATCTTTTTCTTTTGCACACAGGAGGTCAGGAAGAGGCTCACTCTCCTCCTCCATCCCAGCATCTGTGGCAAGGAGCATGCCCACTTCGGACCTTTCTAAGTGGGGCTTTAACCGGTTGACATGCAGGACCCTTAAGGGGTTCCTGGGAGACTTCAAGTCCACCAAGTAGGTGACATCGCTCTTTTTCTCCACAACCTCAAATGGTCCAGTCCACCTGTCCTTGAGCGCACAAGGTTCCACAGGGGCCATGACCCAAACTTTCTGACCAGGTTGAAGCTCAACCAGAGTGGCATTCTGATCGTACCACCGCTTCATCTCTTCCTGGCTGGCCTCCAGATTTGCCTGAGCAAGATCTCTGAAGCGCCGAGTCTGGTTCCTAAAGGCCAGCATGTAACTATATACATCCTGGGGAGGTTTCCTGGGAGATTGCTCCCAGCCTTCTTTGACCAGACTCAAAGGTCCTCTTACCGGGTGACCATACAAAAGCTCAAAGGGGCTGAACCCTAGAGACTTCTGTGGCACCTCACGGTAAGCAAACAGCAGGCATGGCAAGAGGACGTCCCACTTACGCCTCATTGGTTCTTCAAGACCCATGATCATGCCTTTTAGGGTCCGGTTGAATCTCTCAACCAGCCCATTACCTTGAGGGTGGTAAGGAGTGGTAAACTTGTAGGTTACCCCACACTCCTTCCACAGAGACTTCATATAATTCGAAATGAAGTTGGTGCCCCGGTCTGACACCACCTCTCTGGGGAACCCCATGCGGGAGAAAACACCCATCAGTGCCCGTCCCACCACGGGGGCCGTCACTGTTCGGAGAGGGATGGCTTCCGGGTACCGGGTGGCATGGTCCACCAAGACCAGGATAAACCTGTTGCCCATGGCTGTCTTGGGGTCCAGTGGCCCCACAATGTCAATTCCCACTCGCTCAAAGGGTGTACTGACGACGGGAAAAGGTTGGAGGGGAGCCTTCTGCTTCCGCCCACTTTTCCCACTTGCCTGGCAAGTTTGACAGGTCCTACAATGGATATCTGAATCCCTTCTCATCTGGGGCCAATAAAAATGGGTGACAAGCCTGTCATAGGTCTTGTCCTGCCCCAGATGTCCAGCTAACGGAACGTCATGAGCCAACCCCAGTAGGAAGGCTCTGAAGCGCTGGGGTACCACCAGCACACGGGCTGACCCAGGTTCAGCAGCCTTAGGCTCGCTATACAGGAGATCGTTCTCCCAGTAGACCCAATGTGATCCTGACTGATCACCTGTCGTTTGGGCTGAGGCCTGCTGCCTCATACCCACAAGAGAAGGGCACACTTTCTGTTCAGCACAAAATTCCTCCCTGGAGGGACCACCATCCTGCTGCCAATGGGTCAGCTCGGGCAGGTCTCCCAGTTCGGCCACTTGTTCTCCTGTCGGTTCCAGGGCATCCCCCTCAGGGTTGCTCCCTCCTGGACCGCGGGAACGATGGGGGACGGTTTCCCGCGCCCCCTGCCTCTTCTCTTCACGGTTGGGACCTGGGCCATACTTTCAGGCTCCGGGCCCCCATCAACACCCTTACTGACTGACATGGACCGGGTGGTCGCACACACCCACTCAGGCAGACCCAACATTTCCAGATGCGCTTTTCTCTCCACCTTAGCCCAAGGGGAGTCCTCCAAATCATTGCCCAAGAGACAATCAACAGGCATGGCGGGCCTCACAGCAACCTGAAGAGTACCCGAGACCCCCCCCCACTCAAAGGGAACTTGAGCTACCTCACACTGACTCTGTGAGTTGTCAGCAGCTACAACGGGGTAAAATGCATGAGGGACCACCTGCTCTCTGGACACCAAGTGACACTTGACAGCTGTCACACTCGCTCCGGTGTCTCTGAGAGCTTCCACCCTATGGCCATTAATGGTCACCCACTGCCTATATTTCTTAGTGTTACTAGGCAGAGGGGTTGGAGGGACCATTTCCACGTCTCCTAAAGAGACCAGGGACATTTCTGCGGGACCCCACCCACCGGGGGCACCCATCTCCTCCCCTCCCAGGGCTACACTCGCTACCTGACGAGGGGGTGCACGCGGCGGTGCATTCGAATCCTTCATGGGACACTGGGGATCATAATAACGGTGTCCCACCTGCTTACAGGCATAGCAGGTCATGGGGCCCCTGTGAACAGGTTTACCTGTCGGGGCCTCTGGCTTCTTTACAGGGGGAGGCTGGGAACCCTTCCCTTGGTTCCCTTGGGGACTACTTTGGGGCCCTTTCTGAAACTCCCTCTGTTTACCCCTGTCCCCCCCACTCTTCTGCTGGGGACCCTGCCCACCTTTGGCTGAGTCTCCCACTGGACCCTTGTGGACCCTGGTACTGACCCAGCGGTCCGCCTCCTCAGCAAGTTTTCTAGGGTTAGATAGCTTGCTATCAACAAGGTGCTGGCGTAGCTCTGGAAAACAGTTATTAGACAAGTGCTCCCAAGCAAACAAATCATAAAGAGCATCATAACTATCAACCTTGCTACCCTTTATCCAACCATCCATGGTTCTGCAGAAAAAAGACACATATTCAACCCACGTAGTACCAGGCAACTTCTTACATTCTCTAAAGGTTTGTCTGTACTTTTCTGGAGTTAAGCCATATCTCAGCATTAAAGCATCTTTCATATGAGTATAAGACATCCTATCCTCAGCAGGAAGGCTCAACAAGGTATCTCTCCCCTCGTTTGTAAAGCGGCTCCACAACCCCGTTCCCCAATCCTTCTCAGGGACCCGGTGGGCCAACAATGCTAACTCATACGCTTTAAACCATTGGCTAATATCTTCATTCTTACTGTAATCCTTGATCACATCTTTAGGAAAATAAAACCTACTTTCTGCAGGCACAGATGGAGTGCTGCCACCAGAGGGATTCAACTCTAAACTCCTAGTTTTAAGCTCCATCTCCCTCACCATCTTCTCACGTTCAAACGCTAATTTCTCTCTCTCAAAATCTAATCTTTTGCTCTCCATTTCAGCTTCTCTCTTGCTTCTCGCATTCTCTAATTCCAACTGCCCTCCTAATTTAAGTTTTGCCATTTCTAACTTGTACCCCCTCTCCTTCTCCCTGTCTTCTAATTCTTCGGGGGAAAGGCTCCTAGAGGACGCACTACTGCCTGGAGATGACACTGGCCCACCTGTGGGCTCTTCCTCTTCCTCTTCTTCTTCCTCTTCCGGTACCACCACCGGGTCAGAGGGATTTCTGGCCTCTAACCAGGCCTTCAGCGCTTTGAGGAAGTCGTCTTTCCTTGTGAGACCTGTGGTAGGAACTTTAAACTGCTTGCAAAATCCTTTTAGATCCTTTAGCACGTAGGAATCTATCTTCTCCTTATCAAATTCCCCCACAACAATCTCCACAGGTGTAGCAGCTCTGGCATTCTCCATGGTCAAAACTGGCAGTGTTTAAAAAAATCAGATCCAGGAAAGCGGAGAACAAAAATAGGCAATCCTACCAAAACCGAATGTGGCTGCGTTATGGTCTGCTTTCACTATGTAGCGTACACTAATCACTGCACATGAGTCATAAATGCAAAGTTCAAATCCTCACCGCTGACCACCAATGTTAGAACCGGCGGTCTCTAGTTGGCAGAGGTATACACTTCTGACAAATAGGGACCAACCAACTCTAGTCAGGGAAAGGGGATTACACACTCAGATAACCCCTGCTACCCCCTTGGTAGCTTGGCAGAGCAGACAGGCTTATCTCAGAGGCAGTGTGTTAAGCATTTATGACCACATACAGTAATAAAGTGAATACCCTACAGATGGACACGACACAGAAGTTATTATAAAAATAGTATTTTTATATAAGGCTTAGCACAAGACCAAATAACGACAAAAATATACCACAGTCTTAATAAATACTCTTTGGAAGGAAAAATAGTTCAAGTAAGGTTTCTTCTTGGCAGATAGTTCTTTAGCAAAGTATTCTTCTGAGCACAGTTCTTTGGCAACAACGTAACCCCCACAGGAGTCACACGACGTCGAGTCTACAAGATTCCCAAGGTTCGGCATCGACCGCGAGGAGCGCTACGTCGAGCCTGGAGTCGCAACAGACCCCACAAGTACAGTACCTTGAGAAACGAAGAAAACGATGATCCACGGCGTCGAGATGTCGGCGTCGAGGTCGGCGTCGATCGTGCCTCGGAGTCGGGTCAATCCGCAGCGGTGTCGAGGGATGTCGGGCCGGAGCAGCGCTCACGGCGTCGAGTAGGGCGTCGAATCGATGCGATCAGCAGCGGCGTCGGGACGGGGTCGCTTGGAGGTAGAGCCGATACTCACTCCTCACTGGCGTCGATACCGGCGTCGAGACGGGGTCACTTGGAGCCGGGGCCGATACCCACTGCTCACTGGCGTTGCTGCTGGCGTCGAGACTGCAGATTTTCCCTTGGGTACTGGAAACAACACTTTCCAGCAATTCAGCAATTCAGTAGATGGTGAAGTCCTTTGGCCCTGTGACTTCAGCAGGAGACTGGCACTCTTCCAGTCCTTGGAGATTTCCTAGCAAGTGTTCAGAGAGTACACACCAAGTTCCTCTCTCCTTGTTCCTTGGCAAAAATAAAGAAGCAGCTTTCAGGTTCCTCCACAGCAAAACAGCACTCTGGCAGAAAGGGGAGGCAAGTCCTTAGATCAGCAGGCTTCTTGTCCTTGGTACAGGTTTCCTTGTCAGAAGTGATCTGAGTTCTTGGTTCAGGGGTCCTTCTCTTATACCCCGTTTTCCCTTTGTTCCCTTTGTCCAAGCAGGGAGATTCCCACCATCTCAGGTTTGTTGTGGGTGTTGCCAGGCAGAGGCACCTGGCCTATTCACTGAGCAGGGCAGAGTCCTCAGCCGCCCAGCAGGAGGCGGAGCCAGTATTGTCACCGGCAGGAGCAGGGCTATCAGTCGCCCAGCAGGAGGCGGAGCCAGTATTGTGTCAGGCAGGGCAGGCTACTCTTCCCTCACTCTACGTGTAAACGCCCCATTCACCCCACACTGACTCACCCAGACCTCTGGAGCCACCCAGCCCCTGACACACACACCAAACCAGCAGAGACCGGTAGATAGTTGGACAAGAAAATAGCCACTTTCTAAAAGTGCTATTTTCAAACATAGAATTTAAAAACCATCCATCCTAAAGGGTGTGTTATTAAATTCTGAGTTCAGGGATACTAAACTCGACATGCTACCATGCTCCCTGAGTCAGATAGATTATAATGGAGTTAATAATCAGTCTGCCCAGTCTGGCCTATTGGAGGCAGGTAGCCCTTCAATAGTGAAACACGAAAATGGCTGTAATTCACTATTAGGTCATGCCACACACATCAGGGCATGATCTACCTTTTACCAACAATGCACCCTGCCCTAGGGCCTACCATAGAGGTGTCTGAAATGTGGCAAAGTGAAGGTTTAGAGACTGGTAAGTAGGTTTCCTTACCAAGTCGACATGGCAGTCAGGGACTGCACGCAGGCGCCGCGGTGGCAGGCCTGAGACACATTTTACACGCTGCTTCTGTGGGTGGCACAACCAGTGCTGCAAGCCCACCAGCAGCAGTTAACTTACACGCCCTTGGCACACGCAGTGCACTAGACTAGGGTCTGAACAGTAAGTCAACCAAGCCAATCATGGTAACACCAATCAATGTAACAATTTAACATAGGGAGCACTTGCACTGTGGCACTGATCAGCAGTGGCACAGTGCCCAAAGCAATAATCCAGCAAAAACATCGTAAACAGAGGAGGCAAACAGAAAAAAATGGAGGAGAGACTCATGCCAATGATGCCAGGTCTAACACTCACTCTCTACTACTCTCTACTACTGTCTACTACTCTCTACTACTACTCTCTACTACGCACTCTCTACTACTCTCTACTTCTCACTCTACTACTCTCTACTACTCTCTACCGCTCACTCTCTACTACTCTACTAATCACTCTCTACTACTCTCTACTAATCTCTGTCTACTACTCACTCTCTACTACTCACTCTACTACTCTCTACTACTCTCTCTCTACTACTCTTTCTCTACTACTCATTCTCTACTACTCTCTACAACTCACTCTCTACTACTCACTCTCTAGTACTCACTCTCTACTACTCTCTCTATACTACTCACTTTACTACTCTCTACTACTCACTCTCTACTACGCTCTCTCTACTACTCACACTCTACTATTCAATCTCTACTACTCACTCTCTACTACTCACTCTCTACTACTCGCTCTCTACCACTCTCTACTACTCACTCTCCACTACTCACTCTCTACTACTCCCTCTCTACTACTCTCTACTACTCACTCTACTACTCTCTACTTCTCTCTATCATGCACTCTCTACTACTCTACTACTCACTCTCTACTACTCTCTCTCTACTACTCACTCTCTACTACTCACTCTACTACTCTACTACTCACTCCCTACTACTCGCTCTCAACTACTCTCTACTGCTCACTCTACTAAACACTCTCTACTACTCTACTACTCTCTACTACTCTCTAATACTCTCTCTACTACTCACTCTCTACTACTCTCTACTACTCACGCTCTGCTACACACTCTCTACTACTTGCTCTCTACTACTCGCTCTCTACTACTCTCTACTACTCACTCTACTATTCACTCTCTACTACTCTCTACTACTCACTCTCTACTACTCCACTACTCACTACTACTCACTCTCTACTACTCTACTACTCTCTACTACTCACTCTCTCCTACTCTCTACTACTCACTCTCTACTACTCTCTACTACTCACTCTCTACTACTCTCTCTCTACTACGCAACCTCTACAACTCACTCTCTACAACTCTCTACTACTCACTCTCTACTTCTCTCTACTGCTCACTCTCTACTACTCTCTCTACTACACACTCACTACTACTCACGCTACTACTCACTCTCTACCACTCACTCTCTACTACTCTCTACTACTCTCTCTCTACTTCTCTCTACTACTCACTCTACTACTCACTCTCTACTACTCACTACTACTCTCTCTCTGCTACTCACTCTCTACTACTCACTCTCTACTACTCTCTAATACTCACTCTCTACTACTCTCTACTACTCTCTACTACTCACTCTCTACCACTCACTCTCTACTAATCAATCTAATACTCACTCTCTACTACTCTCTACTACTCACTCTCTACTACTCACTCTCCACTACTCCCTACTACTCATTCTCTACCTCTCCCTATCTACTACTCACTCTACTACTCTCTACTTCTCACTCTCTGCTACTCTCTCTACTACTCTCTACTACTCTCTACTACTCACTCTCTACTCTCTTTTACTCATCCTATACTCTCTACCTCTGTTCCTCTCTCTGCCTCTCTCTCTACTACTATCTACCTCTCTACCTCTCTACCTCGCTACCTCTCTACCTCTACAACTCTACCACTACACCTCTACCTCTCTACCTCTCTCTACCTCGCTCTACACGCACACATATGCACATATATATGCATATGCATTTATATATATGTATGTGTATATTATCTACTGTCGGTCGCCAGTAGATAGTTATAGTTAGGACAGTGTTTCCATAGGAAATCCGCAACATTCTATTTGGAATAACTTTGGCGCCGGTTGACGAATCCTCGCGAAATGTTCAAAATAGGTGGGGCGCTCCGCTCCGCTCCTACCCTGAAAGTCTCGGAGGGATTCGTCAAGCGGGGGCTGAGAAAAAAGGAGGGTCCCAAAACGCGTTTTCCCCATGCAATTTTCCATAGGGACCTTTAGTCCAAGGTACAGCCCGAACGGCTGAACAGAATTACTTGAAATTTGGCAGAGAGGTAGTCCTCAGCTCAGGGAAGTGCCTTTTGCAGGTCTGGTGTCAAGAGGTAGCCCTTGGTTCACACTCATGCCTTTTGGTTAAATGGTGTAAATCCATTCAGTAGTTCCTGAGAAAATCAAAAGTAAAATCATATATATTTGTGGGCGGAGCCTAACCACACATCTCATCCTGAGATCTGATTGGCTGTCATCACTTCATCCAAGAAGTGTTGGCAGCCATCTTGGGACCAATATACATGATAGCACCTCATTAAAAAGCATTGCAGTTAATAGAAGGTTTTAAGACATTAGTTACATTATAAATCATTTGTTGATGGTACCATACTCATTTTAGGAATTGTGGTATGTTCTAAGGTGATTTCACCATGTGAAAAAGCCTTCTGCTGGGATATCATGATTGAGAGAAAAATATTTTCTCATGCTTTTCCCACAGAGGTTTAGAAGGTGATCTATAAGCTAAACTGAGAGCTTATTTTCTGTAAATTCACATTATCTTTCTCAGTCATGTGAGAATGAAGTCTGACATTCTCAGTAAAACATGTACATCCAACAAGGGCAGAGACTGTCAGTTGATTCCTTTGTGTTCTACTGCAGCTTCCCAGAGTGTTCCAAAGAACAACTAGAGCGCTAACAGTCCTACTTATGATAAACGTATGGCACACCTGAAGCCATCTTGCTTGGATTAACGTGGTAACTCTTAAAACATTTAATTTAAAAAGGAACAAAATGAGGGGGTTCAATTTTCCATAAAAAGTATGATTAGTGCTGCAGAAAGAAAAATTAGGGCACATTTTGAGTGACTTCTCAAATCCTCTTCTATTTCATTAAAAAATTCTGACACGCAGACTGAAACATGCACTTTCAATCCCAGCAGCAGTTTTCCCTGGTGAGCAGTAGCTTTACTACAGTGATCTAATGAGCAAAAAGAGTGCTAACATTCTGAATTTATTGCAAATGTGTGACACATCTGAATGCCTTCTTGATGGAATCAAAGTAAAACACTGAAAGTATTTCCTACTGAGGAGACTGCAGTAAATGAGGAAATTAGGAATCTTCATAACAAATAAGTCTCCCAAGATGGCCACCAGAGACAAAAGAACCCAAATGTAGCCCAAATATGACCCAGATGTAGCCCAAGTATAGCCCAATGACAGAATGTCCCAGAGTGTTCTTAACACTTAAAACATTTAATTAAAAAAGGAACACAATGAGGGGGTTCATTTTGCCATAGAAATTATGATTAATGCTGAAGAAAGAAAATGAGGGCACATTTTGAGTGACTTCTCAAATCCTCTTCTATTTCATTAAAAAATTCTGACATGCCGACTGAAACATGTACTTTTAATACCAGGAGCAGACTTCCATGGTGAACAGTAGTTTTACTACAGTGATCTAATGAGCAACTAGAGTGCTAACTTTCAGAATTTATGGCAAATTTGTGACATATCTGAATACCTTCATGATGGAATCAAAGTAAAAAACTGAAAGCATTTCCTACTGAGGAGACTGCAGTACATGAGGAAATTAGGAAACTTCATAACAAATAAATCTCCCAAGATGGCCACCGGAGACAAAAGAGCCCAAATGTAGCCCAAAATCACCCAGATGTAGCCCAAAT
The DNA here is from genome assembly GCF_964204655.1 of Triturus cristatus. Lineage (NCBI taxonomy): Eukaryota > Metazoa > Chordata > Amphibia > Caudata > Salamandridae > Triturus > Triturus cristatus. The sequence continues at coordinate 535,041,104 of NC_140594.1, read as the reverse complement.
ATAGCCCAATGACAGAAGTCCACTGTTTTTGCAGTGTTATATAGTGCAGACTTGTCAGGTATTGGAGTGCTTTACATGAGCATTGGTTCCATCACACAAGAACAAATTCATTTTGGTTGTAGACATGGGGAGACTAAGTGATTTGACCAGAATCACAGAATGTCGAGCTGAAGCAGAAACTCCAACCTGGTTCCCCAGTTGCAAAGTCCGCAGTTCTGGAAGTAACACCACATCCTCTCCCCTAAGTGCAACATTTAATCAAGTGGTCAACCGGATAAAAAAACATAAAGATAACAAATAATTTAAAAGTGCTTTGTCGCTATTTGAAAACTCAGAAAATATGTCCTTATTTTAGTCTTTTAGAGCACTAACCATAATTTTGATGCCAATAAGACCCTCTCATATATGTAATTTCTAAAGGAAATGCTCTAGGTATTACAGTTTTGATTACATCAAGATGACGTCAGGCGTTCCACACTTTTGTAATAAATATAGAATGTTAGCAATCTAGTTGTTCATTAGGATACTGTTGAGAGGCAGAGGCCAGGGGCACGGACTCTGAAAATTGAAGGCAGGTAGGAGGGTGCAAAGGCAACAATTTAACCACACTGAGCAGGCAGGAAGGGCCGTGGCAGCACAACATACTATGGAGGGCAGTGGAAAGGGGGGCAGGGGCAACAAACCAACAATACAGGACTTGCAAGAGAGGCTGTGGCAATGTAATAGACCATTGTGGGCAGAAGGAAGAGGCAATGGTAGTACAACCATACATGCCAACAGACCCGACTCAGCCAGGAAACGTCCAATGTTTTTAAGCTCAAATGGGCTTTATTTGATCTGTCTCCTGTCTACAATCTCCTCTTTTTCAATGTAACTCAAAGGGGAAAATCAATACCCCAGTTTTTTTTCAAAATCTCCCTCTTACCAAGTTCAAAATGTTCGCAAGTATGGGACATTGGATCATGGAAGGAAATGGGGTAGGGACATGGACTTGGATAACAGAGGACAGAAGGGACATGGAGAGGTGCACCAAACTGACCCTGCAGGGCAGGCATCAGGGTTTGCAGCAGCACAATACACCACACAGGGCATGTGGGACGGGAGTGCAGCACAACAATCCATAGAAAGCAAGAGGGAAGGGACAGGACCATGCACATGGACAACAGAGAACAGAGGGGCAAGAGGCAATGGTAGCTAGCTGACCATAATGGACAGACAGGAGAGAAAGCTGCAGCATAACAGACCATAAAGGGCAGGAGGGACGGATCAGGGGCATTACAATGGAACAGACAAGCCAGGAGGGAGGGAGTAGGGGTCTGCACATGTAAACAGAGGGCTGGGGGCAAGGGGGCAGGGCAGGAGCAGCAAGATAGCCATGGAGGTCAGGCAGGATGGGCACTAGAAGCAAGACACACCATGAAGAGCAACACTGAGACTGTGATGGCATACACACAGACCATGGAGGGAAGGTGGGAGGGGGTCAGGGGCAGCTAACTGACCACACAGGGAAGGTGGGAGGGGCCATGGCAGCACAGAAGACCATGCATGGCAAGTGGGAGGGTTAGTGGCAGCACAATGGCTATGATGCGCAAGAAGGAGGGTGCAGGGGCATGCACAAAGGACGATGGAGGATAGAAGGGAGGGTCAGGACCTGTGCACCGACAAGAAAGTTCAGGGGAAGGGGCCTCACAACAGACCGCACAGGGCAGGCAGGAGGAGCAGTTGCAGCACTACAGACCAGGGAGGGCAGAAGGGTGTGGCAGTACAATGGACCATGTAGGACAGGAGGAAGAGGATAGGGGCATGGCATGTGGACAGGCAGGGTGGAGGTGGCAGGGACAGGTTACAGTCATCTGACAATGCTAGGCAGGTGGGAGGGGAGTGGCAGCTCAACAGAACACTCAGAGTAGATAGGAGTGGCAGGTCCATGGAACATGGTGGGCAAAAAGGATGGAGCAGGGGCATGCACAAAGACATCGTAGGGCAGGGGGAAGGAGAATAGGGGCAGCAAGCTAAGCACAGAGTTTAAGCAGGAGGTCAATGATGGGGCATAGAATTGGGCAATGGAGGGCAGGAGGAGTGGACTGGTACATCATACTAAATTGAGGGCAGTAGCAGCACATCAGACCATGCATGGCAGGAGGGAGGAGGCTAGTCCATGGATTCACACAACAGAGGATAGGGAGGAGGGGGATGGGGCAGCAAGCTAACTGTTCAGAGAAGGCGGGTATTAGGAACTTTATTGTTTTTAAAACGTGTGTCTGTGCGAACTACTTAAAATATGAACAAGTATGCAGCATAATCTCACTTTTACTCAGGAAGAAGAGGACGTTTGTGACTGTGACTCCGGGCTCACTTGGCAGAAACACCCCTTGACCCTCCACCCCCTATCGCAAAATGTAATGCCTGTGAAAAGGGTAGGTGAATACAGTGTTATATAGAACATAGTCCTGAGAGCACGATTGAAAATGAAAACTAGATATAGTGTATGGTATAAACTATGCACCAAAAAGTGTGATATAAGATGAACCGGGGCGTGAAATATAATATGCAATACATTGTGCGCAATTACAGATTCATTGGAGAGCGCGAGATAGCACAGGCACTAGCGCGTGCTATGCGATATGCGCCTTGGAGTGTAATATGCACAGGGCAGTGTTGTGTAACCTAACTGGTCGCTAAAGTTGTAATATAAAATATGTGCTGGGGAGTGTAACGTTGCATATGCACTGTGACAAAGATATGGATCCCAGATTGTAATATGTATGGCATAGCACTGTGCGTTATAACATAGGCATCGAGGAAGGCACGTTAGATGGGGCAATATAACCCGTGCGAAGACAAGTGTGGCATGACATATTCACGGGGTGGTGTTACAGTGCACATGGGCTAGAGAGTGTCATAGCATATGCACTAGCTAGTGGAATACAACACAGAGGTGTGTGGCACTCAGCAGGCAATTGTGGGTGTAACACAGCATTGGGCTCTGCCAGGAGAGCGCTGTTACTCTCAAGTGATGTTCGTCCCCTTTCCAGAGAGTAAAATAAAAAGTATTACACATCCGGCAGTGAATGTGTGTTTTATTAACCATGAGGGGGGTTTCTTGCATAGATTTGGTCGAATTTTTCTCGAATCCCCTTTGAATGGCTTGGTGTGCATGTGTATTAAATGTGCCCGTCAATAGCTACCCATGTTTGTATAAATAAACGACAAGGGTGTCTACCGGGATTAGGCACGGTAGGGCATCAGACATGTCAGAGCTTCACTAGTGGTGTAAATACATTCCACGTGTATTCATTGTATGCATAGTCGCCTTTTAATGAATATCACGCAAATCGTCATTTTGATAGGTACGTACGGTTTGTCCAGCATGTCCTAGGTGTGTCTATAAATATATATTTTTTTAAAATAATAAAAAACAGTGGCCGGCCCTGGGGATTGGGGTAAAAAAAATATAATTAGGAGACAGGCCCTGGGGGATGGGGTCATCAGGGCCAATAAATTAGAATAAGAAGGGGAACCACACAGCCCCCCTTCTTAAAAAATTAAAATAAATAAAAGACTGGCATTGTGCCGGAGGCCACGCCCCTCCTTGCAGCACTCTGCAAACACGCCCCCTGGCGAGTTGTAAGTTGGGGAATTAATTCCTCTTCAATACTGAGGGTCCCTGAGGGCCAACTAGCCCAACAGGCATCTCCAGTATGCGCCAGGGAGCTGCGCTGCAGACAGGTGTTCTGAGGCCAAGCCCCTTTTTACACCTCTCTGCAACGCAGCTCTGTGGCGCTTACTGGAGGTACCTAGTGGTCTAGTTTGACTCTAGGGACCCTTAGGATTCAAGGGGATTTAATCTCTCAACTTAGAACAGCCACACGGCGCGTTTACACAGTGGTGAAGGGAGGGGACGGGGCCTGAGGTGACGTGTGCAAACACGCACTATGGGACGTTTTAAATTGGGGATATAATTTCCCTTCAATACTGAGGGCCCCTGGGGGCTCACTAGCCCATCAAGTGCTTCCAGTAAGCGCCACTGAGCTGCATTGCAGAGAGGTGGTCCAAGCCATGCCACTTTTTACACCTCTCTGCAACGCAGCTCTGTGGCACTTACTGGAGGTACCTAGTGGACTAGTTGGACCCTAGGGACCCTCAGGATTCAAATGAACTTAATCTCCCAACTAAAAACGGACACAGGGCGTGTTTACACAGTGGTGAAGGGAGGGGACGGGACCTGAGTTAACGTGTGCAAAAACGCCCTGTGGCCTGTTTTAAGAGGTAGTTTTAACCCCCCTGCCCTATTATATACTAGGGGCTTACAGAGGAGGTCATGCTAATCACAGGGGGACCCCAACGCATAATGTTCCCTAGTGTATGTAGGTGTTTTCACTGTATTCTAAGTGTCTTTTAACATAGCACTGGCTCTAGGACTGGTTAGTCAGACTCAGTTACCACCAGTATCCGTCTGAAAAAGTTGAGGGTACAGGATGATTTTGCAACAAGGATTCTTTCTGCTCTTCTTTTTGTTCTTTCTGCACGTTATCCTTCTTCCTGCACTTTTCTTCGTCTTTGAGGACTTCTGTTGCTTCTTTCTGCACTTCTTTTTTTTCTTTCTGTGCATTTTTTCTTCTTTCTTCACATGTCCTATCTCTGTAGGCATAGTTAGAAATTAGCATTTAAAAAACCTTTGAAATTCACAGAAAAAAACATAGGTTTCAGGCACGTTATAGTTAGGAATTAGCATTTAAAAAACCTCAGAAATTCACTGAAAAAACCATAGGTTTCAGGGGTGTTATAGTTAGCTGGACTTTTCACTTGTACAAAACCATTGAAATTCCCCCGTTATAGTTAGTTCAGCTAACTATAACTCGCGCGCCCACAATGCACTGCTGATGACATCACATATTACATCACTCATGACATGGTCAGTGACATCACTCATGACATCACTGATGACATCTCAAATTACATCACTGATGACATCATAAATTCTGAATGTTAGCACTCTAGTTGCTCATTAGATCACTGTAGTAAAGCTACTGCTAACCAGGGAAGTCTGCTGCTGGTATTCAAGCAAGGGATCTCCCAAATTATCGAGAGTGTCTAACATGGTGACGTGATGATTAGAAAAGCTGTCTTAACCTGTATGAAGGGCTCAAAACATGGATCAAATCACCTAGCTTTTCTAATCATCACGTCACCATGTTAGACACTCTCGATAATTTGGGAGATCCCCTTGTGATTATTTATTTTTTATTTTATTTTATTTTAGCGATTTCTAGAGCGCCTGGTGACCCAAGGGCATCCCCGCGCTATGTGACCTGAAATCCTGCTGAGGGGAAGAGAGGGAGGGGAGAGCAACAAAAGGAATTTATTTAGGAAACAGGTGAGTCTTTAGTTTCTTGCGGAAAGCCAGATAGTTGGGTTCTAGTCTGAGGGAGCGAGGGAGTGCGTTCCAGCCCTTAGCTGCTTGAACGGCAAATTGTCGACCTCCTGTACGGGTTCTTTTGAATCTGGGGGTGCTGACAAGGTTCTCATTCTGCGATCGTAGGGATCTGGTTGCTGTGTAGGGAGTGATCATTTTGCTAAGGATCGCTGGACCAGATCCGTTGAACAGCTTGTGTGTTGTACACATCGCTTTGAATTGCACCCTTTGGCACACCGGGAGCCAGTGCAGGGCTTTGAGGGCCGGCTTGGCGGACGTTCTGGAGGGGGTGTTAGTAAGCATGCGTGCCGCCGCGTTTTGTGTCCGCTGGAGTTTCGTGATGGTGGACTCGGGGGCTCCCAGATAAATCAGGTTGCTGTAGTCCAGGCGGGACAGCACTAGTCCCTGGATGAGTAGCTTCCTTGAAGTAGGTGGCAGTAAGGGCAGGATTTTGCGAGTCGTGCGCATGAGCCCGAAACAGGTGCCAGAGGTTTTAGTAGCTTGAGTTATCATCGTGAGCTGTGGTTCGAGCCACACCCCGAGCGTCTTGATTTCACTTTTTGGGGGGGGGATTTCTCCGAACACATCGGGCCAGAGTGTTGGGGGAATGGTCGTCCATTGCTTTCCTAGTAGCATCACTTTACAATACAATTATATTTTTTCAGTGGGTTTTGCATGTCCACTCCTACATGTTTTCCTTAAGAGATTAGTCATTTCAATATGGCGCTCATTCACATAAGAAATTCGAGGTCATCCGATCCACGTTTTGAGTATTCAATACAGGTTAAGACAACTTTTTCAATTATCACGTCACTAGGTCAGTTAATTTTGACAATTTGAGAGATTCCCTTGTGAAAACCCAAAAATCATTTTCTAGCAGGGTTTTTTATGTCCAACCCCATATTTTTTTTCTATTAGAATAGTTACTCAAATATGGCGCCCATTCATTGGCAACAACGGCTGATTAACACCGGCTTCAGCTGATGAAGCAACAGGTAGTGCGACACTGGCGCGTCTAACAACCATATAAACCAAAGCACAACAGCCTGCACACCTTGATACCAATACCCAGCGGACGCTACTGCTTCACATATACCAGTAGGTGGCAAAACTCTTTGATTACTACATGCGGCTGGTTATTATGCTTTAGGATAGTATTTTAGTGAACCAACTCTGCATCTGTAGCCCTTGGCCACGAGTCATTTTTCGTCCACCTCTGGCATCTTATCATTTTTTGGCACAGTTTTATCCAATACGCATTTGCAGCCCTTGGCCATGAGGCATTTTTCGTTCATCCCTGGTATTTTATCATTTTTTGGTATGGCTCTATCCAATAGGCATCATACGCCTAGGTACACGACATTAGGATTTTCTTGCCGCCAACTCATAGACAAACAACTGCATTCAACGTCAGTAGTTTGCAGTGCAAGCTAATTTGGAGTCTATTTATTTTGTTTAATTCGATTAGGTGCTCCGTCATTTTTCATATCGTCTACCTAACATAATTCTTGTTAGGGTGTAGTTTCAGATACAGCTGCATTAAAATCACTAGGTTTTCTTTTAGTTAATATTGAAGTGTAAGTTTGACATCTCGCACTGGGGTTAGTATGTGAACACAAATCATTTAACACCGAACTTTAGGTCATATAGTGTAGTTTCACATATTTTTTATTATATAAATCTTTGTTCACACATTTCGTTTTTGTTCTTGTTTTTTTAATAGTGTGAAGATATTTATCTCCATCATAAATCAGAGTCAGCTGCATCATATCAAAGATTTTTTCACCATACTGGAAGTGTTAACACCTTTATGTCAAAGGTCAGTACATATCATTCAAGTGAATAGGATCTCTCAAGTTACAGATATCTATAATGTAGTCTTATCATCACTCTCATTATAGATACACGAATCCCTGCACAACCTCTATAATTCGTATCCATCAAAAGGAGGCATAGCCTGATTGAGTGATACTGCAATGTTAAGGCACTAAATAATGAGTACGACTATTATAGGAACAGTAAGGTTAATATCAGAATTCCTTTACACCATCAAGATAGAAGGTGAATTATAATTCATTCTAGCATATATTATTCTGCAGGTTATCAACCCACAGCATGGGGCTTTTATCTTGACTTATCTAGAGGTTCTATTACATACCCTCTACCATCCAGGTATTCATGTTTTCAATTTTCCCTGTTTCATAAACAAATTGATACAGATTAAACATAGTTGGTATCTCACTGATTCTCTTATGAGTTAGAGATATCGCATCATTAAAATTGTTATTCACTCTTCACTATTTTTCTTTTCATTTAGCTTCCAGTCTTATTGAGACACCAGTTCTTATCAATGCTGATGACTTGAATAAATAATATCTTTGCCCTAGTATTAACTAACAGAGATAATTTCCTGTACTATATATTTGAGAATAGTACATTTATCAATTTTAGAATTCACACTCATGTTCTTTGCTTTAGTGGCTTTGTTTATCATACAGTAGACTCTCCTTTTCTTTTCCATTGACTCATATTATTAAAATTCTAGATCAGTCACTTGTGTATCATACAGCATCAATTAAAAATGAATTTAAGTATTGTGTATATGCATGTAAGGGCAAATTTGTATTCTAATTTTTTCATATATGTATATATATATTTTTTCCCCTTGTTCAGTTAACCACAGTGATGGAATCCTGATGAAGGCATTGCCGAAAAGCGTTGGTTTTCTCATTATGTGTCATCAATTTCCTTACTATGTACATCAGTAATTGAGACTGTTCCAGCCAATCATTGAAATGTTGGTAATAGATTTATCATGTATATTGTAATACCATACTATGCCAACTTGCTATTAGCTGTCTATAATCATTGCATGGTTTAGATGTAATCCATATGTGGTTTTGATCATTATCATTGGGTATATGTATTCATTCATTGTATTTTTGTAAATCTGTACACATGAATGTTTCTCTATATTTGTTATGACAAATAATTTTTATATATTCAATAAAAAATAAAAAATAAATATAAATAGAATGATTTAATGATTACTCTTTGTCTTAAAACACTGATCAACAGGTTTTGACAAATTGCATGTCTGCATGAAACTTGCCCTTCCATGCATAGCATATAACTACGATTGTTGGTTCTTTTTTCAAAAAGTAAAGCTATTGCTCACCAGAGAAGTCTGCTGCTGGTATTGAAAGTGCATGTTTCGGTCTGCATGTCAGAAGTTTTTTAATGAAATAGAAGAGGATTTGAGAAGTAACTCAAAATGTGCCCTAATTTTTCTTTCTGCAGCACTAATCATACTTTCTATGGCAAAATGAACCCCCTCATTTTGTTCCTTTTTAAATTAAATGTTTTAGGAGTTACCACTTTATTCCAATCAAGATGTCTTCAGGTGTGCCATACGATTGTCATAAGTAGGACTGTTAGCGCTCTAGTTGTTCTTTAGAACACTCTGGGAAGCTGCAGTAGAACACAAAGGAATCAACTGACAGTCTCTTCCCTTGTTGGATGTAATTTCTTTACTGAGAATGTCAGACTTCATTCTCACATGACTGAGAAAGATAATGTGAATTTACAGAAAATATGCTCTCAGTTTAGCTTATAGATCACCTTCCAAACCTCTGTGGGAAAAGCATGAGAAAATACTTTTCTCTCAAACATGATTCATGATATCCCAGCAGAAGATTTTTCACATGGTAAAATCACCTTAGAACACACCACAATTCCTAAAATGAGTATGTACCATCAACAAATGATTTACAATGTAACTAAAGTCTTAAAAATTTCTATTAACTGCAATGCTTTTTAATGAGGTGCTATTATGTATATTGGTCCCAAGATGGCTGCCAACACTTCTTGGATGAAGTGCTGACAGCCAATCAGATCTCACGATGAGATGTGTGGTTAGGCTCCGCCCAGATATATCTATGATTTTACTTTTGATTTTCTCTGCAACTACTGAATGGATTTACACCATTTAACCAAAAGGCATGAGTGTGAACCAAGGGCTACCTCTTTGCCAAATTTTGTGTAATTCCGTTCAGCAGTTCGGGCTGCAGCTGCGATTAACGGTTCCTATGGAAAATTGCATGGGGAAAACACGTTTTGGGACCCCCTTTTTTCTCGGCACCTGCTTGACAAATCACCCCGAGACGTTCAGGATAGGAGCGGACCGGAGCGCCCCACCAGTTTTGAAAATTTCGCGAAGATTCGTCTACCAGCGCCAAAGTTATTCCAAATAGAATGTTGCGGATTTCTATAACATACTGGCGTCCGCTTGTAGGTAATATGTATATATAGATATAGAGAAGACGAGACGCCCGACTTTTTAATTTTTGAATTATTCACATTTAATTTCACTTGTAGATTACACCGTGTTCCAACGCCCTGATGACAATCCCGTGAATCAACGCCGGGATTAGACACGCGTCTGCCATTTCCATTTGTCCGCCACATAGGTCAACTGTTAATTCCCATTCTCCGAAATAAGGGTGGATAATTCATAATACACCCGTTGGAGTAGAAAGATTTTTCCCATGTGGCCTAAAGTTCCCTTACAAAAAATAGCCTAATGAGTGGTAAAATGGGGAACTTCTAATAATTGTGTTATGCTGGTGTAATTTTATGCACTTTGTATATTCAATATTACTTTACTAAATATTATTGGACTGTTTTTTCACATTGTTTATGTATTCAAACTACACATTTTGTAAGTTATATGTATCGCATCTCAGGCATGAAGTGAATGTCTATAACAAATACGTTTGAATTTATTACAAGAAATGTAATTCATACAGTAAAAGCATATGAACCTATCGGTCATTGTTTTTCTTCGCCAAAAATAAATAGTGGGAAAACAGATAACCAGGTACCTTCCCCCTTTTTTTCTATATTGAAGATTCATCCATACCTGGTTTGCCAAGGACGAAAACCCCCCCATGGTATACATGTTGACAACTAGAGCACTTACCTGCACACCAACAGCGAGTACGCCTGCGTCAGGTAGCTATGAGTGGGTGTGAAAACGTAGTTTCTCAATGGATTTTCCATAGGAAACTTTAGACAAGGCTGCAGGTCAAACTGCTGAATGGAATTACACCAAATTTAGTACGGACAAAGGTCATGGACCAGAAAGCGTGCTTTCTTGCATCAAGTGAAAATATAAAAGAAAGGTTCCGGCGGCAATTTAATATACCGGAGCTATGCGAGATAACCCTTTCACGCTCCCTCTTCCCAACATCACCAATTTGCAGCTATAGCGTTAGAAGCCAGTCCGTCGGCTCACAGCTCTCTACCTTTGCGAGCTAGTACGCTGCTGTTCCTTTGGGAGCGGATGGCTCATAGTACTGCATCTGTGAGTCAACCGGACGGGCCGCAGTTGTCCCTCTGCGAGCCTGGGTGCGAACTGTTCATAAGTCACACTACATAAGCATTGAAAAGCCATTTTGTGATTCCGTCCATCAGCTGGCATCTGTCCGAGGCATTTATGAAAACATACCAGAGTTCTTTCTGTGAGAGATACCCCTTTCACGCTGCCTCTCCCCACATCATCAGGTAACGCACCCTCTTCCCACATTACCAACATACCCCCAACAACCTTCTTAGGCCCAGAATTGTCCCTGTGCGGTTGGACAAACAAGAATCTTAGCCATGTATAGATTTACATGTAAAACATTTTATTTAAACAAAACAACAACAAATAAAACTGAAGGGAGTCTGGTGCTGTGGTCGCTGCCACGAAGTTGAGGTTACTGTCATTCAGGACACAGATCCACATGTGGGATCAGCTTGTATTGAACAGGGTTAGTGGCACCTCGTGTCGTGCCTTGTGCTGTACAGGTTCAGTGGCACCACGTGTCGCCGGCCTTCCATATGCAAATACGCGTCACTGATCGAAGGGAGTCTTATGCTGTGGTCGCTGCCAGGAAGTTGGGGTTATTGCCATTCAGGACTCAGGGCACAGTTCCACATGTGGGATCGGCTTGTGTTGAACAGGGTTAGTGGCACCACGTGTCACCGGCCTTGCATTTGGAAATATGCCTAAATGATCAGAGGGAGTCTGGTGCTGTGGTCGCTGCCACGGACTTGGGGTCACTGCCATTCAGGACTCAGGACACAGTTCCACATGTGGGATCGTTTGGCTTGTGTTGAACAGAGTTAGTGGCACCACGTGTCGCCGGCTTGTGTTGAACAGGGTTAGTGGCACCATGTGTTGCGGCTTGCGTTGAATTCTGCCTGAATAAGTCCACCTGGCGATGACTTGTGGTGCAGTGAGTTAGCGGCACCTGAAGCACTCAGTGTGTGCGCACCCTGCGATGATGCGTGGTCCGGGCGGGACTCACTGGTGGCAATGTCTTTACATGCTTTGAAAGAATCTTCATAGCAGTCAAAATCTCCAAGTAATTCCATTTCAGTCCTCCAAGGTGTGAAGAGTTGCAGAAGAGCTAAATAAATAGAAAAACTCTCTCTTATCTGGAGTATCACAACTTAATTTCCTGTGATTAATCACATTTCCTTTGGCATTCTTTAAGAAACATCCATCAGATCCAATTACAGCATATTTCCCTTCATTTACTTTTTATGTAACATTTTTTCTAAAACTATAATGTTGCAGTATTTCATATAGACACATGTTTTCCAGGTATGGACTTCTATTTGAATAGTATGCGAGGAACAGTAATTGAGCTATCTACAACATATTGTAGGTCCATATTTGCATTCCACATCTTCAAAATTGCTGGATTGTAATCATTAATGTACTTCGATTCTTCTGTTCATTTTATATTATAAGTATTTTCTGGGTGATTTTCGAGTGATAGTATGCCTCACTGCTGACATAAAACTGTTCACTCTTCATGGCGATGACTTATGGTGCACTGAGTTAGTAGTACCTTTGGCGCTCAGCGTGTACGTACCCTGCGATGATGCGTTGTCCGGGAGGGCCGCACTCGGACCAATGACTTTTGTCTATTGAATTCTGCCTCAGTAAAGTGACGTGTTGATGACTTGTGGTGCACGGAGTTAGTAGTACCTTTGGCGCTCAGCGTGTACGTACCCTGCAATGATGCGTTGTCCGGGAGGGCCGCACTCAGACCAATGTCTTTTGTCTATTAAATTCTGCCTCAGTAAGGCCATGTGGCAATGACTTGTGGTGCACTGAGTTAGTAGTACCTTTGGCGCTCAGCATGTACGTACCCTGCGATGATGCATTGTTCGGGAGGGCCAAACTCGGACCAATGTCTTTTGTCTATTGAATTCTGCCCCAGTAAGGCCACGTGGCGATGACTTGTGGTGCACTGAGTTAGTGGCACCTGAAGTACTCAGCGTGCGCGCACCTTGCGATGAAGCGTGGTCCGACAGGGCCGCACTGGGAGCAATGTATCTTGCGTACTGCACTGCATCATCTGCAATCGCTACTCCATCTGAATTGTGAGGCCTGCTGTCCGCAGTGTAGATCGAAGGCAGTAGTCTGTACAGACATAAGTCTGCGGTGCTGTGCCACTGGGTTCGCAGGGGACCTGTGTCGAAGAGACCCGCGGACATGGCGGCAGCCTCGTGGCAGGGTGAGGTCCGCCGATCTGGCACACTCGTTGGTCTTCACAGTTCTCAAGTGAACCACGCCCAGAGCCCTGGCCTATTTATTCACACTCCTACGCTGAAGTGGCGTACTTCGGACCAACCCACTCCAGTTACGCTTATGCTTACAGGGGGGGACGATACAGCTACATGACTGAGATCATCTCTAGTGTTTGACGTAACATGGTTGGGTCCACTGTCCTCAACACTACAAGCACCAGTAGTATTTGTGCACATGGAGAGGTGTGTGTTATGCATACTGAGATGTGCCCAGCACATCACCGCTACACTTTGCATTGTGTGCATTGTTATTCATGGGTGAATCGCTTCCTTCACAAATAGTTTGTTCACACCTGTCCCAATATTCAGCTATTGTGTGGCTGAGGGGCCATGCCATTTTCAGAAAGTTCGCTGTCTTGTTCTGCGCTGCCTCGGTGGTAGAGGGGGCGGTCCTGGGGGTGGTGCTGGGTGTTGTGGTGTTCTTGAGAGCTGCTTGATCAGTAGGTCTATGACATGTGTTGGTCTTCAGATGTGGCTCTGGGCTGGGCTCCCTTTCATACTGTATGTAGTTGTTTAATATTTAAAAAACAAGAAGACATTCAATAAGAAATAAAAAAATACAAAAACAATTTTTAGGATATTAAAGTTACAAAATATCATTTTTTTCAAAATTACTGAGAAAAACATAGGTTTTATGAACATTATAATTAGAAATTAGTATTTAAATAACCTTTGAAATTCACAACAAACATAGGTCTCAGGAAGATTAAAGTTAGAAATTAGTATTTAAAATAAAAATCAAATTTACTGAAAAAAACATTGCCACATTTCCCAACATTGAGCTATTATATGGCTAAGGGACCATGCCGTTTTTGAAGGGTTCGCTGTCCTGTTCTGCACTGCCTTGGTGGTAGTAGGGAGAGGGGTTGTACGGGGGGAGGTCCTGAGGGTTGTGGCAGTGGGGGTTGTGTCCTCCTTGGGTGTCAGAAAAAACTATAGGTTAAATGAACATTATAATTAGAAGTTAGCATTAAAAAAACATTGAAATTCACTGAAAAAAACATAGGTTTCAGGTACGTTATAGTTAAAAATTAGCATTTTAAAAACCTTTAAAATTCACTGAAAAAAATCATAGGCTTCAGGCATGTTATAGTTAAAAATTAGCATTTAACAAACCTTAGAAATTCACTGAAAAACCATAGGTTTCAGGGACGTTATAGTTAGAAATTAGTATATAAAAAACCTTAGAAATTCACTGAAAAAATCATAGGTTTCAGGGACTTTATAGTTACTTGGACATTTGACTCATATAAAACCAGAGAAATTCGCCTGTTATAGTTAGTTGAGCTAACTATAACTCCGGCACCCGCAATGCACTGGTGATGACGTCACATATTACATCACTCATGACATGGTCAGTGACATCACTCATGACATTACTGATGACATCATTGATGACATCACTGATGACATCATCCACTTGATAGTCTGACACACCTCCTCACACTCTAATATAACCTTTGATACATGTACTCTAAAATACAGACTACCATTTTCTAAACCATAGATACACCAATAGCAGATACTAGATACCCATCCACTGATTCCTATCTATATATTGTGAGCTAGACATACACTCATACAGTCACTCATACATGCTGTCACTCATCATTACATCAGTATAATATCCACTCATACACCTATACATACATTCACACAGTGCTACTGATCCATAGAGCTACTCACACATCTACTCAGTCATGCCAAAAATCAATCACACACCCATGTACTCACCTATGCAGATATATACACACTACCTCACTTATTTATACACACACCACCTCCCTTATTTATATAGATACTAACACATACTTACTCTCTTATACAATCACTAATACAAGTACACATTCATGTATGTAGACCCTCTTGCAATCACTCTCTCTCATGTATAGTCAATTATACACCCCAACACTCACATATACTGTCTAAAAACATATATAGTTACTCACATATATACAACTGAGACATCAATTCACTAATCAGCACACCTGTACACACAGTCAGCTACCCATACAGCCCTTCCGAGATGCACTTTTGAATCTATACAACCAGCCATTCAGACATGTATGCACAGTCAGACACCCGACATAGATACTCAGACACCCATACAGATACTCATACAATCAATCAATAACCGATATAGACACTGATGTAGCTACTCACCAACCCATGAACCTGCTTACACACCAAATGAGAGACTAATATAGACATTCACACAGTTTAGTCACCAACCCATGCATTCAGTAACGTACGTTCAATCAGTGACTTATACAGTCAGTCATGCATCTGCTAAATAATCTATTCAGGCACTTCTACATCCACTCATTCTTCAATAGACCTTGGCATAGATATATATGAAAAATATTTAAACTTTACAGAAACACACATTCACTGGATGATGTCATGAGTGATGTCATTTGAGATGTCATCAGTGATGTCATGAGTGATGTCACTGACCATGTCATGAGTGATGTAATATGTGACGTCATCACCAGGGCATTGCGGGCTCGCGAGCTATAGTTAGCTCAACTAACTATAACGGGCGAATTTCTCTGGTTTTATGAGTCAAATGTCCAAGTAACTATAACGTACCTGAAACCTATGGTTTTTTTCAGTGAATATATATATATACACACACAAGATGTATTACAAATTTCTCATGTTGACAAATACTTCCCTGGTCATCCAATATTCTGCTTTCTTCTTCAGCTGACATAGGCAATCACTGTAAGTGACACAATCCCGGCCCTACAGCCCACCACACAATATGCAAACCCGAAAGCCACGTGTGGCAGGGATGTGGTATAGTTAGAGATGGTAGTAAAATATTACTTAACATTTTTAAAAAATCAAGAAATTCACAAAACAAGCAAAGGTTAATGTGGCACTATGGTTTGGTGAAAATATCACTTTTTCAGAGATGACCAGGCACATTTCTCTGCTCATTCGATTATCTGCAGTTTTCTCCAGTTGACATGAGCAATCACTGCAAAAACAAACTGTTCTTTTCATAATGTCTGGTGTTCATTTTCAGCCACAAGATGACAAGTATCACACTGTGAATGTCATTACAGGAAAACAGGTTGCCTTGAGCTATTGCAATTTGGAAAGTCATATTTTTCTGGAACACTGCATGTCATTAGTTAAATTACTGTACTGTGATCCCTGCATTTTCTCAGCGTATCAGTATTGCCATACAGAACTATTATTCACAACAACGCAGCCCTGTACTGTATTCTCAAAAAGCACCTATGTATTAACAATTGAGTGTTTTGCAATAACCCTCACATTTAAAAATGAAAATTATTAAAATAACTATTCTCTTCTGTTCTGTGCACTGAATATGTCATTATATCAAATCAATCTGAGCCTTCAGTTTTGCATAAAAGGTTTATTTTGATTTGTGATTTAGAACACTGTGAGTTCAACTTCATTTACATCTTCACTTCTAATGCTTTCTCTTCCCAATACATATGTTTTTATTTTCAATACAGTATTTTCCTTTCATTGGTGTGCTCTGCACTCCTAACATCATCTTCCTTTTATTACCCTTTGTTTGTCTCTAATTTACTTACGGGGCTGAACTCACTTGTAGGAAAATGTCTACAAGTAAGTATACTTGATCATGCTCAATCACACTTTGTTTTGATTGATTGGTGCTGTTTTTTGGACTCTTTAAACTGGGATTCTGCTAACCAGAACAGTGCATGTGTTCTGTTCCCTACAACATGTACATAATTGGCTATACTACTAAATATCAACTTTAATGTACTTGTAAGTCAATAGTATATGGTATAAAATGTATTGGTGGGCAGAATGGGAGTTTGATTCCGTGGAATTCTGTGGAATTGCATTACAATTCTGTGAGATTCCACAGATCCACCCTCAGGGCTGAATGGCCATTTGGCGCTACCAAACACCACTAAGCGCCCATACACACTCTGCAGTGATAATGCTGCAGAGTATGTAAGGGCACTGCTGCTGAGTGGTATACAGTGGTTTCTAAACTTTAGAAACCACAGCATCTCACTTTGGAGTGCGTCCCCTTTGGCGTCCTTGCATACTCTGCAGCTATTATTGCCAAGGGGTATGAACTGCAGTGATTTCTAAACAGGTCGGGAAGAGGAAGCAGTCCCTCTATGTTTAAAAAACATTTTTAAAATGTAGAGGGTCTGCTCCTTCTTCCAGCACAGTTATAGAAACAACCACTGCGGATTAATTCTGGAGGTGCAGTGGTGGAATTTATCAGTAATTCCGTATTACTAAAGAAACGTTGAATTACCAAATTCCTTCAATTCTGCTCGTGGAATAAAAAATTACACCCAGGCCTAATAAAATGTACCTCAAGCCTGTAAGTTAAATGTCACTGGTGGATTGCAGCACCCATTGTGCCAACCACTATAGTGGCAGTACAAAACCCTACCACTGGAGCTCGGCTGTGCAGTTTTAAAACTGCAGTTTAAACTTGCTAAAATAACCCCATTCGGTGTGCCTTAACATGCCTTTTTTTCCTTTTAATAATTCACCCGTAAGTAGGCCTTATTGCTCATAAGGCAGGTGCATGATATTTATTAGTAGGGAATGTACACTTTTAATGCTAAACCTCCTTAAAGTGAAAAGGCCCAAAATCTATTTTCACTCTAGCATGGTTGTCTGTTCCATAGTAAATGATTGGAAACAATATTTCATTTCATTATGTTATCTCTGGATAGGAGCCCTTCATTCTTGTTCTTTTTGAAATATTTATTACAAGTCCAATTCACAGGCGAAGTCAGATTTCTAATGAAGTTTTATGGAAAAGTACTGTTAGAAAGTTACCTTTTCCTGTCTACAGTCTCAGAAGGCCCATTTGTATGAGCTCCCACTGTCACATGGCAGCTGAATAGCACCCTTGATAAGGTGCGAAAACTGCTCCCAGGGAAGAACAAACGGCTTGGATGAGGGGAGGTATTTTGTTCTACTGCAGGATGGCAATCTAGGCTGTGCCCAAGAACTTTATTAACTTCAAAGAGGCCTACCCTGTCACAGACAAATGTGTGCTGACACCTGGGCAGTGCCATTCATTGTTCGCTCAATTAGGCACGAACCAACCCCAGTGGTAGATTGTTTGCCTTCAGAACTGGTGAGAAGTGACGCCAGAGGAGGTGCTGCTCATTTCCCTGACCACACCTCTGGGATGGGGCACCCAGGTTTAAGGAGAGAAGGGTTTCGCCATCTTGGATTTGGGCCATGAGGGCACCAGTAGGGCCACCGACAGGCTAGTCCCTGGAATAAATGTGACACCCTTAGGCACCCTCTGAAGAATACTACTCAGGGCCAGACTGGCGTACTTTTTAAAACATTTGTTTCGCATTGTTTATTAAGGAAAGCCCGGTAGCCAGTCCGGCTCTGATACTACAGGACCTGTGGAAGATCAAAGAAAGACCACTCATGTGAGGAGACCTGAAAGGATGAACTTACTCCCACTTGTAGCAGGGACAAAGAAGTGGACTCCAAGGATCAGTTGGCTGACCTCCTGTTAAGCTATACAGATGCAACAAGCTGCTAAAATCCCTTTCCGGAAGGGCTCAGCTGATCAATTTCAACTGGACTTGGCCTGGACCTGCCCCGGACCTCCCTAGATATTAGTGGTGACTTCTGCTAGAGTGCAACTTGACCCCCAAGTGTTGTTTCTGAGGTCCTGGAGCCCATGTCTTTGTCAAAGTATACTCCTCATAACATCAGGCGAAACCTAGGATTTATAAACTTTTTGGATCCAAAGACCTGCAGAGGACTGGGACAAAGATACTAAGTCAATACAATGAAGGTGCTTTGCCTCTTGCCGAAAGAGTCAGGTTGCTCCTGCTCAGAGCTATTCAGTGGCAGCAAATTCATTTCAGCAGCTCTTTGCAGCTAGGGCATCTGGCCTCGTGGAGCCCTGCTTGGCTACAACATGCAGCTATTCCCCGCTGGAGGAAACCAAGCTCCACAAAAGTGACTAGGAGCTTAATTATGAGTTTTGCGGTCTGATGGACTGTCAAACCCATGGTGGTGGTGTGGCGACTAACGTATCTGCAGTCTGACCACCCTATTATGAGTTTTGCAGACTTCGTTGCAGCCAGAATCACAGTGCGTGCCTACCTGGGGGCATTTCCTTGAAGCGCCGGACTGCTGCTGATCGCCTCTGTGCCCTGGAAGCCTTCCCTCCCGCTGCCGCTGCTGTCGGTGGTCGCTGCAGTCGCCGAGCGGAGGGAAGGACTACGTTTCCCACAATTACTGCCTGAGACACCGCCCCCTGACACTCCCACTTACGCGCCCGGAGGCACCAAATACGAACGACTCCCTCCGCGTCGCGGGATGCGCGCGGGCAGCGCCGGGCTAAGCCCGGACAAAGGGCGGGCCGTCTGTGGCCGTCCGGGGCTGGCCGTGGCTGGGCTGGGCCCATTCCATTAAATCATCCCTTACCGACCTGGTTGAAAGGCTGATTGTGACCCTGTCAATCTGAGAGTGCTCCCGCACTGGCCGCTTACAGGTGATCCACTCATAACTGGACATTTTGCCTTTAACAGTGATTGCTATCACCATCTTGTACTGAAATATCTTGAAATCTTGATTCCAGTTCTGTGTTACCACCGTTATTGTGCTCAGGGATCATGACCTCACGTGTTACTAAGCCCAGAATATCAACGGTGGGTGGTTCTATGAGGGGGACCTTGGATCTCTTTATAACTAGAGCAGCCTCAGCGCTGGAGCACGAAATAGCTATCACAGAACGACGTTTATCTTCTGAACCTCTGTATAAGAAGCGTTCTTCATTGGGTAACATTCAAAGGGCTATTACACCTCCCCCTAATAAAAGGAACAAAACAGATCAAATATATGGCCATATTACACTTATGGAGCCACAAGATTCAACCACTTCAAATCACAGGGATGTAGAAGTTTGCACTCTACTTCTACACCCGATGCTATTAGTGTCGATCACGTTTCAATTACATCTATAGACGACCCCAATGGTTCAATATCCTATAAAACACGGGCTCATCAAGCACAGAAGAATAAAAAGAATAAATGTGGGATCACTCAGTCTAGGCGGTCTGTTAAACTCCCTAAGAGGAAAAACACCCCTCTAGCTAACTCTAATAAAAATAACGGAGAATATCATTATAGAAAGTTCCCCTACCTCGCCTAAATCATTAAAAGAATTATTAGGCTCTATGGAACTACTAGTGAAAGCATTGATATTACCCCTTATTGAGAGAGTAAAAAGAATTTCTGTTCAATTGGAGTCCATGGAACAAACTAATATAACCAATACTGAACTCATCAGGGCTTCTTCTACAGCTATATACCCAAATACAACGGTCCTTAATCCTCCCCAAGAACGAACGGATGTTAAATTAGCCACTCAACATTCTTTAGTAGGGAATGAAGCCTCATTAATGACACCCAGGACTCATAATAACCTTAGCACCAGACCTAGTGTAAATCGAGATGCGGATAATGACAAGATTTTCAACGATCAGGAAATACAACATAAACTTACGAGTAAACCTCTCCCAACTAATGAAATGATAAGGAGTAAACAACAAATAATAGATCTCCCCCCGGAAGCAGCTCCTTATGTGGTGGTACTGACAGGGGTTCCGGAACTAAAGGGAACAAGGATTGAAGGGCAGCAGGAACTAAAGAACAAAGTGATCCATTGGTTAGGCCGTAATAGACCCCTGCCGGCCCATATTGACGGAGAAATTCTTAACGTAAGGAGACTATGGTGGTTGGGACATAGACCCAAGGATATCAAAGGTAACCTTATCATTATCAATTTCAGAGATAGAAATGTGGTTAGACACATGGGAGACTGGCCAAGGGAGCATGGAGGAGACGTAATCTCTACTCGTGATTTAACTTATTTTTATCCCCAATCTATGTTGTCTAAATCCGACAGAGCCTGTCCCCGACTTGGTTATACTAGAGAACTACCTAGATATAATGTGCCTACTTTTAATCGATACTCCGAGCTCTCGGAAATGGAAGCAGTTGACTGACGCTTCCTCCGGGTCCCCGGGGAAACACAAGCTGAAAATTTACAATCACATAAAATAGTAATATGCCCACATAATAAAGATAAAAGTCCTGTAGTTCAGTTGGGCAGCAATCATCAAATTCTACTAACACCGTGAGAGATTTGTTAATCCCTCCCGAACTGTCCCATAAAACTTAGACTTAACGGAATCAATAACACCTAATATCCTTGGAAATAATTCCATTTCGCCTGGATTTATGGAAACTTTAACATCAAAACAGACTAAGTCATATTCGGAGACAACCTCACATAAACAAGGATTACCAATAACGTTGCTTTTTTGGAACATAGCAGGTTTATTCCCTAAAATTGAAAATGGTCAGGGCCCTACTCTTTTTGAAAATTCAAATATAATCTGCCTACAGGAGACGTGGACTACAGATGTAATACATATAGTAGGCTATAAAACCTACTTTTCATCTGCTGTCTCTACCTCCTCTGGCAGAGCAAAGGGCGGTTTAATCATCTATATTACGAACCTGCTAGGAAATGTTCATATCATTCCAGTTATTTTAGATGTCCATTTTCAAATACTGAGCATTCGCTTTGCTGAAGGCGAATTGGTTCTCCGTGTTAATTTCTACAATAACTTAAAGGACTATGATTTACGGGTAGTTCTCCGACTGATCTCCTCTCATTTAACAATACTGATCAAAGCATCCCATAAGGGTGAAACCATTATCTGTGGAGGTGATTTTAATTTACACTTGTGTAAAACTAACAAAGGTATTTTGTGTGGGCTAACAGATGAACAAGAGGAACCAACTCTCCACTTCTCGCATATTGGCGCAGGTCCTGCATTAAATGAATTAATAATTGACATGGACCTCGTAATTGCCAACAGTAGGAATCCTGAAACTGACTGGCCGGACTCGACCTTTATAGGTAGAGAAAGACACTCTATTATAGATTTTATTTTAATTTCAAATTCAGTGGGAAATCGGATGAAGGATTTTAATACACACATCACTGTATTAAGTGACCACTGTGCCATGACCATAACATGTTTTCCCTCATATGAATCCCGAACCCAAACTGTATCTAGTATATTGAGACAAAATTCCCTTTACTTGGATAAGCTTAACGGTTACGCTCTGAAATGGGAAAAGGTGGATCCAGTAGAGATATTAGACAGCACAATGAAAGAGGTCTCTAATGACATTGTAAAATGTCTAGATTTGCACACCACGGAACCTGAACTTTTGGGCCACTTTGGGGAGATCTTGAAAGCAACTAATAAAGCTTTGTTTGTGAAATCAAAAAAACTTACCCACTTGAAAAAACTAGGTTGGTTTAATCATAGATGTACAATTGCCCATACCAAACTAAAAAAAGCTTTGCAAAAAAAAATAGGGCACCCCAGGAAATAATAATCCTGAGAAGAAAATATAACTCAGCCCTAAAAGACAGAAAATCTGAACTTAAGTCGGATCTATGGGCACAACTCCAGAAAAGCATTAAAAATAAAAATAGTTCTGCTTTCTGGACCATAGTCAAATCCCCGTTTCTTAATAATACTAATGATTCTCCAACCATTGAGGTGGCAATTGATGCGGGGGCCTGGGTAGAGCACTTCTCAAAGTTTTTTTCAAATAACTACATGGAAGGGGACACCCAAGACCTGGTAGTCTCAAATTCCCCAGGAACATCGTACTCCCTAAATATTGTTATAACCATGGAAGAAGTGGTATCAGCACTAAAAGCGAGCAAAAATGGTAAGGCCCCGGGCCCGGACGGGGTTCCCATAGACCTATTTAAATCAAATCTAGAACTTTGGGCCCCAATCCTAACAAAGGTCCTTAATGCAGCATGCAGGGTGGGTCTATTAGCTTCATGGTCTAAAACAATAATGATCCCCATCTTCAAGAAAGGAGATCACCAAGATGTCACTTGTTACCGACCAATTTCATTACTAGATTCGGTGGGCAAAATGGTGGGGAGGATTATATTAGAACGCCTCCAGGACTGGGCCGAGGATTCCAAAATCTTATCGGATATTCAGTTTGGGTTTCGGGAGGGGCTAGGGACAGTTGACCAGGCCCTAAACCTGTCATTATTACTGGGAAAATACACATCTGCTAAAGGAGGTAATGTCTATATGGTATACGTAGATCTGTCTGCGGCCTTCAATTGTGTCAGCCACTCGAAATTATGGTCCACACTATGGGATATGGGAGTAGACACAGCACTACTAAATTTTCTACGCGAACTCTATTCTAATGCTTCAGCCAGGGTAAGGTTTGGGATAAATGGAGAATTAACTGCCTCATTCAATGTGGAGAGAGGGGTGAGACAGGGATGTGTCCTGGCCCCCATTCTCTTTACCCTCTATACTAATGGCTTGGAGAGAGCCATGCTGAAGGGGAGTCAGGACCTCCCACGTGTTAAAGATCGTCAGATCCCGGCCTTATTATAAGCCGATGATGCGGTGATTTTGGCAAGAACCCCAACCGAGTTACAAAGGGCTTTGAATAGATACTCTGATTTTATGGGCTCCTTAGACTTACGAATAAACATAAAAAAACTTTTGTTATGTCTTCTGGTCCCAGTAAAAAAACTAAGAAGGAAATTTATTTGAACCAAGAGAAAATTGCTACAACAGCCCAATATCCCTTTTTGGGAATTATTATTGATCAAAAATTACAATGGAAAGCAGCACTTGAATCTAGAAAGCTCCAGTTCGTACGAACTACAAAGGCCATTGTTAACTTTGCCCAGAAATTGGACAAGAGACCTCCCGCGGAACTACTAAAAATTTATATTGCTAAATGTCAATCTGTAGCATTATATGGGGCAGGTCTGTGGGGCTATCTAGATACACATTCACTTCAGGTAATCGAGAATGCTTTTCTGAAATACCTTTTATCTCTTCCCACGAGTGCATCGACCTTTGCTTGTCACATTGAATTAGGCATTCCCCATATTTCAGACCTAGCCAGAATTCAACCCCTTTTACTCTGGCACCGCATCTGGTCTTCGGATAAGAATCCTTTCACACAATTAATAATCCGAGACTGTATGGAGCTGGACTCTGTAACTAAAAATCCAATGGTTAACTTTACATAAGATCTTTTTTAACTGATTTAGGTATGGAAAAGTATTATCTAGTTCCAACCTCAATCATAGCGCTATCTAGAAAAACACTGAAAAAGGAGTCTCTTAGCCATCTTGAAGAACTCTGGATTGCTAAAGAAGAGTCAAAACCAACTGTACAACAAAGTATTGCCCTTCAAATTACTCCTAATATTCAGCCTTATCTAACCTTTGTTTTTACCACCTTTGGAAGATTTCTACTGGTCAGATTTAGGCTGAACTTGTTTCATCGTTTAGTTGCCTTCCCAACAAATAATAACTGGGATAAGGTTTTATCTTGTTGTCCTTGTGACAATAATTCCAAACAGGCAACAATTCATACCGTTTTTTTCTGTCAATTCTATAGAGAGTACCGGAAAAAATGGCTAATACCGCTTTTAAGACTCATCGGAATTAGAAGATGCTGTCCAGCATTACTGGCTTTACAGCAACTGGATGAGGAATGGATAGCAAGGATAATAGTGAAGTTTTTTAAATATATCTTCCGACATCGAATGAATTTATAATAACCTACACGATGTTCCAGTTTCACAGAATTTTCCTTCTTTTATCTTAAATTTGATCTTTTTAAATGCTTTTTATGAAATAGTTGTTATATTAGTATATACATGTGTATAATTATGTGATGTATTTTTATGTGACTGCTTTTATGTTTTTTTACAATGACAAAAGCCGAATAAAGTAATTATGAAACTATGAGTTTGGCAGTCTGTGATCCTTTGGCGGTGGTGTGGTAGCCAGAGTCTTGCAATATTCTGGTGGTGCACCTGAGGCACCACCAAGCCTTTTGAGAGTTTCCTCTCTGCCACAGTTTTCATGGCTGTGGGTCCACCTGAAAAGTGCAGCTGTGAGGAAACAAAGAACGTCCTACTAGGCCCCCTGTTGCCTCAAGGCATGGGGATGCATGCAGGGGGTCACACAATGTGCCCCCCTGTCCGCATGCACCCCTATGTCTGCATGACATGGACTTAACAGTCCATGCCATGCAGGAACGTGCTTTGGTGGTCCCTCTGTGCTGCTTTTCTAAGGCTCACTTATGAGCCTTAGAACTGCACATTCCGAGGGACCGCCAAAGGACCACCCGCCAGACCAGAGAATAACTCCTAATCTAGTGGGCTGGTGGCGGTTGAGTTTGACAGTGTGGAAGTGGGGCAGTGGTGTTGCGGCCTGCTCCCAAGCCTCCAACTCGTAATCAGGCCCTAAGTCTGAATGTACAAATCTTCACTGGGCAAAGTCTCCGGCCAGCAAAGGACCTTCCTTGGTGAGAATTTTGAATTTCTCCTACTCCAAGCTTTCCCACAATTATTCAACAGCTTCACTGGGACCTCGTCCAATGGCTATCAGACTTTGTGGAGCCCTTCTCGACCACAGCCTGCTGCCTTGCCCCACAGAGAATTTTTGACAGTGTTGAACCTGGTTTCTCTTTCCAACCAGCGCTCCATCATTGTCAGCTTTAAATTGGTCCTAAGTACGCGTCCAGTGCAACCATATTAAAACTTTAAAAATTCATATCTACGTTTCTCCTTATTGGACTTTTTCTGTTTGGTGTTACTTTGTTCATCAAATTATTTTCGATTTTTTTAATTGGAGTGGCCGTTTATTGTGCTATGTTTCCAACTTTTTAACTGTTTTGGTAATTCTAAATGCTTTTCTCATTTTCTTGTTAACCTGTCTACTCTGTGCTATAGCTACCAAAGATTGAGCTCAAATACAATTAAATTACTGAAACCTTTAGTGGCCCTAACAAGAATAGTAGCATTATTATTTATGATGGAGTACCACCCACTCCAACTAATAATACGCTTTCTCATACTACTGACAATCTATTCTTTTTCCAGAGTTTTAACTAGCGTGAACTTGAACCGAAGGTATCAGGTATCAGAGTGATTTACACAAGCACATTACCTCTCACTTTTTTCTCAGTTTTTCTCTCCCTCCCTTTGCTGACCCACACTCTCCTTCCAATCAATCCCAGCTCCCTGTCTGGTGTGCTCCTCATTCCCTATCAGCCCTCTCTGTTTTTCTAGTTTTGTTGGTATGGTTGAGGACTGTCAGCTATAATCTGCCATCTGGCCACTCACTTAAATTTATGTGCATGGCATTTTGTTCACACTTCATTATTAATTTCCCACTGGAACAAAAAACGAATAATGAACTATTACAAAAAAAATAACCACCAATGTCTGCCCTTTTGTCCACATGCAAAGTAACCATCTTTTAATTATTTTTGCTATATTTCATCACAAAATCCACTCCAAGATGGTCACTGTGGTTCTTTCAATGGTGCTGGCCACAAATGATGGCGAGAACAAACAAGCATTGAAAATGGCAATAACACAGCTCAATGGAGATCTGTTTTAGTCAATGCTCCTTTATTTATAATGTTTGTTTTCTACCACCTTTGTTTTGCATTAAAGAAGTACCTGCTCACACAGAGAGCACTTATATCATTTCGTTAATCTCCTCTCCTCTTTTTTATTTTTTTTTCTATTTTCTTGCTTCCACTTCCTTTCTATGCATCCTATTTTTCAATTTTTTTGTAGGTCTTGCCTTCAAACAACTTTTGCTGTCTGTTAGCAAACAGACCACTGTAGCTGATATATGCTTGAAGTGGATTTTGTTACCATGCTTTGCTCAATATTTAATGGCTTTCTTGTCTATCTTTGCTTCATGTTCCTGATTCAATGTATTTCCTCCCTATTTTATGTTTGTCTATCTTAGATATTTCAACATGGTCTAATTTGATGAGTTGTATCCTTCCACTGTCACTATCCCAACTTTACCTATTAGTGCATGAGAAAATTATGTTTTCTCCTCATGAGTGTTTCATCCTACTCCCCTCCATCTCTTTTGCGAGCCCGTTCTCTTAACAAATAATAAGCCCTCTGTACCTGCTTGTCTACACTAGCTTCTACACTAGTTAACACCACCCACCATTTAAGCAGTGGCTGCCATCTATGAATGGATTTAAAAACTTTCCCAAATGGTCGCTAATATGCACTCTAAAGTGTGTATGTGTAGCAGTCATCATTGTATGCTTTTTCTTCAGTTTAATGAAAAAGCATTCAAATATCGTAATTTGCCCTGAAAGCCTAATGGCATATAGACTACCACACACCAAATTAAAATGTATTGGAGTATATATATAAATTCACTGAAAAAACCATGGGTTTCATACACGTTATAGTTAGGAATTAGCATTTAAAAAACCTTAGAAATTCAGTGAAAAAACCATAGGTTTCACACACGTTATAGTTAGGAATTAGCATTTAAAAAACCTTAGAAATTCAGTGAAAAAACCATAGGTTTCACACATGTTATAGTTAGCTGGACATTTTACTCGTAAAAAACCAATGAAATTACCCCGTTATAGTTAGTTCAGCTAACTATAACTCGCGCGCCCGCAATGCACTGCTGATGACGTCACATATTACATCACTCATGACATGGTCAGTGACATCACTCATGACATCACTGATGACATCTCAAATGACATCACTGATGACATCACTGATGACATCATCCAGTGAATGTGTGTTTTTCTGAAAATTAAATATGTTTTATATATGTATATCTCAAGGTCGATGGAAGAATAAATGGGTATATAAGTGTCTAAATGGATGATTTGTTTTTGAAAAATTGATTGTGTAACTGACTGATTAAGTGTATCTCTCACTTTGTGTATAAGTGGCTGCATGGGTTGGTGAGTAGCTACATGGGTGTCTATATAGGTTATTAGTTGTTTTTTTGAGTATCAGTCTGAGTGTCTGCATGGTACGGTGGGGGGTATTACGTAGTGCATAGATGCATGAATGAGTGACTCACTGTTTGTATGTGTTGAAGACAGCATGTGTGCAGGACTGTATGGGTGGATGAGTGTGTGTATGGGTGTGTTAGTGAGTGAATGACTGTCTCAATAGTGTCTTCAGGAGTAACTACATATGTTTTAAACTAGTATATGTGAGTATTGGTGTATATATGTGAGTATATATGAGAGGGAGAGATTGAAAGAGTTCCTGTATGAATAAGTATGTGTTTCTATAAGTGATTGTTTAAAAGACTAAGTATGTGTAAGTTTCCGTAGAAGTAAGTATGGTGGTGTGTGTATTACTGTATATGCAAGTAAATGTATGTTTTATTCTTTTTTAGCATGAGTGACTATGTGTGTGAGTAACTCTATGGATGAGTGGCATTGTGTAACAGGATGTATAGATGTATGAGTACATATGATGAGTGAGTACATGTATGAGTGACTGTGTAGGACTGTTGGTGAATGAGTGGATGTGTATGTGGATCTTTGAATTACTGAAGAGGTTGTTGTAACTGGTATTGGTATGTCCATTGTTTTGAAATTTTTAGTCTCTATTTTTGAATGTGTGTATCAAAGCTTATATTAAGGTGAGAGGAGGTCTGCCACTCTATCACAAGGATGATGTCATCAGTGATGTCATCAGTGATGTCATTTGAGATGTCATCAGTGATGTCATGAGTGATGTCACTGACCATGTCATGAGTGATGTAATATGTGACGTCATCAGCAGTGCATTGCGGGCGCGCGAGTTATAGTTAGCTGAACTAACTATAACGGGGCAATTTCATTGGTTTTTTACGAGTAAAATGTCCAGCTAACTATAACATGTGTGAAACCTATGGTTTTTTCACTGAATTTCTAAGGTTTTTTAAATGCTAATTCCTAACTATAACGTGTGTGAAACCTATGGTTTTTTCACTGAATTTCTAAGGTTTTTTAAATGCTAATTCCTAACTATAACGTGTATGAAACCCATGGTTTTTTCAGTGAATTTCTAAGGTTTTTTAAATGCTAATTCCTAACTATAACGTGTGTGAAACCCATGTTTTTTTCAGTGAATTTGCAAGGTTTTTTAAATGCTATTTTTTTTTTTTTTTCTTCATTTTTTTCAAACATATTTTTAATTTAATTTTTTACCTTTTATAAAGACTATGCTTAATTTTTTAAAATCATTAAATATTTATTTTATATAAATTTTTTAAAATAAACAAGTAAAATTTATTTCTAGATTATTTTTTTTTTTTTTTTTTTTTTTTTTATAGTACGCGTACCGTAAGCTCACGGTAAGCGTACGGTTTACGCAACGTCCGTAATCTATCTACGCTGCTAAAAAGCCCATGTCCAGAGTGCTACACTCCAGCAAGGGCAACCAGCCTTAGTGATGCTGAATGTATTTGCATTACAGACTTAAACCTGAAAACCCCACTCGCTTCTAATTACTGTGCATGACTATACATGGCAAGCACATGGGTGTGTGCTAACCCTCTGCTTCTTCCCCCAAAAATTCGCTCCTCTTTTCCATCTACTGCAACTGTGAAATCACCAGAGCAAGACGCAATAAATTTCTGCCTATAATTCTTCTATGCACACAGAGTCATGTTTTCACATTAGTGCCAAAACGAAATTTCTTTGCTAATTTGAAAGCACACTTACTGCTCTTTTTTTTTTGGGCCAAGTGAAAATCTCTTTTTACACTTTGAAATCACTTTTACAGACTGACACATTCTGAAACCTTTTTTTTAAATTTATTTAAATGCACATGTCCAAGCTGTTTTTTTTTCAGACCACCACCGTGTGTATTCTCTGTGACTGCCTACACTCCAGCAGGAGCAACCAGCCTTAGTGATGCTGAATGTATTTGCATTACAGACTTAAACCTGAAAACCCCACTCGCTTCTAATTACTGTGCATGACTATACATGGCAAGCACATGGGTGTGTGCTAAGCCTCTGCTTCTTCCCCCAAAAATTCGCTCCTCTTTTCCATCTACTGCAACTGTGAAATCACCAGAGCAAGACGCAATAAATTTCTGCCTATAATTCTTCTATGGACACAGAGTCATGTTTTCACATTAGTGCCAAAACGAAATTTCTTTGCCAATTTGAAAGCACACTTACTGCTCTTTTTTTTTCGGGCCAAGTGAAAATCTCTTTTACAGACTGACACATTATGAATCCACCATGTGTAACTACAACAAAAACAATTCCCATTTCTATTATTCATTTCTTAAGTTACCACATACATCCCCTCTCAAACTGTAAACTCACCTTTAAAATTAGTTAGTTGTGAAAGAAATGTGTCACTCAAACAGCAGATTATCAGAGCCAGGATCTCTGTTCTGTACACCTCTCTCCTCTCAGCAGAACCAGATAATGGCAAACTTTCCCTCTATTTTTCCACACATATACATGTAAGTTTCAAATCTCAGTGCTTCCCCCTTTTTTTCAAATGTAATGACACATTTCTATTGGTTGAAAACCAACCCTTTTCCAAAAGTACCCTGCCCCCAACTTGACTTCTGCCTAGTACCCTTCCCCCAACTTGACTTCTGCCTGCTACCATAGCAACAGCTCATGGAACACTGCTGTGTGCAGTTAGGTCAGAAGTTCGACACACAATGTTTCAATTCCACAGAGCAAGAGTGCTTGACTTTTCAATCCTAACTGCAAATCCATAGTACTGTTCTTTGGTTACACATTTTTTTGTACCAATACAAAACATGCTTCTATTAATTTTCACATACAGCCTAGTTTTTTTTCTAGAATGGTATGAAACAGCCAATCAGTTCTTTTTGTTTTGTAAAAAATATGTATGCCTCCATTTCCAAACTGTCTTTCTTTTCATATTGCCATTCTACTGAAAGACACCTCCTGAGTGCATCCAGTTCTCCTTTGAAGATGTTCACAGTGTGGATTGTAGGGCACAGCTATGTCTTCTGGAGTGAAAAATTTGCAGAGAAAACAGATATGGTGAGAGACCTTGCTTTGCCAAATGTAGACATTAAATGGATTGGTCAGAGAGGGTTAAAGTGGCACCAATTGATGCCATTGGTGAAATCCTTCATGCAAATCCAACACCCTGACCTCATAATAGTGCACTGTGGTGGCAATGACCTAGGCACTTTGACTGGGGTAGGTCTGGAAATGCTTATGAAGGACACCTTTGCACAACTGTTTACACTTTTCCCTAAAACTGCCTTTGTGTTTTCCAACATATGCCAAAGGCAAAAATGGAACTGGTCCAATCATTTCTGTCCACAGATTGACAAAGCAAGAAAGCACGTCAACAAATCTGTTTCTGCTTTCCTCCGTGACTATGGTATGGGTGCCATTTACCACAACAACTTGCGTTACGACATGCAAGACATTTATAGAGGAGATGGTGTGCACTTCAATGATGAAGGGAACAGAGTCTTCCTCTTGAACCTTAGACTCTGCATCGGTACTTACTTGTAGGTACCACTAAAAAAATGACTCCATAAACACAACAGCTCTTTTTAGAGCTCCCTAATTTCTAAACTCTTAAATCTGATTTTCATTTATTTATTTTTATTTTTTTTACCGTACGCTTACCGTGAGCTTACCGTACGCGTACCCCGTGATTTTTTTTAAAATCAATAAATGTTTTTTTTGTACTTTTCTGTCCTTCTTTGACCCCCTTACAATTGTTAGGGGGTCTGTAACTCTCCTCATTGCCCCCTTTCCTTGTTTTCACTCTTTTTTTTCAGAGTGAAATACACAAAATGGCGGCCGCCGCTTCCTGGTTTCGGCCGATTCGAATGTTTACTAAGATCTAAGAGCCAATCAGAATCGCGCTCGCGCACGCCACCGTACGCTTACCGTAAGCGTACGGTAAGCGTACCGTAAGCTGGCTCAGATATATATATTGATTTAAAGGCTATTTTCTCAAAATCTACTGAACTGATTTACACCAAACCTACAAAAGGCACTTCCTTGACCTACGGACTACCTCTCTGCCAAATTTCTAGTAATTCTGTTCAGCCGTTCGGGCTGTAGGTCGTTCTAAAGGTCCTATGGAAAAATGCATGGGAAAAACGCGTTTTGGGACCCCCCTTTTATCTCAGCCCCCGCTTGACGGATCCCCCCGAGACTTTCAGGGTAGGAGCGGACCGTAGCGCCCCACCTATTTTGAGAAATTCGCGAGGATTCGTCGACCGGCGCCAAAGTTATTCAAAATAGAATGTTGAGGTTTTCCTATGGAAACGTGGTCCTAACTATAACTACCTACTGGCGACCGCCAGTAGGTAATATATATATATATATATATATATATATATATATATATATTCCAATTTTTTTTATTTAGGTTAATAAAAAGATCTGGTGAAAGAACAGCTCGGTAGTGGTCGTTACACTTGCAAAAATGTGGGAATTTAAAACGTCAGCGTGCTCCGCCGACACCGAACGACCTGCCTGCCTTGGGCGAGGGGAGACAGAAGGAGCAATCTGTTCGCCACCCGCAAAGAGATCCAGGCAAAACGTGGAGAAGGAGCAGAGACCGCCCACTGGGGAAGCACTGACGCCGATGCCTCTGCTCCACACGGACTCGGAGTTCCGAGTTCGGGACACTCCCCTCGCTAGCCTGTCATCATGTCCCAACCAATCGCAGCGGGGCATGGTGCTTTAAATGTGGGCTTGGAAAGTACGGACTAGTTTGGCGGCATCTGAGGAAGTCAGTTTCATGACGAAACGCGTCATGCCGTGTGCCAAAAAAAAGCAGCATTCTTTCTTGGTGACCCGTGTGTGCTCGAGCTTCTTTGTGCAAAGGGAGCCTGGTCTTGGTATTTTGGTGCAGCCACGAGCACCATTGAGCGCCCACCCCAGAAGCTGTTCGGCGTACTAGTGGCAAACTTTGGGAATCTAAAAACTTTTTGGAAACGCCGAACCACCACTGTATCCCGCAAACCAGCACTGTTATTGTACAAAGGGAATCCACTTACTGAGGCGGGATCCCTGAGCCAGAAGTGGGGTGCAAGCGGTGGGGTGAGGGTCCCGGGGAGCTGTTCGCCACCCGCAAAGAGATCCAGGCAAAACGTGGAGAAGGAGCAGAGACCGCCCACTGGGGAAGCACTGAAGCCGATGCCTCTGCTCCACACGGACTCGGAGTTCTGAGTTCGGGACACTTCCCTCGCTAGCCTGTCATCATGTCCCAACCAATCGCAGCGGGGCATGGTGCTTTAAATGTGGGCTTGGAAAGTACTGACTAGTTTGGCGGCATCTGAGGAAGTCAGTTTCATGACGAAACGCGTCATGCCGTGTGCCAAAATAAAGGAGCATTCTTTCTTGGTGACCCGTGTGTGCTCGAGCTTCTTTGTGCAAAGGGAGCCTAGTCTTGGTATTTTGGTGCAGCCACGAGCACCATTGAGCGCCCACCCCAGAAGCTGTTCGGCGTACTAGTGGCAAACTTTGGGAATCTAAAAACTTTTTGGAAACGCCGAACCACCACTGTATCCCGCAAACCAGCACTGTTATTGTCCAAAGGGAATCCACTTACTGAGGCGGGATCCCTGAGCCAGAAGTGGGGTGCAAGCGGTGGGGTGAGGGTCCCGGGGAGCTGTTCACCACCCGCAAAGAGATCCAGGCAAAACGTGGAGAAGGAGCAGAGACCGCCCACTGGGGAAGCACTGACGCCGATGCCTCTGCTCCACACGGACTCGGAGTTCCTAGTTCGGGACACTCCCCTCGCTAGCCTGTCATCATGTCCCAACCAATCGCAGCGGGGCATGGTGCTTTAAATGTGGGCTTGGAAAGTACTGACTAGTTTGGCGGCATCTGAGGAAGTCAGTTTCATGACGAAACGCGTCATGCCGTGTGCCAAAAAAAAGCAGCATTCTTTCTTGGTGACCCGTGTGTGCTCGAGCTTCTTTGTGCAAAGGGAGCCTGGTCTTGGTATTTTGGTGCAGCCACGAGCACCATTGAGCGCCCACCCCAGAAGCTGTTCGGCGTACTAGTGGCAAACTTTGGGAATCTAAAAACTTTTTGGAAACGCCGAACCACCACTGTATCCCGCAAACCAGCACTGTTATTGTCCAAAGGGAATCCACTTACTGAGGCGGGATCCCTGAGCCAGAAGTGGGGTGCAAGCGGTGGGGTGAGGGTCCCGGGGAGCTGTTCGCCACCCGCAAAGAGATCCAGGCAAAACGTGGAGAAGGAGCAGAGACCGCCCACTGGGGAAGCACTGACGCCGATGCCTCTGCTCCACACGGACTCGGAGTTCCTAGTTCGGGACACTCCCCTCGCTAGCCTGTCATGTCCCAACCAATCGCAGCGGGGCATGGTGCTTTAAATGTGGGCTTGGAAAGTACTGACTAGTTTGGCGGCATCTGAGGAAGTCAGTTCCATGACGAAACGCGTCATGCCGTGTGCCAAAAAAAAGCAGCATTCTTTCTTGGTGACCCGTGTGTGCTCGAGCTTCTTTGTGCAAAGGGAGCCTAGTCTTGGTATTTTGGTGCAGCCACGAGCACCATTGAGCGCCCACCCCAGAAGCTGTTCGGCGTACTAGTGGCAAACTTTGGGAATCTAAAAACTTTTTGGAAACGCCGAACCACCACTGTATCCCGCAAACCAGCACTGTTATTGTACAAAGGGAATCCACTTACTGAGGCGGGATCCCTGAGCCAGAAGTGGGGTGCAAGCGGTGGGGTGAGGGTCCCGGGGAGCTGTTCGCCACCCGCAAAGAGATCCAGGCAAAACGTGGAGAAGGAGCAGAGACCGCCCACTGGGGAAGCACTGACGCCGATGCCTCTGCTCCACACGGACTCGGAGTTCCGAGTTCGGGACACTCCCCTCGCTAGCCTGTCATCATGTCCCAACCAATCGCAGCGGGGCATGGTGCTTTAAATGTGGGCTTGGAAAGTACTGACTAGTTTGGCGGCATCTGAGGAAGTCAGTTTCATGACGAAACGCGTCATGCCGTGTGCCAAAAAAAAGCAGCATTCTTTCTTGGTGACCCGTGTGTGCTCGAGCTTCTTTGTGCAAAGGGAGCCTGGTCTTGGTATTTTGGTGCAGCCACGAGCACCATTGAGCGCCCACCCCAGAAGCTGTTCGGCGTACTAGTGGCAAACTTTGGGAATCTAAAAACTTTTTGGAAACGCCGAACCACCACTGTATCCCGCAAACCAGCACTGTTATTGTACAAAGGGAATCCACTTACTGAGGCGGGATCCCTGAGCCAGAAGTGGGGTGCAAGCGGTGGGGTGAGGGTCCCGGGGAGCTGTTCGCCACCCGCAAAGAGATCCAGGCAAAACGTGGAGAAGGAGCAGAGACCGCCCACTGGGGAAGCACTGACGCCGATGCCTCTGCTCCACACGGACTCGGAGTTCCTAGTTCGGGACACTCCCCTCGCTAGCCTGTCATCATGTCCCAACCAATCGCAGCGGGGCATGGTGCTTTAAATGTGGGCTTGGAAAGTACTGACTAGTTTGGCGGCATCTGAGGAAGTCAGTTTCATGACGAAACGCGTCATGCCGTGTGCCAAAAAAAAGCAGCATTCTTTCTTGGTGACCCGTGTGTGCTCGAGCTTCTTTGTGCAAAGGGAGCCTGGTCTTGGTATTTTGGTGCAGCCACGAGCACCATTGTGCGCCCACCCCAGAAGCTGTTCGGCGTACTAGTGGCAAACTTTGGGAATCTAAAAACTTTTTGGAAACGCCGAACCACCACTGTATCCCGCAAACCAGCACTGTTATTGTACAAAGGGAATCCACTTACTGAGGCGGGATCCCTGAGCCAGAAGTGGGGTGCAAGCGGTGGGGTGAGGGTCCCGGGGAGCTGTTCGCCACCCGCAAAGAGATCCAGGCAAAACGTGGAGAAGGAGCAGAGACCGCCCACTGGGGAAGCACTGACGCCGATGCCTCTGCTCCACACGGACTCGGAGTTCCGAGTTCGGGACACTCCCCTCGCTAGCCTGTCATCATGTCCCAACCAATCGCAGCGGGGCATGGTGCTTTAAATTTTAAATGTGGGCTTGGAAAGTACTGACTAGTTTGGCGGCTTCTGAGGAAGTCAGTTTCATGACGAAACGCGTCATGCCGTGTGCCAATATAAAGGAGCATTCTTTCTTGGTGACCCGTGTGTGCTCGAGCTTCTTTGTGCAAAGGGAGCCTGGTCTTGATATATATATATATATATATTCACTGAAAAAACCATGGGTTTCACACACGTTATAGTTAGGAATTAGCATTTAAAAAACCTTAGAAATTCAATGAAAAAACCAAAGGTTTCACACATGTTATAGTTAGCTGGACATTTCACTCGTAAAAAACCAATGAAATTTCCCCATTATAGTTAGTTCAGCTAACTATAACTCGCGCGCCCGCAATGCACTACTGATGACGTCACATATTACATCACTCATGACATGGTCACTGACATCACTCATGACATCACTGATGACATCTCAAATGACATCACTGATGACATCACTGATGACATCATCCAGTGAATGTGTGTTTTTCTGAAAATTAAATATGTTTTATATTTATGTATATCTCAAGGTTAATGGAAGAATAAATGGGTATATAAGTGTCTAAATGGATGCTTTTTAAAAAAAAAAAAATTTGTGTAACTGACTGATTAAGTGTATCATAGTGAATACATGGCTTACTGAGTAATGTTTAAATATGAGAATATCTGTATCAGTCTCTCACTTTGTGTATAAGTGGCTGCATGGGTTGGTGAGTAGCTTCATGGGTATCTATATAGGTTAATAGTTCTTTTTTTAAGTATCAGTCTGAGTGTCTGTATGGTTCGGTGGGGGGTATTATGTAGTGCATTGGTGCATGAATGAGTGATTCACTCTTTGTATGTGTTGAAGACAACATGTGTGCAGGACTGTATGGGTGGATGAGTGTGTGTATGGGTGTGTTAGTGAGTGAATGACTGTCTCAATAGTGTCTTTATGAGTAACTACATATCTATTAAACTAGTATACGTGACTATTGGTGTATATAAGTGAGTATATGTGAGAGTGAGAGATTGAAAGAGTTCCTGTATGAATAAGTATGTGTTTCTATAAGTGATTGTTTTTTAGACTAACTATGTGTAAGTTTCAGTAGAAGTAAGTGTGGTGGTGTGTGTATAACTGTATAAGCTAATAAATGTATGTTTGTTTCTTTATTAGCATGAGTGACTATTTGTGAGTAACTCTATGGATGAGTGGCATTGTGTAACAGGATGTATAGGTGTATGAGTACATATGATGAGTGAGTGCATGTATGAGTGACTGTATAGGACTGTTGGTGAATGAGTGGATGTGTATGTGGTTCTTAGAATTACTGAATAGGTTGTTGTAACTGATATTGGTATGTCCATTGTTTTGAAAATTTTAGTTTCTATTTTTGTATGTGTGTATCAAAGGTTATATTAGGGGAAGAGGAGGTCTGCCACTCTATCACAAGGATGATGTCATGAGTGATGTCATGAGTGATGTCATTTGAGATGTCATCAGTGATGTCATGAGTGATGTCAGTGACCATGTCATGAGTGATGTAATATGTGACGTCATCAGTAGTGCATTGCGGGCGCGCGAGTTATAGTTAGCTGAACTAACTATAACGGGGAAATTTCATTGGTTTTTTACGAGTGAAATGTCCAGCTAACTATAACATGTGTGAAACCTTTGGTTTTTTCATTGAATTTCTAAGGTTTTTTAAATGCTAATTCCTAACTATAACGTGTGTGAAACCCATGGTTTTTTCAGTGAATTTGCAAGGTTTTTTAAATGCTAATTCCTATCTATAACGTGTGTGAAACCCATGGTTTTTTTCAGTGAATTTGCAAGGTTTTTTAAATGCTATTTTTTTTTTTTTTTTTTTTACATATTTTTATTTTAATTTTCTATCCTTTTTTAAAGTCTATGGTTACATTTAAAAAATTCTACAATTTGTTTTTTTTTTACCATTTTTATAAAATAAACAGGTAAGATTTATTAGTATAACATATTGGTTTTTTTTTTCCTTTTTTTTAAAAAAAATTTTTTTTATTAACGTGCGCGTACGGTAAGCGCACGTCTTGCTTTCATTACGTTAGATTTCTACGCTGTTTGCGTTCATTTACGCAATTTGCGAGCGCGTGTCTTTTTTATGCGCATGCGTACTTTTACCGTAAGCGCACCGTAAGCGTAACGTAAGCGTAACGTACGCGCACGGTGGGTCATGTGATCATGAAACACAACTTTTGATTGGTTGAAACTACTTTCAGTTCTAGAACTCTCCTACACCACACCCATTCCCCTCATTTCTGCTTGTGATCCCTTAGGAGAAGGAGCTGAGTTGTCTTTGTGATACGATGGCAGAACAGCAGAACTCTTCTGAGAGTGAGGCTAGCAGCACTACCTTGAGGCAGAGAAGGAGGAAACAAAAGAGCTCTTTCATATGGGAGTATTTTTCTTTTCCAGAGGGCAAGAAAAAGGTAAATGCACCCTTAGTGACTTGTAAGCTTTGTGGCCGTGTACTTTCAAGAGGGAATCCCAACAAAAAGTATTCCTTCGGGAATCACACCATGTTGAGACACCTTCAAGATGTACACGGTAGGACATTTGCTCGACATACTGAAGGTAACCCTTCAGTAAGTCAACCAAGCACATCCACAGCAGCTCAGCCTGGTCCATCATCTGCAGTGCCGAGTCCATCTTCGGCAGGTCAGCTGAGCCCTTCATCTGTGGGGGGAGCATCTCCTTTTTCTCGTCCTCTGGAAATCAACCATCGGTTTTCGAGGGTTTTAGTTCGGTGCGCCACTTGTCATGATCTAATTGCTCACAGGGAGACCAGTGTTGCCCTAGTGAACAATTTAATAGATCAGCACATTTGTCGTAGAGACTAATATTCCCACTCTTTCTTTCCTCTGTCCCTGCATGAACACAACGGCTCTTTTAAGAGCCAACCTAATCTTTTAAATTTTTTTAATATATTTTTAAAAACTTTTTTTATTTTATTTTTTACCGTACGCGTACAGTACGCGTAATTTTTTTTTTTTTTTAAAAAACACTAAAAATCAATTATCACATTACAAGGTCCTTGAGAGACTACAATGAAAAACTGAAAATGTGATTGTGGTGAAGTGGAAAAAAGGGACCTTTAAATTTTTGACTTACCATACCCACTCAAAAAATTATTTATTAATTTAAATTTATTTTTAATTGCTTTAAAAATGGTTCTAGTTTTCGAAAATTTTCTTTCTCAATCTGAAAAAAAAGAAAAAAGTATTAATATTTAATAAAACATTTTATAATACAGTACACATATTTACATATTTTCCCCAAAAAATTTTTGCCTTTTTTTTTGCTGTTTTCAGAATATATTTCATTTCACTATAAATTGTGAAAGCAATTGCATTCATCATTTAACAGCGGGCAAAAAAAAAATTAACAATCTCAAAGATTGTTTTAAAAAAAGCCCACAATCTCTTTTTGCATAAACATAACTTTATAGAAATGCATAATATTCTTAAAAAATATCATCTAATATCAATACTTATTTCTTTAAAATACCGTCTGACATTTTTGTTTCAGAAGTATATTCTCAAAAATATATCTCAAATAACTCCACAACACATCTGGTTCCATTTCCTTTAGGCCAAATAGTAATTTTAAAATTCTTTTTTGATTAAATTTCCTATGGTAATCCAATAAAATTCTAAAGTTTAAATTGTACAGATCTCACCGATTGTCTGTAACATTTTGGTTTCCGAAAGATTAATTAATAATTAAATAAGTCCACAATAGAATTGTTTACCTTTCCGCATGGCCAAATAGTAATTTTAAAAATCTTTTTTGAATAAATTTCCAATGGCAATCCAATAACATTCCAAAATTTAAATTGTGCAGATGTTACCGATTTTGTCTAAATTTTTGGTTTTCCAAAGTTAAATAAAAAATTGAAAAAGTCCACATTACAATTGGTTACCTTTCCATTAGGCCAAATGATAATTTGTAAAATCATTTTTTTTGAAAATTCCAATGGTAATCCAATAAAATGGTAAAATTGTTTTGTACAGATGTTGCCAAATCTCTCTAAAATTTAGGTTTCAGGAAGATTAGATAGGAATTTGCTAAATCAAAAGGCAAACGTTGCTTGAAAATCAATTGGGAATCATTACACAGTGTCCAGCCTTTTTCACATTTAAGATAAACTGTGTAATGTCCAGAAGTTACAGTAGGTCCTTCATGGAAAATTATTGCAACTGTTACAAAAGTTTTTCCTGAAATTGATAATTGCTGTCCTGTAAACTTCTTTATTAAAGTATCTAATTTTGAACCATCAGCTTTACAGCGTTGCATCATTAAAATTACATATTGTCCGTATTCCTTTAAAATTAACGTTGAAAACATGTCAGATTTACACTCACTGCATTCCATGCTATGATTAGCATCTTTAACTAATTTAGCAAAAGTGACTGTTTTACTTTCTGGCAATGTTAAATAAATAAACCTTTCAGAATCAACATTAGAGCCACATATATTGTAACAGTTTTCACAACTATGTTCCCATTTATAAGAGAGACCAAACAAATTTTCAATGGGAACCCCTTCTTCTTCCAGTACCTGAAGAAAAAACATCAAGAATTCCTGTGCGTCTTGCTGTACATTTTGAGAAAACTGTGTTCGTCCTGAACATACATCTAAAAGTTTTCTAATTTCAGTAGCACTTTCTATTTGAGTTTTATCATTACTCAGCTTTTGAAAAAGGAGACTCAACTCAGAACAGAATCTTTTTCCCTGATTTACTATTATCTGCTCTTGCACACTTTCCAGATAAAATGCAACATTCAGCACTACATTAGCGTAGCAGTTGACACCAGAACTATTTTCAAAATGACATCCTACAACCTGTTCTTCATTTTCCTTTTTCTTTTTGCTTGCAATTACATCACTCCTCTTTTTTTTCCTCCTCTCTACATCTTCATTACAGATATTCTCATTTCTCCTTTTACGAGAAACTACACGTTTCTCCAACACAGGATACTGACCTAAATGAGGAGCATAGCTTCTTCTTAATCTATTATACTCCTTTACACAATTTGTATCAGCACTAACTTTTGAGTCATCAAAGTCTATCATGAATAAACCAGATAATGTTTTCACTCGTGACAAAGCTACATATGCCATACCTTCTTTGAACACAGTTGAACCAATGTTCACAAAAGCACAATCTACAGTCAATCCTTGAGACTTGTGAATAGTTACAGCATATGCTAGAGAAAACGGAAACTGCTTCCTACGTACATACAAGTCTTTCACAAGCATGAAACGAACTGAACAACGACAAATATCTTTAACTTCTTCTATCTGATCAAATTTTATTTTTAAACATTCAATTCCATCTTTTGTCTGATAATTAATAAAACCCACAACTCTTCCCATAGCTCCATTAACTAAACCCTTTTCAACATCCAAATTTCTCCTTAAAAATACTCTACAGTTCATGCAAAAATATAGATTTTTTTCTAATCCAGCTGTTTTGGAAATGTTCTTCTCTAGTGAATCCAATTTATTTTTCAGTGTGCCTGTTAATGTGATAGTAATTCTTCCATCTTCAATTTTGTCCACTGCTTCCAATTTCCTGATATCTTCCTTTTCCAATTTTAAAATCTCCTCATTGAATATTGAGCATTCACGTAGAGTTGGCATTAAGCAGATGACACTTTTCTTTTCTGCAATGTTCTTGTATATCTTCTCTGCAACTATTTCTTCCTTTGGAAATAAATTATGTAGCAGCCGACCCTGTAATGCTTTTTTGCCAACTTCTGTGAGTAGTCCAATCCTGATATCTTTCAGAATACTTCCATATTCTTCATCGTTTGCTTGCCTCATATTAGTAGTAAGTTCCTTGTACTCAAAGAAGGACCAAATATTTGCATTACCGATGCTTCCCAATGACTTCTTTGTGTCTTCATGTGTCACAGTATTAAACACTGGTTGTCCTTTAACTGGAGTAAGCTGTAGAAGATCCCCAAAAACTATGACATGTTTTCCACCAAATAACACGTCATAGTCTGTCCTTAGAATTTGCTGCATTCTTAAATGCACAAAGGCAAGCATTAAGTTTGATACCATGCTCACCTCATCAATAATGAGAACTTGCATCTTCTTCAATACTCTTGAAACTTCCAAGCATGCTTCTCCAGTTAGCTTGTTGTATTGTATTTTGTTCTCATGCTCCACTGGTAACATTAGCAAACGATGTAAGGTGATTCCTTTTATGTTAT
This sequence comes from Triturus cristatus, assembly GCF_964204655.1. Lineage (NCBI taxonomy): Eukaryota > Metazoa > Chordata > Amphibia > Caudata > Salamandridae > Triturus > Triturus cristatus. Next base: position 534,998,850 of record NC_140594.1, on the reverse strand, counting down.
ATGCTGCTAACCCAGTTGGAGCAGTAACCACACAAGACAAAGTAGAATCCGTTTTTTGCTGTAGGTAGCTTCTGATGACTTTTATTAGGAAACTTTTTCCAGTTCCAGCTTGTCCGCTTACATACATCCTGATTGGATGAAATGATGTGCATGAGCACTCTTTTTTTTCATGTAGAAATCCGTGATCAATTTTGTTTCTGATCTCTTCATAAATTTGTTGCTGCTCTTCGTTCAGTTGTCTTTCCAAATTTTGTAAGTCTATAAATTCTTCTTGAGCTTGATTCATAGCCGTTTCCACTTCATTCATGGCTATTGATGCTTCATTTTCAACGATTGGTTGTCCTAGGGGATCTTGACTGAGTGTTCCTGAACTTTGGCTGTCCTGAGAACTGTCTCTAGCTACTTCTGCTGCAATTGTAGTTTCCTGTTCAATTTCTTCATTTAACATTTGCAGATAAGTTGTGAATGTATTGCATTGTATGCTGTCTTTGCAAGCATTAAATGAATCTTCATAGCTTTGAAATTCTCCCAGTAGTTCATCCTCTGTACGCCATGGTTTAAACTAGGCCTGGGCAAAAATTTCGTTCCGTTCGCGGAAATTGCGATAATTTGACATTTTTGCGTTCCGCGGAGAGCGCGAAAATGTCAAAAATTCCGGTTTCCGCAGCTTGGCGATAATTTGTTTCTTGCTCGCGCTGTAAAATGATACATTCTCGCGCGCGCGCGATCGCCTTACCTGAATCCCTGCGTTCGCCGACAAGTTTTCTTGATCCGGTCGCGTTCTCCATGAGATGTTGTATTGTTTTTAGCCATTTGCGCTGTCTCGCGACAGTTCGCGCCCGCAGTGACGTCATGCGTCGCGCGATCACGTCTTTCTTCTCGCGATCATGCACCGCGAGAACAACTCAAAACAAGATGGCCGCGCCCGCAAGCAACCACATGGGTAAGTTGGCGACCCGCAACCATGCAGAAAATCTCGCGAACATGCCGGAAAAAAACTTCCGCATCTTCGCGATATTTCTGCTTGTTTGCGATAATTTTAAACATTCTCGCGATAATTTGCGAAGGTTAATTCCGCAAATTCCGCCCACCCCTAGTTTAAACAGCTGTAAAAGAGCCAAGTAGTAAAATTCCTTTTTGTCAGTAGTGTCGCAACTCAGCTTCCGGTGATTTATCAAACTTCCTTTTGTTTGCTTCACCAAACATCCTTCCTCACCAATGACTTTATATTTTCCATTTTTGATGTCTTCTGCGGCTTTCCGTGCATAAATGTAGTTCTGCAGCACTTCATAGAGACACATGTTCTCCAGATGTTGACTTCTCTTGGGATAATATGTGTCCAACATGTTTGATTTCAAAATATCTGTACTTTCTGGGTCATTCTCGGCCAAATATTCAATTTCTCCAACAGATTTCAGTACCCGATTTCTCATTGCTGCAAGGCCTAAACTTGCCCAAATTATTCTTCTTGATTTCGAGTAGAGACTTGCAGAAGATAACCTATCTGAACATTCGTAGGATCCAATTTCTCGATGCGATAACATCTTTAAACTGAAACTGTACAGCTTCTTACTGACAGTCTTCTCGTGAGAAATCTCTTCCCACATTTCTTTCAATTCAGTTTTTTCTGATTTAGTAATGTAAGACGTTACATATCGAGCAACAGCAATGGAATTGTCAGCTACATACTGTATATCCATGTTAGCATTCCACATGGATAAAATGACTGGGTTGTAGTCATTTATATTTTTTGATTCTTCTTTTCTTTTTAGGTTGTAGGTATTCTTAGGTGATTTTCTTGTGATAGTATGTCTCACAGATGACATAAAACTGTTTACTCTTCCATTTGAAAGAACAGGTCTAGGAAATCCAAATCGACATTTAGTGTAATATTTATCTTTGCTCTTGTATTTCCGTCGACAGTATTTTCCACACCGATGACTTTGGAAACGTAAAACTTGCTCCTTTAACTTTTTCTCTTCTGTGCTTTTTGGTATAGCACATGTTGCATATTCTTCAATGTAAGATAACACTGCTTCATCAGTATCTGTTCCAAACTTTGGGGCATCCTTGATCCACAACAGCATATGAGTATGAGGAGCACCTCTTGCCTGGTACTCTTTTCTCCAAAAGAAATCCACTACTTCTCCTAGAGGTGGATTTTTTTTATTGCAGATGAAGGACATCATAGCCTCAAATCTATGATTGAAATATCTGCAAACATTAACCGGATCAAATGAGCACAGTTCTCCTGCTGTCTTGTATTCGATGTTTTTAATGTTTGAATTTGCCTCTCGTAGAAAATCCAGTAAATCATCCCAAGCGTACTCAGCACAGCTTAGGGTAAGGAACCATGTTGGTGTTCCTAAATTTCGTAACATGCATTTTAATTCACCATGGCGTCGGTACCAATATTCATTTGTCCCACGCTGACAAGCCATCAGATTGATCAGTTGTGTTTCCAAATGATCATCTCGGTGCTGCACTTTCTCCATAAAATCCTTAGCAGACACATTTTGTAAATGTACTCCACTTTTTAAAATGTGATTTACTGCATAAGATAGTGCAGACAAGTCGCTTTCAAATAAAAGATGGAACAAATAAGGAATACTTTGTCGAAATCTGGGATCTTCAGCATATAGTCTTGTAGTCCGATACTCAGAAGCTGGAATCTGTTCTGGACGTTCATCGTATCGTCCTCCTTTTCCTTTAGGAAACAGCTGGGGAAAACATCGAGCTTCCAAGCTCTCCTCCCATACACTCACGGGAGTTCCTTTTGCTTTCTTCATCTGAAACAGATCAATATTGTCTCCCATAACTTCTTTTGAATGAAGAGGATGTATGCTAAAATGTTCATAAATTTCTTCTTCCTTTGACTTGTCCACTTTTTCAATTTGTCCAGTTGGTGTTTCTGTGTCTTCTTGTAAATCTTCTTCTTCTTCTTCTATATTAATTGTTTCATACCATTTGTTATTCCTTTTCAAATACAAATTTGCTCTTTGTACTTTCCGTACATCTACCAGCTCCTGCCAAATCTTCTTATTCTTTGTAGGTACACCATTAACCAGAATAACTAATGGTTCAGTTTCCAAAGTATTCGCATCAATAGTTTCCATATTTTTTTTCAAATCCAAGGGCAAATACACCACTCTACCTTTTAAACCTCTCAGTAAATCTGAAGGAGGTAATTTACCAGTTGTGGGCTCCATACGTACTATGGTCTGGAACGGATGAACACATTGAATAAGTATAGACTCATATGTATTTAATTCAGAAAGTTCAGCAGGAATAGCATCCAATTCTAAATTATTATGTACAGCTCTGGTCGGCATTCTATTTTCCTCTAACTTGTTGTAACAGTATTTACAAATACGCTGATCTTCACCCAATTCAAAACAATTTTCTAGAAATATATATGTGGCAAAATCCTTCCACTTATAATTATCTTCATTTTCACTCTTTCTGTAGAGATCAACATTCCTAGTTTGTTTTCTATAATGAGTTCTGCGGCAACAAATACAAGTAATATTTGGTCTTTCATTAGAGATTATTGCAAATTTTGTTATGTGATAATTAAATGTCTTACTTACAGAGGGTTCTACATTCTCTTCCACTTCTTCCTCATTTACTGTGTCCTTTTCTGCACTGTTTTGTTCAGGACCAAAGTAACAAAACTGAATTTCATCAACAACCTTCTCTACATCTGATACCGATCCACGGAACAGAGCCCTATTCAATTCATCTAACTTTATTGCTGGACTTTTAGCAAAATACAACCGTCTCACAAACTTTCTCATTTCAGTATGATGAACAGCCAGCATCCTAAAATGATGGAAAACACTATCACACACTTTTCTAGATAGACAAGCCAGAGAATGACCCTGCAAACCAGTATTCTCTCTCACTCTGCATGGATCTAGACTTTGAAGCACCTTAATCTTCTGTTTTACACTTTTTTTACTATATTCTCTTAGAAACTCACGAAATTTATCAATAGATTCCTGACGCACAGTGCAAATACTACTACAATTCCAAGTGTACACTGGGGCTTTAGGACGTCTCCCCATAGCCTCATCCGCCATCACTTGTACCTCATCTCTTGGAACCATTATCTCCTTCTCCATTATGCAACCATTTTTCACTTCATAAGCACGACCTCTGGTGTCAACTGCATGCAGCAAACTATTACTTTGAAAATAGCTCTCTTCATTAAAAAAAAGTTCACTACTTGAACTATGCATTCATTTTCCTGAAAACACTTTACAAAAGTTTGTTCTGTTCACTACTCTTTTCCTTTTACTTTGTGATTTCAGTACATTAACCATTTTATCTAATGTACGCATCCTATTCAAAATTAAAATGAATAGTTTCCTTTTTAATTCTAATGCCTTTGCTGCAATGGCTTCAATTTCTTTTTTTCTTTTGTAATATTTTGCCTTTTGCTTATATTTCTTCACATCCTTTATCAAATTGGACATAACTCTTCTCTGAAACATTTTTCTACGTATCTCTTTAAACGCTGTTTTTCTGTTTAAGTTAATCTTTATTGTTGCAGAAGGTATATTTGCATTAACTAAATTCTCAATTTTTTCCTGTTTTTTTCTATTGAAAACATTCTTTCCAGTACAGACATTTTGTACATTTTTCCTTTTTTTGAATATGTTCTTTAAAAAATCTTTTGTCTGCTTACCAGAAGATTTTTTCTTTTTCCCAACATGAGCATCTCCAACTAACTTAGGTCCTCCAGTTGTCTTCAAATATAGGTTTTTTTTGTGGTCTTTCTTTAGTCTGGATTTTGTAGGCATCTTAAATTTTGTTCACTGCTCTTCAGCAAAACCTGAAAAAAACTAAAAAAAAACTAAAAAAAAATTCCTTTTTTTTATTTAAATATATTACTACATTTTTTATGATCTTTAGAAATCTTAAAATACTATAAACCCCTTTCCTATAAATGAAAATCACAATAACACCTTCACAAATTAAATATCTAAAAAAAATTCCTGTGTGCACACAGAGTCATGCTTTGAAATTAGGCAGAAAACGAAATTTCTTTGCCAATTGCAAAGCATACTTTCTACTACTTTTTAGGCAAGTGATAAACACTTTTACAGACTGACACATTTTGAATCCACTTTTCAGATTCTTAAAAAAGCACATGTCCAAACTGCTTTTTCAGACCAGCACCATGTGTAACCTGGGTGACTGACTACACTCCAGCAAGGGCAACCAGCCTTAGTGATGCTGAATGTATTTGCATTACTGACTGAAACCTCAAACCCCACTCGGTTGTGAATACTGTGCATGATTCCACAGGATAAGCAGCTGGGTGTGTGCTAACAGTCTGCTTCTGCACAAAAAAATGGCTCCCCCTTTCCATCTAATGCAAATGTAAAATCACCAGAACAATACACAATAAATCTCTGCCTGTAATTCCTATTTGCACACAGAGTCATGTTTTCACATTAGTCTCAAAACGAAATTTCTTTGCCAATTTGAAAGCACACTTACTACTCTTTTTTTTGGCAAGTGATAAACACTTTTACAGACTGACACATTTTGAAACCACTTTTCAGATTCTTAAAAAAGCACATGTCCAAACTGCTTTTTCAGACCAGCACCATGTGTAACCTGGGTGACTGACTACACTCCAGCAAGGGCAACCAGCCTTAGTGATGCTGAATGTATTTGCATTACTGACTGAAACCTCAAACCCCACTCGGTTGTGAATACTGTGCATGATTCCACAGGATAAGCAGCTGGGTGTGTGCTAAGAGTCTGCTTCTGCACAAAAAAATGGCTCCCCCTTTCCATCTAATGCAAATGTGAAATCACCAGAGCAATACGCAATAAATCTCTGCCTGTAATTCCTATTTGCACACAGAGTCATGTTTTCACATTAGTCACAAAACGAAATTTCTTTGCCATTTTGAAAGCACACTTACTACTCTTTTTTTTGGCAAGTGATAAACACTTTTACAGACTGACACATTTTGAATCCACTTTTCAGATTCTTAAAAAAGCACATGTCCAAACTGCTTTTTCAGACCAGCACCATGTGTAACCTGGGTGACTGACTACACTCCAGCAAGGGCAACCAGCCTTAGTGATGCTAAATGTATTTGCATTACTGACTGAAACCTCAAACCCCACTCGGTTGTGAATACTGTGCATGATTCCACAGGATAAGCAGCTGGGTGTGTGCTAAGAGTCTGCTTCTGCACAAAAAATGGCTCCCCCTTTCCATCTAATGCAAATGTGAAATCACCAGAACAATACGCAATAAATCTCTGCCTGTAATTCCTATTTGCACACAGAGTCATGTTTTCACATTAGTCACAAAACGAAATTTCTTTGCCAATTTGAAAGCACACTTACTACTCTTTTTTTTGGCAAGTGATAAACTGTAATAATGAGGCATCAATCAGGTAGCCAGGTAACGTAGAACAGGTTGTGTATTTATTAGGCAGGTTACAGGATCAAATATGAAGGTAGATCTCAAGTAAAGCCTCTGTTAAGTCCATATATAAGCCATTAGATCTCTTGTAGAGCCCCACCAGGAGCAGCCTCCCTGCTGCTCAGCCCATCTCTTCCAACTGCCAACTCCTCCAGTCCCTCACACCCAACATTCTAAGTGACATCACACATGGCTGAGCAGCAAGGGACAGAATAGTAATAAGGAAGATGCACACAACACAACAGGTTATAACACATCTCCCTTCCTTACAAAAACAAAGCATAAAGATACAAATGCATAAAATCAAGATATAACCAAAATACCATTGCATACATAAACAGAAAATTCATTATGCAAGTAAACATACAACAAATCAGAAAATACTTGCAAGAAAATCAACAATGAACCCCATCCCCCTCCCTAGGGAACTAATTAGATGGGATAACACCACCAACAAATGAACAGCAATGGGGTAAACACACCACCCCATAGGGGAAAACACCTCCCTTAGAATCCAAAACAGCGTAATAGGGGAATTACACCTCCCTATAGGGGAATACACCTCCCTTAGACACACAGAACATTGTAATTGCAAAAGGGGAAAACACCTCCCAAAAACACGGAAATAGGAAAAAAAAACTTCCCTATGATACAAAACACAGATATAGGGGAACAACGTCACCCTATAGGGGAAAAAACACCTCCCAAAAGACTCCGAAATAGGGAAAAAAAAAACTTCCCTATGATACAAATCACAGAAATAGGGGAACAACGTCACCCTATAGGGGAAAAACACCTCCCTTAAACTCAACACATAGTAATAGGGAACCAACTCCCTGTGAACTGAAATGAACCGGAGCACATAATTCCCAAAACGTCTCAAAACTGGACATTCAGCTACAAAACTCCTCAAACACCACCCAATAACCAGGGTACAAACATCCCTATGGAACAAAAATTGGGGTACACACCACCCCACAACCTCAATTAAATCAGAACACACACTACCCCCACAAGATAGAGGCACACACTCACACCCCACAAAACAGTATTGTAACAACGAAAATAAAGAAAAAGGAAATCTCATACTCCGGTGAGCGATCTCTCACCCGAAGTCCTCACCCAAAGTGAAGTCCTTGTCCATAAAATCCAATGTAGCTGTAATTCAATACAGTGCCTCAGGAATGATGCACAGTAGGTGCTTAACAAGTTTTCCCAAATAAGTCCAAACGGTACTCCTTCAACGCTCATTCATGGATGTACTTTTGCACATCACCAACAAAACCAGCAGAGCCTCAATTCTAGCTTTATGCTATGAACTGCAAATAATTTACTTTAAAAGTTCACAAGGTGGCGCTGTTGTCACAAAGATGTAACTAAAACTTGCTCGTTTTACAGCAACGAGATCATCGACCAGCACAACAGCGAGTGAAGAAACTGACTGACAACGCTCACCTTATCCACTCATGAGTGTCACAAATTATTTCTTGGAAAGTTGACATATGTAAAAGCCCGTAGTGCGTTAGTAAATCCATCTCCAAACCGGCGGCGTTACCATGTGTTCAGGTAACCATAGGAACAAGTAACAATACAACAAATTCACGTTGAGAAAAGCTGCGCGATGACGTGTCCACCTTAGCAACACGGAAAGAATAACTTTACCATGACGGTGCACTGTCTCTTCGCCAACTCCCACGGAGATTCCAACACGTCATCAGTAGGAGGAAGACAGCACCCAGGGAAGGATCTCCAGACAGCAACGGTAATTAGGGGTTTGATACGTTATACTGAAGGACACGCTTCACTTCTCACTTCGTATTGTGCCAATGTCGAATTCTCTCACATTCAGGTGCCTCACGAATTATTTACCGCTTGTCTCAAGTTCATATTTAAATTGGTAAAATCAGTTGTGAAACGCTCTTGCTAGAATTTAAACCATAACATGCAGCTTGTAATGTCGATGTCGCTTCAGTTATCTCATCAACATACTGAGTAAAAAAAAAAAAACTCTTCTGAAGACTCAACAAATCTGTGCAGCACGGATATCAACCAATACAGTTCGGATTTAAGTGAATAACTTTACTCAAACATGCAGCATGACTTCTCAATATTAAAGCGTGGCTGGATGCACAACACAAACTTACAAATCGTGGCACATGTAGCAGGCAGTCAAACAGAAACTGGCACACTTGAGTTGTGGTCACTGGTGGAGCGTTTCCGATTCGTTTTTTCAAGTTACTTTATATATATTCCGATAGTTTCTTAGCTCTTTTAAACACAGTCTCATTCCTCAAGCTTTTCTCAATTCCTTTAGTACATGGTACAACACGCTACAGAAGAAAGAAACTGACACTCACATTGTAGGGCGACCGATGGATAGGTCACTGGTGGGGCTCTTGAGTGTCAGCTTACCAAATTTCACTTGTAATCACTTTTCAAGTTCCAGTTCATAAGTTTCAATCACAGTTTCCTTCAGCAAAAACGTAGCTTGTAATCTCTATTCACTCACAGTTTCAGTACAATTTCTCTCAGCAACCAGCTTGAAAGCTCTCTTGAAGTTCCTTTCCACTTGTAAATCCATTAAGTTCAAAGTCCATAATCCATAGAAGAAGCACACACGTAGATTCTTTTCCAATCGTCGCCAGTGTAATAATGAGGCATCAATCAGGTAGCCAGGTAACGTAGAACAGGTTGTGTATTTATTAGGCAGGTTACAGGATCAAATATGAAGGTAGATCTCAAGTAAAGCCTCTGTTAAGTCCATATATAAGCCATTAGATCTCTTGTAGAGCCCCACCAGGAGCAGCCTCCCTGCTGCTCAGCCCATCTCTTCCAACTGCCAACTCCTCCAGTCCCTCACACCCAACATTCTAAGTGACATCACACATGGCTGAGCAGCAAGGGACAGAATAGTAATAAGGAAGATGCACACAACACAACAGGTTATAACATAAACACTTTTACAGACTGACATATTTTGAATCCACTTTTCAGATTCTTAAAAAAGCACATGTCCAAACTGCTTTTTCAGACCAGCACCATGTGTAACCTGGGTGACTGACTACACTCCAGCAAGGGCAACCAGCCTTAGTGATGCTAAATGTATTTGCATTACTGACTGAAACCTCAAACCCCACTCGGTTGTGAATACTGTGCATGATTCCACAGGATAAGCAGCTGGGTGTGTGCTAAGAGTCTGCTTCTGCACAAAAAAATGGCTCCCCCTTTCCATCTAATGCAAATGTGAAATCTCCAGAGCAATACGCAATAAATCTCTGCCTGTAATTCCTATTTGCACACAGAGTCATGTTTTCACATTAGTCACAAAACGAAATTTCTTTGCCAATTTGAAAGCACACTTACTACTCTTTTTTTTGGCAATTGATAAACACTTTTACAGACTGACACATTTTGAATCCACTTTTCAGATTCTTAAAAAAGCACATGTCCAAACTGCTTTTTCAGACCAGCACCATGTGTAACCTGGGTGACTGACTACACTCCAGCAAGGGCAACCAGCCTTAGTGATGCTGAATGTATTTGCATTACTGACTGAAACCTCAAACCCCACTCGGTTGTGAATACTGTGCATAATTCCACATGATAAACAGCTGGGTGTGTGCTAAGAGTCTGCTTCTGCACAAAAAATGGCTCCCCCTTTCCATCTAATGCAAATGTAAAATCTCCAGAGCAATACGCAATAAATCTCTGCCTGTAATTCCTATTTACACACAGAGTCATGTTTTCACATTAGTCACAAAACGAAATTTCTTTGCCAATTTGAAAGCACACTTACTACTCTTTTTTTTGGCAAGTGATAAACACTTTTACAGACTGACACATTTTGAATCCACTTTTCAGATTCTTAAAAAAGCACATGTCCAAACTGCTTTTTCAGACCAGCACCATGTGTAACCTGGGTGACTGACTACACTCCAGCAAGGGCAACCAGCCTTAGTGATGCTGAATGTATTTGCATTACTGACTGAAACCTCAAACCCCACTCGGTTGTGAATACTGTGCATGATTCCACAGGATAAGCAGCTGGGTGTGTGCTAAGAGTCTGCTTCTGCACAAAAAAATGGCTCCCCCTTTCCATCTAATGCAAATGTAAAATCACCAGAACAATACGCAATAAATCTCTTCCTGTAATTCCTATTTGCACACAGAGTCATGTTTTCACATTAGTCACAAAACGAAATTTCTTTGCCATTTTGAAAGCACACTTACTACTCTTTTTTTTGGCAAGTGATAAACACTTTTACAGACTGACACATTTTGAATCCACTTTTCAGATTCTTAAAAAAGCACATGTCCAAACTGCTTTTTCAGACCAGCACCATGTGTAACCTGGGTGACTGACTACACTCCAGCAAGGGCAACCAGCCTTATTGATGCTGAATGTATTTGCATTACTGACTGAAACCTCAAACCCCACTCGGTTGTGAATACTGTGCATGATTCCACAGGATAAGCAGCTGGGTGTGTGCTAAGAGTCTGCTTCTGCACAAAAAAATGGCTCCCCCTTTCCATCTAATGCAAATGTGAAATCTCCAGAGCAATACGCAATAAATCTCTGCCTGTAATTCCTATTTGCACACAGAGTCATGTTTTCACATTAGTCACAAAACGAAATTTCTTTGCCAATTTGAAAGCACACTTACTACTCTTTGTTTTGGCAAGTGATAAACACTTTTACAGACTGACACATTTTGAATCCACTTTTCAGATTCTGAAAACAGCACATGTCCAAACTGCTTTTTCAAACCAGCACCATGTGTAACCTGGGTGACTGCCTACACTCCAGCAAGGGCAACCAGCCTTACTGATGCTGTATGTATTTGCATTACTGAGTCCAACCTCAAACCCTTAAAGTATTCCTTATTTTTACCAGTACACCTTAATTTATCGTGAAAACTTAGTCCATATTATTTTACATATTCCTCACATTTAAATTTCTCCCAAAACAGAAAATAATAAACACAACTTCAACAAAAGGAATTCCAATTCTATTATTCATTTCTTAATTTACCATATACATCCCCTCTCAAACTCTAAACTCACCTTTAAAATTAGTTAGTTGTGAAAAAAATGTGGCACTCAAACAGCAGATTATCAGAGCCAGGATCTCTGTTCTGTTCACCTCTCTCCTCTCAGCAGAACCAGATAATGGCAAACTTTCCCTCTCTTTTTCCACACTTATACATGTTAATTTCAAATCTCAGTGCTTCCCCCTTTTTTTCAAATGTAATCACACATTTCTATTGGTTGAAAACCAACCCTTTTCCAAAAGTACCCTTCCCCCAACTTGACTTCTGCCTAGTACCCTTCCCCCAACTTGACTTCTGCCTGCTACCATAGCAACAGCTCATGGAACACTGCTGTGTGGAGTTAGGTCAGAAGTTCGCCACACAATGTTTCAATTCCAAAGAGCAGGAGTGCTTGACTTTTCAAACCTAACAGCAAATCCATAGTACTGTTCTTTAGTAACACATTTTTCTGTACTAATACAAAACATGCTTCTATAAATTTACACATACAGCCTAGTTTTTATTCTAGAATGGTATGAAACAGCCAATCAGTTCTTTTTTTTATAAAAAAAATATGTATGCCTCCATTTCCAAACTGTCTTTCATTTCTTTTTACCATTCTACTGATTTACACCTCCTGAGTGCATCCAGTTCTCCTTTGAAGATGTTCACAGTGTGGATTGTAGGGCACAGTTATGTCTTCTGGAGTGAAAAGTATGCAGAGAAAACAGATATGGTGAGAGACCTTGCTTTGCCAAATGTAGACATTAAATGGATTGGTCAGAGAGGGTTAAAGTGGCACCAATTGATGCCATTGGTGAAATCCTTCATGCACATCCAACACCCTGACCTCATAATAGTGCACTGTGGTGGCAATGACCTAGGCACTTTGACTGGGGTAGGTCTGGAAATGCTTATGAAGGACACCTTTGCACTACTGTTTTCACTTTTCCCTAAAACTGCCTTTGTGTTTTCTAACATATGCCAAAGGCAAAAATGGAACTGGTCCAATCATTTTTGTCCGCAGATTGACAAAGCAAGAAAGCACGTCAACAAATCTGTTTCTGCTTTCCTCCGTGACTATGGTATGGGTTCCATTTACCACAACAACTTGCGTTACGACATGCAAGACATTTATAGAGGAGATGGTGTACACTTCACTGATGAAGGGAACAGAGTCTTCCTCTTGAACCTTAGACTCTGCATCGGTACTTACTTGTAGGTACCAATAAAAAATCACTTCATAAACACAACGGCTCTTTTTAGAGCCCCCTAATATCTAAACACTTAAATCTGCATTTCATTTCTTTTTTTTTTTTTTTTACCGTACGCGTACGGTGAGCTTACCGTACGCGTACCCCGCGATTTTTTTAAAAATCAATAAATGTTTTCTTTGTACTTTTCTGTCTTTCTTTGACCCCCTTACAAATGTTAGGGGTTCTGTAACTCTCTTCCTTGCCCCCTTTTCAAGATATCACCCTTTTTTTTCTGAGTGAAATACACAAAATGGCGACCGCCGCTTCCTGGTTTCGACCGATTCGAATGTTTACTAAGATCTAAGAGCCAATCAGAATCGCGCTCGTGCACGTCACCGTACGCGTACGGTAAGCGCACCGTAAGCGCACCGTAAGCTGGCTCAGATATATATATTGATTTAAAGGCTATTTTCTCAGAATCTACTGAACAGATTTACACCAAACCTACAAAAGGCACTTCCTTGACCTGAGGACTACCTCTCTGCCAAATTTCAAGTAATTCTGTTCAGCCGTTCGGGCTGTAGCTGTGTCTAAAGGTCCTATGGAAAAATGCATGGGAAAAACGCATTTTGGGACCCCCCTTTTATCTCAGCCCCCGCTTGACGAATCCCCCCGAGACTTTCAGGGTTGGAGCGGAGCATAGCGGCCCACCTATTTTGAAAAATTCGCGAGGATTCGTCGACCGGCGCCAAAGTTATTCAAAATAGAATGTTGCGGATTTCCTATGGAAACGTGGTCCTAACTATAACTGCCTACTGGCGACCGCCAGTAGATAATATATATATATATATATATATATATATATATATATATATATATTTATATTTATATATGTGTGTGACTCTATGCATAGATGTGTGAGTGGGTGATTCTATGGGTGCATGGTTTTAAGAGCGCGTACGGTAAAAAAAAAAAAAAAATAAAGTTTTAAAAAATATATTAAAAAAAGTTAAAAGGTTAGGTTGGCTCTTAAAAGAGCTGTTGTGTTCATGCAGGGACAGAGGAAAGAAAGAGTGGGAATATTCGTCTCTACGACAAATGTGCTGATCTATTAAATTGTTCACTAGGGCAACACTGGTCTCCCTGTGAGCAATTAGATCATGACAAGTGGCGCACCGAACTAAAACCCTCGAAAACCGATGGTTGATTTCCAGAGGACGAGAAAAAGGAGATGCTCCCCCCACAGATGAAGGGCTCAGCTGACCTGCCGAAGATGGACTCGGCACTGCAGATGATGGACCAGGCTGAGCTGCTGTGGATGTGCTTGGTTGACTTACTGAAGGGTTACCTTCAGTATGTCGAGCAAATGTCCTACCGTGTACATCTTGAAGGTGTCTCAACATGGTGTGATTCCCGAAGGAATACTTCTTGTTGGGATTCCCTCTTGAAAGTACACGGCCACAAAGCTTACAAGTCACTAAGGGTGCATTTACCTTTTTCTTGCCCTCTGGAAAAGAAAAATACTCCCATATGAAAGAGCTCTTTTGTTTCCTCCTTCTCTGCCTCAAGGTAGTGCTGCTAGCCTCACTCTCAGAAGAGTTCTGCTGTTCTGCCATCGTATCACAAAGACAACTCAGCTCCTTCTCCTAAGGGATCACAAGCAGAAATGAGGGGAATGGGTGTGGTGTAGGAGAGTTCTAGAACTGAAAGTAGTTTCAACCAATCAAAAGTTGTGTTTCATGATCACATGACCCACCGTGCGCGTACGTTACGCTTACGTTACGCTTACGGTGCGCTTACGGTAAAAGTACGCATGCGCATAAAAAAGACACGCGCTCGCGCGCATGCGCAAAACAGGCACGCCCCTTCACTTCCGCGTAACAAGCGCGTGCCACGTACGCGTTACGCGCTGCGCGTGCGCGACGTACGTCTACGCAAATTGCGTAAATGAACGCAAACAGTGTAGAAATCTAACGTAATGAAAGCAAGACGTGCGCTTACCGTACGCGCACGTTAAAAAAATTTTTTTTTTAAAAAAAAAACAATATGTTATACTAATAAATCTTACCTGTTTATTTTATAAAAATGGTAAAAAAAAAAAAAATTGTAGAATTTTTAAAATTTAACCATAGACTTTAAAAAAGGATAGAAAATTAAAATAAAAATATGTAAAAAAAAATGAAAAAAAATATAAAAAAAAAAATAAAAAAAAATTGCATTTAAAAAACCTTGCAAATTCACTGAAAAAAACCATGGGTTTCACACACGTTATAGATAGGAATTAACATTTAAAAAACCTTGCAAATTCACTGAAAAAACCATGGGTTCACACACGTTATAGTTAGGAATTAGCATTTAAAAAACCTTAGAAATTCAATGAAAAAACCAAAGGTTTCACACATGTTATACTTAGCTGGACATTTCACTCGTAAAAAACCAATGAAATTTCCCCGTTATAGTTAGTTCAGCTAACTATAACTCGCGCGCCCGCAATGCACTACTGATGACGTCACATATTACATCACTCATGACATGGTCACTGACATCACTCATGACATCACTGATAACATCTCAAATGACATCACTGATGACATCACTGATGACATCATCTTTGTGATAGAGTGGCAGACCTCCTCTTCCCCTAATATAACCTTTGATACACACATACAAAAATAGAAACTAAAATTTTCAAAACAATGGACATACCAATATCAGTTACAACAACCTATTCAGTAATTCTAAGAACCACATACACATCCACTCATTCACCAACAGTCCTATACAGTCACTCATACATGCACTCACTCATCATATGTACTCATACACCTATACATCCTGTTACACAATGCCACTCATCCATAGAGTTACTCACAAATAGTCACTCATGCTAATAAAGAAACAAACATACATTTATTAGCTTATACAGTTATACACACACCACCACACTTACTTCTACTGAAACTTACACATAGTTAGTCTAAAAAACAATCACTTATAGAAACACATACTTATTCATACAGGAACTCTTTCAATCTCTCACTCTCACATATACTCACTTATATACACCAATAGTCACATATACTAGTTTAATAGATATGTAGTTACTCATAAAGACACTATTGAGACAGTCATTCACTCACTAACACACCCATACACACACTCATCCACCCATACAGTCCTGCACACATGTTGTCTTCAACACATACAAAGAGTGAATCACTCATTCATGCACCAATGCACTACATAATACCCCCCACCGAACCATACAGACACTCAGACTGATACTTAAAAAAAGAACTATTAACCTATATAGATACCCATGAAGCTACTCACCAACCCATGCAGCCACTTATACACAAAGTGAGAGACTGATACAGATATTTTCATATTTAAACATTACTCAGTAAGCCATGTATTCACTATGATACACTTAATCAGTCAGTTACACAAATTTTTTTTTTTTTTAAAAAGCATCCATTTAGACACTTATATACCCATTTATTCTTCCATTAACCTTGAGATATACATAAATATAAAACATATTTAATTTTCAGAAAAACACACATTCACTGGATGATGTCGTCAGTGATGTCATCAGTGATGTCATTTGAGATGTCATCAGTGATGTCATGAGTGATGTCAGTGACCATGTCATGAGTGATGTAATATGTGACGTCATCAGTAGTGCATTGCGGGCGCGCGAGTTATAGTTAGCTGAACTAACTATAACGGGGAAATTTCATTGGTTTTTTACGAGTGAAATGTCCAGCTAAGTATAACATGTGTGAAACCTTTGGTTTTTTCATTGAATTTCTAAGGTTTTTTAAATGCTAATTCCTAACTATAACGTGTGTGAAACCCATGTTTTTTTCAGTGAATATATATATAGATGCATTCAACCAACATGTGGTTACGCAAATTAAGAGACTGACCCTTGACGTCAATAGACAAAAGACAAAAGAATAAATACTCCAACGAAGAAAGAAAGTACCAACAATTGATGGAAAAATTACAGAAAGGGGACCTGATAATTAGGAATTCGGATAAAGGTGGCAACATTGTCCTATGGCCAGTAACGGATTATCTAAAGGAAGAATATAGACAGTTAAATGACATCCAATGCTACAAGAAAAGTAATCTATTAAAATTTAAGGCAATGCAAGATAAACTATTTCAAAGCCTGTTGGCTTGGAAGGGTTTGGGACTGTTGAGCTGGGATGAGTACAAGTTCATCAAAAAGGAACATCCACTTGTACCATATATCTATTTTATACCCAAAAGTTCATAAAAGCCTAACGGTCCCTCCAGGGAGACCCATCATTGCAGCATGCAATGGACCTCTTGAAAACCTTTCTCAATATATAGATTACTTTCTACAGACCCATATGAAAAAACTAGACTCCTATATACAAGACACTTGTGATTTTTTGTATAAAATTAAAGATCTAGTATGGAACTCTGAATTATTGTTAGTGACATTGGATGTGACTTCCCTATATACATGCATCAGGCATATGGATGGCCTAACAGCAGTGGAGTACTTTTTGAGCAGAAGATCCTTGGAACATACGGAACATACACGAATTGCTTAGTATGTTATCTTTCTGTTTAGAAAACAATTACTTCCTTTTTAATGACCAATTCTACCAACAGGTACAAGGTGTGGCTATGGGGGCCAGCTTCTCCCCCAGCTATGCCTGTCTATTTATGGGCTGGTGGGAGGAGCTGGTCCTTAAACGTGATTATGAGCAAACTTGCAACAACAATATAGTCTCCTGGATGCGGTTTATTGATGACTTGTTTATTGTCTGGCGAGGCACTGAGGAGAGTGTTTTACATTTTGTAGAAAGTATTAATCACAATGAACTTAACTTAAATTTTACTTCTAACATCAGTAATAGCTCGGTGACATTTTTAGATGTTAAGGTTTTAGTGTGTAATAATACTCTGGTAACTACCCTTTTTAGAAAACCAACCGCTGGAAACACACTGCTGCATGCCACAAGTGCACACCCCAAACATTTAATAAATAGTATTCCATATGGGGAGATGCTCCGAATTAAACGCATCTACAGCGATCCAGTTGATATGAAAACGAAACAAACTGAAAGCCAGGTTCAGTTTTTAGATAGAGGATACAGCCCCAGAGTAGTTAAAGCAGCTATAACCAAGTCACAGCTCAAGCCCAGGGAAGAACTTCTCCAATACAAAAGCAAGATGGTAATTGAAAAAGTGGAGCCAGTTCGCCTAATTCTTACCTATTCAAGACAGGAAAAGGAATTGAGAGATATTGTTAGGCGCAATTGGCACTTTGTTAGAGATGACCCTGTGATAGGTGGACTAATGCCCTGCAATCCAGCTATAACCTTCCGTAAGTCCACAAGTATGGGCAATGCCTTGGCTAGAAATAGCCAGGAGCTCTGCAAAAAGGAGAGCTGGCTAGTGGCTAGGAAAGGATTTTATAAATGCTTAAGTTGTAGGGCGTGCCAATTTGGTACTAACACTAAAACTTATAGGACATTTTTCTCTGATATTGACAGAGAAATCAAACAACATTTAACATGCAAAACTGAAAATTGTGTGTATGTCCTTGAGTGCGACTGCCATCTTAAATATGTTGGCAGCACCAAGATGGCAGTCCTCAATCGAATTCTACAACACTTGGGGGCAATAACCAACAAAGACCAGAACTATCCTGTCGCTAGGCACTTTGAAACCACACATAATAGTGATCCTCGATTTCTCCACTATTTCGCTATAGAGTCCATTCCCATTACAAAGAGAGGAGGTTACAGGGAAGCCACCCTACGCAGGCTTGAGACTAACTTTATACTAGAGTTTAACTGCAAGTGGCCGGGTGGTTTGAATACAACAGAAGATTTATACACCCTTCTATAAAAACTATCAGAAAGTTTATGGCATTATAAAATAGAGTGATAATAGTCCATCAAGGGGACTGTAGTCCTGGGGGCATTGTTTTTTTACAGTTAGTTTTAAGAATCTCATTGGTAGGTTTTATCTATGTGTCTTTTTATTGATTGTTTTAAACATGTCACTGGGCTACTGTCTTTAAATTAATATTCTTAAACGTTTTAGGATTATATACACTTTACCTCTACAATGATGAACTACATTTTCTTCTAATTTATTGTTCTCTTCAAAATTATGTCCCTGGTATCTATGTAACAGCATGTATGTAATGGTTCTACATGTATTTTAGTCTATCTAGTTTATTAGTATTATGTATAATTTGAAAAGATAACACTATAGCACTTTATCTGGTGAGCACTGAATATTATCAGTATACTATGCAACAAATCAATTTATGAGAAATTCAGACGTACTGTTGAAATTATTATTTAACTGCATAATACCGAGATATAAATATATATGAGGTATACATGGCATTTATGCCTTTATCCTATGCTCTAAATTTCCTTACTAGATCGGGAATTTCATATGAGTGAAACAAAAAAGCATTTTATAAAATAATAATGTTTTTAAGTATGTTATATCTTGTACTTATCACAGTATGTCTTCTATGTCTATTAATGATGACGTTGCACTTGCACTTTAAAATGGGCCATTCTGTGACGTATTATCAGGTGATCAAGGCCGCTTGGACGGCCGAAACGCGTCCTGACATAAGAGGAAACAAAATAAAAATAATGCTGCAAAAAGCTGGTCTACGCTGGTGATTTCCGCGCGCAAGCGGGTGAATATCGCGAGTTGCTGTGAAATATTACCGGCTTGGATTGCCGCCGGTTCGTAGACCCCCCCCGAAGAAAGAAGACTTCACCATTGGCAGTCTACTTGTCCTACGGTGTTTCTCGGCGATCTACACTGCGGGCTCGTGGTGCTGATCTGGCGTGGACCCCGGGGGCACTCAGTGGAGTTTCGACTACGGATACGGTGAAAGCCCCCCACATGCCTTTGCGACATTGCCAGTGTTGTCGAAGAAGTAGCGCGGAGGGAGCCAAGACTTTCTGCAGCTGTCATCAAAGTCGCTCGGACGAGTAGACAGAAGACGGAGGCAATACTTGAGGCTCCCTGGCCAAGGTAACAACGCGCATCAACATAGCTGCTATGTGGGTCGGGTGGTTATAGCTTACAGAGGAGGCCGGAAGAGAGTGGGTGACTATACCTTAAGGACCGGCTGGTCACACAGGCGTAGTACCAACCCACAACGTACAGAGACAGCCTTTGTTTAAAGCTAAGCATATTTTCGAAAACTTTCCTCCTAAAATGTCTGACGACGCACGAAGAGCCCGTGAGCTTGCCGCGGATGATATATTTTCAGACGCTCTAGAAAAGGAGGTTACAACAGATAACAATGATGCTTGCACAAATGCCGGGACAGAACCTTCTGGTTTAAGGGAATCCTTCAGGCTCCTGGAAAAATATAAAAAGCAAGAGCAGGCCAAATGGTGGGAAGCACGTTCACTTAAAAGATATTTGGATGTGGAGCGAGTTCCTAGAGGGCTCCGCATCATGCTGGCCCCCAGCTATGAGACACCTAATCCCCTGATGATGGCGGAGTGGGGGCAATGCAATCTGGAGTCATCCAAACGTCTCATCCAAATCTTGGTCAAATATGCGGAGATAGACGGGGCAGATTTACAGGTCAAAATCGATGCCTCGGAAGCAAAAATTAAACAGCAGAGTGACGAGTCCCACCTAGATCAGATCACAAAACTGAGGAAGGACATGACTACCAGATTAACTAAAGAAGAGGATAAAATTAAAATACGAAAAACGTACAAATTTAAAAAAGATCGAGATGACTATTTACATGGTCAAATCTTTACCTTTGTGCGCCAATATGATTCACTCAGAGCAGCAACAGCAAAAAAACGTACTCAAGCAAATAAAGGGGTGCCCCACCAACAACAGCAGAACGAAATGTCTTCAGTTTCTAGCTCAGCGCCAGAGAGTGAATCTGATAATGAATGCGCCAACAGAACAACCGGAGTGAAACTGACGTTGGGGGAAGAATTGGACGTCCTGAAGCAAAGCAGGAGGGACACTTTGAGACCCCGCCCTCAAGAAATGCAGGTAAAACAAGCAGTGAGAGGAGAAGGGGGAGACGTAAGGCCCGCAAACAGTGTCGAACAAAAGAAGCGGGTGAGGCAGAGGTCGCAGATATTAGAGACAAAAGATAAACAGGCAAGAAGCACCGACATGACATCAGAAGAAGAGAAAATCAAATCCATTATTAACTTAAGTACAATGGAACTGTCGGTAGCAGAAAAACAATTGCTATGTCTAGGGCTCAGCTTTTGTCCAGAATCGAATTTCCAATATACCAAAACAAGAGCCGACGTATACCAATTCATTCGCAAGCTCAAGAAATACCATCTACAAAGAGCCAACACAGACCAAGGAATAATAAAAATAACGAATGAAATTGAGGCTCCTGGTTTGAGAATTTCAGATTTAGGTCTTTTGCATGACATGTGCAAACTCGCTTCAGGGGATAACGACAGTACACAGGAAGCATCAGCTTTTATAGGTCAGAAAAAATTGGAAACCCCCTTTAAACCTAAATCCAAATTCACTCCGATCTCGTCAAGTGATGGTCTGGATGCATTCAACGAACATGTTGTTACGCAAATTAAGAGACTGACCCTTGCCGTCAATAGACAAAAGAATAAATACTTCAACGAAGAAAGAAAGTACCAACAATTGATGGAGAAATTACAGAAAGGGGACCTGATAATAAGGAATTCGGATAAAGGTGGCAGCATTGTCCTATGGCCAGTAACGGATTATCTAAAGGAAGAATATAGACAGTTAAATGACATCCAATGCTACAAGAAAAGTAATCTATTAAAATTTAAAGCAATGCAAGATAAACTATTTCAAAGCCTGTTGGCTTGGAAGGGTTTGGGACTGTTGAGCTGGGATGAGTACAAGTTCATCAAAAAGGAACATCCACTTGTACCATATATCTATTTTATACCCAAAGTTCATAAAAGCCTAACGGTCCCTCCAGGGAGACCCATCATTGCAGCATGCAATGGACCTCGTGAAAACCTTTCTCAATATATAGATTACTTTCTACAGACCCATATGAAAAAACTAGACTCCTATATACAAGACACTTGTGATTTTTTGTATAAAATTAAAGATCTAGTATGGAACTCTGAATTATTGTTAGTGACATTGGATGTGACTTCCCTATATACATGCATCAGGCATATGGATGGCCTAACAGCAGTGGAGTACTTTTTGAGCAGAAGATCCTTGGAACATACGGAACATACACGAATTGCTTAGTATGTTATCTTTCTGTTTAGAAAACAATTACTTCCTTTTTAATGACCAATTCTACCAACAGGTACAAGGTGTGGCTATGGGGGCCAGCTTCTCCCCCAGCTATGCCTGTCTATTTATGGGCTGGTGGGAGGAGCTGGTCCTTAAACGTGATTATGAGCAAACTTGCAACAACAATATAGTCTCCTGGATGCGGTTTATTGATGACTTGTTTATTGTCTGGCGAGGCACTGAGGAGAGTGTTTTACATTTTGTAGAAAGTATTAATCACAATGAACTTAACTTAAATTTTACTTCTAACATCAGTAATAGCTCGGTGACATTTTTAGATGTTAAGGTTTTAGTGTGTAATAATACTCTGGTAACTACCCTTTTTAGAAAACCAACCGCTGGAAACACACTGCTGCATGCCACAAGTGCACACTCCAAACATTTAATAAATAGTATTCCATACGGGGAGATGCTCCGAATTAAACGCATCTGCAGCGATCCAGTTGATATGAAAACGAAACAAACTGAAAGCCAGGTTCGGATTTTAGATAGAGGATATAGCCCCAGAGTAGTTAAAGCAGCTATAACCAAGTCACAGCTCAAGCCCAGGGAAGAACTTCTCCAATACAAAAGCAAGATGGTAATTGAAAAAATGGAGCCAGTTCGTCTAATTCTTACCTATTCAAGACAGGAAAAGGAATTGAGAGATATTGTTAGGCGCAATTGGCACTTTGTTAGAGATGACCCTGTGATAGGTGGACTAATGCCCTGCAATCCAGCTATTACCTTCCGTAAGTCCACAAGTATGGGCAATGCCTTGGCTAAAAATAGCCAGGAGCTCTGCAAAAAGGAGAGCTGGCTAGTGGCTAGGAAAGGATTTTATAAATGCTTAAGTTGTAGGGCGTGCCAATTTGGTACTAACACTAAAACTTATAGGACATTTTTCTCTGATATTGACAGAGAAATCAAACAACATTTAACATGCAAAACTGAATATTGTGTGTATGTCCTTGAGTGCGACTGCCATCTCAAATATGTTGGCAGCACCAAGATGGCAGTCCACAAGCGAATTCTACAACACTTG
Source organism: Triturus cristatus (assembly GCF_964204655.1). Classification (NCBI taxonomy): domain Eukaryota; kingdom Metazoa; phylum Chordata; class Amphibia; order Caudata; family Salamandridae; genus Triturus; species Triturus cristatus. The sequence continues at coordinate 534,975,819 of NC_140594.1, read as the reverse complement.
AGGGCAATAACCAACAAAGACCAGAACTATCCTGTCGCTAGGCACTTTGAAACCACACATAATAGTGATCCGCGATTTCTCCACTATTTCGCTATAGAGTCCATCCCCATTACAAAGAGAGGAGGGGACAGGGAAGCCACCCTACGCAGGCTTGAGACTAACTATATACTAGAGTATAACTGCAAGTGGCCGGGTGGTTTGAATACAACAGAAGATTTATACACCCTTCTATAAAAACTATCGGAAAGTTTATGGCATTATAAAATAGAGTGATAATAGTCCATCACTGGGGCTGTAGTCCTTGGGGCATTGTTTTTTTACAGTTAGTTTTAAGAATCTCATGGGTAGGTTTTATCTATGTGTCTTTTTATTGATTGTTTTAAACATGTCACTGGGCTACTGTCTTTAAATTAATATTCTTAAACGTTTTAGGATTATATACACTTTACCTCTACAATGATGAACTACATTTTCTTCTAATTTATTGTTCTCTTCAAAATTATGTCCCTGGTATCTATGTAACAGCATGTATGTAATGGTTCTACATGTATTTTAGCCTATCTAGTTTATTAGTATTATGTATAATTTGAAAAGATAACACTATAGCACTTTATCTGGTGAGCACTGAATATTATCAGTATACTATGTAACAAATCAATTTATGAGAAATTCAGACATACTGTTGAAATTATTATTTAACTGCATAATACCGAGATATATATATATATATATGAGGTATACATGGCATTTATGCCTTTATCCTATGCTCTAAATTTCCTTACTACATGGGGAATTTAATATGAGTGAAACAAAAAAGCATTTTATAAAATAATAATGTTTTTAAGTATGTTATATCTTGTACTTATCACAGCATGTCTTCTATGTCTATTAATGATGACGTTGCACTTGGACTTTAAAATGGGCCATTCTGTGATGTATGATCAGGTGATCAAGGCCGCTTGGACGGCCGAAACGCGTCCTGACATAAGAGGAAACAAAATAAAAATAATGCTGCAAAAAGCTGGTCTACGCTGGTGATTTCCACGCGCAAGCGGGTGAATATCACGAGTTGCTGTGATATATATATATATATATATATATATATATATATATATATATATATATATATATATATATATATATATATATATATATATATATATATATATATATATATATATATATATATATATATATATATATAAGAAGAGAAGAAGAAATCAGCCCAACTCCGACTCACTGGCAGACTGACTTTATTCGTCGTTGCGTCACAGCACAAGAAACACTCCTTAAATCCCAACGTTTCGGCGCTTGATGCCTTGCTCACAGGTGAGTGTTATTGTGTTGTCAAGTGACCCATGGCCCCAACTACAGGCTCCAGAATGCAACACATTCGTATATCATAGCGTACACCGGCACTCAGTTTCTTTCAGCATAAATAGCGTATTGCTTGCCAGTGTCTCTAATAATAGTTCAAGATGCATGCTGTTCAAATAAAATGCCAAATGCAAAATTGTACTGTCTCGCTTGCATAATTTTGTCTGCCATGCGGAATTACCAGAAAGCGGAATGCCACTTTCATCTCTCTTTCTCCCTCGCGCACCAAATAACCTTGGAAATCCTTGTTCGGCTGGTGCGTCTGAAGAGCGAGTCATGCCCCTCAATTAATTTTTTCAAAAGGGCTCCATTTTACCGGGGCCTCCGACTCTGCAGGGCGGGCTTAGGTAACAGGAACGGAGATCCTGCTGGCATTAAGACAAGAAGAAATCAGCCCAACTCCGACACACTGGCAGACTGACTTTATTCGTCGTTGCGCCACAGCACAAGAAACACTCCTTAAATCCCAACGTTTCGGCGCTTGATGCCTTGCTCACAGGTGAGTGTTATTGTGTACATATATATATATATATATATATATATATATATATATATATATATATATATATATATATATATATATATATATATATATTTATTCACAGAAAAAAACATAGGTTTCAGGGGTGTTATAGTTAGCTGGCCATTTCACTCATACAAAACCATAGAAATTCCTCCGTTATAGTTAGTTCTGCTAACTATAACTCGTGTGATGCACTGCAACGCACTGCTGATGATGTCACATATTGCATCATTTATGACATCGTCAGTGACATCACTGATGACATCACTGATGACATCTCAAATGACATCACTGATGACATCATCCAGTGAATGTGGTTTAGTTTGAAATTTAAATATGTATTATATATATACCAATCTGTATTGAAGATTGAGTGGATATATAATTGTCTGGATGGAGGATTTAGTAGCTGTCTGACTGTCTGTTTAAGTGAGTAATTAAAAGTGTCTCACCTAATACATGGATTAGTAACTAAACTATGTGAATGTGTGCATCACTGTCTCTGTTGTTGTAACATGCTGCATCAGTTGGTCACTAACTACATGAGTGTGTATATTAGTTATTGATTAGTTGGGTGAGTATTTGTATGGGACACTGAGTTTGTGTGTGGTTGGATGGTGTGTGTGTAACTCAATGCATAGATGTGTGAATGGTTGATTGACTAGGTGTATAGGTTTAAGAGTGCATGTGGAAACAGTTGTTTGGGTGAATGAGTGTATTTATTTGTGTGTTGGTTAGCAAATATATGTTTTAGTTGTACATCTTCAACAAAGTAAAAAAAAAAAGGCATTGTATGTGAGAATTGGTGTATATAAATAAGTATGTGTAAGAGTCAGTGATTGTGAGAGTAACTATATGAATGAGTGTATAATTGGTAATGGTGATTTTTTGACATATTAACTATGAGTTACTACGTGTTTGAATAAATGAGGTGCTGTTGGATAATTGTGTAAGTGAGTAAATGTAAGTGTGATCAATTTTTTTTTCATGAGTGAGTAGGATGACTGCATAACCGACTAAGATGACTGCTGATGTGTCAATGTCTATATATGTGTATAAGTGCATTTGATAGTGTTCTATTAATTAGTGACTGCATGTATAAATGATTCTGTTGTTGAATGGGTAGTTGCGTGTGTAGACTTAGGAATCAGTGAGTCGCTATGTAGTAACTGGTATTGGTGTGTCAATGGTTTCAAATATGGTACAATGTATTTTACAGTGAGTGATGAAAGGCTATACTAGTGTATGATGAGGTGTATCAGATGGTAACGTGGATGATGTCATCAGTGATGTCATTTGAGATGTCATCAGTGATGTCACTGACCATGTCATGAATGATGCAATATGTAACATCATCAGCAGTGCATTGCGGGCGCGCGAGTTATAGTTAGCAGAACTAACTGTAACGGAGGAATTTCTATGGTTTTGTACGAGTGAAATGGCCAGCTAACTATAACACCCCTGAAACCTATGGTTTTTTCTGTGAATTTCTAAGGTTTTTTAAATGCTAATTTCTAACTATAATGTCTCTGAAGCCTGTGGTTTTTTCAGTGAATTTCAAAGCTTTTTTAAATGCTAATTTCTAACTATAATGTCTCTGAAACCTATGGTTTTTTTCAGTGAATTTCAAAGGTTTTTTAAACGCTAATTTTTAAGTGTGATAGTAGTTATACCTATGTTTTTGTACTGATTTTCTACAGTTTTTTAACTGTTTATTTATACAGTTTTTATTCATTAAATAACATTATATATTTTTCTGAATTTTTTTTTAAAAAAAATTTAAAAAATGAAAACTGAAATATTGATTAATTTTCTTGCTTTCATTTTTTATTTTAATATATATAATTTTTTTTTGCAGTCACGCACTTAAAGCATACCCATGACGGCGCGCATTCTAGCCGCCATTTTATAAAAGTCGTGAAGGATCTTCGCGTACGGTGTGTGACGGCTGCGTGTTTTTCAGTTACATCATATACATTTAAAATTACGTGATGTGCGTGATTGGTATGCGACCAGTCCGCGACTCCTGCTCCCGCGCATTTGCAACACATGCACATTACGGTACGAGATGCTTGCGCGGATGCGGGTCCCGTGTGACGTCCTATACATGCTGAGGCGCGCTGGGTGCGCGACTCCCGCAAAAAAAATGTATGTTCCAAAATTATATGTATGTATCTTCAATATACATATTAGGGCAAGAGATTATCTAAGATATTCATAAAAATAATATATTTGTACTTATAATAAACTTATATTATTTTTAAATATATTTTCGTGAAGTCGGGTGCGTGCATCGTGATTGCAGAGAACCAGGTCAGCAGAGCTGCTGTAGAGCCAAAGAAACCAGGTCAGCAGAGCCGTTGTAGAGCCAGAGAACCAGGTCAGCAGAGCTGCTCTAGAGCCTAAGAAGCAGGTCAGCAGAGCTGCTCTAGAACCAGAAACCCAGGTCAGCAGGGCTGCTGTAGAGCCAGAGACCCAGGTTAGCAGAGCTGCTCTAGAGGCCGAGAACCAGGTCAGCCGAGCTGCTGTAGAGCCAGAGAAACCAGGTCAGCAGAGCTACTTTAGAAGGAGAGAACCAGGTCAGCAGAACTGCTTTAGAGCAAGAAAACCAGGTCAGCAGAGCTGCTCTAGAGCCAGAGAACCAGGTCAGCAGAGCTGCTTTAGAGCCATAGAACCAGGTCAGCAGAGCTGCTCTAGAGGCAGAGAATCAGGTCAGCAGAACTGCTTTGGAGCCAGAGAACCAGGTTAGCAGAGCTCTTTAGAGTGAGAGAACCAGGTCAGCAGCGCTGCTATAGAGCCAGAGAACCAGGTCAGCAGAGCTGCTGTAGAGCCAGAGAACCAGGTCAGAAGAGATGCTTTAGAGCCAGAGAACCAGGTCAGCAGAGCTGCTTTAGAACCATAGAACCAGGTCAGCAGAGCTGCTCTAGAGGGCGAGAACCAGGTCAGTAGAGCTTATTTGGAGCGAGAGAACCAGGTCAGCAGAGCTGCTTTAGAGCCAGAGAAACCAGGTTAGCAGAGCTGCTTTAGAGGTAGAGAACCAGGTCAGCAGAGCTGCTCTAGAGCCTAAGAACTGGGTCAGCAGAGCTGCTCTAGAGAGAGAGAACCAGGTCAGCAGAGCTGCTGTAGAGCCAGAGAAACCAGGTCAGTAGAGCTGCTTTAGAGCGAGAGAACCAGGTCAGCAGAGCTGCTTCAGAGGGAGAGAACCAGGTCAGCAGAGCTGCTTTAGAGCCGAGGGACCTGGTCAGCAGATCTGCTCTAGAGCCAGAGAACCAGGTCGGCAGAACTGCTTTAGAGCCATAGAACCGGGTCAGCAGAGCTGCTTTAGAGCCAGAGAACCAGGTCAGCAGAGCTGTTGTAGAGCCAGAGAACCAGGGCAGCAGAGCTGCTCTAGAGCCTAAGAACTAGGTCAGCAGAGCTGCTCTAGAGCCAGAGAACCAGGTCAGCAGAGCTGCTCTAGAGCCAGAGAAACCAGGTCAGTAGAACTGCTTTAGAGCGAGAGAACCAGGCCAGCAGAGCTGCTTTAGAGGGAGAGATCCAGGTCAGCAGAGCTGCTTTAGAGCCAAGGGACCAGGTCAGCAGAGCTGCTTTAAAGCCAGAGAACCAGGCCAGCAGAGCTGCTTTAGAGCCAGAGAACCAGGTCAGCAGAGCTGCTCTAGAGGGAGAGAACCAGGTCAGCAGAGCTGCTCTAGAGCCTGAGAACCATGTCAGCAGAACTGCTTTAGAGCCATATAACCGGGTCAGCAGAGCTGCTTTAGAGGCAGAGAACCAGGTAAGCAGAGTTGTTGTATTGCCAGAGAACCAGATCAGCAGTGCTGCTCTGTAGCCTAAGAACTAGGTCAGCAGAGCTGCTCTAGAGCCTGAGAACCAGGTCAGCAGACCTGCTGTAGAGCCAGAGAAACCAGGTCAGGAGAGCTGCTTTAGAGGGAGAGAACCAGGTCAGCAGAGCTGCTTTAGAGCCCGAGAACCAGGACAGCAGAGCTGCTGTAGCTGACACTGACTGACTGACACTGACTGACTGACACTGACTGATTGACACTGTCTAACACTTATTGACTGACACTGACTGACACTTACACTGACTGACACTGACACTGATTGACTGAAACTGACTGACTGACGATGACTGACACTGATTGACTGACACTGACTGACTGACACTGACTGACACTGATTGACTGACACTGACTGACTGACTGACACTGACTGACTGGCACTGACACTGACTGACTGACACTGACTGACTACTCTCTACTACTCTACTACTCACACTCTACTACTCACTACTACTCTCTCTCTACTACTCACTCTCTACTACTCACTCTCTACTACTCTCTACCACTCACTCTCTACTACTCTCTACTATTCACTATCTACTATTCACTCTCTACTACTCTCTACTGCTCACTCTCTACTACTCTCTCTCTACTACTCACTCTCTATTACTCTCTACTATTCACTCTCTACTATTCACTCTCTACTACTCTCTACTACTCACTCTACTACCCTATACCACTCACTCTCTACAACTCTACTACTCACTCTCTACTACTCTACTAATCTCTACTACTCATTCTCTACTGCTCACTCTCTACTACTCTCTACTACTCACTCTCCACTACTCTCTACTACTGTCTCTACTACTCACCCTCTACTACTCTCTACTTCTCTCTACCACTCACTCTCTACTACTCTACTACTCACTCTCTACTACTCTCTCTCTACTACTCTCTCTCTACTACTCACTCTCTACTACTCTCTACTACTCACTCTCTACTACTCTCTCTCTACTACTCACTCTCTACTACTCACTCTCTACTACTCGCTCTCTACTACTCTCTATTACTCACTCTCTACTACTCACTCTCTACTACTCACTCTCTGCTACTCACTCTCTACTACTCTCTACTACTCGCTCTCTACTACTCACTCTCTACTACTCTACTACTATCTACTACTCTCTCTACTACTCACTCTCTACTACTCACTCTACTACTCTCTGCTACTCACTCTCTACTACTCACTCTCTACTCCTCTCTCTCTACTACTCACTCTCTACTACTCTCTAACTACTCTCTAATACTCTCACTCTGCCATTCACTCTCTACTACTCTCTACTACTCACTCTCTACTACTCTCTCTCTACTACTCTCTACTGCTCACTCACTACTATTCTCTACTACTCACTTTCTACTACTCACTCTCTACTACTCTCTCTCTACTACTCTTTCTCTACTACTCACTCACTACTACTCACTCTCTACTACTCACTCTCTACCACGCTCTACTGCTCACTCTCCACTACTCACTCTCTACTACTTGCTCTCTACTACTCACTCCACAACTCACTCTCTACTACTCTACTACTCTCTCTTACACTCTCTACTAATTGCTCTCTACTACTTGCTCTCTATTACTCTCACCTACTCACTCTACTACCCTCTACTACTCTCTACCCCTCACTCTCTACTACTCTACTACTCACTCTCTACTACTCACTCTACTACTCTCTACTACTCACTCTCTACTACTCTCTCTCTCCTTCTCACTCTCTACTACTCACTCTCTACTACTCTCTACTACTCACTCTCTACAACTCTACTACTCTCTACTACTTACTCTCTACTACTCACTCTCTACTACTCTACTACTCTCTACTACTCTTTCTACTACTCACTCTACTATTCTCTACTACTCACTCTACTACTCTCTAATACTCCCTACCACTTACTCTCTACTAGTCTACTACTCTCTCTCTACTACTCACTCTCTACTACTCACTCTACTACTATGTACTACTCACTCTCTACTACTCTCTCTCTACTACTCTCTCTCTACTACTCACTCTCTTCTCTACTACTCTCTACTACTCACTCACTATACTCACTCTCTACTACTCACTTTCTACCACTCTCTACTGCTCACTCTCCACTACTCACTCTCTACTACTCGCTCTCAACTACTCTCTACTACTCACTCTACTACTCACACTCTACTACTTTACTACTCTCTCTCTACTACTCTCTCTACTACTCACTCTCTACTACTCTCTACTAGTCTCTACTACACACTCTCTACTACTTGCTCTCTACAACTTGCTCTCTACTACTCGCTCTCTACTACTCTCTAGTACTCACTTTACTACTCACTCTCTACTACTCTCTACTACCCTCTCTACTGCTCACTTTCTACTACTCTCTACTACTCACTCTCTACTACTCCACTACTCTCTACTACTCACTGTCTACTACTCACTCTCTACTACTCTACTACTCTCTACTACTATCTCTCTACTAACCCTCTACTACTTACTCTCTACTACTCACTCTCTACTACTCTCTCTCTACTACCCTCTACTACTCACTCTCTACTAATCTCTACTACTCACTCTCTACTACTCTCTCTACTCTTCTCTACTACTCACTCTCTACTACTCACTCTACTACTCATTCTACAACTCACTCTCTACTACTCACTCTACTACTCTCTACTACTCACTCTCTGCTACTCTCTCTCTACTACTCTCTACTACTCACTCTACTACTCACTCTCTACTACTCTCTAATACTCTCACTCTGCCATTCACTCTCTACTCCTCTCTACTACTCACTCTCTACTACTCTCTCTCTACTACTCTCTACTTCTCACTCTCCACTACTCACTCTCCACTACTCACTCTCTACTACACTAAACTACTCACTCTCTACTACTTACTCTCTACTACTCTACTACTCTCTCCACGACTCACTCTCTACTTCTCACTCTCTACTACTTCACTACTCTATACTACTCTCTCTACAACTCACTCTACTATTCTCTACTACTCACTCTACTACTCTCTAATACTCCCTACCACTTACTCTCTAGTACTCTACTACTCTCTCACTACTACTCCGTCTCTACTACTCTCTACTTCTCACTCTCCACTACTCACTCTCTACTACTCACTCTCTACTTCTCTCTACTACTCACTCTCTACTACTTACTCTCTACTACTCTACTACTCTCTCTACTACTCACTCTCTACTACTCACTCTCTACTACTCTACTACTCTCTACTACTCTCTCTACTACTCACTCTACTATTCTCAACTACTCACTCAACTACTCTCTAATACTCCCTACCACTTACTCTCTACTACTCTACTACTCTCTCTCTACTACTCACTCTCTACTACTCACGCTACTACTCTGTACTACTCACTCTGTACTACTCTCTCTCTACTACTCTCTCTCTACTACTCACTCTCTTCTCTACTACTCTCTACTACTCACTCACTATACTCACTCTCTACTACTCACTCTCTACCACTCTCTACTGCTCACTCTCCACTACTCACTCTCTACTACTCGCTCTCAACTACTCTCTACTACTCGCTCTACTACTCACACACTACTACTTTACTACTCTCTCTCTACTACTCTCTCTACTACTCACTCTCTACTACTCTCTTCTAGTCTCTACTACACACTCTCTACTACTTGCTCTCTACTACTCGCTCTCTACTACTCGCTCTCTACTACTCTCTAGTACTCACTTTACTACTCACTCTTTACTACTCTCTACTACCCTCTCTACTACTCACTCTCTACTACTCTCTACTACTCACTCTCTACTACTCACTGTCTACTACTCACTCTCTACTACTCTACTACTCTCTACTACTATCTCTCTACTATCTCTCTACTAACTCTCTACTACTCACTCTCTACTACTCACTCTCTACTACTCTCTCTCTACTACTCTCTACCACTCACTCTCTACTACTCTCTACTACTCACGCTCTACTACTCTCTCTACTACTCTCTACTACTCACTCTCTACTACTCACTCTACTACTCACTCTACAACTCACTCTCTACTACTCACTCTACTACTCTCTACTACTCACTCTCTACTACTCTCTATCTACTACTCTCTACTAGTCACTCTACTACTCACTCTCTACTACTCTCTAATACTCTCACTCTGCCATTCACTCTCAACTCCTCTCTACTACTCACTCTCTACTACTCTCTCTCTACTACTCTCTACTTCTCACTCTCCACTACTCACTCTCCACTACTCACTCTCTACTACACTCTACTACTCACTCTCTACTACTTACTCTCTACTACTCTACTACTCTACTACTCTCTTCACTACTCACTCTCTACTACTCACTCTCTACTACTCTACTACTCTCCACTACTCTCTCTACTACTCACTCTACTATTCTCTACTACTGACTCTACTACTCTCTAATACTCCTTACCACTTACTCTCTACTACTCTACTACTCTCTCTCTACTATTCACTCTCTACTACTCACTCTACTACTCTGTACTACTCACTCTCTACTACTATCTACTACTCTCTACTACTCACTCTCTAATACTCACTCTCTACTACTCTCTACTACATAATCTCTTCTACTCACTCTACTACTCTCTACTACTCACTCTCTACTACTCCACTACTCTCTACTACTCACTGTCTACTACTCACTCTCTACTACTCTACTTCTCTCTACTACTATCTCTCTACTCTCTCTCTACTAACTCTCTACTACTCACTCTCTACTACTCACTCTCTACTACTCTCTCTCTACTACTCCCTACTAGTCACTCTCTACTACTCACTCTCTACTACTGTCTCTACTACTCTCTACTACTCACTCTCTACTACTCACTCTACTACTCTCTCTCTACTACTCACTCTCTACTACTCACGCTACTACTCTGTACTACTCACTCTCTACTACTCTCTCTCTACTACTCTCTCTCTACTACTCACTCTCTTCTCTACTACTCTCTACTACTCACTCACTATACTCACTCTCTACTACTCACTCTCTACCACTCTCTACTGCTCACTCTCCACTACTCACTCTCTACTACTCGCTCTCAACTACTCTCTACTACTCACTCTACTACTCACACTCTACTACTTTACTACTCTCTCTTACTCTCTCTCTACTACTCTCTCTACTACTCACTCTCTACTACTCTCTACTAGTCTCTACTACACACTCTCTACTACTTGCTCTCTACTACTCGCTCTCTACTACTCGCTCTCTACTACTCTCTAGTACTCACTTTACTACTCACTCTTTACTACTCTCTACTACCCTCTCTACTACTCACTCTCTACTACTCTCTACTATTCACTCTCTACTACTCACTGTCTACTACTCACTCTCTACTACTCTCTACTACTATCTCTCTACTATCTCTCTACTAACTCTCTACTACTCACTCTCTACTACTCACTCTCTACTACTCTCTCTCTACTACTCTCTACTACTCACTCTCTACTACTCTCTACTACTCACTCTCTACTACTCTCTCTACTACTCTCTACTACTCACTCTCTACTACTCACTCTACTACTCACTCTACAACTCACTCTCTACTACTCACTCTACTACTCTCTACTACTCACTCTCTACTACTCTCTCTCTACTACTCTCTACTAGTCACTCTACTACTCACTCTCTACTACTCTCTAATACTCTCACTCTGCCATTCACTCTCTACTCCTCTCTACTACTCACTCTCTACTACTCTCTCTCTACTACTCTCTACTTCTCACTCTCCACTACTCACTCTCCACTACTCACTCTCTACTACACTCTACTACTCACTCTCTACTACTTACTCTCTACTACTCTACTACTCTCTTCACTACTCACTCTCTACTACTCACTCTCTACTACTCTACTACTCTCCACTACTCTCTCTACTACTCACTCTACTATTCTCTACTACTGACTCTACTACTCTCTAATACTCCCTACCACTTACTCTCTACTACTCTCTCTCTACTATTCACTCTCTACTACTCACTCTACTACTCTGCACTACTCACTCTCTACTACTCTCTACTACTCTCTACTACTCACTCTCTAATACTCACTCTCTACTACTCTCTACTACTCAATCTCTTCTACTCACTCTACTACTCTCTACTACTCACTCTCTACTACTCCACTACTCTCTACTACTCACTGTCTACTACTCACTCTCTACTACTCTACTACTCTCTACTACTATCTCTCTACTCTCTCTCTACTAACTCTCTACTAGTCACTCTCTACTACTCACTCTCTACTACTCTCTCTCTACTACTCCCTACTACTCACTCTCTACTACTCACTCTCTACTACTTTCTCTACTACTCTCTACTACTCACTCTCTACTACTCACTCTACTACTCACTCTACAACTCACTCTCTACTACTCACTCTACTACTCTCTCTACTCACTCTCCACTACTCACTCTCTACTACTCACTCTCTACTACTCTCTACTACTCACTCTCTACTACTTACTCTCTAATACTCTACTACTCTCTCTACTACTCTCTCTACTACTCACTCTGCTATTCTCTACTACTCACTCTACTACTCTCTAATACTCCCTACCACTTACTCTCTACTACTCTACTACTCTCTCTCTACTACTCACTCTCTACTACTCACTCTACTACTCTGTACTACTCACTCTCTACTACTCTCTCTCTACTACTCTCTCTCTACTACTCACTTTCTTCTCTACTACTCTCTACTACTCACCCACTATACTCACTCTCTACTACTCACTCTCTACCACTCTCTACTGCTCACTCTCCACTACTCACTCTCTACTACTCACTCTCAACTACTCTCTACTACTCACTCTACTACTCACACTCTACTACTCTCTCTTACTCTCTCTCTACTACTCACTCTCTACTACTCTCTACTACTCTCTACTACACACTCTCTACTACTTGCTATCTACTACTCGCTCTCTACTACTCGCTCTCTACTACTCTCTAGTACTCACTTTACTACTCACTCTCTACTACTCTCTACTACCCACTCTACTACTCACTCTCTACTACTCACTCTCTACTACTCCAGTACTCTCTACTACTTTCTGTCTACTACTCACTCTCTACTACTCTAATACTCTCTACTACTATCTCTCTACTATCCCTCTACTAACTCTCTACTACTCACTCTCTACTACTCAGACTCTACTACTCTCTACTACTCTCTACTACTCACTCTCTCCTACTCTCTACTACTCACTCTCTACTACTCTCTCTCTACTGCTCTCTACTACTCACTCTACTACTCACTCTCTACTACTCTCTAATACTCTCACTCTGCCATTCACTCTCTACTACTCTCTACTACTCACTCTCTACTACTCTTTCTCTACTACTCTCTACTTCTCACTCTCCACTACTCACTCTCCACTACTCACTACTACTCACTCTACTACTCACACTCTACTACTCTCTCTTACTCTCTCTCTACTACTCTCTCTCTACTACTCTCTACTTCTCACTCTCCACTACTCACTCTCAACTACTCTCTACTACTCACTCTACTACTCACACTCTACTACTCTCTCTTACTCTTTCTCTACTACTCACTCTCTACTACTCTCTACTACTCTCTACTACACACTCTCTACTACTTGCTCTCTACTACTCGCTCTCTACTACTAGCTCTCTACTACTCTCTAGTACTCACTTTACTACTCACTCTCTACTACTCTCTACTACCCACTCTACTACTCACTCTCTACTACTCACTCTCTACTACTCCAGTACTCTCTACTACTCTCTGTCTACTACTCACTCTCTACTACTCTAATACTCTCTACTACTATCTCTATACTATCTCTCTACTAACTCTCTACTACTCACTCTCTACTACTCAGACTCTACTACTCTCTACTACTCTCTACTACTCACTCTCCCCTACTCTCTACTACTCACTCTCTACTACTCTCTCTCTACTACACTCTACTACTCACTCTCTACTACTTACTCTCTACTACTCTACTACTCTCTCTACTACTCACTCTCTACTACTCACTCTCTACTACTCTACTACTGTCTACTACTCTCTCCACTACTCACTCTATTATTCTCTACTACTCACTCTACTACTCTCTTATACTCCCTACCACTTACTCTCTACTACTCTCTACCACTCACTCTCTACTACTCCACTACTCTCTACTACTCACTGTCTACTACTCACTCTCTACTACTCTACTACTCTCTACTACTATCTCTCTACTATCTCTCTACTAACTCTCTACTACTCACTCTCTACTACTCACTCTCTACTACTCTCTCTCTACTACTCTCTACTATTCACTCTCTACTACTCTCTACTACTCGCTCTCCACTACTCTCTCTACTACTCTCTACTACTCACTCTCTACTACTCACTCTACTACTCACTCTACAACTCACTCTCTACTACTCACTCTACTACTCTCTACTACTCACTCTCTACTACTCTCTCTCTACTACTCTCTACTAGTCACTCTACTACTCACTCTCTACTACTCTCTAATACTCTCACTCTGCCATTCACTCTCTACTCCTCTCTACTACTCACTCTCTACTACTCTCTCTCTACTACTCTCTACTTCTCACTCTCCACTACTCACTCTCCACTACTCACTCTCTACTACACTCTACTACTCACTCTCTACTACTTACCACTTTACTACTCTACTACTCTCTTCACTACTCACTCTCTACTACTTTCTCTCTACTACTCTACTACTCTCTTCACTGCTCACTCTCTACTACTCACTCTCTACTACTCTCTACTACTCTCTCTACTACTCACTCTACTATTCTCTACTACTGACTCTACTACTCTCTAATACTCCCTACCACTTACTCTCTACTACTCTACTATTCTCTCTCTACTATTCACTCTCTACTACTCACTCTACTACTCTGTACTACTCACTCACTACTACTCTCTACTACTCTACTACTCACTCTCAAATACTCACTCTCTACCACTCTCTACTACTCAATCTCTTCTACTCACTCTACTACTCTCTACTACTCACTCTCTACTACTCCACTGCTCTCTACTACTCACTGTCTACTCCTCACTCTCTACTACTCTACTACTCTCTACTACTATCTCTCTACTCTCTCTCTACTAACTCTCTACTACTCACTCTCTACTACTCACTCTCTACTACTCTCTCTCTACTACTCTCTACTACTCTCTCTCTACTACTCACTCTCTACTACTGTCTCTACTACTCTCTACTACTCACTCTCTACTACTCACTCTACTACTCACTCTACAACTCACTCTCTACTACTCACTCTACTACTCTCTCTCTCTACTCACTCTCCACTACTCACTCTCTACTACTCACTCTCTACTACTCTCTACTACTCACTCTCTACTACTCACTCTCTACTACTCTCTCTCTACTACTCTCTACTACTCACTCTCTACTACTCACTCTCTACTACTGTCTCTACTACTCTCTACTACTCACTCTCTACTACTCACTCTACTACTCACTCTACAACTCACTCTCTACTACTCACTCTACTACTCTCTCTCTCTACTCACTCTCCACAACTCACTCTCTACTACTCACTCTCTACTATTCTCTACTACTCACTCTACTACTCTCTAATACTACCTGCCACTTACTCTATACTACTCTACTACTCTCTCTCTACTACTCACTCTCTACTACTCACTCTACTACTCTGTACTACTCACTCTCTACTACTCTCTCTCTACTACTCTCTCTCTACTACTCACTTTCTTCTCTACTACTCTCTACTACTCACCCACTATACTCACCCTCTACTACTCACTCTCTACCACTCTCTACTGCTCACTCTCCACTACTCACTCTCTACTACTCACTCTCAACTACTCTCTACTACTCACTCTACTACTCACACTCTACTACTCTCTCTTACTCTCTCTCTACTACTCACTCTTTACTACTCTCTACTACTCTCTACTACACACTCTCTACTACTTGCTCTCTACTACTCGCTCTCTACTACTCACTCTCTACTACTCTCTAGTACTCACTTTACTACTCACTCTCTACTACTCTCTACTACTCACTCTCTACTACTCTCTCTCTACTACTCTCTACTAGTCACTCTACTACTCACTCTCTACTACTCTCTAATACTCTCACTCTGCCATTCACTCTCTACTCCTCTCTACTACTCACTCTCTACTACTCTCTCTCTACTACTCTCTACTTCTCACTCTCCACTACTCACTCTCCACTACTCACTCTCTACTACACTCTACTACTCACTCTCTACTACTTACCACTTTACTACTCTACTACTCTCTTCACTACTCACTCTCTACTACTTTCTCTCTACTACTCTACTACTCTCTTCACTGCTCACTCTCTACTACTCACTCTCTACTACTCTCTACTACTCTCTCTACTACTCACTCTACTATTCTCTACTACTGACTCTACTACTCTCTAATACTCCCTACCACTTACTCTCTACTACTCTACTATTCTCTCTCTACTATTCACTCTCTACTACTCACTCTACTACTCTGTACTACTCACTCACTACTACTCTCTACTACTCTACTACTCACTCTCAAATACTCACTCTCTACCACTCTCTACTACTCAATCTCTTCTACTCACTCTACTACTCTCTACTACTCACTCTCTACTACTCCACTGCTCTCTACTACTCACTGTCTACTCCTCACTCTCTACTACTCTACTACTCTCTACTACTATCTCTCTACTCTCTCTCTACTAACTCTCTACTACTCACTCTCTACTACTCACTCTCTACTACTCTCTCTCTACTACTCTCTACTACTCTCTCTCTACTACTCACTCTCTACTACTGTCTCTACTACTCTCTACTACTCACTCTCTACTACTCACTCTACTACTCACTCTACAACTCACTCTCTACTACTCACTCTACTACTCTCTCTCTCTACTCACTCTCCACTACTCACTCTCTACTACTCACTCTCTACTACTCTCTACTACTCACTCTCTACTACTCACTCTCTACTACTCTCTCTCTACTACTCTCTACTACTCACTCTCTACTACTCACTCTCTACTACTGTCTCTACTACTCTCTACTACTCACTCTCTACTACTCACTCTACTACTCACTCTACAACTCACTCTCTACTACTCACTCTACTACTCTCTCTCTCTACTCACTCTCCACAACTCACTCTCTACTACTCACTCTCTACTATTCTCTACTACTCACTCTACTACTCTCTAATACTACCTGCCACTTACTCTATACTACTCTACTACTCTCTCTCTACTACTCACTCTCTACTACTCACTCTACTACTCTGTACTACTCACTCTCTACTACTCTCTCTCTACTACTCTCTCTCTACTACTCACTTTCTTCTCTACTACTCTCTACTACTCACCCACTATACTCACCCTCTACTACTCACTCTCTACCACTCTCTACTGCTCACTCTCCACTACTCACTCTCTACTACTCACTCTCAACTACTCTCTACTACTCACTCTACTACTCACACTCTACTACTCTCTCTTACTCTCTCTCTACTACTCACTCTTTACTACTCTCTACTACTCTCTACTACACACTCTCTACTACTTGCTCTCTACTACTCGCTCTCTACTACTCACTCTCTACTACTCTCTAGTACTCACTTTACTACTCACTCTCTACTACTCTCTACTACCCACTCTACTACTCACTCTCTACTACTCACTCTCTACTACTCCAGTACTCTCTACTACTCTCTGTCTACTACTCACTCGCTACTACTCTAATACTCTCTACTACTATCTCTCTACTATCTCTCTACTAACTCTCTACTACTCACTCTCTACTAATCAGTCTCTACTACTCTCTCTCTACTACTCTCTACTACTCACTCTCTCCTACTCTCTACTACTCACTATCTACTACTCTCTCTACTACTCTCTACTACTCACTCTCTACTACTCTCTCTCTACTGCTCTCTACTACTCACTCTACTACTCAATCTCTACTACTCTCTAATACTCTCACTCTGCCATTCACTCTCTACTACTCTCTACTACTCACTCTCTACTACTCTCTCTCTACTACTCTCTACTTCTCACTCTCCACTACTCACTCTCCACTACTCACTCTCTACTACACTCTACTACTCACTCTCTACTACTTACTCTCTACTACTCTACTACTCTCTCTACTACTCTCTCTCTCTACTCACTCTCCACAACTCACTCTCTACTACTCACTCTCTACTATTCTCTACTACTCACTCTACTACTCTCTAATACTACCTGCCACTTAATCTATACTACTCTACTACTCTCTCTCTACTACTCACTCTTTACTACTCACTCTACTACTCTGTACTACTCACTCTCTACTACTCTCTCTCTACTACTCTCTCTCTACTACTCACTTTCTTCTCTACTACTCTCTACTACTCACCCACTATACTCACCCTCTACTACTCACTCTCTACCACTCTCTACTGCTCACTCTCCACTACTCACTCTCTACTACTCACTCTCAACTACTCTCTACTACTCACTCTACTACTCACACTCTACTACTCTCTCTTACTCTCTCTCTACTACTCACTCTTTACTACTCTCTACTACTCTCTACTACACACTCTCTACTACTTGCTCTCTACTACTCGCTCTCTACTACTCACTCTCTACTACTCTCTAGTACTCACTTTACTACTCACTCTCTACTACTCTCTACTACCCACTCTACTACTCACTCTCTACTACTCACTCTCTACTACTCCAGTACTCTCTACTACTCTCTGTCTACTACTCACTCGCTACTACTCTAATACTCTCTACTACTATCTCTCTACTATCTCTCTACTAACTCTCTACTACTCACTCTCTACTAATCAGTCTCTACTACTCTCTCTCTACTACTCTCTACTACTCACTCTCTCCTACTCTCTACTACTCACTATCTACTACTCTCTCTACTACTCTCTACTACTCACTCTCTACTACTCTCTCTCTACTGCTCTCTACTACTCACTCTACTACTCAATCTCTACTACTCTCCAATACTCTCACTCTGCCATTCACTCTCTACTACTCTCTACTACTCACTCTCTACTACTCTCTCTCTACTACTCTCTACTTCTCACTCTCCACTACTCACTCTCCACTACTCACTCTCTACTACACTCTACTACTCACTCTCTACTGCTTACTCTCTACTACTCTACTACTCTCTCTACTACTCACACTCTACTACTCACTCTCTACTACTCTACTACTCTCTACTACTCTCTCCACTACTCACTCTATTATTCTCTACTACTCACTCTACTACTCTCTAATACTCCCTACCACTTACTCTCTACTACTCACTCTCTACTACTCTCTCTCTACTACTCTCTTCTACTCTCTCTCTACTACTCACTCTCTACTACTGTCTCTGCTACTCTCTACTACTCACTCTCTACTACTCACTCTACTACTCACTCTACAACTCACTCTCTACTACTCACTCTACTACTCTCTCTCTCTTCTCACTCTCCACTACTCACTCTCTACTACTCACTCTCTACTACTCTCTACTACTCACTCTCTACTACTCACTCTCTACTACTCTCTCTCTACTACTCTCTACTACTCACTCTCTACTACTCACTCTCTACTACTGTCTCTACTACTCTCTACTACTCACTCTCTACTACTCACTCTACTACTCACTCTACAACTCACTCTCTACTACTCACTCTACTACTCTCTCTCTCTACTCACTCTCCACTACTCACTCTCTACTACTCACTCTCTACTATTCTCTACTACTCACTTTACTACTCTCTAATACTCCCTACCACTTATACTATACTACTCTACTACTCTCTCTACTACTCACTCTCTACTACTCACTCTACTACTCTGTACTACTCACTCTCTACTACTCTCTCTCTACTACTCTCTCTCTACTACTCACTTTCTTCTCTACTACTCTCTACTACTCACCCACTATACTCACCCTCTACTACTCACTCTCTACCACTCTCTACTGCTCACTCTCCACTACTCACTCTTTACTACTCACTCTCAACTACTCTCTACTACTCACTCTACTACTCACACTCTACTACTCTCTCTTACTCTCTCTCTACTACTCACTCTTTACTACTCTCTACTACTCTCTACTACACACTCTCTACTACTTGCTCTCTACTACTCGCTCTCTACTACTCGCTCTCTACTACTCTCTAGTACTCACTTTACTACTCACTCTCTACTACTCTCTACTACCCACTCTTCTACTCACTCTCTACTACTCACTCTCTACTACTCCAGTACTCTCTACTACTCTCTGTCTACTACTCACTCGCTACTACTCTAATACTCTCTACTACTATCTCTCTACTATCTCTCTACTAACTCTCTACTACTCACTCTCTACTAATCAGTCTCTACTACTCTCTCTCTACTACTCTCTACTTCTCACTCTCTCCTACTCTCTACTACTCACTCTCTACTACTCTCTCTACTACTCTCTACTACTCACTCTCTACTACTCTCTCTCTACTGCTCTCTACTACTCACTCTACTACTCACTCTCTACTACTCTCTAATACTCTCACTCTGCCATTCACTCTCTACTACTCTCTACTACTCACTCTCTACTACTCTCTCTCTACTACTCTCTACTTCTCACTCTCCACTACTCACTCTCCACTACTCACTCTCTACTACACTCTACTACTCACTCTCTACTACTTACTCTCTACTACTCTACTACTCTCTCTACTACTCACTCTCTACTACTCACTCTCTACTACTCTACTACTCTCTACTACTCTCTCCACTACTCACTCAATTATTCTCTACTACTCACTCTACTACTCTCTAATACTCCCTACCACTTACTCTCTACTACTCTACTACTCTCTCTCTACTACTCACTCTCTACTACTCAATCTACTACTCTGTACTACTCACTCTCTACTACTCTCTACTACTCTCTACTACTCACTCTACTCTCTACTACTCTCTAGTACTCAATCTCTTCTACTCGCTCTACTACTCTCTACTACTCACTCTCTACTACTCCACTACTCTCTACTACCCACTGTCTACTACTCACTGTCTACTACTCTCTACTACTCTCTACTACTCACTCTTCTCTCTACTACTGTCTACTACTCAATCTCTTCTACTCGCTCTACTACTCTCTACTACTCACTCTCTACTACTCCACTACTCTCTACTACTCACTCTCTACTACTCACTCTCTACTACTCTCTCTCTACTACTCTCTACTACTCACTCTCTACTACTCTCTACTACTCACTCTCTACTACCCTCTCTACTACTCTCTACTACTCACTCTCTACTACTCACTCTACTACTCACTCTACAACTCACTCTCTACTACTCACTCTACTACTCCCTACTACTCTCTCTCTACTACTCTCTACTACTCACTCTACTACTCGCTCTCTACTATTCTCTAATACTCTCACTCTGCCATTCACTCTCTACTACTCTCGACTACTCACTCTCTACTACTCTGTCTCTACTACTCTCTACTTCTCACTCTCCACTGCTCACTCTCAACTACTCACTCTCTACTACACTCTGCTACTCACTCTCTACTACTTACTCTCTACTACTCTACTACTCTCTCTACTACTCACTCTCTACTACTGACTCTCTACTACTCTACTACTCTCTACTACTCTCTCTACTACTCACTCTACTATTCTCTACTACTCACTCTACTACTCTCTAATACTCCCTACCACTTACTCTCTACTACTCTGCTACTCTCTCTCTACTACTCTCTACTACTCTCTTTCTACTTCTCACTCTCTACTACTAACTCTACTACTCTCTACTACTCACTTTCTACTACTCTCTCTCTACTACTCACTCTCTACTACTCTCTACTACTCACTCTCTAGTACTCACTCTCTAGTACTCACTCTCTACTACTCTCTACTACTCACTCTCCACTACTCACAATCTACTACTCGCTCTCTACTACTCTCTACTACTCACTCTACTACTCACTCTCTACTACTCTACTACTCTCTCTACTACTCACTCTCTACTACTCTCTCTACTACTCTCTCTACTGCTCTCTCTACTACTCACTCTCTACTACTCTCTACTACCCACTCTCTACTACACACTCTCTACTACTTGCTCTCTACTTCTCTCCACTACTCACTGTACTACTCACTCTCCAGTACTCCCTACTACTCATGCTACTACTCACTCTTCACAACTCACTCTCTACTACTCCCTACTACTCTGTCTCTACTACTCACTCTCTACTACTCTCTAATTCACACTCTCTATTACTCACTCTCTTCTACTCTCTCTCTCTGCTACTCTCTAATACTCTCTACTACTCTCTACTACTCACTCTACTACTCACTCTCTACTACTTTCTGCTACTCACTCTCTACTACTCACTCTCTACTACTCACTCTCTACTACTCACTCTACTACTCTCTACTACTCTCTACCACTCACTCTCTACTACTCTACTACTCACTCTCTACTACTCTCCATTACCCTCTCTCTGCTACTCCATCTCTACTACTCACTCTACTACTCACTCTACTATTCTCTACTAATCACTCTCTACTACTCTCTCTCTACTACTCACTCTCTACTACTCACTATCTACTACTCGCTCTCTACTACTCTCTACTACTTACTCTCCACTACTCACTCTCTACTACTCTACTACTCTCTACTACTCTCTCTACTACTCACTCTCTTCTACTCACTCTCTACTACTCTACTACTCTACTACTCTCTACTACTCTCTCTACTACTCACTCTCTACTACTCTCTACTACTCACTCTACTATGCTCTACTACTCTCTACCACTCACTCTCTACTACTCTACTATTCACTCTCTACTACTCTCTCTCTACTACTCACTCTCTACTACTCTCTACTACTCAATCTCTAGTACTCACTCTCTACTACTCTCTACCACTTACTCTCCACTACTCACAATCTACTACTCGCTCTCTACTACTCACTACTACTCACTACTACTCACTCTCTACTACTCTACTACTCTCTATACTTCTCACTCTCTACTACTCTCTCTAATACTCTCTCTACTACTCACTCTCTCCTACTCACTCTACTACTCTGTACTACTCACTCTCTACTACTCTCTACTACTCTCTACTACTCACTCTCTAATACTCACTCTCTACTACTCTCTACTACTCAATCTCTTCTACTCGCTCTACTAATCTCTACTACTCACTCTCTACTACTCGCTCTACTACTCTCTACTACGCACTCTCTACTCTCTATTACTCACTTTCTACTCTCTGCCTCTCTACCTCTCTCTACCTCTCCCTCTACTACTCTCTACCTCTCTATCTCTACCTCTCTACCTCTACACCTCTACCTCTACACCTCTACCTCTCTACCTCTCTCTACCTCTCTCTACAAGCACACATAGGCACATATATATATGCATATATATGCATATGCATTTATATATGTATGGGTATATATATATATATATTCACTTAAAAAACCATAGGTTTCACACATGTTATAGTTAGGTGGACATTTCACTCGTAAAAAACCAATGCAATTCCCCCGCTATAGTTAGTTCAGATAACTATAACTCGCGTGCCCGCAATGACGTCACATTTGACATCACACATGACATGGTCACTGGCATCACTCATGACATCACGGATGACATCATCCTTTTGATAGAGTGGCGGTCGCGCGAGTTGTAGTTATCTGAACTAACTATAACGGGGGAATTTCATTGTTTTTTTACGAGTGAAATGTCCACCTAACTATAACATGTGTGAAACCTATGGTTTTTTAAGTGAATTTGCAAGGTTTTTTAAATGCTAATTCCTAACTGTAACGTGTGTGAAACCTATGGTTTTTTCAGTGAATTTGTACGGTTTTTTAAATGCTAAGTTATGTATTTTTTTTTAAACGGTTTTCTCTCTAGTACTCACTATTTACTACTCTCTACTACTCACTCTCCACTACTCACAATCTAGTACTCACTCTCTACTACTCACTCTACTACTCACTCTCTACTACTCTACTACTCTCTCTACTACTCACTCTCTACTACTCTCTCTACTAGTCTCTCTACTACTCACTCTCTACTACTCTCTACTACTCACTCTCTACTACACACTCTCTACTACTCGCTCTCCATTACTCACTCTACTACTCACTCTCTACTACTCCCTACTACTCACTTTACTACTCACTCTCTACAACTCACTCTATACTACTCCCTACTACTCTCTCTCTACTACTCACTCTCCACTACTCACTCTCTACTACTCTCTAATTCTCACTCTCTATTACTCACTCTCTACTACTCACTCTCTAATACTCTCTACTACTCACTCTCTACTACTCTCTCTGCGCTACTCTCCACTACTCTCTACTGCTCACTCTACTACTCACTCTCTACTAGTCTCTGCTACTCACTCTCTACTACTCACTCTCTACTACTCTCTACTACCCACTCTCTACTACTCACTCTCTACTACTCACTCTCTACTACTCTTTCCTACCCAGTCTCTACTACTCACTCTACTACTCACACTCTACTACTCTCTACTACTCACTCTCTACTACCCACTCTCTACTACTCTCTACTACTCACTCTCTACTACTCACTCTCTACTACTCACTCTACTACTCACTCTCTGCTACTCTCTCTACTACTCTCTACTACTCACTCTCTACTCTCTATTATGCATTCTCTACTCTCTACCTCTCTCTACCTCTCTCTCTACTACTCTCTACCTCTCTACCTCTACCTCTCTACCTCTACCTCTCTACCTCTACCTCTCTACCTCTACACCTCTACCTCTCTACCTCTCTCTACACGCACACATGTGCACATATATATGCATATGCATTTATATATATGTGTGTGTATATATATATATATATATATACATACATATATAAACATATATATAATCTGCATATCTATATAAATACAAATATAAATGCATGCATACATATACATATACATATATGCATGCATATGCATGTTATGCACATGAAAGTTTGAAAAACACTAATAAAAGCAAAGATAAAAAAACACCTAATTACAAACAGAATTGCTTTAACTTAAACGAGGGTGAGACCTATTGCATTCTCAATGCTTGTTTACTTTGGTTCCATCAAGAAGACTGTTGGACCCGGCCTCGTGGCGTGGTCCTTAACCCCATGGATTGTGCCCGTTCCCCGCCCCGGCCTTCACGGGCCACCCTTCTGAACTGCACCGAGGCCCTTCATCCTGAGCCGCACGAGGTCGCATACCCCTCGTGGCTCCGCCATCTTGTTGGCATCCACGTGACTCTGTGCACCCGCCAGCGCGACCCCGCTCAACCCGGCCTCGACCCCAGTGAAGCCCCGACATCGAGGCACCACGAACTGGCCAGGGGGTGCCGCAGGAACCATTCATCGCCCCCGGCGGAGGACAGTATCGATGGGACCCCCAACTGTCCTCCCCTCTCGAGGTGTGATCGCCCTGCAACTCCCTTGGGCCTGGCGCCTCTCCTGCTGGGTGTCTGGCCACCTCCACCCGGCCTCTCCGCCCCCCCCGGGCGCCTGGGTCCGGACATCAAAGGGCTCCAGACCTATATCTGGGGCGACCCCGCCACAGATCGGCAGTTGTATCCCGGAGTCGAGAGCCCTGCTGATTGAATCGCGGCTGACCCTACGGAGAAGAACTCTTGTCGGAACCATCACAAGCCCTGCTGACTGCGTCGCGGCTCCTTCTTGTGAACACTTTGAAGCCACCTGGAACATCGGAGCCCTGCTGACGCTGTCGCGGCCAAACCTCGCTGAAACCTCCCTCGGAGCCCTGCTGACGACGTCGCGGCTCGAGCTGAGCAGAAACCATCTTGAGAGCCCTGCTGATTGGATCGCGGCTCTCCACGAACTGTACGCCGGAGCCCTGCTGACGCCGTCGCGGCTCGACCCCTCCGAGATCCGGAGGTCCTCCAGCTTGAGGATAAGAACTGGGCCCCAGGTACCCTCGTACCGCACTCCTGCCAAAGACTGTCCCGCTACCCCTACCCTTCCAAAGAGACACTGAGACTTTTGGTGGATCCCTCGATCCCTTCGTGTAAATATTGACCTCGTAACCTTTTTATTGCTGATAAAGAATTGCTTGTCTTGAGACAACCTCCTTGAGTCCTGTGTGGTGGTGTTACTGTGCTAGTACGTGATAGGAGAAGGATCTCTCAGGAGACTTCTCGGCAGCGCTCGGCTACTTCGTGCAGTGGGAGGGCCCCCCCTTGGTGGTCTCACCGACTCCTTGGGGTCCGCCTTCCAACATTTGGTGGCCAGCGACGGGATCCGAGCCGAACGCAGTACGTACCAGCCAGTACCCACTAGCTACCCATCCAAACGAACAGTAATCATGAGCAGCCAGGAAAACAACGCGACAATGGAGTTCCAGCCCGAACGGCTGGAAGAATATACGCACAAAGAGTTAAAACAGTTCTGCAAAGACAAAGGCATTGCAACCACCGGCCTAGGTACCAAAGAGGAGATGCAGAAAGCTCTGAGGTCATGGCTGGAGGCCGGGGCAGGCCCCTCCCAGGAAGAAGGTCCCTTGCCCCTGACTGAGACCACATCAATCGCACTGACTCCAGCAACCGGAGGAAGAAAGAGCCTAGAAACCGGCCTCTCCGAAGAAGAAATACGAGCGGGAGAAGGTCCGGAACCACGAGCTAGAACTCGCACGACTGCGGCTGGAAGGCGAACTCCAGCTGGCGGAAAAGAAACTGGCCCTAGAGCAGCTACGGCTTCAGGAGGAGATAGAGGAGAAGAGACGACACCGGGAGTTGGAGGAAAAGAAACTGACCCTTGAGCACGAGCGCAGTCTCAAGGAGCTCGAAATCAAGGCCAAGAACGGAGGGACCGACGCCCCCAGTACTAGAGACACTCTACCGCCTTCCGAGACCAAGGTACATATCCCGAAAGAGGTCGTCAAGGAGTACTACAAGAATGACGACATCCAACAATGGTTCAAGGCCTACGAGGTGGCCATGACCTCTCATCGGGTGCCCCGAAAAGACTGGGGCGCGGGCCTGTGGGGGCGGTTCCTGAGTGAGGGTCGAGACACACTGCTCCAGCTGCCGGAGGAGGTGATGACCTCCTACGATCACATGAAGGAGGCCCTGCTCACCCGCTACGGGTTAACCGCGGAAATGTACCGCCAGCGGTTCAGAGACTGCAAGAAAATCCCGGGTACCACCTGGGTGGAATATGTGGACTTTTTCAGTCGGGCCCTAGAAGGGTGGATCAGAGGTAGCAAAGTAACCACCTATGGGCAGCTGGTCAACCTCATCGTGTGGGAACATCTCTCCAACAATTGCTTCATGGAACTGAGACAGCACCTCCTCGACAGCAAAATGACTGACCCGCGAAAACTCGCCGTTGAGGCCGATCGATGGGTCAACTCCCGGGTCCCACGGAACTCAATGGGGGAGTACCAGAGGAACCCCACCGGACCTCCCCGCCAATGCGGTGGAGGGGGAGGGCCGAACCGGAACCGAGACCTTCCCGCCGGGGCCCCCAGGAGCCCCCCTCGAGGGCCACCACAGCAACAACTCTACCCGGGCCTAGCCCGAAGGGGGGCGCCCCCGGCCAGACCCGGACCACGGCCACCAGTAACGTGCTAGGGCTGCCAACAAACCGGACACTATGCCAGCGATCCGGTCTGCCCCCTGAACCGAAGAAACGGGCCGGCGGGCCCCCGCCCCGACAGCTGGCGGCCGCCGCCCTGGGAGAAGGAGAAGAAGAAGAGGAGACCCTCGACCGAGGGACCACTGAATGGGAGCCGGCAGCCATGTCCCTGGTCTGCCTGGGTAGCCGAGAAATGGTACCCTGCACCCCCAATCCCAAGCAACACCCAGAAGTACCGGCAGCAGGTCACGGTCAATGGACAACGGGCCGAAGCCCTTCGTGACACCGGCGCCAGTGTCACCGCTGTCCGCTGCCACCTGGTGACCTCTGAACAGATTCTACCGAATGTGCTGTGCCCCGTCCGGACGGCCGACAACAGCGAAAGCCTGTGCCAGATGGCCCTGGTCCCCTTCGAGTGGGGAGGGGTGACGGGCCTGCTGAAGGTGACGGTACGCGACGACGCCCCTGTCGACTGCCTCCTGGGGAACGACTTGGAGAGTTCCCCCTGGGCTCAAGTAGAGCGACGAGAGCACCTCCGAATGCTGGGACTATCTGACTGGGCCTGCGCCATCACCCGGTCCATGACCGCCCGGGCCCCCCGCTCATCCTCGGCCTCCGGGGCCGCCCAGCCCGAGGGGCTCGCACCCTCTCCCGCCAGCAGCGAGGGGGAGGCGGACACCGACCCTGGACCTAGTGAATCCTCCCCCGAAGAGATGGCTTCCCCGTGCGCCCTACCAGAGCTGACACAATGGCGACACGAAGGGGGCCCCACCCGGGAGCAGTTCCAACAAGAGCAGCAGTCCTGCCCCACTCTCAAAGGGGTCCGCCAACAAGCGTCCACCCAAACCAACGGGGACCAGACCGGCACCCACTGGGTCTACTGGGCCGAGGGCCTGCTATACAGTGAGCAGAAAGTGGCAGAACTCGGGGCCAGCCGAGTGTTGGTGGTCCCCCTCCGCTTCCGGGAGTTCCTGCTCAGCCTGGTCAAGGAGGGCTGGGAGATGAAGCCCCAAGGTGCCCCTCCTGACGTCTACCGATACCTCCTGACCCTCCGAAACCAGACCCGCAAGTTCCGAGCCATGGCCGAAGCCAACCTCGAGGCCAGCCAGGAGGACATGAAGCGGTGGTACGATCGGAGCTCCTCTACCATAGAATTCGAGCCCGGTCAGAAAGTATGGGTCATGGCCCCGGTTGAACCCGGCGCCCTCCAGGACAAGTGGACCGGGCCCTTCAAGGTAGTGGAGAAGAAAAGTCCCGTCACCTACCTGTTTGACCTGGAGTCCCCCCGGAACCCCCTCCGGGTCTTACATGCTAACAGGCTAAAACCCCACTTTGCCCGGACCGAACTGAGCCTGCTACTGGCGACCGACGAGGGGGGCGAGGACAACTCAGAGCCCCTGCCCGACCTTTTGCAGTCCAACGTCCAGGATGGATCAATCGAAGGTGTCCAACTCGCCTCTTCCCTGACTCCGGAACAGCGCAACGACTGCCAGCAACTGCTGCGGGACTACGCAGCCCTCTTCTCCCTCACCCCGGGGGTGACCCACTGGTGCATCCACGACGTCGACACCGGGGAGAGCCCCCCCGTGCGACACAGAGCCTACCGGGTACCCGACTGAGTGTGGGCATGCATCCAGGCCGAAGTAACGAAGATGCTGGCCCTGGGGGTCATCGAACCCTCCGACAGCCCGTGGGCCAGCCCTGTCGTCCTGGTGCCAAAGGCCGCAGCTCCCGGCCACCCCCCAGAGTTACGATTCTGTGCGGACTACCGAGCCCTGAATGCAGTGACCAAGACGGACGCCCACCCTATACCCCGGGCCGACGAACTCTTCGACCGCTTAGGGGCCGCTCGCTACTTGAGCACACTGGACCTCACCGCCGGGTACTGGCAAATCCAGCTCACCCCCGGCACCCAAGAAAGATCCGCCTTTTCGACCCCGGATGGGCATTACCACTTTCGGGTGATGCCCTTCGGAATGAAGAACGCCCCGGCCACTTTCCAAAGACTGGTGAACAAGGTTTTGGCCGGGCACGAGGCCTTCAGCGCGGCCTACCTAGATGACATTGCCGTGTACAGCAACCACTGGGCAGAGCACCTCCTTCACATTAAAGCCGTCCTGGCCGCCCTCCAGCGGGCCGGGCTCACAATCAAGGCCAGCAAATGCCAGATCGGCCACGGATCCGTGACCTACCTGGGCCATCAAGTGGGGAGCGGGCAGGTGGCCCCTCTCCAACCGAAAGTAGATGCCATCCAGGCCTGGGAACCCCCCACTACCCAGACCGCTGTCCGGGCCTTCCTGGGCCTCACCGGATACTACCGGCGGTTTATCCGGGACTATGGGAGCATTGTTGGCCCCCTCACAGAGCTAACGTCCAAAAAACAGCCCAAGAAGGTGCACTGGACACCCCGCTGCCAAGCAGCCTTCGACACCCTAAAGACAGCAATGTGTACTGCCCCGGTGCTGCAGGCACCTGACTACAATAAGGAGTTCATGGTGCAGACGGACGCCTCCGAGTATGGGATCGGGGCCGTCCTGTCCCAAGCCGATGAGAAGGGGCTCGACCGACCAGTGGCCTTCATCAGCCGACGGCTACTGCCCCGGGAACAACGATGGAGCACCATCGAGCGTGAGGCCTTCGCTGTAGTGTGGGCCCTCAAGAAGCTCCGGCCCTACCTCTTCGGTACCCACTTCCGGGTCCAGACCGACCACCGGCCCCTGCCGTGGTTGATGCAAATGCGGGGCGAGAACCCCAAGCTGCTGCGGTGGTCCATCTCGCTACAAGGGATGGACTTTGACATTGAACACCGGCCCGGCAATGACCACGCCAACGCCGACGGCCTGTCCCGCTTCTTCCGCCTTGACGAGGAGAATCCCCAAGGAGATGGGTGACTCTCCATGCCTTCGGCTGGGGGGGACGCCTGTTGGACCCGGCCTCATGGCGTGGTCCTTAACCCCATGGATTGTGCCCGTTCCCCGCCCCGGCCTTCACGGGCCACCCTTCTGAACTGCACCGAGGCCCTTCATCCTGAGCCGCACGAGGTCGCATACCCCTCGTGGCTCTGCCATCTTGTTGGCATCCACGTGACTCTGTGCACCCGCCAGCGCGACCCCGCTCAACCCGGCCTCGACCCCAGCGAAGCCCCGACATCGAGGCACCACGAACTGGCCAGGGGGTGCCGCAGGCCCCGGCGGAGGACAGTATTGATGGGACCCCCAACTGTCCTCCCCTCTCGAGGTGTGATCGCCCTGCAACTCCCTTGGGCCTGGTGCCTCTCCTGCTGGGCGTCTGGCCACCTCCACCCGGCCTCTCCGCCCCCCCCGGGCGCCTGGGTCCGGACATCAAAGGGCTCCAGACCTATATCTGGGGCGACCCCGCCACAGATAGGCAGTTGTATCCCGGAGTCGAGAGCCCTGCTGATTGAATCGCGGCTGACCCTACGGAGAAGAACTCTTGTCGGAACCATCACGAGCCCTGCTGACTGCGTCGCGGCTCCTTCTTGTGAACACTTTGAAGCCACCTGGAACATCGGAGCCCTGCTGACGCTGTCGCGGCCCAACCTCGCTGAAACCTCCCTCGGAGCCCTGCTGACGACGTCGCGGCTCGAGCTGAGCAGAAACCATCTTGAGAGCCCTGCTGATTGGATCGCGGCTCTCCACGAACTGTACGCCGGAGCCCTGCTGACGCCGTCGCGGCTCGACCCCTCCGAGATCCGGAGGTCCTCCAGCTTGAGGATAAGAACTGGGCCCCAGGTACCCTCGTACCGCACTCCTGCCAAAGACTGTCCCGCTACCCCTACCCTTCCAAAGAGACACTGAGACTTTTGGTGGATCCCTCGATCCCTTCGTGTAAATATTGACCTCGTAACCTTTTTATCGCTGATAAAGAATTGCTTGTCTTGAGACAACCTCCTTGAGTCCTGTGTGGTGGTGTTACTGTGCTAGTACGTGATAGGAGAAGGATCTCTCAGGAGACTTCTCGGCAGCGCTCGGCTACTTCGTGCAGTGGGAGGGCCCCCCCTTGGTGGTCTCACCGACTCCTTGGGGTCCGCCTTCCAACAAAGACATTCAGATGTGTCACACATTTGCCATAAATTCTGAATGGTAGCACTCTAGTTGCTCATTAGATCACTGTAGTAAAGCTACTGCTCACCAGGGAAGTCTGCTGCTGGTATTCAAAGTGCATGTTTCAGTCTGCATGTCAGAATTTTTTCATGAAATAGAAGAGGATTTGAGAAGTCAAAATGTGCCCTAATTTGTCTCTCTGCAGCACTAATCATAATTTCTATGGCAAAATGAACCCCCTCATTTTGTTCCTTTGCAAATTAAATGTTTTAAGTGTTACCACTTTATTCCAATCAAGATGGCTTCAGGTGTGCCATACTTTTGTCATAAGTAAGACTGTTAGCGCTCTAGTTGTTCTTTAGAACACTCTGGGACATTCTGTCATTGGGCTATACTTGGGCTACATCTGGGTGATATTTGTGCTACATTTGGGCACTTTTGTCTCTGGTGGCCATCTTGGGCGACTTATTTGTTATGAAGTTTCCTAATTTCCTCATTTACTACAGTCTCCTCAGTAGGAATACTTTCAGGTTTTTTAATTTGATTTCATCAAGAAGGCATTCAGATGTGTCACACATTTGCCATAAATTCAGAATGTTAGCACTCTAGTTGCTCATTAGATCACTGTAGTAAAGGTAATGCTTACCAGGGAAGTCTGCTGCTGGTATTGAAAGTGCATGTTTCAGTCTGCATGTCAGAATTTTTTAATGAAATAGAAGAGGATTTGAGAAGTCACTCAAAATGTGCCCTAATTTTTCTTTCTGCAGCACTAATCATACTTTCTATGGCAAAATGAACCCCCTCATTTTGTTCGTTTGTAAATTAAATGTTTTAAGAGTTACCACTTTATTCCAATCAAGATGGCTTCAGGTGTGCCATACGTTTATCATAAGTAGGACTGTTAGCGCTCTAGTTGTCCTTTGGAACACTCTGGGAAGCTGCAGTAGAACACAAAGGAATCAACTGACTCTCTGCCCTTGTTGGATGTACATGTTTTACTGAGAATGTCAGACTTCATTCTCACATGACTGAGAAAGATAATGTGAATTTACAGAAAATATGCTCTCAGTTTAGCTTATAGATCACCTTCCAAACCTCTGTGGGAAAAGCATGAGAAAAAAGTTTTCTCTCAAGCATGATTCATGATATCCAACCCGAGGCTTTTTCACATGGTAGAATCAACTTAGAAGATACCACAATTGCTAAAATGAGTATGGTACCATCAACAAATGATTTATAATGTAACTAAAGTCTTAAAACCTTCTATTAACTGCAATGCTTTTTAATGAGGTGCTATCATGTATATTGGTCCCAAGATGGCTGCCAACACTTCTTGGATGAAGTGCTGACAGCCAATCAGATCTCACGATGAGATGTGTGGTTATGCTCCGCCAAGATATATATATGTGATTTTACTGTTGATTTTCTCAGGAACTACTGAACGGATTTACACCATTTAAGCAAAAGGCACGAGTCTGAACTGAGGACTACCTTTCTTCCAAATTTGGTGTAGTTCCGTTCAGCAGTTCGGGCTGTAGCTGCGGCTAAAGGTCCTATGGGAAATTGCATGGTGAAAACACGTTTTGGGACCCCCTTTTTTCTCGGCCCCCACTACACCAATCATCCTGAGACTTTCAGGATAGAAGCGGACCGGAGCTGGCCAAAGTTTTGAAAATTTCGCGAAGATTCGTCAATCGGTGCCAAAGTTATTGGGAATAGAATGTTGCGGATTTCATATGGAAAATAGGTCCTAACTATAACTACCTACTGGCGACCGCCAGTAGGTAATATAGATATATATATTAAATCTTGATTGGAGCCTTTTTTCACATTTAACTTTAAAGCACCATTTTGTGAGATTACCAGCTAATACATGCTTTATATTTTCCTGTCTAGCACAAATTTAATGCAGACAGGAAAGAACCAGCTCCATTATTTTGGGAATGTTGGTATTTTCTGTAATAGCTTGCAAAACAATTCTATTCTACCAGAGTGATCCATCTCATAACATAGTTGATCAATGGGGACAGGTTCCCTTTCTCGAATGGAGATCGAGTATTTTCCAAGTAGATGAGAAGTATATAGCTTGCAATCAGGAGGTAGCCAACAGTGAATCAGATTTGGTGCATTGGACCACTCCCAAAACTCCTCTAATACAATTTGATGAGGCATTCCATGCACCAATCAGCATCTCCTGTACCTATGAGTTGGAGCTGGATGCTACCCTAAGTATTTTGTCCATATTCACCGAAGAGATAAAAAGTCCTTTTCGGGATATCAGATGGAACACATGTGGGTCTCCTATTTAATGGATGCATTTGCTAAAAGGCCAACTGTCACCGACACCTTTCAATGCTGGCTCAGTCTTTTTATCTCCCTATATCAGACAGCAAACACAATGATCTTTACATCAGGTCCAAATAAACTGTCCAGTTCAGAAAGCTCAGAGTTGTTGACCAAATTTACATTCCAAAAAGAGGATTTTGCAAAAACCTTCAGATCAATCAGGTGCAATGGGCACCTGGTCCAAACGGAATACCACAGGCAATTTTTAAGTAGAACCCACAATTCTGGCGAGATAAGTTTACAACCCTATTCAACCACACCTTCACTTCAGCCACAGTCTTTAATGCCTGCCGTGGCTTCATCTTAAAAACCATAGGGCAGATTTACAAGCCCCTTGCGCCACTTTTGCATCATTTTTAACATGGGAAAAATGACGCAAAAGTGGCGCAGGGGGCTTGTTAATCCGTCCCCATATTTAAAGGAGGCGACAAATCCAAACTGGGAAACTATTGTCTGAAAGCCCTATTGGACGCTGAGGCCATATATTCTGCATCTGCCCTCTTCATTGAACTAAGCACATGGGCCCGCACAAAAAGCATTGCCCCTAAACAAAACATGCTTTATGAACGGGTCTAGGATGGTAACGAACATCATGGCACTTACCTGTATCATTGATACATTGAAATAGACAAAGCACCCACGGCATCTATGTTTTGTAGACGTCAAATCAGCTTTCAATGGTGCTGACCGTGGGAAACTTTGGTAAAAATTCAGTAGGTGAGGCATTCCCCAAGCTCCATTTGAGAGGGATACTACTGCTGTACACGAACACTTGGATCCAAATAGAAATATGTAACAGAACTTTGATCTCCAGGAAAAGAAGGAGCTCAAAAGGGCCTCAAACAGGGTTGTGTTCTTGCACCGTCTCTCTTCTATTTGTTATAAGCAGACCTAAGAAAGTCACCAGACCAATCGAGTGACTTTGTTAGATCCGTTTGTTAGATCAGACTTTAATCTCAATTAATGGACATCCCACCCATCTAGGTTCAGTGGTATAAAGCTACCAACTGTAAGCAGATGATGTGCTCCTCTGTAGTCAAACAAAGGTAGGTCTGCAGAATCTGATAGACGCACACTTGAAATACTCCCAAGAAATCAACATTAACAGGACTAAAGTTATGAAAATATCGGCTACAGTAGTCATAAAATAATTGGTTTTTACAAGGGCTACCTTTAGGGAATATAGAAGTCTATAAATACCTGGGGGTCCTTGTCCACAGCAAAGGACCTTTTCTTCCACAAAAGTACAAGTTTGTCAGGAAGGGTAATACCCTTAAAGCAGCATTTTGCACTTTATATACAAACCTAAATGGCCCTACCTTAACACTAATGTTGACTATCATGGCTTCGAAACTTGTGCCAAACGTCACCTATGGTAGAGAAGCGATACGTGGTTGGCACATAGACCTGCTCAAAGGTTTGATAATGAAATGATACAGGCAAGCTTTTAAGATCCCAAGGATGGCAGCTCCGGCTCAGATCCGTTTAGAATTTAGTCTTATAAAGCAAGTCATCACCAGGCAGTGTGCCTTCATAAAGTGCTGTTAAAGACAACAGTGCTCTGAAGAGAGCGCCATCAACAAAATACTGTGGTCTATAATTGCAAATCCCCACAGAACATTTTTAATTCCTATCCGAAAAGTTGAATTAGCAGTTTGCAAATTCAGTCCTTATGGGATTTTTCTTTAACTTATATATAGGGGTGGACCAAACTCACAGAGCTTCACTCAGCAGAATTCTGTGGATTTACCTAAAAACTCTGTGAGATTCAGTGGAGTTCTGCGAGCAGTGGAGTTTGGTACGTTGCGCTGCTCACGCTAATTTATAGCACTGGGAGATTGTCCCGTGCTATAAAATCAGTGCGAACTGCACCACAGGGTGCACCAGAGGGCGCTGCTTCTTTCTCAACGTGAGCAGCAGCTTTCTCACAGCAAATGGTAGTGACCTGCCACGACCGCCTGCATTGAGAAATATTGCTGGGAGGCATTCAAGGGCCCAATTTCTTTGCTCGCACTTGCCAACATGAAGCTGGCAAGCCGTGTGCGAGAAAAAACGTTTTCTGAAACTCTGCGCTCCAAGCAGAGCACGGAGTGGGCAAAACTTGGTGAACTCCACCAGGGGAGCAGAGTTCGCCACCCACCCCTACTTATATGGCTTTTAAAAAATTAATAAATTACTCAATGAGGTCAAAATCTCTTTTTGATGACAAGGCGGCTCTGACGAAAGATCAAGCGCTTAGCTGATGATCAACATCTATAAAAACTCTGAAACCTGCATCCTATTTTGGAGCCCCCTTTCCTGTCTTTATAAAAAAGAAATTACTGGACCTCAGGTTAGGGTCTTTCCCAATACTTGTAGGCCAAACACCTTGGATGGTAAGCCTGGGAACAGCTTGTAGGTTGTGTAAAACCTACAAATAGGATATAACCTACCTAGTTTGCCTTTTCCCTGAGTATATAACAGGTAAGAAGTGAGCTGTTGAAAAATACCTTTAAGGACAGAGGTATATGTACCTGCAGGCAAGCAACTATTGGTTGTTTAACACCAGAGTGCACTATGTTGAACTGCCAATTTAAATAATGTATCTACAGGTTCCAATCGCTCAGTGATATCGGTCACCGGGATTGCTAGGACCAAACAATGTTACCTGTTTTCTAATGTTTTTATGACAATTTTGATTTTTGGAAATCATTTTTATAATGCTCATATTGTACATGAAATGCTCAATAATTGCAATTTTTTTAAGCAATCTGATGCACTAAACTTAACTTTACTTGACATCAGAAGGTTTTGGTGGCTCAGAATAAAACTTCCCAGAGCCAACGTGAACCAATTTGAGCCCAAATGACCAATCAGTGGCATGTGTACCTAAAGCAATAGCCCTTGACTTACATGTTTGGCTTGCCTGAGAAACAGAGCACCTACAAGTGCCTTTTACTGCAGTAAATTCATGAGCCATGATGAGAGTTTACACCAGGTTCATTGTCAATTTTAGTGACCAAATTCACTTTTAACTGAACGTAGTTCTCACAATAGATGTTTTTGCCTCAAATGGGGCTGGGGGATATTCTCTGTAGTAACCCAATTAAAATGTCAACCTTCTATAATGGAGATGCCTTCTCCTAGAGGTGCTCAGACTAGGGTTCGGACAAGGGCAATATCTACCGAGAGAGAAACCATAACCTAGTGAAACACTAACAAACACACGTGATTGTTATAATAATCTGAAGAAATATCACTCACTCCGGATTCCAGCAAGACTTAAATGAAATCTGTGAAAAAATTGTCCGGAGGACTTCTTTCCCAAAGTAAACTTCACAAAGCTGATTAATGTACACTGTGACCTCCACATTATGCAGATATTTTACTACATATTTGTTAATTCTTAGCATGCATCTGTGGTAAATAAAATAAATATTACCGGACTGAATTTCATACGGAATCTTAAAATAAAGTAAAATAGCTCAAAATAACAAGAGGCAGAATCCGTGGTATAAGAGGTTTTCTAATGGGCTTTATTCCATTCAAAATGGCCGACTCGAGTCGCGGCCTTCAGGTTCCGTCACCACGAGGGTTCAGGAAGTGAAGTACAATAATTTATTGATAGACATGTATTTTTATAATAAGTACATTACAATGAAACGAATGTAGAAGGCGTAACATTTGATAAGAAAAATGACGTGACAGTGACATAATCGAAACTAGGCGTAATAAGGAATAAAAGAAACATGATTGGTTAGAATTATCAGACATAGGTGGATCTATAAGATAATACTTGGCATAGATGCGCGCGCGGCAGTATGACGTGTAATTGACGTGCAACTAGGGGGTGAAGGGGACTTGACATTTAGCTCTACATGTGGAGACGAGAAGTCTGGGGGTCAAGTCAACCTAATCCCAAATCATATCTAACATCCTATGTTTAAAGAACTATGTTATCCACAAGGAAGAGACTCTCGGACAGAATCTATTCTATACTGACTGTGTGTGCGTGTACAAGCGTCTAAGCGTCTATATGAGATGCGAGGGGCAGAAAACTTTCCATGGCAGCAGGGCTATGAATCACTTGCAGGAGGACGGAAAGGCTGAGTCCCTTGCTTGTGAGCTAAAGGAAATGTTTACCTAAATCACTGGACAGGAATGCATCGGCTGAAGAGCAAAATAGATAATTCGAAGGTGAAATACAACTTCTTGGCAGACAGGCGAAAACTGGCCGAGGCAGGCACCGTTAGCTGCACAGGGAGTAGGACAAAGTTCATGGATACAGATGCGAGCTCAAGCTGAAGCTGTCAGAGACAGAGAGCAGGGAAAGGCTTGAGGACAGAATCGGGCCTACTTGCCTGAACTGTAAAAATGAAGTAACTTAGCCATATAAAGTCGGTGGCCTTTCATACTTAGGAATCGAATATCCAGCCCATTGATGGCGGATCTGACAGAGAACATGTTGATGGTAGACACACATATGTTTGCGTCTTAGAAACTGGAACTGGAGGGAACATACATGTACTTGTAACATGCATATAGAACCGTTGGGGTCCAAGATAGGGGACATAACTGATCAGGAAAATCCACATTTCCACATTCCCTCCTTGTCCCCTTCTTGCCCTTCACGAGACATCAATCTTCATCATTCCATTGATTTGCTCATGGAGCATCATTTCTTCTTCCTTCCGGCATTTTGAACGAGAACTGTGATATGGAATGCATGATGTGGCACACAGACCACAAATCGCTGGTCCACATTGTAGGCATAAACAACAACTGAAGAGCATAAGAAGGCCAATACCTAGGAAGGATAAAACTCTCCATCCCCAGGCTGATATCACACTCCAAAACCACCCGGACCACGTCCAAGTGCCTGGATTCTCGTGTATCTGGCTTACAATCTTATGAAGGCGTGTTATAGCTTTATATACGGATGGCGAATTTTCTGGTATGAATATGCAGCAGCTGGATCCGATGACCCTGCAAGCTCCGCCCCTATCGGCCAGGATGACGTCAAGGACAAGACGATTCTGGAGAACAACAATTCTCATCACTGATTGTTCCTCTGTCAGATTGCCTAGGGCGGCTATAGTCTCGTTTACTACAGCTTCAAGAGTCTTGGTGAGTCTGCGTATCAGCTTACTATTTGATATTGTACCTATATAGGGAAAGATACCTTTATTGAAATCTACATACTTGTCCCATGCTGTCTCAGTATAATCGACAACTGGGAGATCTCTTTGCTCTCTATTGTGTACTAAATGAACATTTCGATAATAATCAGGGGGAGCTAGGAAAACAGGTGGCAAAAGGAATGCGATGTAACAGGTACCATCCCAATCTAGAGGCAGACGCATATATGCCGTCTGGCCACATATGAAGTAAGAATGGCGAGAAGCTCTAAATGAAGATTTACCTTGATCACTATATTCTACTGTAGTAACGCATTGGCTATGGCCCATATGTATGGAACCAACTTTTCTTACACATAATTCACCCTTAACTGGAAATACTGACATAGTGGGCAAAATTAGTTCAACTTCGGATTTGACATTCAGAATCATAAGATTAGGCGTAAAATTACCTAATTTATACACTTCATTTTCTAAATCAGTTCCTGTTCTACTGGGGTGACCCTCCTTATTAGGGTGACAGACTTTGAATAAAACTAGATTCAGATTTCCCCATATCCAATGTTGTTGATAAACTGCTGTGTCTGGGTCTATGGAATTTAATAAACTAAACCATGCTCCACAGGAGCCATTGTGTGTGAACGGATGTGGAAAGAAAGGCAGAACTCCTTTGTTATTCTGATAGGGAGGGAGTCGGCCACACACCCAACAATTGG
Organism: Triturus cristatus; assembly: GCF_964204655.1. Classification (NCBI taxonomy): domain Eukaryota; kingdom Metazoa; phylum Chordata; class Amphibia; order Caudata; family Salamandridae; genus Triturus; species Triturus cristatus. The sequence continues at coordinate 534,936,166 of NC_140594.1, read as the reverse complement.
TGGCATTACTAGTCTGATGGGAATGATGTAACATACTAATGAATGTGTTATTGCGCAGCGCAAGTCTATAAGATAATTCATGTGGCGGTAGGTCACTAAAAGAATGTTCATCAGTTATATTGAAAACACGTTTAGAAACAGGATAATACATATGCAACAATATACTTGCAGTAACTATTAAAAAACTCAAGGAAGACAAAATTAATAAAGTCACAATACAGTGGTTACGCAGTAATTTACAATAAGCATGTCGTTTCATTATGATTCTGGACTCTACGTGATTCAGACCTAAGGGGTACATGTCGGGACAGATTCAACCGCTTCACCTTGGAGAGGACTTAAACAATCAAATCGTCCGACAGTTTAGATCTGGACCTGAGTTTCTGTTTATAGAGTTCGGTGCTACTGGCCTCAGCCAAAGGTAGCTTTGAGTCAATGGGGGAAGACACACGGGCAGTACTGTCTGTGTCAGGAGGAAGTCCATGAAATTTTTTGACGTGACTTGAATGAATCCACCCTTTGCGTCCCTCGATCTTCACAGCTGTTCTTGTGGTCAACAGGACCAACTTGGGTGCTTTCCACCTGGGCTCCAATTGACTTTTCCTGTCGAAATTTCTCACAAAGACAAGATTACCCGGAACAACGTCATGGGGTTTCGCCTCAGTGTTGTCGGGAAAAGCTGCAGCTACCTGTGAACGAGAAGATTGTAGTGCAGACATCAAGGAAGCCAGGTAATCTGTCAGCATATTACAGTCAACATCAGTTATTTTACGTGGTATAGGCGTCCCCCACATATTCGGCGGTCTACCGAAGATCACCTCATACGGGGATAGCCCTGTTCTAGAGTGTGCTACCATTCTCATGTAAAAGAGTGCAACTGGTAATGCTACTATCCAGTCGACACCTTTCTCTCTACATATTTTGGACAGTCTGATTTTCAGTGTCTGGTTATGTCTTTCTACGAGACCTGCTGCCTCGGGATGTCGGACACAGTGGAATTTCCACTGATATCCCAACAAGAGTGAGACATGTTTCATTAATTCGGATGAGAAAGGCTGACCGTTATCTGAATATACAACACGTGGTAAACCGTACCGTGGGAAGAATTCTCGAACTAGCTGCTTGGCAGTAGTCGGGGCAGTGTAATCTGATACGGGATACGCCTCTGTCCAACGGGAGAGAGCGCAGACAACTACGAGAACATATTTGAATCCTCGACAACGTTCCATCTGAATATAATCCATCTGGAGGACTTCAAAAGGATGGTCAGGAGGCTGAAATCCACCCTGCTCTACGGGAACACTCTTTCCTGGATTAGACTGACAACATATCATACAGGTACGAACTTTTTGTTTAGCTGCTGCTCGTAAATGTTTGTTGAACCAAATGTGCTGAATGCTGTCTAGCATAGCCTTCTCTCCTAAATGTGCTGGACTGTGAACTGTAGCTATAATGGCTTGAACCATGGAATCAGGGAGAAACCATACAGATTTCTCCTTCGTCATCCATCCTTGATCTGTCTGGATCCCTCCTAGTTCAGTCCACTTCTTTATTTCTTCTGCTGTGGCATGTGTCTGTATGTCAATTACATCAAGTGCGGGATCCTTAATTGTCATACACTGTGTTGGTGTCTGAACTATTGGCTTTGTCATGTCTAATGTGCGATTCTGAGCAGTCTGTTTAGCTGTTCTGTCAGCTAAATCATTGCCTTGAGAAATGGTATCAGTAACCTTCGTGTGTGCTTTACATTTCATAATCGATATAGCAGTGGGTAGATGTATTGCGTCTAACAAGGCATGAATGAGGGGCCCGTGCTGAATGTGGGCACCATGGGACGTTAGATAACCTCTCTCTCGCCACAGCACGCCGAAGTCGTGTACAACTCCGAATGCATAACGTGAGTCAGTGTATACATTAACTTTCTTATTTGTGGCTTGAATACAGGCTTGCGTTAGAGCAATAAGTTCTGCTGCTTGGGCTGACAGAGTATCTATACAATGTGTCTCAATAACTTCAGTGTCTGTTGTGACTGCATACGCGGCCACTAAATCTCCTGTACTTGCTCTCATGCATGATCCGTCTACATACAACGTCAGGTCTGGATCTAACAATGGAACGTCTGTCAAGTCTTGTCTAGGTTTCGTCTTTATTTCAATGATTTCAACACAATCATGAGCTAGTGGGTCTGTTCCAATTACAGGTAATAGTGTAGCAGGATTCAATGTATTACACCGTCGGATCTCTATGTGTGGTTGAAACAATGTCAGTTCATAACCGGTAAGTCTTGCTATGGTCAAGTGTTGTGTTTGTGTTCGGTTCACAAGAACCTCTACTGCATGTGGTACTTGTACTGTCAATGGGTGTCCTAATACTATGGCATCGCTTTGTCTGATTGCTAAAGCTGTCGCTGCCACTGATTTCAGGCATGCAGGCAAAGCCTGAGCTACGGGATCTAATGTACTGGAAAAATAAGCACATGGCTTGCGTGATCCTGCTTGATCCTGAGTGAGTACTGACAAGGCAGTACCTTCGCGTTCTGTAACAAAGAGTGTAAAATGTTTGCTATAACATGGTGTTGCTAAAACAGGTGCTTGACATAAAGCTTTCTTCAGGCTTTCAAAAGCTTGTGTATGTTCCTGAGTCCAAGGGAGAACAGTCGATGTGGCTGCCTCCTGTGTGGTTAACTGAATGAGTGGTTTTGCTAGAAATGCGTACTGAGGGATCCACTGCCTACAATATGAAGTGAGGCCTATGAAAGCTCGCACCTCCTTTTGTGTCTGGGGTATTGACATGTTAGCAATTAACTGGATGCGATCTGGTGTAAGCTGCCTTCCCTCCTTGGACAGCGAGTGACCAAGATAAATAACTCGCTGAACACAGAATTGCAGCTTAGAAGGGGACACCTTGTGCCCCTTGTCGGCTAGGAAATGTAAAACTGTCAGAGAAGCTTTTTCACATTCTGGCTCGCTTCTCGCGGTGATCAGCAGATCATCGACATATTGAAGCAGTGCAGTATTGACTGGCATGTGGATACTGTCAAGTTCTCGTTTCAGTGCTTGGCTGTAGATGCTGGGGCTTTCTGTAAATCCTTGAGGAGCGCGTGAGAATTTAAAGCTGCGCCCATTTAAACTGAATCCGAACAAGTATTGGCTTTCCGGATCTATTGGGACGCTGAAAAAGGCATTCTTGAGATCAATTACAGTAAAAAATGTTGCTTCGGAATCAATTGCTGTCAACAATGATGATATATCAGGGACCACAGGGAATTGTGGTACAATACACTTGTTTAGTTCACGCAAATCAATAACCAATCGGTACACTGGTGGAGCAGTAGGATCAGTTCGTTTAAGAATCGGAATTATCGGTGAATTACATACATTGGAGTCTGTTTCTACAACTACTCCCTGGGCAATTAGCTCATCAATGATTTTCAGCAAAGCCACTACAGCATCATGCGGTAACTTGTATTGTCGCATTCGTGGTAGTACCACTCCTGCTTTCAATGTAACTCGATAGGGTGTAATGTTCATGCAGCCAACATCCGTAGGGCCTTGTGCCCATAGATGTACTGGTAAAGTCTGTAGTCGGGGATCCATGTCTCTAGACACATAGTGACCTTTAAAATCACGCAAAAACAACCTTACTCCTTCCGGAGAACAACATATTATGGCTCCTAGTGCTTTCAGAGTTTTAATTCCTAACAGATTTTCTGGGCATGATTTAGTAAGCAATAAATCTGTAGTTCGTGTCAAAGGTCCTATCGTAAGTGGTAGAGGCTGTGATACTTCATTAACAATAGGTTTTCCTGAAAAACCAAGGGAAACATTTTGAGAGCCTGAGAGGGGTGCCCCTGGAACTTCACTACGTTTTATGGTTGTTCGACTTGCCCCTGTATCGAGTAAGAATTTTCTATCTTGACCTAATAATTCACTATGTACATAAGGTCCTTCTTGATCTACAGGAATCTCGATAAGCGGTAAGTCAACTTCCCTCTCTAGGCTGGTTCATGCGTAACGCTGATACTCAGGGTATTCATACTGTGCAGTCTGATACATTTGTCGTGTTGTGGTTTGTGTGGCAGTAGCAGGCAACGGTGGTGCAGCTGGCACAAACTGTATGGGTTGCTGTGAGGCTGGCATAGACTGTTGCTGAACTGGCATGGACTGTCCATGCTGCATAGCTCCTTGTTCATTCTGATCTTGTCTAACTAATCGTGGTCTCTCTTTTGCAATACCTGTAGCTATATTTCGTTTCAGGACTTGACAATCATGTACATAATGGCCTAGTTGTTTACAGTAATTGCAGGTTCTTTTTACAGGAACTGCAGAATCACCAGAATGTGTCACACCCTTTTTGTGACCATCTGCTGGTACTGTCTGAGAAACTAGCATTTTCATTTTTGTATCCTTCATGCGTCTATGCTCGTGTTCTTGTTCATCCCTAATTCTATTGTGATGATACTGTAACATTTGTAGCATTTGCGACGGAGTGTTACTTTGCCAGGTACTCTCGAATTTCAATATTCTATTCTTCACTGGAGGCAGTGCATTTTCCACTAATTTTGTCACAAATAGATGTGGATATGAGTCACTACTTGCTTTTATACCACTATTTATACCAAAACATTTTTCAAATCGGGCATAATAATCGCTTGTGTCTTCATCTTGCTTTTGTTTACAGGCTGTGATTGCACCCCAATCTTCCTTTTTTGTAGTTAATAAACGTGGCAGTACCTGTACTAGTAAACCTGGTAATAGTTTAACTTTATCCCCGAGCCCTGAACCTGCAGCTCGGCCCCTTTCTTCCTCTGCTAATGCTGTCCAGTCTATCTTTTGGTCTCCCACTTCCCACTCTTTTTCTTTCAGTTTTTCATATATGCCAGCAGGCAAAAGCACCTTTAATATCGTCATAATATCAGGAAAGGTGTACTCTCCCATCAGTAACATGTCTTTAATTTCTCGGTGGAAACCCGCTGGGTCTTTGTCATGACTAGGTACTACTTTCTTCATTTCTAATAATTCCATTTTTGATATGGGTGTGTAAACAAATACACGGTGAAACTCATTGTCTTCGCCTTTTATTGGGTGCACTTCCCGTAAAGGATTTTGTCTATCCATGTAGTACGGTGCTCTTTCTCTGGGAGGCAGGGAGAGAGAATCTGGATTTACAAAAAGGACGTACTGTTTACGTGACACTAATATCTCTTTAATTAACTTGTTACTAGAACCTCTCCATCTGTTCGTGAGTAGTTCCGTTAATATATCAGGTAAAGGACCAGGGTCAGCATGTTGGCTCTTATATAATATGAGGAGTTGCTGAATCATATAGATTCCAGCTAAACGTTGTTCATCTGTACTGAGGTTGAGAAACGTGTGTGCTACGGTCTCATCACCGTATTTTTCAGGACTGTCAATCCAGTGAACGGCTGATCTGGCTAATTCTTGCTCATCCATGGAATCGAGGAGGTGGTAACCCCTTCGTTCTCGTAGTATTTTATCTGCGGCTTGTCTGATACGTAATGATGCCAGGACCATTTCGTCCTCTTTACCAACCACTGGGTCATATCTACAATTTACAAGGAGTTCCTTAAGCGTACGTTCATTTACGAATTTTGGTGTACGTGAATGTGTTGACTCTTGAAAGACAAGTTTATTTATTCTAGGTGGTGTAAAAGTACTGCTAGCACCTCCCGTGGCCCTATCTGGGGCGTCGGGTGTGAATGGGTTCGTCGAACGTGACACCGCAACTATGGGTGTCGATACCTCTGTAGAGTCGACTGCGGAGACAGATGCGGAAACAGATGTGCTTGCCGATGCTTGTGTCGGAACTTGCTGTTGCACGGGGACAGATACCTGATCCTGACGTTGAACCCCTCCGCCAGACGGTCTATGTGGTGTGGCGTTAGCATACTCGGGAGCTGCATCGTCTAGATATGAGGAAAGAAAAACATCTTCTGCGGTTCTGGGATGCCCCTTTGGATGTACCTTAATTGGAAATAATGGGGGTGGCAAGTCTTTTGGCACCTCCGTAACAGCCTTAGGCAGTCCTTCGGCTAGAAGGGGATACATACCATTCATAAGAGCATTCCTTTGCCTATTTACTTGTTCTGATTTCACTCGGATACCTTCCTCAATTAATAGATTTTCTTGAACTTTATTTGAACTTTCTTTACTCCTCTCTTCTTGTCTACGTGCTTTTTCTGTTCGTCTATGAGATTCTTTACGCCATAACTCAACAGCGTCTTTCTGTGACTGTCTGACCTTTCTTTTCCATAACTCTTCCTCCACTTTCATGATGCACTCTGCATCCCAGGTTCCCGCTATGGGCCACCTTTGACTTTCCGGTAATCCTTTGGTATAATCTACCCATAGATCAAGAAACAATATGGCATCTAAGCCATGCTTATGGTACATGAAATGTCCTGGAGTGTCTCTAGGAGGAATAGGAACTGCTTCTTCAAGCACCCCTTTTCTGGTAGTAATCTGTCTTAACTTCGAGAAGAGCGGCATATTGACAACTGATCTGATACTTACTCTTGAACTTACTTAATACGAGAAACACAATAATGAACAGTGAACAATGAACAGTCATTCATACCACAATATGCAAGACATTTCTGAATACTTTAAACATTAAACATTAAACATTATAACAATGATCGACAATGATGACAGTCTGCTTAACTAATCACCACGCTGAATTCTTGACAATAACTGAATACTTCGGAATACTTGATATACTGCTAAACAGTACATATACACTGCTAAACAGTGCAGACCGGATTTGTGTACCCAAATCCGTCTTGACCGGCACAACCTATGTGCACGTCAACACGCCTCCCCGGCGATGGTACTCACCGAGTAGCTCCTTGAAACGGAAGGCCTCAGAGAATGGGCGGGACTCGATAACTGCGGACATCGGACCCTCTGGACGTCGGGATTTCGGAAAACCTGGTGGGCCTCTGTATACCTCGGATCTTGCTCTCTCAGCTAGGCTCTGGTCGGGATACTTCGCACTTCTCACCGCCTCGTCTGGGTTGATCGCAGCCTCAGTCGCCCCCGCTTGACCGGAGGGAGCTTACAGGAAATCCTGCTGGTACGCGTTTATGGTCCGTCCAGCTGTGGCAGGAGACCGGGCCTGCAACGCACCGCCGGCGCGTGAGATGAGAAAGTGTCCCTATTCGGGCGCCATTATGTGGTAAATAAAATAAATATTACCGGACTGAATTTCATACGGAATCTTAAAATAAAGTAAAATAGCTCAAAATAACAAGAGGCAGAATCCGTGGTATAAGAGGTTTTCTAATGGGCTTTATTCCATTCAAAATGGCCGACTCGAGTCGCGGCCTTCAGGTTCCGTCACCACGAGGGTTCAGGAAGTGAAGTACAATAATTTATTGATAGACATGTATTTTTATAATAAGTACATTACAATGAAACGAATGTAGAAGGCGTAACATTTGATAAGAAAAATGACGTGACAGTGACATAATCGAAACTAGGCGTAATAAGGAATAAAAGAAACATGATTGGTTAGAATTATCAGACATAGGTGGATCTATAAGATAATACTTGGCATAGATGCGCGCGCGGCAGTATGACGTGTAATTGACGTGCAACTAGGGGGTGAAGGGGACTTGACATTTAGCTCTACATGTGGAGACGAGAAGTCTGGGGGTCAAGTCAACCTAATCCCAAATCATATCTAACATCCTATGTTTAAAGAACTATGTTATCCACAAGGAAGAGACTCTCGGACAGAATCTATTCTATACTGACTGTGTGTGCGTGTACAAGCGTCTAAGCGTCTATATGAGATGCGAGGGGCAGAAAACTTTCCATGGCAGCAGGGCTATGAATCACTTGCAGGAGGACGGAAAGGCTGAGTCCCTTGCTTGTGAGCTAAAGGAAATGTTTACCTAAATCACTGGACAGGAATGCATCGGCTGAAGAGCAAAATAGATAATTCGAAGGTGAAATACAACTTCTTGGCAGACAGGCGAAAACTGGCCGAGGCAGGCACCGTTAGCTGCACAGGGAGTAGGACAAAGTTCATGGATACAGATGCGAGCTCAAGCTGAAGCTGTCAGAGACAGAGAGCAGGGAAAGGCTTGAGGACAGAATCGGGCCTACTTGCCTGAACTGTAAAAATGAAGTAACTTAGCCATATAAAGTCGGTGGCCTTTCATACTTAGGAATCGAATATCCAGCCCATTGATGGCGGATCTGACAGAGAACATGTTGATGGTAGACACACATATGTTTGCGTCTTAGAAACTGGAACTGGAGGGAACATACATGTACTTGTAACATGCATATAGAACCGTTGGGGTCCAAGATAGGGGACATAACTGATCAGGAAAATCCACATTTCCACACATCAGTGCCTCGTATTGAATTAACCTGAAAGAGAAGAAACACTAGGGGAGCCAGGGTGGTCAAAGGCATTATTGGATCAAATGTTAGGTTTCTACTAGAGGTCCTGCGGGTGTCCATTAGTACCGCCTCAATGTTAGGATATTAAAGAATTAGGAACAGAGCTAATAGCCTTGAATTTTTCCTCCTGCTGAAGGTGGAAAAACAAGGGTAAATAAACTGATCATCCTTTTGTTCTGAGCATGCTAGATTAAAGAGAGGACGTGGCTTCAAAATATAAATTTTCATATTCAATTTCAAATGTCTATGAATTTTGTTTGTTTTTAATGTCCGAAATAAATGTGTCAATGATGGGAGATGAAGGTTATAGTCATTATCAAGGCTCTAAATGTATGTTCTTGACAAAATCACCCTAAAATTGATTGGTATTACCAGACACTTCTGCGTGGAGTTTTAGAAAATTGGGTTACTGGTTGAGGGGGTGAAACCCTACTCAAGCAGCAACCACAGTTCTGGTCAGGGTGAAACAAAAGGAAACCCCAAAATTAACCTGGGCTCAACCCTCTGGTGCTTGCCACAAAAGCAGTTAGGCTTAAATTAGAGGTAATGTGTAAAACATTTATACCACACACAAACAGAAATAGAGTGAAAACACACATAAGAAAAATCCCATTTCAACTTTGAAAAATAGAATAAATGTTATAAATTATTTGACACCAAAATGACAAATATTCATTTTGCAGAAACAGAGGTATGCAGTTTTAAAGGTTTTATGTAGTTATAGCACCTAAAAGCATAAAGAACACCTTGGGGTTATCTGGTCATGCAAGACCAGCGAAACTCACAATTTCAGGTCAGCCACAATGGATACAGAGACCAGGTTAGTCCCGCTGTAAAAATTACTTTCTGAAGTCCTGCACCAAAAGTTCAGTTCATGGTGAAGGAGGTAGCAAGAAGCAAGGAGAGTGTGGTCGATTGTCGTTGCTGTAGTGCATGGAGCAGACAGGATGTCACAGTGGGTCATTGATGTAGTGCAAAGATCATTGCTGGAGTTTCGCATTGGCGATCACAGAGGGCTGTAGTGCAAAGGCAAGACCTCATGTTCTGGTTGTTTCTGGCAGTCACTGTAGCGTGAAGAGTTGTGTTCACTGGAGCATCGTGTTGGTGGTCAGCATGGGTGGCAAGATCTTGGTGTGAACTGACCCATTCGGTTAAGAGCCCAAAATTTCAGGATTTCTCATTTTCTTCAAGAAAGAACTCAACTGATGCCACACCAAAGGTCAAGGGCATGAGGGGCATCTCTTGGGGGTCAGGAACTCACTTCAGCAGAGGCCAGCAGGGATCAATCAGGTCCAGATGCAAGTCCAGGCAGGACCGGTGCAGCAGGTCAGCTGGGCATTTGCAAAGAGGTCTCTGGAGCTTGATGTGTCCAGAACCGGATGTCATTCAGCTGACCTTTGGAGTCACTTCAGCCTGGGATGAAGGGCGCAGGTCCAGTCTTCCTTCTCAGCAAGCATGGCAAGCCCCAAGCAGCTGTGCAACAGGGCATCCTTTTTCTGTAGTATTCAGGGGTTCCGGAGTGTACTGAAGAGTTAGGTCTGAGCATCCAATCTTTACCTTTGGTTCCAGCTTTGAAAAGTAGGAGAAGGTTCTGGAGGTTTGTACCCCAAAGGTGTTTGGAATTTCCTTTCTTTCTGCCCTGGCCTCAGCGTATCTGGGATTCCAAACAGGTGTGAAACCCTTTGAGTGTGCTGAGGCAGTCTTTGCAATGTGTCGTTGGTGACAGCTCCGTCCCCCTGTAAAGTCTGAGATGGCCCAACCACAATTCCCCCTTTGACTCACTGTCTGGGAGCAATACAAAAAGACCACTGCCAGCTACACCTAGTCATGTGACACAAGTTACAGGCTGCAGGCTCCAAATGGTGAGGACAAGAAAATGCCAACTTTCTATCAGTGTAATTTTCAGAATTTTGACTGAAAATCCAACTTTAATTTAGACACCAACATGAGATTTCTACCCGCTACCAATTGAAAGTTATCACTTACTAAATGTAATAGGGTAACCTAATTTCATCCTATGGGAGTGTCAAAACACCGACAGGTAACCACTAACCTTCAAAGCCGGATACAGCAGAAGCGATGGAGGATGCTGCCTAACCTTTTCCCCCTAAAGGGCGCGACCTGCGAGTGCACAAGTATCACTCCACAGACAACACCGTAACAGAGTAAAGGGAAAAAAGGGACAAAGGAAACAATAAAGATGCAGCTGCGAAACACTCGATGGGAAGACACTTAGAGTTGTAAGCTTCACTCCTATTCTTGTCACTCCTGTTGTCTAGCCCCGTGTTCCCTGTGGCAAAACACAAGCACAACACATGTAGGATAACCACCATAAACAAACTGACCAAGGCACAATAAGACTATTTGTTTGCACTTACATTAAGGCTTGCCACACTCACTCTACTGTACAGAATGCAAAATCCAAAAATAAAGCATCAAAATAAGCAAGGTCTCCGTCAAGGGTAATACAGCTTCTCATGCAATGAAAAATAGAACAATGTACTTAGCTGTGGAGATCCTCTTTAGTAATGTAGCACTTAAGTTTAAGGCACTGGTAAATGCAATGAAGAGGGTGAGGCGTGCCTTTCCTGCGTGCCTGTCAGATAAACAAAAATTGAAGTATGGCGCTTCCTTCAGAGCTGCAGGCTGAGGTTATATCCATCTCAGATGAAAAAACAGACAGGGAAATCCGAGCCTCTCAGCGGCTCATTGGTGGTGTTATAGCGCTCCCCTCTGGTTCTTTAATTAAGCCCCTTGAACGAGAACTTTATCGCGAGCTGAGTTGAGGCTCATGGAGTCTATTCAGCATTTTTGGTGAAGGCAGGAGATTGACGTCACGCTCCAGCGCGTTTTCCTTGGCAGGTGAGGCGAGCCCAGAGACTGCACAGAGACGCGCTGCAGCGCGTTGTGGAGCACACCCAGAGAGCCTGGTAACGGCTTGTAGACGCGCTCCAGCGCGTTGTGCACCCATGGACAGGCGAGCCCAGTGGCGGCTTGGAGATGCGCATCAGCGCGTCTTGCGCTGCAGACAGGAGAGCCCAACAACCGGCTCAATGGGGAACTACGGGAATGTTAGAAGGAGCAAGTCTTCTCTTCCCCGATCAGAGGAAACACGGCTTCTTCCTCCCAACGGTCCAAGTCATGGTACTTGATTGACAAGCACCGGGCTTTCGGGAGGCGGAGCCTATATAGACCTCAGAGTGCTGATCCCACCTGACCAGTCACACAGGATTGTGGGATGTGTAGTCATTCTCCTGCGGTCTCATACATACAGTGTGTGAATGTACGAACCTCCCTCTGTCTACCTATGCCGTAATGTGACAGGGAGAGGGAGTTCTTGCAGTATTGAACAGCAAAGTTAAGAGTTTTTCACTTCCAGGAACTGTAAAACTTAAAGGTACATGCCCAATTTTCCAAATACAGCGTACCCTACCCTCTGGGCTGTGTAGGATCTACCTCTAGGGAGAATTATATGTGTTAAAAATGAAAGTTTAGGCCTGGCAAAGTATTATTTATTTTGCCAAGTTGCAATGGCATTTTAAAACTGGCCACATGGGCTTTCATGGCAGGCCTGAGACCAGTGTAAAGGGCTTAAGAGGGTGATATAATGAGTGCAGCTGGAACACTAGTAGACATTTATTTTACAGGCCCATGGTACATGCAGTACCATTTTACTAGAAACGTACATGTAAATTAAATGTGCCAATTGGGTGTAAGCTAATGTTACATGTTTAAAGGAGAGAACACAAGCACTTTGGCAACGTGCTTAGAGTACTAAAGATCAAGAAAAACAGGTTCAGAGAACAGGAGAGTTAAGGCAAAAAGTTTGGTGATGATCATGCAGAGAAGACCAAGACCAATACAAATCTACTTTTACTGTAAACGTAATACCCTTTTTTACTTCTTTAGCAGAAGGGGGCAGCACTTGCTTGCAAAGGTATGTCTGGGGTATCGATAGGAACCCCATGAACACCTCCAGAGGGCTGCTATCAGGGGGTGCACTGGGAGTGCACCATCTTTGTGTGGCACAATGTCAGTGCGCCTCGTGACAGCTTCATTGCCCTTACGCCTGCATCCATAATACAGCATGTGTGCAAAGATGAAGAGATTCTTTCATTAGCATGAGCCTCAGCCCCATGCAAATGAGGAAATGCCCTTTTCATATAGCGCTGACGCTGCCTGTGCACCAGCAATATCTGTATCACAGTAGAGGCCACACAAGCGCCTATTGCCCACTTTTGTAATACTAAAGTGCCCCGGGGGTCATGCCCGTTGCCCCTCTTGGGCACTTTTTATAATGCAGTCCCTTGTATGGCAAAAGAAGGCACACTTACAAATGCCTCACATCATGCCAGAAAAGGCATGACATGATGCAAAATACAAGCCTGCAAGTCAGGGTAAAATTAAGCAAACTATTTTTGAGTATCATAGTTATAGAATTGATAGGAAAGGCTGAATGGGGAAATTATATCATGAACCATTGAATGCTTTATGCTGAGAGGAAGGACATAGTAAAGAAAGAGGTAACACACGAGAGAACTATGTCAGTAAGAATCAGCTGTTACAATGTTTGGGGGTCATTGACAGTGCAATACAAGAGTGCTGGATAGAGTGTGAACGTGTGGGTGTGAGGCTGAGAAAGAGTGGCTGGTGGTGTGATTAAATGAAACTCCATGCGTTTTTGCAGCAGGGGCCTGTAGGATCCAAGTACAGTCCATAAAGGCAAGGACACAGATACAGGCGAGCCCCATGCCAAACAAAAGAGCAATTAAAAGAAGGCCTACAATCCTGAACATGTGAAACCCCCTGATTAGACCCCTCAATTCCTACATAGATGTGGTGTGCTGAGGCAACTGGCCCAACATGACTGTCGTAGAATGGCCTGAGACATGATAAGAGTAGAACTAGATTGGGGACGCATTTCTGAGATGCAAACATATAAAGAGTTAAAATGGACAAATGCATGGAGTGGTGGCACCTAAAGGTATTTTCTGTCTTTACCCATTAAATGCATAGCTACAATGAAGGCCATGCCAGCTAATCTGGTACCTTGACTCTATTGCCAAATCACTAGATCCATGATGAAATTATGTGGTGCCAAAATATTTTAACCAAAATATCTTCTGAAAAAAATATTCTGGCCTACAAAAATATCATCAAATTGCAGCTAATCCCAGAAACTTTACACCTAGAGGAGTAATATTTCTGTAACTTATATTCAGGATGCAATACTTTGCAGGCAATATGTTTGATAAAGATATTGTGTCCAAAAGTTCACTTGCTTCATATTTTTAACACCTCCCCGAATAAAAATGGGAGAAGGTAATTTGGCAAGGCACTCCAGCAGTTGGCATGCCTTTACAATGGAATTAAAAAGCACTGCATGAACACCCAATACAGCTGACAAGGTTAATTTTAACTACAATGGGTAATTTTTTTTTAATGTTAAGAGCGGAGTGTGCAGGTGAACCATACTTTTTGTAGACCTAGTATGTATAACTGCTTATTGGTTTTGACTTGAGTTCTCTTCATCTCATTCATCTAGCTTGTGCACGCCCCTTGACCTCGTCAGTTGCCATTCACTAGCTTGGGTCCCTCTGCCTCCACTCTGATACACTCCCTGCGCCCCTTCCCTACCTCTACTAGTTCAGCTTTGTCAAATTGCTTATTTCGGAAAATAACATTCCTTAAAAACAGACAGTTGAATATATTTTCTCCAAACATCACAATATAATAATCATGATGAAAAAGGAGATAAAAGCAGCAATCATAATAGTGTGCTATTATGTTACAAAGAACATTAATTCATATTATTATCTCAAAATCGCTAAAGATGAAAAAAGAACTGTAACAACCTTGCAATCGATGATGTGCAGGATTAAAGTGCAAATGCTTTTAAAACAATTAAAATATACTCCATAAAATCATATGAGTCAAATAGCATTATATACAATAAACAGACAAGAGGGACTGCAGGTAACATCATTGTCTACCATTTAACAATGGCACTTCATTGTACTTGTATCATATGTCTAATACTCTTGGAAGGGCCTGTAGTTTAAAGTTGTACTCGATTTATTCTCTCCCCTGCAACAAAATAACAACCTTATAGAATCAGTTTGCACATTAGAATTTTTAAACTCCTATGCTTCCTCATAAGCCCTACAATTAATAGATAACTACTCATGGTAATCACAAGGTAGGGGGTGATATCGCTTTTCAGCACCCTTAATGCTTCAGGTTATCGGCTGAAGCCTAGACAAATACGTAATCAGCATATCCATTTGCTTCTAGGCTTTGCATAAGCAGGACAGAAAAACAATATATGTGTAACGTTTTCTTTGGATACATCTGGCGCAAAGAGCAGATGCCATCATCAACAACTCTGCCTGTTTTCCATTGTGACATTAATGAGTGTCGTAACGGAACGTTATGTGCAAAGTCTTGGGGCCATATTATCAAGAATGGCGATAACATTATCGCAGGTTTAGCGGCAGGAAACTGCCGCTAAAGCGGCGATAAGGGGCTTGATAATATGCCCTTGTGAATTCCAATAAAAGCCCAGTTTTGATGTCCTTCACACCAGATCCTGGGCTTCTATTTGAATTCACAAGGTCATATTATCAAGCCCCTTATTGCTTCTTTAGCGGCTGTTTCCTGCCGCTAAACCGGCAATAATGTTATCGCCGTTCTTGATAATATGGCCCATGGCCAGCTGGGTTTGGGCAGCATCCAGGAACGCCTCACAGTAGGGTCTGGGCTTGTAGACCAAAAATTGGGCAGTTTCCCCAGAGAGGAGCTTCAGTGAAGGCTAGCAATAATGGAATCCCAGAAAACGAACTCAATTGCTTTTTTGAAGTCGAGGTTAAGGAGCGAGGATCAAACTAAAAGCTCCCAAGACCTAATTTGGAGAAGAATTATTGAAGGTGCATCAACCAAGGAAAAGTGATGTTTTTATCCGAATCCAAAAGTTCACACAGCCTTCCTACGTGTAATTGGCTCCTCTACAGTCGAAATCCTCACCCAATAAAGGGGAGGCATCAACACTGCTATATGCCCTACTCTCTTCAGTGCTACATCAAAGATCATGGGAACAAGAGGGGTACTATTTGCGAGATGTACAAGCGAACGTACAATATTATTTTCACCCTCGGTAAGAGATTCAATGTTGGCAGAGCCCTAAATTACAGCACCACATAAGGCCACAGATTGAGCTTTTAACTTATATGAATCGATGGCCGGAATTATTGCTCTTGACAACGTTGCCTGGTGCTTTTTAGATATAGCCACAGCTCTGAGCTGGAGGACTATCCTTCGCTTTTGAATATCAGAAGACCAGGATACTCTACTATCTAACATAAAACCCAGGTACTTAAATCTTAATACACATTCTAATTTCTTCTGTTGCAGACATAAGGCTCCTCTGAATGACTTATGGGGCCTGATCACCATGAATTTGCTCTTGATAGTGTTAATCGCCAGAACCCTGTTTTTACAGTAGGCATTAAAGTAATTCAACTATTGCTGCAGACCACTATGAGTTTGTGATATTAAGAGAGTGTTTTCTGTCAATAAAAGTGCAGGGAGACAGACCCCTTCTAGCTTTGGAGAATCATTGTTACATTGAAGTAGGGCCCTGATAACATCAATTACATAGAGGGAGAAGAGTGTAGGGACTAACAGACACCCATGCCTCACCTCTCTAAGTATAGGAATATGATCTGTAAGTTGTCCAAACAACCTTGAGCATAATTCTCACGATGTAATCTTATTAATTGAATAAGAAAGTCATTAGGAACTCACATCTCCTTAAGTGAGGCCCACAGTAATACCCTCCGGACTAGATGGAAGGCTGCCCTAAAATCTACAAAGTCTATATAAGTGGTCATGTCTCAGCGTTGTATGTTTCTATATGATAAAAATAAGCCTCAAAACCTGATCTATAGTGCAAACTCTTTTTCTAAATCCCACCTGGTAAGGTGACAGCATTCCTGTGGCTTCTACATATTATGTGAGTTTATTTAAAGTCTGCCTCATGTAGAACTTCTGTAGGGTGTCCAGGAGGCTGATTGGTCTATAATTTCCTGGATTCTGTCAGTCCCCTTTCTTATAGATGGAAATTATCCATGCACCTTTACAGATGTAGGGGATTGGGGCTCCCGAGCTAAGGAGTTACACAATAGAAAAATGTATGGGACCCAAATTGTTAAATCATGGCAAAATAACTCTCCTGGAACTTTATCGGGCCATGGGGCCTTGCAGACTTTAACAGCCTCTATGGCTAACTTTGTCTCCTCGAGAGAGAAGTATGGGTCTAATAAGATATTCTCTGTTAGGGAGTCACTTCCACAGTTAGAAGGGGCTATATCTGGAATGTGAGTAGTCATCATCACTACTATTTGAGTACAGCAACATTTTCCAACAAATCATTTGCATTCAGGTAACATTCAATCTGTGATTCTGAGTCCTAACTCTCACAGACTATTATTTTCCAAAAGGTCCTGTTATTTCTTGATCTTGCTGCCTCAACTAGTTTGCTCTAATTTGAATCATACCAGTTACACTGGGCTGCTGTAAGTACTTTCTTGAACTCGGCTGAACATACCTCAACTGGAGTTCTGGACTAACTTAGCAGTCCCATGTTCAGAAAAGATGCTCAGAGTCCCACCGCTTGCCTCACTTCTTCCTCATCCACCACGATGCCCTACCTCAGCCAGACTCTGCTCCACACTTTGCAAGTCCACTATTCCCATTTGTCTTGGTCATGTTCATTTCCTACCACATCCCAGTTAGTTGATCTCGGATAACCCTGCTTGTCACCATGATTGGATTGGGACAGTTGTACTCCCTGCTGGCTCTGGGGTCCAGCCACCTCCACAAGACCAGTATTCAGGTACTGGCCAAGATCAGTCTGGTCCTTAGAACCAATCTTATCTTTAAAGGATCAAGTGCAAAACAGGCACCCTGCTGCACACTACTTGTCTGCCTCCTGCTTGACTCCAGTAGCTCAAGTCGACACCTCTGTAGATAAGTATGATTCCTCAGACACAGTTGGGATGAGAAACCAAAAATAACCATTATTTTGCTGAGCTATGCTGTTTTCCTGTCCTGGATACCTGACACAGAACTTAGGGCCAGATTGATAAAAGTGCCACCCAACACAGTGCAGCCACTAAAATATGCTGCCCTGCAGTGCTTGACAGGAAGGGAGCAGGCAGGGCCGGACTGGAAACCACAACCGGCCCTGGGAAAGTGCTTGCACCCTCCCCCCGGGGGGGGGAAGGGGGTTTGGGGTGCCGGCGAGTTCTTTGACAGGGCCGTTTTTTGGACGATTTTGTTTCAGGGCCGATTTTGCAGCTATGCTGCAAAAACGGCTCTGTAACAAAAACGGCCCCCATAGGCCCAAAACTGGCCTCCACCCGTGCGGCGCACTGGGGGATTGCCCGGTGCCCGCTACGGCCAGTCCGGGCCTGGGAGCAGGACAATGTCATATCTACAGTGATAAAGCACTTTTCTCCCCTCTCCCTAGTGCCAGCTGTGTGTGTGAGTCTAGCATAGGTTTTGTATGTGAAGGGTTCCCTTTTAGTACACAAGACTATGCCTTGGCAGCTTTTTAACAGTTTCCTACTTTCCAAATGCGCTGTACAGTGCAGCACACATGTTATGTCAGAAAAGAAAGGAGCAATGAAAACAAGTGGCATTTTTGATGTAAACACGGTCGAACTGGGACAGAGAGAAGGCCCAGGTGGTGCAGATCGGAGCTTCCGAATCCCTTCTGCTTCCACGGACGGAGTGATCTCACAGTCACACACACACTCACACTACACGCTGGTGGGGCCCATTACACCAACATTCAAACCTAAACCACTTCGTCCGTGCCTTGCATAGGGGAAAACACTTTCTTTGTATACCTAACCAATCTGCATGTACACTGAGGTCGATGCGACCAACTAGTTGCTTATAAATCTAGCAAAATATTTCACACAATTTGCAAATAAATTCAATAATCATGACAAGAAATAACCACCCGACACAGAGATTCAAAGAGAATGTTCATTTATCTAAAATTGTAGAAAAAGTCAATTAAATGCAAATTCATTTCTCTCATATTTACCTATTCTGTCTAAATGTCAGATCCTAAGTCAGAACCGGTCCTCAGTAGAAGAAACAGAGTTTTCTGCAGTCATGTAGAGTCACCGTCCTCTCCGTCAGCATAGGGACCTCGGATCATCAGTTCGGGAAGAAGTGGCACTAGACCTCTCTAGTCTGCTAATATTTATACTAAAATTCTACATTCAAAAGTTACAAAAAGAACATTAAAACATCCGTTGAACAGGAAAAACTGTCGTCTTGTTACATTCAAGAATTTTCCCATTATTGATAAATTTAAATTTCTGAATAGAAAGTCAGATGTCCATAAATTTGTTACTTCTACGGATGTCTCCTTTGGATAGGAAAAAATGTATCATCTTGTGAGACCACCAAAAGTTCATGTAGTCAGATTATTCAGTTGCTACAAGTTTTCACATCCAGGGGTAATTGGCTGCCATCCTGGATTTGTCGTCATGTTCATGGCTTTTCAGTTCAACTAGAAGTCAGGGTCGCAGTCTGTGCAAAGCCTCTTTCATTATTGCATCTACTGGAATGCAGGCTGCGGATGGTGGCCATCTTTCAGCAGGCCACAATCGTCAACTTAAGAGCAAAGAAACACAAAACATAATTACTGCACAGAAATGATGATACAGTGTTATTCCCCTGCTAATACCCTTATGTGTATGTATTTATCTAGCCATTTGCGACATCAAAAGCCATTAATGCATTTTAATTAAAGCGCAAAACATCACATAAGCAACATCTATGTTGTCAATCTGCTCACCAATTTAGTTCACTTATTATTTTAGCCATGCAATAGCATTCCCGCGTGTAATTCTTCTGTTAATAAGGTTGATTAATCAAATACGACAAACCTTTAGTAGTTACTAATTAATCAGTAGTATTTTTAATAATGACGCACAGATAATTGGGTTCAAAAAGAAAACCCTGCTCCATCAATCCCCCCTTTGGTGATATCTAATCACCACAAAAATCAAAAACCCAAAAATCAATTTTTATTTCCCCTTTTTAAGAATTCGAAATGTGTTCTTGTTAATTTTTCAAACCCTTGTTTCCATTTCATCTTCCAGCTTGGTTTCTATATACATGCTTTCCCTAAGTTCTTCTAATTCTATTTCTTGTAGATCTCTTTCTGATTTCTTTTGTCTCTTTTTAACATTTTCTCTTGTTATTTTCTTTTTATTTCTTCTGTATCTACAACACAGACACCCTAATCTAAGAATCAATAATGCTACAATTACACACGTTAATGGAAATAATACTTTACCAAAAATGGTAGTACCTATTTTAGCAATAAAGTACTTAATAGCAATCATCTTATTAGCCATTTTAGTCCAGATACTTTCAGCTTCCAGTGGTACTAATTCTTCATGCAAATCAGTAATATTTTTGATATAGACTTTCAGATCTTTGCTTTCGGCTGGAATGTAAGTGCAACAATGTTGAACCTTCAGCATTCCACAGACTCCACCCTCTTTTGCCAATAGAATGTCAAGGGCAAGTCGATTTTGCATTGACATAGCGCGTAAAGCAGCCATTTCCGTATTTACCAAAAGAAAGCCTCCAGCGGAGCTTGATGACAAGCGATCTACCACTGTTGACAGCTTCCGAATGCCAAATGCATTCAATGAAATTCCCACTGCTGGTATCAAAGCTCCAAAAATATCTCCTACAATTTCTGTCAATGTTTCTCTTCTATAGCGCGTTAATGTATTAGTTTGTTCAGCATTGTCTACTCTATCCATGTGAAAAATCTTTGGAAAGACCAGGCCTACATAACATGTGCCATACCAATGGTCAGGCAACGTGTAATAAGCCTTGTTTCCACAAATATAATACACTCCCGGGAAAACTGGATCTTCTCCTCCTCTAAATCCCCATCCGGTTGCAATAAAATATGTATCATGGCACTCACTAGTCCCTATGATATAATAATCATACTGGGATTTCTGTCTGGTAATGCATAATTTTCCCTTCTGTGGTGTGTCTAGAGCTAAAGTTGGACTAGCCCCATCTTTCAGTTCTTTTTCTTTCTCAATGTCCCACATTGTTTCACTCACTTTATGTCCCTCAGCTTTCTTATGCATGTTCAACCTTCTTCTCTCCACCATGTCTAGAAATGTTTTCTCTTCTTCCTTCAAACTGCAAGTTAAATTATTTCTAAAAATATAATCTAATGTTAATTCTTTAGTTTCAATAAAAATCTCACCTAAAGTGTTAGCTTCCTTTGCAGGATTCAGTTCTTTATTCATAGGCAACTGCCCAAGAATATTATCTTTATTAGACATGCTATAATCTAACTTCCCTAACAAATAAAAAATACTAATCAACACACTACATGAGATTCCATACGTTGCCGGAAGGTGATGGTAAGTCACTCCCTCTGAAACAGATGCAGGTAATTGCATACAGACGTAGCAATCCCTTACTTCCATTGTCTTTACGTATTCATACAATAATTTTGAAAATACATTGCTAGAAAAATCATTAATAGTCCTATCCTTATGTATGTGTACATTACTAATTCTAGTTGGAACTACCTTTGATAAACTCTTCCCTATATTAGTCATATTCTCAGTGTGTCCTTCTAAAGTGTCTATAGTAACTCTAAAAGAAATTAGTAGAGCAAGCACGCTCCACAGCAGCATTAATAATCCTGTACAGCAGCAGCACATTTTGCACCATCTTTTCAAAAAGGTACATCTACTTTGATTATTCTCAGTGTTAGCCATTTTGTTACTTTGACCGTGTCTTTTGACTTAGCCTCTTCTACTCCACTACTGAACTTTTAGGGCAACAAGTACCGACCAGATTAATACAATCTATTAGTTCTTAAGATATTTTCACTTTCTTCTTTAAGTGACTTCTTTGGATTTACTCAATTTGGGTTTTCATCATTCTTTATTGTCTCTTCATCATCATCAAACTGTATCAGGTCCTGAACATCCGTCTCTTCTCCAATGTCGGACAAGATAACTCTCAGGATTCCAACAGCTTCTTCTTCTTCAACCACTTTCAGTAAAGCCTCCTCTGGATTTCCTTGACTATCTGCCTCTTCTCCTTCTTCAGGCAGTGCCACATACGTCCATTCCGGTGACTTATACTTCTGATTTGGTTTTCTGATTCTTTTAGTTTCTTCAGGTTTCTTTGTTTCTTCTTCTTTCGTTTGGTTTTGACTTGACACTTCGTTCACTTGTTCAGCTTTTGAAGAGTTAACTCGTGTCAGTCGGTATCTCAGTCTCTTTATTTTGTTGGGCCAAAGATCTCCTTTAGCATTTCTTTTCTGTTTTCCCTCTTTACTGTTTCTTTCTCCAATCCAAGTTCTCTTTCTCAGAACTCGCCCTTCATGTATCTCGTTTTCACTTTCATCAGATTCTGTCTCAATTGCCTCTGGTTCATCAACAATTTTTCCTTTTTCCACAGTCTCTTTTTCCACCAATTGAGATTTCCCTACTTCTGTCCCTCCTCGGGTCTCCGACACGCAATCTTCTTGCTGTCTACATGTCCCTTCACCTAGCTTGTTGTTGGTGTTCCCTACACCTCCTCGGGGTTCTTCCGCAATCTGTCCCTCTCTGTCTTTTTCTGTCCCTTCTTCTTCAAGAATTATCTCAGGTGGAACTTCTTCAATTTCCTTATTTGATTCAGGTGTTATCTCTGTGGAAATGTTCTTTTCTTTTCTTTCTTTCTTTTTATGTTCTTCACTGTTAGTTGTGACTTCAGGCACTTCCTCAGAATCTGAATTTGTTTCTGAAGTGGGTAATGTTCCTCTCAGAACTTCTTCTAGCGGGACAAAAGTTTCTCTTGACTCACTTTCTCCCCTTTCAGGATTCTTTTTCCTTTTTACTGCCTCACTGTCTGCATCATCACTGGAATCTGATTCTTCAAAATATTCTTTCCCAGTACCATCTTTTGGATTTGGAACTCTCAGAGTGTGGCTTGCATGTATCCAGTTTTTCACTCCAGCACACTTCACAGCAGTTGTTGTAGTCAGAACAACGTGTCTTGGTCTTCCCCACCTTGGAACCAGACAGTTTCTTCTTCTGTGGGCTTTTATTCTTACCCAGTCCCCTGGGCTCAGATCATGGGCTTGCTTCTTTTCAAGTGTGGTGGCGTCTTCTCCAACCTGGTGAAACACAGAATGGACTGCGTCAGCCAGGCCTTTACAATAATCCAAAATCATGTCATCAGTTATAGTCATCAGCTTGTTGACTGGTACAAATGCATGTCTCATTGCACGTCCCATGATGATCTCATGTGGACTTAAACCTGTGGTTCTGTCTGGAGTAGACCTTATTGTCATCAGGACTAGAGGCAAGACATCGGGCCATTTCATTCCTGTGGCTAGGCACATTTTGCCAATTCTGTTCTTAATGGTACCATTCATTTGTTCAACCACACCAGAAGCCTCTGGTCGGTAAGCACAATGTAGCTTCTGCTGTACACTCAATGCTTCACAGATTAATCCCATGATTTCATTGTAAAAGTGTCCTCCTCTGTCTGACTCAATGGTCACTGGGAACCCGTACCTTGGGATGAATTCTCTTAACAATAGCTTGGCCACTGTTATCCCATCATTTCTTCTGGTTGGAAATGCCTCCACCCACCTGGAGAACAAACAGACTACCACCAGGACATACCTTAGTCTATTGACTTGGGGCATTTCAATGAAGTCTACCTGCATTCTGGTGAAAGGACCTCCCTCTCGGCCTATTGTACCTAGGCTCACCACTGTCTTCTTTCCAGGGTTGAATTGCTGACATATCAGACATCTCTGACAAAGACTCTCTGCTATCATCCTGAATTTTGCATTGTACCAGGTCTGCTTAAAGGCTCTTATCATAGCATCCCTTCCCAGGTGTCCCTGGCCATGATACATTCTTGCCATTGTTGATAGCATGCTGTTAGGCATGACTGGTCTTCCATCTCTATAGACCCACACATGGTCCTTTTCCCTGGGTGCACAACCTGCTTTTACCCAATCTCGCATTTCCTCATCTCCTGCCTCATCCTGCAACTGTTTCACTTCCTCCCATGTTCCCACCATATTAGTAAACATTAAGGAACAAGAATACATTTCCTTTTCTTTACTTCGGTTGATGGAGTGATTATTCCTCGTACAATACTGTGCTATGTCATTTGCAAAGTTATTTCCCAGGGTAACAAAATCATCACCTTGACCATGAGCAGCACATTTTACAACTGCTAGTTCTTTAGGCAGCTGTATCGCCTCAAGCAATTTTCCAACCACTTCTGCATTCTTTATGGGAGTTCCACTTGAGGTCAGGAAACCTCTTTGTAGCCATAGCTGGCCAAAATCATGGACAACTCCGAAGCCATACTGGCTGTCAGTCATTATAGTCACTCTCACATTCCTTCCAATCTTGCATGCTTTCGTTAGTGCCACCAATTCTGCCACTTGAGCGGATTTAACTCCTTTCAAGGGTGATGCTTCCACAACTTTTGAAACTTTACACACAGCATATGCAGCACTCAACACTCCTTCTTCTGTTCTCAGACACGATCCATCCACAAACAACACATGATCACTCTCAGGCAGTGGCAGATCTTTTATGTCTGGTCTTGGTTTTGTACAGTAATCAAGTACATCCAGGCAATCATGATCAACATCTTCTCTCACACCCACATTTTTAGCATCTGGCAACAATGTTGCTGGATTCACATTCACACATCTTTCAAGACTCACATTTGTTGCTCCAAGAATGACTTTCTCATATTTAGTCAGCCGACTATGAGACATGAACTGTGTCCGGCTCCATGTTAAAAGGATTGCCACATCATGAGGTACGAATACCCGTACAGGATATCCCATTATAATACCCTCACTTTGTTCCAGACTTCTGCATGTAGCAGCTACTGCTTTCAGGCAACCTGGTAAACCCACTGCTACTGGGTCAAGTGTTGAAGAGAAGTACGCAATTGGTCTTCTCAGACGTTAATGTTTCTGGATTAACACTGAAAGTGCACATCCATTCCTCTCACTACAGTACAGCTCGAATTCCTTTTCATAATCTGGCATTCCTAGGGCAGGAGCTTCACATAGCCTGTTCTTTAATTCTCTGAATGCTGCCATTTCTTCTGGGTTTAATTCCAATGGGTCTTTCACCTCACTTTTAGTCAATTTAATCAGGGGTTTGGCAATTAAAGAAAAGTTACTTATCCACTGACGACAGTAACCAACCATCCCCAGAAACATTCTTACCTCTCTTTGGGTCATTGGGGCTCTCATTCCTCTGATGATTTTAATTCTGTCAAAGGTCACTTTCCTCAGACCTTTCTCAATATTGTGTCCCAGATATTGGACTTCTTTCTGGCAGAATTGAAGTTTGGCTGGAGATACTTTTAATCCTCCATCTGCCAAATAATTCAGCAAAGCAATGGTGTCTGTCTCACAAGCTTCACGTGCTTTTGATGCCACAAGCAGGTCATCAATATATTGGACCAAAACTGAATTTTCAGGCATTGTTAAACTTTCCAGAGATTTCTTCAACAACTGATTAAATATCGAGGGGCTCTCTGTATACCCCTGTGGAATTCGGCACCATGCCAAAATTCGCTGTCCAAACCTAAATGCAAAAATAGGCTGACTGTCATGATGTAACGGGATTGAAAAGAAAGCATGGCACAAATCAATTACTGTGTACCATTCTGCATCATGGGGAATCTGATATAAAATCACTGATGGATTTGGCACAATGGGACAGCATGGTACTACAATCTTGTTAATTTTTCTCAAATCCTGTACTATTCTGAACTTCCCATTAGGTTTCTTCAGTCCCATTATAGGTGAATTACATGGGCTGCTCAATATTTCTCTTAACACCCCCTGCTGGATCATTTTCTCGATTATAGGGGTTACTCCTTCAATTATTTCAGGTGTTAATCTGTATTGCGGAATGTTTGGATAAGTTATTCCATCCTTTACAGCAATTTTCACTGGATCTACATTTCTCATCAAGCCCACGTCTTCTCCAGTAAAATCCCAAACTGCTGCTTTCACTGTTTGTTTTAATTCGGGGGGCAATCCATCCGTATTGAACACTGCATAAGTCCCAATAGCCTCACTTTCCCTGTTATCTAGGGTCATTCTGTAAAGGACATCTTCATCTGGTGTCTCAAAGGCTATTCCATCTGGTGTACAAAAGATAGTGCAATTCATTTTGCACAGTAAATCCCTGCCTAACAAGTTCACAGGACTGGTGTCACACACCACAAATCTGTGCATGTCTGTGAATTTCCCTATTCTAACCCTTACTGGTTCAGTAAGATGAGTCTTTATCTGTGTGTTGGATACACCAACCACTTGGATTGCTTCATCCGAGAGAGGAAGATTCTTTATATCGGCTGATCTAACAGTTGATCTCGTGGCTCCTGTGTCAACTAAGAAGGTAACACTTTCACCATTGATTTTCCCATCAACAAAGGGTCCTGCCTGGTCTATTTCTAGAGTTGCGCCAAGTACGCACTCCTCTTCGGCACCGTCAGAAGTCTCCTTCAGAGTCACTTCCCTCGTTTTTTAACTAATACTGTGAAACAGCGCTTGCGCGTTTTGGCTTGTTTACCTGTTCATCATTGTAGAACCCCGAATCTTGACTGTACTTCTGGGATCCTCTGCTTTGTGGCAAGGGTGGTTTTGGCACCTGATTCTGCTGCTTAACAGCCTTCTGCTGTTGCTGATGCAGACCACACCCCTCGTTCTGCACCTGTGAATTTAATGATGGATTGTCATCGTTAGTGGACGGTGGATTCTTACACTCGGATTTCGAGTGCCCTAATTTTCCGCAGTTGTGACATGGGAACCTTTTCTTCGCTTCCTCGGTGTTACCTTTCCCTTTTCCTGAACCAAATCTGGGTATATTTCCTGGATTATTTGCTTGTTCAACCAACTGTGCTTCCTGTCTTTCTGCAACCTTCACCTGTGCCCACATTGCCTTTTCTTTCAGTTTTCTTTGCTTTACCTCAATCTCATCACTGAAGTATTTTGCATGTCTCAGGATCTCGTCAATCTTTTTACTCTGCCAATCTACGGTGTGCTCCCGTATCATTTCACTGATTTCGGGTCGCAAGCCATACACAAATCTATATACAAAATGGCTCAGGTCCTTGTCACCCAGATGTTCATCTCCACTGAACTGTTTGAAAGATAGAATTAGCCTCTCATAGTAAGCATGAACTGATTCTTTCACTTCTTGATGTGTTCGGTCTATCTTAACCCAGTCTGTTTCTTTGGGGGGTACCTTATTCTTCAGGAACACCATGACCTGCTCATATTTTTTCATTACCTCCGGGTCTGGAGCTCCTGTCTTGGGATCTCTCGGATATTCTTTAGTGGGCCAGTCTATGACTACCTTGCATTCTGCCCACAAGTCTGCTGGTACATTTATATCAAACAAACTATTCAGGTCAATCCACAGCACTTTTGACAATTTTACAAATCTGTCTACCTGTCTGTACCCCTCGACAGGCTTTTCTCTCAGTCGAGGGAAATCATTTGTAAATGACAAAATATCCTGTCTGGTCCATGGGACATGTACATACCCTCCTCCTGGAATCTCTCTCATGGGATAAGCTGCCACTGTTTTCTCCTTTTCTCTCATGGGAAATGTTGAATAAGTCCTGTCTCCTGCATCTTCTCGTTTCCTGTACCATCTATCTTTCCATTTTTCTATATTTCCCCATTTTCGCAGCAATCCAATCATTTCTTTAATCTGCCCTGTTCGGCCCACATCATTCAGATTCTCGATGTCCTTATCTGTAAAATCCACCCGGTAAGGCCTTTGTAAAGCTTTTACCTTGTCAATGTCAATTCCCATTTCACTGGCTATTCCTTTCAACCTGTCATGTGTGTTTCTTGCTCTCCATGTGATACTTTTACACATGAATAACAGCTCCCCTTCCTGATGGTCTTTCAGTATTTCTGTCGGAATGGTTCCCACTATTAGCTCCTCCAATTCTATGCGTAGTCTAGCTACATCAATTGCCTGGGAATCCTTTTCTTTCCTCTGCAAAGCTTTCAGCCAATCATTCAAGTCTTCAGCAGTTATTCCCATAGATTTTTCCGCACTCACTGGTTCTGCAACTCTCTGTGGTTCTAAGATCGATCCTCCAGTCATTCTGTTCCCATCCATACAACCAGAACTCAAAACTGAATTAGTCTGCTCATTCAACTCTCCACCACATATGGTGTGTCTCCACTGATTTTCTCCTGATCTCCACTGACTTTCTCCCGACCTCATGTCTGTCTGTTCTGGAGGAACAACCAATCTATTACCTACATACGGTACTGTCAAACCACTTTCGCCCATCCTCTGCTTATCCAAAATAGGCATAACCGGACCTATGGTTACTGGCACCGTAACTGCTTCCAGGTTTTTAGTCAATTCCCTGATTTTCTCTGTCAATTCCTGTGTGGTTCTTGCTAGTTCTCTTGTTTTTCCATCCTCTATCTCATTTTCCCTTTCTATCTCTCTCTCTCTCTCTCTCTCTCTCTCTTTTTCTCTCTTTCTCTCTCTCTTTCTCTCTCTCTTTCTCTCTCTTTCTCTCTTTCTCTCTCTCTTTCTCTCTCTCTTTCCACAAGAGAACTACTGATTTTCAACTCAGGGGTCATGACTTCCGTCTTTATAACCCGCAGGGTGTCTCTCATTGGAGTGACTGGTGTTCTTACTTCTGGTTCTCGTCTATACGGGGGTGGTCTTTTGTAAAACATATCTTCTAAGACATCATCTTCAGACTCATTCGCCCCATATCTCCTTGTTTCTACATTGTGTGTTTTCTCTGTACACTTTTTCCCTTCTATTCCTTCGGCAGTTATGACAGGATACAATCCCTCAGTCATGCTAGCATCTCGCCATCTTCTCATCCGATCATGATGAGTTTCACGATCATACTTTCTACCAAACATGTATCGGTAGTTACCTCCACTCCTCTGCTTTTCTCACTCATGTACTTCATCTTCCCATTCCACCAATGCCTCGAATTGTGTCGGCCTAGGCCGAGGCTCTAGATTCATCATCTTCTCCCGTAAATTTCTTAACACGGCCAGATTAAATGAGCCATGTTCCGGGAAAGCCAAAACCCCATCCTCTCTAGTATACTTCGCCCAGTTGTCTAACCAAATACAGGTATGATACCCATATTTTGCAACCATAAAGGATGCGGGGGTTCTTGTCGGAGGAAGTAACTCTCCTTCCCTAGTTATGATATCCTTATCCTTGTCGAACCAGGTCTTTACTTTACTGAATAAGGACTTCTTTTTCCTCTCTCCATTATGGCAATACATTTTCTTGTTTTTCGTAACTCTTAGTCTGTTCTACAACTGTACGATGTCCTGTCCAATTGCAGCACGACTCACACTAACGCACCAATCCGGAGCATTTACATCACTGACTTCAGTCTACGAATCCCAGCGCGACTCACACCAACGCACCAATCCTGGAGCGTCTACGTCACCCTGTACTCCTTCCAATCCCTGCGCGGCGCACACCAACGCACCAATCACAGCGCTTTCTCTGGTCTAACCCTCTGTCCAATCACAGCGCAGTCCTCCTGACGTCAGCAGTCGCTGCAGCAGCTTCTGCTCCTGTCTCCCATCTACCCCTCCTTTACAAAATCTACTCGGTAGACTTTGTTTCAATTTCTACGAGTCTGTTAGTTACAACATACAAACATCTCCATTGTCTGCTTCGCTAACCACAGAATAGCAAAAGACCTTTCCCACGAGAATCCAGCCTTTCCCGGGAGCAGCGCTTACCTCTGCCCCACTACGGAATCGTTACTTCCGTTGATAAAGTAGCACATCCCTCTACTCTACCCTTCTTACAAGCACCAATTAACTGTTTTCTCCGGAATGCTCCTAAGAGTTTCACAATTAACCAGAATGCCTTCTCATTCACGCACTTTCGCACCACAAAAATGTAATACATTCACACAGAATCCTGTCTTTCCCGAGAACAGCGAACAGTCTGTCCTGCTACAGAATTATTACATATGTTAACAAAGCAGCGCTTACCTCTGCTCCGTCCTTCAAACAAGCTCAGAGAATACCTATTACCTTCCTAGTGATAAGTGTTAACGGAAATCCGAAAAGGATCCCTAATACCTAAGACCGGAACTTCACAGATAACCTTCGCTATCATACACTCTTCTCACACACAGAGAATACGTTTCTAATGGTAACACACGGCGATGCTACCGTATCGAACACAGACAATGCGACGCGCAACTTCAATTGTTACACGTTTTCCCCTGCATACATACAGGGCAAACAATTCCGCCTCTTCCGAGAGCAGCGCGTCCCTCTGCCCTACTACGAAACTGTCACCGACTCCCTACATCCCAGAAGCCGTACACACTACATAAAACTCAATACGACTTCAACATACAGTGTTAGTACAAATATCAATCAATATTCAACAAGCCTATATACACGCAATTTCGCTAGACCAAGACAATAGTTAACCATCATTCTGCTACCAAGAAACTGGTGCAGATCGGAGCTTCCGAATCCCTTCTGCTTCCATGGACGGAGTGATCTCACAGTCACACACACACTCACACTACACGCTGGTGGGGCCCATTACACCAACATTCAAACCTAAACCACTTTGTCCGTGCCTTGCATAGGGGAAAACACTTTCTTTGTATACCTAACCAATCTGCATGTACTCTGAGGTCGATGCGACCAACTAGTTGCTTATAAATATAGCAAAATATTTCACACAATTTGCAAATAAATTCAATAATCATGACAAGAAATAACCACCCGACACAGAGATTCAAACAGAATGTTCATTTATCTAAAATTGTAGGAGAAGCCAATTAAATGCAAATTCATTTCTCTCATATTTACCTCTTCTGTCTAAATGTCAGATCCTAAGTCAGAACCGGTCCTCAGTAGAAGAAACAGAGTTTTCTGCAGTCATGTAGAGTCACCGTCCTCTCCGTCAGCATAGGGACCTCAGATCATCAGTTCGGGAAGAAGTGGCACTAGACCTCTCTAGTCTGCTAATATTTATACTAAAATTCTACATTCAAAAGTTACAAAAAGAACATTAAAACATCCGTTGAACAGGAAAAACTGTCGTCTTGTCACATTCAAGTATTTTCCCATTATTGATAAATTTAAATTTCTGAATAGAAAGTCAGATGTCCATAAATTTGTTACTTCTACGGATGTCTCCTTTGGATAGGAAAAAATGTATCATCTTGTGAGACCACCAAAAGTTCATGTAGTCAGATTATTCAGTTGCTACAAGTTTTCACATCCAGGGGTAATTGGCTGCCATCCTGGATTTGTCGTCATGTTCATGGCTTTTCAGTTCAACTAGAAGTCAGGGTCGCAGTCCGTGCAAAGCCTCTTTCATTATTGCATCTACTCGAATGCAGGCTGCGGATGGTGGCCATCTTTCAGCACGCCACAATTGTCAACTTAAGAGCAAAGAAACACAAAACATAATTACTGCACAGAAATGATGATACAGTGTTATTCCCCTGCTAATACCCTTATGTGTATGTATTTATCTAGCCATTTGCGACATCAAAAGCCTTTAATGCATTTTAATTAAAGCGCAAAACATCACATAAGCAACATCTATGTTGTCAATCTGCTCACCAATTTAGTTCACTTATTATTTTAGCCATGCAATAGCATTCCCGCGTGTAATTCTTCTGTTAATAAGGTTGATTAATCAAATACGACAAACCTTTAGTAGTTACTAATTAATCAGTAGTATTTTTAATAATGACGCACAGATAATTGGGTTCAAAAAGAAAACCCTGCTCCATCACAGGCACCAAAATAAAAGTAGCCCCCATTAGCTAGCCAAGTGCCTACAAAAGTGGCCAACATTTGCAAATAGGGCAGTTTTGAACTTGTAAAGACAAGTTACAAGACAAGTTACAAATTAGGCATGCATCTGTGCTTGCTAAGGGCAATGTGTGTAGTAATACCAAGGACATTAACAGTACAAACCTGCCCACCACACCATAAAACAGACCCACAAACCTAAAAAAAAAACAGCCCTCATATTGACATATCAGAGCAGCCCATTGGGCACTGCCCGATTGCCATATACGCCAGTCCGACCCTAGACACAAAAACTCTGCCTATTATTGTTAGTAGATATGGTTTTGCATAAAAAAAGCATTGGTGGATGCAATCAATCAATCAATCAATCATGTAATTTGTAAAGCGCACTACATACCCGTGAGGGTTTCAAGGCGTTGGGGGGTGGGGGGTGCTGTTGCTACTGGTCAAAGAGCTAGGTCTTGAGTTGTCTCCTGAAGGTCAGCAGGTCTTCGGTTTGTCATAGGTAGAGGGGGAGGGTGTTCCAGGTCCTGGCGGCGCGGCGGGAAAAGGATCTGCCTCCGGAAGTTGTTCTACAGATGAGCGGGACCGTGGCGAGGGCGTGGTCAGCAGAGCGGAGTTTCCTTTTGGGTACATAGAAGGAAAGACGATTGTTGAGATAGGCTGGTCCGGTCTTGTGGAGTGCCTTGTGTGCGTGGATCAGGAGCTTGAAGGAGATTCACCTGTCGACGGGGAGCCAGTGCAGGTTCCTCAGGTGGGGGGTGATGTGGTTGCGGCACGGTATGTCGAGGATCAGGCGTGCAGAGGTGTTCTGGATTCTCTGCAGTCTGTTGATGAGCTTGGACGAGGCTCCGGTGTAGAGGGCATTTTCGTAGTCAAGTCTGCAGCTGACTAGGGCCTGGGTGACTGTTTTCCTCGTGTTTGTTGGGATCCATCTGTAGATCTTGCGGAGCATGCGGAGGGTGTTGAAGCAGGTGGAGGAGACTGCGTTGACTTGTTTGGTCATGGTGAGTTTTAAGTCGAGGATGATTCCCAGGTTGCGTGCGTGGTCGGTGGGGGCCGGGGGTTCCCCAGTGCTGCAGGCCACCTTGAGTCATCTCATGCTGAGGGGTTGGACCCGAGGAGGAGGATCTCCGTCTTGTCAGAGTTCAGCTTGAGTCGGCTTTCCTTCATCCAGTCGGCGATTGCCTTCATTCCCTGGTGGTGGTTGGATTTGGCGGTGAGAGGGTCCTTGGTGAGGGAGAGGATCAGCTGCGTGTCGTCGGCATAGGAGATTATGTTGAGGTCGTGCTGTCGGGCGATGCGTGCGAGTGGTGCCATGTAGACATTGAACAGCGTCGGGCTGAGGGAAGATCCTTGAGGGACGCCGCAGATGATCAGGGAAATGCCCGTTTACACCACATGTAAAGCCCCCTTGACGCTAAGTAATGCAAATGAATGCTTTGTGCTGCTTCCCATTACTTTTAGCCACTTACCAGAGCAAAACGAAAGTAAATAAAAATAAAAAATCACAATTGTTTACGTCACTTTGTGAAGAAAACAAAGTGCAAAATGTTTGTAAATCTGGCCCTTCATCTTCTTGCTTGGATGTTCCTCCCTTCAGCAACATAAGAAAATAGTGGCACTTGTCAAGGAGGATTGTGAGCAGCTGGTGATGGAGAGACCTGAGCAGGAAAGAGAGCAGCTATTGGAGGAGAAAAATCATGACCGCGAAGAAGGTAGAATGTCTTGGGGTGACTACGGGTGAGGAGAAGGGGACGAGGACAGAAGCGAGGGTGTTGTTATGACTCCAGACACCTATGTGGACATAACTGTGCCAAAAGGGTAAGTTAGGGTTAAGGGACATCACAAAGTGTACAGGGGAGAAAGCATATGTACAGGGGATAAAGCATATTATGCATACTGTCTTTGTCATCTTAAGACAGCGCCATCGATCATGCAACAATCCCTTCGAGCATATCTTAAGTTTGCTGGTTTCTGTATTCACTGTGGAGTGGCTGGGATCAAGATTGGCACCATACACCCACCCTGCAATCAGAGCACATATTCAATTGTCTCATCTCAGCCCACACAATCACCTAACCTACTCTGCACAAGCCCACAAGGGCCACAGAACTAGGCAACATAGGACTATGTGAAGAAACTGGCACCTTGACCAACCTCATGTCCTATTCCCTTGATGATCGCAGCCCAGAAGTACCCAAAATAACATTTTCAGTAAGCAGTCAGTGTTTTGCTCCAGATAGACCTATTTAGGCTCCTCACCTTATCAGGATTCTAAAATCACCCTCCAAGGGGCTGTGATCATGCAAACCCAAGCCTTGATGGATATCCTCAAAGCTGTCCCGCTTGTCTCTTGTAAAATTACTTGATATTGGATAAGCCTGCATGACCCCATGCCTACTGCCTCTCCGCTGTTTTGGTGGGTCCAATGCATTCCTAGGGTTCTCTTTTGCATTAATCTTGTGTTTACATTTAATAAGGTCTGATCTGCAACTACAAACCAATAGGAACTTTCAAGACCTGTAGACATCCATCGATTCATTCATACAATGTCTTTGACAGGTTATAAATAGCACAGCAAGGATAATTGTGGACGGTATCATAAATATCCCAAAATGACTTTCGTAATTCCTTTCCTCATTTAGTGATTTATTATCACTTTGGATCTGAAAAACCTGCGAAATAGGATAGTAAAGGAAGTCAAACTTCAGATGGCTGTTACAGAATTTGTAGAATTTAATATGTTATGTTATGTTAGGCAATTTGTAAAGCGCATGGCTGTCCCAGCAAAGGGATGTCCCAGCATTAAAGATCAATGAGAGAGGAGAATGAGATGTTTATAGCTACTGAAACAACCAAGTCTTTACTGCCTTTCTGAACACCAGAAGATTGGGAATACTCCTGATAGCGAGAGGAATCAAGTTTTCATAGACTAGGGGCTAACACTTTGAATGGCCGTCCTCCGACTCTGGCTCTATGAAACCGAGGCACCTGCATGAGGTAGAGATCCACAGAGCACGGAAGGGGATGTAGTGGTAGCCAAGGTCTCTAAGAATTGCCGGGCCGGCGCATGTCAGAGCTTTGGGTGACACAAAGTGCTTTAAATCTAATTCTTTACTCTACAGGGAGCCAATGCAGTCAGTGCAGCACCCCTGAGACCGAGCTATACTTAGGCAGTGCAAGTAAGATGCGCGCTGCCGCATACATGGTGCGTTGGAGCCTATTGGTCACGGACTTGTTAGCACCGATCAAAAGGCTGTTACAATAATCTAGCCTCGCTAGGATCTTGGCTTGCACAACTAGCTGGTGTGTATGAGGGTCAAACAGACTCAAAATGGGTTTAAGTTTGCACAGACTACCAAACCAGGTCCCTGCAACTGACTCGGCATGCTCCTCAAATGAGAGTGCAGTATCCAACCAAATGCTGAGATTTTTTACCGTGTTCTTGGGCATAGGAGGACTACCCAACACCGACAGCCACCAGTTGTTGCCCCAAAGGTATGAATCTTTGCCAAACAGAAGGATCTCGGTTTTGGATGAGTTTAACTGCAAACAGTTCGCCTCAATCCAGCCCGAATTTGGCTGCCAGATCCTCCTGAAATTTAATCATGTCCTGGCTGGAGTCCTTGGTACAGGAAAAGATCAGTTGCGTGTAGTACGCATAGGATACCAACTGTATGTTGTGAGTTTTGGCCAGCATGGCCAGCGGACGGACGTAAATGTTGAACAGGGTCGGGCTGAAAGCCGGCCCCTGTGGGACTCCAAAGCACAAAGGATGTATCTTTGAGTGGAACGGAGGAGCGATGACTTGGAAGGACCTGTCCCGCAGAAAGGAGGAGAACCAATCAAGGGCGCTACCTGTGACACCAATCTCACGCAGCCGATGGATCAGGATGCTGTGTGAGACCGTATCGAAGGCTGCGCTGAGGTCAAGCAGGATGATCGCAGTCATGTTGCCCTCATCCATGGAGGCTCTTAGTTATTCTGTTACAGCTAATAATGCTGATTCTGTGCTGTGCTTAGGACAGAAACCATTCTGGGATGTGTCTAGTATGGAGTAAGCCTCCAAATATTGCATCAAAATGCCGTTCATATAGGATTCTGTAATTTTAGCTAGATATAGTGGGAGCGAAATCGGGTGGTGGTTCTCTGGCCTAGAAGCATCAAGAGCGGGTTTCTTCAGGAGGGGGGTAACCTTTGCATGTTTCCAGGTTTGAGGAACCTCGGAGTTAGAGAGGCAGAGATTAATAAGATCCAGGCAGCTAGGCAAAAGACAGTCCTGATGCTGAACAAAAAGGCCAGGCCTGAGGGGGTCATCGGGGGACCCTGATTTGATCTTCATAACCAAAGTCTTGAGGCCGTCTAGAATGACAGAAGGGAGGATGCGCAGAGAGTTACTCCCATTTCCTGCAGACTCATCCCAAGGCTTCAGACTTCCCATGGAAGATATTGTAAATGCCCACTACTTTATTGATAAAGTAGGTGGCCAACACCTCACACTGGTCGTTAGAGGTGATAGAGCTGTCACTAGTCACTGGAGATTTCACCATATCCTTTAATAGGGAGACAATAGTTTAGGAGGGGTTATTGCTCGTATTAATTTTGTCAGCAAAGAATGTGGCACGGGTTTTCCTAATCAATTTGTGGTAGGTTTTCCTAGTGGTTATGTATTCAGATTTGGCCATAGGACAGTAGGCGCGTCTCCAGCGATGCTCAAGAATTTTGCAATTTTTCCTGGCCTTAACAAGAGACTCATCAAACCACTCCTGGGAATGGCCTTTCTTAGGATGGGTCCATTTGGCTGGAATACACCTATCTAGTGCCTGATTAATCCAGGTCCCAAAGCCTGCACTAGCTGTCTCGACATCCAAGGACAGGGTGGGCAGAGAACTGGCAAGAATATTATGGAAAGTAGAATGGTCCAATTTCTGCCAGGGGCGTTTGTATATGGCATTAGGCCAGCTCTGAATCTTAGAGCCGGAAAGATACAGTGAGAAGCCTATGAGGTGATGGTCGGTCCAAACCATTGGAACCACTATTGGGGCCTCAGTGAGCGAAATGTTAGTTATCACAGGGTCGAACAGATGTCCTGCCTTATCCGTAGGTCCAGAGACCAGTTGATATAGTTGGAAGGCAGCCAAATCATTCAGAAAATTATGTATGTCTGGGTCCATATCGGACTCCAGATGTAAATTCTGATCGCCAATAATAGTAAAGTTGGCAGATTGTATTGCAAGGCTACTAACTGAGTTAATGAGCTCTCCTCTAACATTTTTGGAGGGCCCAGGTGGGCGATAGATCAACAGTCCGGTGAACGTAAAGTTACTTGACAAAGCTATTTTGAAGATGGCACTTTCGCAATCCCGAATAGGTGCATGATCAAAAGTGCAAGTATAGCAGTCTTTATAGATAGCGGCAATACCCCCGCCACGACCAACCTCTCTGTTAACATTCTTCATGACAAAACCCAGGGGCAGAGCCAAGACAGGAATAGCAACAGAGTCTTGGGAGAGCAATGTTTCAGTTAAGTGTGGATAGACAGGGTCCCTGGCTCCTGGTGATGCCCAGGCAAGGACGGGCACAGATGGGCTTGCCTTTGGCGGGCCTTCGGCTGCGGTGTGCATAAAATACCTCGGGGCACAATAGGCTCCTCCCAGGTGCGCTTCTGATTGGGTGAAAAGAACCAATCTGAGAGCTTACCTTGCTTTCTTCGCTTGATATTGCTGTTGTATCAGGGTCCACAACTGTCCTTTAAATTCACGATTTAGAGTTCAACATCATGGACAGTATCTGCAACACGAGTGCATTTGTGCAGTCACTGATTAGTCCCGTTGGAGCTTCCACCACCTAATGTATTCTACGTAAATTTACTGGCCGGTATTTGAACTGTAAAATTCTGTACATGTACATCAGTCACCTTTAATCAGTGCTTAATTTGTTCTGGTGATTAAAAGTGGTGGGCATAGGCTAACAATTTGTGTCTAGGACTTATATTACATTATTAAACTTTTATCTAAATCAGGATGATGGTGGCCACTCGCCAACATTGTTGACCAAAAAATACGTCCAAAGCTCATGTCAAAACCACCTAATTTTGAAAGACAATGGTGCTGTGTGAGTCCCAAATAGGACCTGCAGAAATATTACAAGAACCTTCATTTACACAACTTGTTTGGCTATATATTTATTATCTACTGACAGTCACCAGTAGATAGTTATAGTTAGGACCATGTTTCTGTAGGAAAAGCATTTTTTGACATGGCTATTACTTTAGCATAGTTTAACCAATTTCATGAAATTTTCAGAAAAACAAGTGTCAAGGTAGGTTCTGGTTGCCATTTAAAGTTTGGGGGTGATCCATGCAGTTAGGATTTAGAATTTGGGGCGCAAAATAAAGAAGCATTTGCAATATTAACTCCCATAGCCACACCTACAGCCCTAACCCCTGAACTGACTTACACCAAATTTGGCAGAGAGGTAGCTGTCACTTCAAGGAAGTGCCTTTTGCTTATTTGATGTAAATCCATTCAGTAGTTTTTGTGAAATTTAGGCGAAAAATTATAGTGATCTCCATGGCCGCATATATTTCGCTGAGGTTTCACGACTACTGTGATGGTTTGAATGAATTATATAGTTATCATTTTTGGATGTATTGGTGGCCATTGAATGTCTGCTTTTGTTTTTCACTTTTTGCGACGTGTCCGTGGGGATCGGGATTACCGACGTCCTCATGAACTCCGGCCTCACTGTGGAAGTGGAAAATAGGTTTTAGAGAAGGTTGTTCTAGAAATACACTAGAAAAACATGAGTTTGAAGTGTACAGTAATAAACCCTTAGTGTATAAAATACTGTAATATGTGTGCATATATGTGTTTTCACTTTATGGAAAAGGCCCAATCATCATGGTTAATGACATCATTGCAATGTCCCAAATAACCGCAAAAACTTAAAATAGGTCTGAAAGATGGTTTTTAAAGAAACTTAGTACAAAATATGAGTTTACACATGCTTTGAAAGATGTATGTATATGGTAATATGTGTAGTACAATTTTCAGAATGGATTTTTTTGCCAATTATTTTTGGATGTGTTGGTGGTCATTGTATATCTGCTTTTGTTTTCTGTTTTTATGACCTGTCCACGGGGATAGTGACGTTGTCATGAATATAAAATATCTAAAGAAAAAAAAGCAACATGTATTAATCCACTGAAGACAATACAAGATTATAAAAATACATTTTGTAAGTCCATTTTAGATGTAAAACACAATTTAAAACCCTTAAAAAGTTAATAAAAAAATCATTGGTTAAATGTACATGCATATGGCTGGGTTTAAACTGGGGTGGCATGGTGAGCAAAAGAACAATGGATTTAACCCAGATCTCTTGACTGGGGGTGAATGTTTTGATTTGTTCTGTATTCCGTCATTTGTGTTTCTTTTGCTTTCTGCCCCTGAGTGCGCTGGGTATGCCCAGACGTGGGTCCCGGACTCACTGTGCCACTGGATGCAAGCTAGCCCGGCTGATGAGAGGTGAAATTGCGAAACCGGTCCTAGGATGCTTGTTTCCGGTCCAGGGAGTATCTGGCTTGGCAGTTCAGTTGGACTGTTCCCACGAGGAACAGGGTCAAGATTGATTTGCATATGGCTGGCTCTAACCCGGGGTGGCATTGTGAGCAAATTAATGATGGATTTAACCGAGATCTCTTGACTGGGGGTGAATGTTTTGATTTGTTCTGCATTCTGTCCATTATTTATGTGTGTTTTGCTTGCTTGATCTAAGTGCGCCGGGTATGCCCAAACGCGGGTCCCAGGCTCATTGCGCTACTGGATTCATGCTAACCTGGCTGATGAGGGGTGATTGTTTTCAGTTCAGGGGGAGATTGCCTTGGCAGTTCGGGCTTGACTGTTCCCATGAGGAACAGGGTCAAGACTGATTTTCAGATGGCTGGGTCTAAACTGGGGTGGCATGGTGAGCAAAAGAACAATGTACTTAACCCAGATCTCTTGACTGGGTTTGAATGTTTGGATTTGCTCTTCATTCCATCCATCATTTGTGTGTCTTCTACATGGATGTTATAGTTGTGAAATAGTAATTGAAAAACAGTAGAAATTCACACAAAAAAACAAAGGTTACAGGTGAGTTATAGTTTGGATTTAGCATTTGAAAAACCTTGAAATTCACTAAAAAACTCAAAGGTTACAGGTGATTTATAATTAGGAATTAACATTTAAATACCCTTAGAAATTCACTTAAAAAAACAAAGGTTACAGGGACGTTATAGTGAGGCTGACATTTCACTCGTACAAAACTAGAGAAATTAAGCAGTTATAGGTGAGCTACATATAACTCATGCCCCCGCAATGCACTGCTTATGACCTCACATATTACAGCACTCATGACATGCTCAGTGACATCACTGATGACATCTCAAATGACATCACTGATGACATCATCCCCAGAATCTGTGATGCACCCATTCACATCCCAATATAACCTTTCATACACCCACTCCAACCCCCACACTAACATTGAAACCCAATCCCAGTACTTACACTTATACTCACTGATTCATAGTTCTATACACACATCCACTCAGTCACCCATACAGCCACTCATACACCAACACGCTCACTAATACAGCCACTTATATATACACTCATAGACCAAAACAATCACCCACACAGTCAGTCACCCAAAGAGCCACTTACACACCTACCCACTCACCCATAAAGGCAATCATACTGCCACTTACACACCTATACAGTTATACACACACCCACTCACTTATTTATACAGATACTAACACATACTCACCTATACAGTCACTGTCACAAGCACAAACTCACCTATACAGCCACTCAAACCTAACTCTCTGGTCAATACAGCCACTAATGTATCCACTCATACACCCATATAGCCACTCACATACTGTCAGTCACCCATAGAGCTACTCACATATCTAGTCACTCACCCATAGAGTCAATTACTTGGCCACTTACTCACCTATACAGTTATACACATACCCACTTACTTATTCATACAGATACTAGCACATACTCACTCACTATACAGTCACTGACACAAGCACACATACACCCATACGCCACTCCTGCAATCACTCAATGATGCATAGTCACTCATATACTCCCTGCACTCAACTATACAGCCTTTCGCGTATGCAGTTACACACCCATATAATACTGACACATCCATTAACTCACTGACACAGCCATCCATACACTCAGTCACCCATACAGCCCCTCACACATGCACTAACTAACCGATACAGCCACTGATTCACCCACTCACTCATCCATGCAGGCAGTCATATGCCTGCTCATCTGCCCACACAGACACTCATGCAGGTACTCAGACAGCCAATAAATCACCCATACAGCCACTCATGTGCCCACTCACTAATCCATACAGCCACTTAGACACCAACTGACAGACTAATAAAGACATTCGCATAACGTAGTCATTCACCCATACATTTACTGAGACACCTCATCACTCACTTATACAGTTAGTTACGCACCCAATGACTCATCCATACTGGTGCTGCCCCCCCATAAAAAGTAATATCAGGCCCAGCGGTGGGCTGACTGTACTCTCTGGGTTCATGGGGAGGGGAGTGCATGGCTTCCCTCCCTTTATAAGCTAATTTTGTCCTCGGGAGGGCTCCCCAGGGCCCCTGACAGCTTCAAGAGGGGGCCTTTGGAGACTCAGGGAGGCGGGCCACACAGCCCCCCTCCCCTATATGAAATCAGCCCATTGGTAGGGCATAAGGTATTTAAATGCAGCTCGCGACCATTTTCTTTTCCAACCCTCAAGAGTCTTGTGGGATAGCAGCAGTTTTTGCTGTTATGTTTTTCTTTTTTTTAGCTCCAGGGGTCCCTCTGGGTCCTCCTCATGGAGCCTAGGGGTTGAGGGTATCCCTACCCTGCCTCCATAAATCTTTTTTTTTTACCAGGGAAATAAAGCTTCCTGGGCAAATCAGAATGCTCCATTTTTAGGTCGAGCCTAGCATTGCAGTGCATGCACTGCTCGCTCTGCGAGGCATATTGTAGTAGGGACAGATGTGAGAGTGCAATGAAAGCTCCGCCGATATTTATCATTGGCTGGAGTCATCGTCCATGGTACACGCTGGCTTCCCATTGATAATGAGGCTTCTTAGTCTCCTTTTGGGACCGTCCATCAGGACTGGATCTTTTACTTGCGGCGTTACATTCTCTCCTTCATAAAGTCGGTAAGCACTTTTTTTTTATTCACGCAATGGCGACAGCTTATTTAGGCAGTCCCTGGCTTCGCAATGCTATTTTCACCAATGTCTAGTATACAAAGGGTTGGGGAGTCGAGGCACATTCTTTTGCGTGTTTTCCCACTAAAACTATCCCAGATCACCCTGCCCACTCTCTTGTCCATCACTGTCAGGGGTTGCTGTAAACAGACCAGGCTCCTCTCTGTTGGTAAACTACAAAGAAAATCTAGTTCTCACCCATATTCAATCATTACACATTAAATCATGGCCCCTTCTTCCTGGCCTCCCTCGGTCTCTGGCGTTTTATTACCAACTTCCTCTGGGGTGTAGACAGAAAAAGCCCGGGCCATTGTTGCCAGATTGGGCTATTTCATGCACAATTGGGCGATATTTTGCCCGATTGTGCGGGGAAAAATCATGTTAGGCGGGTTACCGGAATTTGGGCTACAATCCGCCCAGTGTGTGGCAGATTCAAGTATTTGTGCGGCGCAGCCACGCTGCAGTCCATGGTGGCCCTGCCACACCCCTTTCCTTATTTTAGGTGTGTCTGCCCTGCAGCCCCTGCCCACAA
This sequence comes from Triturus cristatus, assembly GCF_964204655.1. Classification (NCBI taxonomy): domain Eukaryota; kingdom Metazoa; phylum Chordata; class Amphibia; order Caudata; family Salamandridae; genus Triturus; species Triturus cristatus. The sequence continues at coordinate 534,893,960 of NC_140594.1, read as the reverse complement.
GTAACACCTCCAGGGCCATATATCCTGGCTGGCGGGAAGCTTCTTCCAATTAGGGTCCTGCAAGACCTGCAGTGACCTCTGACCTGCCCCCACTAATGTGCTGACCTGCCTTGGAGTTCGTTTGACCCAATCCTGGGTCAGATTAGTTCATCAATGGTGGGTGTGTCAGGTACATTACCGGCCCGCCCCATACCTGTTTGCCCTTTATCTTTTTGGGGCTCCCCCATCTTCCTCCTTTTGAACTTCCTCTGCTGGCTCTGGCTGCTGTGACTACGGACCACCAACCGACAACCTCGATTGAGGCCTCCTCTTACCACGTGTCATAATACTCGGCATTCGACTTGCAGCTTGCCCTGCAGTCAGCTGTTCCTCACGGTCCCAGCCCTACTGCCTTTGTTTGTTTTACCGTCTTGCCTCGCTGCTAAGAAGTAAGTGCCTCGAGAGTGTCCATGACTTTTAGTATCAGTTGCTGCTTATATAATAAATGCATTTGCTACCGTCCGTCATTAAAGTTCAGCAGAGCTGCCCCTCTGTGAGCGAGTGGCTGCTGGCGGCACTGTTCCTGCAGCTTGTGTGATCTGGTGCAGTTGCGGCCAGGCCTCTGCGACTGGCCGACTGCCTGAGCCGGGCAGCTGTGAGCTGTACACAGTAAACACTTCTGTGTTTTAGGTCTAGCCTGACCCAGCGCATGCTCTGGTCTGGCAAGACTTTTTGTGAGGGCTCAAAAAAATACTGCCATGGCCAGCCTAGAGCTACAGTGCATGTGCGCGGGCGCATGCTTAGGAGCAGAGGCTGGCAAACCTCGTCATGCAAATTAAGCGCCCACGATCACTTTCATTTTCGCCTGCGATCACTTTCGCGGCGCCCCTTTGATGTTCTTGTTCAAAGAACATCAAACATCTAAGAACATGTTGTTGTGTTAAGGCTTTGCTGCGCCCGTTTGACTTACAATGTGCTTTCTCTATCCACAAACTCGATGTTTGTGTTCCTTTATTTTGAGATGCTTTTAGTATTACTGTTTCGTGACTTAAAGAACATTAAGGAAATGTGACTGTGAAACTGGACAACGTTCACAGTGTTTATTTCTGATCGCAGCGGCTGAGGTAATTCAGTTTCCGATCTCGTTCGTATTTAGCCACCATTTTGTGTCTTTCTGCCATTTTGTGTTGCCCTCACTCAGGCGGCACGGTGAACAAAGAGTTGTTTTTCCTCATCCTACTGCAACGTGTCAAATAACCTCCTGCCTCTGTTTATAGCTGGTGTCAGGGTCCAGCCGACTCCACTAATCCTCGTCTGGTCTGACTGATCCCTGTTTCAACTATCCGTTGGTTCGCACCATTCTTTCCTGACTTTATCTTATTCTCTGGCCTTCGCTATTCTTTACTCGTATTCTCTCATTTCACAACTGTCCTCTAGGCCATACAAATGTGTCCTGCCACCTGCAAGTCGACTTATAAACACTACCACTGATTAACTTGTGGGGAAGGGTGACAAACACTGTTGGGAGAGGGGCTTATTTGAGTTACTCAATATCTTGTTTTCACATTCTTCTCATTGGTTGACCCTGTATGCATTGGGAGTGTTCTTTGTGAAAATGTATGTTATAAAAGATTGTGCGCCACGAAGTAAAGTGGCAGTCTCCTAAGAACATACCGAGTGTACTTCCGGGACAACTGTACTTAGCTGCAGCTAATAAACCTTATCTTCTACGCCTAACGGAGTGTCCCGTGTCTCTGTTCGACAAAGCAGGTGAACTCAGGAGATTAAGGCGTACCCTGCGCCGCCAGGCCCCTAAGGTCTTGGTTCTTCAATTGGCACCCGAACGTGGGCCGGCTTCAGAGGTAGCAGTTCTTGCCTGAGGATCGTGAGGAGCCCCGCAGGAAAATTCTGGAGGAATCGCGAACCACGTCAAGCGACCCCTGTATGTCGAAGTGGTCCGAAGGTCTTTTGCAGCGTGGTTTCTCCTTTCTGACGGCTGCTGATGACTGCTGCCCTGACTGCCACCCTGCTTTGGTCCCTTTGATGATGTTTGGTATCGCGAGACATTAGACGGGCCTCTGTTGGCGTAAGAAGACACTTAGTTAAGTATTGGTGGGTAGCTCCCACTATTTTTGTTTTGATTTTGGTCTTTGATTCGGCTATTGCAAAAGCCGAAGCCGAGGGGTGAGTACGTTTGTGCTATAGTATTTGATTTAACCCCTTGATGTTTGTAAACAGTCCAGTGAAATAACGATGCCTGGTCTGAATAAGTTTAAGAAGTTCTGTTGCTTTGGTTGTAATAGGGATTCCCGGCTGGAGGACGCTTGTCCGATTCCTCCGGTTGGAACTCCCACCTATGAGCTTTATGCAAAACATGGTGTCGGCCCCATTGCCTTTAATAAAGCATGGATCCGATACACGAAGAACGATGGCGTTCTACAGTGGCCACTAAATGGTAGTTTTGAGCCTGACATATTAGACAATTTGGAAGCGATATTGTTAAAAAAACAAGCCCGGCCGGCAATGTTTGACTCTTTTTGCCTCTGGCGTAAGGAAGCCAAACAGAAAGAAATTAAGCAGGCAAAACGAGATGAGAAAGCACAAAATATGACGATTATACAGGCTGCACAGCAGTTTAAAGATAATGAGATTGATAATGCCATGGAAATTTCAGAGAGACAGCATCGTATGGCAATAGATAGATGCTATCCGGTGTTGCCTAATTCCCCTTCTGATAAAAGTAAGGATCTGGAGGAAGACCCTTTGATGTCTCACCTATTGAGATTGCCTCCACCCTCTGTACAAGTTGCTAATGCACCCCCGTTGTTACAACCTGTTCAGCTACCTGTTGTCCCCCCACCTGTTCCGGTTCTTCCACAATTGCCTCTTCCGGTATTGCCACCCCCACCTCTCGTGCCACCGATTCCTTTGTCTCCATCTCCTGAACCTCAATCTTCTTTGCCCTCGGCTCCCCTTATAACTGCCAGTTCCTCTCCTGTATCGCCTAATACCTTGTCCCCTGTCCTTATGTCTAATTCTCCTACTGTACGCAAACGAATATCTGGTTTCTTGTCCCCTTTCTTTGAGACTCTAAACATGTCTCCGGCTTTTTCTCGAAGACAGTCTCGTAGTCAACTTCCAGGTTCCGACGAACGGGTGGTATTGGACTCTCTCGCTCGCAAATGGATCGAGAAGGGTCCCCAGTATAGTGTGAAAGATATCATGGCCACCTTTCATCAGTGGGAAGCGCCCACGCAGAGATATGTATTTAATGTTATGTGTGACACTCTCGCTAAAGAATGGGAGGATATGGATTTGGGTTTACTTCCCCAGGGTTTGTTGGATGTTCAGGCTAATTTCGATAAAGGACTCATTGTGGGTTCTAAGATTGAGGACGCTGTAAGGACACTTGTTACTTTTAGGTTGTTATTTTATTCACAAACTTTTCTTGATTCTGATCCTGCTGTTCGGCAGACATTGAAACATTGCCCAATGAGAGAGGTTCCTCCGATATGGAGGGAAGAGGTTGTGCAAGCAGGTAATAATCCAGCTATTCCCGCTCACTTCCAGCGTATACGGGTACATGTGCCTTGGAAGAGATCTGATGTTTTGGCCCTCAAACAATCTTAACCGGATCCCCGTAAAAACCCTGCTGGTTATTATAAAGAATTGTCTCAGACTGTTGATGCCTGTATTATGAACTTAGCGGATATTGACATGCTGATGGGAAATGTAGTCCCACAAGCGTTATGGGCTCGGATTCGTAGAGAGGATCACGTTCAAGAATTGGGTGGTACATGGGATGCTATAACTGCCTCGGATAGAGCACAAGTGGGTGGTGCTAAGCCTGATGTTTTGATCACAGAACTCCCTGGTAGGATTATTACTTTAATGAAAACAATGATGCCCGCCTTACGAGTTAATTGGGATAAATTAGCCGCGTGTAAACAAAAGAAAGATGAGAGTGTCTCCGATTTCTTCACTCGTTTTGAGGAGACGTTTATTGATCACAGTGGTCAGGATATGACTACGGAGGGTGGACAGCGATTATTTGTAGATAAATTTGTATTCAATTTGCTCCCCGAGTTGTCACATAAGTTAAAAGACTCTGAAAGTTCATGGGCTGTTTCTTGTTCGGCTCAGATATTGGCTACTGCTCAATATTACGAAAACAGGGACAAAGAGGAAAAAGACAAGCAAGAGAAATAGACTAAAGAATTAAAAACGAAGGTTCTTCTGCAACAAGCTTATCCTCCTCGCTCTGCTCAGCGCCAGTTTCAACAGCCTCCCCAGTTTCAGAGGGTGTTTCAAAAACCTGAGCCCTATGTTCCGCGGCCTTTGTTAGGTCCCAACCAATGCGCCTATTGTAGGGAGGAAGGTCATTTTAAGAATAGCTGCCCGGTTTTATTACAGCGTAATGGAGGACTATCTACTCAACGAGGTCGTGGTGGTTCCCAGTTAGCGACCAGGGGTAGAGGTCGAGGTATGTCGCCCCAGACACAGCGTTCCCCTCCACCTCCACATTCTATGAACTACTTTGATCAACAAAATACTCAGTCTACACAGTATTACAATGATGATTACTATGTTGAAGGTGACAATGACAGTCTTCACGCTAACTAGGACAGCCATAGACAAAGTAAGGGAGTTGTATCAGTAGATCAGAATGGGCCTTATGTTAATGTCACTACAATGGGTGTTTCAGAGCCATTTCTTTTAGATACTGGTGCGATGAGAAGTTCTATTATTCACTCCAAACTCTCTGGGGCACCTTTGTCTGGCTTATCAAATGTATCGGTAGGATTTTCTGGCGCCCCAGTTCATAGCCCGGTCTCTTGTCCTCTGCCTATTTCAATTGGTTCTTATGATTTGGAAGCTCCGCTTCTTCTAACGACTGGTTGCGGCGAACATCTGTTGGGTTTGGATTTATTGAAAAGACTGCATGCAACAATATATTGTTCTCCTTCTGGTGTACATCTTGTTTTGGGGCAGAAACTGACTTCCCCAATGTATTTGTCTAAAGATCAATTTCCACAGGAATTGCTCTCTCTCCCTGCAACACTTTGAGCTACGGGTCCAAATGATGTTGGTTGTCTTGAGATCCCACCCTATGTTGTTACCCGCAAGCCCAATGCTAAATTGCCATGCATCCCTCAATACTAAATTCCCAATGATGGAGAAAGAGCACTTTTTGCTATTATTTATGATTTGGTTCAGAAGGGTGTGGTCGAGGAGACAAGGGGAAATGTATGCAACAGTCCTGTTCTTCCGGTTCTTAAACGCACCGATCCTTCTCAGCCTCCTGTTTATCGCTTTGTTATTGATCTCCGGGAGGTTAATAAAATTGTTGTACCACAGTTTCCTGTTGTTCCAGATATCACTGCCCTGTTAACTATGATACCTGCCTCGGCAGCTTGGTTTTCTGTTATCGATCTGAAAAATGCTTTCTTCAGCATCCCCATTGCTGAAGAGAGTAGGGATATTTTTGGCTACTCTTTAGGAGACCGAAGTTTCCGGTTCAAGCGCGCACCCCAAGGCTATTGTGAAAGACCCTCCATCTATAGCCAAGCTCTGAAATTCCAGCTTGATGCTTTTCCTTTGCCGTCAGGTGCTACCCTAATTCAGTATGTAGATGATTTATTAATTGCTGCTGATTCAGAGGATATTTGCAAAAACGTGACTATTGCACTACTGCGTCACTTGTCTGACCTTCACCATAAGGTTTCACCTTCTAAATTACAATATGCCCGCCAAGAGTTTACCTATCTAGGTCATCTCTTGTCGAAGGACGGAAGGCGACTGACCCCAGAACGTATTCAAGCAATTGCACAAATGTCTGTGCCATCCACACAAAGAGAAGTGCGTGCCTTTCTGGGCATTACCTCTTATTGTAGACAATGGATTCCAAATTTTTCTTTGTTGGCTAGACCTTTGTTGGCACTCACTTTGAAAGACACACCTCAACCCCTTCCTTGGACTGATGAATGTCAGAAGAGTTTTTCTGATTTACGTGCTGCTCTGTGCTCTGCTCCTGTGTTGGGTACCCCGGATTACAGTAAGCCCTTCACGCTCTATGTCCATGAAAGAGAGGGTTGTGCGTTGTCAGTCTTAACACAACGATTTGGAGACAAGCAGCGGCCATGTGCCTACTTTTCGTCTACATTAGATCCAGTAGCCAAGGCATTGCCTAGTTGTCTTAAAGCTACAGCAGCAGCAGCAATTTCTATTCGTTAATCTGCTGGAGTGGTGCTTGATAACACTCTTATTGTCATGGTACCACATGCAGTGGATACCTTGCTAAATAGGACAAAAACGCAGCATCTTACAAGCGCCCGCTTGTCTGGGTATGAACTGACGCTCTTGGCTAGTCACGTGCACATCAAACGATGTAACACTTTAAATCCAGCCACATTGTTACCTCTTCCAGAAGAGAAAGGTATTCAGGAGTGTTGGAGCCGGCCTCGTGGCGTGGTCCTGTTCCCCCTCACTAAACCGCACGAGGTCCCATGCACCTCGGAGCTCCTCCATTTTGGATTGTACGTGACTCTACGTCACCACCTACGTGACCCCGCTCCACCCGGCCTCGGTCCCAGCGAGGCCCGACATCAGGGCGCCAACCCCTGGCCCGGGGGATACCACGTGAACACCTCCCCACTCCCGGCGGAGGGCAGTATCGATGGGACCCCCAACCGTCCTTCCACACCTAGGTGCAATCGCCCCACAGCTCTCTTGGGCCTGGCGCCTCTCCTGCTGGGCGTCTGGCCGCTCCCGACCCGGCCTCTCCGCCCCCCCCGGGCGCAAGGGTCCGGACATCAAAGGGCTCCAGACCTATATCTGGGGCGACCCGGCAACAAGACGGCAGTTGTATCCCGGAGTCAAGAGCCCTGCTGATCGGATCGCGGCTGACCCTACGGAGAAAGACTCATCCCGGAACCACGCTCTGAGCCCTGCTGACTACGTCGCGGCTCCACCGTGCTTAAAGACCTTCACGAACCTTTGGGGCCCTGCTGACGCTGTCGCGGCCCGACCTTGTTGAACTTGCCATCAGAGCCCAGCTGACCTCGTCGCGGCTCGACCGAAGCGGACCTACCACCGGAGCCCTGCTGACTGTGTCGCGGCTCGACCCAAGCGGAACTACCACCCGAGCCCTACAGACACCGTCGCGGCTCTCCACGTCCGAGCTGCTTTGAGACCAGCACCTGCCGCTCCGGTCCCCGGAGCCTCCTTCGGCCTAACGCAAGGTTTGGCGCAGAGCATTCCCCGTACCAGGCTGGTACTAAGACTTTCCCGCTACCCTGTCCCTACAAAGACATTGAGACTCTTTCTGGATCTCTCGATCCCCCTGTAAATATCTTGAATGTGCTACTGTTGATAAAATACCTAGATAAAGCAACTGACACGGAGTCCTGTGTGGTGGTGTTACTGGGCCTAGTACGATCTTAGGAGAAAGACCTCCCCTAGGAGGCTTCTCAGCGGCGCTCGGCTAGAACTTTGCGGTAGGAAGGTGCCCCGGACTGGTCCCCCTGACCCCCCCGGTGGTCCTCCCTCCAACAAGGAACAACATGATTGTTTTCTCCGTACTGAGGAGGAGACAAAAGGTAGGATTGATTTGAAAGATACACCACTAACGGACCCGGATGGGATCCTATGGGTGGATGGTTCTTGTTTTAAACTCCCTAATGGTGAAACAACTTCAGCTTACGCTGTTACCACCTTGCATACAATTGTGGAGACAGCACGCATCAGACATAATTCATCTCAGGCGGCTGAACTGATAGCTTTGACCAGAGCATGTGTGTTATCTAAGGGGAAGAGAGTGAATGTATATACCGACAGCCAGTATGCGTTTGGTGTGGCACATAGCTTTGGACGTTTGTGCAAGGAAAGAGGATTCTTTACCTCCCACGGTACCAAAATACAGCATGGTCAGTTGGTAACTGATCTTCTTGAGTCACTTGCTCTGTCTACCCAGATAGCAATCATAAAGTGTAGTGCGCATAAGAGGATTACTGATGATGTTGGTCGCGGGAACGCTTTTGCGGATGAGGTAGCGAAAGAAACAGCCAGAGATGCTATGAGTCGCATGTATGTTGCGGGCCCTGCAAATTGGGTCAAGGAAAAAGGAATGTGTGAGGATACTATAGAAAGTGTGAGATCGATTCAAGGAGAGGCTACAGAGAAAGAGTTGAGTAAGTGGAAAGAGAGTACAGGAATGTTGGACGCGATGGGATGTTGGATAGAATTGTCAGAACCTCAGCGTTGGCTGTTACCAGATGCCTATGTACTGCCTGTAGTTGCTATGGCACATGGTCCAGCCCACATCAGTGCGAAAGGAATATGTAAGCTTCTGGCTCCAGTGTGGCTGAACGAAGGGATTCCAAAATGTGCAGATAATTTAGTGAAGCATTGTATCGTTTGCTTGATGCATAATCCAGGAAAGGGAACCCCAACTCCGGCAGGCCATTTTGCTCCCCCAACATATCCTTTTGAGGTGTTGCAAATTGATTATATTCACATGGAACGATGCAACAATCTCAAATATGTTTTGGTGGTGGTGTGTGCCTTCTCCAGATGGATAGAGGCCTACCCCCTGAAAGACAACACTGCTTTGTCCACTGCCAAAGTTCTTCTGAAAGAGTTCTTCCCTAGGTTTGGTTTGCCGCGCATTGTCTGGAGTGACAATGGAAGTGAATTTGTGGGCCAAATTATGAAAAAGGTGTGTGCCGGCCTTGGGATCGTCCAGAAATTCCATGTGGCGAACCATCTCCAATCAGCGGGTTTGGTAGAGTGCTATAACGGCACTCTCAAACTTAAGCTTGCAAAGGTATAGGCTAGCACGGGACTTGCCTGGCCCGATGCTTTACCTTTGGCTCTCCTATCCACTAGAACAGCTGTACATTCTCGTTTGAGACTCAGCCCATACAAGGTTGTTTTTGGGCGCCCGGCTAATGTTTGGGGAGTCCCTCGCCCTAAAAAGTATTCTGACATACAGTATCCAATGCTGATTGATTATTTGCATGACCTCACCACTAAATTACGTGTTCTCCACCAACAGGTTTGAGACACTTTACCAGAGGCCTCCACAGACCCAGGTCATTCTATCCAACCAGGAGACTGGGTCTGTGTGAAAAATTTTCAGAGGACAAGGAATTTGGAGCCTCGTTGGAGGGCGCCTCGACAGGTCCTTCTAGTCACGCGTACAGCAGTGAAGGTCGAAGGGAAAAAGAACTGGATCCATGGCGTGCACTGCAAAAAGGTGCCTTTGCCCTTGCCTTTTGACCAGTGGGTCCGTAAGGGTGTAGGTGATTTTGAAGGCGAAAGGGTCCCTCGGTTTGTACCTTTCAGTAGCAAACACCTAGATGGAGCTTGGTCTGAAAAAGAAGATGACGATGTTTTACAAGAAGCAGTACCGCCACATCTTCGATTGAACACTACAGTTCCACAGACACTATTTCAGGACCAAACTGTACTGAACAGAACTCAATATAATTTAAGGCCTAGACTGGTCAAGGACACCTGAAATTTTCATCTCTTTCATGACATGTATCATCTGTCCAGGTTGCAGGGTCACGGTAGGAGTCTTGGTTTGTGACCTGTATAGTGGCTAGGCCCCTAGGACTTGCAGTGTCATAGGACGGCTAATAATCACAGTCAAGTGAGTAAGGAAGATTGCCGTGAGCAACAATTTTATAGGATGGATGTCAAATTGCAGAAGAATAACAAGAAGGAAGAGATGAAAAAGAAATATTGTAAATTAGTGTAGTCAATGTGGCATAACATTGTGTGTTCTTATGTTTTTTAGTATCTTATTGGCTTGTATAGGTTGGATAGTTCATGTTATGCAGCACAAATCTGTTCCTACTTCTATTTCCTTGCCTTTTTTTTATTCTAATATCTCCCTACATCAATTATATACGCTTCCCAACATGAACTAATCAGGAGAACAGAATATTTTAACAATTCATTTGTCCGGTTATTGCACCAACACCAATTGGTAGTCAACACAACCGACTGTTGGGTTTGTGGACTTATGCCTCATACCACAGAAAAAGGGATGCCATATTTAGCCCTTCCATTTTCCTATGAGGGTTCCGCTTGGGCCTATTTTGTAATGTTTTCAAATGCATATCAGAACCGGTTTAGACGTCCAGCTGGTTCATATGGTAGTGGACAAGATTTTAGTCATAGTTCTCTGATAAAAGGAATAGTGGCCATGACTAGAATCGTGGAGAATGGTAAGATTCCCGTTGATGAGAAACGGGCATACGATGCTTGGAACATGACTCGTTACGCCACTAGCCTTACAGATAGGAGTAGACAGGGAAAATCTCCACCAATTTAGACTGTGCCTCATTGAGGTAACTTTTGTCTACAAATAAATGGCCAGACTACTGACACTGGACAAGGAAAGAGTGTTTGTTCCCATACGTACATTCACACATCTCAGAATTCACCACCGTTAGTGCCATCCCAGGGCACGTATTTTGTCTGCCACAATAGAGCCTACACGTGGCTACCGACGGATTTTTCAGGAACATGCTATATAGCCTTTCTTCTCTCCCCTAGATATACTGCTCCTTCGGGACATCACAGAAACAGAAATGGCAGAGGGATTATTGATTCTAAAGACACGGCAGGGCAAGAGGGAGGTGATTTCCTTAAATGATTTCTTCCTTTTTGGGGCCCAATGGCCAACAGTAGAAACATGAGACAATTGGTTCGTGTTGTTGATACTACCATAGATGTCACTGTGGGAGCCTTGAGCAATCTCACAGCTGAACTTCAGGCGGATCGTCTCATGACATTGCAGAACTGGATTGCTTTGGATGTTATTCTTGCAGATCGTGGTGGAGTTTGTAAATTGATCGGATCTAGCTGTTGCATTTATATACCTGACGACGCCCCTACGGTATACCAAGCCATCTTCAAATTACATGGGATCTCCGAATCGATTCATCAGGATGAAGGAGATTGGCCTTTATTGGAATGGTTTTGGGGATTACTGTCCAAATGGGGATGGAAGGTATTAACATTCCTTGGAGTGATTTTGGCCATCATTTTTTCCTGTTGTCTCTGTATGCAGTGTGGCCTTGCCATCTGTGGTCTTTGCGCCACTATGTGTGACCCAAGGCCTGTGCCACGGAAGACAGAGAGCATTAAAATGATGTTGCAGCAACAGCTTGATGACCTCATGGCCATTGACGTCTACTCAGATTAAAATGAGTCTGTGTGTCTTGCCTGAGTAATGGCAAAAGGAGGGTCTGAGGTAATTCAGTTTCCGATCTCGTTCGTATTTAGCCACCATTTTGTGTCTTTCTGCCATTTTGTGTTGCCCTCACTCAGGCGGCACGGTGAACGAAGAGTTGTTTTTCCTCATCCTACTGCAACGTGTCACATTATAGCTGGTGTCAGGGTCCGGCCGACTCCACTAATCCTCGTCTGGTCTGACTGATCCCTGTTTCAACTATCCGTTGGTTCGCACCATTCTTTCCTGACTATATCTTATCCTCTGGCCTTCGCTATTCTTTACTCGTATTCTCTCATTTCACAACTGTCCTCTAGGCCATACAAATGTGTCCTGCCACCTGCAAGTCGACTTATAAACACTACCACTGATTAACTTGTGGAGAAGGGTGACAAACACTGTTGGGAGAGGGGCTTATTTGAGTTACTCAATATCTTGTTTTCACATTCTTCTCATTGGTTGGCCCTGTATGCATTGGGAGTGTTCTTTGTGAATATGTATGTTATAAAAGATTGTGTGCCACGAAGTAAAGTGGCAGTCTCCTAAGAACATACCGAGTGTACTTCTGGGACAACTGTACTTAGCTGCAGCTAATAAACCTTATCTTCTACGCCTAACGGAGTGTCCCGTGTCTCTGTTCGACAAAGCAGGTGAGCTCAGGAGATTAAGGCGTACCCTGCGCCGCCAGGCCCCTAAGGTCTTGGTTCTTCACGGCTGCTTCATGTCCGTTACACCATTCAGGGAGTCCTTTCGTTGGCGCTTTCATGAGGACATGACGAGGAAGCTGGAACCTTTTGGCACATTGTCTTTAAAAGCACAGCATGTTGGCGACTGGTTAATCGATTAGACCTATGTAGCGCTTTAGATCTCAAAGCGCTATGGTGATTGCAGCAGTTACAACTCATGAAATATGGGGTGCAACTCACAAGGAGGGGGCAGGTTTGAGTGCACATTGGCTGCAATCGAACTCTTCAGATGATGGGCTGTGTGTATCCATTATCAGCACTCAGTCTTCGCTTACTGATCTTGTTTATTTTGTTGATGTGTTAATGCTTTGCTGCGCCCTTTTGACTTACGTGCTTTCTCTTTCCACAAACTCAATGTTTGTGTTCCTTTATTTTGAGATGTTTTTAGTATTACTGTCATACACACAACCACAACCACACACACAACCACACACAACCACAACCACATGTACAACCAACCACACAACCACACACACACACACACAACCACACACACAACCACAGCCACACACACAACCACACATACAACCACACATGCACACAACCACACATACATAGCCTCCCACACACACACAACCACACCCACAACTACACACACAACCACACACACAACCACACACACACAACCACACACAACCCCTACACACAACCACACACAAAACCACACACACACAACCACACACAACCACATACAAAACCACACCCACACCCACAACCACACACACAACCACACACACACAACCACACACACACACACAAACACACACAACCACTCAACCACACACACAACCACAACCACACACACAACCACACACACACAACCACACACAACCACACATCCAACCACACACACAAACACACACAACCACACACACAACCACACACACAACCACAACCACACACACACAACCACACACAACCACACACAACCACACCCACAATCACACCCACAACCATACACACCCACAACCACACACACCCACAACCACACAACCACAACCACACACACACACAACAACATACACACAACCACACACACAAACAACCACATACACAACCACACACACAACCACAACCATACACACAACACACACACAACACACACAACCACACACACAACCACACACACAACCACACACAACCACACACACAACCACACACACACACTACCACACACCCAACCACACAGACAACCACACACACCCAACCTCACACACAACCACACCCAACCACACACACAACCACACACACAACCACACACACACAACCACACTCACAACCACACCCACAACCACACACACAACCACAACCACACGCACACACAACCACAACCACACACAACCACACACACACAACTACACACAACCACACATACAACCACACACACACACACACACACACACAACCATACACACAACCACACACACACAACCACACACACAACCACACACAACAACACACACAACCACACATACACAACCACACACACACAACCCCCCCACACACACAACCACACACACAGCCCCACACACACAACCCCACACAAACACAACCACACACACAACCGCACACAACCACCCATCCACGCACATACCCACAAGCACACCCACACCCACAACTGCACCCACACACAACCACACACACAACCACACACACAATCACACACACAACCACACACAACCACACACACAAGCACACACACACACAACCACACACACACAACCACATGCACACAGCCACTACCACACACACACAACCACACCCACACGAACAACCACACACACAAACACAGCCACACACAAAACCACACACACAACCACACACAACCACACACACACAACCACAACCACACACACAACCACACACATACAACCACACACACAACCACACACACAACCACAACCACGCACACACACAACCACACACAACCACACACCATCACACACACAACCACACACACAACCACACACATAACCAGACACAACCACACACACAACCACAACCACACACATAACCACAACCACACACACAACTGCACACACACACAACCACAACCACAACCACACACAACCACACACACACACAACCACACACAACCACACACAATCACACACAACCACACACACAACCACACACGACCACACACAACCACACACACAACCACACACACAACCACACACATAACCAGACACAACCACACACACAACCACAACCACACACATAACCACAACCACACACACAACTGCACACACACAACCACAACCACACACAACCACACACACACAACCACACAAACCACACACAATCACACACAACCACACACACAACCACACACAACCCCACACACACACAACCACAACCACACGCACAACCACAACCACACACACAACCACAAACACACTCACACACAACCACACACACAACCACACACACACACACAACACACACACACAACCACACACAACCACATACAAAACCACACACACAACCACACCCACAACCACACACACAACCACACAACCACACACACACACACAAACACACACAACCACTCAACCACACACACAACCACAACCACACACACAACCACACACACAACCACACACACAACCACACACAGCCACACATCCAACCACACTCACAAACACACACAACCACACGCACAACCACATACACAACCACAACCACACACACACAACCACACACACAACCACACACAACCACACCCACAACCACACACACAACCACACACACCCACAACCACACATATACACACACACACAACCACAACCACACACACACACAACCACACACACAACCACAAACACACTCACACACAACCACACACACAACCACACACACACAACCACACACACACACACACAACACACACACACAACCACACACAACCACATACAAAACCACACACACAACCACACCCACAACCACACACACAACCACACACACACAACCACACACACACACACAAACACACACAACCACTCAACCACACACAAAACCACAACCACACACACAACCACACACACACAACCACACACACAACCACACACAACCACACATCCAACCACACACACAAACACACACAACCACACGCACAACCACATACACAACCACAACCACACACACACAACCACAAAAACACAACCACACACAACCACACCCACAACCACACACACAACCACACACACCCACAACCACACACACACACAACCACAACCACACACACACACAACCACACACACAACCACACACACAAACAACCACACACACAACCACACACACAACCATACACACAACACACACACAACACACACAACCACACACACAACCACACACACACAACCACACACAACTGTTGGAGGGAGGACCACCGGGGAGTCGGGGAGACTACTCTGGGGCACCTTCCTACCGCAAAGTTATAGCCGAGCGCCGCCGAGAAGCCTCCTAGGAGAGGTCCTTCTCCTGTGATCGTACTAGGCCCAGTAACACCACTACACAGGACTCCGTATCAGTTGCTTATCTTGGTACTTTATCAATGGTAGCACATTCAATATATCTACAGGGGGATCGAGTGATCCAGAAGAGTCTCAATGTCTTTGTGGGGGTAGGGTAGCGGGACAGTCTTAGTACCTGCCTGGTACGGGGAGGTTCTGCACCAGACCTTGCGTGCTGGTCTCAAAGCAGCTCGGACGGGGGGAGCCGCAACGGTGTCTGCAGGGCTCGGGTGGTAGTTACGCTTGGGTCGAGCCGCGACACAGTCAGCAGGGCTCCGGTGGTAGGTCCGCTTCGGTCGAGCCGCGACGAGGTCAGCAGGGCTCTGATGGTAAGTTCAACAAGGTCGGGCCGCGACAGCGTCAGCAGGGCCCCAAAGGTTCGTGAAGGTCTTTTAAGCACGATGGAGCCGCGATCTCGTCAGCAGGGCTCAGAGTGTGGTTTCAGGATGAGTCTTTCTCCGTAGGGTCAGCCGCGATCCGATCAGCAGGGCTCTTGACTCCGGGATACAACTGCCGTCTTGTTGCCGGGTCGCCCCAGATATAGGTCTGGAGCCCTTTGATGTCCGGACCCTTGCGCCCGGGGGGGGGCGGAGAGGCCGGGTCGGGAGCGGCCAGACGCCCAGCAGGAGAGGCGCCAGGCCCCAGAGAGCTGTGGGCCGATTGCACCTAGGTGTGGAAGGACGGTTGGGGGTCCCATCGATACTGCCCTCCGCCGGGAGTGGGGAGGTGTTCACGTGGTATTCCCCTGGCCAGGGGTTGGCGCCCCGATGTCGGGCCTCGCTGGGACCGAGGCCGGGTGGAGCGGGGTCACGTAGGTGGTTACGTAGAGTCACGTACAATCCAAAATGGAGGAGCCCCGAGGTGCATGGGACCTCAAGCGGCTTAGCGAGGGGGAACAGGACCACGCCACGAGGCCGGCTCCAACACGCGTCCCCCCCAGCTGAAGGCAAGGAGAGTCACCCATCTCCTTGGGGGTTCTCCTCGCCGAGGCGGAAGAATCTGGACAGGCCGTCGGCATTGGCGTGGTCGTTGCCGGGCCGGTGCTCCGCGGTGAAGTCCATCCCTTGCAGCGAGATGGACCATCGCAACAACTTGGGGTTCTCGCCCCGCATTTGCATTAGCCACCGCAAGGGCCGGTGGTCAGTTTGGACTCTGAAGTGGGTGCCAAAAAGGTAGGGCCGGAGCTTCTTGAGAGCCCATACCACAGCGAAGGCTTCCCGCTCGATGGTGCTCCACCTCTGTTCTCGTGGCAGCAGTCGGCGGCTGATGAAGGCCACAGGTCGGTCGAGGCCCTCGGTGTCCATCTGGGAGAGGACCGCCCGACCCCGTACTCCGAGGCATCGGTCTGAACCACAAATTCCTTGCTGTAGTCAGGGGCCTGTAGCACAGGGGCAGCACACATGGCCGCCTTGAGGGCTTCAAAAGCGGTCTGACAGCGGTGCGTCCAGTGCACCGCCTTGGGCTGTTTCTTGGAAGTGAGCTCCGTGAGGGGCCCCACAATACTGCCATAATCCTTAATAAATCGCCGGTAGTAGCCTGTGAGGCCTAAGAAGGCCCGGACAGCGGTTTGGGTTGCGGGTGGCTCCCACGCCTGGATGGCATCGACCTTTAACTGGAGGGGCGCCACCTGGCCACTCCCCACCTGGTGGCCCAGATAGGTCACAGATCCTTGACCGATCTGGCATTTGCTGGCCTTAATCGTGAGCCCGGCCCTTTGGAGAGCGGCCAGGACTTCTCCGAGGTGTCCTAGGTGCGCGGCCCAGTGGTTGCTGAAGACGGCAATGTCGTCGAGGTAGGCCGCGCTGAAAGCTTCTAGCCCGGCCAGGACCTTGTTCACCAGCCTTTGGAAGGTCGCCGGGGCGTTCTTCATACCGAAGGGCATCACCCGAAAGTGGTAGTGCCCATCGGGGGTGGAAAAGGCGGATCGTTCATGGGCGCTGGGGGTGAGCTTGATCTGCCAGTACCCAGCGGTGAGATCAAAGGTGCTTAGGTAGCGGGCGGCCCCTAAGCGATCGATCAGCTCGTCTGACCGTGGCAGGGGGTGGGCATCGGTCTTGGTGACTGCATTCAGGTCCCGGTAGTCTACACAAAATCTGAGTTCCGGGGGGGTGCCGGGGGCGGCGGCCTTCGGCACCAAGACCACAGGGCTTGCCCACGGGCTGTCTGATGGCTCAATGACTCCGAGGGCGAGCATCTTGGAGACCTCGGTCTGTATGCAGGCTCGGACTCGGTCGGGTACTATGTAGGCGCGGTGTCGCACAGGGGGGCTGTCCCCGGTGTCCTCGTCGTGGACGCACCAGGGGGTCACCCCGGGCGTGAGAGAGAAGAGGGCAGCGAAGGGTTGCAGCAGCTTCCGGCAGTCATGGCGCTGTTCTGGTGTCAGGGTGGCGGAGAGGTGGATGCCCTCCAAGGAGCCGTCTTGGCCCGAGGACCCCAGGAGGTCTGGTAGGGGCTCGGAGTCGCTTTCGCCCCCATCGTCGTTAGCCAGCAGCAGGCTTAGTTCAGTTCGGGCAAAGTGGGGCTTGAGCCGGTTGGGGTGTAGGACCCGGAGGGGGTTCCTCGGGGACTCCATGTCGACCAGGTAGGTGACGGGGCTCTTCCTCTCAACCACCTTGAAGGGCCCGGTCCACTTGTCCTGCAGGGCGCAGGGGTCCACGGGCGACATGACCCAGACTTGCTGGCCCGGCTCGAACTCGATGGTCGAGGCATTTTCGTCATACCAGCGTTTCATGTCTTCTTGGCTGGCTTTGAGGTTGGCTTCTGCCAGGGCCCGGAACTTCCGAGTCTGGTTCCGCAGGGTCAGGAGGTAACGGTAGACGTCGGGGGGGCATCTTGGACGTTCGCCTCCCAGCCCTCCTTGACCAGGCTGAGGGGCCCTCGGACGGGGTGCCCATACAACAGTTCGAAGGGGCTGAAGCCCAGGGATTTCTGTGGTACCTCTCGATAGGCGAACAGGAGGCAGGGCAGCAGGACCTCCCATCTCCTCCTCAGGGGCTCTTCCAGGCCCTTGATCATCCCCTTCAGGGTTCTGTGGAACCGCTCGACCAGTCCGTTCCCCTGGGGGTGGTAAGGGGTGGTGAATTTGTAGGTGACCCCACATTGTTGCCAGAGGGATCTCATGTACTTCGAAATAAAGTTCGTACCCCTGTCGCTCACCACTTCTCGGGGGAACCCCACCCTGGAGAAGATGCCCATCAGGGCCCGGCCCACCACTGGAGCTGTCACAGTGCGGAGTGGGATGGCCTCGGGGTATCGGGTGGCGTGGTCGACCAGTACCAGGATGAAGCGGTGTCCCAGGGCGGTTCGGGGGTCGAGGGGCCCCACGATGCCAATCCCTACTCGTTCGAACGGGGTGTGGACGGCTGGAAACGGTTGGAGGGGGGCCTTAACTCGACCCCCAGTCTTTCCGCTAGCCTGGCAGGTCTGGCAGGACCGGCAGTGGTGGTCCACGTCTCTCCGCATTCGGGGCCAATAGAAATGGGTCACTAGGCGGCTGTAAGTTTTGTCTCGCCCGAGGTGTCCGGCGAGGGGCACGTCATGCGCCAGGTTCAGGAGGAACTCTCGGAATCGGAGGGGAACCACCAACACCCGGCCGGCTCCCAGTTCGGCGACTTTCTGCTCGCTATACAATAAGTCATTGTCCCAATAGATCCAGTGGGTTCCCGTGGGGTCCCCGAGGCCTGGGCGGCCGCTTGCTGTCAGGCCCCCTCGAGGGACGGGCAGGCCTTCTGCTCTTGCTGGAATTGTTCGCGGGTGGGGCCCCCGTCGTGGCGCCACTGGGCCAGCTCGGGGATCTCGCTGAGGGAGGCGGCCTCGTCTGGGGAAAGTTCGGATGGCCCAGCCTAATCGTCAGGTTCCTCAGTGCCGGAGGAGGGTGGCAGTTCTTGACCCGTAGGCTCGTCGGGGGCCGCGGCAGCGTCTGGTTGGGCGGTCATGGACCGGGTGGTGGCGCAGGCCCACTCGGGCAGCCCTAGCATCCCCAGATGCTCTCGGCGCTCCACCTGGGCCCAGGGGGATCTCTCTAGGTCGTTCCCCAGGAGGCAGTCCACTGGGGCGTCGTCGCGGACAGATACTTTTAGAGTGCCTGACACTCCTCCCCACTCGAAGGGGATCCTGGCCATCCGGCACATGCTTTCGGTGTTGTCCGGGGACGTGTGGTTGGCGGCTTGGCCTCGTGGCGGGCTTCTGGGCGGCCCGGCCGGGAATTCTCGACTGCGGTGGGACCCCCCTCCTCCGCCCCGCTGGCGAGGAGGTCCCGTGGTACTCCGTTGGTAGTCCCTCACGGGGTTCCGGGGGACCCGGGTGTTGACCCATCGGTCGGCTTCGGCGGCGAGCTTCCGGGGCTCGGTCAGCTTACTGTCCAGGAGGTGTTGCCTTAGTTCCACAAAGCAGTTGTTCGCGAGGTGCTCCCAGACAATGAGGTCGAACAGTTCGTTGTACGAGGTGACCTTGCTCCCTTTTATCCACCCTTCAAAGGCCCGGCTGAAGAAGTCCACGTATTCGACCCATGTGGTACCGGGGAGCTTCTTGCAGTCCCGGAAGCGCTGCCGGTACATCTCGGCTGATAGTCCGTAGCGTGTGAGTAGGGCTTCTTTCATGTGGACGTATGATGTCATCACCGCGTCGGGGAGTTGCAGCAGGGTATCCCGGCCCTCGCTGAGGAACCTCCCCCATAGGCCGGCACCCCAATCCTTCCGGGGTACCCGATGGGAGGTCATGGCTACCTCGGAGGCTCGGAACCACTGTTGGATGTCGTTGTATTTGTAGTATTCCTTGACGACATCCTTGGGGATATGAACCTTCGGCTCGGTTAGTGGCAGAGCGTCCCAAGCCCCGGGGGTGCTGGTCTCCCCCGTTTTGGATTTCAGTTCGAGTTCCTTGAGGCCCCTCTCGTGCTCGAGGGTTAGCCGTTTCTCTTCTAGTTCTCGATGCCGTTTCTTTTCTTCGATTTCCTCCTGCAGCCATAGTTGCTCCAAGGCTAATTTCTTCTCCGCCAGCAGGAGTTCACCGTCCAGCCGGAGTCGTGCGAGGTCCATTTCGTGTGTCCGGACCCTCTCCCGTTCTCGCATTTCTTCGTGGGATAGGCCGGCTTCCGGGATGCTTCGCCCCCCATCTGTCGGGGTTATGGTCGGTGGCAGGTTTCCGTCCCGGGCCGAGGTCCCTTCGGCTCGGGATGGAGTGGTCTCGGATTCTGCCCAGGCTTTCAGGGCTTTCTGCATTTCTTCCTTGGTGCCCAATCCTGTGGTTGGGATCCCTTTGTCCTTGCAGAATTGTTTCAGTTCTTTGTGGGTGTATTCTTCCAGCCTTTCCAGCTGGAAGGTTGCGGCCACGGTTACTTCTTGGCCGTTCATGGTTCCCTTCTTTCCGTCTGGTTAGGTAGTGGGTGCGTTACTTGCCTGTACGATTGCGTCTGGCTCGGATCCCGTCGCTGGCCACCAAATGTTGGAGGGAGGACCACCGGGGAGTCGGGGAGACTACTCCGGGGCACCTTCCTACCGCAAAGTTATAGCCGAGCACCGCCGAGAAGCCTCCTAGGAGAGGTCCTTCTCCTGTGATCGTACTAGGCCCAGTAACACCACTACACAGGACTCCGTATCAGTTGCTTATCTTGGTACTTTATCAATGGTAGCACATTCAATATATCTACAGGGGGATCGAGTGATCCAGAAGAGTCTCAATTTCTTTGTGGGGGTAGGGTAGCGGGACAGTCTTAGTACCTGCCTGGTACGGGGAGGTTCTGCGCCAGACCTTGCGTGCTGGTCTCAAAGCAGCTCGGACGGGGGGAGCTGCGACGGTGTCTGCAGGGCTGGGGTGGTAGTTCCGCTTGGGTCGAGCCGCGACACAGTCAGCAGGGCTCCGGTGGTAGGTCTGCTTCGGTCGAGCCGCGACGAGGTCAGCTGGGCTCTGATGGTAAGTTCAACAAGGTCGGGCCGCGACAGCGTCAGCAGGGCCCCAAAGGTTCGTGAAGGTCTTTTAAGCACGATGGAGCCGCGACATCGTCAGCAGGGCTCAGAGTGTGGTTTCAGGATGAGTCTTTCTCCGTAGGGTCAGCCGCGATCCGATCAGCAGGGCTCTTGACTCCGGGATACAACTGCCGTCTTGTTACCGGGTCGCCCCAGATATAGGTCTGGAGCCCTTTGATGTCCGGACCCTTGCGCCCGGGGGGGGGGGGCTGAGAGGCCGGGTCGGGAGCAGCCAGACGCCCAGCAGGAGAGGCGCCAGGCCCCAGAGAGCTGTGGGGCGATTGCACCTAGGTGTGGAAGGACGGTTGGGGGTCCCATCGATACTGCCCTCCGCCGGGAGTGGGGAGGTGTTCACGTGGTATTCCCCTGGCCAGTGGTTGGCGCCCCGATGTCGGGCCTCGCTGGGACCGAGGCCGGGTGGAGCGGGGTCACATAGGTGGTTACGTAGAGTCACGTACAATCCAAAATGGAGGAGCCCCGAGGTGCATGGGACCTTGTGCGGCTTAGCGAGGGGGAACAGGACCACGCCACAAGGCCGGCTCCAACAACAACCACACACACAACCACACACACACACACACTACCACACACACAACCACAACCACACAGACAACCACACACACCCAACAACACACACAACCACACACAACCACACACACAACCACACACACAACCACACACACAACCACACACACACAATCACACCCACAACCACACACAACCACACCCACAACTACACACACACAACCACAACCACACGCATACACAACCAAAACCACACACAACCACACACACACAACCACACACAACCACACACACAACCACACACACACACACACACGCATACACATAACCACACACACAACCACAACCACACACATACAACCACACACAACCACACCCACACCCACACCCACAACCACACATACTGTTGGAGCCGGCCTCGTGGCGTGGTCCTGTTCCCCCTCGCTAAACCGCACGAGGTCCCATGCACCTCGGGGCTCCTCCATTTTGGATTGTACGTGACTCTACGTCACCGCCTTCGTGACCCCGCTCCACCCAGCCTCGGTCCCAGCGAGGCCCGACATCAGGGCGCCAACCCCTGGCCCGGGGGATACCACGTGAACACCTCCCCACTCCCGGCGGAGGGCAGTATCGATGGGACCCCCAACCATCCTTCCACACCTAGGTGCGATCGCCCCACAGCTCTCTTGGGCCTGGCGCCTCTCCTGCTGGGCGTCTGGCCGCTCCCAACCCGGCCTCTCCGCCCCCCCGGGCGCAAGGGTCCGGACATCAAAGGGCTCCAGACCTATATCTGGGGCGACCCGGCAACAAGACGGCAGTTGTATCCCGGAGTCAAGAGCCCTGCTGATCGGATCGCGGCTGACCCTACGGAGAAAGACTCATCCCGGAACCACGCTCTGAGCCCTGCTGACTACGTCGCAGCTCCACCGTGCTTAAAGACCTTCACGAACCTTTGGGGCCCTACTGACGCCGTCGCGGCCCGACCTTGTTGAACTTGCCACCAGAGCCCAGCTGACCTCGTCGCGGCTCGACCGAAGCGGACCTACCACCGGAGCCCTGCTGACTGTGTCGTGGCTCGACCCAAGCGGAACTACCACCCGAGCCCTACAGACACCGTCGCGGCTCTCCACGTCCGAGCTGCTTTGAGACCAGCACCTGCCGCTCCGGTCCCCGGAGCCTCCTTCGGCCTAACGCAAGGTCTGGCGCAGAGCATTCCCCGTACCAGGCTGGTACTAAGACTTTCCCGCTACCCTGTCCCTACAAAGACATTGAGACTCTTTCTGGATCTCTCGATCCTCCTGTAAATATCTTGAATGTGCTACTGTTGATAAAATACCTAGATAAAGCAACTGACACGGAGTCCTGTGTGGTGGTGTTACTGGGCCTAGTACGATCTTAGGAGAAAGACCTCCCCTAGGAGGCTTCTCAGCGGCGCTCGGCTAGAACTTTGTGGTAGGAAGGTGCCCCGGAGTGGTCCCCCTGACCCCCCCGGTGGTCCTCCCTCCAACACATACCCACAACCACACACACACACACACACAACCACATACACACAACCACACACACAAACAACCACACACACAACCACACACACAACCACAACCATACACACAACCACACACAACACACACAACCACACACACACAACCACACACAACCACACACACAACCACACACACACACACTACCACACACCCAACCACACAGACAACCACACACACCCAACCACACACACAACCACACCCAACCACACACACAACCACACACACAACCACACACACAACCACACACACACAACCACTTACAACCATACCCACTGTAACGCCCTGAACGTCTCAGGATCGTTTAACAGACACGACAATGAGGACGCAACCACTAGTGAAGGGTTAGTTGTTTTAATGAAGGCAAATATAATACAAAGAATAAACAAGTTATAGTCACTGGAATCCTCCAGGCTAAGTACGTTACCAGCCCACAGCACGGATGGTCCTAACCGTCCTCTGCATATACGCCGGTCCCGGCGTATGCCAACAGAGGGCAGAAATGAAATGGCCGACAATGCCAATCGGTAGGCTGTGAGGGGCACGAAGAGTGTTGGGGAGAATCGAGGAGTCAGGGAAACACCCAGCCGGGGTCTCTACCTGAAGGGAGCAGCCGCTCAACCTCTTCCTCAGACTGCACCGGGACGCGGAGTCACCTCCTGGTGATGCGTCACCGATACCCCAATCACAAGCAAGAAGACTGAACCGAGAGCAGCCGCTCGATCGATCCTGTCGACTTCCGAGTCTGTAACGCGGCAAACACCTCCTGGTGTGCGTTACAGCTGGCAGTCCCTGTGTCTCTGGTCGGGCTGGGAGTTACGACTCCAACCAGCAAAAGCGCCACTGCGCTTGGACTCAGCCGAGTCAAAAAGCGAAGCTCAATGGTTGACCGGTAGAGCTTCCGGGTCCTTCACAGGTGACGATGGGGCAAGACACGGCCCAGGGAGTAACGACTCGACCTACCTCCGTTCTTGCCTTACTGGAGCACCACTCCGGAACACTGCTCTTCACGAAGCAGGTACGTCGGTGTGAACACAATATCCGACAGCGTTGTACCTCCCGGTTCCTCCCTTTATAGGGCGTGTTTTCCTTGAGTTATGTAACAGCTCTCCTGTTTACATAAGGGCGTGTTTCCTTGAGTTATGTAACAGCTCTCCTGTTTACATAAGGGCGTGTTTCCCTTGAGTTATGTAACAGCTCTCCTGTTTACATAAGGGCGTGTTTCCCTTGAGTTATGTAACAGCTCTCCTGTTTACATAAGGGCGTGTTTTCCTTGAGTTATGTAACAGCTCTCCTGTTTACATAAGGGCGTGTTTCCCTTGTATGACAGGAATTCTTGACAGTACATCCTCCCTCTCAGCGGCTCCCCACGGGTCCAGCGCTGGCAGGAAAACGCCGATGGAACAAGGAGACCAAGCGCGGAGCATGAACCCCTTCAGCCGGTTCCCATGAATGCTCCTCCGGGCCATAGCCTTTCCACGCAACCAGGTACCACAGCTTCCCCCTGCGCCATTTGGACGCCCGTATGCCCGAAACTTCATACTCCACCTCCGACTCCACGCATACCGGCCGAGGTGTCCCAGACGGCTTGGAGGGTGCTGGTTTGAGCAATGATACATGAAAGACAGGGTGTATCCGCAATGACTGGGGCAAGCACACCTTCACGTTCACGGGACCCATACACTTGGTAATTCGATAGGGGCCCATGTACTTGGGATGGAACACACTGTTCTTTCGAAACCTCATGTTTCTTGTGGATATCCAGACGTAGTCTCCAGTGCGGTACAGTGGCCCGGGCCTTCTCTTCCTATCTGCCGCAGCCTTGTATCTTCTCTTGGCCTCTATTAGGACAGCCCTTGAGCGCATCAATGTGTCTTTTATGTGTGCCACCCTGTCCGCTGTGGCGGGAATCCTGTCCTCTCTGAACGGATGTAGAAATGGCAAGAACCTGGGATGTTGGCCATAGTTGCTATAGAACGGAGATGACTGTGTGGAGCTGTGAGTGGCGTTGTTATAGGCTATCTCTGCAACCCATAGCAAGTCGACCCATTCTTCCCTGCCCTGGTCCACAAAACATCGCAGATACTGTTTGAGCGTTTGGTTCAGGCGCTCGGTTTGGCCGTCCGTTTGAGGGTGGTAGCTGGTGGACAGGGCGGTCTTAACATGCAGCGCAGTGCACCAAGTCTTCCAGAATTGCGCAGTAAACTGCGACCCCCGGTCCGACACGATCACCCCAGGTAATCCATGCAGTCGTACCACATTCTTTAGGAGTAGTGACGCCAATTCCCTGGCCGTAGGGACTCTCTTGCAGGGGATGAAGTGCCCCATTTTCGTCAAGTAATCCACCACCACCAGTATTGCCGTCATCCCCTGGTCTACCGGTAGGCCCACCACGAAGTCCAGTGATATGCTATCCCATGGTCTATCCGGGGTTGGAAGTGGATGTAAGAGCCCTTGGGTTCGGCCATGGTCGGCCTTCATGGTAGCACACGTAGGACACTCCTGTCCCCACCTCCTGACATCCACTCTCATGGTTGGCCACCAGAAATGCCGTCCCATGCTAGCCACCGTTTTTTCAAAGCCCAAATGACCTGCGCATGGAGAGTCATGGCACCAGATGAATGCTTGTTTCCTTAGCCTAGGCGTGGGTATCAATAGGCACCTGCCCTTCAGGGGTATCCCGTCCTTCAGCTGCCATTCTCTGTGACTGAGGAGCCACCTCCACCATGCGAATGACCTGATCCCTCTCTTTATTCCCCTCAGGAAAGTATCCGGTTGGATAACCCCCAATACCATCCTCGGGGAAATGATGGAACGCTCGGTCGCAGGCAATGGTTCCTTAACTGCAGATTGACGGGACAGGGCGTCCGCCTTTCGGTTTTCCGTCCCCGGCCGATATGTGATGCGGAAGTTGAACCCCGCAAAGAAGATCATCCACCGCAGCTGCCTGGGAGAAAGGTGTCTAGTGGCAGTCATGAACTGTAGGTTCCGATGGTCCGTGTACACCGATACCACATGTCTTGCCCCCATCAACCAATGCCTCCATTCGGTGAAGGCGTCCTTGATTGCGAGAAGCTCCTTCTCCGCAATATGGTAGTTGCGTTCGGCGTCGTTGAGTTTGCGGGACATGTACGCAACGGGATGAAGCACCCCTGTGTCGTGGTTGCGTTGGGACAAGATAGCCCCCAGCGCCACATCCGACGCGTCCGCTTCCACCACGTAGGGGAGATCCGGATCGGGGTGAGCCAACACCGGCGCCTTACCAAAGGCGCTTTTCAGGGCCTCAAAGGCTTTGTTCGCTTCAGGGGACCAGACAAACTCCTTGGACTTCCTCAGTAGCTGTGTGATTGGGGCCACCACTCCTGAAAATCCATCTATGAACCGCCTGTAAAAGTTGGCGAAGCCAATGAAACTTTGGACGTCCTTCACGCTTTGGGGCACCGGCCATTCTTTCACCGCCTTGATCTTTCGTTCTGACATCTCCTGTCCCTCTGGACTCAGCATCACTCCGAGGAATTCCACGGATATGACGTGGAAGTCACACTTGCTGAGTTTACAAAACAGCATGTTTTCCCTCAGCTTTTGGAGCACAGCTTTGACGTGGTGTACGTGCTCCTCCACACTGGACGAATAGATGAGGATGTCGTCGATATATACGACCACGTAGATATCCAACTCCTCTCTGAATACCTCATTCAAAAAGTACTGAAAGGCTGCCGGGGCGTTGCACAGACCGAACGGCATGACGAGGTACTCAAAAAGGCCGAACCTGGTCTTAAAGGCGGTCTTCCACTCGTCTCCGTCCCTCATGCGCACCAGATGGTATGCCCCTTTCAAATCCAACTTGGTGTAGATACGAGCTTTCTTGACCTGTTCCAGAAGTACACTGAGGAGAGGCAAGGGGTACCGATTTTTTATGGTTATCGCATTCAATGCCCTAAAGTCCACACAGGCTCTCAGCTCCCCATTAGCCTTCGGGATGAAGAAGAGTGGCGAGGCGGCCGGAGACTTGGACGGGCGGATGAATCCTAGCTTGAGGAGTTTATCCAGGTACCCCCGGAGATGCACGTTTTCAGGCTCCGTCAGGGCATACAGCCTGCCGCTGGGAACGCTGGCCCCTGGCACCAGGTCGATCTGGCAGTCAAACTGTCTATGTGGTGGTAGCACTTCCGCCTTCACCTCATCAAATACATCCTCAAAACTGTGATAAGCCTGGGGGAGAGCCACATCTTTTTCTGCCGCTGTAGCCACCGTCTGACTCCCGCTCTCATCTGCGTCAAGGGATTCCGTTCTTATTCCACAATGCAGGATGCAATACGGTGACGTTATTTCGATGCGATGTGTTGGCCAATCCACAAAGGGGTTGTGTTTCTGTAGCCACGGCAATCCCAATATGACGCCATATTGGGGCGCTCGGATGATGTTAAAATCGATTTGTTCCAAATGGTTCCACCCATATCTCATCGGAAGGACCCCCGTGTGCTGCCCGATGGGCCCCGTCACCAATCGCCTTCCGTCTACAGCATAGACGTCTTCGGGTACAGCTTTGGGAAGAAGCACTAGCCCTAGCCTGCATGCCTCGTTGTGGTCCATAAACATGCCAGTGGCCCCTGAATCCACCATGGCCACAACGGGTATCCACTGGTCATGCACTCCCACGTGCACCGTGATAAACAGGTGTCGTTGTCCCTTAGTGACCGAGTTGGAAAGTGAAGGGATGGATGAGTGACTCCGAGATGCCCCTTCTCTGGTCTTGGAGTCCTCTAGTTTTCCGCCGGTATGTCCACCACGGCTGTTACCGACCGGTTGGCCCGATAACGTGACGTCTTCGGTTTGGCAGGGCATTCACGTACGTAGTGGCCTTTTTTGCCACAATATAGGCACAATCCTTGTTTACGGCGTGACTCTTTCTCCGTGGCTGTGAGGCTCGCTCGTATTGCGCCGATGTCCATGGGTTCTCCCTTGGATGCGGTGGAAGTTTCAGGACTTCCCACCGTCACATAGGATGGAAGGGATTTTCCTTTTCTCCCATGATCCCCCTTTCTTTCACTTAGCCTATGTTCCAGCCGTAATACCAGGTTGATAAGGCCCTCACATGTCTTGGGTTGAGGGTCAATATGAGCCACGGCGTCCTTGAGCTCATCGCACAGCCCTTGATGGAAGAGCGCCGTCTGTTTAGCAACAGGCCACTTGGTTTCCGCAACCAGCCTTCGGAACGCGTTGAGATACTGCACCAGGTCGTTGGATCCCTGTCTCAACTCAAGCATTTCACGGTCCGCCGTGTACGAGTCAGCCCTTCTGTCGAATACCTTCAGGAATTCCTCGCGAAAAGCACCCCAATCACATAAGAGGGGGTCGTCCCTGCTCACCAGAGGTACGGCCCATTGTGCCGCGTTTCCAGCCAAATAGGATATAAGGAAAGCCACACGAGCCTGACTCGTGGGGAACGCCTTTGGTTTGCACGATAAATGTAGCGCCACTTGTGTGAGGAATACCTGCACTGTGTTAGGATCCCCACTGTACCTCTCTGGTGTCGCCAAGGGGATGGCTACCGGCATTTCCACTACTACCGCAGGGGTCTGATTCGTGAGGGAGGTGCTGGGCGTGAGCGGGTCCAATTGGATAGCATCCAGTCTGGCTTTTACATCGGCTGTTTCTTGCCTAGAGGCAGCCACTTCAACTTGCATGGCCGCTAAAGCAGCCAGCACATCATCAAGTGTTGCCATGTCTGTTATCGACCGGGAGACAGTTAGTGTTATTAAGGTCGGATATTTTGTAACGCCCTGAACGTCTCAGGATCGTTTAACAGACACGACAATGAGGACGCAACCACTAGTGAAGGGTTAGTAGTTTTAATGAAGGCAAATATAATACAAAGAATAAACAAGTTATAGTCACTGGAATCCTCCAGGCTAAGTACGTTACCAGCCCACAGCACGGATGGTCCTAACCGTCCTCTGCATATACGCCGGTCCCGGCGTATGCCAACAGAGGGCAGAAATGAAATGGCCGACAATGCCAATCGGTAGGCTGTGAGGGGCACGAAGAGTGTTGGGGAGAATCGAGGAGTCAGGGAAACACCCAGCCGGGGTCTCTACCTGAAGGGAGCAGCCGCTCAACCTCTTCCTCAGACTGCACCGGGACGCGGAGTCACCTCCTGGTGATGCGTCACCGATACCCCAATCACAAGCAAGAAGACTGAACCGAGAGCAGCCGCTCGATCGATCCTGTGGACTTCCGAGTCTGTAACGCGGCAAACACCTCCTGGTGTGCGTTACAGCTGGCAGTCCCTGTGTCTCTGGTCGGGCTGGGAGTTACGACTCCAACCAGCAAAAGCGCCACTGCGCTTGGACTCAGCCGAGTCAAAAAGCGAAGCTCAATGGTTGACCGGTAGAGCTTCCGGGTCCTTCACAGGTGACGATGGGGCAAGACACGGCCCAGGGAGTAACGACTCGACCTACCTCCGTTCTTGCCTTACTGGAGCACCACTCCGGAACACTGCTCTTCACGAAGCAGGTACGTCGGTGTGAACACAATATCCGACAGCGTTGTACCTCCCGGTTCCTCCCTTTATAGGGCGTGTTTTCCTTGAGTTATGTAACAGCTCTCCTGTTTACATAAGGGCGTGTTTCCCTTGTATGACAGGAATTCTTGACACCCACAACCACACCCACAACCACACACACAACCACAACCACACGCACACACAACCACAACCACACACACACAACCACACACAACCACACACACAACCACACACACAACCATACACACAACCACACACACAACCACACACATACAACCACACACACACAACCACACACACACACAACCCCCCACACACGCCCCACACACACAACCCCACACACACACAACCACACACACAACCACACACAACCACCCATCCACAAACACACACACAAGCACACCCACACCCACAACCGCACCCACACACAACCACACACACAACCACACACACAATCCCACACACAACCACACACAACCACAACCACACACACAAGCACTACCACACACACACAACCACAACCACAAACACAACCACACACACAAACACAGCCACACACAAAACCACACACACAACCACACACAACCACACAAACACAACCACAACCACACACACACACACAACCACACACACAACCACACACACAACCACAACCACACACACAACCACGCACACACACAACCACACACAACCACACACACAACCACACACACAACCACACACATAACCAGACACAACCACACACACAACCACAACCACACACATAACCACAACCACACACACAACTGTACACACACACAACCACACACACACACAACCACACACACACACAACCACACACAACCACACACAATCACACACAACCACACACACAACCACACACAACCACACACAACCACACACGCAACCACACACACAACCACACACATAACCAGACACAACCACACTCACAAAAACAACCACAACCACACACATAACCACAACCACACACACAACTGCACACACACACAACCACAACCACACACAACCACAACCACACACAACCACACAAACCACACACAATCACACACAACCACACACACAACCACACACAACCACACACACATACAACCACAACCACACACAACCACAACCACACACACCACCACAAACACACTCACACACAACCACACACACAACCACATACACACAACCACACACACACACACACCACACACACACAACCACACACAACCACATACAAAACCACACACACAACCACACCCACAACCACACACACAACCACACACACACAACCACACACACACACACAAACACACACAGCCACTCAACCACACACACAACCACAACCACACACAGAACCACACACACACAACCACACACACAACCATACACAACCACACATCCAACCACACACACAAACACACACAACCACACACACAACCACACACACACAACCACACACACAACCACAGACAACCACACCCACAACCACACACATAACCACACACACCCACAACCACACACACACAACCACAACCACACACACACACAACCCCACACACACAACCACACACACAAACAACCACACACACAACCACATACACAACCACAACCATACACACAACACACACACAACACACACAACCACACACACAACCACACACACACAACCACACACAACCACACACACAACCACACACACACACACTAACACACACACAACCACAACCACACAGACAACCACACACACCCAACCACACACACAACCACACCCAACCACACACACAACCACACACACAACCACACACACAACCATACACACACAACCACACCCACAACCACACACAACCACACCCACAACCACACACACACAACCACAACCACACGCACACACAACCACAACCACACACAACCACACACACACACACACAACCATACACACACAACCACACACATACAACCACACACACACAACCACACACACAACCACACACACACAACCACACACACACAACCACACACACACACAACCCCCCCACACACACAATCACACACAACCACACACACAGCCCCACACACACAACCCCACACACACAACCACACACACAACCACACACAACCACCCATCCACACACACACCCACACCCACAACTGCACCCACACACAACCACACACACAACCACACACAAAATCACACACACAACCACACACAACCACAACCACACACACAAGCAAACACACACAACCACACACACACAACCACACACACACAACCACAACCACACACACAACCACACACACAAACACAGCCACACACAAAACCACACACACAACCACACACACACAACCACAACCACACACACACACAACCACACACACACAACCACACACACAACCACATACACAACCACAACCACACACACAACCACACACACACAACCACACACAACCACACATAACCACACACACAACCACACACACAACCACACACATAACCAGACACAGCCACACACACAACCACACACATAACCACAACCACACACACAACTGCACACACACACAACCACAACCACACACAACCACACACACACACAACCACACACAACCACACACAATCACACACAACCACACACACAACCACACACAACCACACACAACCACACACACAACCACACAAATAACCAGACACAACCACACACACAACCACACACACACACAACCACACACAACCACACACAATCACACACAACCACACACACAACCACACACAACCACACACACACACACAACCACAACAACACACACAACCACAACCACACACACAACCACAAACACACTCCCACACAACCACACACACACAACCACACACACACAACCACACACACAACCACACACACACAACACCACACACACACAACCACACACACACATACAACCACAAACAACCACACACACAACCACACCAAGCTTTGGCATAGCCAATATGTCTCGCCTTTGGGACCTTATAAGTGTTTAGCCAGGCAACAGTTGATGTGGTTGCACCAAGGATATTGTGCTGCATAACTAAATACGTAGAAGGTCCCAAAAGCAAGACCTATTGGCTATGCCAATGCTTGTTTGAAATGCAGCCAGCCTGAGGTCGTCTGGCTGTGACCTTTAATGCGACTGAGTGACCTGTGGATCAGTCTGAGCCTCGTCAACACTGACTCTCGGATACTTAATGTCCGGTGTCGTCTGCAGCGCTGGACGACTCAAGTAATTCAGCTGACTTAGTCTGACTGTCTAATTAGGCAGCAGCTGATGATGAGATCAGACCGTGTTTGGGGCCTTTAACATCGTCTTGGAGACTTGATTGTCAGAGAGTGGCCTGGAGTCCAAAGTGCTGTAATGCATGATCATGTCATTATCATTGCTTGCCAATGCCAGGGTAGGAGACAGGGGGGCGGTCAGCGTAGGCTGGCTAAAAGGAAGGTTGGTCTGATAGTTTTTCTGCCGGACCACCCGACAACACACGTGTCAAACTAGCCAGGTCAGATGTTCTATTTGTTATTTCTTACCTCAGCCTGTTCGGTACTGTGAGCACCAGCACTGATACCAAAGGACAGCAGTCTAGTGTAATGTATGTCAGAACACTCTGCAGCACTGAACCCCAGACAGATTACAGTAGGATCACCTTAGAAAGGGGCAGTGGGTTAGTCCTTTTCAGGTGTTTTGTAGTAGTTTCAATATCTTTTTAGAGCTTCTCATTGTTCGAAATTGTGTAATTTCTGATATTTCTTTCTTTCAATGCACTTCATTGCTTGGTTTGACTTATGAAAAAGTGTCACTTCTAGTGTTACACAAGTAGATTGTCACTTCTAAGTACACGGAAATCACGAAAATGTGACACATAAGAAGTCTAACAACTTGGCAGCTATGAGTGAGTACCTGAGATCGGTGTGATCTTAAGGCTGCTGCTCAGGGTGCAGGCTCCATGTCTAATAACATTCCCACAACGTTTGAGTTTAATTGCTTACAAGCACAGTTGGGGTTTCACCAGCCGGTCTTGGATGTCAACTTAGTTGTAAACACACAAACCAAACACGAACTAACTTTTTAACACACCTACCTACGTAGTGTACTCTTAGCAGCAGACTGCCCATCTCAACTTTGCTGAACAGAGCACATTAGCGTGTGCATCATGCAAGTTCATCCCACATTCTGGAAATAGTTAGTGTACCTTTTCCCAGAATCACACCTGCTTTTTACTTTTCTTATTGTGAGCATTGCTTTTGGACGAAGCAGAAGTAAAGGGGGAGAGTTGGATATGGCATTCTGATGTGAGAGGGTGCATTTTTTTAAAACAAGAAAAATGCTTTAATCGCACAAAAAATAGATTTACCAGTCTCCCAGTTCTAATATCAGCCATGTAAAGAGAAGCAAAATACTAACACAGAAGATGTGGCTTAAGGGTTAGGGCGTCTGACTTTCAAGCTGAGGAACTAGGTTCAAGTCTGGCTGGAGACTCAAACATTCTGTAATTCTGGGCAAATCACGTAATCTTCCTGTGCCTTAAATGAATGTGTACGTCTGTAACACAATTGGCACTCATGTAATGAGTTCTGATACCTTTGGGTCGAGTTCGTGCTTTATAAAACTGCAAAAAACATGGGTTGTGACTCATCAGCTGCATTCCAAGAACCCTTTTCATGGTAGGAGGTGCCCTTAAGTGTAATCAGTCCAATTCATTAACTGGTGGGAGCTTGTCCTTCATGTACACCAGGGTACAACCATTTACATGAAAACACCTTATTTTATTTTTCTAACTTACCTTGAAACTCCCATTCACTAAACAGAGCACTGACCTTAACAGTTGTTTTAGATGCCTGTTTAAAAAAATGTAACCTTATCTAAAGGCATTAGAAAATCAGCATAAAGAAAAACGTTTGCCTATATAAATAGATGAGCCGATTTGTCCCCCGACTTACTTTTAAGTTTCCTTTCATGGGAAGGGCACACTGACTTTAACGTTTTCTCATTTGTGGTTTTCTTGTAAAGAGTACCTAAGTGACGATGTTGTCTCTATTGCCTCTAAATGCTTGTACATATTGTGGTGCACTCCAATACCCCTCAACACGTGTTGAGGGGTCTTGGAGTGTTTCACTCATCCCCTGTAACAACAATAATAAAGCTGATACCTCAAATTCTATGGTTGCTTGTATAATTAGGTTAGTTTTAATGACCTTTGATCACATTATTACATTTGGGATAAAGTACCCCCTGATGCAGCATTGCACTTGGAGCAATAAAACTAAGGGTGGGCGTGATGTACGTAAGGGACCTACGCGGAGAGGCACGGAGATTAAACCAATCTCCGCACTCTCCGCATAGTTCGCTTACGCACATCCCGCCTCCCGCCTGCCTCCCACCCGCCTCCCGCCCGCAGTCTTAAATACATTACAAAAGCAATTGTTAAGTAACCTTACCTTATTGGCGGCCTCCCCGGGCTTTGATCCTTCTCCAGCGCGTCTTCTTCTGGGAGGAATGTGCATGGGCGGGCTCCCGCGCATGAGCAGTTCCCAGAAGAAGACGCACTGGAGAAGGATCGAAGCCCGGGGACGCCGCCGATAAGGTAAGGTTACTTAACAATTGCTTTTGTAATGTATTTACGATGGGCGGGAGGCGGGCGGGAGGCGGGCGGCCAACTTCCGTTATGCCCCGAGTGTGCGGAGATTTGCCCTGTTTCCCCGCCTATTATCGCGGAGGGGCAAATCGCCGCATATTCCGTGGGCGGAACGGAGTTGTCCGTGTGAAAAAACATGGAGCATTGGCCTATATTGCCGTTATTCTGGGGGGCCTGACATGAGTATGCAAAAGGAACTTCATTCTGAAGAGCACCTTTCCCAAGAAGAACGTTTCTGCAGTTGCAGTCCTCAAAATTGGACCCAGAACATTTTTGGCCAGCTTGCTCCACACCATGCGATATCAAGTGAGTGACAGTGTTCCTGACAGACCAACTTTGATTTTAGTGTAGAAAATATAGGCAATCTGATTAATGTGGGTACTAAGCATATAATCCTTGAAACAGAAGTATATTTTTGAAAGTTATAGTCAGGCTACATGTAAGTTAATGGAGTGGCAACATTGGGCTATTTTAGGCTACTTTTCCGTTGCTGTTGGGCTTGAAAGTTGTGAAAAAAATCTGGCAACACGGAGGACTGCTAGGTGAAGAGGTGGGCCCGGCAGGGCTGAGAGGCGCTCCTGACACCGAGGCCTGAAGCCCATTGTCGAAAGCGCCACGACGCAGAGGCAGGCACGGGACCCTTTGGTTGGTAACTATTTTGTATACTTCTGACCATGCTTGTTTTTAATAGCATTCCGTCGTCCTTGCATGCTGTACTCTGACGTGGTTGAGGGTGACTTGACAGCAAGCGGTACTGTGGCATGATGAGGAATAACCGGCAAACAGTCGTAAGGACTGGCTGTGGCCTGGTGGCTGAATTGCTGGTTTTGGAGACCTCAAATTTGGATTCTGCTCCGATTTGGTATTTGAAACAGAACACGTTGCGTTATCGCATGTTCCTGCAACTTTTTAAAAAATGCCATAAGTGGGCCAGACATGGTTGAGCCACGAAATAAAATACTTTAGACGTCAGTCAGAGACAGAAAATTGAATTCTCTGCTTTGTTCATGGGCAGCGCAGTTCACTTTGCGTTTGGGTCTTTTTTTAAATTCGGGAAAAAAAAAGTCAACCCGTATTATTTTGGACTCTGCAAGTTTACCTGTGTACAGTTAGATAAACCTATGCAAAGTCAGTTACAATAATAATGTTTTGCTGAGATCCAGAAACAAGTGTCATCCGCTGAAGCATGTTGTTCTTTTGGGAGAAAAGGTGTCATAACCAAGTGCTTTCAGTAACAGAACATTTCCATTTCTGGGTGAGAAAGGCGTTCTCAGATTCCAACTGCTGTCTTGTGACCTCTGAACCCGCTACGTAAAAAAATGAAGGGC
This sequence comes from Triturus cristatus, assembly GCF_964204655.1. Taxonomy (NCBI): domain Eukaryota; kingdom Metazoa; phylum Chordata; class Amphibia; order Caudata; family Salamandridae; genus Triturus; species Triturus cristatus. The sequence goes on along the minus strand of NC_140594.1, from coordinate 534,856,927 downwards.
GTATTTACAATCCCAGGCGGCGCGAGGAGCTTGTAAATATGCCCTGGAATCTGTGCACTGTTCTACCACTTGGTTCAAAAGTAGCCACGGGAGTCTAGGCGCTGCTGTGACCTCCCAAGCTCATACCGGCAGTATCAAAACGGTAAACAGTCATACTATCGAAAAAAAAATATCGACTGGACAGAATATCGAGTTTTTAATATAGAATGGACAGAATATCGAATTGCCAAAATATAGCGGTGAAGAATATCGAAAATCAGGTAAGAAATATCGATTTACATAATATAGAAGTAAGTAATATCGACAGTCATAATATAGTTGTTAAAAATATCGAATTTTTTATAGTGTTTTAAGTGTTAGTATATGTGTTAAAAGTATGTATTAATTTTGGAATGTATGGTTGAATATTTTTAAAGTAATGAATGTTATGTTATTTATTTTTTGTGTAATTTAATTCCGTAGCAAGTTTTGGGTTTATAGGGGATTAGGGTGGGAAGTAATTTAATTATAGTACATTAAATAATAATTTTTAGGAATTATTAATTATTTTTAATTTAATTTTGGTGGGAAGTAATTAAATTGTTATTAAGTAATTATTAATTGGTATTGAAAATTAATTGGTTGTTGATTAATTATTAATTGGTAAATAATTTGTATTAATTGGTAATTAATTAGTATTAATTGTTTAATTGACAATTATGTTAATTGTATTAATTTAATATTTGTAGCGGGTTGTGGGTTTATAGGAGAATATGGTGGGAAGTAATTTAATTGTAAATAATTAATTATTGAAATAATTTTTGTATATTGATAATTAATTTATTATTAAATATTTATTAATTGGTATTATTTGTATTTATAAATTTTTGGTATTGAAAATGAATTGGTTGTTAATTCATTATTAATAGGTAATTAATTAAAAAAATAACTTTATTGGTATTTATAATTAATTAATTATTACATATTGTGTGATTGATAATTAATTTTAATACTTTTAAATGTTGGTAATAATAATTAATTTATTTTTAATCAAATATTAAATTATTATTTTTCTTACTATTGTACTCACTGGAGTGGGAATAGTAAATTTTACCCCTGCGCTATCCAACGTTTTCCCTACTATTGCACTCACTGGAGTGGGAATAGTCATTTTTATCCCTACGCTATCCAACGCTTTCCCTACTGTTACACTCTTTGGAGTGGGAATAGTAGTTTTTACCCCTATGCTATCCAATGCTTTCCCTACTGTTCCACTCACTGGAGTGGGAATAGTACATTTTACCCTCCCGCTATCCAACGCTTTCCCTACTGTTGCACTCTCTGGAGTAGGAATAGTAATTTTTACCCCTGCGCTATCCAACGCTTTCTCTACTGTTGCACTCTTTGGAGAGGGAATAGTAATTTTTACCCTTACGCCATCTGAGGTTTTCCCTACTGTTGCACTCACTGGAGTGGGAATAGTAAATTTTGCGCTCCCGCTATCCAACGCTTTCCCTATTGTTGCACTCTCTGGAGTGGGAATAGTAATTTTTACCCCTTCGCTATCCAACGCTTTCCCTACTGTTGCACTCTCTGGAGTGGGAATAGTAATTTTTACCCCTACTCTATCCAATGCTTTCCTACTGTTGCACTTTTTGGAGTGGGAATAGTAATTTTTACCCCTACGCTATCCAACGCTTTCCCTACTGTTGCACTCACTGGAGTGGGAATAGTAAATTTTACCCTCCCGCTATCCAACGCTTTCCCTACTGTTGCACTCTCTGGAGTGGGAATAGTAATTTTTACCCCTACACTATCCAATGCTTTCCCTATTATTGCACTCTCTGGAGTGGGAATAATAATTTTTACCCTCCCGCTATCCAACGCTTTCCCTACTTTTGCACTTACTGGAGTGGTAATAGTAAATTTTACCCGTCCGCTATCCTACGCAAAAAATATTGAATATTTTTAATTAATATTACGTTAATATATATGTATTAAATTTTTTTTTACTTACATTAATTATTTATTAATTTTAAAGGTATTTAAGTATGTTTTAGTTAATTATATGTATTATTTCATTAAATTTACATTACTTTTAAGACATTTAAAAAATTCGATATTTTGGCAAACTATATTTTTTACAACGATATTTTGGATTCTATGTTTTTGTACTTACCTGTTTGTAGATCGGGATTCGATATTTTGGCATTCTATATTTTTTCCTCGATATTTTGGCAGGTCGATATTCTCCTTCTCGATATTTTGTCAGTGATCCATCAAAACATCTATCGGGCCAGGCACTGGCCACTTTTGAAGAGTTTACCCACGCTGCGCAATGGAAACATTTCTCTTGCGTTTATACGAATAGCTGCTTTATTACCCAGCTTGTCTGGCCTCCTTATCCACCATGTGAAGATAAAAAGCAGTATTAGCCGACTGCTTTGCTGGAATCGAAATCCAACTACAGTGCACAGAAGCCCTGATAGCAGTGGCATCAGCCCGCTAAATCCCCCCTCCAGAATTCAACAGCCCTCCCTACTACACAGTAGAGTGTAACAAGCTCAATACTTTTCTAGCGAATCCCTTACCACAAACACTGTTTCTGAGCACAGCGGCCCCTCCCCACACCTGTGTGCAGCAGCAGTGGGGTTTTGTTACAAGTTGTAGCTGAAAAGGACAAGCAATTGCAATGCAATAGGTCTCGTATTTACGTGAGTTTGAGCTATTGGCATTTTAAATGACAATGCCTTTTATTTATGTTTTGGTTTTTAAAACAGAAATAAAAGGCATTGTCATTTACAATCCCAATAGCTCAAACTTGCGCAAATGCGAGACCTATTGCATTGCAAATGCTTGTTTAAAAAGTTGCTCCCGCGAGAGTCTCAGAGACTCTTGCAGACCCAAATGCCAAAATATATAATTTATTATTGACCATTTATTTTGCAAAAACTACTGAATGGAGTTGCACCAAATCACATAAATCTCAATCTGTGTACCAAGATATAGCTTCCTGACAAATTTGGTGTTCTTTCATTTAGCAGTTTTTGCTGTAGCACGTCTTAAAGAATTTCACGGCAAATGCATGGGGATTTTATGTTTTGAAAACCCCCTTTTTTCGCAGCCCCATTTGATGGATCACTGCAAAACATTTCAGAAAGAAGCTTAGGTGGATGGACTTTTTGTTGAAAAAGTTTTGTGAAGATTCATCAAACGGGGCCAAAGTTATTAGCAAATGTAAAAACAGTCTTTCTGTGGAAATGTTGACCTAACTTTAACTACCAAGTGGCCAGTGCCACTAGATGGATGGATGGATGGATGGATGGATGGATGGATGGATGGATACCTTCCTGTCTCCCCTGACACATCGTACCAATTGGCACTGAATTGCAGTGGCTTTCTTTTATTGCCCCATATTTCCCTATCAATGCTTTCCTTTTTCACTGCTCTTCAGTCTGCTTTCCTGTTTTTCTCGATTTCATGGTCTCTTTTGGGGTTGGCTGATGAGCTAAGTTTGGTGGCGGGATTCACTGATCTGCTGTTTACACATAATAACTGAAATATCTCCTCGAAACCCACTTATACACAACTTTAGCGGGGACCTCCACGTTGTCTAAAAAACATTAACCCAGCAACTTGAAAGAGAAGAAAAAGCTACAGCACTCGGGCAGCAACATGCACGCTGCTGTCTGTTTGCCTACTTTGCATTCTCAGCCAAGGTGACTGCCTGGTTTCAAGGACTGGGGATGCATGAGCTGGGCGTAACTGTGACAATAACTCAAGGTACTGATGAATTAATTAACAGACGGAGCCTGTTTACACGTACAACGGAAATTAATTGACTGCAAGCTGACTTTGGACGTTATTTTTAGTTTGTAAGTCTTGTAGCGGATGGGAAATGTTAGACGCGTTCTCTAGTGGCCCTTGTTTGACTGGGTATTGGCTCCCACTTAAAACTTTGGACTCTTGCGCTATATTTTCCCGAAATTAAACTAATAATTCTTTTTATTTCTCTCCGAGGTGCCTGTGCGAGATTGCAGACATGCTTTTGCAAGAGAACAAGGAAAGGACAGGGCTCGAGTGCAATCTCTCTGCTCTTAAGCATGCATGACATGAATTCCATCGTGGGAGACTTTTATAGAGCTTGGAATGCGCTGGACTGGAAATATCAATTTGCACAGTAAGTAAATTACTCAAGGACTGCACTGTAGCGGGGACAGTGCACATCTGTGAAAGGAGCTGAAGGAGAAAAGAAGGGGGGATACACGGACGATCACAGGAGGATTCACTAAGCATTTTTTTTAGTCACATAATTTTAATTTTACCATCCAAAAAGTAGTTTTTCGAACTTCTGGGCTTTAACAAATGGCGATCTAGTAGCCATAAATAAAAAATTTTCTAGAATAATATTTCTCCATGGCATTACCAAATTAATCAAAAGTAAATCCCGCACAAGTAGTAGAATGGGTGGAATATCTTAAAAGTAGAATGAAACTCTCCCCAAACTTTGTGGATGCGTGGGTAAAGATGCTTCTTTACAGGCAAAAAAATTCTTCCAAGTGGAAAAAACAGAAAAGGATGTGAAATGCAGAGTGGCACTGGTTTTCTAGATTGTGGAATGACTCGGTTACTTACCGGTAATCTTCATTACTCCGAGTTATAGTATTCCTCGTCACAGTCACCCAGGAGCACACCATGTTCCAGGCACAGCATTCACCCATATAAAAAAGTCTCCACCCAATATGGTGGCTTGACAGGAAGTACCTGTCACCTGACCTATAAGGATGGGTGTTGGAGCCGGTCTCGTGGCGTGGTCCTGTTCCCCCTCGCTAAGCCGCACGAGGTCCCATGCACCTCGGGGCTCCTCCATTTTGGATTGTACGTGACTCTACGCACCCGCCTACGTGACCCCGCTCCACCCGGCCTCGGTCCTAGCGAGGCCCGACATCGAGGTGCCAACCCCTGGCCCGGGGGATACCACGTGGACACTTCCCCACTCCCGGCGGAGGGCACTATCGATGGGACCCCCAACCGTCCTTCCACACCTAGGTGCGATCGCCCCACAGCTCTCTGGGGCCTGGCGCCTCTCCTGCTGGGCATCTGGCCGCTCCCAACCCGGCCTCTCTGCCCCCCGGGCGCAAGGGTCCGGACATCAAAGGGCTCCAGACCTATATCTGGGGCGACCCGGCAACAAGACAGCAGTTGTATCCCGGAGTCAAGAGCCCTGCTGATTGGATCGCGGCTGACCCTACGGAGAAAGACTCATCCTGAAACCACACTCTGAGCCTGCTGACGACGTCGCGGCTCCACCGTGCTTAAAGACCTTCACGAACCTTTGGGGCCCTGCTGACGCTGTCGCGGCCCGACCTTGTTGAACTTACCATCAGAGCCCAGCTGACCTCGTCGCGGCTCGACCGAAGCGGACCTACCACCGGAGCCCTGCTGACTGTGTCGCGGCTCGACCCAAGCGGAACTACCACCCAAGCCCTGCAGACGCCGTCGCGGCTCTCCACGTCCGAGCTGCTTTGAGACCAGCACGCAAGGTCTGGCGCAGAGCCTCCCCGTACCAGGCTGGTACTAAGACTGTCCCGCTACCCTATCCCTACAAAGACATTGAGACTCTTTCTGGATCACTCGAACCCCCTGTAAATATATTGAATGTGCTACCATTGATAAAGTACCAAGATAAGCAACTGATACGGAGTCCTGTGTGGTGGTGTTACTGGGCCTAGTACGATCACAGGAGAAGGACCTCTCTTAGGAGGCTTCTCAGCGGTGCTCGGCTATAACTTTGCGGTAGGAAGGTGCCCCGGAGTAGTCCCCCCGACTCCCCGGTGGTCCTCCCTCCAACATTTGGTGGCAGCGGTGGGATCCGAGCCAGACGCAATCGTACAGGAAAGTAACGCACCCACTACCTAACCAGACGGAAAAAGAAAGGGAACCATGGACGGCCAAGAAGCAACCGTGGCCGCAACCTTCCAGCCGGAAAGGCTGGAAGAATACACCCACAAAGAACTGAAACAATTCTGCAAGGACAAAGCGATCCCAACCACAGGATTGGGCACCAAGGAAGAAATGCAGAAAGCCCTGAAAGCCTGGGCAGAATCCGAGGCCACTCCACCCGAGCCGAAGGGACCTCGGCCCGGAACGGAAACCTGCCACCAACCATAACCCCGACAGATGGGGGGCGAAGCATCCCGGAAGCCGGCCTATCCCACGAAGAAATGCGAGAACGGGAGAGGGTCTGGACACACGAAATGGACCTCGCACGACTCCGGCTGGACGGTGAACTCCTGCTGGCGGAGAAGAAACTAGCCTTGGAGCAACAACGGCTGCAGGAGGAAATCGAAGAAAAGAAACGGCATCGAGAACTAGAAGAGAAACGGCTAACCCTCGAGCACGAGAGGGGCCTCAAGGAACTCGAACTAAAATCCAAAACGGGGGAGACCAGCACCCCCGGGGCACGGGACGCTCTGCCACTGACCGAGGCCAAGGTTCATATCCCCAAGGATGTCGTCAAGGAATACTACAAAAACGACGACATCCAGCAGTGGTTCCGAGCCTACGAGGTAGCCATGACCTCCCATCGGGTACCCCGGAAGGATTGGGGTGCCGGCCTATGGGGAGGTTCCTCAGCGAGGGCCGGGATACCCTGCTGCAACTCCCCGACGCGGTGATGACATCATACGACCACATGAAAGAAGCCCTACTCACCCGCTACGGACTATCAGCCGAGATGTACCGGCAGCGCTTCCGGGACTGCAAGAAGCTCCCCAGTACCACATGGTTCGAATACGTGGACTTCTTCAGCCGGGCCTTTGAAGGGTGGATAAAAGGGAGCAAGGTCACCTCGTACAACGAACTGTTCGACCTCATTGTCTGGGAGCACCTCGCCAACAACTGCTTTGTTGAACTAAGGCAACACCTCCTGGACAGTAAGCTGACCGAGCCCCGGAAGCTCGCTGCCGAAGCCAACCGATGGGTCAACACCCGGGTCCCCCGAAACCCCGTGGGGGACTACCAACGAAGTACCACGGGACCTCCTCGCCAGCGGGACGGAGGAGGGGAGTCCCACCGCAGTCGAGAATTCCCGGCCGGGCCGCCCAGAAGCCCGCCACGAGGCCAAGCCGCCAACCACACGTCCCCGACCATGGTCCGAAGGGGGAACCCCAGCGCCAGGCCTGGACCCCAACCAACAGTGACCTGCTTCGGCTGCCAACAGACAGGCCACTATGCGAGCGACCCGGCCTGCCCCGTGAACCGACGGAACGGGACCGCTGGGCCCCCTCCCCGACAAATAGCCGCCGCAGCCCTGGGTGAAGGAGAGGAAGAGGAGGAAAACCGCGACGACGGGTCCCCCGAGGTGGAACCAGCGGCCATGTCACTCGTATGCCTGGGCTCCCGAGAAATGGTGCCCCGAGCTGCCATCCCAAGCAACACCCAGAAGTACCAGCAGTGTGTCACCATCAATGGACAACGGGCCGAAGCCCTCCGGGACACTGGGGCCAGTGTGACCGCTGTCCGCTGCCACCTGGTGACCCCCGAACAAATCCTGCCGCATGTCCTATAACCTGTCCGGACCGCGGACAACACCGAAAGCATGTGCCGGATGGCCAGGATCCCCTTCGAGTGGGGAGGAGTGTCAGGCACCCTAAAAGTAACTGTCCGCGACGACGCCCCAGTGGACTGCCTCCTGGGGAACGACCTAGAGAGCTCCCCCTGGGCCCAGGTGGAGCGCCGAGAGCATCTGGGGATGCTAGGGCTGCCCGAGTGGGCCTGCGCCACCACCCGGTCCATGACCGCCCAACCAGCCGCTGCAGCGGCCCCCGACGAGCCTACGGGTCAAGAACTGCCACCCTCCTCCGGCACGGAGGAGCCTGACGATGAGGCCGGGCCATCCGAACTTTCCCCCGACGAGGCCGCCTCCCTCAGCGAGATCCCTGAGCTGGCCCAGTGGCGCCACGACGGGGGCCCCACCCGCGAACAATTCCAGCAAGAGCAGAAGGCCTGCCCGTCCTTCGAGGGGGCCCGACAGCAAGCGGCCGCCCAGGCCTCGGGGGACGCCACGGGAACCCACTGGATCTATTGGGACAATGACTTGTTGTATAGCGAGCAGAAAGTCGCCGAACTGGGGGCCGGCCGGGTGTTGGTGGTTCCCCTCCGATTCCGAGAGTTCCTCCTGAACCTGGCACATGACGTGCCTCTCGCCGGATACCTCGGGTGAGACAAAACTTACAGCCGCCTAGTGACCCATTTCTATTGGCCCCGAATGCGGAGAGACATGGACCACCACTGCCGGTCCTGCCAGACCTGCCAGGCTAGCGGAAAGACTGGGGGTCGAGTCAAGGCCCCCCTCCAACCGTTTCCAGCCGTCCACACCCCGTTCGAACGAGTAGGGATCGACATCGTGGGGCCCCTCGACCCCCGAACCGCCCTGGGACACCGCCTTATCCTGGTACTGGTCGACCACGCCACCCGATACCCCGAGGCCATCCCACTCCGCACTGTGACAGCTCCAGTGGTGGGCCGGGCCCTGATGGGCATCTTCTCCAGGGTGGGGTTCCCCCGAGAAGTGGTGAGCGACAGGGGTACGAACTTTATTTCGAAGTACATGAAATCCCTCTGGCAACAATGTGGGGTCACCTACAAATTCACCACCCCTTACCACCCCCAGGGGAACGGACTGGTTGAGCGGTTCAACAGAACCTTGAAGGGGATGATCAAGGGTCTGGGAGAGCCCCTGAGGAGGAGATGGGACGTCCTGCTGCCCTGCCTCCTGTTCGCCTATCGAGAGGTACCACAGAAATCCCTGGGCTTCAGCCCCTTCGAACTGTTGAATGGGCACCCCGTCCGAGGGCCCCTCAGCCTGGTCAAGGAAGGCTGGGAGGCGAACGACCAAGATGCCCCCCCGACGTCTACCGGTACCTCCTGGCCCTGCGGAACCAGACTCGGAAGTTCCGGGCCCTGGCAGAAGCCAACCTCGAAGCCAGCCAAGAAGACATGAAACGCTGGTATGACGAAAATGCCTCGACCATCGAGTTCGAGCCGGGCCAGCAAGTCTGGGTCATGTCGCCCGTGGACCCCTGCGCCCTGCAGGACAAGTGGACCGAGCCCTTCAAGGTGGTTGAGAGGAAGAGCCCCATCACCTACCTGGTCGACATGGAGTCCCCAAGGAACCCCCTCCGGGTCCTACACGCCAATCGGCTCAAGCCCCACTTTGCCCGAACCGAACTAAGCCTGCTACTGGCTACCGACGATGGGGGCGCAAGCGACTCCGAGCCCCTACCCGACCTCCTGGGGTCCTCGGGCCAAGACGGCTCCTTGGAGGGCGTACACCTCTCCGCCACCCTGACCCCAGAACAGCGCCATGACTGCCGGAAGCTGCTGCAACCCTTCGCTGCCCTCTTCTCTCTCACGCCCGGGGTGACCCCCTGGTTCGTCCACGACGTGGACACCAGGGACAGGCCCCCTGTGCGACACCGCGCCTACAGAGTACCCGACCGAGTCCGAGCCTGCATACAGACCGAGGTCTCCAAGATGCTCGCCCTCGGAGTCATCGAGCCATCCGGCAGCCCGTGGGCCAGCCCTGTGGTCTTGGTGCCGAAGGCCGCTGCCCCCGGCACCCCCCCGGAACTCAGATTTTGTGTAGACTACCGGGGCCTGAACGCAGTCACCAAGACCGATGCACACCCCCTGCCACGGGCAGAGGAGCTGATCGATCGCTTAGGGGCCGCCCGCTACCTAAGCACCTTTGATCTCACCGCTGGGTACTGGCAGATCAAGCTCACCCCCGGCGCCAAGGAACGATCCGCTTTTTCCACCCCCGATGGGCACTACCACTTTCGGGTGATGCCCTTCGGTATGAAGAACGCCCCAGAGACCTTCCAGAGGCTGGTGAGCAAGGTCCTGGCCGGGCTAGAAGCTTTCAGCGCGGCCTACCTCGACGACATTGCAGTCTTCAGCAACCACTGGGCCGCGCACCTAGAACACCTCGGAGAAGTCCTGGGCGCTCTCCAAAGGGCCGGGCTCACGATTAAGGCCAGCAAGTGCCAGATCGGTCAAGGATCTGTGACCTATCTGGGCCATCAGGTGGGGAGTGGCCAGGTGGCGCCCCTCCAGTTGAAGGTCGATGCCATTCAGGCGTGGGAGCCCCCCGCAACCCAAACCGCTGTCCGGGCCTTCTTAGGCCTCACAGGCTACTACCGGCGATTTATTAAGGATTATGGCAGTATTGTGGGGCCCCTCACGTAGCTCACTTCCAAGAAACAGCCCAAGGCGGTGCACTGGACTCCCCGCTGTCAGACCGCTTTTGAAGCCCTCAAGGCGGCCATGTGCGCTGCCCCTGTGCTACAGGCCCCTGACTACAGCAAGGAATTTGTGGTTCAGACCGATGCCTCGGAGTACGGGGTCGGGCGGTCCTCTCCCAGAAGGACACCGAGGGCCTCGACCGACCTGTGGCCTTTATCAGCCGCCGACTGCTGCCACGAGAACAGAGGTGGAGCACCATCGAGCGGGAAGCCTTCGCTGTGGTATGGGCTCTCAAGAAGCTCCGGCCCTACCTTTTCGGCACCCACTTCAGAGTCCAAACTGACCACCGGCCCTTGCGGTGGCTAATGCAAATGCGGGGCGAGAACCCCAAGTTGTTGCGATGGTCCATCTCGCTGCAAGGGATGGACTTCACCGTGGAGCACCGGCCCGACAACGACCACGCCAATGCCGACGGCCTGTCCAGATTCTTCCGCCTCGGCGAGGAGAACCCCCAAGGAGATGGGTGACTCTCCCTGCCTTCAGCTGGGGGGGACGCGTGTTGGAGCCGGCCTCGTGGCGTGGTCCTGTTCCCCCTCGCTAAGCCGCACGAGGTCCCATGCACCTCGGGGCTCCTCCATTTTGGATTGTACGTGACTCTACGCACCCGCCTACGTGACCCCACTCCACCCGGCCTCGGTCCCAGCGAGGCCCGACATCGAGGCACCAACCCCTGGCCCGGGGGATACCACGTGGACACTTCCCCACTCCCGGCGGAGGGCAGTATCGATGGGACCCCCAACCGTCCTTCCACACCTAGGTGCGATCGCCCCACAGCTCTCTGGGGCCTGGCGCCTCTCCTGCTGGGCGTCTGGCCGCTCCCAACCCGGCCTCTCCACCCCCCGGGCGCAAGTGTCCGGACATCAAAGAGCTCCAGACCTATATCTGGGGCGACCCGGCAACAAGACAGCAGTTGCATCCCGGAGTCAAGAGCCCTGCTGATCGGATCGCGGATGACCCTACGGAGAAAGACTCATCCTGAAACCACACTCTGAGCCTGCTGACGACGTCGCGGCTCCACCGTGCTTAAAGACCTTCACGAACCTTTGGGGCCCTGCTGATGCTGTCGCGGCCCGACCTTGTTGAACTTACCATCAGAGCCCAGCTGACCTCGTCGCGGCTCGACCGAAGCGGACCTACCACCGGAGCCCTGCTGACTGTGTCGCGGCTCGACCCAAGCGGAACTACCACCCGAGCCCTGCAGACGCTGTCGCGGCTCTCCACGTCCGAGCTGCTTTGAGACCAGCACGCAAGGTCTGGCGCAGAGCCTCCCCGTACCAGGCTGGTACTAAGACTGTCCCGCTACCCTGTCCCTATAAAGACATTGAGACTCTTTCTGGATCACTCGATCCCCCTGTAAATATATTGAATGTGCTACCATTGATAAAGTACCAAGATAAGCAACTGATACGGAGTCCTGTGTGGTGGTGTTACTGGGCCTAGTACGATCACAGGAGAAGGACGTCTCCTAGGAGGCTTCTCAGCGGCGCTCGGCTATAACTTTGCGGTAGGAAGGTGCCCCGGAGTAGTCCCCCCGACTCCCCGGTGGTCCTCCCTCCAACAATGGGGTACACAAGCAGAGAAAAAAACAAAAGGAAAGCAAAACAACAAGTTTTGTTCGTCCCCCCACAAACAAGGGCGGGAGGGAGGGATAATGACTGTGATGAGGAAGACTATGACTCCGAGTAATGAAGATTACAGGTAAGTAACCAAGTCCTTACCTTCTTCCACAGTCTTCCTCGTCACAGTCACCCAGAAGTGTAAACCCAAGCGCCAGATGAACAAAAGAAACAGACACCAAAGGATGCCAAGGATTATTTATTGCAGACAAGCACAATCAATTAGTGAACAGCCGCAAGGACAGCGGAACCAAATTCTCCAGAAAAAACCTCCCCCAGCAGCAATTTATAATGAGAGATAAAAGTATGAGGGGAGGACCAAGTCAACGCTGCACAAAGATCCTTCAAGGAGATGCCCTTAAAAGAAGCCTATGACGAAACCACATCCCGGGTGGAATGACCCTGAATGACCGGGGAAGAGAGACCCCCAAATGTAGATAGGCTAAGGAGATAAGGGACCAAACCAAACGCGAAAGAGTAGCCGTGGTAGGCCGGTGACCCAGTCGGACAACCCCAAAGGTGACAAAAAATCCACCTTGCGAACAGAGGTAGATAACCAGAGCCCTCGTCAAATCCAGGGAATGAAGCAGGATTTCCTTCTCAGTAGAGGGGGCATGAAAAAAGGCAGAAAGGACAATATCCTGGGATAAATGGAAAGTGGAGGACATTTCGGGAAGAAACGCTAGGTCCGGGCGTAGGACCATTTTGTCAGGAAAAAAATGCTAGAAGGGAGGATGGCAAATCAAAGCGCCAAGCTCCCCCAAACGTCGCCCAGAGGTAATAGCCACCAGAAAACACACCTTCAGGGTGAGAAACTCCAGAGACACAGAAGATGGAGGCTCAAACGGGGTACTCTGCAAGGCATTAAGGGCCAAAGGGGGAACAGGAGAAGCCACGACAGGCCGTCGGATAAATAAACTGTGCAGAAGGCGAGAAGCCAAGGACTCAAAGGAGACGAGAGAGGCCCCCGGATAGCCGTAATGGCAGACCACTGACTGAGGAGAGTAGAAACCGACATCCCAAGCAAAAACCCATCCCAGAGGAATTCAAGCTCACAACCCCCCTCACAGTATCAGGGAGAAACCCCCACAAAGAGCACCAAGCAGAGAAATTCCTCCAGTGACGTTCGTAGACATTAAGGGTACTATTCTTCTGAAAATTCTGCATGGAAAGGGCCACCGCAGAAGAACAAACAAAGACACTAGCCTTCACCTTTCAACTTCCGAACCCCCAATGCCAACTGGCTGAGAGCCTGACAGGAGAGGAAAGCGAAGCGGAGAACAAGACAGCGGGAACCTCCACAGGGAAGTAACCGCCAAATGAAGAAAGAGGGGATACCAAGGCTGGCGAGGCCAGAAGGGGACCACCAACAGCACCACCACCCCCTCTGTCCTGATCTTCACCAAAACCCTGATGAGAAGGGATAAAGGAGGAAAGGCATAGAGAAGACCCTGAGGCCAAGGGAAACTCGGGCATCCACCCTCCACTCCTCCCTGCAAGGAAGAAGGGTGCAAAACCTCAATAGAAGAGCATCCTGAAGAACCAGAACCTTTTGGGTCTGGCGGCGCAGGGCACGCCCAAGTCTCCAGAGTTCTCCTGCTTAGCTACACAGAGACACGGGACACTCTGTCGGCGTTAGAAGATCAGATTTATTTAGCTGCAGCCAGTACAGTTATCCTAGAAGTACACAAAGTAGGTTCTCGGGAGACTGCCACTTCACTCTGTGGCGCATCGGGTTAAATACCATACAATGTATAATCATTAATAAAAGGTACTCCCAGAGCATACAAGAAGGAGCCAGTAAGGAAAGTTGGAAAACAAGGTGGAACCAATAAGAAAGATTTGAAAACAGAAGTGTCGGATAACTCGGAAAGACCTCTCCTCCAACTATGTTTGTCACCCCTCCCTTAAGCTAATTTATTAACAGATTCATAACTAACTTGCAGGTGGCGAGATACGTTTGTGTGTGTGGGGGGACAGTTGTGAAACAAGAGAATGCTAGCAGGAGACAGTGAAGGCCAGTCGATAAGATAAGGTCAGGAAAGAATAGTGTGAGCCAACAGATAATTGAGACGCGGATTAGAAAAGCCAGACAGGGATTAGTGTACTCGGCTAGTTCTAACACCAGCCTTGCAAATAGAGGCCGAAGGCGTATTTTGACACCAGGCTACAGAAAAGGCAGAATAGACTTTGTTCGCCGTGCTGCCTGAGTGATGGCAACACAAAATGGCGGCGGGCCACAAAATGGCGGGTCGATTCGCTCGTGATCGAAAATCGAAGTTCCTCAATCCTGAGGGGAGGCAAAGAGATCTAACCAAGGCCTCCTGAACTGCCCCGACATCTCCAAAATGATCAGAGGAGACCGGGGCAGAGAAACTGAAGAAGGAAGATGGTGACTCAGCTGATCCACACGCCCATTCTCCCTTCCCCGCAGACCGATAGCCGCCAGACCCTGCAAATTGACTTCTGCCCAAGACCCAATCTGATCCACCAGGAGAGCCAAAAGAGTAGAGCGAGTGCCCCTCAAATGATTCAAGTAGGCATGGGCCACCTGACTGTCTGTCCGGACCTGAACCTACATGTCCTTCAGATGACGGGCAAAGTGCAGGAGAGCCTTGAACAAAGCAGCAAGTTCCTTTCAATTTGAGGACATCCAGCTCTCCGCAGGCTACCAAGGACCCTGAGCAAAAAGAACCCAGAGGGTGGCCCTCCAACCCCAAGGGCTGGCATCGGTGGTCAGGGAACATGGAAAAGGAGGGTCCAGGGGCACCCCTTTTGCCAGGTTGGCCGGAACCAGCCACCAATGTAGCTGGGGAGAAATGGTGGGAGTCACAAGAACAAAGGCATCATAGTCCTGGGACCCCGGATCCCAATAAGACAGAAGGTGATACACCAGATGGAAGAGGTGTCTGCGAGCCCAAGAAACCAGAAAAAGGGACAGAGACGTTTTAATGCATGGGCAAAGTGGGCTCTGGCCCAGGGCCCCAGCCGTTCAGGGGGCCCCCTGACAAAGTCAGCTCTGTTCTCCAGAGTCTTGCCCTAATGACCTTGAATATTGCTTAAACAGATTGTTTTAAATACTGTTTTCCATTAAGTTAGTTTTTATGTACTTGATGTGTGAAAGTCTAGTACAGCCATTTTGCAGAGAAATGTTGTGCTTGTTTCATGCAATATACATAAAAAAAGTTTCTTTTAGATCAAAACAAGGCCTAACATATAAGAAATGGGAGGGCATCACAGAAATTATTTGCAGTAATATTGGTGAGCTGCTGCTGTGTTACAATATTGAAAACACACAACGATCCCTGAATATTAGATGTAAACACATTTAGGGCCTTATTTATGAGAAGTGATGCATCACATGACGGATGCGTCATATTTACTGTATGATGCATCATGTTGCAAGGAGGTACAGATACGTATTTCTGACATATCTGTAGGCGCAAAAGTGATGCATTGCTGGGGTGTGTCTGAAAATAGACGCAACTCCAGCAATGTATCCTTTCACATGGGGCTTGCCTGCATCAGTCTTACACCTGCTGTGAGGCAGGTGTAAGATATTGACGCAATGGCATCCTAGAAGTGGCGCACTGAGTTCTCATAGATTTCAATGGATCACTTCTACTAGCTTTTTGCGGGGCAACACCCACCCTGCATACATTATACCTCGCGCAGGTATAATGTGGTGCAGGGGTTTACAAAGTGACGCATCTGCCTAGATGCGTCACTTTGTAAATAAGGAGCAACATGGCACATTTTTTACGCTGCTGGTACGTCGCAAAAAGTGACGCACCCGCAGCATAAAAGTGAAGCAAGGCCTCATAAATAAGGCCCTTAGAATTTGAACAAGTGTTCCTTTGTACTGTCAGGGCAATGAAATGAAATAGTGTATTTAATAAATCGTGCAGCTACTCAGACTAGAGTGTCCTGGCGCTTGACCGCGGGAGGAAAATGTGCGTAAAAGACCCATCAGTTATTAAAAAGCCAGGTTTTTACTGAAAGAGAGTAGGTCTGTGGTTAGTCTCAGAGACTCAGGGAGGCTATTCCACAATTTTGCGCCTAGAAAGCAGAGGGATCTGCCTCCAGTGCGGGCATGGCATATTTTAGGCACGATGGCCAGGTTGGCATTGGAAGATCTTAGGGGTCTAGATGTTGTGTAGCGATTAATGCGCTTATTTAGGTAGCCGGCTCCTGAGCCAGGGAAAGCTTTAAAGAAGATGGTCATCGCTTTGAAGTCGATCCGTTCTTTTATGCGGAGCCAGTGTAGAGACTTAAGAATAGGGGTCATACTAGATCTGGGTTTAGGTCTCAGGAAGGCTCTGGCCGTCGCGTTTTGTACCACTTGTAGGCGCCGGATAAGGAATTTCAGAAGACTGAGGTACAAGCTGTTGACATAGTCAAGCTTTGATGTCACCAGAGCCTGCAGCACGATCTTTCTGCTCTCAAGCGGTAACAGTGGCAGGAATTCTTTTAGCATACGGAGTATGCCAAAGCAAACGCCAGTTAGATTTTAGATTTGAAAGCACATGGAAAGTGTCTTGTCTATGACATTTGCTAAGTTTTTTATTTTCTCCTTTTCCGCGGGCAGGGGCAGCAGATCTTATGGCACCAAGAGCTCCAGTCAGGTGTTTCTGGATTACCAAAGAAAACAACTTCGGTTTTGTAAGGATTGCACTTCCGCTGATTGATCATAAGCCAGTTAAAAACCTTTTTGAGGCAAGACCTAATCATTGCCCCGTCAAAGTCGGTTCCTTTTTCACAAGAAAAAATCAGCTGAGTGTCATCGGCATAGGAAACAATTTTGGCGCCCTCTCCCTCTATCAGAAATGCAAGGGGGGATAGATATATATTAAAAAGGGTAGGACTGAGAATGGAGCCCTGAGGGACACATACATTCATGGCCGGAACCGGGGATGAGAAAAGGGAGAGCCAGATGTCCTGAGATCAATTTGCCAAGAAGGATGACATCCATGTTAAAACAGTCCCCCCCGGCCGCTGTTAGCAAGTCTCTCCAGGAGCCTCTCTTCTGGGACCGTATCGAAGGCCGCTGACAGATCGAGCAGTATCAGAACAGCCTTGCCCTCCTGGTCCAGCTTACCCTTGAGAAATTCAGTCACTTCCAACAGAGCGGTTTCCGTACTGTAGTTAGCCCTAAAACCGGACTCATGAAGGAGCTTCCCATCTTCAATGTATTTTTGGAGAGCCTGGTTTACATGCTTCTCTAATACTTTGGAGAGGGCCGGAAGAAAGGAGATTGCCCTGCAGCTGGTAGGGTCCGTCGGTTTGGCCTTAGCCTTTTTTATCAGTGGAAGAATCTTAGCATTCTTCCATAATTTCGGAATGTTGCCTGAGGCGAGGGAAGCATTAAAGAGCTGGTTTACCGTGGGGTTTATGGTGGGAGCTAATAGGTTCAGGATATTCGCTGGACATGGGTCGGTAGGAGAGCCAGACTTAATGCTTTGGAGAAGGGTCAGTGACTCTTCAAGCTGAAACTCAGGGAAAGCTAGTGAAGGTGGAGGATCCAAGAAGTGAAATATGCTATTAGAACCAAGGTAGAAGGCCAGTTCTTTCTCTGAGCTGTTAGTGAAGGCATGTTGGATCACGGAGATCTTTTTGTGGACGAATTGAGCTATTTGCTTAGACCATTCTTCCGTGCATGGCCCTTCCTTTGTGCCGGCTTTCGGGGCGGTAAAGGATTTAACTATACTAAAGATTTCCTTACTCTTATTTTGGGCAATTTCTATCTTGGTTTGAAAGACGTTTTTCTTGGCTGTCTTCACGAGAATGTAATGAGCTTTTAAGTTGTCTTTATACACCTTCCTGTCCTCAGGTGGATAGGATTTACGCCATTTCCGTTCCATTTTTCTACAATTTCTTTTGCTAGATCTGAGGGAATCATTAAACCATGGAGCGGGAAATAACTGGTAGCACTGCATCAATGTTGGTTCGGAGCCATGAATCTATTGAGAGGGTGTCCGAGTCAGGGCAGCCAGACAGCTCTGGTGAGGAATGACCGAGGTCATCTGCTAAAATCGGGATGGATATTTTATGGAACGTCCTGTAATTAGGGTCCCTCTGCCCTGCATTAGCCTGAGGGCTGAGGCAGAGTTGGGAATGACGAATTTTAATAGGAGGTGGTCAGACCAGATAATGGGAAGAGGTAAGCTTACTGATATGTCAAAGTTGTGAAAGATTTGGTCTAGAGTATGGCCCTTCTCTTGGGTGGCCGAAGAAATAGATGGAAACGTGTTGCAGGCCTGCAGCGTGTCCAACAAGGAAATTGTTTGAGGGTCTTTTCCATTGTCCATATGTATATTGAAATCTCCCAGACTAAGTCAGTATTTTAAGGCCAGGAAGGTGGTGGCTGTATTAAGCGTAGTTATAAAATGTCCAATTGCACTGGGAGGTCTGTAAATTCAGTAAACCACCTGTGCTATGATGGGGGGGATAAGGTACGGCGGAAGCCTAAGGACTCTGCGCTCTCGATGTTTTCCATCGGGATGGGAGAGCAGTCTAGTTTTTGATTGTAAATTATGGCGACACCGCCCCCTTCCCAATCTCTCCTAAGGATTTTATAACCCGTAGGGATGGCCGAGGCGATAGTAGGGTTGGAGGCTTCAGACAGCCAGGTCTCAGTAGAAATAAAAAAATTAGGCTGTTCATCTAAAAGTAGGCCATAAATGTGTGGTTCATCCTTTTGCATAGAGTGACAGTTTAAAAGGGTGGCCTTTAAGTCCTCTATTTTCTTATTGTTTTTACACTTATTGTTGCGTGGGAGGATCTTGCGTGCGAGATTCCTGGGCTGGAGGAGAGACCAGTTGCACTTATTGCATCGAAAGTCTACCTCCAAGCTCGGATCAGACGCTGTACACTGACATAATGGTAGCCGCCTAAGGCTAAGCAGTTTTTTTCTATTGTAATATAGTGGAAGAAACTCACCGGAGGGGAAATGGGCAGCATGGCTGGCGCCGGACGCCTCCGGGACGCTTCACGGCACAGACAGGCTTGCCTTTGGCGCGCTCGCTGCGTTCGTTCGTTTGCATCGGGAATATATTGGCTAATGCATATGATGCAAACTGGATCGCTAACGCAGCTAAGGAAGTGGAAACTGCGTTGCCAGAAGTGAGTAGCCCGATAGCAGCCCCAGCCCTCCGCACAATCGGAGTATCAGCCGCAGCGGACCAGGACTGGAGGAAAAGCAAGATGCGAATCAAAGCAGCTAAGGATATGTAGGCAAGCAGAATCAAGAAAAGTGCAAGTGTGCGTAGGTAGGAGAAATTGTTAAAAAGCACAGAGTAATTCAGCCACACATATACAATTGAAAAAGTATTAATATAGCAGGGCAGGAAACACTAAATCCTACCGCTGTCAGCTGCGCGCGTCCGTTTACATCAGGAATATATAGGCTAATGCCAATGATGCAAACTGGATCGCTAACGCAGCTGAGGAAGCAGAAACTGCGTGGGAAACAGGGGCTCAAATTGGATCAAATTCAAATCTGTTCTGAACAGGGGCCCCCAAAATATGTTTGGCCCAGGGCCCCCAAAATCCTTAAGATGTCCCTGAAAAGGGAAGCAGCAATGTCCCCCTAAACCCACAACCAGGCCCTTGAGGAAGCCGACGAGGCAGACAGGAGGGACTCGAGACAAGATCTGAGCCGGAACTGGCGAGCCAGAGGGAGAAACACCATCCCCAACCGGGTATTGAAGAGAGCGCCGATGAACTGGAGTTCCTGAGATGGGATGAGGTGAGACTTGCTGAGATTCGCAGGAAACCCATGGGACTCCAGACAATTTCGCACCAATGTCACATCCTCCTGGGCCTTAAGGAAAGACGAGGAAGAAATTAACCAGTCAACAAGGTAGAGAAACAAAAGCACCTCTGATCATGCAACAGACCCACCAGGGGAGCCAGGACCTTAGTAAACACCCGAGGGGTAGGGACCAAACCAAAGGGGCGGACACAAAATTGGAAGTGTTGTCCGAGGGCAAAGATCCGTAAATACCTCTGAAAGAGAGGTTGCACAGGAATATGGAAATACGTATCCAAAAGTTCCAAGGATGACAGAAAGGCCCCAGGGGAAACAAGGCGCAGAATCTTCTGCAAACTCAGCATCTTTAACCTCTGATAAGGCACATAGGATTTCACGGTCTTGAGATCCAGAACAGGGCGGAAACCTCTCAACGCCTTCTGCACCAGGAACATCAGAGAGTAGCAACCCTGCCCCGACTCAGTCCCGGGAACAGGAACGATGTCACCCTTCCAGAGAAGATCCAAGATCCCCTGCTCCAACCCCAGCAGCTTCAGAGAATTCCAAGGTGTGGGAATAAAAATATTTGGCATTCAAGTAGAGAGGTCGATAAAATAACCTTCGACCACCAGGCGAAGAACCCAGGAATCGGTGATGTTGTGAGCCCAATTGGAAGAAAACTGCCCAATCCGTCCACTCACCTTGGGATAGTCAGGACTTGGGAGAGGCATTGGTAAAGGCACCACCCGCTTGCTGTTGCCGGGACTTTGCAGAGAAGGGGGTGCCACGGCCATGACCCTCTCCCCAAAAGGGCTGGTAGGGACCCTTCCCAGCCAAGGGGGGATTCCCAAAGGCACGCCTATAACCAAATCCCCGACCCCTCAGAGCAGTTCACAGAGGCGTCAGGAACTTATGATCCTCCACCAATTTCTTCGGTAGTTCTTCAAGTTGAGGCCCAAACAGCTTAGCACCATCAAAGGGCAAGTGTGACAGGAGGGATATCTGAGAGACCTCATACAGATGTTACGACGAGCAGAAACAATGGAACCAAAAATGGCTGCAGCAGCGGACAGAGAGTCAAAAGTAATGTCCGACCAAAAGCAATCCTGCAGTTCCATAAGGGACAGACAGGAATTAATGTCCTCCCCCTGCTGGAGGTCCTCAGACATGACCTGAAAATTACGCAGAAGAGATTGAACTACATACGAGATGTAAACACCCGCCCTGATGGAAATGTTTGCAGCGGAGTAAGCCCTTTTAGCAGCACTGTCCAATCTTTTATCTACAGGATCAATAGGAGAGGCATCCTCTGAGCTAATGGAACCACTGGAGGCCAGACCCACCATAAGAGAGTCCACTTTCGCTTGAGGGGGAAACTCCAACAGGAAGTTCTGAAGAGGACCGCTGGAACCCAGCTGGACAGAACCCCCGTATGGCCTTATGAATGGGTAGGGCATCAGGCTTCTTCCGGCGGTACTGGGCGAAAAAATCCTCCTCCTCATCCAGAGGAACAACAGTCTGAAAGGCCGAATTATCCTTCAAGTGCATCAGGACCTCCTTCAATTCGGTACCTTTAACAAAGCGTCCACGCTGTTCCTCATCTGAACCATCAGAGTCAGGGTCAGGCTGAGAAGAACTCCTAGGAATCTTAGGCACCAGCCCAACCCGAATCCATTAATCATTGCTTGCAGGACATCAAGATCCATGCCCACTTGCTGCTGGTAGGAAGCAGGTTCAGAATCTGACCCAGAAGACTGATGTGTATGCTTCTACGAGCATTTACCCTTCATGTCGAAAACACAACGTCTGAGAAGGAGGAGGACCAACTTATGAGGGGATGAAAGACACAGCTGCCAAGCAACCGGCCCTGTCCCCCAATGCGGTTGCTGAAGACTGTCATCCAGAGAACATAAAATTACCCTGGGAACAGCCCCGCGTGAGGACTGGATCCGCAGGAACCAAAGGTAAGCCGCAAACCCGGGTGCCTTGTACAGATGAGGCTCCAGCAGTCATAATGACAAGAAACCCCAGACGCACCTGGTCGCTAAGGTGTAGGAGCAGAAAACATGCCACAACTCACCACTGTAGCTCCCCAGTCCCTCAGCACAGCAGGAGCGGCGGTGTGCCACAGGGCAGAGAAGCGAACAGGCAGCTGCTCTCCATCAGTCAGTGCGGGAGCGGCACCAGATGCAAACCGCAGCACCCATGGGAGTGGCGGCTGTAAAAAAGGGTGTAGACACTGTAGCAGACCCCGAAAAACAAAAATAAAAAAACACTTACCAAGACTGGATCCACAGGTGACGGTCCTCTCGTACAATGGGTGTTCCACCCGGAACACAGTGAAAAAAACAGGATGTGTTCTACGAGTGCCCCACCCTTATAGGTCAGGTGACAGGTACTTCCTGTCAGGCCACCATATTGGGTGGGGACTTTTTTTATATGGGTGAATGCTGTGCCTGGAAAACGGAGTGCTCCTGGGTGACTGTGACGAGGAAGACGGAGGAGGAAGGTAATGTTGCTCTGCATGCAATTCTAAATCAGGGAAATGCTGCTGCACTATCACATTACTTTTCCAGCATTGCTTCAATAAATATTGTTCACAAAAATATAGGCTTACTATTCTTAACTGAGAAAAACACAAAATATCGACAACAAAAATATTTCTGTCATAAATATACATTTTTACTAATAGCGATAACAAAACTGTCAGAAACAAAAATATTGAAAACTTTAAAAAAAACATATAAGTAGCGAAAAATATTGATTCAGACAATAGCGACTACAACAAGATCACCAAAATAATTAAATTTTAATTACAAAACGTAAAATTTACAACTTTTTACATTAACCGAAATATGAAAATAGACATTAAACAACATATAAACATATTTTACCAACTTCGCAAATTAAGTAAACATATAACAGTACCAAAATAAATTTAATATAAATCACCCAAAACTAAAAATAAATACATCACAAAATCATTGAAAAAAATATTTCTAAGAACTACAAACATATATCTATATCTATTACCTACTGGCGGTCGCCAGTAGGTAGTTATAGTTAGGACCCTGTTTCCATAGGAAAACCGCAACATTCTATTTTGAATAACTTTGGCGCCGGTCGACGAATCCTCGCGAAATTTTCAAAATAGGTGGGGCGCTGTGCTCCGCTCCTACCCTGAAAGTCTCGGGGGGATTCGTCAAGCGGGGGCTGAGATAAAAGGGGGGTCCCAAAACGCGTTTTTCCCATGCATTTTTCCATAGGACCTTTAGACACAGCTACAGCCCGAACGGCTGAACAGAGTTCCTTGAAATTTGGCAGAGAGGTAGTCTACAGGTCAAGGAAGTGCCTTTTGCAGGTTTGGTGTAAATCTGTTCAGTAGATTCTGAGAAAATAGCCTTTAAATCAATATATATATCTGAGCCAGCTTACGGTGCGCTTACGGTGCGCTTACCGTACGCGTACGGTGACGTGCGCGAGCGCGATTCTGATTGGCTGTTAGATCTTAGTAAACATTCGAATCGTTCGAAACCAGGAAGCGGCGGCCGCCATTTTCTCTCTCGGACTCTGAGGGGGGGATGAAAAACAAAGAGAATAAACATGTAAAGGGACTGTTTAGACAGCTCCCAACCACCTAGGCTTGCTAAATGTGTCCCCAACGAACCCCCAAGGCCAAAAATTCATTTTAATTTTTTTACGCAAATTCGCCGATTACGCTTACCGGACGCGTACGGTAAAAAAATTTATTAAAAAAAAAAATATCCACAATCTCCCCACCCCGTGTGCAAAAGGTGCCCGTAGGGCACCACTTGTGCATTGCATATATCATCTAATTTTAACTGTATATAAATATTTATCTTTCACAACGAAGCGCATAATATGTCCACCACGTGCACACGGTGCGCGAAGCGCATCGAGCGTACATGGCCCATCCACGGCACTAACTGCGTAAAGTGGGCGCGCGGTGCTCGAAGCGCACCGCGTGCTCACTTTGCGCGCACGGTGCACGAAGCGCACCGTGCGCGCACGGAAAGAACTGCGTTAAGTGGGCGCGCACGCCACGAATGGCGTAAAGTAACTTAGCATTTAAAAAACCGTACAAATTCACTGAAAAAACCATAGGTTTCACACACGTTATAGTTAGGAATTAGCATTTAAAAAACCTTGCAAATTCACTGAAAAAACCATAGGTTTCACACATGTTATAGTTAGCTGGACATTTCACTCGTAAAAAACCAATGAAATTCCCCCGTTATAGTTAGTGCAGGCAACTATAACTCACGCAACCGCAATCCTCTGCTGATGACATATGTGTCTTTATGAAAAAAAAATATTTGTAATATATGTATAGCTAAAATTTAATGGAAGAAGACATGGGCAAATAAGTGTCTAAATACAGTATTAGCATCAGCAGAGGATTGCGGTCGCGTGAGTTATAGTTGCCTGCACTAACTATAACGGGGGAATTTCATTGGTTTTTTACGAGTGAAATGTCCAGCTAACTATAACATGTGTGAAACCTATGGTTTTTTCAGTATACATATTCACTGAAAAAACCATAGGTTTCAGGGGTGTTATAGTTAGCTGGACTTTTCACTTGTATAAAACCATTGAAATTCCCCCGTTATAGTTAGTTCAGCTAACTATAACTCGCGCGCCCGCAATGCACTGCTGATGACGTCACATATTACATCACTCATGACATGGTCAGTGACATCACTCATGACATCACTGATGACATCTCAAATGACATCACTGATGACATCATCCAGTGAATGTGTTTTTCTGAAAATTAAATATGTTTTATATATGTATATCTCAAGGTCGATGGAAGAATAAATGGGTATATAAGTGTCTAAATGGATGATTTGTTTTTGAAAAATTGATTGTGTAACTGACTGATTAAGTGTATCATAGTGTATACATGGCTTAGTGAGTAATGTTTAAATATGTAAATATCTGTATCAGTCTCTCACTTTGTGTATAAGTGGCTGCATGGGTTGGTGAGTAGCTACATGGGTGTCTACATAGGTTATTAGTTGGTTGTTTGAGTATCAGTCTGAGTGTCTGCATGGTTCGGTGGGGGGTATTACGTAGTGCATAGGTGCATGAATGAGTGACTCACTCTTTGTATGTGTTGAAGACAGCATGTGTGCAGGACTGTATGGGTGGATGAGTGTGTGTATGGGTGTGTTAGTGAGTAAATGACTGTCTCAACAGTGTCTTTATGAGTAACTACATATGTTTTAAACTAGTATATGTGACTATTGGTGTATATAAGTGAGTATATGTGAGAGTGAGAGATTGAAAGAGTTCCTGTATGAATAAGTATGTGTTTCTATAAGTGATTGTTTAAAAGACTAAGTATGTGTAAGTTTCCGTAGAAGTAAGTGTGGTGGTGTGTGTATAACTGTATATGCAAATAAATGTATGTTTGATTCTTTATTAGCATGAGTGACTATGTGTGTGAGTAACTCTATGGATGAGTGGCATTGTGTAACAGGATGTATAGGTGTATGAGTACATATGATGAGTGAATACATGTATGAGTGACTGTATAGGACAGTTGGTGAATGAGTGGATGTGTATGTGGATCTTAGAATTACTGAAGAGGTTGTTGTAACTGGTATTGGTATGTCCATTGTTTTGAAAAGTTTAGTCTCTATTTTTGAATGTGTGTATCAAAGGTTATATTAGGGTGAGAGGAGGTCTGCCACTCTATCACAAGGATGATGTCATCAGTGATGTCATCAGTGATGTCATTTGAGATGTCATCAGTGATGTCATGAGTGATGTCACTGACCATGTCATGAGTGATGTAATATGTGACGTCATCAGCAGTGCATTGCGGGCGCGCGAGTTATAGTTAGCTGAACTAACTATAACGGGGGAATTTCAATGGTTTTGTACAAGTGAAAAGTCCAGCTAACTATAACACCCCTGAAACCTATGGTTTTTTCAGTGAATTTCTGAGGTTTTTTAAATGCTAATTCCTAACTATAACGTGCCTGAAACCTATGGTTTTTTCTGTGAATTTCAAAGGTTTTTTAAATGCTAATTTCTAACTATGCCTACAGAGATAGGATATGTGAAGAAAGAAGAAAAAATGCACAGAAAGAAAAAAAGAAGTGCAGAAAGAAGCAACAGAAGTCCTCAAAGACGAAGAAAAGTGCAGGAAGAAGAATAACGTGCAGAAAGAACAAAAAGAAGAGCAGAAAGAAGCCTTGTTGCAAAATCATCCTGTACCCTCAACTTTTTCAGACGGATACTGGTGGTAACTGAGTCTGACTAACCAGTCCTAGAGCCAGTGCTATGTTAAAAGACACTTAGAATACAGTGAAAACACCTACATACACTAGGGAACATTATGCGTTGGGGTCCCCCGGTGATTAGCATGACCTCCTCTGTAAGCCCCTAGTATATAATAGGGCAGGGGGATTAAAACTACCTCTTAAAACAGGCCACAGGGCGTTTTTGCACACGTTAACTCAGGCCCCGTCCCCTCCCTTCACCACTGTGTAAACACGCCCTATGTCCGTTTTTAGTTGGGAGATAAAGTTCATTTGAATCCTGAGGGTCCCTAGGGTCCAACTGGACCACCTCTCTGCAATGCAGCTCAGTGGCGCTTACTGGAAGCACTTGGTGGGCTAGTTAGCCCCCAGGGGCCCTCAGTATTGAAGGGAAATTATATCCCCAATTTAAAACGTGCCATAGTGCGTGTTTGCACACGTCACCTCAGGCCCCGTCCCCTCCCTTCACCACTGTGTAAACGCGCCCTGTGGCTGTTCTAAGTTGAGAGATTAAGTCCCCTTGAATCCTAAGGGTCCCTAGGGTCAAACTAGACCACTAGGTACCTCCAGTAAACGCCACAGAGCTGCGTTGCAGAGAGGTGTAAAAAGGGGCTTGGCCTCAGAACACCTGTCTGCAGCGCAGCTCCCTGGCGCATACTGGAGATGCCTGATGGGCTAGTTGGCCCTCAGGGACCCTTAGTATTGAAGAGGAATAATTCCCCAACTTACAACTCGCCAGGGGGCGCGTTTGCAGAGTGCTGCAAGGAGGGGGCGTGGCCTCCGGCACGATGCCAGTCTTTTATTTATTTTAATTTTTTAAGAAGGGGGGCTGTGTGGTTCCCCTTCTTATTCTAATTTATTGGCCCTGATGACCCCATCCCCCAGGGCCTGTCTCCTAATTATATTTTTGTGACCCCAATCCCCAGGGCCGGCCACTGTTTTTTATTATTTTTAAAAAATATATATTTATAGACACACCTAGGACATGCTGGACAAACCGTACGTACCTATCACCATGACGATTTGCGTGATATTCATTAAAAGGCGACTATGCATACAATGAATCCACGTGGAATGTATTTACACCACTAGTGAAGCTCTGACATGTCTGATGCCCTACCGTGCCTAATCCCGGTAGACACCCTTGTCGTTTATTTATACAAACATGGGTAGCTATTGACGGGCACATTTAATACACATGCACACCAAGCCATTCCAAGGGGATTCGACAAAAATTTGACCAAAACTATGTAAGAAACCCCCCTCACGGTTAATAAAACTCACATCCACTGCCGGATGTGTAATACTTTTTATTTTACTCTCTGGAAAGGGGACGAACATCACTTGAGAGTCACAGCGCGCTCCTGGCAGAGCCCAATGCTGTGTTACACCCACCATTGCCTGCTGAGTACCACACACCTCTGTGTTGTATTCCACCAGCTAGTGCATATGCTATGACACTCTATAGCCCATGTGCACTGTAACACCACCCCGTGAATATGTCATGCCACACTTGTCTTCGCACAGGTTATATTGCCCCATCTAACATGCCTTCCTCGATGCCTATGTTATAACACACAGTGCTATGCCATACATATTACAATCTGGGATCCATATCTTTGTCACAGTGCATATGCAACGTTACACTCCCCAGCACATATTTTATATTACAACTTTAGAGACTAGTTAGGTTACACAACACTGCCCTGTGCATATTACACTCCAAGGTGCATATCGCATAGCACGCGCTAGTGCCTGTGCTATCTCGCGCTCTCCAATGAATCTGTCATTGCGCACAATGTATTGCATATTATATTTCACGCCCGGTTCATCTTATATCACACTTTTTGGTGCATAGTTTATACCATACACTATATCTAGTTTTCATTTTCAATCGTGCTCTCAGGACTATGTTCTATATAACACTGTGTTCACCTACCCTTTTCACGGGCATTATATTTTGCGATAGGGTGTAGAGGGTCAGGGGGTGTTTCTGCCAAGTGAGCCCAGAGTCACAGTCACAAACGTCCTCTTCTTCCTGAATAAAAGTGAGATTATGCTGCATACTTGTTCATATTTTAAGTAGTTCGCACAGACACACGTTTTAAAAACAATAACGTTTCTAATACCCGTCTTCTCTGAACAGTTAGCTTGCTGCCCCATCCCCCTCCTCCCTATCCTCTGTTGTGTGAATCCATGGACTAGCCTCCTCCCTCCTGCCATGCATGGTCTGATGTGCTGCCACTGCCCTCAATTTAGTGTGATGTACCAGTCCACTCCTCCTGCCCTCCATTGCCCAATTCTATGCACCATCATTGACCTCCTGCTTAAACTCTGTGCTTAGCTTGCTGCCCCTATTCTCCTTCCCCCTGCCCTCCGATGTCTTTGTGCATGCCCCTGCTCCATCCTTTTTGCCCACCATGTTCCATGGAACTGCTACTCATATCTACTCTGAGTGTTCTGTTGAGCTGCCACTCCCCTCCCACCTGCCTAGCATTGTCAGTTGACTGTAACCTGTCCCTGCCACCTCCACCCTGCCTGTCCACATGCCATGCCCCTATCCTCTTCCTCCTGTCCTACATGGTCCATTGTACTGCCACACCCTTCTACCCTCCCTGGTCTGTTGTGCTGCAACTGCTCCTCCTGCCTGCCCCGTGCGGTCTGTTGTGAGGCCCCTTCCCCTGAACTTTCTTGTCTGTGCACAGGTCCTGACCCTCCCTTCTATCCTCCATCGTCCTTTGTGCATGCCCCTGCACCCTCCTTCTTGCCCATCATAGCCATTGTGCTGCCACTAACCCTCCCACTTGCCATGCATGGTCTTCTGTGCTGCCATGGCCCCTCCCACCTTCCCTGTGTGGTCAGTTAGCTGCCCCTGACCCCCTCCCACCTTCCCTCCTTGGTCTGTGTGTATTCCATCACAGTCTCACTGTTGCTCTTCATGGTGTGTCTTGCTTCTAGTGCCCATCCTGCCTGACCTCCATGGCTATCTTGCTGCTCCTGCCCCGCCCCCTTGCCCCCAGCCCTCTGTTTACATATGCAGACCCCTACTCCCTCCCTCCTGGCTTGTCTGTTCCATTGTAATGCCCCTGATCCGTCCCTCCTGCCCTTTATGGTCTGTTATGCTGCAGCTTTCTCTCCTGTCTGTCCATTATGGTCAGCTAGCTACCATTGCCTCTTGCCCCTCTGTTCTCTGTTGTCCATGTGCATGGTCCTGTCCCCTCCCTCTTGCTTTCTATGGATTGTTGTGCTGCACACCCGTCCCACATGCCCTGTGTGGTGTATTGTGCTGCTGCAAACCCTGATGCCTGCCCTGCAGGGTCAGTTTGGTGCATCTCTCCATGTCCCTCCTGTCCTCTGTTATCCAGGTCCATGTCCCTACCCCAATTCCTTTCATGATCCAATGTACCATACTTGCGAACATTTTGAACTTGGTAAGAGGGAGATTTTGAAAAAAAACTGGGGTATTGATTTTCCCCTTTGAGTTACATTGAAAAAAAGGAGATTGTAGACAGGAGACAGATCAAATAAAGCCCATTTGAGCTTAAAAACATTGGACGTTTCCTGGCTGAATCGGGTCTGTTGGCATGTATGGTTGTACTACCATTGCCTCTTCCTTCTGCCCACAATGGTCTATTACATTGCCACAGCCTCTCTTGCAAGTCCTGTATTGTTGGTTTGTTGCCCCTGCCCCTCTTTCCACTGCCCTCCATAGTCTGTTGTGCTGCCACGGCTCTTCCTGCCTGCTCAGTGTGGTTAAATTGTTGCCTTTGCACCCTCCTACCTGCCTTCAATTTTCAGAGTCCGTGCCCCTGGCCTCTGCCTCTCAACAGTATCCTAATGAACAACTAGATTGCTAACATTCTATATTTATTACAAAGTGCGGAACGCCTGACGTCATCTTGATGTAATCAAAACTGTAATACCTAGAGCATTTCCTTTAGAAATTACATATATGAGAGCGTCTTATTGGCAACAAAATATGGTTAGTGCTCTAAAAGACTAAAATAAGGACATATTTTCTGAGTTTTCAAATAGCGACAAAGCACTTTTAAATTATTTGTTATCTTTATGTTTTTTTATCCAGTTGACCACTTGATTAAATGTTGCACTTAGGGGAGAGGATGTGGTGTTACTTCCAGAACTGCAGACTTTGCAACTGGAGAACCAGGTTGGAGTTTCTGCTTCAGCTCGACATTCTGTGATTCTGGTCAAATCACTTAGTCTCCCCATGTCTGCAACCAAAATGAATTTGTTCTTGTGTGATGTAACCAATGCTCATGTAAAGCACTCCAATACCTGACAAGTCTGCACTATATAACACTGCAAAAACATGAAATAATAAGTGTTTTGCACACTTCTGTCATTGGGCTATATTTAGGCTACATCTGGGTGATTTTGGGCTACATTTGGGCTCTTTTGTCTCCGGTGGCCATCTTGGGAGATTTATTTGTTATGAAGTTTCCTAATTTCCTCATGTACTGCAGTCTCCTCAGTAGGAAATGCTTTCAGTTTTTTACTTTGATTCCATCATGAAGGTATTCAGATATGTCACACATTTGCCATAAATTCTGAATGTTAGCACTCTAGTTGCTCATTAGATCACTGTAGTAAAACTACTGTTCACCATGGAAGTCTGCTCCTGGTATTAAAAGTGCATGTTTCAGTCTGCATGTCAGAATTTTTTAATGAAATAGAAGAGGATTTGAGAAGTCACTCAAAATGTGCCCTCATTTTCTTTCTTCAGCATTAATCATAATTTCTATGGCAAAATGAACCCCCTCATTGTGTTCCTTTTTAAATTAAATGTTTTAAGTGTTACCAGTTTATTCCAATCAAGATGGCTTCAGGTGTGCCATACTTTTGTCATAATGAAGACAGTAAGCGCTCTAGTTGTTTTTAAGAACACTCTGGGACATTCTGTCATTGGGCTATACTTGGGCTACATCTTGGTGATATTTGGGCTACATTTGGGCTCTTTTGTCTCTGGTGGCCATCTTGGGAGACTTATTTGTTATGAAGTTTCCTAATTTCCTCATTTACTGCAGTCTCCTCAGTAGGACATACTTTCAGTTTTTTACTTTGATTCCATCAAGAAGGCATTCAGATGTGTCACACATTTGCCATAAATTCAGAATGTTAGCACTCTTTTTGCTCATTAGATCACTGTAGTAAAGCTACTGCTCACCAGGCAAAACTGCTGCTGGTATTGAGAGTGCTTGTTTCAGTCTGCATGTCAGAATTTTTTAATGAAATAGAAGAGGATTTGAGAAGTCACTCAAAATGTGCCCTAATTTTTCTTTCTGCAGCACTAATCATACTTTTTATGGAAAAATGAACCCCCTCATTTTGTTCCTTTTTAAATTAAATGTTTTAAGAGTTACCACTTTAATCCAAGCAAGATGGCTTCAGGTGTGCCATACGTTTATCATAAGTAGGACTGTTAGTGCTCTAGTTGTTCTGTGGAACACTCTGGGAAGCTGCAGTAGAACACAAAGGAATCAACTGACGGTCTCTGCCCTTGTTGGATAACATGTTTTACTGAGAATGTCAGACTTCATTCTCACATGACTGAGAAAGATAATGTGAATTTACAGAAAATAAGCTCTCAGTTTAGCTTATAGATCACCTTCCAAACCTCTGTGGGAAAAGCATGAGAAAATATTTTTCTCTCAATCATGATATCCCAGCAGAAGGCTTTTTCACATGGTGAAATCACCTTAGAACATACCACAATTCCTAAAATGAGTATGGTACCATCAACAAATGATTTATAATGTAACTAGAGTCTTAAAACCTTCTATTAACTGCAATGCTTTTTAATGAGGTGCTATCATATATATTGGTCCCAAGATGGCTGCCAACACTTCTTGGATGAAGTGCTGACAGCCAATCAGATCTCAGGATGAGATGTGTCGTTAGGCTCCGCCTACATATATATATGATTTTACTTTTGATTTTCTCAGGAACTACTGAACAGATTGACACCATATATGCAAAAGGCACATCCCTGAGCTGAGGACTACCTCTCTGCCAAACTTCAAGTAATTCTGTTCAGCCATTCGGGCTGTACCTTGGACTAAAGGTCCCTATGGAAAATTGCATGGGAAAAACGCATTTTGGGACCCCCTTTTTTCTCAGCCCCTGCTTGACGAATCCCCCCGAGACTTTCAGGGTAGGAGCGGAGCGGAGCGCCCCACCTATTTTGAAAATTTCGCGAGGATTCGTCAACCGGCACCAAAGTTATTCCAAATAGAATGTTGCAGATTTCCTATGGAAACACGGTCCTAACTATAACTATCCACTGGCGACCGCCAGTAGATGATATATATATATATATATATATAGATATAGATATAGATATAGATATATATATCCAATCGAAACTGCCCTGAAATTGAGGCACCACACACTAGCGTTTCTTCACCTTTTTATTTTGCAGGTAGCCTGGACATCTGATTCACCACAACAGCGGGATGAAACCATACGCGTTTCGGGCTGCAATCAGCCCTTGGTCACTGGTATAAGCTGGAGGCACCGCTGCACAGATTTCGCGCCGTCTTCAGAGCGCTTGCTTTGAACTCTGCCGTAGTGGGCGTGGCTGCATAGCATTATGGTCTTTATAGTTCGTGGGTTGAAAATCCATATTGGAGTGCCACAATGCCTCCCACAAAATCTTAAAATCCTCTAGTGGGTTGCTGAAAGTGCTGAAAATCCGAGTCCCAGCTCAGTTACACTGCAAAAATCGGTAACGCTGTTCCAAACGAAGCCGTCATCCTTCATGGCGTCTTGGAGCTGTGCTTTCTGCAGCGGGGTGTCTCGCGACCCGAGCCGGGCCGCTAACATATCCAATCGAAACTGCCCTGAAATTGAGGCACCACACACTAGCGTTTCTTCACCTTTTTATTTTGCAGGTAGCCTGGACATCTGATTCACCACAACAGCGGGATGAAACCATACGCGTTTCGGGCTGCAATCAGCCCTTGGTCACTGGTATAAGCTGGAGGCACCGCTGCACAGATTTCGCGCCGTCTTCAGAGCGCTTGCTTTGAACTCTGCCGTAGTGGGCGTGGCTGCATAGCATTATGGTCTTTATAGTTCGTGGGTTGAAAATCCATATTGGAGTGCCACAATGCCTCCCACAAAATCTTAAAATCCTCTAGTGGGTTGCTGAAAGTGCTGAAAATCCGAGTCCCAGCTCAGTTACACTGCAAAAATCGGTAACGCTGTTCCAAACGAAGCCGTCATCCTTCATGGCGTCTTGGAGCTGTGCTTTCTGCAGCGGGGTGTCTCGCGACCCGAGCCGGGCCGCTAACATATCCAATCGAAACTGCCCTGAAATTGAGGCACCACACACTAGCGTTTCTTCACCTTTTTATTTTGCAGGTAGCCTGGACATCTGATTCACCACAACAGCGGGATGAAACCATACGCGTTTCGGGCTGCAATCAGCCCTTGGTCACTGGTATAAGCTGGAGGCACCGCTGCACAGATTTTGCGCCGTCTTCAGAGCGCTTGCTTTGAACTCTGCCGTAGTGGGCGTGGCTGCCGATTTTTGCAGTGTAACTGAGCTGGGACTCGGATTTTCAGCACTTTCAGCAACCCACTAGAGGATTTTAAGATTTTGTGGGAGGCATTGTGGCACTCCAATATGGATTTTCAACCCACGAACTATAAAGACCATAATGCTATGCAGCCACGCCCACTACGGCAGAGTTCAAAGCAAGCGCTCTGAAGACGGCGTGAAATCTGTGCAGCGGTGCCTCCAGCTTATACCAGTGACCAAGGGCTGATTGCAGCCCGAAACGCGTATGGTTTCATCCCGCTGTTGTGGTGAATCAGATGTCCAGGCTACCTGCAAAATAAAAAGGTGAAGAAACGCTAGTGTGTGGTGCCTCAATTTCAGGGCAGTTTCGATTGGATATGTTAGCGGCCCGGCTCGGGTCGCGAGACACCCCGCTGCAGAAAGCACAGCTCCAAGACGCCATGAAGGATGACGGCTTCGTTTGGAACAGCGTTACCGATTTTTGCAGTGTAACTGAGCTGGGACTCGGATTTTCAGCACTTTCAGCAACCCACTAGAGGATTTTAAGATTTTGTGGGAGGCATTGTGGCACTCCAATATGGATTTTCAACCCACGAACTATAAAGACCATAATGCTATGCAGCCACGCCCACTACGGCAGAGTTCAAAGCAAGCGCTCTGAAGACGGCGCGAAATCTGTGCAGCGGTGCCTCCAGCTTATACCAGTGACCAAGGGCTGATTGCAGCCCGAAACGCGTATGGTTTCATCCCGCTGTTGTGGTGAATCAGATGTCCAGGTTACCTGCAAAATAAAAAGGTGAAGAAACGCTAGTGTGTGGTGCCTCAATTTCAGGGCAGTTTCGATTGGATATGTTAGCGGCCCGGCTCGGGTCGCGAGACACCCCGCTGCAGAAAGCACAGCTCCAAGACGCCATGAAGGATGACGGCTTCGTTTGGAACAGCGTTACCGATTTTTGCAGTGTAACTGAGCTGGGACTCGGATTTTCAGCACTTTCAGCAACCCACTAGAGGATTTTAAGATTTTGTGGGAGGCATTGTGGCACTCCAATATGGATTTTCAACCCACGAACTATAAAGACCATAATGCTATGCAGCCACGCCCACTACGGCAGAGTTCAAAGCAAGCGCTCTGAAGACGGCGCGAAATCTGTGCAGCGGTGCCTCCAGCTTATACCAGTGACCAAGGGCTGATTGCAGCCCGAAACGCGTATGGTTTCATCCCGCTGTTGTGGTGAATCAGATGTCCAGGCTACCTGCAAAATAAAAAGGTGAAGAAACGCTAGTGTGTGGTGCCTCAATTTCAGGGCAGTTTCGATTGGATATGTTAGCGGCCCGGCTCGGGTCGCGAGACACCCCGCTGCAGAAAGCACAGCTCCAAGACGCCATGAAGGATGACGGCTTCGTTTGGAACAGCGTTACCGATTTTTGCAGTGTAACTGAGCTGGGACTCGGATTTTCAGCACTTTCAGCAACCCACTAGAGGATTTTAAGATTTTGTGGGAGGCATTGTGGCACTCCAATATGGATTTTCAACCCACGAACTATAAAGACCATAATGCTATGCAGCCACGCCCACTACGGCAGAGTTCAAAGCAAGCGCTCTGAAGACGGCGCGAAATCTGTGCAGCGGTGCCTCCAGCTTATACCAGTGACCAAGGGCTGATTGCATCCCGAAACGCGTATGGTTTCATCCCGCTGTTGTGGTGAATCAGATGTCCAGGCTACCTGCAAAATAAAAAGGTGAAGAAACGCTAGTGTGTGGTGCCTCAATTTCAGGGCAGTTTCGATTGGATATATATATATATATATATATATATATATATATATATATATATATATATAT
Organism: Triturus cristatus; assembly: GCF_964204655.1. Lineage (NCBI taxonomy): Eukaryota > Metazoa > Chordata > Amphibia > Caudata > Salamandridae > Triturus > Triturus cristatus. Next base: position 534,821,595 of record NC_140594.1, on the reverse strand, counting down.
ATTACCTACTGGCGGTCGCCAGTAGGTAGTTATAGTTAGGACCCTGTTTCCATAGGAAATCCGCCTCATTCTATTTTGAATAACTTTGGCGCCGGTCGACGAATCCTCGCGAATTTCTCAAAATAGGTGGGGCGCTACGCTCCGCTCCTACCCTGAAAGTCTCGGGGGGATTCGTCAAGCGGGGGCTGAGATAAAAGGGGGGTCCCAAAACGCGTTTTTCCCATGCATTTTTCCATAGGACCTTTAGACAGGGCTACAGCCCGAACGGCTGAACAGAATTACTAGAAATTTGGCAGAGAGGTAGTCCTCAGGTCAAGGAAGTGCCTTTTGTAGGTTTGGTGTAAATCTGTTCAGTAGATTCTGAGAAAATAGCCTTTAAATCAATATATATATCTGAGCCAGCTTACGGTACGCTTACCGTAAGCTTATCGTACGCGTACGGTGGCGTGCGCGAGCGCGATTCTGATTGGCTGTTACATCTAAGTAAACATTCGAATCGGTCGAAACCAGGAAGCGGCGGCCGCCATTTTCTCTCTCGCACTCTGAGGGGGGGGCTGTAAACAAAGGCAAAAAACATATAAAGGGGCTGTTTAGACAGCGCCCATGCACATAGCCATGTTAGTTGAGTCCTCAAAGATCCCCCAAGGCCAAAAACGGTAAATTTTTATTTTTTGAAAATTTCGCCGATTACGCTTACCGTACGCGTACGGTGCGCTTACGCTAAAAATTTTAATAAAAAAAAAAAACACTCTCTGTGCATGGCATATTATTGTCATCACCTACAAATTAAATTTAACAGATTACCTATCACAAGGAAGCGCATAATATGTCCTCCATGTGCGCACGGTGCGTAACGTGGGCACGCGGTGCGCGTAGCGCACTGCGTGGCCACCTTGCGTTTACGGCACTAACTGCGTAAAGTGGGCGCGCGGTGCGCGAAGCGCACCGCGTGCTCACTGTGTGCGCACGGTGCGCGAAGCGCACCGTGCGCGCACGTAACGAACTGCGTTAAGTGGGCGTGCACGCCACGAATGGCGTAAAGTAACTTAGCATTTAAAAAACCGTACAAATTCACTGAAAAAACCATAGGTTTCACACACGTTATAGTTAGGAATTAGCATTTAAAAAACCTTGCTAATTCAATGAAAAAACCATAGGTTTCACACATGTTATAGTTAGCTGGAAATTTTACTGATAAAAAACCAATGAAATTCCCCCGTTATAGTTACTGTAGGCAACTATAACTCACGCGACCGCAATCCTCTGCTGATGACATATGTGTCTTTATGAAAAAAAAATATTTGTAATATATGTATAGCTAAAATTTAATGGAAGAAGACATGGGCAAATAAGTGTCTAAATACAGTATTAGCATCAGCAGAGGATTGCGGTCGCGTGAGTTATAGTTGCCTACAGTAACTATAACGGGGGAATTTCATTGGTTTTTTATCAGTAAAATTTCCAGCTAACTATAACATGTGTGAAACCTATGGTTTTTTCATTGAATATATATATATATATTCACTTAAAAAACCATAGGTTTCACACATGTTATAGTTAGGTGGATATTTCACTCGTAAAAAAACAATGAAATTCCCCCGTTATAGTTACTTCAGATAACTATAACTCGCGCGCCCGCAATCCTCTGCTCATGACGTCACATATTACATCACTCATGACATGGTCAGTGGCATCACTCTTGACATCACTGATGACATCATCCTTGTGATAGAGTGGCGGTCGGGCGAGTTATAGTTATATGAAGTAACTATAACGGGGGAATTTCATTGTTTTTTTACGAGTGAAATATCCACCTAACTATAACATGTGTGAAACCTATGGTTTTTTAAGTGAATTTGCAAGGTTTTTTAAATGCTAATTCCTAACTATAACGTGTGTGAAACCTATGGTTTTTTCAGTGAAATTGTATGTAATATTATTTTTTTTTTATATATATATATATATATATATATATTTTTAATGGTTTTTCACCGTGCGCGCACCGTGCGCGCACCCCCGCGATTTAAAAAAAAAAATATTAAATGTTTTTTTCTGCCTTCGGAGTCCTTCAGTGACCCCCTGACAAAGGCTAGGGTGTCAGGAACTCTCTACCCTGCCCCCTTTTCACGTTCACCACCTTCCTTTTCCACTCTCGCACTGAAAACAAACAAAATGGCGGCCGACACTTCCTGATTTCGACCGATTCGAACGTTGACTGACATGTAACAACCAATCAGAATTACGCTCGCGCACGTTAGGGTGCGCGTACGGTGTGCGCATGGTGCGCGCACGGTGCGCGGCTATAGATATGTATGTGCTTTTTACTGCAATTTTCTCTGGAACTACTGAACATATTGACTCCATATATGCAAAAGGCACTTCCCTGACCTGAGGACTACCTCTCTGCCAAATTTCAAGTAATTCTGTTCAGCCGTTCGGGCTGTACCTTCGACTAAAGGTCCTATGGGAAAATGGATGGGGAAAACGCGTTTTGGGACCCCCCTTTTTTCTCGGCCCCCGCTTGACGAATCCCCCCGAGACTTTCAGGGTAGGAGCTGAGTGGGGCGCCCCATTAGTTTTGATAATTTCGCGAAGATTCGTCAACCGGCGCCAAAGTTATTCAAAATAGAATTTTTAGATTTCCTATGGAAACACGGTCCTAACTATAACTATCTACTGGCGACCGCCAGTAGATAATATATATGTATGTTCCAAGCACAGAGAATCACCGCCGCCGCACGATGCGTCCCGGGTGCTAATTCCAGCGGTGGTCAACCACTATGTAGAGATCCACAATGGCAATTCACTCCAAGTCACCCATTAATGAAAGCACTCACGGAAATTCATTACAAAGTATGTTTAATGTGCAAGCCTCCTGCACTGACAGACGCGTTTTGACTCTATACCTTTTTCTATGTCACTTTCTGTTTCTTCACTGAACCATTTTAATGAAAAGGGTGCATCACCTGTATATAATAAAAGAGATGATGGTCTGCCATCATAGTAAGTTATAGTAAGTTACCAGATTAGTGGTGGCCATCTTATAACGTGTTTCTAACATAAACGTGTTAACAAATTTCAAACAAATAATGAGTGATTCAAATATAATCGGACATTTGTGGAGACAATCAATAAACCTCAGTTTCAGATAGGGGATGAAAAAATCAATTCTAAAAATTCATTGTTGTTTACAATCATTTTCCCCTAGTCATACACTAGCGTCATGATACTTAAAAAGGAGTCTCCCATGTCCCTTCATAATTGCACCCTGAATGTGCAATATTACATTAGTCACGGAGTGTCACTAAAAAACAAAAAGTTTAGGGACATTATAGTTAGGAAATATAATTGAAAAACACTTAGAAAAACACTTAAAAAAGCAAAGGTTAAGAGGAAGTTATAGTCAGGAAGCAGAATTAAAAAAAATAGAAATCCACTGGAAAAAACAAAGGTTTCAGGGACTTTATAGTTAGGTTCATATTTCACTCATACAAAACCATTGAAATTCAGCAGTTATAGTGACCTGAACTAACTATAACTTACGACCCCATAATGCAATGCTCATGACCTCACATACTAAATCACTCCTGATATGGTCATTATCATTACTATTGACATCTCAAATGACATCATTGTTGACATCATCCAGTGATTGTGAGTATTTTTTAAATGTTTTTGTGCATCAAACGTATACACTAAGGGACCACAAAAGTTAAATTTAGTATACTTTGTGTGTTACTAATGAGTGATTCCTTTTTTAACATAGTTTATGTGAGTCACTGTGTGACTGTGTGCATCTGCATGAGTGGGTATCTGAGTGACTGTACAGGTGTGTGAGTGGGAGTATGAGTGGCTGTATAGGTGTATAGGTGAGTGTCTGAATAGCTGTGTGAGTGGCTTAGTGCTTGTTTGAGTGGGTATATTGGTGAGAGAGTGGATGTGTCAGTTGTGTTGGTAGGTGAGTGAGTGGCTGGGTGAGTTGCTGTAAGGGTGGGTGTGTCAGTGACTGTATGAGTGAGTGAATTGGAGTCTGAATGGCTGCATGAGTGTGTGACTGGGTGTGTAAGTGGCTGTCTGGGTGAGTAAGTGGCTATATGAATGAATGTTTGGTTAAATAGGTTGGTGTGTGAGTGGCTGTATGGAAGACTGAGTATCTATGGGATTGTGACTGATGGCATCATCCACAGATCCACTCACCCACCCACACAACCAATCACATACCCATTCACACACCCATGCACATACTCACACACCCACTCACTCATAGAGCCTGCTCATGTAGCCAGTCACTCTTCCATATAGCCACTCACACAGCCACACACTCACCCATACAGCTACTGACACCACCGGTTATGAACCTATACAGACACGCATATACCCACTCACTCACCCATACAGCCTCTAAACAGAGCTACTCACTCACCCATACAACCACTCACATACTCACTCACACACCCACATATCCACTTACATATCCATTCACACATCTATACACACACTTCTATGACAACCCCGAAGTAGGATGGGAATGGCTGGATGCTGTTAAACGTCAAGCTACTTGCACCCTGTCTGTGTTCTAAACTACATCACCCATAATGCACCTTCTCTGAGTGTTCGTATCTTTTCCTTGTGTGCCATTATATATTACACTGATGTCTCTTGTCAGGTGACTCCAGGAGTATAAAGGAAGCCTGCCCACTAAACTAGGTGCTTGACATACTATTCCAGTAAGGACCATGCCCCCTGACCTGGATACATTTGTTGGACTTCCTGTGAATCACCGGCATTCCTGTTTGTTCCTCGCAACAATCTCTGTTTTTGCCCCGTTCCAGGTAACCCTCACCTTGCTATAATAAAGAATAAAGCGCATTCTTTATCGCCCAAGGTACTTTGCGCTGCTTCATTTGAGTCAACTGTTCTCAAAGACAATCTGTGGATCGCTTCCGCCTCAGCAAGGACACCGCTTCAATTCCACTTTTGGATTTTGCATCAGCGCGAGGACACACTTACTTTCCTGGCTTCCCCCTGTGCTGTTACTCATTTTATTTGGACATTAAAACTTAGACGCGCGGTCTCTGAAGAGCAGCTGTCGGCTGGGGCCCGCGCTAATTCTTTTCTGTGCCTTTTTGTGTGGAACGTTTGACAATCTCAGCCTGGAGTTTACTTGGGCTGTTAATTCCTGCACTGCGGTTTCTCCACATATTGGATCTAAAGACTTTAAAGTTAGGTTGCCTTCTTTTCCTCTAATTGGTGCAAGGATATTACCAGTTATTCTCGCACTGCCTAATGCCCCCCAGATAAACTGAGTTATTGGCCCTAATTTCCCCTGGCAAAAGCAACGTGGTGATTCTCCACGAGTCAGACGTATGCCTCTACCTTCTCTATAGAAAGGCACCTTACCCGCTCTGCAGGATTATAGAGCTGGTCGTTTGGATTTGCCTTTTACCTTGTTTTTTATTTTGGAAGAGGCTTCAGAATTGGGCTTTGTTCTTCCCCACCTCCAAGTGAGTATGTGATGGTACACAATATCTGTTTTTGAGACCTTTTAGCACTGTATTAGTGATTTCGCTATCTTTCAAAAAGAGTCCTGGGCAGAAGTCTTTAATCTTGCTCTTTTTTTCTTTCTCTATTATTTTCAGTTTTCTGCAGTATTGGAATACTAGACTTCAGGAACCCCCCTTCTTTACAACCCAGGCTGCCTGAAGATCTTCCCCTGGTGGTCCATCTGTCGTCTTTTCTCTCCCTGGGGTTATTAGCTACTGTCCTTGTTGAGTAAAGGCACATCTTCGCTCCCGTGGATATTGGTTCTTCTATAACTCATAAGTGTGTTCCTGACAGATGCTTATAAATTGGGTTCATTTGCACCAGTCCCCCGGATCACGGGAGGCCAGCCCAAACGTAGACCCAGGAAACACTCTTGCCAAACTGAAGGGGACCTGAAGAAACTAACCATGTTGCAGATAGAGAAGGACTGGGTGACACAGGTCAGACTCAGAGATAGGTATCACTTTGGACAGCCAGTCGGCTGAGTCAGAATCAGAGGGTTCGATCGTGGACAAATATGGTGAACCCTCAGACTGCGGAGGAGCTGATCTGAGGTGGTGCAGCGCTGAGACTTTTGTGTGTTGGAAGCTGTGTTTCTATTGCCCTCCCCCGATGACTGAAGGACGATGGAGGCGTCGCCTGAAATGCCCATCTCCATGGGTCCCTTCCATTCCCTCATACCAGATACAACCTTGCAAGTAGTGGAGGGTACCTTTGGTAGAGGGTCTGGAGCTCCCAAGCAGGGGTGCCTGGGAGACCTTATATAGGTCATGTTCTATTACGGGATGGCATGTTATACCGGGGCTGGTGTGGAATTGGACGAGTCTGCATACCTTTGCCTGCCCCTCACCAATTGTCCTATGTCAGTAGACTAGAAGAGACAATGTTTACAGACTTTGAGTTTGGGTGGCTGGCCATTGCTGGGCTCCTCTTGGGTCAGGGAGTTCAAAGTTGGTTGTTCGTTCATTGTCTCAAGGACTGTGGTACAAGCTGCCGTGGGAGGTTCAAAAGCGGGGGTGGCCCTGGGTTGACTGTATGGGAAACGCATACTGATTGGTTAGATGGCTAATCAATAATAGGGACTCACGTTCATGTCTGGAATGCCTTATGAACTGGATCTGTCCTCTTTCAACAAAGAGGGGTGATATGTCCTGGTCAAGGGCAAATTGCTGGGTAGAGAAATCACACTAGGGAGTATCTTCTCAATGAACCACAACCAAACAGCTTTTTCCCAGTCCCTCTTGGCACCTCAGGGGCACTTAGCTGTGGAACACATGCTCCTGGGTGGTGAGTTTAAATGTGTAGTTAATGTCTTACTGGACTCCACCCCTCCCCTACCTGTAGCGCAGGCAAACAGAACTGCTGAGGGCCTCCATGAGTGGTTGCAGAACTGGGAGCTGGTAGATGTCTGGAGAACTCAACATGGATTGGAAGAGGATTACTCCTACTAATCTCATTATTTTCAAACTGCACACTCAGCTGGAAAGATATGTATGCTCCGGTAGGTTACGTCAGTATGAGACATACTGAGGACCTTGACTGCACCCTTTCAGATCACAGCTCGTTGGTTCTAGGGTTGTGGCCAGTAGTTGAGCGCCCAGAGATTCCATGTGGCTGCTTTGCCCGATCGCCCTTGAGGATGCCTGTTATTGGGACTCCCTGAAGGAAGCCATTGCCGTGTATTTTGATCTTAACCAGGGCTGGAAAACCACAGGCCTGGTAGAGTAGGAGATATTTAAGGTGATGGTCCGTGGTCACTGTTTGGGCCAATCAGTGAGAGTTAGGAGGTAATTAGAGAAGGAGACGCAAACCCTGGAAGACACACTGCCTGTCTGGACAATGCCCTGGGGTGGACATCACCGCACTCCCTAGGCTTTTTGAGGCAAAGGATCAGTATAACACTCTCTTGGAATGCTTACAGTGTCATGACTATAAAAGTAACATGGGTCAGGCTGATGAGGAGGAGGTCCAGCCGGGTAGGCTTCTGGCCTGGCTTATTAGGCCTGAGACTCGTGCATACCCATCACGAGCTCCGAATTGGAGATGACAGAAGACTCTTTTCCCGGGGCTATCAATCCTGCTTGCAGATAGTATGACAAAGCACTTTATCGCTGCCCGGAGCCTCTACCGATGGTGCTACGGACCGCTTTCCTGGAACGGACGGCTCCCACTCCAGAACCTGCCTTGGGGCCTGGAAGGAACTGTGGGCCATAGTGATGATACAGGAGATTCAACATGCCATGAAATTATTGGCCATGGGCATAACCCCGAGCCTAGTTGGACTTCCTGCAGAGTTTTACTCCACATTTATGGGGCAACTGGTCCCAAGGCTGGAGGCACTCTATGCCAAGTTGCCGAGACTGGGATCTCTACCTGAGTCCTCATGAGACACGGCTATACCATCCCCAAGACAGGGGGGTCTGCCACCTCAGCGTTTAAACCCCTGTCCATGCTAAACATAATTTCAAAATCCTCAGCAAGGAATTGGTACTTTGATTGCTACATCACATGCCGGCACTTAGCCACAAAGATCAAAATGGCTTTATCCCAGCCGGCAACACCTCTCTTAATCTTAGTCAACTATACCATGCACTCTTCAACCTTGAGGTACAGTTCAGACCGTGAGCCATGGTCATGTCGGGAAGAAGACCTTCGACATGGTGTGTGGGACTTCCTGATCAAAATCATGCTTTAAATGGGGCTGGGTGAGGGCTGGGTCAACTGGGTTGAACTACTGTACTCTAATAGAACAGTAAGGGTTAAGACAGGTACTACAATATCACAGTATAACATATATTTAGGTGGGGTTTCCCAATATCCCCCCTATTGTTTGTGTTGGCCATCGAGCCACTGGCAGAGTTGTTTTATCAAGAGGGCAGGGGAAGAGGCATGATGGATGGTCATGAACACGTAATATCACTTTATGCAGATGATCTTCTGCTTTATCAGGCCGATGGATCTGCCAATGCCACTGGTGCGATGTGACTGTTGGAGGAGTTTGAGACCCTTTTGGGCCTGTTGATCAATAGGACCAAAACCTGTCTGTTTCCAGTGACACATGGGGCTCAGTGGTCATCAAATTTCCACTGGGTTTGACCTGGTCCCCCACGTCTTTTAGGTGTTTTGGTGTCCGGGTATACCACACACTAGAAGACCTGCATGAGGGCAATGTGGGAGGGGTCCTCCGATCCCCTAAATCATGTGACCCTTTCAGGAGGTCCCTAAAGTTGTGGCCTGGTTATGCAGTTCCAAGATGTTGATGCTTCGGCATCCACTTGATTTTTCTTTCTGGTCTCCCGGTTGGGGCGCTGACCTCCTGATTCAGGCAACTGGATTCCCTTCCTAGGAAACTAATCTGGGACGGGTCCACCACAGGGTGTTACTTGAAATCCTTTGACATCTGCTGGATGAGGGGGGATCAAGGGCTCCTGACTTTGAGTTATACTTTCTCACAGCGCAGCTCCAAAGGGTCACCTGATGGCTTGATGGGGCAAACCAGGAAGACCTTGGCCTCATAGGGCTGTTACCCCATCAGGGAGTGCTGTTGGTGAGGTTGCTCCAGCCGGCTGTGGCAATACCTTGTTCTGGTACACTGCTGATGGCTGCCCTGAAAAGCTGGCAGCATTACGTAGTGAAGGCTAGACATACTTCTCTTTGTGTCCCCGCTCTGCCGTTGGTGGGAGTACCCCACAGGGACCCCCTCTCCTTTTTCACAGCCCTGCAATTATCGGACTGGACAGATGTCAGACTTGTGATGGTAGGAGACTGCTATCATTCGGGCACCCTAATCCCCCTGGAGGAAATAACAGTTCAGTACGCTTTGCCCCCTTGCCAGTTTTTGACCTATGAAGCCCAGGAAAGCGCCTTTGGGGACCTCTGGAATGGGAGACAAGAAGAGCCTGTGTCCCACACAGTGCTTCAGTTGTTGGTGTCCATGGGCTTGACATGACACCTGTTGATGTGGTTCTACAGGGCGCTGAGTGGGATGGTTCGGAAACCCTTTAGGATGCTCAAGTTCATGTGGGGAAGGGTGTTGGGATGCGACCTCTCAGACCCAGAATAACATAGGATACTCGCATAGCACATAAAGGTCTCCAGGAATACACAGCTTAAATATATTCAATTATTATTATGTCTATATGACTTACTTGACACCGCACAGAAAGCAGGCCATTTACAAGGGGGAGCCACGTGGGTTCCCCGAATGTCAGTACCCAGGTGCAAACTTCTGTCACATGACCTGGAGCTGCCTGGCTTGCAGTCTTTCTGGGGCATAGTAGTACACAGGCTGATTACCACACTGAGTCACATTCTCCTATTTACAATAGAGACATGTCTCTCATGGGGCTTCCCCAGATCCAAACCTCAGAAGGTGGGCACTACGTTCATAGACTTGACTCTAATACTGGTCAAGAGATGGATAGCGATGGCCTGGAAATAGGCAGTAGATCCTATTATGGAGATCTGGGTGAGGGATGTTTTGGCGAATGTGTTAAACATGGGAGGGATAACATTACCTATTCCCAATACAAATTAAACTATTCTGGAGTAGGTGTTGGACACTAAAGGGGTCATGTATACTATTCCCACTCTAATCAAAACCGTTTTGGGGAAGGTGTTGGACACTAAAGGGGCCACATTAACTATTACCACTCCAATCTCAACCATTTTGGGGAAGGTGTTGGGAACTAAAGGGGTCTCATTTGCTATTCCCACTGCAAACTAAACCATTTTGGGGAAGGTGTTTCACATTATAGAGTTAACATTGAGTACCCTCACTCCAATCAAAATCAAATAGTAGAAGGTAGTAGACACTAAAGAGCTCCATAACAAATACATATGCCATAGTAAAATATAACTATTTATTTAGAACATTTCAGACAATTACTTCTAACACACTACTACCCAAAAAATCTATACATTTAACATGAACCAATAACATTTTAAATATTTGTTTATTAAATAAAAAAACTATTCATAATATTTAGTAAAAAAAATAAATAAATACAAATTAAGCATAAAAATATATATGAACAAAATTTTAAAATTCCTAAAATATATTTACATTACATAAAAAATAACAAAAATTAATAAAAATGTATAAAAGACACGATTTAAACATAAAAATAATGTATTTTCTCAATTACTTATTTTATACATAAATACAAATATGGCATTTCTAATTACCGATAAAAATAATTATTTATATGTAACATATAATACATATAAAATAAAAATGGACATATATTTTTGATAAATAATTAAGTTATTGAGTATACTCTTTCATTAAAATTTACATAGTAACAATTATTTGTAAATGTAAAAAATGATTCACATTGAAAAACTATTTTAACACAACTTATTAAAAATAAAAATTAAATATTTCTAATTTCAAATAAAAAAGCAACACAAATATAATACAATTAAGTTTGCAAAATTATATTTATTGATCTCATGTTTTAAAATAAATAATGAGATAAAGTTTCAAAAAATATTTACATTATACAATTCAAAAATTAAATATCAATAAAGATTTAAGACTTTTCATTGTAATCAAGCCTAGACATTTTGAAGAGGAGTCCCTGAAATTAAAAATGTTGTTTACCAATAAAGCAAACTTTAAGGGCACACTGGGGAGGACGCAAAGACTTTTCTGAAACATTTTCTGTAATACACTGCAGCACCAACTAGTGCCATTACCTCACAGTGCCTCCTCTATGCACTGCCCAAACTTTGTAAACTATACACAAATGTTAAATTATAGTGAGATGTAACGAATCCAAACCCTGTAGGTTAGAATGAACTTGTCTCTTGGATTTATGTCCCTTCCATAGAAACCACGAAGCAGGAAATGCAGGATAAAATTCTCACTAATCTCCTTAAAACTCAGGCCCTGATTAAATGTTTGGCAGCCCAACTGCCTGACAGCCACGGCCTCCCGCCCGCTGTATTACAAGGTTCCTGATGGGCCAGCGGTGTTGTTTCTGATGGCGGGGTCTAAATGCAGGTTTGTATTTTTTGACTGCAATGTAGACACATGCATGATACATGGAAAAATACCTACTAACAGTACTTATCCATTGCTGGAGTCTGGACTAAATGTGCCGAGTACAGTCAATAGGTAGATAGAACAAAACGGACATCCCTGGATTTTGGTGGCAACAGGATCATTGTCGTCAGGGGCAAGATGCTGCTGTGAAGGGGAGCCCTGGAGGAAGGTATCCACGTTGGTGACTGAAGGAAGGAAACGGAAATGGGTGAGTATACACACAAAATCCTTCGATTGCGCAGACTCCAAGCAGGCAGCCCCACCACCACCATGGTCACCTCGTCCGAAAGCCAGCTTGAAATTCGGACAGCTACTTTTCCCTGACTGCCATTAAGGAGGTCTGCAAACAACTGACAGTGTCGGCGGTGAGCCGGCAGTCTTTCGGGCACCACCCCGCACAACTTGTAATACGGTGTTTTTGGACCGCATAGTCGGTGGTGGTTAATCCACCGCAACGCCGGTCTGGGGACCAACAAACTGGTAATCGGGCCCTTGGGACATAATAGCAGATTAAAATGAAGACATCCCCAGACCCACCAAATGTTATCTAGGGCGATAGGTTGACATAAGCTCACGGAGCTTATTTCTGAGATGTCATGAGCATTCAATTTTTTTAATGTTCAGACCTCTTTATAGAGACTATGTATTACTTACTTCTCAGCCAGTATGAGTGTGCTCTGTAAAATGTTGGTGCATGGAATGCATTGGAATGTTAGGGGGCCTGTGAGGTGCTTGAGTGTCAGTTGGAGTATGGGCTGTGCAGCAGGGAGGCTACTCCTAGTGGGGCTTATTTTTGGAGCTTATCACTTACCTGCAACTAAGATAAATAAACTATCTTATGGAACTTACACCTCGGCTACTGGACATCTTTTATTTACAACAAAATAACCTTTCCATTATAAAATGAACAAGAGGACTTATACCAACATTAAGACAAGCAGTTATTATATACAAACATTAAGGGGTCGATTCCGATCTCGGTCGGACAGCTCACTGAGAGCGGTCCATAGCTTTACCTTCCGACCAAAATCGTCCCAGGAGCCAGACCGTCCGGGTGAAGAAGTACGATACAGAAATGTGCCATATTCTCCGACTCTATCCACAATTTCCGTACGAGCCGGATCCGTAAACACCCAATCGAGTCGCACGGAACCATTTTCACTGCATTTACAGGGCGGTCAAGTACGATGCGTACTTCCTACGCGCCGAACGGGTTGCCACGGACGGACATCACAGCATCCGGGAAAGCAGCATATCAGGTACGCTTCGCGCCAGAACACAATCCACGGCTACGAGACCAGCTATCAACGGGTACGAGACGGAGCAACAAGCAGCGTGTACAAGACGCATCATGAATCCCATTGCGCATGTCATACCAGTACTGTACATCTACTGTACATCTATGACCAGATCGGGAACAGACGCGGACGGCGCAGACGGTAAGTCAGACACATCACCAGACAAACAAACGACACATACCCTCCAAATGTCACACACACCCCAGGGGTCCATATCCTGTCCACTAACAACAGGCCACCATAGGGGTTGCATGGCTATCACCACTACCAGCCCCACTCATGGGGGTATGTTGCTCATCACTACTGCCACCCCACTCATAGGGGGTATGTTGCTCATCACTACTGCCACCCCCACTCATAGGGGGTATGTTGCCTATCACTACTGCCACCCCCACTCATAGGGGGTATGTTGCATATCACTACTGCTAACCCCACTCATAGGGGGTATGTTGCCTATCACTACTGCCACCCCCACTCATAGGGGGTATATTGCTCATCACTACTGCCATCCCCACTCATAGGGGCTATGTTGCCTATCACTACTGCCACCCCCACTCATAAGGGGTATGTTGCCTATCACTACGGCCACCCCCACTCATAGGGGGTATGTTGCCTATCACTACTGCCACCCCCATTCATAGGGGGTATGTTGCCTATCACTACTGCCACCCCCACTCATAGGTGGTATGTTGCATATCACTACTGCTACCCCCACTCATAGGGGGTATGTTGCCTATCACTACTGCCACCCCCACTCATAGGGGGTATAATGCTCATCACTACTGCCATCCCCACTCATAGGGGCTATGTTGCCTATCACTACTGCCACCCCCACTCTTAGGGGGTATGTTGCCTATCACTACTGCCACCCCCACTCATAGGGGGTATGTTGCTCATCACTACTGCCACCCCCACTCATAGGGGGTATGTTGCCTATCACTACTGCCACCCCCACTCAATGGGGGTATGTTGCCTATCACTACGGCCACCCCCACTCATAGGGGGTATGTTGCCTATCACTACTGCCACCCCCATTTATAGGGGGTATGTTGCCTATCACTACTGCCACCCCCACTCATAGGGGGTATGTTGCATATCACTACTGCTACCCCCACTCATAGGGGTATGTTGCCTTTCACTACTGCCACCCCCACTCATAGGGGGTATATTGCTCATCACTACTGCCATCCCCACTCATAGGGGCTATGTTGCCTATCACTACTGCCACCCCCACTCATAGGGGGTATGTTGCCTATCATTACTGCCACCCCCACTCATAGGGGGTGTGTTGCCTATCACTACTGCCACCCCCACTCATAGGGGGTATGTTGCTCATCACTACTGCCACCCCCACTCATAGGGGCTATGTTGCCTATCACTACTGCCACCCCCACTCATAGAGGGTATGTTGCCTATCACTACTGCCCCCTCACTCATAGGGGGTATGTTGCCTATCACTACTGTCACCCCCACGCATGGGGGTATGTTGCCGATCACTACTGCCACCCCCACTCATGGGGGATATGTTGCCTATCACTACTGCCACCCCCACTCATAGGGGGTATGTTGCCTATCACTACTGCCACCCCCATTCATAGGGGATATGTTGCCTATCACTACTGCCACCCCCACTCATAGAGGGTATGTTGCTCATCACTACTGCCACCCCCACTCATGGGGGTATGTTGCCGATCACTACTGCCACCCCCACTCATAGGGGATATGTTGCCTATCACTACTGCCACCCCCACTCATAGGGGGTATGTTGCTCATCACTACTGCCACCCCCACTCATAGGGGGTATGTTGCATATCACTACTGCCACCCCCACTCATAGGGGGTATGTTGCCTATCACTACTGCCACCCCATTCATAGCAGGTATGTTGCCTATCACTACTGCCACGCCCACTCATAGGGGGTATGTTGCCTATCACTACTGCCACCCCCAATTATAGGGGGTATGTTGCCTATCACTACTGCCACCCCCACTCATAGGGGGTATGTTGCCTATCACTACTGCCACCCCCACTCATAGGGGGTATGTTGCTCATCACTACTGCCACCCCCACTCATAGGGGCTATGTTGCCTATCACTACTGCCACCCCCACTCATAGGGGGTATGTTGCCTATCACTACTGCCACCCCCACTCATAGAGGGTATGTTGCCTATCACTATTGCCACCCCCACTCATAGGGGTTATGTTGCCTATCACTACTGCCACCCCCATTCATAGGGGGTATGTTGCCTATCACTACTGCCACCCCCACTCATAGAGGGTATGTTGCTCATCACTACTGCCACCCCCACTTATGGGGGTATGTTGCCGATCACTACTGCCACCCCCACTCATAGGGGGTATGTTGCCTATCACTACTGCCACCCCCATTCATAGGGGGTATGGTGCCTATCACTACTGCCGCCCCTACTCATAGAGGGTATGTTGCTCATCACTACTGCCACCCCCACTCATGGGGGTATGTTGCCGATCACTACTGCCACCCCCACTCAAAGGGGGTATGTTGCTCATCACTACTGCCACCCCCACTCATAGGGGGTATGTTGCATATCACTACTGCCACCCCACTCATAGGGGGTATGTTGCATATCACTACTGCTAACCCCACTCATAGGGGGTATGTTGCCTATCACTACTGCCACCCCCACTCATAGGGGGTATATTGCTCATCACTACTGCCATCCCCGCTCATAGGGGCTATGTTGCCTATCACTACTGCCACCCCCACTCATAGGGGGTATATTGCTCATCACTACTGCCATCCCCACTCATAGGGGCTATGTTGCCTATCACTACTGCCACCCCCACTCTTAGGGGGTATGTTGCCTATCACTACTGCCACCCCCACTCATAGGGGGTATGTTGCTCATCACTACTGCCACCCCCACTCATAGGGGGTATGTTGCCTATCACTACTGCCACCCCCACTCAATGGGGGTATGTTGCCCATCACTACGGCCACCCCCACTCATAGGGGGTATGTTGCCTATCACTACTGCCACCCCCATTCATAGGGGTATGTTGCCTATCACTACTGCCACCCCCACTCATAGGGGGTATGTTGCATATCACTACTGCTACCCCCACTCATAGGGGTATGTTGCCTATCACTACTGCCACCCCCACTCATAGGGGGTATATTGCTCATCACTACTGCCATCCCCACTCATAGGGGCTATGTTGCCTATCACTACTGCCACCCCCACTCATAGGGGGTATGTTGCCTATCATTACTGCCACCCCCACTCATAGGGGGTGTGTTGCCTATCACTACTGCCACCCCCACTCATAGGGGGTATGTTGGTCATCACTACTGCCACCCCCACTCATAGGGGCTATGTTGCCTATCACTACTGCCACCCCCACTCATAGGGGGTATGTTGCCTATCACTACTGCCCCCTCACTCATAGGGGGTATGTTGCCTATCACTACTGCCACCCCCACGCATGGGGGTATGTTGCCGATCACTACTGCCACCCCCACTCATGGGGGATATGTTGCCTATCACTACTGCCACCCCCACTCATAGGGGGTATGTTCCCTATCACTACTGCCACCCCCATTCATAGGGGATATGTTGCCTATCACTACTGCCACCCCCACTCATAGAGGGTATGTTGCTCATCACTACTGCCACCCCCACTCATGGGGGTATGTTGCCGATCACTACTGCCACCCCCACTCATAGGGGATATGTTGCCTATCACTACTGCCACCCCCACTCATAGGGGGTATGTTGCTCATCACTACTGCCACCCCCACTCATAGGGGGTATGTTGCATATCACTACTGCCACCCCCACTCATAGGGGGTATGTTGCCTATCACTACTGCCACCCCATTCATAGCGGGTATGTTGCCTATCACTACTGCCACCCCCACTCATAGGGGGTATGTTGCCTATCACTACTGCCACCCCCAATTATAGGGGG
Organism: Triturus cristatus; assembly: GCF_964204655.1. NCBI lineage: Eukaryota > Metazoa > Chordata > Amphibia > Caudata > Salamandridae > Triturus > Triturus cristatus. The sequence continues at coordinate 534,804,753 of NC_140594.1, read as the reverse complement.
TATGTTGCCTATCACTACTGCCACCCCCACTCATAGGGGGTATGTTGCCTATCACTACTGCCACCCCCACTCATAGGGGGTATGTTGCTCATCACTACTGCCACCCCCACTCATAGGGGCTATGTTGCCTATCACTACTGCCACCCCCACTCATAGGGGGTATGTTGCCTATCACTACTGCCACCCTCACTCATAGGGGGTATGTTGCCTATCAATACTGCCACCCCCACTCATAGGGGGTATGTTGCTCATCACTACTGCCACCCCCACTCATAGGGGTATGTTGCCTATCACTAATGCCACCCCCACTCAGAGAGGGTATGCTGCCTATCACTACTGCCACCCCCACTCATAGGGGGTATATGTTGCCTATCACTACTGCCACCCCCACTCATACAGGGTATGTTGCCTATCACTATTGCCACCCCCACTCATAGGGGTTATGTTGCCTATCACTACTGCCACCCCCATTCATAGGGGGTATGTTGCCTATCACTACTGCCACCCCCACTCATAGAGGGTATGTTGCTCATCACTACTGCCACCCCCACTTATGGGGGTATGTTGCCGATCACTACTGCCACCCCCACTCATAGGGGGTATGTTGCCTATCACTACTGCCACCCCCATTCATAGGGGGTATGGTGCCTATCACTACTGCCGCCCCTACTCATAGAGGGTATGCTGCTCATCACTACTGCCACCCCCACTCATGGGGGTATGTTGCCGATCACTACTGCCACCCCCACTCATAGGGGATATGTTGCCTATCACTACTGCCACCCCCACTCAAAGGGGGTATGTTGCTCATCACTACTGCCACCCCCACTCATAGGGGGTATGTTGCATATCACTACTGCCACCCCCACTCATAGGGGGTATGTTGCCTATCACTACTGCCACCCCCATTCATAGGGGGTATGTTGCCTATCACTACTGCCACCCCCACTCATAGGGGATATGTTGCCTATCACTACTGCCACCCCCACTCATAGGGGGTATGTTGCTCATCACTACTGCCACCCCCACTCATTGGGGGTATTTTGCCTATCACTAATGCCACCCCATTCATAGGGGGTATGTTGCCTATCACTACTGCCACCCCCACTCATAGGGGGTATGTTGCCTATCACTACTGCCACCCCCACTCATAGGGGTATGTTGCCTATCACTACTGCCACCCCCACTCATAGGGGTATGTTGCTCATCACTACTGCCACCCCCACTCGTAGGGGCTATGTTGCATATCACTACTGCCACCCCCACTCATAGGGGGTATGTTGCCTATCACTACTGCCACCCTCACTCATAGGGGGTATGTTGCCTATCACTACTGCCACCCCCACTCATAGGGTGTATGTTGCTCATCACTACTGCCACCCCCACTCATAGGGGTATGTTGCCTATCACTAATGCCACCCCCACTCAGAGAGGGTATGTTGCCTATCACTACTGCCACCCCCACTCATAGGGGGTATGTTGCCTATCAATACTGCCACCCCCACTCATAGGGGGTATGTTGCTCATCACTACTGCCACCCCCACTCATAGGGGTATGTTGCCTATCACTAATGCCACCCCCACTCAGAGAGGGTATGCTGCCTATCACTACTGCCACCCCCACTCATAGGGGGTATATGTTGCCTATCACTACTGCCACCCCCACTCATACAGGGTATGTTGCCTATCACTATTGCCACCCCCACTCATAGGGGTTATGTTTCCTATCACTACTGCCACCCCCATTCATAGGGGGTATGTTGCCTATCACTACTGCCACCCCCACTCATAGAGGGTATGTTGCTCATCACTACTGCCACCCCCACTTATGGGGGTATGTTGCCGATCACTACTGCCACCCCCACTCATAGGGGGTATGTTGCCTATCACTACTGCCACCCCCATTCATAGGGGGTATGGTGCCTATCACTACTGCCGCCCCTACTCATAGAGGGTATGCTGCTCATCACTACTGCCACCCCCACTCATGGGGGTATGTTGCCGATCACTACTGCCACCCCCACTCATAGGGGATATGTTGCCTATCACTACTGCCACCCCCACTCAAAGGGGGTATGTTGCTCATCACTACTGCCACCCCCACTCATAGGGGGTATGTTGCATATCACTACTGCCACCCCCACTCATAGGGGGTATGTTGCCTATCACTACTGCCACCCCCATTCATAGGGGGTATGTTGCCTATCACTACTGCCACCCCCACTCATAGGGGATATGTTGCCTATCACTACTGCCACCCCCACTCATAGGGGGTATGTTGCTCATCACTACTGCCACCCCCACTCATTGGGGGTATTTTGCCTATCACTAATGCCACCCCATTCATAGGGGGTATGTTGCCTATCACTACTGCCACCCCCACTCATAGGGGGTATGTTGCCTATCACTACTGCCACCGCCACTCATAGGGGTATGTTGCCTATCACTACTGCCACCCCCACTCATAGGGGTATGTTGCTCATCACTACTGCCCCCCCCACTCGTAGGGGCTATGTTGCATATCACTACTGCCACCCCCACTCATAGGGGGTATGTTGCCTATCACTACTGCCACCCTCACTCATAGGGGGTATGTTGCCTATCACTACTGCCACCCCCACTCATAGGGTGTATGTTGCTCATCACTACTGCCACCCCCACTCATAGGGGTATGTTGCCTATCACTAATGCCACCCCCACTCAGAGAGGGTATGTTGCCTATCACTACTGCCACCCCCACTCATAGGGGGTATATGTTACCTATCACTACTGCCACCCCCACTCATAGAGGGTATGTTGCCTATCACTATTGCCACCCCCACTCATAGGGGTTATGTTGCCTATCACTACTGCCACCCCCATTCATAGGGGGTATGTTGCCTATCACTACTGCCACCCCCACTCATAGAGGGTATGTTGCTCATCACTACTGCCACCCCCACTTATGGGGGTATGTTGCCGATCACTACTGCCACCCCCACTCATAGGGGGTATGTTGCCTATCACTACTGCCACCCCCATTCATAGGGGGTTTGTTGCCTATCACTACTGCCACCCCTACTCATAGAGGGTATGTTGCTCATCACTACTGCCACCCCCACTCATGGGGGTATGTTGCCGATCACTACTGCCACCCCACTCATAGGGGATATGTTGCCTATCACTACTGCCACCCCCACTCATAGGGGGTATGTTGCTCATCACTACTGCCGCCCCCACTCATAGGGGGCATGTTGCATATCACTACTGCCACCCCCACTCATAGGAGGTATGTTGCCTATCACTACTGCCACCCCATTCATAGGGGGTATGTTGCCGATCACTACTGCCACCCCCACTCATAGGGGATATGTTGCCTATCACTACTGCCACCCCCACTCATAGGGGGTATGTTGCTCATCACTACTGCCACCCCCACTCATAGGGGGTATGTTGCATATCACTACTGCCACCCCCACTCATAGGGGGTATGTTGCCTATCACTACTGCCACCCCATTCATAGGGGGTATGTTGCCTATCACTACTGCCACCCCCACTCATAGGGGGTATGTTGCCTATCACTACTGCCACCCCCATTCATAGGGGGTATGTTGCCTATCACTACTGCCACCCCCACTCATAGGGGGTATGTTGCCTATCACTACTGCCCCCCCACTCATAGGGGGTATGTTGCTCATCACTACTGCCACCCCCACTCATAGGGGCTATGTTGCCTATCACTACTGCCACCCCCACTCATAGGGGGTATGTTGCCTATCACTACTGCCACCCTCACTCATAGGGGGTATGTTGCCTATCACTACTGCCACCCCCACTCATAGGGGGTATGTTGCTCATCACTACTGCCACCCCCACTCATAGGGGTATGTTGCCTATCACTAATGCCACCCCCACTCATAGGGGTATGTTGCCTATCACTACAGCCACCCCCACTCATAGGGGGTATATGTTGCCTATCACTACTGCCACCCCCACTCATAGAGGGTATGTTGCCTATCACTATTGCCACCCCCACTCATAGGGGTTATGTTGCCTATCACTACTGCCACCCCCATTCATAGGGGGTATGTTGCCTATCACTACTGCCACCCCCACTCATAGAGGGTATGTTGCTCATCACTACTGCCACCCCCACTTATGGGGGTATGTTGCCGATCACTACTGCCACCCCCACTCATAGGGGGTATGTTGCCTATCACTACTGCCACCCCCATTCATAGGGGGTATGTTGCCTATCACTACTGCCACCCCCACTCATGGGGGTATGTTGCCGATCACTACTGCCACCCCCACTCATAGGGGATATGTTGCCTATCACTACTGCCACCCCCACTCATAGGGGGTATGTTGCCTATCACTACTGCCACCCCATTCATAGGGGGTATGTTGCCTATCACTACTGCCACCCCCACTCATAGGGGGTATGTTGCCTATCACTACTGCCACCCCACCCATAGGGGGTATGTTGCCTATCACTACTGCCAACCCCACTCATAGGGTGCTGTGTTACTATCAATATCAACACCCACACCCATAGGATGGGTGATGCGCCACACATCCATCATACACCAACTTTAGGTATGTCAGCAAAATACATCCCCCCCTAACAACATGACAAGAGTGTGTGGTCTGTGCCAAATGCCCACAACAGTGAATATGACTTTGAACATACAATATAACTCCCATCACATTTGTGACCAAAAACTGAGTGTGGGTCACACAAGTCAAGCATCACAATAGCACTGTGTCAATGTGCACTAACCCCCCCTCACTGTGTAGAACAAAAGTTAAGTGTGGGGTTCCAACCTGCAGCAAATGTTGAGCATTGTGGTAATGGGGTCTAAACCCCCATCATCACAGTGACCAAAGGGTAAGTGTCATCATGGTAAAAGCTGCAAATGCCAAACAGCATGTATGATTCCTGGTCCCAACACATGAAAAACTTTTGTGGCAAAGTTGTGGTTGTGTCCCATACCCACAGAGATGTGGTGAGGCTAACAGTGCTATGAACATCAAACATACTCTCATCCATGTGCGGACAAGCACCACCCATGGGGGCTGACATTGCATACAGTGTACAATGACACAAAAGCAGAAGTGACCATCATAATGCATACACACATCTCGAAACTAGACATACAAATCAATACATCCTGTGTAGACTGTAGGTGTCAGGTCACAAACTCCCATTCCATGGCAGCAATGGGACCTAACAACCAGGATGAATGTGCAGAATGATGAGATATGACTCACAGGGACAGCAGGGAAAATCACCCAAACAACATCCAGCCAATGGCCCAAAACAGCAATACCAATGCACTGGTGCAGATGCACAAACACAAACAGGCAACCTCACACTGCACATCTGACACAACATGTGTTTGTGTGTGTCTCAGTATCCCCAGGAAACTACACAACACATGAGGGGGGCTGAACCACAATGACACAGATGTGGACACAGTGCCATACAAAAGTAACCCATTAATTGGGCACCCCTTAGTGGGCAATCAGGCATTATAAGATGAGAGGAATCCCAACAGACATATGTGACACAAGCTGGAATGACAAGCAACTAAACCAGCAAGAGACAGACCCACAACAGCACTACCCCCAGGGACCATACATTGGGGTGAAACAAACCTGCATGATACGTCCACTGTGATAACAAAGGTAGATGTTGTTCAAACTGTGAAACTCAGACATGTGTCCTGTGCCACAAACGTACATCACACCTACACAAACACAAATCACTCAGCATGGCCCATCATCCAGGGACAAAAAGGAGGTAGGGGTCGAGCCATGAAAACATTCACATCTGTCCACCCTCAACATCACACACCCTGCACTGCACCAATGTGCATCAGTGAAGCCCACATGGACTGGTGACATTGCACATTCACCCATGACAAACACAGTAATGTTGGGAGGATCTAAGGTGCACAGACTCATCACACAAGGACAATCTACAACCCTGGTGAATGACAGACATACTGCACAGTATGCGGTACATGGCCATGATGTCAAAGCTCCCGTAACCTTTGGAATTCCTGCCACAGTCCCAGGACAATGCAGAAGCCAAGGAGAACCACAAGGCACACATGCTGACACCTGCCAACATTGCTCCTCTGAACCTGACTAGTGGGAGCAGTCACACACACATACACATGTCTCAATCACTGAAAGGTACCACCTAGGGACAACTACATGATATTGCGAACAAACAAGTGCCATGGGGACCCCTGACTGTGTCCCATCTGCGTCTGACCACCTCATCACCACTCAGAACTGACAAATCCCAATGATGACACACCAATGAAGAGTATTGTGTCATGCACCCACATTTCTGGTAGCCCAGGACAAAGATGTGGGATGAAAACAGGACAACTCAGCAAGCATTACCAACAGGAACATATTAAGGGAACACAGCCTGTGTAGAAAAAGGGATGAGGACACACATGCTCATACAACACACACCATGGGCCCAGGCAATGTCATGGAACAACACACTTACTTGAGGGGACTCAACTCCTGTGGAAGCTCAGCTGTGCCAAACATAGTTCCAGCAGGTCTCAGTCATGTCAGCAGAACACTTGGTCAGTCAGCCATCAGTTACCACCCAATGAAGACTCTGGTCACATCAGCCTGGGTACGGGAGTGTCCCTTAAGTCATCTGCACATACTCAATACATATGTCTAGCAAGTTGCACAGAGGACATAGTTGCTCCTACACCAATGATGCCCACACCTGCATGACCAATGGAGATGGGCCCACAGTCAGGGAAATAGACAAATTGGACAATGGGAAGCACATCATATGTGCATGGGTGCAATCCACAGATGTGACCATGCAAATGGAATGTTTACATCCATGTGCAAAATGTGTTAATCATGACACACCCAGTTTGCTGCAAAGGATGACATGGATCCAGACCAGAATAGGATACATATCTCATGGACCACATGGAGTACATCACATCAACACCTCATAATTCAGCATTGAAAATCCAGCATTATAACATCAAGGTCATGGTAAACATCATCAACATAGTGTACAGCTAAATCAAATTCACAAGGATAACAACAAATGCTTTATTCAGCAAATTGGAAAATCAAATGCAAAGTCCATAAAAAACAAAGGCCACTGGCCAGTCCATAGCTAAAGTCCAAATAGGGTGTGAGTGACAATGTTGCTTGCCTGCACTGCTAAGGACAGGGGACATCCACTCGGAGGGGCATACATGGGGGCAGGCCAGGCACCACTGGGACAGGATCAGGGCTCAGCAGAAGGAGGCAGTGAAGGGGTGGTGGGTGCAGGAGAGTCACTGGCAACTGCAGCGGAGGTGTCTGACATAGTGGGTGCAGTCACAACTGTGGGGCACAAGTCAGATTGGGTGGGTGCCAGCACAACTGCAGTGGGCAGGTCAGATGGAGTGGACTGGGGCCCCACTGCAGTGCCCAAGTCAGATGGGGTGGCCGTGGATTCCACTGCAGTGCCTAACTCCATGGGAGCGGAATGGGGTTCAGGTGAGGTCGGCAGGACAGAGGGGGGCCACGGTATCCACATAAGTGGCACAAACAGGCTGACCGGGGGGTGGGGGTGGAAGAGCAAGTGTTAGGGAGGAGGGCCTGAGCATTTTGGGGATGGTGTATCTGTGGGTGGGGGAACCTGGGGCAGGGTGTTTTGGGGGAACCTGTGGAGTGGTGGCCTGGGGGATGGAGGACAGAGACTGTGTCGTGGACCTGCAGGGCAGGGGTGGGGTCTTGCTTTTCTGGGTCAAGGGGGACTTGCGGGTGGGGGCCTCAGTCAGCCTGCGCCTGGGGGAGGGTGTCTGGGTGTGAGGGGCACTCCTCTCTTCCCCCTGTATGCTGGATCTGCTGGATCGGTGGAGAAGAGGCCAAGGTCACAGAGGAAGAGCTTCTTGGGAGATGGGGTTGCAGGTGAGGCAAGGGAAGGGGTCTTGGAGGGAGAGGTATCGAAGGACTTCAGAGTGGTTGTGGATGCCTGTGTGTGTGTTTGCAAACCATCCCCCGTGAGTGTGGTATCAGTCCCCTGAGGTTGCTTGCGTGCACGTTTAGACATTGGTTTGGCTGTTTGTGTGCTGCTCGTGCCTGTGGGTTTGGGTGAATGTGCTGGTGTGTGCGTGCTTGGGGCAGGTAGGGTGCTAGGAATCGTGGATGGGGCAGAGGTAGGAGGGGTGAGGGACTGTTGGAGGAGGGACACTGCTACCGTCAGGGAGGAGGCCATGGACTGATTGGTCCTCTGTAAGGCAGACATGCCCGAAGACGTGCCCTCCGTGAACGACCCAGTTTTGTCAACAGACTGGTGTGTGCATCGCAGACACTCAGCAATGATGTCTGCCCTACATGGATCTGTTGAAGCAAGTCAACATACTCCAGACTCAGGGCAGCAGGGGACACAGGGGACACAGGGGCAGGGGGTGCAGTGCCTGGCACAAAGGAGACATGCTCCCGAACATGGGAGCCTCCACGGACCTCTGGGATGGGAGCAGATAGGAGGGTGGTGATGGTGGTGGTGTTGGTGGTGGTGGGGACAGCCTCACTAGCTGGGGTTTGGTGGCTGCTGACACCCGCCACCACAAGGAAGTCATCCTCTGAGCTGCTGTGGTCCGCAGCTGAGGTGGATGGTGCTGTGGACTCCTCGGTGTGGCTCCAATCGCCCTCCGTGCCACTAGGCCCCTCCAACTCCTCGCTTGCTGTCCCAGTCTGGCTCTGCGGCTCCTCCTGGTCCGTGGCGCTGTCCCCTCCTGTGGCCGTGGATGTATCTGGATAGAATTAGGAAAACCAGACCAACATTAGTCACCTGTACTGACCGCACACACCACAGTGAGTACAGCACATCACAGGGCAAGCCCTGGCATCATCAGCTGAACACTGCTCAAAGTGCTCACACTGTTTTGAATAAGCCACTTGTCAGTCTGACCATTAACCATGGCACTTATATCCCTCCTGGACTTGCACCCATATGTCTGTTGCATGTTGGATGCCAATACCCCAATGTGCAGACATGCACCAACTACACAGTTGTTGGACATGCAAGTGAACGTGTAGAAGTTTGTCACTATACACACATCACATCTCTTGCCACTTACTCAGTACAGGTGTCAGGAAGAAGGGATGGCCAGAGTCTCATTTCACATGCTTGTGATGCATACCAGCACCACACACAATGATGTTCCCATGTCCTGATAGTCAATGCCACAATGGGGTGCATGGAGCACATTTGACTCCACTGCAGGAACCCTCATAGCAAGTTCAATGCCATGGCACAGGCATGCCTGAAAAGTCAGTCATCACTGTCTCCTGTCACAGGGGCTGGGCATCCAGACAACAACAGTCTGCACTGTGTCACAATCATAAGTCATGGGTAAAGCAAACTCTGCAACTGACAAGTGCACTTGTCCATCCCCTGCAAACAACATATTCTGGACTCTGATGACCCCACATCATACAAAACAGACATATGAGTGACTGCAAACACAACTCCCTGAACATGAGCACCTCACAGTCTGCTGTGAATGAAACTTCACAGTTGCAAACACCATTGTGCACTGCCAAGTGATCACACACACCTATATGTCACACCGGTCTCGTCTCCTATAGTCACATCTCAGATGTCCTGCTGACCCTCAAACTCATGAACACCCCAGTTGTCCTAAAAAGGAAGCCACACCACAATGACACAGAGGCAGACACCTGAGGGCACATTTCACTAAGCACAATCTGTAAGTTGATACACGGGAGTGGGAGTACAGAGTGTTTTAATGCTCTGGAGAAGGCATGCCTGCCCAGGTGTACGTGGAACAGTGTATAGCCCTGGACAGTAGTCAGGTGGCTAAGCAAGTGTGACACACTTGATATACATACTCCTGAGGCCCCAAAATTGGAGTCACCTGCTGCATGGGTGTGTTTTAAATGACCCAGGCACATGTGGCGAGTCAGATCAGCAATTGGAAGACATATCAAAGGCACACACAGATCACATGTCAGATCTCAGGCATTGTGTAAACAATTGACCCACCCATGAAGCACACAACAGAGTCCCGGTAACAGATGCTGTCCGGAACCTTAAGCATAGCTGACTGCAGGGACAGTGCCCAAGTGAAACAAGCCACAGACTGTAGGGGCCACACCTGTGGATCAGATGAGGAGGGTGCATTACACAATTCAGGGACATGAGTCCTGGACTACAAGATCGACGTAATGTGGAAGTGTAACCAGGCCAAAAGACTACAAATAGCATGTCAGACATAGTTCACAGATTAGGCATGTACTTACCCCCTCCTTGCTGCTGTCTGGCCTTCAGATGCCCATCCAGGTCCGGGAAGACCACCGCCAGAATCCTGAGCATGTGGGGGATCAGGGTCCGGTGTCTGCCCCTCCTGCGAGGAGGCGACAGCTTCAGCTGGACCCTTGCGATCCTCCGGGTCCAGCCCCGAAGGTCCTGCCACCTCTTCTGGCAGTTGCGGATCCGGCGCTTGTAGACCCCCACTGATCTAACTGCCCGGGCGATGGTCAGCCAGATCTCGTGCTTCTGGTGGGCATCAACCTGTGAGGATGACAAAGTGAAAAGGCCATTACCACACATGCCACATATTTCTGCTGCGCACAGTTGGATATTCATGTCATCACAAAGGTAAATGAGGTACACAGGTAGTGCACCCATGGAAATGGACAATTGTCCTGCATGTCTGACATGGTAACATTGCCAGGGAAGTTAAAGCTTGCACAAATGCACTTTTGCGGCAGAACACCTCTTCATCACATTGTGGCGGGCTGGCGGTGACAGAGACAGACGACCAGGCTATCAGGGTCTTATGAGGGCTTTATTTTATGCTGTTGGATTGACAGTCATGGGCCTCAGAAACCAACAGAAAGAATTTAGGTTCCGACTGGTCTGGATGGCAAAACAAAGTTCGGGTCCAGCTGCAAGGGCCTCCTCTTGTGCTGTTATCCGGGCTGCCACGGGACCAGGATCCTCAGTCCGGTTCGACCATAAACAAAGAAAAGAAACCAAGGGTTAGGACGGTCGTCCTGTAATGTATGAACAAGGGCCGGGAGTGAGGGACACCTGGTACAGTTCAGCTGCTTTGGAGGGAGTGATAAAGTGCTCAGGGAGGGTTGCGGGTAAAGGCAGTGAGGACTATATACAAAGGGCTATCAGTACACGCGGTGTCACAGTGGTTGGGGGTTCCATTTCCCTACCCACCCCGCAACTTTGCCCCGTACCTGCTCGAGCCACGCTCCTCCCCTGGGAACGTGGCCGGGCGGTTCATGGAAACGTTGGCCTCCTGGCTTGTCGTGGTCCACTCCCGCTGTTCTCTCCTCGAGGGCTGCTGTCTCTCCGTACTCCCCGTCGTCACGATTCACCTTCCTCCGTCTCCACTCCGGTTCTCTGTTCTCCTCCTGGGAAACGCCGTTCGTTGTCTTCCGGGTTTCTCGGAATTTTGAAAGTCCTTTCCCCGTGACGTCGTCCAGGGAAGGGGTTGCAGCCCACTGGAACGCAGCGTTAAAGGAACATTGCCCTTTTTCTTGACTCCAGTCTTGCGGAGCGAAAGGAGCCCACTCGTCCGTCAGGAGGGTTTCCTCTGGTGGCTGTAAGGGGATAGAAGGAGGCAGAGAAGCGTCGGGTGACCAGCAGTTCCATGATGTCGTTACCGCCTCGGGTATGTCACCTGCCCCGTCACACTCCTCCCCCCTTGCGTCTCCCATTCGGGGAGAGGGAAGACCCTGGACAAATAGTCGGCATTCCCATTGTCTTTCCCCTTCCTATGTTTAACCGAGAAAGCATAGGGTTGTAAAGACAGGAACCAGCGGAGGATTCTGGGGTTTAGGCTCCTGTTCTGATACATCCATTTCAACGGGGCATAGTCTGTATACAGTATGAATGGTTTCCCTTCCAAATAGTACTGCAGTTTGTCAAGGGCCCATTTTATGGCCAGACACTCGCGCTCCACCGTAGGATACTTCACTTCTCGGGGAAACAGTTTTCTGCTAACGAAGAGCACTGGGTGTTCTAGGCCGTCCTCCCCTTCCTGTGACAGGACGGCTCCTAACCCGACGTCTGAGGCGTCGGTGGCAAGGATAAAGGGTTTGGAAAAGTTGGGGGAGGACAATACAGGCTGAGTTGTTATTATGGTTTTCAGTTCTGAAAAAGCTTTTACTGCTTCAGGGGCAGGAAGTAGGAGGTCACGAGGTTTTATGTTTTTACGAAGAAGGTCAGTAAGAGGGGCGGCTATTTCGGAAAATCGGGGTATAAACCTTCGATAGTACCCTATAAGTCCCAAGAAGGCTCGCAGATCTCTTTTTGATTGGGGAAACGGTGTACCCTCAATGGCCCTTATTTTCTCTGCTTGTGGAGAGATGGTCCCATCCCCTAAGACAAAACCCAGATAGTTCACCCTGTGGAACGCGGCTCGGGACTTCTTGGTGTTTATATGCATGCCTGCCCGCTGTAGGGCGGTAAGGATCGTCTGAAGGTGATGCAAGTGCTCTTCCCAGGTCTTACTGTATATGACAATGTCATCGAGATATGCCGAGCTAAATGATGGATACGGTTGCAGGATGGTGTTCATGAGGCGTTGAAAGGTGGCAGGTGCCCCATGGAGCCCGAAGGGAAGTACAGTGAATTCAAATAGCCCCTCTTCAGTTATGAAGGCTGTTTTCTTTCGGTCTGCTTCTCTAAGGGGCACCTGCCAATACCCCTTGGTGAGGTTGAGTGTGGTAATAAACACAGCGTCTCTGAGTTTTTCTAAAAGTTTGTCTACCCGTGGGATAGGGTAGGCATCAAAAGTGGACATGGCGTTCAGTGCTCGGAAGTCCATACAAAAACGCCTTGAACCATCCGGTTTAGGGACCATCACTATAGGCGATGCCCAGTCACTCTTGGAAGGCTGGATAACCCCCAGGTCTAGCATGTCCCGGACTTCTTTCTTAATGGCGTCTCGTCGAGCTGCCGGAATCCTGTATGGTCGTTGTTTTACTCTTTTCCCTGGATGTGTCTCGATAGTGTGTTCCACCAGAGATGTCCTTCCGGGTAGGTCCGAGAATATATCAGCAAAGGGGCGTAGAGCCTCCTGTTGTTCTGTTTTTCATCGAGTAGATATCTCGTTATTGACCATCAGCTCTTTTATCGTGGAGTTCTGTCTGCGCACAGTGGGTATAAGTAAGTGCGCGCTTTTGGGAGAAGGTCCTATCCACTTTTTCAAAAGATTTATGTGATAGGTTTGGGTCTTAGTGGGAGATATCCGCAGTCGATAAGTAGTATCTCCAAGCGTGTCCAGAACCTCGTAAGGACCCATCCACTCGTTTTTATTTTTACTGGCATGGGAGGGCAGGAGCAACAATGCCCAATCCCCTACCTTTAGTCTACGGAGCTTCGTTCCACAATCATAATACTTCTTTTGTTTCATCTTTTGTTGTTCCAGATTAGAGTAGGCTAAGGTCCGTAGTTTCCACAGTTTAGAGCGGAGTTGGTGAGTATACTCCAGTAGGGATTTCTGTTCCTCTTCTTCTTCTGTTTCCCAGACGTCTTTGGTCATCTTCAATAAGGACCTAGGATGTCATCCTTACAATAGTTTGAAGGCTGAACAACCTAAACTGCTCTGTTTTTGGGCCCGCAATACATACAAGGCCAAAGGTAACAGACGATCCCATTCCGGCCCCTCCGCCGTAAGCATCTTCTTCAGGGTTGTCTTCAAGCTTTGGTTGTATCTCTCAATGAGTCCATCTGTTTGCGGGTGATAAACCGAGGTCCGTAGGTGGCATATGTTCTGCATTTTGCAGACTTTCTTCATTAGTTTGGACGTAAAGGGGGTGCCCTGGTCGATTAGGATCTCTTTAGGAAAACCGACCCTGGAGAAGAGCTCTACGAATTTCTCTGCGATATGGGCCGTCGTCGGGGTTCTCAACGGGAAAGCCTCAATGAACCTTGTAGCATAGTCGACAATCACTAATGTGTATAAATGACCTCTGGACGATTTCGGCAGTGGTCCAATCAAGTCCATTCCCACTCTTTCAAACGGTGACCCAATGGTCGGTAAGGGCTGTAGCGGAGCCGCAGGGGGGCGATGTACGTTTTTTCTCTGACATATCTCGCATTTTAGGCAATAATTGTAGACGTCCTTGTAGATCCCGGGCCAGTAGAAATAGCGTACAATATTGTCGGTGGTTTTCTCTTTGCCGCTGTGGCCGGCCGCGAGGTGGGCATGTGCGAAGAAAAGGACCTGCTCTCGGAAAGACACAGGGACTAACAACTGAGGATTCTCTCCCTCGGCCCCCTCCCGGTATAAGAGATCGTTTTTTATCATAAATCGTGGGTACTTATTGGTCCCCTGAGTTTGAGATACATGGGCGCTTTCCCAGGCATTAAGTAGGGTGGGGTCATTGGCCTGAGCGAAGCGAAAGCTGCGGTCCAGGACCCATGGCTCTGGAGACAGGAGAGCCGCCACGGCGTCCCTACCTCTCACAGGGGAAGTTACCATAGACCTTTTGAACAAAGAGAGGAATTCTGGATTATCCATCCCCAGTATCACATCCTCGGGTAGAGATTCCACCACCCCCACCTTTACCGTACAGGGATGTTTGTCAACGGGTTGTATGGTTACCTGAGCAGGAGGGTAGGGCCTAACATCCCCATGTACGCAGCGGATGTGAACCACTGCGTCGTGTACATACTGTTTAGGGAGGACTAGCTTTTTTTGTACTACCGATTGACGGCACCCTGAATCTAACAGTGCTCTTACAGTCCTACCGTTCATCCGTAGACTCACATAAAAGGAGGTCCCCATTTCCGCTGAATACAGCACTGTTTTGGGTAGGTAGCCGACCTCCATCGGCTCCTCGGTTGTTCGCTTCCTAGGGCACAGGCGAGCAATGTGACCCCATTCTCCACATTCGAAGCATTGAGGCCCTCGGACAGGAGGGCCCTCTATCCGTACAGGTCTGAGTCTATGGGTTTCTGGCAAAGGTTTCAATTTCTTTTCCCCTTTGTCCTTTCATCACCTTCTCGCCTTCCCACCCTACGGTCTTGGGCTGTGCCATGGCGTAATTCAACGCCATCTCTATGGCTTGTTCAAGGGACAGTCCCTGGTGCTGTTTCAGCCACCTCTGAGTGGCGTACGGCAAGGCCTCCATAAACTGCTCAAGGTAAATCTTGGTCATTACCTCCTCTTTCGTGCTGGTCGCCGGTTTCAACCATTTATCGGCAGCCATTTTTAGACGGAAGAACAAAGTTTTGGGGTTCTCGCCTGGTGTCCCACGTTCCCTCCTGAATCGGAGACGGTAAGCTTCTCCATCGAGACCGAGGTGGTCGAGTATGATCTCCTTAATGGTATGATAGGGAACGTTTCCCGAGGGGTTGGCCACCTGATACGCAAACTGCGCCTCGCCCGTCAACAGGGGAGCCGAAAAAAACGGCCATTTTTCTTCTGGCCAACTCAAGGCTCTGGCGGCTCTCTCAAAGTTCCTTAAAAAGACATCGGGATCTTCTCCTGGGAGGTACTTCTGTAAGGATATCCCTGATGGATTAGGAACAGAAAGGGGACAGTTTTCTAAGGGCATCGAGGTGGATGTGATCGCCCCGGCCTTCTGTAGACTCTCCAACTGAGCGGTTATGGTGTTCTGGAACTGATCTCGATCCGCCTGGGCCGACGTCATTTGCCTTTGCACTGCCCATTCCAGTTTCTCCTGTCCCTTAATGAGGTGTTGGATAAGGGCGTCCATCTTGACAATACAGACGGACTATGATGTATTATCCCACTTCTGACACCAGTGTGGCGGGCTGGCGGTGACAGAGACAGACGACCAGGCTATCAGGGTCTTATGAGGGCTTTATTTTATGCTGTTGGATTGACAGTCATGGGCCTCAGAAACCAACAGAAAGAATTTAGGTTCTGACTGGTCTGGATGGCAAAACAAAGTTCTGGTCCAGCTGCAAGGGCCTCCTCTTGTGCTGTTATCCGGGCTGCCACGGGACCAGGATCCTCAGTCCGGTTCGACCATAAACAAAGAAAAGAAACCAAGGATTAGGACGGTCGTCCTGTAATCTATGAACAAGGGCCGGGAGTGAGGGACACCTGGTGCAGTTCAGCTGCTTTGGAGGGAGTGATAAAGTGCTCAGGGAGGGTTGCGGGTAAAGGCGGTGAGGACTATATACAAAGGGCTATCAGTACACGTGGTGTCACAGCGGCTGGGGGTTCCTTTTCCCTACCCACCCCGCAACTTTGCCCCATACCTGCTCGAGCCACGCTCCTCCCCTGGGAACGTGGCCGGGCGGTTCGTGGAAACGTTGGCCTCCTGGCTTGTCGTGGTCCACTCCAGCTGTTCTCTCCTCGAGGGCTGCTGTCTCTCCGTACTCCCCGTCGTCACGATTCACCTTCCTCCGTCTCCACTCCGGTTCTCTGTTCTCCTCCTGGGAAACGCCGTTCGTCGTCTTCCAGGTTTCTCGGCATTTTGAAAGTCCTTCCCCCGTGACGTCGTCCAGGGGAGGGGTTGCGGCCCACTGGAACACAGCGTTAAAGGAACATTGCCCTTTTTCTTGACTCCAGTCTTGCGGAGCGAAAGGAGCCCACTCGTCCGTCAGGAGGGTTTCCTCTGGTGGCTGTAAGGGGATAGAAGGAGGCAGAGAAGCGTCGGGTGACCAGCAGTTCCATGATGTCGTTACCGCCTCGGGTATGTCACCTGCTCCGTCACACACATGTACCTACACACTTTGGGGGTTGAAAGTACTCAGTGAGTACGCTTGCCACTGGTGTACACACTGCTAGTACTGCTAGTCAGACAACATGCACACTTAGGAAGGCAGTGGACTGCACACTCACCAGCTCCCCTGGTTTCCCATACAGCTTGCAGTACTGTGGAAGGAGCCCGTCCAGCAGGGCCTGGTTCTCCTCCTCTGTGAAGGCTGGTGCTCTCTCCAGAGTACGTGCCATAGCAGTAGCCAGAGGATGCAGAGACAGCAGCAGTGGTAGCAGAGATGTGGTCATGTAGCAAGTAGTGCAGGCAAGTGAGCTCTCTTGGGGCGAGCCAGCCTTATATCTGTGCTGCAGAGGCAGAATCTGTGCCATGTGTCCTAAGTGATAGGTCCAACATGGTTGCATCCTATGAATCTGGCCAATTCATGGAATTGTACGACTCGTACACGTCTTCCGCATCGTTCAAAATGTCACCTTCATGACACCCTAGGAATTGCAACATTGTTGTAGGCAGCCAACTGAATTTCCAGCGCACGACTCGTACAAGTTTTGAATCCGCATCCGTCTCCATGACGGTCCATAGCCAAGGAGTGCGCACGGCTCGGTCAACTAACTGTACAACGCGTAGTTTGAAAATCCACACGCACCCATCTCCATACGATTCAATGGGCTATGCGTGCGCACAGCTCGTTTTCATGCCTGCATGACGCGTATGCATAAAAGTCACCCATGTCGGTTAACATTGCAGTTACTGGCCAAGGCGTGCGCACGGCTCGGTCCACAACTGTGCGATGCGTCTCTGTAGAAGTCACCCGCGTCGGTTAACATTCCAGTCACTGGCCAAGGTGTGCGCACGGCTCGGTCCACAACTGTGCAATGCGTATGCATAAAATTTACCCGCGTCAGTTAACATTGCAGTCACTGGCCAAGGCGTGCGCACGGCTCGGTCCACAACTGTGCGATGCGTATGCATAAAAGTCACCCGCGTCGGTTAACATTGCAGTCACTGGCCAAGGCGTGCGTACGGCTCGGTCCACAATTGTGCGATGTGTCTCTGTAGAAGTCACCCGTGTCGGTTAACATTGCAGTCACTCGCCAAGGCGTGTGCACGGCTCGATCCACAACTGTGCGATGCGTCTCTGTAGAAGTCACCCTGCGTCAGTTAACATTGCAGTCACTGGCCAAGGTGTGTGCACGTCTCCGTCCACAACTGTGCGATGCATATGCATAAAAGTCATCCGTGTCGGTTAACATTGCAGTCACTGGTCAAGGGGTGCACACGGCTTGGTCCACAACTGTGCGATGCGTCTCTGTAGAAGTCACCCGCAATGGTTAACATTGCAGTCACTGGCCAAGGCGTGCGCACGTCTTGGTCCACAACTGTGCGATGCGTATGCATAAAAGTCACCCACGTCGGTTAACATTGAAGTCACTGGCCAAGGCATGCGCACGCTCGGTCCACAACTGTGCGATGCGTCTCTGCAGAAGTCACCCGCGTCGGTTGACATTGGTGTGACTTGTTAACGGATTCCACACACAAATACTTGCCAGGGACTCAGGTGCACACCTACCACACCACAGCATGTGCCACACTGTATCCCATGGCATGTAAGGCTGCATTACCTCTGTGTGTAGGGGGGCAACATTTGGTTTATTGTGTGGCACTTTGGTGCAGCCACTCCCAGGCTGTGCATGGGTTCATGGGGACAGAATCCTTTGTGTGTTGTGCACATTACCACTGTGATGTGTAACTGTACAGTTATGGGCATGAGTCATGGACACAGTTGCAGGTTGGATATGTGTATGACATGGCACATACACCCTGAGTCCTGGGTGGGATGGTGTTTACATCACAGCGAGACCCATAGCCACAATTCTGATGTACACCCACAGTCTGTGTGCATGTTGTGTCTCAGATGTGTCTGATTCCATGTGCCCAATGAGAGACAGTCTCCACATCCATGTGGTTTGTGCATCAACATTCATGTTGTGTGTGTGTCTCAGAGACGTCCATGTATGGCCTGCAGAGACAACAGGGGCCACTACATGGTTGTTTTGTGGCGTGTACATGATACACCATGTCATGCCAGTGTCCATGTGGCAATACAGGGACCCTGGGTATCTGCCTGTCAAAGAGCTGTGATGCCTGGGAGAAATCAGTCCTCACTTGTCACTGTGGTGTGTTTTACATAGGTACTGTGACACAACCTAATGATTTGCCATTGCACTACATGGAACTTATGTAGACATGTTGACTTGAGATGTGAGATGATTGGCATGTAAGTGACATATGTGTCCATACCCAATAGCACACACCTCAGTTCATTGTGTATTGTCATGATGTATCATGTGATATTTTGCTTGGTGATAGCCACATGGGTGGATGAATGGACAATCTTTCTTTGTTCATCTCTGTACTGCAGGGCACCAGCTGTCCATAGACCGTTCCCAGACCTTGAAACCATGCTAGAACGCGACTGCATCCGACGGTACCGCTTCACCAGGCTACAGGAAACATTTCTACTCCATCAATGCTCTGGTGGTATGTCTAGTGGACATGTGTATCACACATGTGTGTGCACGTTTCCCCGGTTCTGCGCACAATGTCTACATCATGAGGAGTAGTCGCATTGCAACGATGATGTCACAGATGCCAAACCAGCATGCCTGGCTTGTCGGTGTGTACTGACTGTTTACCATTGTGTGTGTTTGGCAATGTTGTATTCCACCCTCTTTCAAAACTCAGCTAATGCTCAATTGTTTGTATGTAGGTGACTCCGGATACCCCAACATGCCGTGGTTGCTGACACCCCTCAGGAACCCTGTGACACCAGCCGAGATGCGCTACAATGAAGCACATGGTCGGACCAGGAGGGTGATCGAGCGGACATTTGGTCTCCTGAAAAGCCGCCTCCGCTGCCTGGACCAGACCGGAGGGGCCCTCCCATATGACCCTGCAAAGGTGTGCAAAATTTTCATTGTATGCTACATAACATGGCAGTACGGAAGAAGTTGCCTCTCATCCAGGATGACGATGACCTACATCCGCCACCTGTGGAGGATCTTGGCCTGGGCCATGATGCCAGTGATGATGATGATTAGGGTCATCAACAACTTCTTCACCTGAATGTGAGTTTACAGGGTTGTTATTTCAATGTATTGAGTTAGTCTGAAATGTGTTGGTGCTGCTCTGTTGCTATTTGAGTGTGTCAGTGTACTACTTGACTGGATGCGTGCAGTGATGTGTCCTTTCAGGTAGTCTGTACTCCACAATGGTGTCAACATGCTAACTTGTTTCTGTGTAGGTTTCTTGTAACATGCTTTGTGCATGTGTATTGCATTTCTATCCTGTTCTGCTGTGCTTTTGACTGTGTCTTATGTCTGTCCTTCCCAGGGTACTTCGGCTGTTGTTTGGTCAACTCTGACCCCCAACACCCAGAATCCAATCCCAGGGTGGAAGTTGTCGATTTCCATCAAGTGATGTACCACACACCCCTGGACTTCAATTCTTCAACACTTAGTGACCGTGTGTCCACTGTCACGTAGAATTACCTTGCAACTGTTGTGGAATAAACATGTTGCTGATGTGTAATGAACCTGTGCTTCACTTTGTTATGTGCGTTGTCTGTCTTCCCACATCTGACTGACATTTGCTTACCTCACCTGTGGGCTTGTTACCACTGACTGTGGATAGGTGTGGTGTCTGTGCATTCCACTGTATTTCTGGTCAACATCAACGTAGGCGATGAGTTACATGGCCATGGTGAGTATGTGTTGTGGTGCCCTAGTGGTGTGTCTCCCTCACATGTGTCACATCACCATGACTCACTTAACGGTGGTCACATTGCTGTAGTAGCTAGCATGCACTGTGTTCTTTAGCAGATCATCATCTCCATGACACATACCAAGTTGGAATCACAACAGAGGCAAGTATAGTGTAATAGTGAGTTTATTTACAAACATGTGTGAGGATAGTGCACATGATGGTGGGTGCTGTACATTGGGTTTGGAACCAAAGTTCACAGATGAGTTGGAAGTGTTGGTAGCTGAAATGTCCAGAGTAAAGTCCACAGTCATCTGCTACATTAGACCAACATAAACCCTCCATGTCATGTTGGTGAGTTGGGTTATCTACGACAAGGTGAACGGTTTGCACACAAAGAACATTTTACAGAACAGGTTTTGTGTCCCTGGGGGATGTATATGGCCATCTGCGTCTCACTTGTCTTTCTTCGGACGACCCCTCTTCTTCTTCTGGGGTAGCTCCTCAGGTGCAGGCGTCTGCGGTGCAGAGGGCTCTCCACCAGAGTCATCCTCCCTCCCTGTGGCATTTGCAGATCTAGTGGCAACAGATGTTGTGGGCACACGGGGAGGTGTGGACATGTTGGTGCTTATCTGCCGGAGGCATGTCAGTATGTCCCTATGCACCACAGTAAGTTCATGCCACTTGGACTCCATGCGAGCATGAGGGGCAGCCTGCTCCTGTTGAATGTCCTTGAGGATCCCCACTACCTGGCCGAATCCTCTGGTGCTATCCTGGTACGCATCTATGATGCATGCCAGTTGGGGGTCATCATGCAGTCCAGACCCCTCTGCAAGCCGTGACCTCTGCCTACCACCCCTCCCACCACCCCTAGCCACACAGGCAGGACCAGGGGTGGCACACACATGTGACCCTGGGCCCCCTTGGGTGTTGTTACTGGTGGTGTTGTCCGTAGGATTCCTGGGTGGCCTGTGTCCCTGTGCTGCTGGAATTCTGTGTCCTTGGACTGTCCGTGTTGGCGGGGGTGCTCTGTCTGTTGCCAGATGTTGGCGGCGAGAGTGCAGGGGGTGCAGATGTTTGTACTGCTGGTGCTGCATGATGACTCACACCGAAGGTTGTTCTTCATCATCCGAAGAGGACAAAGACTGATCCACACCAGAGAGCTCAGGGTCCACCGGAGTCTGGGATAGAGGACTCCTCTTTGTTTGCTGCTGTGTCCCCAGCACCACCTTTTTTGGAAGAGACACACAATGTAAGTAATGTTTCTACAGGCATAGATGGTTTACATACATGACATTTGCTACTCTACGTCAGGATGCATGCCTGTACACTGCATTGTCCAAAGTTGTCACGGACAGAGATTGATATTGTTGTAGAACATTTCCAGACAACATGAAGCATTTCAATGTGCATGTCGAAATGTGTGCATGACCAGCTCATGGATAGATTTGACTGTACATGGCTGTACACATTTGACCTTTAAGGAGGACATATGTGCAATTCCACTTAGGATATATTGCAAGATTGGGGCATGTGTGGTAGCAGTTTTTGCTAGTCTTTGTGCGTCACATTGGTGTGTTGGTACAACATGGTCACAGTCCGGCATGCCTGTGATCTCTTGGGAGAATCTGTTTGTTTTTCTGTGTTCCTAGGGCCCGATTCACAGAACTAACTTAAGACAAAATCTTAAACTTACTACCATTTTCGTATTCACAGAAGGCACTTACTCATTTTGGTATTCACAGAAGACACTTACTCACTTCGGTATTCACAGAAGTTAGGAGTCCTAACTTTAGGACTCCTAAATGCCTTCTGTGAATACCGAAAGTTAGGACTCCTAACTTTACTACTACTAAACTGAGAAAAATCCTAATTTTAAGGCTTTCAGTATTCGCAGAAGGCATTTAGGAGTCCTAAAGTTAGGAGTCCTAACTTTACTACTACTAAACTGAGAAAAATCCTAATTTTAAGGCTTTCGGTATTCACAGAAGGCATTTAGGATTCCTAAAGTTAGGAGTCCTAACTATACTACTACTAAACTGAGAAAAATCCTAATTTTGAGACTTTCCGTATTCACAGAAGGCATTTAGGAGTCCTAAAGTTAGGACTCCTAACTTCTGTGAATACCGAAATGAGTAAGTGCCTTCTGTGAATACCAACATGAGTAAGTGCCTTCTGTGAATACCAAAATGGTAGTAAGCTTAGGATTTTATCTTAAGTTAGTTCTGTGAATCGGGCCCACCATCCCCAGACAGTGAGTTTGAACATACGGTTGCAATGGCTGTGAGTGCGGATGTGTTTGGATTGGCCAGTGCATATGTGTGATTTGCAGCCACATCATTTATCAGGCCCATGTGTCAGCCATCTTGCCCGGGCATTTACTTTGTGAGTGACTGGTACCAGGTGTGCAGTCTGTTTTAGCAGAGAAGGTGTGTGTATGGCCAGCATCGGTGGTATTTGTTTTTAAGTCAGGATCTCCTTCTCCCCCGGGCCAGTTATCCCATCATGAAGCGTGCCACCATTGCAGTGAGTGCAGGTTAACTTTCAGGATGTCAGTCAGTGTTGTCCTGTTTTTTCTTGGTGCCCAGTTCCCAGCAGGGCCTTTTGCTCCCCACAACAGAGCCCAGTGTCAGACATCTTGTCAGTCCATTTCCACTCCCTGTGAGGTGAGCATGGTTCAGTGTGAGCTTGCTGGGCCATGCAGGTGGGTGAGGATTGTCTGTGACTGCAACTCCCATCATGCTCTTGGCTACACCCCCATTCCCAACATGCCCATACTTACTTCCTTTTGACTCTGCTTCCCTGTGAGGGAGTGTGACAGCAATGGCAAGATGGCTGACAGTGCAGTCCTGGTGTTTGTTGGTGCCCAGTTCCCAGCAGGGCCTTGTGCTCCCCACAACAAAGCCCAGTGTGAGACATGTTGTCAGTCCATTTCCACTCTCTGTGAGGTGAGCATGGTTCAGTGTGAGCTTGCTGGGCCATGTAGGTGGGTGAGGATTGTCTGTGACTGCAACTTCCATCATGCTCTTGGCTACACCCCCCCTCCGAGCATGCCCATACTTCCTTCCTTTTGACTCTGCTTCCCTGTGAGGGAGTGTGACAGCAATGGCAAGGTGGCTGAAAGTGCAATCCTGGTGTTTGTTGGTGCCCAGTTCCCAGCAGGGACTTGTGCTGCCCACAACAGAGCCCAGTGTCAGACATCTTGTCATTCCATTTCCAATCCCTGTTAGGTGAGCATGGTTCAGTGTGTGCTTGCTGGGTCATGTAGGTGGGTGAGGATTGTCTGTTACTGCAACTCCCATCATGCTCTTGGCTACATCCCCCTTCCCAGCATGCCCTTACTTCCTTCCTTTTGACTCTGCTTCCCTGTGAGGGAGTGTGACAGCAATGGCAAGATGGCTGACAGTGCAGTCCTGGTGTTTGTTTGGCTACAAGTCCAAAAAGAGCCCCTGTGATTCACACAGCAGAACCCAGGGTGGTGTATCGTTGGGTGATATTTCAATAGAGTGTGAGGCAATGCATTATCCCGGGTGAGTTGTGTGGAGTTTGTGTTGAGGGGTGTGTGTGACGAAACATGCTGGTAAGTATGGTCAGAGCTGTCAGTCCTCCACCCCACCCGGCCACCATGGAACATGCTTCTGTTGCAGGGTGTGCAAGTTGGCTTTCAGGATGTCAGGCAGTCAGTGTCCTGCTTCTGATTTGAGCACACCCCTACCAGGGCCTTGTGCTCCCCACAGCAGAACCCAGTGTCAGCCATCTTGTCAGTTATTTTCCACTCCCTTTGATGTGAGCATGGTTCAGAGAAGTCTTGATGGGCCAATTGGGAGGGGGGTTATTATCTGTGGCTACAAACCCCATCATGCTTTTCGATACATTCACTACACCTGCATACCCACTATTCCTTCCTGTCAGTCAGCTTCACTGTGAGGTAGTGTGTTTGTGGTGGCAAAATGTCTGACAGTGTTTATTTAGATTTGTGCCACTGCCTTGCTCTATTTGTTGGTAGGTTTGTACATGTCATGACACAGTTACAAGTCACTATGAGATGGCAGGTATTGTGTTTGTCTGACTAGCATACACATCTTGTGATGATTATCTATTGTTTACTGTGGCTTTGCTAACGGTGCATGGTTTCACTGTCCTCTTGACAGTGATGTGTGTGTATTGCCACACAATATTGAGTATATTGGTTGTGTACTCACCAGGCTCTGATATGTCTGATAGACCATGGACGCTCTCTGGTGGTAGGATGTCCTGCACCTTCTCCTCCCAGGACCTGAAGTATACTGGTTTAGCAGGAGGACCACCACCAGTGCGCTGACTCAAGGCATGATCCTTCTCGAGGAGCTTCTTGACCCTCCTGCGCACATCATACCACCTGTTCTGGATGTCATCCTTTGTGCGCAACATTGGTGCTTGTGCGTTGACCTTGTCCCCAATCCTCGCCCACATCTTTGTTTTCTGTGACATGGGGGTCCTTTGGACCAATGTACCAAACAAATGTGGCTCTACTCTGAGGACTTCATCTACCAGGACTTCTAACTCACTATCTGTGGACTTTGGATTCTTCTTTGGGGGCATGGTGATGGGTGGTGGTGGGGAGTGATGTGTGTGTGAGGGTGCAAGTGATGGTGTGTGAGTGTCAGTTTTGCTGGGTGCATGTGTGAGTGCTTTTGGAGAGGTGCTAATGGTGTGAAGGTTGTGTGATGGGTGAGTTGTGAGTGTGTCTGTGGTTGCTGTCTGATGGTGTTCTCTGCTGGCTGATCTCTTGAATTTGCAAAGGATCATGGTAGTGATTCGTGGCCTTTATATAGGTGGAGTTGTAGGTGTGTCTTTGTTCCAAGTTTAAAAAAAATATATTTAATGACTTTGACATTGCTTGTTTGGTCCTTTTTTATATTTCTTCCTTTGGGCTTTTTAGGCATGAAGGAGACGTTCTTCTAACCAAGACGGCTCGTGCGGGCTTCTCCGAGTCTTTCACGCTGATTTTCTTCTGTGTTTCATACGCATCGGTCGCAGAAATCTCTATTGTTTCAGGTCATTGTTTTCTGTGCATGTCGGTCATGCGGCTTGAGCTCCGTGCAAGACGGTCTGGTTTTACACACTTTGCATCGTACTGCGTGGGTCGGACATCATGGGTACGTGTCGGTCGGGTTCATTCCTGGTGCGTGTCGGTCGGTGCGAATTGCGTCCCGTTTCCGGGCGAATCACTGGTTTCCGTACAGCTCGGTTGTACGTCACGGGCGTTGCATCGTACTACACGGGTCATACGGCACCTATACGTGTCGGTCAGACTCCGTTCCCGGTCCGTGTCGGTCGGTTCGATTTCCAAATGGAATCTACCTATAAATAGAACACTGCTAATATTTTAAACAAACAATCAGTTCCTAAACTGTTATTATCTAAGCAAATATCTCTCCAAACTTCTCCATACTTCTCCTTAGTACAGTCTTTGAATCATAGTCTGAAAAAGCTGGGAGAATTGCAGAACATAAAAGATACCCCTAGGTCTCCAATACAATTATGTCAAGTAACTAAAATTAGGAGTATGTATTCACTTTTTGCTGCAGAGGAGCCTTGCTTGATGTTTGCATTAATTCCCCTTGGGATGGAACATTTAATCTCAAACTCTCAATCTTAAAGTAATTTACAAATTAATGCACCAATTTCATACAGCAACTCTGTGCCTAACCAAGTGCAATGCAGACTTACAGTTCTTATCTTTTCACAGTGCTATACAGCCAACCCATTAATTAGATTAACCATTAACAATTATTCTTAACCATTAGTGCAAGAAAGTAATACATCAGTGAAAACGTTATTGAAGGGAAACTACATTATGGGCAAGCATATGCAAACCTTATGATGACCTACATGTTGAAACTTGATTAAGCATAGATCATAAAACAAATAACATGTAACAGGTTTCCCACACTTTCCACCAATGTTGCTGTGTACTCTATTTAGATTCAAGGCGAGTTCAAATTCCCCATATTGGTCCCCATACTGCCTGTGGATGCCAACTCCTCCCTCTGCACACCAAGGCTGTCACATCATGATGCTCAATTGAGTCCGTTCCACGTGCTGTGCAATTGTGACATGTTTTAGGAAAGCAGTGGTTACTAAGTGGCCAATATGTTACAGATAGGCATGAACAATTGCAACAGAAATGCATTAATCAATATGCTTAATATCAAGTAGGCATATGAGGTAATAAATACCCGAGGGAGCAACAAGAGAGTTGTCTAGCTGGGACAAAAGGAACTTAAGTAATAAAAAGATTTATTGGATATTCCTATGCAATATAAAATTATAGTTCAGGTGCTCACAAAAAAAGTGACAGCAATCGTGATGTGGTGTGTGAAGGTGACTTAAAAATTATACATTGCATTGACAACAAAAAGTAGAGAAGCCCAAATGACAATTTATAACAATAGAGCATCTTCCCAGATCAGCTGGAGCATGTAATGATAAAGTCCATTCATTTCAGTGCTCCATTAATTCTCTTTTTTCTATGCCAGTGATTGAATGCGGAACACGTGACAGACTAAAACTCACCCATTGAATAGGTGGGCGACAGATACAAGTTTTCTCCATAAATGGCTGACTCTACTACTTCCTTCTAGCCTCGCTTATCTGAGACTTCAGAAGAAGGCTATGCTTACTAAGTCGGTTAGGCTAAAATAAGCAGTGTAAAAAATGGTATGACAAAATGCCGTTCATTTAAAATATATGTTAATGTACCATAATGCAATGGTTTCAATGCTGTGCAGTTCAAGGAGTTATACAAAAATAATCACAATCGACAGTAGATTAGCATCTATTAAAGCACATGAGTATTTATGATCACACATTGTGTTAGCAATCATTAAGGTTTGTGTGTATATTTATGTTATCACTGTGGACCAGTCCATTGCCACAATTAAAGGGGCCTAAAATGGTCCCAAAGTTGTAGTTTTCCTTACTTAGGGCACGATTCCGATCTCGCTCGGAAAGCCCTGCGGCCGACTCGTGCTCGTAGAGCTTTCCAAGCGACTCGGGCTCCTGGGCTCCGAGTGACATAGTACGATGCACTGCAGAAGTGACGGACTTGGGTCGTTCGGAACCCCATTGAAGTCTATGGGAGCCTAATGTACGTTGCGTACAGAGGCTCCTAAAGACAATAAACGCACATCTCAGACAAGGGCGCCCCCTGCCGCGGGGAGGCCTTGGACCCGTCCGCACCGTGCATGCAAGTGTAGGGCCCAGCGATCGAGTTGTATGGGCCCGGGTAAAGGAGAGCCTGCTCCGGACCCCAAAGTCTGCTTCTCAGAGCTTTTTCGAGTCGGAGGCTCTGACTCGATCCACCTGCTCGGCGCGCGCATTGTACTTGGTCGTCTGGGAATCCACCCCGTTGCGCTGTGCGTGTTGGCCATGGCGGAGTCGTCTGGAGAGGATCGCTGATGCATACGAGTAGCTCGGAGTGTGAGGCGATTATCGCATCATACTTGCTCGCTCGTACAGCTGTACGAGTTGCACGTAAATCATGCCTACAGCTTGGACTCGCTACAGACGGATGCTGTCAGGAGCGCTTCCAAGCGAGATCAAAATCGGGCCCTTAGTATTTGAGGGCATGATATTAGGTAAGCTATTGTGAGAACAGCTTGCAGATTTTTTTTAAAGGTTATTCTTAATAGTTTGTTCAAGGAATAGAAGAATTTAGATGACTAATACCTTTATTTAAGAATGGCAGTTCAGTCGGAGGTTAAGCTGAACTCTACTTTTCTGGTACATTTACTTTGCAGTGATATTAGGATCCTGCCCTTTTCATGGGGTTCAGTAAATATGCATACCTCTTTCAAAACAGGCCTACAAACAGAGTGTGATAAATCAGCGCCTGTTTGCAGTGTCCCCCCCACTCTGTGTCCACATTTTGACTACTAGGTGCTGGTTTTCTGACTCTGATTGTGTCCTGGGCTCCGGTTCTCTACACTGGATTTTTGTTGTTTTGGTGTCTACTTGTTCATATAAATATAATCTATTGTTAAAAAATTGGAGTTAGATTTATATTGTGTGTTGTGTCTTACTTATTTAATGCATTGGTGTTTTTTTTATTTTTTTATTTTACAGAGTTTTATATAGCGTGAACTTGACCCGAATCGGGTATCAGAGCGCTTTACATAGCACCAGTTGCATTTCACGAGAACACATTCATTTTTGTTAGGCACGGGAGATTAAGTGATTTGCCGAGAATCATAGGATGTTCAGCGTCATTGCCAGACTCAAACCCAGTTCCCCAGATTCGAGTTTGACCGCCCTAGCCCTTAGGCCAACTCCTCTCCCATAAATGCTTTACACCCCTGTATCCTAAATTAAGCCTTCCTGCTCATTGCCAACAACCAAGGGATAAACAAGGGAATAATTTATTGAGACTTTGACTGATCCTCTTCTTGTGCTTTTGGCCTTATTACTAGTGGTAAGTCATTACTTATCACTACTAATAATCGACTTTCCAACATTTGCTGTTCATGGTGAGGATACGTACTTGTGTGTGAAATGAAGACAGTAATTAACTTAACATTTTTAGAAATCCTTTTAAATTGACTTTGAATAAAACATTCGATTTTGACATTTTTAAAATTTGGTCTAAACTGATGTTTAATTCACTTTTCAGATTTTTCTAAATGTGTTCTATTTCTGCTTTCCAAAGTTTTTCTGACCCAAAACTAGGGATATTATGGATCTAGATCTGGCTAACCAGAAAAACTCACAGTGGGTAAGCTTAGGGTTCAGTGTAGGGCTAGGGGGCTAATTGCTACTAACAAGATTAGGAAGGCAAAGTAATTAGGTCCCTTAAGGCATGGGCAAGATCAGCTACAAAGAATGAAAGGGAGTGGGATGTTGACCCATTCAGGAGGAGTATGATGATTATAGTTCTTCCATTGCTTACAGTACTAGGTTTATCATTCCAACTGGTGGAAGGAGTGGAAGTTCTAGCAGAGAGGCATCTTGAGGCCAACTAGCTGTAATAGCTTTGGCACAGAGGAAACTGACCTAAGCTGAGGAGCAATGGAAGGAAAATAAATCAAGAAGAAATGGTGGCAGCAACAAAGAGGTGGGGGTTGAGATGTCCAGAGGTGGTGGGTTTGCTCCCAGACTTCCCAAGGGAGTAGATTTCATGTATGTAGAAGGCGATAACATAGACAAATGGCTGACTGCCTTTGAAATATCCCTTGAGATGAGAAGGTACCACTCAAAATATTGGGGTTCAGTCCCGTGGGAACTGATTCCAGTAGCTAGGAGGAATGGATCTCTGATACAATATCGACTCCTAAAACCTCGACCTACAAAAATATTGAGGAAAAACTATTGTAGTCAAAAATAGCGACACCCTATACTGAAACAAGAAATTGCACAAACATCGATATTGTCAACAAAAATATTGATGACAAAAATATTTACAACAAAAATATACCTTACAAAAATATCAATAACCTTAAATTAATACGAAACACACCAAAAATATCGATATCAACAATATCGACTACACAAATAGAGGTACATTTTATATAAACTATATCCAAAATAACATTTAAAGTTAAAAAAATACTATTTACAAATATATAAACAAATTACATGCCCCAAATACTTAAAAAAAGTATATCAATATGTATACAAATATTAAATTATTTAAAACTAAAACTATAATAATACTAACACAAATAAATAAATACATTTACTATACAACATTAAATAAGTATCCAACTAACGAAAAATGAACTAAAATTATAATATATCAACTATAATAATTAAAATTAAATGTATTTACGAATATATTTAAATAACAACAATAAATAACATAAATACAAACAGTAAATAAACATTATATATATTAAACTAATTAAAAGGTAACTGCTAAAAAATTCAAAAAAGATATCTCGACCAATACATTTAAACTAAATAAATACAAACCAATAGACAATGTTAATCAATTAAATAAACACTATAAAAACAATGAATTATTTAAGGCAATTTTACCGTATATCGGCAAATCAAAGGGGAAGAGCGTTACTTTGCGAGAGAGAGAACAGAGAAGAAAGAAGAACTACATGAACAACTATATAAAAAATTCTACAACACAAAACTTTATATAAAATATATATACTTTGTCTTTTTTAATTTAAATAACTAAAATCATTAAATGATTTTCTTTAAATATCACAGATTAAACTTCATTACAAATACACCTAGAAAATACAGGATAACGATTTTGGTGCCCACAATACTTAACTCAACATCCTTAAAAATATAACAAAGTAAATATATAACTTACCCTACAAAGAAAGTAAATTATTTAGATTTTTTAAACGTAATAAAAGTACAATACATAGCTAACAAATACTTTTCTTTTTACAGCTACCACACGTCAACTTCAACAAAAACCACTTCATCAATGAAAAAAAGGAGATATATAATTTGTATTACAAAATGTTTTAAAATAAAGACTAATGAGCACATGTATCAAGCTTATTACCGGTCTCAAATGAGCTGGTTCTTTAGAAAGTCAAATTTTCAACTGATAAAAGTACTTTTAAAATACATCAACTCAAAATGCAATAGCAAAATAGGTACTGCCAAACTGCAAATAGTTTCCAATGTATTCCTATGACCCTCTAGACCCATAGCAATTAATAAAAAAAGATTTTACTCCTTATTACAGATTGTGTATAAATATCAATTTATTTACCAATTCCTACATGCATTAGAAATTGCAACTCTTAAATAGACATTGCTTAAAAACCGTTATTAAATATTCACTACTCTTTAGCTTCATACATGAGTTCGTAAATTATGAAAATAATCTAATAATCTAAAAATATAACATTTGGCTTTTATTTCACAGCTTACACTTCACTACAACTGCACCAAAAATGGTGACAACAGACAACTGCAAAGAAAACTACAAAATCTACATTAAAGAAAAATATCAAACTAAGGGATCTATTAGGATGGGGGTCGGAAAACCACCCCGATCCTCATGGTAGCGGAAATCAACCGTCCGCTGGTACTGCAGCAAAACCGGCGGTCCGATTAGGATTAACCGCCACAAAATTCCAACCGCGGTGGAACGATGCCACGAAAGACCGTCAGTAGCAGGTAGAGCAGGTGAAAATCTAACCGCGGCGGTCGGATTCGCAGCGGAAACTCAAAAAACCACCGCAAGGCCAGCGCAGTGTCCGCACATAAAATTAGGATCCCATTGAGGTGATAGCGGACCGATCCCCTGTTTCCGGCCGCCGCGATCGCAAACAGTGATGAATGGGAGAGCTGGCAGAAGGGCTGTTGCATAGCCACCGGCGCAGAAGCTCTGTGACAAATATGGCAGTCGACCAAAAAAACACACAACCAGGCCATCAAGTGCACACATTAAACTAGCTCAGCCCCCAAAAACACCTAACACACCCCAATGACACCCTTCCCATGGCAACTTAAAAAATACAAATCCCAGGACAACCCACACAACACACCTGACAACAATGCTCCATTTTGACACATCCACATAGCTGAGTATAAAACCAGCCCCTTCGCTGACCAGAATCCTTTGCACGACTCCAGTCCTGAAGGAAATAAAACCTGCAGCACATAGGATAGGCAAAACACCACACATCTCATCAGCACAACACACATACACCACCTACACTCCCCCCACCACCCACACAACTGCACCTCAAACCATTTGCATATCACACACCATGGCACAAAAGAAAATGCCCAAATTCACAGAGAGTTAGTTGTCAGTCATGGTAGATGAGATCATCAGAGTAGAACCACAATTGTTTGGTACCCTGGTCCAACAGACACCATCAGCAACCAGATAACAAATGTGGACAAGGATAGTCAACAAAGTCAATGCAGTAGGGACTGCCCCACGCAACAAGAACGAGATCATGAGGCGGTGGCATGACCTCAAGAGCAAGGTGACAGAGAAGAATAACAAGAACCGTCAGCTGGCTCAGATGACTGGCGGTGGCCCTCCCATTCCACCAAGAACATTCACTGCATGGGAGGAGAAGGTGCTTGCCATACTGCATCCAAAGAGTCTCACAGGAATAGCCGGGGGAGTGCAGGCTGGTAAGTACAAACACATGTATACCATTACACTGCTATGTACTGTCTTGCACAACTACAAAGCTACACCTCCTAGGCTCAATCCCATCCATCTGCACTACAATACCCAACACAGGTCTCAAAGATGTAACATTCACCCCATCTGATTCATCCCAAAGGTAGCCAGCTACATTCCCAGAGTTGAATGTGTACAGGAAGCCAGCACTACAACTCCCACCAGGCCCCCTTGTTCCACAGCTCAGGAAGATGGAGCACTCCCCCCACCCAGAAGCATGTGGCAGCCATTGTATCACAACAAACAAACTTACAGGTAGGTAGCCATCTTCCCAGGGAGTGTTACTGGGGGGTGAGTGGCCTGCACTACAACTCCCACTAGGCGCCCTGCCCCACCCCTGAGCAGGATGGAGCACACAAACACACACCCAGAAGAATGTGACAGCCATTGTGTGGTTCACCTTCACCTAACAGGTAGGTAGCCATCTTCACAGGGAGGGTTGTTTGGGGGTGGGAAGCCTGCACTACAACTCCCACCAGCCCCACTGCCCCACCCCTGTGCTGGATGGAGCACTCAAACACACACCCAGAGAGATGTGTCAGAAATCCCACCCAAATGTGACAACAGAACAGGTAAGTAGACAGTGCATGCACCCCACCATTCCTCTAGAAAAGCATGGAGCCATATGACAACACCAGCCCTCACATCCCACCAAAACTGACACAGATCCATTATCCAATTACAGTGTGTAGACAGCTAAGCATATGTAACTGTCACAGAAACCAAAGTGTGACTCACCAAAGCACATGTTGAAGAAATTCAGGGCACAATCATGCACAGCACTGAATGCTATCTGTAAGTTCCATGGGGGCATACCTTGAAGGAACATATGAAAACAGAGCAAGCATGGTCTGCAGAACAAATAAAGCAAAGCACAGGACATGACATGACAAAGGTATGCATGAGATAACAATGGCTAGTTCATGCGCAAATGTAATGCCAGCAGGCAGAGTAATCAGCAAAGATGCTTCACATCAAGTCGTAGTGCTGCTAGTCGTTGGATGACAACATGTCCTCGTAATCACGAAGTCTGCATGTGGGGCATGGTATCCATTGACATTTCACACCATGGACAAGTAATTTATGCATCTCAACATCATGTCATGAT
Organism: Triturus cristatus; assembly: GCF_964204655.1. Lineage (NCBI taxonomy): Eukaryota > Metazoa > Chordata > Amphibia > Caudata > Salamandridae > Triturus > Triturus cristatus. The sequence goes on along the minus strand of NC_140594.1, from coordinate 534,771,006 downwards.
GCACATCACTGTGCAGACATGCAATGTGAGAACTAGTAAACTGTGTGTTGCATATCCTGTAAATAAGATACATCGAACACCAAACTTGAGGGGTGCACGTCAATGACCATTTCCCCTCTGTCCCACAGGTGACCAAGAACTGACTGAAGAGGATGACAACACCAACCTGCAGAGCTAGTCTCCACCCCCGGAATGTGGACTCTTTGATGATGACTCCCTGGATTTCGAGGAAGCTGAGCAAGAAGCCGGCCCATCTGGCATGCCAGGGCGCAACAGGTCCCAGGATCCCACTGTCCCACCCGCCACCACATCAGCAACAACAACTACACTGACCCCTGCTGTAATGACCTGTGTGTCCGCCACCACCACCACTACCAGTGCTGCCTGCAACACTCTCCCTGCCCCAGAGGATGACCACCCTACCCCACCAACTGAGGAGGGCAGGGAGAGTAGGCGGGTGGGTACAGTGGGGAGGAAACAGGTCCATGACAGACGGGCAGGTGGGAGGGCAAGGGGGAGTCAAAGCCAACCGGACACTGAGACCGAAGCCCTGGACAACATCACCAGAGTCCTTGGGGCCTATGAGCGGGCCCAGGGACAAACGGGCCAGGCTCAGGAAGATTCCTGTGAGCTCCGTCTGCTGCTGAGATCCATGGACACCCGCATTGGCCAAATCGTGGACCTCTTGAGCCAGCTAGTGGCGGTTCTGAGGGACAGGCCTGCAGGCCAAACAACACCTCCACCTCACTCTGGTGGCCCACAGGTTGACAGTTCAACATCCTACCCTGCGGTCACGGAGAGGGGGGACTCCTCAGACCCCACTGGTCCTGCAGCAGAGGCCCCCCTTGCCAAACAACCAAGGGGCCGTCCTAAGAAATCCAAGGGAGGATCTCGTGGCAAAGAACCTGCCAAACGCCAGTCATGGAGCCAGCCATGATGGCACACCTCTTCACCATTGCATTGACTTTGTTGACTGTCCTTCCCCACACTGCCATGTTAATGGCATCCGTCTGTTGGACTGGGCCACCACATCAATGTGGTGACTACTCGATTATCTCATCTTCCATCACTGACAACTCATGGATTCACTAATCACTTTTTTGTAAATATTCACTTCCCTGTCACATGTACCCATTGTAAATAAACACTCCTTACACACCTATGTAGTTGTGTCTTCTCCATGTTTATCACAGGATGTACAATGTTCACCATTATTACAATGTACCAGGAGCACAGGTTGTTTATAGGCAAGGAGAGGCTGAAGGGACCTAGGAAAACACAACAGAACAATATTCACTAGTCAGGTAGTGGCATCACATCTATCACACAACACTTGTCATCAAGGTACTCCAATCTGCACACATCACAATGAGCAACAGTACCAACATAGACATCTTGTATCTGTGCTAAATTACCCTGTCCCAGAAACATTAGCAGCCTCCACAGAGTCAACAACAGGCTGCAGTCACAAAGCTCACCTAGACCTTTTCACCAACAACGACATCAGCACACAATGGCCCCGTTGTACGTTGCCACTCACCTTCAAGGGAAGTAGCGGTTGATGAGCTGTTGACGCAGGTTGACACCTTCCTCCTCTCCACTATCGTCGTCACTGGACATGGGTTGGTTAGCAGGCGGGGGCCTCGGCTGCTCATCATCGTCCAGGAGCAGGGGGTTCTCCTTGCGCAAGGCCAGGTTGTGGAGCATGCAGCATGCAATCACAATCTGACACACCTTTTTGGGCGAGTACATCAGCGAACCTCCGGTCTTGTCCAGGCGGCAAAATCGTGACTTCAAGAGGCCAAAAGTACGCTCCACCACATGACGTGTCCTCCCATGGGCAACATTGTAGCGAACTTCACTTGGAGTACTGGGATTCCGCAGTGGGCTCAGCAACCAAGGACAGTTGGGATATCCAGAGTCACCTATGTGTGAGATACACAGACCAACTTTGTAAGATTACTGTGGCAGAGGACAGCATGTCACACACACAGCACGCTACTTGACTCTGCATACTCACCCACAATCCATGCACGCTCCGGAAGCAGATTAGCTATCAGCTGTGGCACAATGCTGTTATGCAGGATGTATGAGTCATAGGCCGAGCCAGGAAATTTGGCACAGGCGTGGGAGATGATCATATCTGCCTGGCACACCACTTGCACATTGACGGAATGGAAATGTTTCCTGTTCCTGTTGATGTGCTCGCGTACCTGTGGTGGAACCAGGCCAACATGAGAACATTCAATGGCACCAACAACATTAGGGATGTGGTCAAGGGCATAAAAATCACCCTTCACAGCTGCCAATTCATGCATCCTGAAGAAATGGATGTATTTGTCCTTGTAGGTCATCATAGCGGACAGGACATCAGGTAGCACCATGCTGAACATAGTTTGCGACATCCCACCTGCGCAGGACACCGTGTACTGGAATGAACCAGTAGCAAAGAAATGCACGCCCGCCATCACCTTACACGTTGGTGTCAAAGCAGTCAGATACATTCTGAGAGGCCGCAAGTGGGGTTCCAACAGAGCACATAGGTCTTGTAGGGTGGGTCGATCCAGACGGAATTTCCATATGACGTCCGCATCCTCCACGTCCACCACACTGTGAAGGGACGATGCACATTTGGTCACCTCCTAGGCGAGATGAAAAGGGACACATGTAATTGCAATCCACCATGTGATGTGTCCAACATCTTATGTTTTGCTGACACAACGCCAACAATGACTGGCATCAAACCTCAGCTTACAACACAACTTACATGTCGGGACACCTTCAGCTAAACTAGTCGTACACTTGTCCACTGTTCATACAGTGAGTACCTCAAAATCAGTATCTGACTATGTGAATGCCCAAAGGTATATGGCCACATCTTCCATAAGTAGCACTGAGAGTAGTTCATACAGCATATGTGTGATACTGCAACACTACTGTCTCCTACCTAGCTGCTGTAACTGCCACACCTTCTTGCGTAAGTCGAACAGGGCACACATCCACAAAACAATGAGCACAGTCTGTGCATTAACAGCAAGTATGTGCATGAGCCAAGCAAAGTAGACAGTGAAATATGCACATTGTGAAGTAAGACATTCATCACTGTGAGTTGCTCATCCCTATCACACATTGACATGTGTACCCATTGGAGAGTCCATCACAACAGTGATATGTGTACATGCCCAGAAAAATCACAAGTGACATGTGAGGGAGTACATGCCAATGTTTTCAAACATATACACAAACATGGCATATGTAGTCAGCAGTGGGGTAAATGTTACATTGGCATTGTGTGCACTATCTTGTGCCATGAATCAGGTGTCTACTGTGCATCGTTGAGAATTGCCCATTGGCTATTGACACAGCATGATGTGTCCATAGGTGCTGCCAACGTGCTCCGCCACCCAAATCACGGTCATTTTCTGCAATGTATAGCAGCCATATCACGGTAGCGACCGCCTGGCCCCTGCGGTGTGTCACTGCCAATGCCAAAGCCACATTTGCGGTAGTGATATGCAAATTGTGAAATGGCGTTTGGAATGCTCCGCTGCCCATGCCCATACAACCGATGGGAACAGCATTTGTGGTAGCCTGATGCATTTTTGAAAATCGCGGTAGGCATGCTCCGCCACCGCGGGCCGGTTATTGGATGCAATTGTAAGGTGCACGATCACGGTAGCGCCCGCCTGGCCCCTGCAGTGTGTCACCGCCAATGGGAAACGCAATTGCGGTAGCCTGATGCCTTTTTGAAAATCGCAGTAGGCGTGCTCCGCCACCGCGGTGCCGGTCATTGGATGCATTTGAAAAAAGCGGACCTGGAACGCCAATTGCAGCAGCTTTGAACCACTGAAACTACCGCAGGGGCCTATATATGTGTGGGAGAGAGCCTCACATTTCCACTGCTTCCAGACGCTGCTGTCTGACGCTCCTAAGCCCCAACTGCTGCTGCTCCTGTCTCCAGACAATGCTGCCTGACACTCCTCAGCACCAACTGCTGCTGCTCCAATCTCCAGACACTGCTGCCTGACACCCCACAGCACCAACTGCTGCTGCTCCTGTCTCCAGACACTGCTGCCTGACACCCCTCGCCACCACCTTCTGCTGCTCCTGTCTCCAGACACTGCTACCTGACACCCCTCACCACCAACTGCTGCTGCCCCTGTCTCCAGACACTACTGCCTGTCACCCCTCACCACCAACTGCTGCTGCTCCTGTCTCCTGAACCCAGTGATGGTGAGGACTGAGAACATCAGGGCCCGTCCCTTCACCACAGAGGAGCTGGAGGTCCTGGTGAGCGAGGTGCTCACACACTATGGGAGGCTATATGGTGCTCCAGATCTCATGGTAAGTGTTTCAGAGTGGGAGTGAGACTACAGGTAGTGCACACATGAATTTGATCAGCTGCAGTATGTGCCTGAGAGTGTGGGGTTGTGTCATACACTGCCTAGCATGCTGACTCCAGGGGAAAGGGGTGTGTGGCCTATTTTACACATTTCCCTGGCTCCACATCATGATGAAAGTGACATGCATTCTTTTGTCAGCCATACAGTGACACAGCAAGCTTGTTCAGTGGGACTCAATATTGCCACCATGTATAGGTCAGCACTATGTACAAGACCTAAATGCCAGAGGGTGAAACTCTTGTTGGTAATTCACCCATGACCCAGCAGATTGTTGTACTTTTGAACCGGGCCCCTTCCATTTTCATCAGCATGTGTACTGACTCGCATGTATAGGCACTGTTTGTCCTCTCATATTGTCCCAGCATGTGACATTTCTGAAGCCCCATGTTGAACCTCGGTGTGAGCCCACCTTGCCTGCACAGTCACTGCCCAATTTGACAAGGACACATCACTGAATGTACAGAGTGCGACATATGGGTTGTCTGCTAGTCTATCCATCAAAGAGCTATCTCTGCCCTGAATATGGCACACAATAGACCTTGTGAGAAGGGTGTGAGAATGTAAGATCGTGTCCCTAAATGTAACCTCCATGGCACAGTGAGCCATACACAGGGCAAGGACATTGAGGGCTGTGCAGTGTTGGACACAGTGATTCTGCACTGAAACATAATTTCCAATGTAATATATGTCTTGCTCACCCACAAACTAGATAGCAGATGTGGGCCCCCTACACATAGTTTTCTGTGCTGGCATCCTACATGTGTATGAGATGGGCAGGTACTGTGTCCACCCTCATACCTGCATGCATTTTGGTATGATTATCCCATGCTTATGTACTACGTGTCATGCTGTATTGTCTCTGCTAGACATATCTGTGAGGTAGTGCTGAGTTGGTATCATGCTCCTGTACTGAGAAATATTGGTACATAACCCAGAGTCACAGAATTTTCTCCCTCTTGTCTCCCATGCCTGCAGCTCAAAGTCCACCAGTGTAAGGCCTTGTGGAGGGTCATTGCATGCAAGGTGCAGGCTCTGGGTGGCTCCAACCGACGGCACACATGCTGTCACATGAGGTGGGATGACATCTGCCAGCTGAGCAAAAATGTGGCAGAGATGACGCTGGGGCTGCTCCCTCGGACTGGAAGGTTGGCGCGTAGGAGCATGACACCACTAATGGAGCGCATCTTAGCTGTGACACAGCCTGAGCTGGTTGCACATTTGAAGGACCATCAGCAGCAAGCTAGGGGTGAGTATTCTGGGAAGGGTGACTTTGGTTGTGAGTGACTGCATGTATTCCAACCCTGAGCCCGTGCTGAGCTCTGTGATGTTGCTAGTGTGATGCTTGTAAGTGTCCTCTGTGTTGGGTGCAGCTGTCATGCATTTTACCTACCTGTACTCTCTCATGTCATTGAAGTATTGGCCCTTGACATTGCATTCTAAGTTGTGGCCTTCTGGCATCGACTGCATTGTGGGAGTCAGGGACATCCCATGGAAGGGAACGGCAGTGTGCCTCATCTGTGTGTGCTTACATCAATGATTGCAGTGCCCGACTACAGAATTGTGCGAACTACACATCTGACACAAATGTGCAACTGTAGTTGTTCCACAAAGTACGACATGGTGGATGGCATGAGCCCATGCCCATTGTGACCTGATGTTTTGGAGTCTGTATCTGTGATGTCCCCTTATGCTGACTCCAGATGTGACTGTGGCAACATGTTGGGAGGTACATCTTTCCCCCCCTCAGGGCATTAGGTATGCTCAGAGTGATCTGTATGTCTGGTTACACAGAGCCATGGTCAGGCTATTTGGCTGTGTGGGCATCACATGGGTCACTTATGCCAAGTCTGCATGATAACATGCAAAATTTGACTTTGGATTTGAGGTTGCACAATGTGACTGCACAGGGTGGTGTGCAACATGGGGATATCATCATTTTTTTGTGCTTTCCTTGCATATGATGTTTGTGTTAATGCCACTTAACTGAACCTACGTCTCTGTCTCTTGCAGCATCTATGGTGGGCACAGAAGGGCAGGGGACGGACACCAGTGGTGAGGCATCAGGCACAACTGCTACACACGAGCACACTGACACTGATGTGACCAGCGCCTCGGAGGGGGACAGGAGTCTGCTTGAGGAACCCCTGCTGAGACTCCAACCTCAACGTCATCTGACGCAAGCGGTGACTCCTCTAAGTTGGTGGGCACAGGGAGCGGGACCTCTGCCTCCTCTTCCACCACACAGCATCCAGTGCCCACCCTCCCAGCTACTTCCACTAGTGCTGTACTTGCTCACATCAGTAAGAAGGGAATAGTGTCCTTTACCCCAGGCACTGCCGCCCCTGCCCCTGTCTCCCCTGCTGCCATCAGTGTTGAGGCTGTGGACCTTTTGCGCCAACTGTGTGTGGGTCAGGCAACTCTTCTCAATGTCTTCCTAGACCATGACAAAACGTTGGCACAGGTAGTTGCTTTCCTGGAGCGCATTCATTCAGACGTGGGTGGGCTACACCGGACTGTCCAGTCTTTGTCCTCCACAGTGATGGCAGCCATTCAGCTGTGACAGGCTCAGAGTCCAGCTCCAGTCCCTTTGGCCACACCCCTGCCTGTGGCTACATCTGAAGATAGTGACCACAAACCACAGACCTCAGGCTCAAGATACAGCACATGCAGCACACAGCAGCAGCCCAAGCGGGTCAGAGTGCAGACACCATCCCCCCAAAAAACCAAAGCCACCCCAGAGCACAAAGGCAAAAGCCCTTCACGTGACACTCAGGGGCATAAAGTCAAGAAGCAGGCCTCAGGCTCACATGCCTCAGAGGCATCCCCAGCCAAGGACTCTCCTGTCCCAAAAGCATCTCACAAAGAAAAGCAGTCAGTTTCCGTTCCTGCTGTGAAGCTGGTGCCTGCTAAGGGTCCACAGAAAAGCCCGCAAAGGCAGATTCACCCACAACCTCTACTCCCATCCAGACCCCTGTGAGGCATGAAAAGGAGGTCAGTGTAGGGGGTTCACCTGGTAAACAGGTGGTGGAAGGGAAAAGGCAAGGCCAGGCCAAGCATACCTCCCGATCCAGCAGGTCCCCAGAGGGAGGACTCCCGGCTGCACCTGATGCAGCTTTTGTGGAGAGTGTGCCTATTGTGCCCGCCCCACTTACCACTCCTGCCCATCGAGTCCTCAAGAAGTGGAAATGCACCCCCCCACATTCGACCTCCCACACTGTGTTTCACGGCAGCATGACTCCACCTCCACGTGCCACGACACCACCCGGTCCAGCAAGCCCTCTGGCTCCCAAAGCCACTGATGCCTCTATCTCAGCTGGGCCTCTCTCTCCCAGGTCCAGTCCTCCAACTGGCCAGACACTCAGCCACCTCCCAGTCTGACTGACAGCCAAGTCTGAGCCAAAGTCCCCCTCACACACCTGTCTCTCCCTCAGAGATGCCTGGACTGCCCATTGTTATCCCCCTAACTGTGTTGCTGAACATGGTAGTGTACAGTCTCACCCATTCTCTGTGCAACCTCTCATGTACCTATTCTGCACTTAGGACTGGCCACTGGCCTTGCTGTTCATTACTGTGTTTGCCCATTCCCTGTGCAGACTCTCATGTACCTACTCTGCACTTTGGACTGGCCACCGGCCTTGCTGTTCATTACTGTGTTTGCCCATTCCCTGTGCAGACTCTCATGTACCTACTCTGCACTTTGGACTGGCCACCAGCCTTGCTGTTCATTACTGTGTTTTCCCATTCCCTGTGCAGGATCTCATGTACCAACTCTGCACTTTGGACTGGCCACCGGCCTTGCTGTTCATTACTGTGTTTGCCAATTCCCTGTGCAGACTCTCGTGTACCTAATCTGCACTTTGGACTGGCCACCGGCCTTCCTGTTCATTAATGTGTTTGCCCATTCCCTGTGTAGTCTCTCATGTACCTACTCTGCACTTTGGACTGGCCACCGGCCTTGCTGTTCATTACTGTGTTTGCCCATTCCCTGTGCAGTCTCTCATGTACCTACTCTGCACTTTGGACTGGCCACCGTCCTTGCTGTTCATTACTGTGTTTGCTCATTCCATGTGCAGCCTCTCATGTACCTACTCTGCACTTTGGACTGGCCACCAGCCTTGCTGTTCATTACTGTGTTGCCCATTCCCTGTGCAGACTCTCATGTACCTACTATGCAATTTGGACTGGCCACCAGCCTGGCTGTTCATTACTGTGTTTGCCCATTCTCTGTGCAGACTCTCATGTACTTACTCTGCACTTTGGACTGACCACCGACCTTGCTGTTCCCAACTGTGTTTACTCATTCCGTTTGCAGCCTCTCATGTACCTACTCTTGCTCATGTCTACTTTTGATGCCTATCTGTGTAATATGTAATAAAGACAGTTAATCCTGTTGTCTGCTTTGTCAGTGTCCTTGCTAAATAAAGTGTTTTCTGTGTGAGTATGGTTTAATGTGACACATGCTCTGTATGCCACTTTAACATTGCTAATGGCGTGTTTCTCTTTTTCAGGGTTTTGCAGAGGTGACAGGCACTTCAGTTCTTTTTGACTCTGAGGCTTGGGGAAGCAATGATGGTTGTTTGTGATGAACTACTGTTATCATAATCATTCTGTGGTTCGGGTTAGCTAAATTGCACACATGTCATGTTTGGATGCACTGCCAGCACAGAGTGGGATTCTATCCACCAGATTGCAGGCAGGCTGGCTAGGGTCCATCATGTCTGTGTGATCTTTCTTGATGTGTGAACCGCAGTGTTGGTGTATGGTCATCTAGTGATAGCCAGTCATCCGAGTCACATGGGTAAATTTCAATGTGTGCACTTCGGTGGTCATGAAGTGTGCAGTGTGAAGGGGTGACTTTGTCAGTAGTATTGATGTGTGTGTGCCCCTGCGATGGCAACTGCACACATGTCACCCAGGAGTTGAGTGCCTGTTAGTTTGATTAGTCAGCCCTGTGATTGTGATTGTGTACACATGTGGGACTTGTAGGTTGTGCACTGTGCAGTGTGTTGGTGTGTCCTTGCACTTCTGGGGGACACCTACTTGTTGTTGCTGCCAGTTGTGAGTATGCAGAGTGTGTGACTGGCAAGTCAGTGTTGTGTTTTGTTAATCAGCCATGTGTCTTGATACTGTGTGTGCTCACTGTGCAGACCTGCTCAGCCACACGACATTATGGGTGTGTTTTCTCATGCATTGCTGTCACTTGAAGGATTTTTGTCTCCTGTATGGCATGTGGGATGTGGAGTTATACCAAACCCTATCTGTGCTTCTGATGCCTAGCCATTGTGAGTGAGCACTCCATCTATTTGTGTATGGTGCACTCCTGACCTGTCCACTACTGACGTACACACCACTTCACTCTCGTGTCAGTTATCCCCTTGGGTTGCCAGTGTGTGAGCCTCCCCACCACTTCATTTGTTACACTATGCTTTGTGGTGCTGATCTGTTCACAGGACCAATGTGCCACTCAGGACAGTTTCCCAATTGGTTATGTGTGATTTTCTTGTACTGGTTTGCAGTTAGGGTTGCTCATATGCAGTGCAACTGTTCGTGCTGAACAGTCTTCTGGTCCTGTTGTTTGCACCTGGGTGTCCCAGACTTGTGCATCTGGGGGTGTTGGGTGAGCTGTATGTGTGTTTGCTGTGGTACTGCTACCCTTCTTGAGTGTGATGTTGTCTGTGTGCTGTGCTGATTTGTGTTGTGGGGGTTCATGTTGTGACACTCAGATATGTGTGCTACTGGCTTGGTTGGTGTGCACACACTGCTTGTTGTGCATGCAGTGCTGTGAGTGTATGTTGCCTTGTAATTACCTGGTGTGCATCCCCTGATGTACAGCTGTGTTTGCAATGTGATGCATTGGCATGTGCATCTGTTGTGTGTTGGATGTGTGCAGTGTTTGGTCTGTGTTGTCTCTTTCAGCTGACAGATGCTCTGTGTGTGATCTTCTATTTGCCTGTCATTGTGTGTGAGTTGTTTGTGCATTGTGATACATTCAGATGTGTGTTGCAAGTATGGTGTGCATTACTTGTGTGTCTTTTATATGCACTTAGGGGTATTCCTGAGCATGTTTTGAGTGCACCCTGGTGGTTTCTCCTCTCATGTTTGACCTGTCACTTGCCAGGCTTGTGCATGTGCATGCATGTGGTACACTATTACACTATGTTGACTTGATGGGTGTTGTGGTATGTCTGTCTGTGTTTTCTTATTGGCCCATTTGTGTCAATGATTGTTTTGAGATGATGCACTTCTTATCTGTGTTGGGGTATGGTGTCTGTGCATTGGTCCTGAGTGATGATGTTGTGTACTCCTGTTCTGTCTGGGATCCCATTGCATTTCCACTGTTTGTCTGCACATGTCTGTGCTTGATGTACCTCTGTGTATGTTGTTTGTGAAGTTTATGTTTGGCTATAGTTTTTGTGCCAGCATTTGTTCAGGCATCCCTGAGTGTGTGTGTGTGATGTTTGTGGATGCACACCAGGGAGTGTGATTGGTTGTCAGTGTACTCACAGGACATCATTTGCAATAGTATGTGTGTTTAACACTGGTGTTGAGTCCTGCAGGTGTGAGGTGGGTAGAGGAGGGGTATGTGTGAAGGATCCAGGGAGTGTGACAATGAGCCATGTGTGTTGTGCTGATGACACACACATGTCAAGTAAGTTGAGACAGATGTGTGGCTGATCACTGTTTGACTTCAGACACTTCCTGTTATCCCTGTGCCTATGCATGGCTTGCATTGCTGTATCCCTGAGTTGTTGCACATGGGTCACTGTGGTTTAATTCCTCTCACTGTGCCAGCCATGTCTGATTTGATGGCCTAAGGGTGTTATGATATGTTTCTTCTCTTGCATGTGATGTACACATGCTTTGTGGCTTGCTCTATGGCTTTCCAACACTGTCCACATCACTTTTGGCTAGCCCATTTCTTGTCCTCCATTGCTGCTGGCATCTGGTATGTGTATGTGGCTGTGTGTCAGTATGGGGTGTGTCTGGGTGGCTTGACAGGCAGTGTGTAGAGTTAGGTGATTGTTCATATTCAGTGTGAGTGTTCATTTTGTGATTGGACTCATTTTGCTTGACATAAGTGGAGTGTGGGTATGGGGAAGAGGGTTGCCCTGGCCCTGTGCTTCTGTTCTGTGTGTTCCTCTTCAGCCTCACCTGCTGCGACTGGCTCCTTGGTTGTTTGGTGTGTGTGGTGCAGGGTCTGGGTTCACCTGGCTGAATAATTGTGCAGGGGGAGCACAGCATGTCCCCTAATAGGTGTGGCGGGCATAGTGTGTGAACGGTGTAGTTGTGGCCCTGTGAATCTTTGTGGACTGCCCATGCCTGGTGCTGGCCCTGCCTACTACATTGTGTGCATGATTTCCTGCGTCTTCACCGCTGCGGTGACGTGACCGGGAGATTGCATTGATTTCACGGTTGATTTGGGACCTGGATGCAGAGGGGTGACTTAGTGACAGGTGGGATATGTGTGGGTGCACTTGTGGATGTGTTCCTGTCCCCACCAAAGTGCCTGGTATGGACAGGAACTGTATATCAGGCCAGGAGTTGTGTGTTGTGGTTGTGTGCGGAGTTGTGTCATTGTGTACCTGCGGCGTTGTCCGCGATGGTGCATTATGTGCTGGTAGTGTATCAGGTACAGCACCGGGAAGATGTTTAGAGCTGGATCCATTGTGGTCAAGACCGGGTGGAGGGGACCGGGGGTCTTGTTTTGTGATCTGCTGTCATTCTTCCGCCGTCTCTGGTTGGGTGGTTTCTCTGCAGCGGTGTGATGGGCTGTTTGGGGCATCGTGATTTGTACGACGGTTTGGACGTCATTCTGCACGGCGGTAGGTTTCTATTGGCACCCACCGCCGCGGTGGTGGGCGCATTTTTATGGCGGTTCACATCGCACTGCGGCAGACGGGAAATGGACTATGTTTGCCCATTGTAATATGGCTGCCGTGAGGACTGCTGCTGGCGTGTTGAAAATGACACCACCAATGCCGGCACCGCAAAGGTGCCTCCGCCAGCCATCCTAATGGGCCCCTAAGTAAGTATATAAAGGAACTAACATATAGAACAAAATAATAATAATAATAACAATCATCATAATATTAATAATCTCCGGCGAGCCTCCAATCCACTCTCCGGCGAGCCTCCAATTAAAGAAATCAGGGGGGACTTACTCACTGGGTCCATGTCACGCATAATACCATTAGCGCTCTGATCTAGGGACCAATTTGAAGCAGGTCATGTGACATGGACGCCTGACCTTAAAATGGCGGCGGGATGTCTGACTAATTAAAACCTCGCCAGCACCCTACCTCCTACGCATGTCTCGTAGCTCAGATTCTACACCGCCTTCATGCAGGAGACCCATGGCACCAATAAGGCTGCTCCTGTCACCCCCTAGCCCCCATCTATAATCAACGGACCCTTCCCCACAGAATACGTAATATCCTTCACCCACACAAAGGCTGTTGCTGCCCTCCCACTACCCTGACCCTTATAATAATACTGTTCCCTAGTCAAACGAACCTCATCCCAACCACCCCCAAATATTATTCCCACATGCTCCCCAATACTGCCCATGTATCACGCCAGCCTCCAGCAGTCTAACAACACAGACGCCGTAATCCAACTCCAGATCCCTGACAACAACTTGAGGCCTATCCACTAGCCGGCAACCCCCAGTTACCCCCCTCTCTCTCTACATAAGTCAAAGCACTGATCCTCAGACCGATTCCCTAAAACCTTAGACCGATTCCTCAATCACCTAGCGACACCCTCAGCCTCTGTAGGCACAGCTGGAATGTCCAGGATGCTGGTCCCCTAGGAGACGCTAATTGCAGAAGCTTTGAATAGCCATCCCCTTTTCCTACTTAGACAAAATGTTACCCGTCACTCCAACCTCACCTTACCCCGACACACATAACCATCTGAAACCTCACGGCCCGAACTTCTTCTCCATCACTTTCCCCTCCAACCTCTCACCTAAAACAAAAAAGATCTTCAAACACAGACTGATTAGACATCATCCAGAAACACTATTCGCTGACATTTACCACTACTCCGCCAAAGGGCAGCGGAAAATGGACCTCATTTTCTGCACGGAAAGGCTGGAAAACTGGATCACCATCCTCAGAACTCATCTCCTCATAACCAAAACAACTAACACCCCCCACAGCTGTCAATTGTCGACCACAATCCCCAACCGTCTTATGCGGAGTGGCCTCACCTCGGTGACCCTATACTCCAATGGCACAGTCTTGATCCAAGCCACCAATGACAACCTAGATACATTTGACTCACTCTTCCCCTCGCTTCGCAACGCCTTCTTGCACTCACGCCACCCCAGCCCGAACAACTACCTACCCCGATCGGTCCAACTAGCTGGATGCTACCAAAATCCAATCCCGCTCCAGGTGCCTACAGCCCCTACTCCTCCCCCAAGACCGTGACCTCCACTCTGTCCCCCCCACACCAACCGTGCACTCTCCAGACCCCCTTCAAACATTAGTATAAGGTACAACATAAATGAGGACCCCCAACCCCCTGAGGCCCAAATCCCTCTCCCTCCCGCCCCACTCCACCCCCTCAACAATCTACCAGCACCATCAATTCGCAATCTATGTTGCCCAGCTCCTTCTCCCTTCCCACACGCAAGCTGAGGCCTTCGATTTCTAAACGTAAATCCTCTCCCCCTTCCCCATGACTACCCAGAGAGTCAACAAGGACACCAAAATCCACTTTATCAACGACAAGCTCCTGCCGTCTAGAGACGTCTCTCCCCAGAACACCCTCATCTCCTCTACCGAGGAGATGGCGCTACGTCTTGCCCTGCTAGAAAACCAGCAAGCAAAGGCATTACTAAGCCTCAAAGAAATCACAATGAACCCCTCCTCACTCCGTAGGCCCAGCCAACACCCGCTCCCGACCCCCACCACTACCAACAACAAATGCCTAAAGCACTCTAGGGCTCCATGCCCCTGTTTGAACACAACCCCACTCCTTTACCTGTCACAAAGACCCAAAAGAACAATAGCTGCAATGTCCATGTGCAAAGCTTCAGACCTTGCCTCCTCCTACAATACTTCCCCGACTGTCACACCTAATCCACAAATCCAGGTCATCACTGGATTTAGAAGGGATCGCTCTCCACCCAGTTCTCCTAGACCCCAACATGCCCCATGACCATTCCGAGGGCCCCCACAACGAAGAAACTCGCAAACGGAGACACCAACTTCAACTGCATGCTTATTAACTGCAGATCAGCCATCAAACACGCCACAGAGCTAGCTGAAGCCATCCTGACCCACGACATAGACATTGCGTTCATCACTGAAACTTAGCTAAACAAGTTCTCCTCTCCAAACATGGACATGCTTGTGCCCCCAGGCTTTGCAATCATCAACAAAGATAGAAAAATCCACTGTGGAGGGGGCATAGCAATCATACATGAGAACACCATCTCCATGATGGAAACCGAAGCCCTAAAATACAACACTTTTGAATTTCTTACCACCAACATCAAGACGAGGGAAAACAAATCTCTATCCTGCCATCTCCTCTACCATCCGCAAGGCAACAACTCTTCATTTGGAGAACACCTAACTGATCTGGTATCTAACTGCGCACTCCGGGACTCCAATAACCTAATTCTGGGAGACATCAACCTTCACTGGAACAAGGAAAACAACCTGCTGATTCATAACCTGAATGAACTCCTTCATAACAACAACCTCACCCACCACTGCTTAGAAGAAACCCACAACAAAGGATCAATTCTTGATGCCATCATTGCCCAACCTGACGCAGTCGCGATCGACCGCACCATGGCCGTTGACTGGTCTGACCATCACATCATCCTATTCCACATCAACCAAACGATCCTTCGCCACCCCCCTAATCAAGAACACCCCCACTTGGCAAGAAATCTAAAACAGATTCCCATGGACGTTTTGGAAGAAAGGATAAGCTCTCTCCTCTCCATCTCCACTGGCGATCTTTCCACTACAGAGCTCTCCTCCCACTTCAAATCCGTTATGATTAACATTCTAGACCAACTAGCCCCCTTAAAACAAAAAAGAGCCAGGACCACTCCCTCCAGATCCTGGTTCAAAACAGACACAAACAACGAAAGGTGACGACTCAGAGCAGCAGAAAGACTCTGGCAGAACAATCCGTCCCCAATCCTCCTGGATCAACTCAAAGCAAAACGCACGAAATACAAAGTCCACATCAATCAAGAAAAAACTTCCTTCTTTCGCAACGCCCTTCAAAATACTAAAAACAGACCCAAAGAGCTCTTCACCCTCATCAGGTAACAAACTTCCAAGCCCCCCATATCCTCAACACAGGCCTCTAATGCCCTGTGCGAGAACTTTGCCAACTTATTCAATGACAAAATCTCCAAGATTGTGCTCTCCTTGGACTCCAACCGCAACCTCGTCCATAGGAGCCCCGCCCCAAGAGCAGAGGGTAACACAACCAATCACCCTCCCAATAAGTGAAAATCATTCAACCCTGTATCGGAAATAGAGATAATCAAACTGATCTCCACCTCTAAACCCTCCTCACATGCCTTGGACCCTATTCCTACCCACTGGCCAAAGAGCTAAAATTCTCCCTAGCACCATTCTGGACCAGGATCATAAACAGCTCCCCGAGCTCTGGAGTCATTCCGGATTGCCTCAAAGTTGGCCAAGTCACTCCTTTACTGAAAAAAACAGGTTTGGACACCAAGGATTTGAACAACTACAGACCCATCTCCAATCTCCCTCTCCTGGCCAAAACTATGGAAAAGTGCGTTATCTTCCAAATGATGCAACACATGGACAACTTCAACCTCCTGGATCCCCACCAATCGGGCTTCAGAAAAGGGTACAGCACAGAAACAGCGATCCTCAATATCATAGATGATATATACAAGTCCCTCGATACAGACCAATGCTCCTTATTAATCCTCCTGGACCTATCATCTGCCTTCAATACAGTGGACCACCAACTACTCATTAAGGTACTCCAAGAAAGGCATAGGGCATGAGGTTCCTTTCTCCAGAATCGCTCTCAAAGAGTCAAAATCAAAAACTTCTCATAGGACCTTCACCCTGTCAGCAGATCCGTCCCCCAAGGAACAGTCCTCTCCCCGCAACTCTTCAACTTATGCATGGAACCCCTCACCACTATACTCAAAAGATCCAACATTCCCTTCCACCTTTATGCGGACGACACCCAGATTTATCTTGAAACCTGCTCCATTGAAGACATCCAGAGACTCAATGACACTCTTAGAGAAGTCCAACACTGGCTCTCTCTACACCACCTGAAATTGAATCAAGACAAAACAGAAATCCTTCTCATTTCCAACAAAATGGAGAACTCCCAAGTCGCAGAATGGCTAAAAGCAATTGATGCTCTCAATGACAATCTCTCCCTTGCCGACTCCGTCAAATCGCTGGGAATCACACTGGACCCTAAACTAAGCATGGACAAACACATCAAGAACACTGCAAAGAGCGCTTTCCTCAACCTGAAACTACTCAATAAGATAAAACCCTTCATCCCGACCAACGACCTCAAACAAGCGACCCAATCCCTGACACTTTCCAGATTAGACTACGGGAATGCTACCCTCACAGGCACAGCAAAATCTCACCTAGCTCTCCTCCGATCAACTCTTAATGCAGCTGCAAGAATCGTCACCGGAGTAAAAATATATGACCATATCTCGCCCGCACTCAGAGAGTTGAAATGGCTGCCAGTTGAATTGCGAACCAGTTTCAGAACTGCCTGCTTCATGCACAAAGCCCTACACACAGGGAAACCCGCCTACCTGGCCTCCAAACTCATGAAGGCCGGTCAGACAGGGAGCCTCAGGAGCTCCAATACTCTACCCCTCATCCCGCCGAAAACTCTCAAACAAAAAACTGCAGCCCGATCGTTCTCTGGAAATGCGCCCAAAATATGGAACTCCATTCCAGTCCATATCAGGACTATCCCCTCCTTTCTAAAATTCAAAAGGCAGCTCAAAGACCTCTACCTCAATCGTACCTTCCCAAATAGATAGATTGAAACTAAATCTCACAGCGTGCACATTCCTGCACTATGACACTTTATAACCAAGACCTCCACCTCATACCTAGCCCGACTCCTCCCCACTATCCCCCTGGATCGGAAGGATGCGCAGCTTGAACTACTGTGCTCACTATTACGAGACTATGTAACTTTCCCTCTATCGTTATGCAACGTGCAAAGTCCTCTATTGCTCCCTGTGGCTTCCTATTCACTACTGCTATAATATGTGTTTTCCTCTTTACAAAATGTTGTAAAGTGCTCCAATACCTTCGGGTCTGTATAATACTCCTTAATAAATAAATAAATAAAATAAACAATAAATTAAATTTAAAAAACTATTTTAACTAATAAATACTTTTCTCTTCACAGCTTCTACAAACTGCACCAACAAAAAACATCCACAAATTAAGTTCATCAACTACAATTAGTAAGTATTACTTGTTTTACTGCTAAATACAAAACGATGCAATAAAATAAAAAATATATGCAACATTTTAATAACAAACATTTTGCTTTCATACCAACTGAAAATCAAATAGTGGTTAAACAACAACCATCAAATAATACCATCAACAAAAGTAAAGCAACACTAATGTAAGTATATTTTCTATAATATTAATGATACTAGCATGTTTATTATTTAAAAATGCAGAATTATTAAACATATACAGATATACCCCAAAAATGGCAGAAGGAACAAAGTTCAATACATCGCAAAAGGGGAAACTATTGCTTTGCTACATGGGTTACACTCATACCCAAGAAAAAGTTAAAGAAAATGTAGCTAATGATATTAAAATGCTTGTTATGGGAGGGCTACTACAGTAGATAACAATGCAGTGAATGTTAGAGAACACAACCATCCCTCCAAGGTAACTGAAGTTGAAGTAGTAGATGCCTTAGGGACAATAAGGGAAGCAAGCACAAGTTCCCAACAAACAAGCACTCAAATATTAAAGAATGTTTTGACTAGAGTAACAGAACATGTCACAGGACAACTACCGTCCATCCCCACTTTAAAAAGAATAATAGCAAGAACTAAAAGAGCTACAGCTCAAACTCTACCTATCACCAAACCTTTGGAGAAATCCAAATACTACCTGAGTATACCATCAACCACAAAGAGGAAAAATTGCTTATTTATGATAACAAAGTCATGAAAAAAGAATTATTTTGTTTGCAACTAATACAAATTTACAGAAACTTAAAAACTGCCAAACGTGGATGACGGATGGCACATTTAAAGTTTGCCCCAAACCATTCTATCAGCTGTATACCATCCATGGAGAATTTGAGGACACAATGGGGCCGATTCACAGAACTAACTTAAGACGAAATCCTAAACTTACTATTTTTGGTATTCACAGAAGTTAGGATTTTGTCTTAAGTTTATCTTAAGACAAACTTAAGACAGACTTAAGACAGACTTAAGGCAGACTTAAGAAAGACTTAAGACAGACTTAAGGCAAACTTAAGACAAACTGAAGACAGACTTAAGACAGATGTAAGACAAACTTAAGACAAATTTAAGACAAAATCCTAACTTAAGTCTGTCTTAAGTCTGTCTTAAGTCTGTCTTAAGTATGTCTTAAGTCTGTCTTAAGTCTGTCTTCAGTTTGTCTTAAGTCTGTCTTAAGTCTGTCTTAAGTTTGTCTTAAGACAAATTTAAAACAAAATCCTAACTTCTGTGAATACCAAAAGTAGTAAGATTAGGATTTTGTCTTAAATTAGTTCTGTGAATCGGGCCCAATATCCCCTTTATTTATGCATTACTGCCTAATAAACAGAACACCACTTATGTAGAACTACTAACAATAGTCAAGCAATTCACAGAAAATTACTATCCCCAAAGGATCATAATAGACTTTGAGCAGACAATGATACAATCCATCCTCAAACAATACCCACACACTGCAATACAAGGTTGCTATTACCATTTCAAACAGGGCATATGGAGGCATCTACAGAAATCTAATTTGAGCATAGATTATTCCACAAATAGAAACTTTGCCTATCAAATAAAAAAATACGTACCCCTGGCCTATGTCTCAAGAACTGAAGTAGAAAATTACTACAACTTACTTATAGAAAGTCCTTTCTATCAAGCTAATAAAACAAGATTAAGTCCCTTCTTGGACTACTTCGAAGACACCTGAGTGGGAAGGTTACATAGGTCAGGGCACCGTAGACAACCTAAATTTCAAATCCCCTGGTGGAACGTTTACGCTAGTATTGTGGCTCAAAAAGTCAAAACAAACTACATGGTGGGAGGATGGCATAATGCCTTCCAAGTCACAATACTAAGGTGGCAATCTACACTTCACAAACTCATTGAAGCAATTAAAAAAGAACAGAGCTACCAAGAACTCAGAATAGAGCAATCACTAAGTAAACTAGGCCCTAAATTAAGTAAACAAACTAAAACTATTTACAACTATCTGCAACATAAAACTAGGTTGTATCCAAATACTCAAGGGTTAGAATACCTAGACATGATTGCTAAATCAATTTTTTCAACTAAACAAAATAGTAAACATTGTTAAAATCTTACAACTATAAAACATCTAAACAACAGATTTCTCTTTTTTTTAAATAATAAATATAATTATGTCATAAAATTTAAAATACAGCACAAAATTATATGATATAATATAAATAAATAAATATAAAAAAGAGACAATGAAAAAAAAGATACATTTCCCACCCATAGTAAATAAAAATACTTACAGTTATGTAGCAGTGGAATATCCTCAAAAATGATAAAATCCACAGCAAATCAATTAAATACAAATCAATTGAATAACAAAGCCCAAAATAAAATGCAAAAATACAACTGTAGGAAAAACAGTCCAATGCCGCAAACCTCTTAATGACAAAACCCACAAAAACCCAAAAATAGTTTAGAAAAAAACGCTCCAACAAACTGGGGAAAAAAAGGAAATGTAAAGTAACTTGTTATCAACAAAGAAATAACATTTTCCTTTACTGAAAAAAACAAGGCGTCAGCAAATCCATCCATTTACCAAAAGCAAAACCTGTAAATAAAAAAAAACAACACCCGCCCACAACACAAATAAAAATCCACAAGGATTACCATCAACATTAAATATACAAAAATACATTTAATAAACACTTAACTAACACTACATAACATTCTAATTATATCCAACACTATGTCAAACACATTAAACACTAAACTACCAAATCAACACCTAACTACACCAAAAATGATCAAATAACGCCCTAACAAATCAATTTACACTACTACTACCTTACCCCTACCCTCAAACTAACTAAATTTTTTTTTAAATTAAACTTACCTGAACGGACGAAACACAGCTCCCAACCGCGAGGTTCCGTCTTCCATAATGACCTCAAATCAAAATCGATAGATATAAAAGTGGGGGAAAAGGAAAAAAAATGGATGCATAATTAAAATGAAAAAAAGACTAACTCCCCCTAGACAACAATGGAAAATATAGATTTAAAAAAATAATGTTTAATAACTTTATGTATTGAAATGTTTTTCCAAATGTTTAAAATGTGAAATATACATTAACTATTATATTATCCAAAAAAGCTAAAATATAATATTTAATGCATATTAAAAGATATGTTTATTTCATACACTGTAAATGAACAACAAATATAGAAATTAGTTGAAAAATATATATGATGTACAAAATAAATCTGTTAAAAATATTGTAAATTATGTAACATTAAGGGGCCGATTCCGATTCCGGTCGGAGCCCTTCCGACTGATTCGGATCATGTCGGCTAGTTTCCTTTCCGGCCGAGCCATTCCGATGGGCTCGGTCGGAAAGTAATCCGACACGGATTTCCGGATTGCGGACGACAGGCTCGGAGAGCACGTCCGCCTTCCGGAAATCTCTCAGTACTCCCCCGGCCGCCTCTCTGCGACCAAGGGTGTACGATGGCAGTTTTTTCAGCACGAAAAGGCAGCAGGAAACTGTCTTTGGGGGCCCCCAGTAGGGCCCCCATGGGTGCGAGGCTGCCGTGTGGTAGCCTGGGGGCACCGATGGTGCCCCTCTGTGGATCCCTGCATCCGGTGGCAGGCACCTTGGGGTGCCGCCCACAGGGTGCAGGGATGAACTGCACCCCTGCTTTCCACGATGCAGGCATGCATTCCGCTCTGAATGCATGCTTGTATTGTGTTGGATACGAGTGCGACCGAACCCTGTTCGGTCGCATCGTACTAGCAGGGCCGTAACCGTCGCAGCAGGTCGGTCGGTTACAGCTCCTGCCCGATGTCGGACGGACCTGAGTCCGTCTGACATCGGAATCGCCGCCTAAATATTGTTTTATTGAAAATAGGATTAAATATACTAAATAATAAAATATAACCTTGTCAAATACATATTGTGCCATTTTATAAAAATAATAAAATTATATAAAATGTATTATAAAAATGTAAACAAAAATGTATACAAATTTTTTGGGGTACTAAAAAATAATGAATAATACAAATAAAACTGTATATAAATGAAGAACAAAAAATATTTTGCTTTACCATTACATAACTACGCTATCAAAAAATGTAATATTTTTCAAAATTGTAAAAATAAAAATGTATATGTAAAAATATTTGATTCGTTTTTCATTTATACATGAAAAATGAATGTTACAAACATGTTATACTGTATGATAAAATGTGAATAACATCAAAAATTATGATTTATGTTTTCAAAATTATATAACATTTTCTTTTTTTAAGTTTAAAAGCTTTATTTGAAGTAAAGTACAAATACAGAGAATGAGCCATATACATTATCTTAAACTGAACTAACAAGAATATAAAGGCAAATATAAAACAGAGTAGAAAGCATTTTACATTTTGAAATTTTTATACGGAGGGGGGAGAGTAAAGTATAATTCTACAACTGAAGAACGCATATCATTACATAGTAATAACAAAAAACAAAAATGTTAATATACCTAAAAAAAAAATAAAACATTGTGAAATAACCTAGAATAAATAAGCAGAGAAAATAACTTATGGTGGTTTAAAATTTTCAGAACGTTTAAAACACACCCGTCTCTTAGCAACATTATTCAAATAATTAGTTAATGGTAACCAATATAAGTCTCTATTAGCAAGAGGATTGTAAGAGGAGGCAAAAGCTATATCCAGTCTATTATAGTGACAACATTATTCCACCAAGATTTGGCTGAAAGATTATTGGAGCATTTCCAATTTAGTGTAATTTGTTGAAAGGCTAAAGCCAACATAAGATCAAATAAACCTCATTCATGAACAGGCAAGCCTAAGGATTCTATCAGACTTCCAGCAAAAAGAATGTCATTGGATAATTAAAACGTTTGGCTATAGTAGACCATATGTTTACCCAGAAGGAGGTTACATTGGGTCAGGAAAATAAAAGATGGAACAAATCAGCTAGAGAGGATTTACAGGACCAACAGGTATCATTAGTAGTATGTGAGAATTTAGCTATTGATAGGGGAGTGAAATACAATCTATGATAAAGAAAAAACATAGATTTGGTAGTAGAAGCAGATCTAGAAATTTCTTATGATCTTGCCCAGATTTTGTTCCAGAAATCGATGCTCCACCCACGACCCAAATCCCTCTCCCAGGTCAATTCTAAATTCGTTTTAGAACGAACAGAGTCTGGGGTAAATAGATATCTATAGCTCAAGGAAACCTTTGGAAGTGAATACAACGTTTTTAAAATTGGATCATCTGAGGTTGTAGAATTATCAGAAGGAAGGGAATAAAAGATATCCAAAATTAATTCCATAAGTGTTGAGAATTTCAGCCAGAAAGAGCGCGGATACTTAAAAGTAGCCTGAAAATGAGGAAAAGAACAAGGGGGTCCATTAGGATGGTGAGCGGACTTTAGCCTGTCCGCCCCCCTAGTGGTGCTGGGACCGTCCGTCAGTGTTGCAGCGGTCCCCCACCTACAATTAGGATGCCACCGCCACCGTGGCGGTGGCATCCTCCATTGCCAGCATTGTGGTGGGCGGTGCTCACAGCACCGCCCACCACAATGCTGGGAATGCACTGTGTGCATTGTCATGCACAAGGTGACAGGCACTGCGAGGTGCCTGCCACCATGTCCATGACGATGCAGGGGGGTACCATAGGTACCCCCAATGTGCACCCCCCATCCCCCCTACCATGGGGACCCGCAACGGGCCTCTGACAGCAAACCCTGCATGTCTTTCCATGGCGGCATCACCACCGCGGAAAGGCACGTCTCCGCCTGCATCCAAATATGGATGGCGGTGTCATGCAGACTCCGCCACCATATTGAGCAGCTTTTCCGCCCGGTCGACTAGTCAACCGGCAGTAAACCGGAGAACGGTCTTTCCGTCCGCCGGGATTCCCCGCCATACTAATATGGCGGGGGGAATGGGTGGCGGGAAGGGAAGGATGTAGGGCGGATCGCCACCGCCATGTTGGTGGTGGCGATCCACCCTACATCCTAATGGACCCCAAAGTGTCATGCCGTCAAACAAATCACAAACCCAAGCCATTCCTCGGGGTGTCCAAGATTTCCAGTATAAATGTTTATTTTTAATAGTAATAAGGTAGTTATACTGGAGAGGAGATTGTAGAAACTATTCCCTAGTAGAAATTTTTGATTGACAATGATATTTTAATCAAGAACATGTATGTCGAAACAGTGGAGGAGATGTGTTATTTACTTTTGCAGTAAATGCAAGAATTTCATCCACAGAGAAAGGAGCAATCAGAGAGCGTTCCACTTTAACCAATAAAGTTGTGAAAGGGGAGATTTCTGTAAGAAGCCATTTAGATGCTTGCCTCAGGCAAAAAGCCTTATGATAGAGTTTGAAGTCAGGACATTTTACTCCTCCGATAGATTTTGGTTTCCTAAAATGAGTCAAAGATATTCTAGGTTTCTTATCATGCCATAAAAAGTTTGAAAGAAGGGAGTCCATTAAAAAAAATATATATATATGGAAGGGATGTGGATGGGTAGCATTGAAAAGATGCATAGCAAGATAGGGGTAATCACTATCTTAACGGAATCAAGACGACCCCACCAAGAAAGAAAAAGAGGATTCCACGAGGAAAGGAGTTTAGATATACGATCAAAAGCTTCCTTCATATTGATTTTAACCAAACCTAGAATGGAATTTTTAAACCAAATTCCTAAGTATTTGATTTTAGAATTGTTCCATCGAAAAGCAGTCAAATCAAAATGTTGTTTAAAACAAAATTTTGTAATGTTGAGAATTTCTGTCTTATCAGGATTAATTTTGTAGCCAGAAACCCTAGAAAAATCAGAGAATTCTTGCAATAAAGAGGGACTAGAGGTTTCAGGATTGAAAATGAAAAGTAAAATATCATCTGCATAAGCTGATATTTTCAAAGAGAATCTCCATAAATAAACCCAGAAATAGAAGTATTTTGACGAATACGAGATAAAAAAGGGTTCAATGGATAAAACAAATAAGAGAAGAGATAAGGGGCAGCCTTGTCGAACACTTTGTTGCAATGGAAAGAATTGCAAAATAAGGCCATTAACTAAGACGGAAGCACTAGGATTCGTATAAATTAAGGAGAAAAGAGAAATACATTGGGGACCAAAACCGTGCCATTGAAGAGATTTAAATAAAAAAGGACCAATCAACTCTATCAAATGCCTTCACATCGATAGAAACAGCAGCTAAGGAATAGGAAAGAGTGGAAACCTTGTTAAGAACGTTAAGAAACAACCGAGAATTATCAGATGTTAGTCTGCCTTTAATGAAGCTGCATTGTTCTGGTCCAATTAGGGTAGGCAAAAGAGGTTCAAGACGTAGGGCAAGTAACTTGGATTTTTTTTATAGTCAACATCAACCGGGGATATATTCTTGCAAAGTTTGGGGTCACGACCATCCTTCTGAATTAAGCATATTGTGGCTGTGCCCTCGGCCTTACCAATAGTGTGAAAATGATGAAAAAGATGCGAGAGTTTTGGGAGTAGTAAATTAGAAAAGTGTAGATAAAATTCTACTATAAAACCATCTGGATCCGCAGTTTTCTCTTTTTTGAAAAGGTTCACAGCTTTAGCTATTTCTGTAACTGATATATTCAACTCAAGAGCATTGAAGTCCAAGTTTTCCTGTGGAGAGGGAGTAGATTGAGCAAGATAAGCATCTATTAAAGAGGTGAAATAGGGAATTCTGGTGTATATAAAGATTTATAAAACTTTACAAATTCTTCTAGAATATCCTGTTTCTTAAAGAGATGTTTCCCTTCTGCCAACTGAATGGAATCTTATGATACACGTTCTTTTTTAGCTTTGAGGTAGTTAGCTAAAAGCTTATCGACTTTTTTCCATCCGCCATAATAACGAGCACAACTACGTAAAAGAATAGATGAAGCATTATCTATGGTTACTTCATTAAAATCTAGTTTCACTCTTGTAAGTTCCTCTGGAGGTGAACTAGATGGAGAAGAATAGAATTGATGTTCTAGACATTTAATATTTGCTAATAAACAATTGTATTGATTGAGTGTTTTTTTTCTTTTTTCTGGACACATAATTTGTAATAAAGCCACAGGCAACAGCTTTAACTGGTTCCCAAAGCAATGAAGGAGAAGAATTTGGAACAGTAGTCAGGCAGAAAAACTCCTCAGCAAAAGAAATAAAGGAAGAAGAAAAATGAGGATCCTTTAAAAGTAAATTATAAAATCTCCATCTGGAAGATCTGGGCTGCAGTTTGAACAATTCAAAATCTGTAACAACCGGGGCATGACCAGAAATTACAATAGGTTCAATTGAGGATGAAATAAGGTTCCTGGATAAAGGTTTGGAGAGGAAAATGTAGTTGAATTGAGTAAGGGCACCATGAGGGGGAGAGAAAAAGGAAAATTCTGTTATATCTGGGTTGCATAAACTGCAGGCGTCAACAAGGTATATCTGAGAAATTGTGTTATAAAATTGTCTATGAACTTTGTGAGGTATGAAATGGATTTGAGACTGGCGATCAATAAAAGAGTCCATAATCTGATTGCAGTAACCTCCTAAAATAAAAAACTCATCTTTATATTGAATACATTATTATTAACAAGTAACTTCTATCCATCTACCTTCCAAATCATTTTCTTGAGAAACAACGAAACACTGCATTTTTTTGTGAACAAGAATGATTACACCATTTTTCTTATTAAATTAGGAGAAACAAGAACTGAGCCAATTAAACTTCGTTTAAGCTTCAAAGCCTCTGCTTCTGTTAAATGGGTTTCTTGTAAAAGCACTAAGACAGTATTATAGGAGGCTAAGTGAGATAATATTCTCTGCCTCTTTATGGGATTAATAAAACCTTTCCCATTCAACGATATAACCCTGAACGCATGTACTTGGAGAAATATATGAAGTAACACGATCAACAATAAAAGCCATAAGAGAATGAAACAATGAAGAAAAAGGAGAGAGTTGTAGAAAGAAAAGGAAAATAGAAAAAAGGAGGGGAAAAGAAGAGAGTGACATGAAAGACATCCAGAGAAGACAGTACATGTCATCAATTGGTACAAAAATAAAAAATGTAAATGAAGATATGAGAGGGCTGATGACTGCAATACGTACCTTCTGAGGAGAAACAAGAAGAGATACACGAGAAGTGGTGACACATAGAAGAAGACGACACTACCAACCGGGAAGGTGGCATCACAACAGGGAATCATATGAGACAAGTAGGAAAAGGAAAAAGAAATATATCAAAAAGAATACCTGCAGAAATATGAGAGGAGAAAAAATAAAAATAAGAATAACAAGTCATAAGACAATTGTTAACAATAGCCTGCTAAGAAAGACATTAGGTAATTCAAAGCAAATCAAATCATGTCTGCAATGAAAGAGGAGAAAGTCAAGGAATGGAGGACGTAGAAGAAAGAGGACCAGAAGTTTCCATAGAAGTTGTGGAGTGCGATTGAATACATTTCTTCAGTTCTGCTGGATCATCAAAGGTAGAAGTATTGTTTTGGAAAGTAACTTTGAACAAACACGGGAGAAATAGTCCATAGCGTGTTCCAAGCGTGCGTAAAGCTGGACGAAGATCAAGGGATTCTTTCCGTCGTTTGGCTGTTAATGAAGAGACATCCTGGGAAATTAATCATTTAGAGCCTGACCAAACAAGCTGTTTTTTATGCTTAGCTGCATTTAAAACTTGTAACAGGTCTGTGAATTTCAGAAATAAAAATATCACACCCCGTGGTTTCGAAGGAGCAGATGACGAAGACAAGCCGGGAACCAGCCTGTGAGCTCATTGAATATTTAAGTTTGTAGATGCAGGAAGGTCAAGAAGCTTTATGAGAAAGGTGCTGAAGAAATGCACGGGGTCATTACCCTCCAAACCCTCGGAAAGACCATATAAGCGGAGATTATTGCATCTATTTCTATTTGCAAGATCTTCCGCTGATTTCTTCAATAAGGGGACCTTCCTCTCCAAGGCAACCAATTGAGTGGATACATTCTGTAGGACATCAACATGTTGCTTCACTATGGCAATACGGGATTCCATAGACGACCATTCAGTAGCCAAAACTTACAAGCAGGAGTTGGTTTCCTCAACAAATGGGCGCAAAACACATATTTCCTCTAAAACAATGTCCAGAGACACCGGAGAAACAAACTTTGGTGGAGAAGGAGGGTCTTGTTTAAGATATTTGTTGGCAGAGGCTGAAGTCTGCATTTTGATTAAAGATGTTGGCGAAACCGTCGACTTTGAAGAACCAGAGTGCGCCATTTTACTATTATCTTGAAACGCAGAATCAGTATGAGAGGAATCAGACACAGGAACGTGAGCAGTGTATCTCTTGTTAGGAAGTAGCAACTTCTTACTCCTACCCATAAAGCAAAGGAGTGAGAAACTCTGTTGGAGCAAGAGAAATCACCAGCAAACACATCACAGTGTATGAAGAAGATTTCAGAGCGTAGCTGCACAGTAGACTGTACTAGAATAATAAATCCTCTCCTGGTCTATAAAAACACTGATTAAGCATGAAATAGCAGGCACTGTATAATGTTGTAGTGAAAGTCATTATATAAGCAGTGTACCTGAGGAGAAAGGAAGAAATTTAATCACAGATGAATTTAAAATGGCGACTGTAGAAGAGCTACAGTAGTTTTGAAATATTTTCATATAAAAAGATGAGGAAAAGCCATAATAGTGGAAGGAGACCACTCAGGGACACTTCCGACGCATGAAACTCTCCGTTTCAATGTGCAAAAGATGCTATGGCTGCGAAAATCACCGCGGCATTTCCCACCGCGATACGGAGCTCCGCGGCTAAGCAGCCCTCTTGTTTGGCGCTCCTCCCTGTATAACATTTTCTAACAAAAGAAAACAAAAAGAATGTAATAGTGAATGAAAGTATAAATGTATTTGTATAAAAAATGTTGAAAATAAAAAATAACATACATCTAGTTACTTATAACAATATACAAATAAACTGTACAAAAAATTATACATAATAAATAATAAATAATTCCTATTACTAACTACCAAATATACTAAACTCTGAGAAAAAGGTGAATGATACCCCCCTAAAATAAAATTACCCTCCTAACTACAAAAAGAACTATACTTAGCAAAATTGCTGGACAATAAACCATGATAATTTATTATTCCAACACCAAATCAAACTAAACTCAGGGAATGTGCTGTATAGTAAACCATAACAATTTACTATTCCAACTCCAAATCCAATTAAACTCAGGGAAAGTGCAGGATAGTAAACCATAATGATTTACTTTTAAACAGGAACAGGGGTGGGAGCACACCGCTTCACCTCCCAGCAAGGTTCGCCCCTGGCATTATGGTAAATGCAGTCACATGTTGCTTGCTTTGCTAAAATATTTTAAGTGTTTCGCCAGAGTTGGCGCAGATATTGCTGATCTCTAGACACGTGTTTCTGGTTCTTTAACCATTATCAGTAGAGATTACAGACTTCAAATTTGGGGTTTGCTGAGTAGGCTGGCAAACATCACATCAGGTCAGGTACCTCTCCCTGGCGAGCGGGTGCTTCTTTCACGAGCTCGTCAGCTCAATGACTCACAGGAGTACTTTTAAACAGGGACAGGGGTGGGAGCACACTGCTTCGCCTCCCAGCAAGGTTCACCCCTGGCATTATGGTAAATGCAGTCTCATGTTGCTTGCTTTGCAGTGTGCTCCTACCCCTTCCTGTTTAAAATGGCTCTCTTGAACCACGGAGCTGACGAGCTAGTGGAGATGCACCTGTGCGCCTGTGAGAGGTACTGAGACCTGTAAGAATTTTGGCAGCCTGCTCAGCAACCCCAGATGAAAATCGTTTTTTTGATCTCTACTGATGATGGATAAAATCCAGAAACACGTTTCTAGAGATGACAGCACTAATCTGCACTAACTTTCGTGGAACACTCCAGCAAAATACCAAGTAAGCGTGCACTGCAAACTGCATTTACCATAATGCTAAGGGGTGAACTGTGCTGGGAGGTCAGCAGTGTGATCCCACCCCTTCCTGCATAATAATTTACTGTTCCAACTCCTAATCCACATAAACTCAGGGAAAGTGCTGGATAGTAAACCATAATAATTTATTATTCCAACTCCAAATCCAACTAAACTCAGGGAAAGTGCTGGACAGTAAACCATAATAATTTACTATTCCAACTCCTAATCCACATAAACTCAGGGAAAGTGCTGGAAAGTAAACCATAAGAATTTACTATTCAAAATCCTAATCAACATAAACTCAAGGAAAGCGCTGGATAGTAAACCATAATGTTTTACTATTCCAACTTCAAATACAAATAAAAAAAGGACAGGACTGAATAAACCCCCACCCCTACTTTGATCTTTCAAACTACCAAAAATATATTCTTAACAAAAATTTGGTAATAATTGTTTTAAATTTATAAAGAAATACCATACACATTTTTAATTATTTTTGTTAAGCTATTTTTTAATAAGTACAAATACTAAATATATCAATATTATTTTTTAAATTATTCACTACATTTTATAAAAAAAAATATTTACAAATACAAATGTATTAAAGTAAATGTTAAAATGTATTAAAAATGCTGGCCATGACGCAAGATGGCCGCCTGGTCCCGGAGATCCGCATTTTGGGGAGCCCAGGATGGTGGCGAAGAGCCTTTAATTCCTTGATGACACCCTTATTAAAGAAGATAACGTTGTGTGAATAGCACAGCTCCACAACGCGATGTTCGTTGAAGCTGAAGAATGCTTCTCTCCTGAGAAACCGGAGATTTGTCTCACACCGGCCACACCAATCCGACTCTAGCTGACGCAGTGGTTTGGGCTCCCGCTTACCTTAGCGTGATGAGCGGCCCTCTGGCGGGGGAATCGCCTGGAATAGGTGAGGAGAAATGTGTGTGGTGGTGGCGTATTGAAGCACAAGGATTGCCTGGATATTTCTGCAGCGATTCTGTCAGGTTTCTATCAAGCTTCTGTTAAGCACCTGAGGTAACTGAGGGGATATTCTATTTGCCGGCTGTGTGTCTTCAGTGAGCAGACAACTGGTTGCGACATTGTTGTCATATAACGTGTCTCTCCTGGGCAATTTTCTATACTCTTAAAGCCTCCCTGAATGTATGCTGCGCTGCTGAAGTGAAGCTGCCTGTAACTGTGACGGATTTGAACTGCAGTTGACTGTTGCCAGTTAGCACAATGAATAGTTAGTGGTAACATTAATACTTTATAACACTTTTTTTCTGAAGTAACTTTCTTTATTGGCAGGCTTCCCTGAATGTCTGCTACATTGTTGAGGCAGAGCTGACTGGAATCAAACTACCTTTGATTTGGGTGCACTGCTGTTGCCTATTTAGAAAAGCACCTGGCTCTTCTTTTGTATTAAGTAACAGTAGTGCGCTGATTTACTAATTTGAAGCATACCACGTGGAGTTTTATGAGCCTGAATTCATTATCATTCCTGAAACTGGTTTGAGGTGAGTGATATATTCTCTCACCAGATGACTGAAACGCTTGAGGCTTCCTCATCTTTTGTCAGGAGGTAACGTACCAATATAAATACTATTGAGGTGAATTTGCCAGTCTGGACTTTTACCACTCTTCTGACGGATTTCAGACCTGTTATTTCCTTATACCAAACTGGCCAGTGCATCTAGAACTGAGTTACATGCACCTGTGTTTACTCCTGTTGCTGCTCTGATGTGATTTATGTGCGTCAGTATAAAATAACTGATACTGTTGTGACGCCTATATTCTAGTATGAAAAGCCTTACTTAAGAGGTTCACCGAGCTGTAAAGAATCTCGTTACCTGTCAAAGGCTTTTACACAACAACGACCTGGAATTCCTTCTGGAAAAGCAGCTGGTAAATCTTCAAAACAGCCCTCCTATTCTGAAATACTATGCCAGATCGCTCCGACTCAGAAACCAGCAACACTACCTCCACAAAGTCACCTAATCTTATGATTGCGTCTGCACCAGACTCTACTATGGAACGAATACTCCAGGAGATTACTGCTGTCGGACAACACTTGGAAGTAATGGAGACGTCTATCTCTGCTCTTACGACGGAGGCTCAATCCATACGTGCTGACATTGTGGGATTCCAGAATTGGCTTGATGGTCTCACTGAATGCGTAGCTACAGTTGAGAGTTGCCCGCATAATATACCAGACCGTGACTAAGAACTTCAGTTCTTAAGAAGCAAAGTGATAGATTTGGAAGTTAGAAATCATCGGGACAATGTGCGCTTCTTTGGAGTACTGGAGGGAATAGAAGGATCAGATGCTATATCCTTTCTTAAAACTGCTCTCCCGAAGATTACAGGTCTCACTTTTGACCCGCCGTTAGAAATGCAGAGAGCACACCGTATCAGTCCTCTTAAAGGAAGGAGGAATATACAACCACGTACACTTATTGTCTGTTTTCTACAGCACGAACAAGCTCAATAGTTAATCACAGCGGCACATGGTCCATATATTTTTGAGAGTCATGAGATTCAAGTATTTACAGACTTTTCAAGAGAAACAAATGACCGTCGTAAAGCTTTTCTCTCTTTTTGACCTCGCTTATGTCAGTTAGACACCAAATATGGTCTTTTTGAACCAGCATGGCTGTGAATTACTAAACACGGCATATCCAAAGATTTGTTCAATCCAGATGGCCTCCAACCCTTCCTGGACAGCATCTCTCCTCAACATATGGAATATACCGAATCCTTATCTGAGGCCCAATCTTCATTTTCTCCAGCATCCTTTAAAAAGATCCCAACATTCTGCGTAACCCAGGTCGTTCCCAAAGTGGCGGAAGAGATCCAGATAGAGATATACGCTCGATAATTCTATGGCGTTGCCACAAGATCACCCTGACTGTGACCGTCTTTTTAAGATTCGGCCTGTTCTTGATCACTTTGTAGATCGATTTTCTGGGCTCTATACTCCAGGGAAAGAAATATCTATTGATGAGTCTTTGGTCTTGTTCAAGGGCCGTTTGGTGTTTTAGGCAGTACATCCCTAGCAAGAGGGCACGCTATGGAATTAGGCTGTATATGTTGTCTGAGAGTAGGACAGGATATGTTTTTAATTTTCGTGTGTACACTGGTAGAGATTCTACTATTGACCCCCCAGGTTGTCCGTCCACTTTTGGAGTTTCAGAGAAAATTGTGTGGGATCTTGCTAGAAGACTGTTTAACAGAGGCCACCATTTGTACCTTGATAACTTCTACACTGCTGTGCAATTATTTAAGGAATTGTTTAAAGTGGACACTTTTGCATGTGGCACAATCCGCTCTAACCGTAAAGGTTATCCGAAAGAGCTTGTTTGCAAAAAACTTCAGAGGGGACAGTGCAGTCCCTTACGTAGTGATGAACTACTAGCTGTGAAATTTGTTGACAGGAGGGATGTGTACATGCTGACTACCATCCATGATGATAGTACTTCACCTGTGGCTGTTTGGGGTCAGGTTGCTGAAGTGCGCAAACCTGTGTGCATTCTAGACTACAATAAGCACATGGGTGCTGTTGACAGAGTAGATCAGAGGTTGGAAACTTACACTGCTATTCAGAAGGCTTATGTTTGGTATAAGAAGTTGGCCATCCATTTCTTTGAATTAGCAAGTTTCAATGCTTTTATTGTGTTCAAGGAGTGTTCTCCTGCGTCAAAGTTGACATTTCTTCAGTTTCAGCACTCTGTGATAGCTAGCCTTGTTGTTGTGGAACAGGCAAGTGTTCATAGATTTGGAGTGGTGGAGGATGTGGCTTGATTGAAAGATCGCCACTTTCCTGATTACATTCCTCCCACATTTTCAAAAGACTTTCTCACTAGGAGATGTAGAGTCTGTTGGCGAAGAGGTACGCAGAAGGAGACTCGTATATACTGCCCCGAGTGTCCTTCTAACCCTGGGCTGTGTGTGCCTGCTTGTTTTAGAGCGTACCACACGCAAAATAAATTTTGGGAGCATCCATAAGTGGTAAAGTGAACTGCCTGGTCTGTATTGTTTAAAAAAAAAATTGGCGGTGTGCATGGACTAGCGCTTGGCTGGCGGTGTGCGTGGACTGGTGCTTGGCTGGCAGTGTGCGTGGACTGGCGCTTGGCTGGAGGTGTGCGTGGACTGGCACTTGGCTGGAGGTGTGCGTGGACTGGCGCTTTGCTGGAGGTGTGTGTGGACTGGCGCTTGGCTGGCGGTGTGCGTGGAGTGGTGCTTGGCTGGCGGTGTGCATAGACTGGTGCTTGGCTGGCGGTGTGCGTGGACTGGTGCTTGGCTGGCAGTGTGCATGGACTGGCGCTCGGCTGGCGGTGTGAGTAGTGACTTGCTGCTGGTCACTACACACACTGCTAGCTGAGCGCCACTCCACGCAATCCATCAGTTTGTGTAGTTGCTGTGTCAGGAATGTGGGCGTGTGGAAGTGATGGGCCCTTGAATGGTGCTGTCTGCTGATGTGAGTGTTGTAATGTGATGGACCCGCGGCTGGCGGTGTGAATGTTTTGTATGTGTCACACGTATGAAAGGTGTATGAATGGCCTGTAACGAGGTTGGTGCCTTGTCGTGGCTTTACAGCTCACAAGCTGTGAGTCAATGGTTCAGTTTCTCGTCCTTTCAATTATTGACAGTGCATTTCATTTTTGTGAAATCTCTTGTTAATAAAATTTTATATACTGAACCATCACTCGCCGTCGTGCCAAATCCAACCAGTATGTGTGTGTGTTTGAGGAATAGATGGCTGTGCAGGATTTTTAGTCTCTCTGCCAAGGTGTACATTCCATCTAAGAATAACCTACCAACTGTAGATATTGTTGTTAGCCCATGGGAGTACATGGTGATGTCTCTCTTGTGAATTCCAACAAGTTATCTTATCCACAATGTCCTGCAAACTTAAAAATGTCTGTCTCATTTTCCTTGCAATATTGTGCAAAAACACATGATGTCGCCTCACTACGTTTTGGGCCCTTGCCTGTCGTGGGTACTTGGGTCTCCCACCCGAGTGAGGCACCATTTTTATCAGGATACCTGGGGGTACGCTGGGTGGTGGGAAATTTGTGTGATGCCACAACTTTCCCAGACCAAAATGTGTGAAAAAAGTGATTTTTTCAGCTAAAATTGAGGTTTGCAGGGGATTCTGGGTAAGGAAACGTTGGGGGATCCACGCAAGCCATACCCCCCTGGAAGCCCTCGGGTATCTAGTTTTCCGAAATGTGTGAGTTTGGTAAGTTTCCCTAGATGGCCGCCGAGCACGGGGCCAAAACCCAGGTGACCCCCCTTTGCAAAACCAGGTGGTTTTGAGATAGGCAATTTTGATGTCGCCTCACTACGTTTTGGGCCCTTGCCTGTCACGGGAACTTGGGCCTCCCACACAAGTGAGGTACCATTTTTATCGGGAGACCTGGGGGAATGCTGGGTGGTGGTAAATTTGTGTGAGCCCGGTGATGCCACAACTTTCCCACACAAAAAATGTATGAACAAGTGATTTTTTCAGCTAAAATTGAGGTTTGAAGGGGATTCTGGGTAAGGAAACGTTGGGGGATCCATGCAAGCCATACCTCCCTGGAAGCCCCTGGGTGTCTAGTTTTCAGAAATGTGTGGGTTTGGTAGGTTTCCTAAGGTGCCGGCAGAGTTAGGGTTCACAAATTACAGCTAGGCACTTTGCCAAGAAAGGGTCATTTTTCACTGTGAAATTGAGGTGTGACCACATTGCATTTTGCGTCGTTTCCTGTCGCAGGCACTAGGCCGACCCACACAAGTGAGGTACCATTTTTCTCGGAAGACTTTGGGGAACACAGGGTGGGTGGAAATTTGTGCATCCACGCAGATTCCAGAACTTTCCACCACAGAAATGTGGGGAAAATGTGTTTTTTTGGACAATTTTTTAGGTTTACAAGGGATTCTAGGTAACAGAACCTGGAGGGAGGCAGTCACGTCATCCCAACCTAAATTCCCCTGGGTGTCTAGTTTACAAAAATGTATAGGTTTGCTATGTTTTCCTAGGTGCCGGCAGAGCTAGGGTTCACAAACTACAGCTAGGCACTTTGCGAAAAAAAGGTCATTTTTCACTGCGAAATTGAGGTGTGTCCACGTTGCGTTTTGCGCCGTTTCCTGTCGCGGGCACTAGACCGACCCACACAAGTGAGGTACATTTTTCTCGTAAGACTTTGGGAAACGCGGGGTGGGTGGAAATTTGTAGATCCACGCAGATGCCAGAACTTTCCACGACAGAAATGTGGGGAAAGTGTGATTTTTTGGACAATTATTTAGGTTTGCAAGGGATTCTGGGTAACAGAACCTGGTGGGAGGCAGTCAAGTCACCCCATCCTGCATTCCCCTGGGTGTCTAGTCTTCAAAAATGTATAGGTTTACTAGGTTTCCCTAGGTGCCGGCAGTGCTAGGGTTAAAAAACTACAGCTAAGCACTTTGCCAAAAAAGGGTCATTTTTCACTGCGATATTGAGGTGTGTCCACGTTGCGTTTTGCGCCGTTTCCTGTCGCGGGCACTAGGCCAAACCACACAAGTGAGGTACCATTTTTCTTGTAAGACTTTGGGGAATGCGGGGTGGGTAGAAATTTGTAGATCCACGCAGATTCCAGAACTTTCCACAACAGAAATGTGGGGAACGTGTGTTTTTTTTGACAATTTGTTAGGTTTGCAAGGGATTCTGGGTAGCAGAACCTGGTGGGACGCAGTCAAGAAACCCCATCCTAAATTCCCCTGGGTGTCTAGTTTTCAAAAATGTATAGGTTTGCTAAGTTTCCCTAGGTGCCGGCAGAGCTAGTGTTCAAAAACTACAGCTAGACACTTTGCAAAAAAAGGGTAAATTTTCATTGTGAAAATGCGGTGTGTTCACGTTGGGTGGTACCATTTTTATCGGGAGACTTAGGGTAATTC
Source organism: Triturus cristatus (assembly GCF_964204655.1). NCBI lineage: Eukaryota > Metazoa > Chordata > Amphibia > Caudata > Salamandridae > Triturus > Triturus cristatus. The sequence goes on along the minus strand of NC_140594.1, from coordinate 534,734,206 downwards.
AGTTCTGTAAAGCAACTGTAATTTCCTATTGATTGTTGATGCATTTCTGCCTTCCAAATGAAAGACGTTATGTAAAAAAGAAGTCGTTTTGAAAAATGACCGATAATTCTCATGCTAGTATGAGTATTCCCAATTTCGAAAATGTGCAAATATATACTGTTTCTAAACTCTATAATTTGTTCCCATTTTAGAAATACATAGGTGTCTTTCATACCGATTTTTCCATATATACATTTTCCCAGAATAATTGCTATATACCCGGTACATAATAAAAAACCATTGCAAGTCGCTGCTCAGTTTTTGGCTCTGGGTTCGTCGGGTTCTTGGTGAACCTACAAGTCCTATATATCCCCACAACCAGTCAGGTCCAGCGGATGTAACAGTATATTGCTTTCAAACAGCTGTCATAAGTAGAAGAATTTACAGGTGAAAACGTTGACACAAAAGGCTGATTTTTTCAACTAATTTTCAATTTTTCCTATATTTAACTGTTACTTTCTATAAAGAAACCTTGATGGATCTACACAAATGACCCCTTGCTGAATTCAGAATTTTGTCTACTTTTCGAAAATGTATAGCTTTCCAGGATCCATTATTACGTTCACACCCATTTCCACCATTAGCTGGAAGGAGGTTGAAAGTACAAAAAAATAGCAAAAATAGGCTATGTCCTGACAAAAGTCTGTCATTCCCTAAAAGCTGGGAAAATGGTGATTTCAGCCCCACAAACCCTTTTTTGATAACATTTGCAGGGGAAACCCCAGACGCTTTCATTTGCAGCCCGTTTTTCCCATATTTCCCCCCAAAAACTAAATTTTTCTGTATTTTGGCTCATTTCTGTGACCCCTCCAGGGGATTCCACAAACCCTGAGTACCTTTAGAATCCCCATGATGTTGGAAGAAAAGAACGCAAATTTGGTGTGGGACCTTATGTGGTCAAAAAGTTACAGGGGCCTCAGCGCGCACTACCCCAATTAGCCAAAAAAAGGCTTGGCAAAGGAGGGGGGAAAGGCCTGGCAGCGAAGGGGTTTAAAGGGAGAATGCTGCTGAAACACCACCCATGTAATCCAATGACTCAGGTGAATGAATAAGTGGGAGACATTGGAGACTTCAAAGGTGAGAGGAATGGCAGAGGAACAGGACGCAATCTAAATAAAGTGTGTCAGTCAAACGCATCATCAAAGAAATGGAATTTAGTGGTATAAGTGATATAGAAAAATTATCAACAGACACCCAGGTGATCTAAGAGAGCAAGAGTTCCTTGTTGCAGGTATTCAGCACCTGAGTGGACTCATTATACGAACAGTGTGTAGGATAGTAGGATCTGCTTCACATGGGTACCCCCACTATTAGCTGGTGGTTCACTGTTTTTCGACCTTAGTCTGGCTGTGGCCCTGCTAATCAGGACCACAGCCTAGCTGCTTCCTCTCTAAAATGGTTTGCATGTACATTAGGTACATATCTAATTGGATTCTGAAGTGCCTTATAAGCCCCTACTATATGGTATACTATATAACAAGGGCATAGGTACCTCAGAGGCCTACCAGGGGCTGAAGCATGTATTATGCCACCCCTGGGAAGCACTCCAAAATGGCACCACAGGTCTGCTACTGCAGCCTGGGTAAGGGTGTGCTTGCACCCCTTACAGTGGTATAGGCTACCTATATCACTACCGTTGCACACACATATAAAACCTATCAGTCACTCCTATGGCAGGCCTTAACAATCCTGAAGGCAGAGTGCTTGGTTGTTATTTGAGAGGGTTCCCCTGCATGAGCAGAGCCCCTCTGCAGCGTTCGGAGCATCTCCTCTGATGGTGTTTGTGGTGCAGCCTGACCATATACTCTTAAGTGCATTATAACCTTGCGGTAAATGCTAACTTTGGGATGGCTGCACGGAAACATGCCGTGTTTGGTGTCAAACGCTTTGGAATACTACCCCCCCCCGCCAGTTCTGGCGGCGGGGGTAGCATTCCATCCTTCTAGAGGGAGAGACATGTTCACACTGGTCTTACCCGGTAGGACTTTCTTGAGCCCTGGCATCACAAAATGGATGACTCTGCCACAGACACGGGTCTGGCCTCCTGCTGCTGACCGAAACTCCATCAGGGGAGGCCTAGACAATAGGTTTTCTGTCGAAGGGAGGTGTAACCACCTTCCCAGACAGGCAGATGTGTATTGGGGCTGGGCGGGAGCACTCTCTGGTGCTTTGTAGTCCTGCACTGGTGTCCCTGTGCATAGTCCAGTTCAAACCGGTTGCAGGGGCTACCTGCCCCTGCTCTTGTGCGAAACTGGACAAAGGAAATGGGTGTAACCACCCCTCTTTCCAAACCCTCCCATAGGTGGGTCCCTAGAGTATGTCCAACCCCCAAACTTTGTATAAGTATGGGAACCCAGTCCTTGAGACTTTAGATTACCCCGGACGAAACTCTGCAATATATATCCTGGACCTTCAACTTTCTATTTCAACTAGAAGACAGAAGAAATCTCCCTTGGGGTCAAGGAGTGACTCCCCTGCTTGGCAGGCACCAAAGAAGCAACTGTCTGGTCTGCAATTCCGAAGCTCCCATTGGACCCCAAAGTCTCTGCATCATCAGAGGTAGATTTTCTGACTTCCCCAAGGCTATCCTGAGTCCACAGCAAAGCTGAGGCCCGTGGCTATCGTGGGTGACGAGGAACCGTGACCCCTGGGCACCGTGTACTATTGCTGGTATATCAACTTCTTGTAATTTCCTGAAGTTCTGCTTTGAGCTCCGAGTAGCCCCAGCCTTGAGCACCGACTGCACCGAAGATCTCTGGCCTCCACTCCACGAGTGACCCGTGGGCCAGGTTCCAGTGCGACCGCTTGAGGCTCCTTCGCGATCGCTAGCCATTGGCTAGTGGGTCCCCACGAAGGCAACTCCTCTTCTGCTTGGGCTTTCCTGGTTGCTCCAGACGTGCTCTGACTTACCGTTGCTGGGTGAGTCTCTCAGACCTTGCTGGTCTGCACCGACGTCCTTCTTCTCTTTCCAAGAGACTTGCCGTTGCCAAGGCTTGTTGGGTCCAATCTGGTCGCCGATACCGCAGCACTCGACAGACTTTGTGGAACAGCTCGAATCTAGCTCATGGACTTCATCGACGCCTCCTGGACCTCGTGGCTGAAGAGTAAATACACCTGTCAACTCACCTGAAGCACCCGACATCTGTGGGCATTGGTCCATCCTGCCCTCGGTCACTGGCTAGTGACCCAGACTCTGTCTACTCTGCTTTCAGGTTCCTTCTATCCTAGATCCAGGCTTGGATCTCTTCGGACACTTCTCCTCTTCACGGCAGCAGCAGTTCTTTGCAGGCTTCCATTGCAATCGACGACGCGGCGCGACACCAAAAGACACCTATGCACCCGGCTTCCCTGGGTGAGGTAACTCGAGTACTCCGGTGCTCCCGTGGGTGCTAGCCCTAGAAGATCTTAAGTCCAAAAGGGTTTGGTCCTAACTCGATTCTAAGTGTCCCTATTCTTTAAATTTCCAACTGCGACATTGCCCATAGAAGCTACCGGGAACCAGCGGTTGTGTTTACACACTGCATACAGTCCCCGTGGGTCCCCTGTGTCACTACCTTGGGTGGTTCCTTGGGGTCCCAGCGATTCTACAGGCTCTAGGCCTTATGTCTAGTTTAGTCATGGTTCTTATACCACTTTATTGGTATATGGTTTGGTATGCCCCTATGGCCCAAACGTGTATTTGTGCTATTACTGTTGATTGCTAACTTGTAACTTAAGCACTTCGAACTCCAGTCTCATAAAGAGACTAGAAGGGTGTGTTTTAACCTAAATACATATATTGTAAATATATACCTGGTGTGGTTGTCCTTTAATTTGATCATTCAAAAGATTATAGACTGGTAAAACAGGCTGCTTTACATTCCTTCAAGACTTAGCCTGAAGGCTGCTCTCCATAGCTACCACTAGGATAGCTTTCAATTAAGGTTGTATTTAACCAATTCACAATAAGGGGTTGTTTGGACTGATACAAGGTGCCCACTAGAACTAGTGGACAGCATATATCAGGCCACCTTCTCACATTAACAGTGTTCCTAATCCAACAGCCTATAATACGAATGAATCGAGAACAGAACCACTTGAAAATCCGTGACATTCCACATTATCACAGCACATAATTCAAATCCTTGAAACAAACTCATAATTAAGCTTGACTCATAATTAAGCTTGACTCATTTGATATTTAATTGATCCAATTAAATAACAATTGATTCTTTGAACTATGAACTGTGTCTGAACTGATTTATTGAATAGACTGTAAAAACTCTTATATGAACTCAACAGTTATTGCTTGAGAAAAATTAAACAAATAAAGAGGATTGAGAAGAATTTCCTAGGGCCAAGGTTGCAATGGAAGAATTGGGTTGACATTCTCAGAAGACGATTTTTCTTTAGATACCTTACACATACAAACACTGCTAATGCATATGAATGAAATTTGACATGCTTAATGAGTCCATTGGAAAAGAAATTTGTGCAAACTTTAGAGTAAAAGAAAGGTATACAATCTTTAGATTAAAGAAAAGTTCCCATGTTTTTCATAAGGTAACTGACATATTACTTTTTTACCTAGAAAGTGTCTTGCCGGTCAGAGATTCTACAAACTAAGGGACATATTTATGACTTTGTTGTGCAGCACAACAAGTTTCCTTTCTGCGTTGCATTACAAGGAACATGTATGAATGTGTGGTACTTATCCCAATAAGGCGCATTCCTGTCCTTTCCCCAGTGATGGCGCAGAATGGGCTGCCTAGCGCAAATACAGGCACCCTTGCAACATGGTGCAAGGCTGTCTACATTGCATACAGGATTGTTTTTGTGCAGGAAGGAGTACCTTCCTGCACAAAAACAATCCTGATAGGCATATTCCTCTTGCTATGTGTGCTACATTCTGAAGCACACATAAAAAGAGGAAATAACAAAGAGAAATAAAGAGATTTCTCCTCGCTACGCCTCCCCGGAGAAGGCGTATATTTTTGGCACATTCCCAGGTCTCCCAGATGTGGTAAATCTGGGATTGCGTTAAAAACCATGAAGGTTGCATGGGCACACCCAAGCAATACCCATGGAATTTCCCAGTGAAGATTAACAGAACGCAGCAATTTGCACTGTGTTGCGTTACTCCTGATTTATGGAGCCACTCGGGCACACACAAAGTTGCCTGTTGTGGCTTCATAAATCACTTTGTGAGTTGTGAAGCTGTTGAAAATGGCCAGTGCTAAAGCGCACGTGTCTTCTCACCTGAACGTGGTTTGATTGATGTATCCATAATTGGCACATTTAATTTACTCATAAGTCACTAGTAAAATGCACTACATATGCCCAGGGCTTATAAATTAAATGCTACTAGTGGCTCTGCAGCACTGATTGTGCCACCCACTTATGTAGCCCTTTAAACATGTCTGTGTCAGCTACTGAGGATGTGACCTTTCATAATATTCCGCTTTCACATGCAGTTACATGTAGCATATTGCTTAGTTTATTTTATATGCAGAATGGTTTTGAATATTATTTTTCCTATTATGACTTTATCCTTTGTGAAGTCCCTCTCCACAAAGGAATGAATCCTCACCCACAGCTAAGGAGATGGGAACAGCTTGATTTTTCTTTAGTTCCCCTACAAATATAAGCACTGTTAAGGCATATGAACGAAATTTTACATCGTCAACGAGTCCATTGGAAAAGAAATATGTACAAGCTTTAGGGGAAAAAATATTTATACCAGCTTTAAAGGAAAAAAGGGTTCATATGTTTCATAAGGCAACAAAACAAGATGTTTTGAAGAATGTGTGTAAAAGGAGGAAGAGGAGTATAAAGAGAAAATGGTATATCCTATATTCAAATTAGACAGATGGTAGAAAGGACAATTATGTTTTTACATCTCAAATGACATCATTTATGACATCACTGATAACATCACTGAAGACCTCATCCAATGAGTGTGCTAGTTTTTTTTACATAGTGGCGGTTAACTACCATATTACTTTTCTGCCTAATTTTATACTGCCTGTGTTCAGCTAATTGGTGTAAATGCTTACAAAACATATGTGCTCCTAATGCACCATAGGTGTGTAGAGGTATTAAACATGTTATAAATCTTTGTATTAAAGAGTAACTCTGTGTACAGATGACAGTTGATGACTTGTGTTCATTGTGTTCCACACATGTTTTTTGATACTGCAGAAAAAGTGTCCTGCCGGTCAGAGATTCTACTTACTACATAATAAGTGCCATATTTATGGGGAGCAAGATGACGCCCGAGTGGAGCAAGATGGCGCCCAAGTAGTTCTCCACACCCCCATCATTCGCACCATGTGCTGATTTCTCGGCCATTGGCTCTGCACACTGGATTTCGGCTGCTGCTCAGCAAACTTCTGCTCCTCGTGTTAGAAAGACGCCGTCTCTGCCCTCACAGTTCCGGAATCACCTTGAGGATTTACCGCATGCTCTCACTGGATTGCCTCTAGTCTGCCGCCGCACTTCCCCTTTTTCACCCTCAGCAGACTCCATCAAGGGGGAAAGGCTTGGCGCAAGGGCTTAACATGGCAGCCCGCGGCATGAGGGGGTCCAAGGCAAAAATTGCTCCTGCAGACTCTGGAGCAACAGGCACAGCTGTATCAGTTCCAGGCCCGGATCTCAGTGCAAGAGGTAAACGGGATGTGGGTGGGGACAGCAAGAAAGTGATATTAAAGACTGCAGGGGGAGTCACGGCAAAAGAGAGCACGGGCTCTCAACCCTCTATAGCGAATCTGCTCTCCACCTCTAGCTCCCTGGGCCCTAAGGGAAGGAGAATGACTAACACTTATGGAGCGGGGTAGTTACTGAGCCCCCAGAAACCACCAAAGACAATTCTTAGCTAGCTGGCTTAGAGCATCAGTCCAACCTGGGCCCCCCACTCTGATATGGAGGACCGTCAAAGTCTGCCCCAAACCATGGAACGAGATAGGCAGGGAGCTCCTCCTGGTGATATTGCAACTTTTCTGGCCCCTGGTAACCGGGAGGTAGCCCTCAACTCTATGATTCCTGCAAATGTCGCTGCAACTGACTCTAACACTCAGGATGGGATACCCCTGGATCTGATTGAGCAGGAAGAACATACACCTAATGTCACCATCACTGAAAAGGGCACGGCCGCTGGCGGACTGCCTTCTCATCTGATTCTGTCCCCCGAGCCGGCAGGGGAGCACTTCTTCTCGATCGCCAACGGCTCAGACTCCTCTGTTGGGGGGAGCTCCCCCTCCTCTAGCATTGAGGACCAGTCAGACTCTAACTGCGGCCGCTTCAATAATGAAGCAGGTACCTTGCAGCACCAGAAGACTACATCTAACAAGTGGAAAGGGAAACGCCATGAAAGCCATTGCCAGATGAAATGGGATTACTCTGGCTCACAGTTTACCTTTCCCTACAGCGAAGAATCTTGCAGGGCTTCTGGATCGGAAATAACCAGGGCAACAAGTGAGTCAGCTAAAGAACCCTCCTTGGCGGCCATTCTACTATCCATTAAGCAATTTTAAGAGGAAGTACGGATAGATAACAGGCAATAAAAAGGGGCGGACAGAAAACTTCAAGGTAATCTAGAAAGCTGAATAAGACTTGCTCAGACATTGTGGAATGTGTCACGATGATTGAAAGCTGCACCGAATGCCTGGAAACTGAAGTTACATCCCTAAAAGAGCAGAGTCCACCCAAGGCGCCTGCATGACAGATGTCATGTGGAAATTGGAGGATCAGGAAAACAGTCAGCGTCAAAACAATCTCTGCCTGCTGGGGATCCCAGAAGGAGTAGAAGGAAAGGATCAACATCGATACATCGTGAAGCTTCTGAAAGGGGCCTTCCCCGAACATTATGACTGGAACTGTGATCAGGAGTTGTAGAGGCCTAACTTCTTCCCCTTTACATTAAAAGAGCAGCATTCTAACGGCGGAGAGAAACTCAGAGCCTTTTTGGTGGTTTTACTCAGACAATTGGTCTATGAACATGCTCAGACGAACTCACCGAAAATGTTTGAGGGGGTGTCTTTTTTCGCCAAGCCTGATTTTTGTCATGCAAAGGTTGAATACAGATGGTGTCTTCGCCAGCTGTTTACCCCTTTTCAGCAGTTGGGAGCATAAGTTTTTCTTATGAATCCTTCTAAGCTTAAAATCAATTTGAATGGCTCTTCCCGACGTTTTACATCTGAAATCAAGGCCCACATATATCTTAATGAAATCAAGACTAAGAAGGGGCACAGTTAAAGAATACCTTAAAGAAATCTGGGCCAGTACTGGGCTCCTCTAAATCTTTTCCTTTTACAGGAAGATAATAAATGGTGTTCCTCTAAAGGGCGGAGAGGGGGAAGGAGAGGGGGCCATGGCTTTAGCTGGTACCACTGCAGGACGGATTTTTTGTTTTTATCTTCTGTTTCCTTGGCCTATGGTGTATTAATTTCTACTAGATCACACGGTGGGGCCGGGTGGCGTGGACCTATTTCTGGCATTCATAATTCAGGCTATTCCTGATTGTTCTTTTTACAGAGGGGAAGAGGGGAGGGGGTGCTGCAGGGTCATGGGGGTTGCGGGGGTGCGGTAGGGCCGGTGTGCTACTGTCTTGTGGGCTTAAAAGGTGCAGGAATATGTTTCTGTTGTTTCTCAGACCTATGGTCTCTTGTTTCTTTTCAGTTTCTGTCTTTTGCATTCTTTCACCTTCATTTCTTTGTTTATGCTTTTCTACTGATATTCATATTGTTACAGTGGAAGGGAATTGATGTCGAATCAGTATGTCAAATTTAATGCATTTCACGATTCCTTCTCTTAATGTTTGCAGGCTAAATGAGGGCCAGAAGAGGCAGAAGGTCTTGCAGGGCTTACGTTTGTTGGGGTCAGATCTAGTCTGCCTTCAAGAAACACACATTGAAGGCTCACAGACTAGTCTCCTAAATACAATGGGAAGTACCCTGATCGGAGTGATATTGTAGGGTGCGCGTGGTACAAGGGTAGCTATTTTGACCCGGTGCAGCAGCCTGTTTCAAACAATTCGAACTAAAGTTGATCTCCATGGGAGATGGGTGCTAGCAGAATGTAGGCCATCGTCTAAATCCTCTTTCACATCTCATTCCTCGATTTATGTCAGATCATAACCCCCTAATTTTAAGGATTAAAGGAACATCTTTTAGCAAAGAGGTTTTGACCTGAAGCTTTGAGAGGTCGCTGTTGTTTAACGAGGAATATCAAGTTCGCATGAATGGCTGGATCCAGGAATTGGTTGAAAGGAACATCGGTTCTGCTCCAATCGGGGTGGTCTTGGATGCCCTAAAGGTCCTGGAGCTCCAAAAAAAATTAGCAAGGGCTGAGGAAAAACTAATTGGGGCTGTCTAAAAGTGGGAGGAAATTGAACCGGTACAACTAGAGGTTGCAGCGGCAAGAGCAGAAATCGGCACAATGTGGGCTGAAAAAGCCGTCGCCAAGGGGTCCTCTGCCCGGGAAAAGGTTTACGAAATTAGCTAACAAATTGGCCACCAGCTCGCCCTGAACTAGGCAACATCTCACAAATTACGGCATATACTCCATCCGGGTCCCGTCTGCCGGGATAACCGCTGAGCCGGAAAAAAAATGACCAGCCATCCGCCAGTTCTACCAAGATCTGTATACCGAGGAAGGTGCCAGTTCTATAGCTGCTAGACAAAAAGCCATAGATAATTTCCTAGATCCGATTCTGATATCTAGTCCTAGCTCAGAGGATCGTGAATATCTAGAAGGCTCCCTTTCTTGGGAGGAGATTGACATGGCATCATCTAGCTTTCCAGACAGAAAGGCAGCAGGCACAGATCTTATCCCGGTGGAATTTTTTTCCAATCAGATTAAAGATATTTTCAAATCCCTTCTGGTACAAATCTTTAATGGCACGACTCCTCCTTTTTCCTGGTCATCAGCTAACTTTATCATTTTTCCTAAAAAGATAAACCTCCCCTGGAAATGGCTCCTATCGCCCAATAACGCTATTTTTTTTATCACAGAAGGCAGGCCTGCGGGGTTTGCTAAATGTGAACTTATAGAAAGACTGACAGATCCAAATACCCCTCGAATCGGGACCATCTATGGCATACTTAACAGCTTAATGCTATATGATCTGGCTAAGATCTCCGGGAAATGGCAATTGAAACTAGACATCACCGGCAATGTTTGCCAGTCAGCTCTCCGGTCCGGTCAAAGCGATCTACTATCGGCCAACTTGCAAGCCCAGTTTTACAAAACGTGCTTCTTTCTATAATATACCCCGAGTAAAATTGCGAAATGGGGAACCGGCAAAGGCACTAAATGCCCCTGGTGTTCTGAATGGAGCGCAGACTCTACACATGTGTTTGCCACGTGTGAGAAGCTTGGCCATCTGTTGGAACAGATCCAAGGCTTCCTCAAGGCAGTTTTATCTCAAGATGTTCTGCTAAGTCCTTCCACCATTTTATTGGGAGTACAAGAAACCATAGATAGAAAAAGCGGAGGGGCCCTTATTTTTATCGTTATGGCAATACTTAAGCTATGTATCGCTTTGGCTTGGTTGGAACCCAACCACCCTTCATTTCAGCAGTGGATGGCTCCTCTATTTTCAACGCATAATCTTGAAAAAGCTATTTACATCAAGAAGGGCATCCGCTCTAAAGGAAGGGTTTGGTAATCCGGGAACCATTGTCTAGTTGGCTTTGCCAGATAAACTTACAATAAACAAGGAGGGGGGGCACTGCTATTCATCTTCGTGCTTTGGATGGCAAATCCAAGAGGAATTTATAAATGTATAATTGAATTTATTTATCTGTTTATCATGGACAGACTATCCGCTCAAGACCTGTAGTATGTCTTGTTTTACTAAGCTGCCTCCCGCACTTTTTGCACTTTCATTGCACTTTGCACTTTTGCATGGGTCACTTTATATCTCTGAATGTATCTATGTAGCCGATTATTCACACCTTGCACTTTAAGGCCTTCCAGGGCTTGATAAAATGCATTAGGAAATTACTGCTTTAAATGAATTGATGGTTTTAACATGATGGATCATTTTATGCAAAATGGATTGTTTTCTGATCGCCGACTTTCATTGTTGGATTGTAGGACCGGGCAGGATAGGGGGGAGGGGGGAGGGGTGGGGAGCTTGAACCTCAATGTTCTGTTTATTTTTCACATGTTTGGATTTTCAAAATGACAATAAAAATTACAAAACAAAAGGGGCATATTTATGACTTTGTGGCGCAGCACAGTAAGTCACCTTGCTGGGCTGCATTACAGGGAAATGACATGAATGTGTGGTACTTATCCCAATACAGTGCATTCCTGTCCTTTCCCCAGCACTGGTGCACAATGGGCTGCCTATCGCCAACTCAGGCACCCTTGCACCATAGTGCAAGGGTGCTTCAGTTGCAAGCAGGATTGTTTTTGAGCAGGAAGGGGCTCTTATCTGCACAAAGCAATCCTAAGAGGCATATTCCTCTTTCTATGTGTGCTGCAGAATAGCAAGAGTAAGTAATGAGGAGAAATAGGATATTTCTCCTAGTTACGCCTATCCTGAGAAGGTGTATCTTTTGGTGCATTCCCAGGTCTATCGGTTCTAGTAAACTAGGAATGCGTCAAGAACCATGGGAGTTACGTGGGAACACCCATGCATCACCCATGGAATGCCATCCCAGGGCACAGTAAAGAAATGCAGCGATTTGTACTGTGTTGCGTTACTCCAGATTTATGGAGCCACTCAGGGCCACGCAAAGTTGGCCTTTGTGAGTTTATGAATAACTTTTTTGCGTTGCGTTGTGTTGCGTAGCTGTTGGAAATTGACCCTTTCTAAAAGGTCACCCCAAATGTTTTGCCTTAATCCTCCTCTTTTTCTGACAATTTTTTTGTTGCCTTTAGGACTCTATCCAGTATTAAAGAGCATGTGCTCTCTCCACTAAACATGGTTTGATTGATTTATCCACAACAGGCACATTTAATTTACTAATACGTCCCTGGTGAAGTGCACTACATGTACCCTGGGTCTATAAATTAAATGCTACTAGAGGTATTGCAGCACTGATTGTGCCATCCTGCAGAGTCTGTGTGTGCAGTTTTAAACTGCCATGTCGGCCGAGCAAGTTAACCATCTTGCCGGTACCAAACCTTCCTTATTAATTCATGTAAGTTATCTGTAAGGTAGGCGCTGGACAGCACAAGGGAAGGGTGCAGTGTATTAAAAAAGTAGGACATGCACAAGGTTTACATGTCCTGGTTGAGAAAAACTCTCAAAATTGTTTTTCACTACTGCAAGGCCTAGCTCAGCATAGAATAACATTGGGATTACATTATTAGATTTTATAAGTCTAATTTCCTATCAGGAAGAGATTGGACCCTAGATTTGGTGTCTCTGGAATCACAGTTTAAAATCATTGTGAAGTTGGATTTTAAATTGTAATTCTGAAAATGCCACTTGGCATGGCATGGATTACAGACAAAACGCAGGAATATTTATATTCTAAATTTCCCCGCAGGCCCATTATCTACATGTTGCCTAAAATACACAAGAATATTTCTGATCCTCCTTTCAGACCTATTGTGTTTGCTTACAACTCGATACATGAACCACTGGGACAATATCTCGACACGTTCCTACAACCATTTGTACAGTCAGGAGCCACCTACGTACAGGATACCACCCACTTTTTGAAATTGCTCAGGGATCTTGTATTGCCATCTTCCAAGGAAATTTGGCTGGGCACCATTGATGTAGTGTCACTCTACACTTCAATACCTCATTCCGAAGGCATCGAAGCCATAGAGTGGGCACTAGTACAGCAAGACAACATACAGGCTAATAAGATTTTTCTTTTGGAAATTCTGCAGTTCAGTCTGTTCAATAGTTAATTTAAGTGGAAAGAAAGATTTTTTCTACAAACCAATGGCACTTCCATGGGTTTTGCAGGGGCTCCCAGCTACGCCAACACCTTCATGATGAAATTCGAACAAGAAAACATACTCAATGATCCATCCTAGTCGGATCATCTGATCATGTATCGCCGATACATTGACGACATATTCATCATATGGCAGGGCACAAAAAGCCAATTGGGGACTAATCTCAAAGGGTTGAAAGACATAAATCCTAGGATTCAATTCACACATACCCTAGACACACAGATGATTTCTTACTTAGATGTCAATGTTGAACTTCATGGTACCAACATAACCACCACGGTCTTTAAAAAAACCACAGATCGTAATAACACTCTACTGTTCAGCAGTTTCCATCCAGACACTTTAAAGAAACATCTTCCCTATTCTCAATTTTTGAGAATTAAGCGCATTTCATCTAATCATGATCAGTATACATCAGCACTGACGCAATCCAAGAAAAGCTTTTTAGATTGCGGTTATCCAAACACTGTAGTGGAGGCATCCGCCAAAAGAGCAGATGAGATTCCCAGAGAGCTATTACTTGAGAAAAAAGAAAAACCTCAACACCAAAGGGAAGTGTTTGTATCCACCTTTTCCACCCAATCACCTACCATTAAGAAAATCATTTTACGTAGATGGGATTTGTTACAATCTGAACCTGATTTTCAAAATCTTTTTCAGGATCCTCCAATTTTCGCATACAAAAGATCCAACAATTTGCGAGAACTTTTAACAAGAAAACCTTCTGTTAACTCTGAACCACACAAAGGCATGCAAAAATGCCACAATTGTTCTCATTGCAATAATGTTCTTATCGGGAACTCCATACCACATCCGTGGTCAGGTAGATCAATCCAGTTAAGATTCACCACCAATTGTAACACCCAGAATGTTATTTATGTGATTCGTTGTCCATGTGCTTTACATTATGTAGGAAAAACAGAAAGGACATTGAGGACACGCATTACGGAAAACAAAAGCAGGATTAGAACAAAATCACTCAGTTCACCACTAGCTAGTCATTGGGTATCAGCACACCATTCCATTGCACAACTCAGATTCTCTGTATTAGAGACCATCACCACCCACTCTGACAGAGACATGTCCAGATATATCACACAAAGGGAAACCTTTTGGATCAGGTATCTGGATACCATGGTCCCAAAAGGTCTCAATGACAAATTAGAACTGTCATGTTTCCTTTAGCATTAGCCTTGTATATTGACCTTGAATTTAGTATATTTCGACTTTAGCACATTCCAGTGGTATAACCAAATACTACCAACTATCAGGTCTTATAATACCTTGTTTACCTGGTATTTAGCATCATTATATGCCACAAAGTTGCATGTATGCACTTCGCCATTATCATTATCACAACAGTATATTGTTTAACACATCATGTCCAATAGTTTTATTAATCAGTTATTTGTTAAAATTCACTGCATTATTGTTTTGGGTTATTGTTCATAGATAGTCATTGTATATAGAATGTGACCTGTTGTTTTTTACATCAGAAGAGTTTTGTATATGTTGATGTGACTCATATTATGTAAGAAACTCAAAATTGCGATACTGGCATTACTCTCCAGTTTACTTAGCAGACATGTTGAGTTGATTATTATTTTTTCATTATGAGCAATTCATTGTGATTGATAGATTACTGTCTGTATTTTCGTATTACTTGGATAAAAGGTTGTGCATATATTTTTTCATGATTACATTACACGCTGTTTTAAAGTATTTTAATGTGAATCATCATGCACATAATCCAATTGTTTGAGATGCAGGCTCACATTTTTTCTTCTTTCTTTTATTTTTTCAAACACTTCGGGTTTCGTTGTTTCACTTTACTAACAACTTCACAGTATTCACTTACAGTAATCGATCTAACTAGATAAAAATGGCCGCCCGATCACCCAGCCATCTTTTTGAATACAAACAAGTCCCATTTCTATGTTCATTACGTTTGACGCTCACCGTCAAACTTTCGCTGTTCACGAGACATATGCGCCATTACAGCACCAGATTTTGAACATTGTCTATCTCTGTTACGTGCTTACCGAAGAAAACGTGATTGGACTTCATCACTTTTACACAAGTAAGTTTATGGTAGTTTTATAGTCATCCCATTTACTCCATCCATTCAGTTACAGAATTTTACAGGGGGTTCTTTTCTTTCTTTTTTTCAATCAGATTGTCCCTTCCATTATTTGGAGTCACCTTTCCCACACAGGATTTTGAGTCTTTTCACGTACAGGTGAGAAAGACACTCTTGGTTCACAGAAGTCTGTTTGAATATTTATACATCTTTAACTACTAGAAAAACTAAGTGTGTTCTCATTAATTTCCTTAGGGCAGGTTATGAATCGACATTGCGTATTATGCGCATGATTCTGGCTTAAACTAAGCATCACCGTCAGTTTCATCATGTAAGAGGCAGTCAACTGATTAAAGCATTTGTGCGCATTATTACTTGTCACAAGCACATCTATGTATGGACACTTCGTCATGTCTGACATTCCAAGGTAATGCAGGTACTTCACAAATAGAAGTGATTCTCAGATTTACTAAACCATATCACAATTCGATTCATTATTATTCAACAAACTGGTGGCGTAGGCTTCTATCTTTTTCTTCTCTTCTGTTTCCGAGTTTTTCACTACACAGTTTTCATCAAATATCAGATTGGCAACACTAATTCACTCGGATATTAAGGTGGTCCTGGTTATACCTCTGAGGCGTTTTTTCGGGTCTCATATTCAAAACGCTTTGTTTCTTATTTTTTTCAAACTTACTTGTTCTTCTCCCGGCCACTGAAAGGCCACATTAACATAAATTCACCAATGAATATGAACACAAGTGCATACTTATTTTGTATATATATATTTATTTTAGATTCCCCTGAAGAAGGGTGCTTTGAACACCCGAAATGCATTGGGAGTATACATTTTTGTCCTGAATGTCAAGCACTCGAATCATCAAACTGAAGTCTTTTCAACAATTCATGAACTTTTCTTTTGAATAAAGAAGCATTGGACAACTTTGAATTTCAATGTTTTTCACCTTTGAACTCTTCAAGTATATTACTTTATGATTGGTTTCATTAATCCATTTGTTGAAATTGTTCTCATCGTCTATATTATTGATAGATAAAATTTGTGAATACTCTAGATGAAGTACCCCAGGTAGTGCTCACTTTGTCCAGAACTATTAGGTCCTGGTTCTTTTGTTTCTTTTGAATTGGTGGTAGGGTGGAACCACCTCAAAGAGAGCACACCAATTTTGATTATTTGAATGAATATGAGGATACATTGTCATATTTGAATATTTTGAGTGCACTACGGCTGTTATTGTATATGCTTTATTCACTTTATCTACCCACAACAGCACCAGGCGCACCACTAAAATGTCTTTTGAAGAAATTCTTCACCTCACAGACAATAAAGCTGAAACCAAAGTTTACAGCGAATCTGAAGCAAATGAGATATATGGCCTTATGCGGGAGGCTCGTACATTCGACCTAACTCAGGGTCCTGCCACACAACAGTTAAGACAGTTAGAATATTTGATGCGACGCGAGATCAATCAACGTTTGCACGCAACTACCTTGGTTCAATATCAGAAGGATAGCAGAATCCTTAGAGGACTAAGGTTACCGATTAAACCGATGATGTTCAAAATGAACAAAAAATGTATGGACAAATGGTACTCTATTTTAAACAAGTGTTCTCTGGATCTCATTCTTTTAATTGTAGAGGAACTATCGAGTGTTCTAGTGGGTTTAGAACAGGAGATAAACGAACTACAGAATTCCTTAAAATCACGCATGGAGGGTGACCTATGGGCAACATCTTTAGAAGAAATTAACAAAAAGTTAGACACTTATGCCAAAGAAATCCATGAGCGCAAGGTGCGCAAATTTAGATGTGACACAATAGATTATAAGCTAGACGAGGTATATTCATGGGCGGAGGTATATGCACAAAGATGTGCATATCAGAAACCTGGCATTACCTCTTCTGAAGAGAGTTTAGTTTGCATGAGTGAGACTCGTATATCACGTCCACCGGTATCCACCGTGGCAGACACTATGCCTTCAGAAGCCCCTTCGACATCTACTTCCAAGGTCTCTTTTTTAGAGACGAGTCCAGCAGCGAACAATGCACCGACAGGCGCGGAACCTGCACACACAGACAAAACAAAACCAGCAGGGGTCGCAGAAAACACCAAACACACAAGCACAGGACGCAGACAGAAGAGGAATTAGTGATTAACATTTCCACCACATCACTAACCACACCACAAATGGCAATCCTTAGTAAAGGCACATCATTCGTACCTACATTTCACACTAAAGCTTTGGACACAGAAATAGATTTATACAAATTCCTAAGAAAATTGAGACTCAGATACTTTTTCTCCAATGTGGAACCATCACAAACAGAACAACCTGAATACAAAGAATTTAAACCTAAAAGTAAATTTATAGCTCCTATTTCTCACAAGGTCATAGATTCCTTTGAAACATAGGTTAAAAAAGATTTAGCTGAGGTATCTGCCGTATCTCACAAACTAAGCAATCACACCGCAATGGACAGGAAAGCATTAAGATCACTGAGAATGAATGAGTCTATAGTTTTCCTCCCGGCAGACAAGGGAGGAGCATTGGTCATCATGGACCGCAGCTATTATGAATCTAAAATCGAGATCATACTTTCAGACCAAACTACATACTTACCTGTAAGCAAGGATCCCACACCAGAGCTTCAAAAATCATTATGGAGATTACTAACACATGCCTCAGACATGGCATGCACTACAGACAAAACGCTGGAATATTCATATTCTAAATTTCCCCGTAGGCCCATTATCTACATGTGGCCTAAAATACACAAGAATATTTCTGATCCTCCTTTAAGACCTATTGTGTCTGCTTACAACTCGATACATGAACCACTGGGACAATATCTCGACACGTTCCTACAACCATTTGTACAGTCAGGAGCCACCTACGTACAGGATACCACCCACTTTTTGAAATTGCTCAGGGATCTTGTATTGCCACCTTCCAAGGAAATTTGGCTGGGCACCATTGATGTAGTGTCACTCTACACTTCGATACCTCATTCCGAAGGCATCGAAGCCATAGAGTGGGCACTACTACAGCAAGACAACATACAGGCTAATAAGATTTTTCTTTTGGAAATTCTGCAGTTCAGTCTGTTCAATAGTTACTTTAAGTGGAAAGAAAGTTTTTTCTACAAACCAATGGCACTTCCATGGGTTTTGCATGGGCTCCCAGCTACGCCAACACCTTCATGATGAAATTCGAACAAGAAAACATGCTCAATGATCCATCCTGGTCGGATCATCTGATCATGTATCGCCGATACATTGACGACATATTCATCATATGGCAGGGCACAAAAAGCCAATTGGAGATTAATCTCAAAGTGTTGAACGACATAAATCCTAGGATTCAATTCACACATACCCTAGACACCCAGATGATTTCTTACTTAGATGTCAATGTTGAACTTCAAGGTACCAACATAACCACCACGGTCTTTAAAAAAAACACAGATCGTAATAACACTCTACTGTTCAGCAGTTTCCATCCAGAAACTTTAAAGAAATATCTTCCCTATTCTCAATTTTTGAGAATTAAGCGCATTTCATCTAATCATGATCAGTATACATCAGCACAGACGCAATCCAAGAAAAGCTTTTTAGATTGCGGTTATCCCAACACTGTAGTGGAGGCATCCGCCAAAAGAGCAGATGAGATTCCCAGAGAGCTATTACTTGAGAAAAAAGAGAAACCTCAACACCAAAGGGAATGTTTGTATCCACCTTTTCCACCCAATCACCTACCATTAGGAAAATCATTTTACGTAGATGGGATTTGTTACAATCTGATCCTGATTTTCAAAATCTTTTTCAGGATCCTCCAATTTTCGCATACAAAAGATCCAACAATTTGCGAGAACCTTTAACAAGAAAACCTTCTGGTAACTCTGAACCACACAAAGGCATGCAAAAATGCCACAATTGTTCTCATTGCAATAATGTTCTTATCGGGAACTCCATACCACATCCGTGGTCAGGTAGATCAATCCAGTTAAGATTCACCGGCAATTGTAACACCCAGAATCTTATTTACGTGATTCGTTGTCCATGTGCTTTACATTATGTAGGAAAAACAGAAAGGACATTGAGGACACGCATTACGGAACACAAAAGCAGGATTAGAACAAAATCACTCAGTTCACCACTAGCTAGTCATTGGATATCAGCACACCATTCCATTGCACAGCTCAGAACTGTCATGTTTCCATTAGCGTTAGCCTTGTATATTGACCTTGAGTTTAGTATATTTCGACTTTAGCACATTCCACTGGTATAACCAAATACTACCCACTATCAGGTCTTATGATACCTAGTTTACCTGTTATTTAGCATCATTATATCCCACAAAGTTGCATGTTTGCACTTCGCCATTATCATTATCACAACAGTATGTTGTTTAACATATCCTGTCCAATAGGTTTCTTAATTTGTTATTTGTTCAAATTCACTGCATTATTGTTTTGGGTTATTGTTCATAGATAGTCATTGTATATACAATGTGACCTGTTGTTTTTTACATCAGAAGAGTTTTGTATATGTTGATGTGACTCATATTATGTAAGAAACTCAACATTGCGATACTAGCATTCCGTCTCTCCAGCTTCCTTAGCAGACATGTTGAGTTGATTATTATTTTTTCCTTATGAGCAATTCATTGTGATTGATAGATTACTGTCTGTATTTTCGTATTACTTGGATAAATGGTTGTGCATATATTTTTTCATGATTACATAACACGCTGTTTTAAAGTATTTTAATGTAAATCATCATGCACATAATCCAATTGTTTGAGATGCAGGCTCACATTTTTTCTTCTTTCTTTTATTTTTTCAGTCAGTCAGTCAGTCAAAAAGTCTTTATTCGATTTGCATCATAAAAGACATACTACACATATTAGACAATTCGACCACAAAACAATTCATGTACAATACAAAAATAGACTATAAAACCTTTAAAATAGTAGATAAAATGGTAGATTAAAAATGATCACATCATGTTAAAAAATACAATAAAGTGCAAAGAGAGACGTGCCGTTTAGGCCATGGACCAAAGTAGATACTATTGTGTGGCAGCAGGGAACAAAGATAACGGCTTCAGTTTCTTAGCCCTAAGGATCCATGCCCAACTAATAAATTTAGCAACACCAATTACTATAGGAGTGGAAGTATCGGTTTTCAAAATTCTACTAGCGACCTGTGCAGAACGGGTGCTCATTAGTCTGCATGCAGGTCGAAGCCAGATACGTCTAGGAAGTTGATAAGTTGGGCAACAAAAAAGGAAGTGGTCCATGGTTTCAATCTTGTCTACACAGAATGGGCATTTATCACTACCAAGAGGACTCCAACTTTTGGTGAGTCCTCGCAGTGGTAGGGCGCCCACTCTGAACTGGTGATACAACTTACGATCTAGGAACTTCACGATAGTATCCCAGTAACTTTCATAGACAGAGTCATCCTTAAAAACTAGGAAAGAAGCAGTCATCGTGGAACCTGTAAGGGAAGCACATCTCCTATTCTTAATGTAATTCCAGTACGCATCCTTAAGCACCTTTTTTGCCGGGAAAACTTCTGTATCAGGGTTAACCCATAGATCACGCATCCCGAGATCATACAACAGGGTTTTGATGCTAGACAACCAGGGAATCCTATGCGACCCCTCCAACCCTTTGATCTCCAGAAGGGCTTTTGCATAGTTAGATAGTTCGGGGGTCGTCCACAAGCGGCGCCAGAACGCCAGGGGTCTATACCCTGCCCAGTCCTCTATAGGCTGAATTCCCAGGTCAAACAAAAGAGGGATGCGTGGAGTGGATTGAGGAAGCCCAATAGCTGTCCGGAGGAATTTATTCTGGGCAGTTATCAATTTGGACAAGTTATTAAAGCCCCAGATCTCAGCTCCATATAAAATTGCAGGTAAAATCTTGGAGCCGTAGATCTTCATAAGTGGGGCTATTGGTTTTGTTAAAGAGTGTTTGTGCTCTTTCAACAAAGCTCCTCCCAGTTGGGCATGCTTGAGCGCGAGAAGATCCAGCTGGTGAGACCAGCTGCACGTCTCGCTAAAAGTGACTCCAAGATAAGTAAATACTGCCATTTGGGATAAGTTGACACCACCCAAACACACCTCCGCCTTAACCCGCCGAGGGCCGCGAAAAACCATAAACTTGGTCTTCCCAACGTTTATTTCCAACTCATGCTCGCGGCAGAAGATCTCGAAGCGAGACAGGGCTAGCTGCAGTCCCTGTCTCGTCCTCGAGATCAAAAGGGTGTCATCCGCGAACATGAGCAGGGGAATCTTCATTCCTGCCAAGGTAGGTGCATCTGTAGGGCTATTTAAGAAGTAGTTTACAACCCCATTGATAAATAATGAAAACAGGGTGGGTGCGAGTACACACCCTTGTCGTACACCTTTGGATACCTTAAATCTATCGGTCAGCTCCCCGGGTTTACCCCATCGGACACAGGCGTACGTGTTTTCATGTATGGTGACCAAAAAAGAAACCAGATCTTTTGGCATGCCCATGTCCAAGAGAACTTTCCATAGCTTGTCCCTCGGCACAAGGTCAAACGCAGACCTTAAGTCTACAAAGGCTGCATACAATTTGCCTCCCCCAAAAAGACAACCTTCCAATACAGAAGTACTACCCTGAATACTTGGTCCAGGGTCCCAGTATGAGAATGAAACCCTGCCTGAAGTGGAGACAACACATCAAAGTCAGACATCCAAATTTGGATACGACCGAGTACAAGGCGGGCAATAATTTTTTGTACTGCGTCTATTAGACTAATGGGTCTGTAGTTGCCCGGGGCAGAGCGATCGCCTTTCTTATATATCGGCAGTATCTCTGCCCCGAGCCAAGAGTCAGGGACTACAGCACCACCCGCAAGGGCATTTGCCAGGAGGGTCAAGTAAGGAATCCATACGTCTTGCTCCTGAATAAATAGGTCAGGAGGGATACAGTCAGGTCCTGGGGCTTTACCACTCTTGATCGAACGTAGGACTAACTTAGTTTCATCAGGGGAAAATTTTAGTGTATTTTCAACAACTAGAGGACAAGAAAACTGCCTGTCCGTTAAAGCACCAACCTTAAATTGTTCCTCAAAATACGCTACCCATTGTTGTGGTTCTACTTGATTAGAGGGGCGAATATCCGAGGGGGAGTTACCCCATTTAAGGAGATGCCAGAATTGGACCATGTTACGATCATGACAAGCCTGATATAATTATTTATTTTCAAACACTTCGGGTTTCGTTGTTTCACTTTACTAACAACTTCACAGTATTCACTTACAGTAATCGATCTAACTAGATAAAGATGGCCGCCCGATCACCCAGCCATCTTTTTGAATAAACACAAGTCCCATTTCTATGTTCTATGTTCATTACGTTTGACGCTCACCGTCAAACTTCCGCTGTTCACGAGACATATGCGCCATTACAGCACCAGATTTTGAACATTGTCGATCTCTGTTACGTGCTTACCAAAGAAAACGTGATTGGACTTCATCACTTTTACACGAGTAAGTTTATGGTAGTTTTATAGTCATCCCCATTTACTCCATCCATTGAGTTACAGAATTTTACAGGGGGTTCTTTTCTTTCCTTTTTTCAATCAGATTGTCCCTTCCATTATTTGGAGTCACCTTTCCCACAAAGGATTTTGAGTCTTTTCACGTACAGGTGAGAAAGACACTCTTGGTTCACAGGAGTCTGTTTGAATATTTATACATCATTAACTACTAGAAAAACTAAGTGTGTTCTAATTAATTTCCTTAGGGCAGGTTATGCATTGACATTGCGTATTATGCGCTTGATTCTGGCTTAAACTAAGCATCACCATCAGTTTCGTTATGTAAGAGGCAGTCAACTGATTACAGCATTTGGGCGCATTATTACTTGTCACAAGCACATCTATGTATGGACCCTTCGTCATGTCTGACATTCCAAGGTAATGCAGGTACTGCAGGTACTTCACAAATAGATGTGATTCTCAGATTTACTAAACCATATCACAATTCGATTCATTATTATTCAACATACTGGTGGCGTAGGCTTCTATCTTTTTCTTCTCTTCTGTTTCCGAGTTTTTCACTACACAGTTTTCATCAAATATCAGATTGGCAACACTAATCCACTCGGATATTAAGGTGGTCCTGGTTATACCTCTGAGGCGTTTTTTCGGGTCTCATATTCAAAACGCTTTGTTTCTTATTTTTTTCAAACTTACTTTTTCTTCTCCCGGCCACTGAAAGGCCACATTAACATAAATTCAACAATGAATATGAACACAAGTGCATACTTATTTTGTAT
This sequence comes from Triturus cristatus, assembly GCF_964204655.1. NCBI lineage: Eukaryota > Metazoa > Chordata > Amphibia > Caudata > Salamandridae > Triturus > Triturus cristatus. The sequence continues at coordinate 534,710,845 of NC_140594.1, read as the reverse complement.
ATATTTGTTTTAGATTTCCCCCGAAGAAGGGTGCTTAGAACACCCAAAATGCATTGGGAATATACATTTTTGTCCTGAATGTCAAGCACTCGAATCATCAAACTGAAGTCTTTTCAACAATTCATGAACTTTTCTTTTGAATAAAGAAGCATTGGACAATTTTGAACTTCAATGTTTTTCACCTTTGAACTCTTCAAGTATATTACTTTATGATTGGTTTCATTAATCCATTTGTTGAAATTGTTCTCATCGTCTACATTATTGATAGATAAAATTTGTGAATACTCTAGATTGAGTACCCCAGGTAGTGCTCACTTTGTCCAGAACTATTAGGTCCTGGTTCTTTTGTTTCATTTGAATTGGTGGTAAGGTAGAACCACCTCAAAGAGAGCACACCAATGTTGATTATTTGAATGAATATGAGGATACATTGTCATATTTGAATATTTTGAGTGCACTACGGTTGTTATTGTATACACTTGTAGAACGCTGGCATTTTCTTACTTTAGCATTTGATGCCTCTGCCAGTCTCTGAATACATTTCTGGGGTGGGTGACAGCTGCGCTTTGCGCATTCCCTCTAGACAGCCACACACAATGTGAGCTTAGGTGGGACTTGATGGGCCTTAATCGGCTATCTACTGGCTTGATGGGGGGGCAGAGCTGAGCACTGCCTCACTCACAACTGAAAAGACTGTGCCCTGTACACACACCCAGGGCTGTATACCTCCCTGTAGTGAGTCTAGAGCCAGGGCAGGAAGGACAGGGACTCTGTGCACTTCAAAGGCATCTCTTTGAAGTAACCTCCAATTCAAAGGATCTGCTGGGTATATGAACTGGACTTTTGACCCTACCACTTCAGCACACTCCTGGACCTGAGGATACTATACTAGGAAGAGGGACTGCTGTACTGTTGAAAGGACTACAACTCTGATGGAGTGCTACTCTGCTGTACTCCTGCTCTGCTGTGGTGACCTTCTGACTGCTGTCCTATTGCCTTGGAGCAGGAAGGACTGGACCTGCATCTCTCCAATCCAGACCCATTGTGACTCCAAGGGTTAGCTGGCTTGCCACTGGGACATAAGAGACTTCCAGCTCACCTTGCTACAGCACCTGGACTCTGCCTTCTGTGAGTATTGCCTTTCCAAGTGGTGCCAATCCAGTCCTGGACCCCTGGAAGTGGTCATAAAGTGCTCCTCCAGATAAAATCCACGCATAGGCTCCATTGTGCCACTTGGAACCAACGCATCTCTAATGACGCTGACCCATTGCTGCTGCTGAAAGGATCGAGTACATTGCATCTGTGCGGCGCATTGCCTCCATTCCTGACGCATCTCTGACTTTGTGCGGATCAGAGATGATGCACTGCCTACATCCTAGTGATCGACAGCAACGCATCCACTCCTTTGCACCTCCAATCTCACCCTCGATGCAACTGGAAACCAAGGTACTGTTTCAGCAGGTCAAGGCTGCTCCCTATATTCAACCACCACTCCATCGCGGTCGGCTAGAACCTTTAGATTTCACTTGGTTTAGCGCAGCCAGATAGCCTGGTTGACGCTTTCTGCTTTTAAGCACTACATTTGAGTTTATTGTTTAAAAATTCATAACGCTGGTGATGGAGCAGGTAGAACAACATTTTGTATACCTCCTCTATTTTGCATGAAAAGACTAACTATATAACTTACTGATTATAATTTTACTAACGGTTTGCTGGGTTATACTAATTCAACTTTTGCTTACACCAATTACATGTGGGAAATTGCTATTTGCATGGCAAAATAACTCTAATGACTAAAATATGTACGAATATTAATAGTAGTACATGTGGTAATAGATATTGCATGATTTATGTTGCTTATGTGATGTTTGCGCTCCTGTTTGGATCCTAATGGTGAGTATTATCGCTTTAAATGTCGCTATATGCTAGGAAAATACTAATATATAAAGGGATTAGTGAGGGTTTAACATTAGCATCATCATGTCTTTGCATTAATTATTCTTTTGCGTTTGTTTCGCTTAAGTTAACATTTGGGCCTACCCTAAAATGGCGTCGGAAATCGAGTTCAGAAGTGGCCACCGTCTCGTGAGCGCGATGCCTACTGCGTAGACTTGGATGGCTCCTTGAACTTCCTGAAGACCTGAGCACCCAATGTCCTCGGTCAAGGATAGGATCTTGATGGACTGCCAAACTTCAGTCAGTAAAAACTGGTCTAAGAGGAACAATTGGATCATACAGGTAAACCTAAAACATTGTTGCATAAGGACAAACATACGCTACGGAAGTGAACCAGCAAAATCCATGAGAACCTAACAGAATACAAATCGGACGTTTTCGACCAGCCAATCACAGACTTTCTCCGCCTAAAAATGTTTCATGTTACCCCAAAATGTATTATAAAAGAGCAGTAGAATCGGAGGGGTATCTCCCTTTTTCCCATTTTTCTTGTCGACGGCATTCGGCAGTTTTGATGACTGCACACCCTCTTTGACTCCACAGAAGATGACAGATGCTTGCACGATTTTTGGTCCTTTGGAGATCTTTTGGACTGTAACGTGCTGAGCAAAGAACTTTGGACTTTGAGCTTTGACATGCTTTATTTGGACAAATAACGGCTAAATTCGGTTATGCAGAGCCAAATGAATTAGAGAAAATCCAGATAGCAAGAATAGGTAAATATAATGTCCGGCGATTTGAATTAATTAATCTAGAAATTCTAAAAGTTTTGATGAAATAAATGCTAATATTAATTGCAAGCAAAATTTAGATAAACAAATATTTGATTAACAGAAATTACGAGTTTGTGGTTTTTCGATGAAGAGAAAAAAAGATTCTGAGTCTTAAAATGTGTTTTAGCTGGCTCTAAATCACCATCAACCAATCCAACTAATTGGTCCGTCGACCAAGTGGGTGGAGTGCCTTGATGTTTGGGATTAGAGATCTAAAGGTGGCGAATGTTAATGTATATTCTGTAAATTGACTTTTTCTTCCTTATAGGTTATAAGGTACCCCCACATGTCCAGCCCTTGATTGTCATTTTCCCTCCTGTGTACAGACTCGAGTGAGAGAGAAAACATATAAGTGTTGGTGTTATGGGCCCCACCAATGACTGCGTGTGTGAATGAGTTAGTGTGACGTCGAGTCTGCGACGCAGGGAGGAATAGTTGTAAATTTGCCCTTTTTCCTCTTTTCCATCCGACCTCACGCTGGATCACTGGTTTCTTTCTTTTTCTAACTAGTTGAGGTAGCTTTTTGTGCTGTGTTTTTACTGTTTTTCTGTTTAAAGTGTTGCACAAATATTTTACACACTGCCTCTTAAGTTAAGCATGCCTACTCTGTGCCAAGCTACCAGAGGGGGAGCACAGGTTAATTTATAGTGTGCTTCTGACTTACCCTGACTAGGATTTCAGTTCCTGCTTGGACAGGGTGCATACCTCTGCCAACCAGAAACCCAATTTCTAGCAGTCGCTCATGTACCATGTTGCATGGTGCAGGTGCGCCGCAAATTGGCTCAAAAATGTGTCCCCAAGTATTGTAAGCAGTCTTGAGTTATTTGATAGAACCGGCTCAGCATGACAATTTTTACTTACCATTCAAGACTGTGCACCAGTTACTTACCTATATGCATGCGCTTGTGTTGCTTCTGAAGATGAGCTATCTGTAATGTTTTCACCACAGTATGAAGGCTGCAGGTCATGTGATCTTTGGCACATTAAATCCTTGATTATTTTATGGGAATAGTTGCTCTTTAGACAACTTTTGCATAGAGTGTAAACTGTTTTTAGTATATACCTTTTAACACTCTGTGATGCATTTCTCATGATAGTTTCACTGTGTGGTATAGATTAAACTCTCTCCATAGAGTAAACAATGTTAACAGTACCCACTTTTTTCCTCATATCCATTTCATTTCTCACTGTAGGTTCAGTGACTCTCAGGGGTTTGATACTAGTAAAGACTGTCCATAGTAGGGCATTAGTAATGTAACAGGGCTTTAGTATCTGGTGGAACTTGGTTTTCCCTAAACAGTTGTAATAAAGGTTGAACAACAAGTGCAGGATAGTTTACACTTTTATCTGTAGTTCATAGTCAATATGAGTACAGCTAACCATGAAGTCAATGGTATAGGGTCAATGCTGTACATAACACAAGCTTTTTTTGGTGGGGGAGTTTTATATAGCGCAAACTCGACCCAAAGGTATCAGAGCACTTCACATGACCACCAGTTGAATTACATACGGACTGATTCATTAAGTGATTAACCCAGAATCACAGGATGGTGAGCGTCCCTGCTGAGACTCAAACCTGGTTCCCCAGCTTCAAGGTCGACCACTCTGGCTGTTAGACCACACTCCTTTTTTTACCTATAGGGTTGTATGTATGAAAGAAGTAATAATGCCTAACATATTCTTAGCTATTTTGCACTTACCTTTATAGCGCTAATGCTGTACCTGTTTATAGAGCAATGTGTAAAAAAGATACTTGGATGATGTCATCAGTGATGTCATCAATGAAGTGGTGGGGGGACACATGGCCTTATTGAGCTCTGGGGACTCCATCCCCCTGGACCTTTTTTTAAATAAATGGGAGGTGGGCCACAAGGCTTCCTCCCAGAGCTTTTAGGCCCTGGGAACCCCATCTCCCAGGGCCTATTTTTTATGAAAGGGGAGGGGGCCTCTTGGCCCACCTCCCCAAGCCTTATTAGGCCCTGGGGACTCCATCCCATGGGGTTTTTCTAATTAAAGGGGAGGGCGATGTGGGGCTCGGACAAGGGTCTTCTTGGGTCTGGTGAATTTAAATATTAGCCTAAGCCACACTCAGCAAAAATCAAAGGAATAAGCAAAGTGGTCTAAACCTCTCAAAGTCCAAGGAAGAGTGTCTCAGGCATCAGACAATGTAGACGCCAGTTATTCGCCCTAGCATTTCTCAGGTACCACCCCTTTATTCACATGTTCAGGGGTTCCATTGTCATTTTCTGTTCTCTCGTTCTAACCTGCAACATTCACAAAATGTCCCACACTAAGGTGCCGATTACGATCCGTTAAAAACTGCGTACGAACCGTCGGTCGGAGCGAATTCCCCGTCCGACTCGTACCCGGTTGTAAAACTTTACAAACATGGAATTACGATTCGCACGGAAACACCATTTCCGTACGAATCGTAAAAAACACCGACCGACGAAAATATACATACGAATGTGATCCGGGAATGCTGCGACGTGACGTCGGGACGCTTTCAGGCAGAGTTTCACGAACCAGGAATTACGATTCGAACCGACAGCAGTCCGGACGGCAATATTATCACGGCACCCAAAAAGTGCCGCAAAAGCGAAGTACGGCGCAAATCGACCAGAGTAGGTGGCCCGGTACGCGCCGACCCCCCCCCCAGCCCCCGTAGGTACGCGTCGACCCCCCCCCCAGCCCCCGTAGGTACGCGCCGACCCCCCCCCCAGCCCCCGTAGGTACGCGCCGACCCCCCCCCAGCCCCCGTAGGTACGCGCCGACCCCCCCCCCAGCCCCCGTAGGTACGCGCCGACCCCCCCCCAGCCCCCGTAGGTACGCGCCGACCCCCCCTGTGTGTACACCCGTGTACGGTGCGTACCCCCCGTGTACGTTCGAGTCGAACCCCCCGTGTACGCTCGAGTCGTACCCCCACCCGTGTATGTACGGTGCGTACCCCCCCGTGTACGCTCGAGTCGAACCCCCCCGTGTATGTACGGTGCGTACCCCCCCGTGTACGCTCGAGTCGTACCCCCACCCGTGTATGTACGGTGCGTACCCCCCCGTGTACGCTCGAGTCGTACCCCCACCCGTGTATGTACGGTGCGTACCCCCCCGTGTACGCTCGAGTCGAACCCCCCCGTGTATGTACGGTGCGTACCCCCCCGTGTACGCTCGAGTCGTACCCCCACCCGTGTATGTACGGTGCGTACCCCCCGTGTACGCTCGAGTCGAACCCCCCCGTGTATGTACGGTGCGTACCCCCAGCGCGTAGCGCTGGGGGTACGCACCGTACATACACGGGTGGGGGTACGACTCGAGCGTACACGGGGGGATACGCACCGTACATACACGGGTGGGGGTACGACTCGAGCGTACACGGGGGGGTACGCACCGTACATACACGGGGGGGTTCGACTCGAGCGTACACGGGGGGGTACGCACCGTACATACACGGGTGGGGGTACGACTCGAGCGTACACGGGGGGTTCGACTCGAACGTACACGGGGGGTACGCACCGTACACGGGTGTACACACAGGGGGGGTCGGCGCGTACCTACGGGGGCTGGGGGGGGTCGGCGCGTACCTACGGGGGCTGGGGGGGGGTCGGCGCGTACCTACGGGGGCTGGGGGGGGGTCGGCGCGTACCTACGGGGGCTGGGGGGGGGTCGGCGCGTACCTACGGGGGCTGGGGGGGGTCGGCGCGTACCTACGGGGGCTGGGGGGGGGGTCGGCGCGTACCTACGGGGGCTGGGGGGGGTCGGCGCGTACCTACGGGGGCTGGGGGGGGGTACGGCACGTACCGAGCACCTGTTTGGACGTCTCCATGGTTGTTATGGGAGTTCGGTGCGGACGGTCTTTTCACCATACGGTTGTACATTCGGACGCCCGGGATGGATCGTGATTCCCCGGTCGGAGTTCACCTTTCACGTTTGTACGGTGAATCGTACGAGGACGTGTCGGACACATTTTCCGACCCGAGGACGTGTGGGGAAATATTCCCAGTGCGGTTCGTATGGACTTTTTACCATGCGAATCGTGATTGCCAGTTCGTACGGCACTTGTACGATTCGTACGGTAAAAAGACCCGATACGAGTCGTACGGGGACATTTTTTACCGGATCGTGATCGGCACCTATATATAGGAAAGACATCATCCTTACTCAACCAAGCCATGTTGCCATAATGCTGAATGGAACTCTTTAGTTAATGCTCTGGCTCTTCAAGGTCTTCTTCTCAGACTCTCTCTCTCTCCGTCGCTAGTACAGTGGTGTATCTATTCTCAAACTAACAATGTTTGAACGCACCTGCAAGGGAAACGTCATGTAAGCAGAAATGGAAAACAGTATTTATGCAGAATGGAAAACAGGTCTAGTAAGGACAAGTTTAGAATATTAAATCAATTGTGCACATTTAGTATGTGTGTGCACTTTCAAACACAAATGAATATAATTTTGTCAGTACATAGGATTCATATTGCATGCGGCATAAAGTAAATCTTTAATATGCGTAAGAATGGCTAAGTACTACATTTTATATGAAATATATGGAAAATGAGTGCACACATTACGAGAATCATTCTCATCTCTACAGTAAACACATTCTAAATATATGAGGATGGTTTATTCATCAAGTCTCCAAAGAATAACTCATTTAATATGGTTAAGTCACACAGTGTTACGTATGAATTTCTTAATTTTACAATGAATGCACTTCAATAATGATGTCAAGTGCAACATTTCTTATTAATGGTCAGTAAACCACACAGGGACCATGTACGAAGTGCACCTTCATGTGGTGCATTTGTGGCGTGTAAAGGTGGAGCTAAAATGACGCTGCTCCTCCATTGAGGGCTTTAGGTAGCAGAAGTGTTGGTGCAGAGATACAAACAACTTAATTTTAGTAGTGCTTAATTAAAGGCTCATACAAATTTTAATTTTACTTTTTTAATCAGCCATTTCTAACTTGGAAAGAATCCGAAACAGAATACAGTTTTAGCTTCTTTGTTTTCTTCCACACTGGTACTTTCAATTAGCCTACAATCAAAACAAATCATATTCTGGTTTAAGACCATAACAGAGGAAAGGCATCCAATTTCAAAATATTTCTAAATATTTGTCAGTACCCATGAAGGATCAACGCAGTTTGGTTTAAATCATTGAAAAGGGAAAGATCAGAATTTGGCACTATGTGTTAATGCAAGAGGGTTTGGACATTCCAGCAATCATTTTGGAATTTTCATCTTTTATTTGGAGTACAGTTTCCTCCGTATCTGGGGAATTTAAAGAAAAAATGTATGTATGAAATTAAACAAAAAACATTTGCATCAGAGGGTGGCTCAAGGACAGACACTATGATAGTGCTGAGCTCATCAGTGTGTGATGGAAGAGGCAGAGAATGGGCATCCCTTCACTCACCACTGCAAGTTGGCAAAGAACATCCCTTTCAGAGGGTGGCACTGATGTGGAAGTGGCCACCTCCAGAAGAAGGGCAAGTGTTTTAGTGAACTGGAAACAAGAAAAAAAAAGTACTTTATCACAACCTACCACACTAGCTTAGTTAGCGCACAAAAACAACAAAGCCATGTCAAACCGTTACAAGTGTTCCAAGACAATTGCATATCAAGAAGTGGTTTTAACTTTTGGAGGGTAGAAGCGAGAGAAAGAAACGAAATGTGTAAGAGAGCTTTGCTAATGGGTGAAGGATGAAAGGACTGGCAAAGGGTATAATGACTGAAACTGGCAAGACAGACATCTAAAAGGCTCCTGGACATGCACCATTTGTTAGTATGTGTTATCGCTGGCCTTCAACCACAGAATAAGATTGTTATTACCAATTTCTGAAGACAATCAACTACATAGTGAAAATTGTGTTGTTCAGCGCTAGTGGGATGTTTTTATGCTACTGCTCTGGCAAGCCAGACCTCCGCTCAAACCCTGCTATCGAGAAAACTACCGAGGCGCACGAAGACGGCCATCAAACTCCCCGAAAAAGCCCACTCAACTTATATGTAGACTTGTAACCTTCAAACTGGAGAGCATGTGGTCCGTCGGCTTAAACTGCCGACTTTGGTGCTGGAAGCCAGAGTTCGAGCCTCGGGGTCGCGTCCACTTTCTGTGATTCCGGGCAAATCACTTAAGCTCCCAGTGCCTGAATATGTAATGTAAATATGGTGCTCATGTAAAGTCTCCAATACCTTCGGGTCGAGTTCGCGCTATATAAATATGCAACAAAAAAATTGCCTTTTGACTTTATCAGTTAAAAGATGCCAACAATTTGCGGAAAGAGTTCAGCTGCACCAATGCTACTGATTGGCTACTTCCTAGGCATCTGACCAATGGCTGTGCACACCCACAGCTTTAGAGAGATAGGTTACCTGAGTTTGACATTTTTCTAGACACAAGCTGCAGGATATCACCCTTGTATTTGAGCCCCATCCATGTTTACGTCCCACATTCCTGTGGTTACTGAGGTAAAGGTGAAACGAGTATCCAAAATTCGTCACCTCGTCCAACGTCTCTTGGGCAATGGCTGGGTTTGTCCTGGTGCAAAATGTCTGAACGTAATTATTGTAACTGTCACTTGCTGTACTCTTGTGTCATGCTACTGCTGTAAAGTGCTCTGATGCCTTCGGGCCATGTCCGCGCTATAAACAATTGCCAAAAAAAATATATATATATTTTTGGGAGGGGGCTTTTGTTTTGATTTATAGCGACCCATATTGACGTGTTGTTCTCTGTCACCAGGTCTCCAACGGAAACAAGCCCACCCCCGTTCCGTCAAGTCAGCCTGAATCTCTAAATCGAATCTAAACTTTAAAAAGTTGAAGGTCGAACATAGTTTCAGAAGTAGCCAAAGCAGGATAGACGCCAATTTATTCTGGCTGTTGGAGTTGGTCATTTGTTTGCACTTCGAAACTGTACGGTGAAAAACAGATACGTTTTTATTGCTGCCACATAAATTATTAATTTCCAAAAGCAGCGCTGTACAGAGTGAATAACACATTCCATTCGAGTTTTGAAGATTCATTTTTTATTTATCGAAAAAAAGCTCAATCGAGAACATATTGCAAGGTCTTTACTTTATTCAGAATCAATTGCCAAAATGTTAATAAAGGGATTGCTCACCAATAATGCCATTAGTAATGCGCCTGCTTATTTCCTACATGACTCAAAGTTGAACGCAATAAAATAATAATAATAAATAATATATAGGGCTAAATTACAGCGAATTTCCTATGAATTAACACCAGGGGTTACCCGAAGGTCGAAATATCCAATTTAATGAGGGGAATAAATGTTCATTTTAAATATGCTTTCCCGAGTAGAAAGGTTCATCTGAGAAACTCTGAAAGTTATGTAGCACTTTGCTGAAAATCATAACACTGGAAACTCTCCTGGGAGTTCTGTATGGTAAAACTGGGAAATGGTTCAGTGGGTCTCTAGGGATCATGCAACACTTGACACTGTCAACAGAGGGTCTCTAGGGATCATGCAATACTTGACACTGTCAACAAGTCGGCGCGTCCCTGCCTGTACGCTGCACACTTTCCAAGTGAGACTTCAGCACTGGAGTGGGACATCATCCCACAGGGTGCAACTCGGCCAGTGCCTACTGTAAAGTGTCGGAACCTAGGCTCCCATACACTGTAAGCAATGACGCAGACTCTGATAGATAGTAACTGGAACTGGCCCAGGACACATTCGCCCAGCCCCTTTTATTGGCAGGGTCACATGTCCTGTGACACCTGTGATGGATGGGTGTGGGCTGATGGTGTAAGCCAGCCCACTAGGAGTGGCTTGTTCAAAGACACAGTTAGGAACACTAGAACAGTGACCAGCCAGTCACTACATCCCTCCCAAACTTTATTGAAATGGAACAACAAGTCCACCCTGTGGAAGAGAACAAAATAACAACACAAATCTTCACAGAGTCTATTAGGCTGCTTTCCGGACAGGATGAGTGTACAAATGAGATGGGATCACCAGGCATCAAGGCTTGCTTACGCCATTTTAACCAGACTGCTCTGGGCACAAATGGCAGTTTAGATAACTCTGGATTTGTTGCTCACCAGTTCGAATTGGCACAGCTAAGCGATGCTCAAAAACTAAAGCAGTTCAAAAGAGGAGGGTTCAAGGGACAGAGTTTATAGACCACTACGAATTATATCCCCTAACAAACTTGCTATATACCAAAAAATCCTAGGGTCTAATCACAAATCAATAGTAAATGTGAAACAAAAATACTCCTTGATTAAGGATGTATCAGTAAACAACAGTGGAGGTGTGCTCATGGGGTCATCTAAGGGCAGATCCCTTTAAGGACGTAATCCCTCACTCACCGTAGGTGACATGCTTCATCATAGGGACTCTCCTCCCAAAGGAAACACCTAGTTCCTTTGAGGGCTACAACCCCCTCACTGTGAGGGAGGAGCTCAGGGATGTTTTAATGGAGTATGTTGGGTATCCTAAACCCACCTATGACGAGTCTAACGTGTGAGTGAGAACGCAGCGCAAAGAATAAACTACAAAATGTGAGTAAAGAATGTGGGTGAATGTTAAAACTGACTAATAGGCAACAAACAACAATTTTAATCAAGATATGCCTAATGTCAGGATTAAAATAGCAGTGCACCAACGGGATAGATTTAAACCGCTAGGGTGTGATGACAAATGGTCGACATGTTTCAGCCATAATGATCCATAATCGGATCAGGCTTTCATCAGGACCTAGACAAATAATGCTGCTGCTCTCAAAAAACGTGAAAAAACATGTAGATAATTATAACAATAAAGGATATTTGGACAAAAAAACAATCTCTGGTCTTTCAGTGAATAGATTTCACAATACCTAAAAGGATGAAAAACACACACAATGAATCTCAGCTCAGTATATATTGTTATATATGTAAAGCACTAGAAGACAACAGGAACTGCCAAAAGTAAGCCCACAAGATACAGAACTCTTACCCGCAATTGCTGGGTGTGAGTCAGTTTTAACATTCACCCACATTCTTTACTCACATTTTGTAGCGCTGGGGGTACGCACCGTACATACACGGGTGGGGGTACGACTCGAGCGTACACGGGGGGATACGCACCGTACATACACGGGTGGGGGTACGACTCGAGCGTACACGGGGGGGTACGCACCGTACATACACGGGGGGGTTCGACTCGAGCGTACACGGGGGGGTACGCACCGTACATACACGGGTGGGGGTACGACTCGAGCGTACACGGGGGGTTCGACTCGAACGTACACGGGGGGTACGCACCGTACACGGGTGTACACACAGGGGGGGTCGGCGCGTACCTACGGGGGCTGGGGGGGGTCGGCGCGTACCTACGGGGGCTGGGGGGGGGTCGGCGCGTACCTACGGGGGCTGGGGGGGGGTCGGCGCGTACCTACGGGGGCTGGGGGGGGGTCGGCGCGTACCTACGGGGGCTGGGGGGGGTCGGCGCGTACCTACGGGGGCTGGGGGGGGGGTCGGCGCGTACCTACGGGGGCTGGGGGGGGTCGGCGCGTACCTACGGGGGCTGGGGGGGGGTACGGCACGTACCGAGCACCTGTTTGGACGTCTCCATGGTTGTTATGGGAGTTCGGTGCGGACGGTCTTTTCACCATACGGTTGTACATTCGGACGCCCGGGATGGATCGTGATTCCCCGGTCGGAGTTCACCTTTCACGTTTGTACGGTGAATCGTACGAGGACGTGTCGGACACATTTTCCGACCCGAGGACGTGTGGGGAAATATTCCCAGTGCGGTTCGTATGGACTTTTTACCATGCGAATCGTGATTGCCAGTTCGTACGGCACTTGTACGATTCGTACGGTAAAAAGACCCGATACGAGTCGTACGGGGACATTTTTTACCGGATCGTGATCGGCACCTATATATAGGAAAGACATCATCCTTACTCAACCAAGCCATGTTGCCATAATGCTGAATGGAACTCTTTAGTTAATGCTCTGGCTCTTCAAGGTCTTCTTCTCAGACTCTCTCTCTCTCCGTCGCTAGTACAGTGGTGTATCTATTCTCAAACTAACAATGTTTGAACGCACCTGCAAGGGAAACGTCATGTAAGCAGAAATGGAAAACAGTATTTATGCAGAATGGAAAACAGGTCTAGTAAGGACAAGTTTAGAATATTAAATCAATTGTGCACATTTAGTATGTGTGTGCACTTTCAAACACAAATGAATATAATTTTGTCAGTACATAGGATTCATATTGCATGCGGCATAAAGTAAATCTTTAATATGCGTAAGAATGGCTAAGTACTACATTTTATATGAAATATATGGAAAATGAGTGCACACATTACGAGAATCATTCTCATCTCTACAGTAAACACATTCTAAATATATGAGGATGGTTTATTCATCAAGTCTCCAAAGAATAACTCATTTAATATGGTTAAGTCACACAGTGTTACGTATGAATTTCTTAATTTTACAATGAATGCACTTCAATAATGATGTCAAGTGCAACATTTCTTATTAATGGTCAGTAAACCACACAGGGACCATGTACGAAGTGCACCTTCATGTGGTGCATTTGTGGCGTGTAAAGGTGGAGCTAAAATGACGCTGCTGTTGGTGCAGAGATACAAACAACTTAATTTTAGTAGTGCTTAATTAAAGGCTCATACAAATTTTAATTTTACTTTTTTAATCAGCCATTTCTAACTTGGAAAGAATCCGAAACAGAATACAGTTTTAGCTTCTTTGTTTTCTTCCACACTGGTACTTTCAATTAGCCTACAATCAAAACAAATCATATTCTGGTTTAAGACCATAACAGAGGAAAGGCATCCAATTTCAAAATATTTCTAAATATTTGTCAGTACCCATGAAGGATCAACGCAGTTTGGTTTAAATCATTGAAAAGGGAAAGATCAGAATTTGGCACTATGTGTTAATGCAAGAGGGTTTGGACATTCCAGCAATCATTTTGGAATTTTCATCTTTTATTTGGAGTACAGTTTCCTCCGTATCTGGGGAATTTAAAGAAAAAATGTATGTATGAAATTAAACAAAAAACATTTGCATCAGAGGGTGGCTCAAGGACAGACACTATGATAGTGCTGAGCTCATCAGTGTGTGATGGAAGAGGCAGAGAATGGGCATCCCTTCACTCACCACTGCAAGTTGGCAAAGAACATCCCTTTCAGAGGGTGGCACTGATGTGGAAGTGGCCACCTCCAGAAGAAGGGCAAGTGTTTTAGTGAACTGGAAACAAGAAAAAAAAAGTACTTTATCACAACCTACCACACTAGCTTAGTTAGCGCACAAAAACAACAAAGCCATGTCAAACCGTTACAAGTGTTCCAAGACAATTGCATATCAAGAAGTGGTTTTAACTTTTGGAGGGTAGAAGCGAGAGAAAGAAACGAAATGTGTAAGAGAGCTTTGCTAATGGGTGAAGGATGAAAGGACTGGCAAAGGGTATAATGACTGAAACTGGCAAGACAGACATCTAAAAGGCTCCTGGACATGCACCATTTGTTAGTATGTGTTATCGCTGGCCTTCAACCACAGAATAAGATTGTTATTACCAATTTCTGAAGACAATCAACTACATAGTGAAAATTGTGTTGTTCAGCGCTAGTGGGATGTTTTTATGCTACTGCTCTGGCAAGCCAGACCTCCGCTCAAACCCTGCTATCGAGAAAACTACCGAGGCGCACGAAGACGGCCATCAAACTCCCCGAAAAAGCCCACTCAACTTATATGTAGACTTGTAACCTTCAAACTGGAGAGCATGTGGTCCGTCGGCTTAAACTGCCGACTTTGGTGCTGGAAGCCAGAGTTCGAGCCTCGGGGTCGCGTCCACTTTCTGTGATTCCGGGCAAATCACTTAAGCTCCCAGTGCCTGAATATGTAATGTAAATATGGTGCTCATGTAAAGTCTCCAATACCTTCGGGTCGAGTTCGCGCTATATAAATATGCAACAAAAAAATTGCCTTTTGACTTTATCAGTTAAAAGATGCCAACAATTTGCGGAAAGAGTTCAGCTGCACCAATGCTACTGATTGGCTACTTCCTAGGCATCTGACCAATGGCTGTGCACACCCACAGCTTTAGAGAGATAGGTTACCTGAGTTTGACATTTTTCTAGACACAAGCTGCAGGATATCACCCTTGTATTTGAGCCCCATCCATGTTTACGTCCCACATTCCTGTGGTTACTGAGGTAAAGGTGAAACGAGTATCCAAAATTCGTCACCTCGTCCAACGTCTCTTGGGCAATGGCTGGGTTTGTCCTGGTGCAAAATGTCTGAACGTAATTATTGTAACTGTCACTTGCTGTACTCTTGTGTCATGCTACTGCTGTAAAGTGCTCTGATGCCTTCGGGCCATGTCCGCGCTATAAACAATTGCCAAAAAAAAAATATATATATTTTTGGGAGGGGGCTTTTGTTTTGATTTATAGCGACCCATATTGACGTGTTGTTCTCTGTCACCAGGTCTCCAACGGAAACAAGCCCACCCCCGTTCCGTCAAGTCAGCCTGAATCTCTAAATCGAATCTAAACTTTAAAAAGTTGAAGGTCGAACATAGTTTCAGAAGTAGCCAAAGCAGGATAGACGCCAATTTATTCTGGCTGTTGGAGTTGGTCATTTGTTTGCACTTCGAAACTGTACGGTGAAAAACAGATACGTTTTTATTGCTGCCACATAAATTATTAATTTCCAAAAGCAGCGCTGTACAGAGTGAATAACACATTCCATTCGAGTTTTGAAGATTCATTTTTTATTTATCGAAAAAAAGCTCAATCGAGAACATATTGCAAGGTCTTTACTTTATTCAGAATCAATTGCCAAAATGTTAATAAAGGGATTGCTCACCAATAATGCCATTAGTAATGCGCCTGCTTATTTCCTACATGACTCAAAGTTGAACGCAATAAAATAATAATAATAAATAATATATAGGGCTAAATTACAGCGAATTTCCTATGAATTAACACCAGGGGTTACCCGAAGGTCGAAATATCCAATTTAATGAGGGGAATAAATGTTCATTTTAAATATGCTTTCCCGAGTAGAAAGGTTCATCTGAGAAACTCTGAAAGTTATGTAGCACTTTGCTGAAAATCATAACACTGGAAACTCTCCTGGGAGTTCTGTATGGTAAAACTGGGAAATGGTTCAGTGGGTCTCTAGGGATCATGCAACACTTGACACTGTCAACAGAGGGTCTCTAGGGATCATGCAATACTTGACACTGTCAACAAGTCGGCGCGTCCCTGCCTGTACGCTGCACACTTTCCAAGTGAGACTTCAGCACTGGAGTGGGACATCATCCCACAGGGTGCAACTCGGCCAGTGCCTACTGTAAAGTGTCGGAACCTAGGCTCCCATACACTGTAAGCAATGACGCAGACTCTGATAGATAGTAACTGGAACTGGCCCAGGACACATTCGCCCAGCCCCTTTTATTGGCAGGGTCACATGTCCTGTGACACCTGTGATGGATGGGTGTGGGCTGATGGTGTAAGCCAGCCCACTAGGAGTGGCTTGTTCAAAGACACAGTTAGGAACACTAGAACAGTGACCAGCCAGTCACTACATCCCTCCCAAACTTTATTGAAATGGAACAACAAGTCCACCCTGTGGAAGAGAACAAAATAACAACACAAATCTTCACAGAGTCTATTAGGCTGCTTTCCGGACAGGATGAGTGTACAAATGAGATGGGATCACCAGGCATCAAGGCTTGCTTACGCCATTTTAACCAGACTGCTCTGGGCACAAATGGCAGTTTAGATAACTCTGGATTTGTTGCTCACCAGTTCGAATTGGCACAGCTAAGCGATGCTCAAAAACTAAAGCAGTTCAAAAGAGGAGGGTTCAAGGGACAGAGTTTATAGACCACTACGAATTATATCCCCTAACAAACTTGCTATATACCAAAAAATCCTAGGGTCTAATCACAAATCAATAGTAAATGTGAAACAAAAATACTCCTTGATTAAGGATGTATCAGTAAACAACAGTGGAGGTGTGCTCATGGGGTCATCTAAGGGCAGATCCCTTTAAGGACGTAATCCCTCACTCACCGTAGGTGACATGCTTCATCATAGGGACTCTCCTCCCAAAGGAAACACCTAGTTCCTTTGAGGGCTACAACCCCCTCACTGTGAGGGAGGAGCTCAGGGATGTTTTAATGGAGTATGTTGGGTATCCTAAACCCACCTATGACGAGTCTAACGTGTGAGTGAGAACGCAGCGCAAAGAATAAACTACAAAATGTGAGTAAAGAATGTGGGTGAATGTTAAAACTGACTAATAGGCAACAAACAACAATTTTAATCAAGATATGCCTAATGTCAGGATTAAAATAGCAGTGCACCAACGGGATAGATTTAAACCGCTAGGGTGTGATGACAAATGGTCGACATGTTTCAGCCATAATGATCCATAATCGGATCAGGCTTTCATCAGGACCTAGACAAATAATGCTGCTGCTCTCAAAAAACGTGAAAAAACATGTAGATAATTATAACAATAAAGGATATTTGGACAAAAAAACAATCTCTGGTCTTTCAGTGAATAGATTTCACAATACCTAAAAGGATGAAAAACACACACAATGAATCTCAGCTCAGTATATATTGTTATATATGTAAAGCACTAGAAGACAACAGGAACTGCCAAAAGTAAGCCCACAAGATACAGAACTCTTACCCGCAATTGCTGGGTGTGAGTCAGTTTTAACATTCACCCACATTCTTTACTCACATTTTGTAGTTTATTCTTTGCGCTGCGTTCTCACTCACACGTCAGACTCGTCATAGGTGGGTTTAGGATACCCAACATACTCCATTAAAACATCTCTGAGCTCCTCCCTCACAGTGAGGGGGTTGTAGCCCTCAAAGGAACTAGGTGTTTCCTTTGGGAGGAGAGTCCCTATGAAGAAGCATGTCACCTACGGTGAGTGAGGGATTACGTCCTTAAAGGGATCTGCCCTTAGATGACCCCATGAGCACACCTCCACTGTTGTTTACTGATACATCCTTAATCAAGGAGTATTTTTGTTTCACATTTACTATTGATTAGTGATTAGACCCTAGGATTTTTTGGTATACAGCTAAGCGATGTACTGTGGATCCTGTCCTCCCTGGACTCAATGCGTGGAAGTCTATACCCAATGTCTATATACAGAGTTTACTCTGTCGGTGCATGTGGAGTGATAGTGAAGTCTATGGACGTTACGTTTTCAAAAGACATCCTGGCTCCATGAAAATCAAGCCTCCTATGACGGATGACATCCTGGTTGTTGTTGACAAGTCTTCCTCAGATGCAGCAGTGCTTCCAGCTGCAGGATGGTAGAGTAAACTCCAGCTTCACTCTCTCTCCAGGATCCTCTCTCTTACCAGGATTCCCCTCTATCGGGAGCCCCTTGAGGTCCTCTTCACCAGATTTCCACGTGACTGTGTGGATTTCGACGTATCGCTCCAATGCCGTACTAGAGGCCCTTGGAGGTATTGCTACGAGTCCCACCTTCAATTCGCTTGATCCACCTTGAGGGTAGTTGTTTCCAGATCAGGTTAAAAGTGCATTCATACTCTGGTGCACCGGCACTGACAGGACATTCTTTGGGGTAACCATATTCTGACAAGAGATCTTTGTGCTTCCTGGTACCTGCGGAGGAGCTGCTGCAGACGCATTTCTCATGTTGGAATCCCTCTTTTACCAGTAAACCTGAGGCCCTTGCACCTGGATCGCCACAGCCTAGTGTGGATTGGTCGGATCCTCTTTGAGACCCCTCAACCGAGGTCACTCAGGACGTTCGAGCAGGACCACAATCCAGTCTCATGTGCAACCTCAAAGGTGGATAGTACAAATGGTCCAGCTTTCTATCTTCCACAGGCTTCAAGCTTAGTGTAAGTGAAGACTTCCAGACTGACAGTCTCCCATGGTCCCACGGATGCCTCACTGATCTTGGGGTTTTACATAAGTGCAGTTCTTCATTCACGATGTCCAACAGCTCCTAAGTTGTTCTTGGAGATGTACTTGAACTCTACAGCACTCACAGTATGTGGTGTGCTAGGAGTCTACTCCACACCATTCTCTTCTTCTTTGCTTCTCCCTCTTGATTTAGACTTGTGGCATCATGCCACTTATACCCTTCATCTTCTTCCTCTTCGTGACATGGACTGGTCACATCCTGCCTCATTCACTTTCTTTTGACCAGGCCTCTCCATTTGACGTGCACTTGACATGGGTATCCCTGGGCATGTCCTACCCCTAGGACCGAACCTTCTCCTTGTCCACTGACCAGACCTCTTGTCGTGACCTTCTTCATTTCACAACCCCTCCTAGGTCATTTTCTCTGACCTCTCACAGGTCATCTTCTCCGAACTCTCACAGGTCATCTTCTCCAACCTCTCACAAGTCATGTTCTCTGACCTCTTACAGGTCATCTTCCTCGACCTCTCGCAGGTCTCTTCTCCGACATCTCGCCAGTCTCTTCTCCTACCTCTCGCAGGTCTCTTCTCCGACCTCTCGCAGCTCTCTTCTATTGAGGGCGCACTCCTTGCCCCTCAAGGCCACATGATGTGGCACACTTCTGCCTCCACTCGGGCAGGCTTCACAGGGTCTGTCACACCCTCTGATGACTACATAGTATTCTTCCTTGCAGGGCTCTCACTCCCGGGCTCATTCCTGTACCGTCAGTTCATCTGACACGGTCTTAGGCGCACTTCTGACTTTTGCGCCTTCGGTCCTTCATGTGAGGGTGCTCCTTCTGCTGGCGCCTTTCTCACCCATTATCTCCCTTTGCAGTGACGAGCTTCTGCCACTGGGGGCACAGTCAGCACTTTCTTCCTGGAAGCACTGGCAGTATACGATCGCAGGAGTCCTCTGGTCCAAACACTGCGGGGGGCGCCATACAGTCTCGCCGCAACCCATGACAGTCCTCACCTTATGCTGCCTTTCGCAGGTACACATCTTGTGGGCTTCATTGCATTATTAGTGCGCAGTCACTCTCTCCGTCACTTTTTACAGCTCAACCTTGGCCTGTTGGGGTTTCTTTCATTACTCTCCAGACCACTAGACCTGGGGCGCTTCAGTTCTTTCTAGGCAGACACAGCAGCTAATGGTGCCGGGATACTGGTGCAGTGACCACAAGTGGCAACTAGGTGGCAATACTTGCAGAACCCGGCAGCTTTCCCAACCCTGCCGGCCTCGCTGCTCTCACCAGGAACAGAGGGAGTTGCAGCACTGCAGCCAACTTCTCTCCCATGCCCTAGAAGTTCCTCCCATGCAGCTGCACTCAACCATTGATGCTGTTCTCTACGGCAGGGCCCTCACGCTGCACTGTGCTCTGCAGTGGCCCCCAACCAGACCCCCTCCCACACCGTTCGCATCTTAATTAAATGATGCAACGTCGCAAGACACCACCAGGTGGCACTGTCACCACTTTTTCCACGCGGCCTGCACCTTTTGCACACATACACCTGCCCTAGGCAAGTGTGCCGCTCTGACCTTCCCATTCTCTGCTCGAATAGGGATGCCGGTGCCAGGTTCTCCTCATAACCTTGGTGGCTCCCTTGATACAGAGGGTCACTTTGCCCGCACTGGCATGGCCTCTCTCATCTCTCAGGCCACAACGGGGTCAGTGACTATGACGGGATGCTACAAAACCCGTTCCAGCTTCCCACAGCGTGTGATGCGCCCAAGAGTGCGCCTGGGCAAAGATTAGGCCAAGACAGGCCAGTCTTTGCCCATCATCGCCTGGAAGAAGCAGGGCTGGGGCCCCCTTTTAATTCTAAACGTAAGTGGCCATTTTTTGCATACACCACGGAACTAAGTCTGCTGGTATTTGGTTTTGATATTTTACATCTCAACTACCAGAAAATTGTTGAGCTGTAAATGGGGAAATGAAGGGACCGAGCTAGCAATTATTAAAGCTAAAAGATCTAAAAAAACAACCACTGGGGCTACTGCCCCCTAGAGCTAATGCTAGGAAAAATTCTACATTAGAAGACATTGGTCATCTATTGAAAGAAGTTGAGTCATGGTAAATACTGATGCTATGAGGGGCATAGAACCTACTGCCAAAGGGCCAGCCATGTTTAAAAAGAGAGTCAGAGAGTCTCCATCAGGAGTGTGCTCCTCCATGGGAATTCACAGTGATCCTCTCATCTGTGATTTGTTACCTTCTACATCTAAACCTCCATTGTCCCCGGAGATTATCATAGTCTCTAACATGTCCTGATCATTCAGATATGCAGCGTTAATGGGTGAAATAACACCTAGTATGATGTAATCCTGACACAGAATGACGATTCTCCAATTATTATGCAGAGAGAATCTTGATTTCATTAAAGACAGACAGAGGCTAACAATATGCAAATACTTTTATTTGTTGCCCAAACATGCAACCCTTTAAAGAAAGTCAATACATCATAAAAATATAGAACGTTCAGAACATCATAAGAAGACAGAGCACACTCCCATCTTCCTCTTAGGCTGCCATGACACCAAAGAATGGCAACAGTGTGACATACCGATTGCTCTTAAGCATTGTTATCTGAGGATTAAGGTAAAAAAACACTGTATAGTAAAAGGTATAAAGAAAGTCAATACTGAAAGAGTAATAATAAAACACAAATATACTAAATGTAGAAAAAGAAATGTAAACATATCAGAGAAGAACATTTCTAAGTCGTACCAAACCCATGCTCCTCAGGGAGAGGAGGGTGCGATAATGTTAGCCTCCGTCTGTCTTTAATGAAATCAAGATTCTCTCTGCATAATAATTGGAGAATCGTCATTTCGTTACAAGACCTGAGGCTACCATTATGCATGTTTAAAGCAATGTAAGGCCACACTGCTAACATGCTCTATTGGTCTAAAATAAAACTTTGAAAAGGTACTTGCATTTGACCATTCTGCAGCTTTAAGTATTTCGGGCAGAGAACCTCCTGCCCAAAACATTATACTAGCCATTGCTCCCCTAGAAGAGTGAGCCCCATATCTAGAGAGATCTACGCCAGTTTCATGCATAATCAGACAAACCCATCTGGCTAAAGTGGCTGAAGATACAGGTCTAAAAGGACTAACATATGAAAGGAGAAGTTGATCAGTGTTAACAGGTCTGAGTGTTGAAATGTTATTCTCATAACACTTCATACAATTAACAACACACAATTTTTCACACTCATGAAAAAAGGGGTAGAAAATAGATTCTGACATGGTTTTTGTTCTTTTCCAAATATCGAAATGTACACCTTCAGCAAATAGAATCTATTCGAAAGTTCTAAGGCTTTAATGTCTGAGACCCTTCTAAAAGAGATCAGACACAAAAGTATTGCCAGTTTCATGGAGATTTGTTTAAGGGAGAGGTTATTAGGCAAGGACAGGAAGAGATTGAAAATTAAGTTAACAACCCATAGAGATTCGTAACGAGCTTTAGGGGGTCTCCTTAGTCTAACTCCTTTCATAACTCTTTTGATTAATGGATTACTACCAATTGCAAGATTATTAATCAAGGCATGACCCGAAGAGATGGCAGATTTGTAACAATTGATAGTTCTATAAGAGAGACCTGACTCAAAGAGATGAGCTAGATAATTGGCTATGTGTTGTAGAGAACTTTGAACGGGATCCAGATCCCTTTCCAAGCACCAACAACACAATTTTCTCCAAACACCTCCATATCTTTTTCTAGTTCCTGGTGCCCATAAATCTTCCAAAAGGCTTTTAGCCTCTCCCGAAAGATCAGAATATCTGCCAGAACCACTGAAATCTTCCAAACAAGAAGTTTCATCCTCCCTTCTAATACCAAACGATGTTCCTCTTCATCCGGACCTAGGAGTAGACCTAAAGATGATGGGATCAGACATGGAAAATCCACCACCAGTTCCATTACCCCAGTAAACCAAACTTGGGACTTCCAAAAGGGGGTTACAAGAATGATGGAGCATGACTCCAGTCTCACTTTCCACAAGAGTCTCTGAATCTTTGAGAAGGGTGTAAAGGCGTAGCCCTTGATCCCTTCCCAAGGTTGGAGAAAGGCATCCACCCCGATGCATTGGGATCTGGTCTACAGCTGAAATACTTCTGAACTTGATAAATTAATCTGCTGGCAAACAGGTCTATCTGAATAGCACCCCATAACTTTTGTATTAGAGCAAAGGCCTCTAGATTCAATTTCCAATTGCTGGAATCGTGGAGGAAAGGAGAATTCCAGTCTCCCCTTAAATTCTGAATTCCCGGAATAAAACCCGCTCTGAGAGTAATCTTTTGATCCCAACAAAAATACCACATCTGTTTTGCCATATCTGAAAGAGTTTTGGATCTTGTCCCCCCCAGACGGTTTATATATGAGACAGCAGTGAAGTTGTCTAAGCGGATCAAGGCATTGGAGTTCTTTGTCAATTCTTTGAAACTCATTAGGGCATTTAGAGCTGCTAACATCTCTAGGCAGTTTATGTGTAGTGATTGTTCCTCTAAGGACCATCTCCCCCCGGTTTCTAGATTGTTTAGGCTGGCTCCCCAGCCGTGGTTGCTCGCATCTGACTCTAGAGTAAAGTCTGGAACATTTCCGAAAATAGCCTTCCCGTTCCATGTTTGAAGGTTCTTTAGCCACCAGAGTACATCCTCTTGTACGTCTTCTGAGAGGGAAATTGAGTCTTCGTACCATAAACCTTTTCTCAGACCTAGGGCCTTTAGTCTTTGAAGACCCCTGTAATGAAGAGGACCGGGAGAAATAGCTTGGATAGAAGAAGACAGAAGACCTAGAACCCTGGCTAGGTCTTTCAGATGAACTGACTCTTTCGATAGGATAAGAGAAACATGTTTCTTTATCTTGGTAACTTTCTTGTGAGGCAGAATTAGATTTGAAAGGATAGTATTTACCTGGAAACTGAGGAATTCTAACTCTTGTGTTGGAGCCATGATAGATTTTTCTATATTTATGATGAAACCCTGATTCTTCAAAAGATCTACAGTCATTTGTAAATGTTTCTGAATTTCTATTTTGTCTTGAGACATAATGAGAATATCGTCTGGGTAAATAATCAGACAAACTCCTCTCTCTCTGAGGTAACTCACAGCAGGACGAAGGACTTTGGTAAAACACCTAGGGGCTGAGTATAGGCCGAAGGGGAGACACTGGAACTGGTAAAGACTTTCTTTCCAAGTAAAACGAAGGTACTTTTGGCTGTCCTCATCCATGGGTATTATGAAATAGGCATCCTTGAGATCCAATTTTACCAGCCAATCCTTGGCCTGTAGAATGTCTCTCAAAAGATGTATCCCCTCCATCTTGAAATGCCTGTCGGTTAAAAACTTGTTTAGGTATTTTAGGTTTATGACAGGACGCCAACCTTTGTCCTTCTTTTTTACTAGGAAAATAGTACTTATAAAACCCCTTGAAATCTCGCACAAAGGGATCTTTATGAGGGCTCCTTTGTCTAACATCTGGGAAATCTCTAATTCTATTAGTTTTGAATTATCTGAGTATAGAGTCATCTCCTTTGGGATCTTGATTTGGAAAGGTTGTTCCCAAAATTCTATTTTTAAGCCAACTATAGTTTCTAGAACCCAAGGGTCTTGAGTAATCCTTGACCAATTGTGAGCAAAGTATTTCAGTCTTCCTCCCACCTTTGAATGGGAAGAAGAAGTTGGGCTTACCTTGGTAACTTTGATTTGAAGATTTGGGTCTCGAGCCACATGATCTTGAACTTCCCCCTCTCTGGGGGTAGAAATTTGAGTTTGAACGAAAGCCTCTGTTGAAGTGAGAGGAGCCTCTCTGGTCTTGGGGGGTAAAAGTGGGACCTGTAGGTGTTGCAGCTGACAGCCAGTCCCCAGCTGTCAGCCCGTCCAAAAAGTGGGCAACCCCCAAAGACTCTTCGCATGCTGGACTGAGCCTTGCTGAAGGCATCGAAGATGGAAACATATTTCCCCAGAAATTTCACAAAATTATCTCCGAACAGGAGTCCCTTGGTGTCACTCATTTCCTCCTTAGAGGATAGGTCAGCAAGCTTAGGATTCATCCTTAGCAGGACAGCTTTACGACGTTCAGTAATTAGGTTTGCGTTAGCCTTTCCAAGAAAACAAATTGCACGTTGCGACCAACCCCTCAAAAGATCAAAATTGACTGGAACATTATTGGCTCTTGCCTCTTCAGTCATATCCAGAATTGAGGATAAGGGTCCAAGGACATCAAGAAGTTTGTCTTGGCACTGTTTCAAGCATTTCTCTATTTCTTTTCTGGGGTCCTTACAAAATTTGAAAAGTAATTAAACCAATTCCGGATCGAGATTGGGGGTGTTGCACACCTTGTCTAGTTAGGAGGGTCTAGGACACTCATTACGCAAAAGGTTGCGAGTTTCTCTGTCCAGAGATTTTCTCACCCATTGGGATAAATATTTGCTAACGTGGTCCTTTTGACAAAACATTGTAGGCAGTAAAAGCCAAATCAGTTGAAAGGCAATGATATAAAACACAATACTAAGTATACACATTGTATTAAAACAATACAATAAACAAGGAAATTATATCAAAACAGCACAATAAGCAAACAATCGTGTCAGGCAATGTAAGAGATACTTAGCTGTGTCAGGAGCAGCGAACAAAAGAAGAAGATGGGAGTGTGCTCTGTCTTCTTATGATGTTATGAAAGTTTTATGTTTTTTATGATGTATTAATATTCTTTAAAGGGCTGCATGTTTGTGCAGCAAATAAAATTATTTACATAATGGTAGCCTCCGTTCTTGTAATGAAATCAAACTACAGCCAGGCCATTTACTGCTAATACAGACAACACAGCTACTATAGTAAGCTTAGGCATCATAGCGGGCGACGGTCACTTAGAGACAGTTGGTTTTGGGAGTATTTCTGCACTCCATCTTAAACTCCACAACTTAGAGAAATTATTGACAGGGCTAATTGACTGCCTTGCAAAGTTGAATACAAGCGATTGCACTTGCTGCTGTACTTGCCACATGAGTTCTGAACCTGGTCAGAAGAGTGGCCTAGATTCCAAGACCGACAATTGAGAGGCTGATTCTGCAACTCAGGCAATACCTAAATATATAACCTTCCACGAACTGCAGTGGGCTCATTCACCTGATCCTATGGTACTCAACAGGGACGCCAAGACCTTGTCAAAGCACAGACCAAATAAATTGCACATAAAGAGGTTCCAAGAGGGAGACAGCAATTCCCCACTTGATGCTTCTCCCTCTGGACACGCAAAGTCTTCTAGGGGCTCTCTAATCCAGCTTTAGGTCCTAGGTCACATCATAATTTCCAGTATCCTGTTTTTAGACATATACCACACAAGCCAAACAAAGAAGAACCACATACCTGACGTTGGTACCCAAATTGAAGATTGACGCTTTTGAGGTTACTGACTCACTATTGAACAGGGTTATATATTGATTCAGAACCCAAAGGGCCTGTTTTTCTAGCCACAGATCTGACATGGAGCTTGTCAAGAGATATAGGGACAAATCTTGCCCTATGATTTTATTGAAATGGAGCTGAAAAATGAATCCTTGATTGAAGCCCTTATAAACTTTGAACTACGCACTTGTTATTTGGCAGGCTTTGGAATCAAGATAAAGGAATTTCCTCAGCTCATTGGAACTTCCACTAATAACCAGCCCAAATTCCTTTACCACATCATTTATATATAAAGTAAACAGTGTTGGCGCGAGTACATCCCCTTGGCGAACCCCGCAGGATATTGGAATGCACTTTATCAGCAGACCATTATCACCCCATCTAAACTGTGCATAATTTCTCTAGTGTCGTCTGATTAGAAGATCAATTAAGCTGCTTGGAACCCCCATTTTCTCTTGCTCTTGCCAGAGTTTCTCGCGTGGTACCAAATCATGCACGGTTCGCAGATAGACAAATGCGCATATAATTAGTGGCCAATGAGCAGGGCAAATTTCCAAAGTACTCTATCGAGAGTCAGAAAAAAACGGTAACTGGTAACACTTCTCCAGAGAGTCACATAACACTGGAGACTGGTGACACTTCTCCAGAGAGTCACATAACACTGGAGACTGGTGACACTTCTCCTGAGAGTCATATAACACTGGAGACAGCTGACACTACTCCAGAGAGTTACGTGACACTTGAGACTGGTAACATTCTTTCGACAGTCACAGAACACTTGAGACTGGTGGCACATCTCCAGAGAGTCATGTAACACTTGAGACAGATTACACACCAGAGAGCCACTTAACACTTAAGACTAGTTGCACTTCTCCAGAGAATGAGCTAATGCTGGAGACTGGTGACATTTCTATTGAGAGTCATATAAACCTTGAGACTGCTAACACTTCTCTCGAGAGTCACATAGCACTGGAGACTGATGGCACTTCTCCTGAGAGTCACATGACACTTGAGACTGGTAACACTTCTCCCAAGAGTCATGTAAAACTGGAGACTGGTGGCACTTTTTCTGAGAGTCATGTAACACTTGAGACAGGTAACACCTCTCCCTACAGCCATGTAACACTTGAGACTAGTGACATTCCAGAGACTCACCTAGCACTGGAGGCTAGTGACTCTTCTCCAAAGAGTCTTGTAACACTTAAGACTGGTGACACATCTTCTGGGAGTCACTTAACACTTGAGACTGGAGACTCTTCTTCCAAGAGTCATGTAACATTTGACCCTGGTGAAACATGTCCCGAGAGTCATGGAACACTTGAGACTAGTGATAGTCGAGAGAGTCACCTAACACTGGAAACTTGTGGCACTTCTCCAGAGAGTCATATGACACTGAAGACTGGTAACACTTCTTCTGAGAGTCACATAACACTTAAGCCTGCTGACACTTCTTCAGAGAGTCATGTCACACTTGAGAATTGTAACACTTCTCTAGAGGGTCACGTAACACTGGAGACTGGTGATACTTCTCCAGAGAGTCATGTAATGCTGGAGACTGGTGATACTTTTCCAGAGAGTCACATAGCACTTGTGACTGGAGACACTTCGCCCAACAGCTATGTAACACTTGAGACTGGTGACCTTTTTCTGAGAGTCACCTAACTTTCGACACCCCCGCGCCGCACGGCCACCAGCACGGCCACCAGCTGCTGTGTGTGCCCCCTCGCCTTGCCCTCTGCCTCGCTGCCTGCCTCGCTGCCGGCTGACGCCGCTGGCGTCTGTTTTTGCTTGTTTTGTCTAGCTTTTGTGCTTGTTTGAACTGCATTTTCCTCCCGTGTTAGCAGCTTTTGTCTGACTTTTGTGCCTGTATTTTTTCTAGTCAGTTTCTGCATTTTCCTCCCGTGTTAGCAGCTTTTGTCTGACTTTTGTGCTTGTTTTGTCTAGCATTTGTGCTTGTTTGAACTGCATTTTCCTCCCGTGTTAGCAGCTTTTGTCTGACTTTTGTGCCTGTATTTTTTTCTAGTCAGTTTCAGCCCTTTGCGTTCTCCTGCCTGTCTGCCCACCTACCTCGCCGCCCTCCGCCTTCCCTCCCCGCTCCCCGCTTCCCGCCACCACCGCTGACCACGCCCCTTTTTCCTTTCTGTTCCCTCCCCGCCTCCCAGCTGCCCCGCCCACCCGCGCACTTGGCCTTATATGGCGACCGTGCGACGCAGGTGAGTGTGACCCACTTGTGGGACACCCCCGCGCCGCACGGCCACCAGCTGCTGTGTGTGCCCCCTCGTCTTGCCCTCTGCCTCGCTGCCTGCCTCGCTGCCGGCTGACGCCGCTGGCGTCTGTTTTTGCTTGTTTTGTCTAGCATTTGTGCTTGTTTGAACTGCATTTTCCTCCCGTGTTAGCAGCTTTTGTCTGACTTTTGTGCCTGTATTTTTTCTAGTCAGTTTCTGCATTTTCCTCCCGTGTTAGCAGCTTTTGTCTGACTTTTGTGCTTGTTTTGTCTAGCATTTGTGCTTGTTTGAACTGCATTTTCCTCCCGTGTTAGCAGCTTTTGTCTGACTTTTGTGCCTGTATTTTTTTCTAGTCAGTTTCAGCCCTTTGCGTTCTCCTGCCTGTCTGCCCGCCTACCTCGCCGCCCTCCGCCTTCCCTCCCCGCTCCCCGCTTCCCGCCACCACCGCTGACCACGCCCCTTTTTCCTTTCTGTTCCCTCCCCGCTCCCGCCTCCCAGCTGCCCCGCCCACCCGCGCACTTCGCCTTATATGGCGACCGTGCGAACGCGCAGCGGTCACGCGCAGCGGGCGCGCCGATTGTGCGCCGAAGGCGCGCCAAAGGTAAGCCCGTCTGCACCCGTCCGCGACCGGACCGCGCCCAGCGCCAGGACCCCTGGCCAACGAAGATCCCGACCGACCCGCCTGACGTACTCCGCCGCCACCCTCACCGCTCTCAACACCAGCCGACTCCCAGAATGCCATCAAGCCACTCCACGACGTACCCACGGACCTTTCAGCTGCCACGCCTGCAAGTTCACCTGCATCCGGACCAGCCTCGCACCAGCACCCACCAAGTCGAACACCAGCAGCACCCACCTCAAGTGCATCCTGCTCAACACCCGCTCCGTCCACAGACACGCCATCGAACTCTGGAACCTCCTAGACGCCACAGCCCCTGACGTCGCTTTCCTCACGGAGACCTGGATGAACGCCTCTTCAGCTCCCGACATCGCCATCGCTATCCCAGAGGGCTACAAGGTCGTCCGGAGGGACCGAAACGCCAACCAGATGGGAGGAGGCATCGCCATCATCCACAGGAACACCATCCGTCTCACGACCAGCACCGACAACACCCTGACCAGCGCCGAACACCTGCATTTCCAGATCCACACCAACCCGAACACCACCCTCAGAGGCACCCTGATCTACCGACCCCCTGGACCACGCACACAATTCAGCGAGGACATCGCCGACTTCGTCAGCCCGCATGCCCTCCCCTCCGCCGACTACATCCTCCTGGGAGACCTCAACTTCCATCTGGAGAACAACAACGACCGCAACACCAGCACCCTGCTCGACAACCTCGCCAACCTGGGACTCAAGCAACTGGTGTCCACCCCCACCCACCTCGCCGGACACACACTCGACGCAGTCTTCTCATCCAGCACAGACATAGACTTCAGCCACGCCA
Source organism: Triturus cristatus (assembly GCF_964204655.1). Lineage (NCBI taxonomy): Eukaryota > Metazoa > Chordata > Amphibia > Caudata > Salamandridae > Triturus > Triturus cristatus. The sequence continues at coordinate 534,681,077 of NC_140594.1, read as the reverse complement.
CAGAGCTTCAATGGACGGACCACAGCTGCGTCCACTTCACCTTCAAGAGAACGACGACCCACCAACACCAGCAACAGGCAGCCCGCAGAAGCTGGAACAAGATCACAGCAGACCAGCTCGCCACCTCCCTGAACCAGCACCCTCCTGCCAGCTCAGCGAACCCCAGCCAAGCCGCCGACAACCTCACGAAGTGGATCAGCAACTGCGCGGACGAACTCGCCCCACTGAGGACCCCGCCTAGCAGACCCGGCAGCAAGAAGGCCCCATGGTTCACCGACGAACTCAAGAGCTCCAAGAAGAACTGCCGAGCCCTCGAGAAAGTCTGGAGAAGGGAACCGACACCAGACAACAGGACCTCCTTCAAACTTGCCACCCGGAAACACCACCAGCTGATCCGCGCCGCCAAGAAAACAGCATTCAAAGACCGGTTGGACAACAACGCACACAACTGCAAGGAACTCTTCAACATCGTGAAAGAGCTTTCCAACCCCAGCGCAGGAAACAACGACATCACCCCATCGCAAGACCTCTGCAACTCCCTCGCTTCATACTTCCACAACAAGATCGCGGACATACATAACAGCTTCAACAACCAACCAACGCACACCATGACCGAACAACCACCCCCCACCACCACCCTCCACGCCTGGACCCCGATCAGCACCGAAGACACCATCCGCACGATGAACTCCATCCACTCCGGATCACCGACCGACCCCTGCCCTCACCACGTCTTCAACAAGGCCGACGCTGTCATCGCACCCCACCTGCGAGACATCATCAACACTTCCTTCGACACCACCATCTTCCCTGAGAGCTGGAAGCACGCCGAACTCAGCGCCCTACTAAAGAAACCTACAGCGGACCCCACCGACCTCAAGAATTACCGCCCCATCTCGCTCCTCCCGTTTCCAGCCAAAGTCATCGAGAAGACCGTCAACAAGCAGATGGCCGCCTTCCTCGAGACAAACGGATCCCTCGACCCCTCACAGTCCGGCTTCCGAGCCAATCACAGCACCGAGACCGCCCTCATCGCCGCCACCGATGACATCCGAGCCCTGATGGACAATGGAGAAACAGCGGCCCTCATCCTCCTAGACCTCTCTGCGGCATTCGACACGGTCTGCCACCGCACCCTAGTACGGCGCCTCAGCAACATCGGAATCCAGGACAAGGCGCTGGACTGGATCATCTCCTTCCTCGACGGAAGAACACAGAGAGTCCGCCTACCACCGTACAAGTCAGAGGCCTCCGAAGTCACCTGCGGCGTCCCTCAAGGATCATCTCTGAGCCCCACCCTCTTCAACGTCTACATGAGCCCCCTCGCGGCCATCGTACGCAAACACAACCTCAGCATAATCTCCTACGCCGACGACACCCAACTGATCCTCTCCCTGACCAACGACCCCGCCGCCGCCAGATCCAACCTGCACGAAGGGATGAAAGAGGTAGCCGAGTGGATGACGACCAGCCGCCTGAAACTGAACTCGGACAAGACGGAGGTCCTCATCCTGGGCTCCTCACCCTCCGCCTGGGACGACTCCTGGTGGCCTCCCGCCCTGGGCACCGCACCCAAACCGACAGACCATGCACGCAACCTGGGCTTCCTCCTGGACTCCTCCCTCTCCATGACCAGGCAAGTCAACAACGTCTCCTCGGCGTGCTTCAACATCCTACGCATGCTACGGAAGATCTTCTGGTGGATCCCCACCGAGACCAGGAAGACCGTCACCCAGGCCCTCGTCACCAGCCGACTGGACTACGGCAACGCCCTCTACGCCGGTACCACCGCCAAGCTCCAGAAGAGACTCCAGCGGATCCAGAACGCCTCAGCCAGACTCATCCTCGACATCCCACGAACCAGCCACATCTCCGGACATCTGAGAGACCTTCACTGGCTCCCCGTCAACAAAAGAATCACCTTCCGCCTCCTCACCCACGCACACAAAGCCCTACACGACCAAGGCCCGAGCTACCTCAACAGCCGAGTCAACTTCCACGCTCCCAAACGCCACCTCCGATCAGCCAACCACGCCCTCGCCGCCGTCCCCCGCATCCGAAGAGCGACTACAGGAGGAAGGTCCTTCTCCTACCTGGCCGCCAAGACCTGGAACTCCCTCCCGACCGACCTGCGCCTGACCCAAGACCACCTCTCCTTCAGGAAGAAGCTGAAGACCTGGCTGTTCGAGCAGTAGCGGCACCCCCCCCCCCCCCCCCCCAGCGCCTTGAGACCCTACGGGTATGTAGCGCGCTTTACAAGTGTCACTGATTGATTGATTGATTGACCTAACACTGGAGACTAGTGACACTTCTCCAGACAGTCATGCAACATTGGGAACTGGTCAAACTTCCCCTGAGAGTCATGTAATACTGGAGACTGGTGACACTTCTCCTGAAAGTCACATAACACTTGAGGCTGGTGACACACCAGAGTGGCACGGAAACCCTGGAGACTACTGACTCGTCTCCAGAGAGTCTAGTAACACTTGAGACTGGTGACACTTCTTCCAAGAGTCACGTAACATTTTAACCTGGTGAAACTTATGTACAAAATATCGACATCCTATCTTTCTAATGATAAGTATAAAAATACGGAAAAAAAATCGATGTAAAAAATATTGATGTACAAAATATCAATGTTTTTATATTTGTAAAAAATAATGTTACATATAGTAAATAATAAAATTTACTTTAAAAAAATTATTTGGATTTAACATACATTTTAACAAATATAAGAAATACATTTAATTTAAAAAAAATGTAAACATACATATATAAAATGTAATATTAATATATTTACTTTAAAACAAATTATAAACTATTCATTTGAATTTATTTTTAAATTTGATAAATATATACACATTTACAAATAAATATATATATATATATACATACACCTATAACATAAAATCTAATTAAAAAATATTATATTATAAATTAAAACCTTAAAATGTTTATTAGTCTTTAAACTTAAATTTTGCACTCCATTGAGTGCAACAGTAGGGAAAGTGTTGGGTAGCTGGGGGGTAAAAATAACTATTCCCACTCCAGTGAGTGCAACAGTAGGAAAAATGTTGGATAGCAAAGGGGTAAAAATACTATTCCCACTCCAGAGAGTGTAACAGTAGGGAAAGTGTTGGATAGCGGAGGGGTAAAGATTACTATTCCCACTCCAGTGAGTGCAACAGTAGAGAAAGTGTTGGATACCGGAGGGATAAAAATAACTATTCCCTCTCCAGTGAGTGCAACAGTAGGGAAAGTGTTGGATAGCGGAGGGGTGAAACTTCCTATTCCCAGTCCAGTGAGTGCATCAGTAGGAAAATGTTGGATAGCGGAGGGGTAAAAATGGCTATTCCCACTCCAGTGAGTGCACAGTAGGGAAAGTGTTGTATAGCGGAGGGGTGAAACTTCCTATTCCCTCTCCAGTGAGTGCAACAGTAGGGAAAATGTTGGATAGCGGAGGGGTAAAAATTGCTATTCCCACTCCAGTGAGTGCAACAGTTGGGAAAGTGTTGGATAGCGGAGGGGTAAAACTTATTATTCCCACTCCAGTGAGTGCAACAGTAGGGAAAATGTTGGATGGTGAAGGGGTAAAAATGACTAATCCCACTCCAGTGAGTGCAACAGTAGGGAAAGTGTTGGATAATGGAGAGGTAGAACTTACTATTTCCACTCCAGGGAGTGCAACAGTAGGGAAAGTGTTGGATAACGGAGGGGTAAAAATTACTATTCCCACTCCAGTGAGTGCAACACTAGGTAAAGTGTTGGACAGCAGAGGGGTAGAAAATAATATTCACATTAGATTCATTTCCTAATTTAAAACAAACAAAATATCAGCTACAACACAAAAGATTTTAAAAAAACAAAAATGGAAACATATATAAAAATATTTAAAAAGTTACAAAAGAGAAAAACATATTATAATGTTAAAAAGAACTAACAAATACCTAGAAAGATTAAAAAATAAATAGATAAAAATAATTTACAAGCAAATAACTATTTTTAATAAAAATTATTTATAATCAAAAACATTAATTATTACATCAATGTAATCTTTTTATTTCCTACCCTATAACACCAAACAATTGACAACACACATCTAAATTAATTTTTTACCTCCATTATTACCATAAGTAATTATCTATTGTAGAAATATAATTAATTAAAAAACAAATTTAAACACATACAAATGTATTTACTCCCAAACGTTACCCCAATAAAACCGAAACCCACACAAAAAATATAAATACACAATTACCATAAATATTTATGAATTTATGAATTATTATTAATGATCAACTAATTATGAATTAACTAAACATAAATAACTTTCTACCCTCTACCCCAATAAACACCACAACCCACACCTAAAAATCATTACACAATTTCCATAAATAACTTGTTATTAATAAATTAATATCAATTAACAACAACTTATTAATTAATTTAAAAGATATTACTTCCCACCCTTTACCACTATAAACCCCACCACCCGCTCCTAAAAAACCCTCAATTAACATAATTAATTACCAAAAATTAATTAATGATAAACAAGCAATTAATAAATAATTAAGGTAGAAGGAGAGGAGTATGGTTTGGGACGCCAAAAGCTAACGAAAAGTCCATTCATTTGTAAGAATAAGTGGGAATTTGGATCAACTTCGATTTTAAAGGGGGCAAGGAGTCGTTCAATCTCATCTTCAAGGGACAATACAGCCCCCCGGGTAGTCAACCGCTATAAGGACGCAAAAGGCGAACAAAGCCCTACATCAAAAAACTGATTTGCTTGGCTCCCGGGTGCTCTGTGTTTCAGTATAGACAAAGACCCAAGTACCTGACAGAACAAAGTGCTACTTGCCGGCCATAAAGAGAACAAGGTTGACATCTGCTCATGGAACGTAGAGTGACTGTCAGCAAAGGTAGATGACCAGGAATTCCTAATCTTCATCAGAAGAGACATGGGCACAAGAGGAAATTAATCTTCCGGCATACCTATGTTATAACAAACCAGCAATCAAAACAAAATCAAAGGGGCGTGCAGTAGGAGGACTGGCATTATATGTAACAGTGGGTCTTAATATTAAAATCGAAGAAGTTGAAATTGAACACCCGAATATACAAGCAATCAAGGTTTGGCCCCTTTGTCCAGCTAACATGACCCCCCTGTTGATAATAAATGTTTACATACACTCCCTCGGTGGTAGAAAAAAATAAACTATTTACATGAGATTGAGTCTCCTAATAACTCTATGTACAATAAATCCAGTTCCTCGGATTTTCTTGTCGGGAGACTTCAATATGAATCTCTTGCAGGTGACGCTTAGGGTTCAAATAATAGATGTTATCGATCATATCTGGCAGATCCTGATGACTGAAGCATTTAAATAACGATCTGACAGAATTGGCAAGGATGCAGTAAGTAATCTGGAGCATCATGACTTGCGAGTTTTGAATAGCCGGATGGCTCCGGATATTCCGGCCCAAGAGTCTCACCATTTGGCAAAATCCAAAGCACTCATAGACTACTCCTTAGTATCACTACCATTATATCAGATGGTTTCAAGCTACAAGTTGGGCAACAGGCTGGAAAGTGACCACCAGCCACAAATGATCAGCCTGAACTTAAACATCTCTTTACACGATCAATCGTCCCCAGAAATAGGTCAGCTCACTGGACAAAATTATAAAAGGTTACAATGGTCTGTAGGTAGCATAGAAAAAATTTAACACCCAGCAAGAGAACTGTGCGAAGATTCATAAGACACAGACCAAAATCTCTTGAACCACTGGGACCAAATTTGCAATGCGCCTAGTAGAGAAAAACTTTGTTCAGTGTAGAGTCATGGTTTCATCAGCCACTGCATTTCCTAAGAAAATTTCAGTGCAACTCAAAACAGCTAAAAGGAAATTGAATCACGCCCTGAGGGTCCTAAGAAACTATGCAACAATTAGTGTCCGGTGTGAGTCCATACCAAAATTAAGGTCACTTTACATAAAAGCGGAATGTGTTCAATCAAAGGCCGAGTTAGATCAGAACTGGTGTAAAATTAATTATGCAGCTAAATGTAAAGATGCAATAGAGTTTTGGAGACTGGTAAACCAATCCACTGGTAGGAAATTTCAACAAGCAATGTCAAACATCTTACATATAAGAGGCTTGGAAAAAGCACTTGGGCGCTATGTCAGGTGGTATAAATACCGTAACAAGACTATCTGAAGAAGGAATGGGTGATAACACAAGGGAAAATTTGCCGATAGAGATCCAGAATACAACTGTTGGGAAAATTATTAGTACCATTCGCCGGGACAATGCCCCGGGACCAAATGGCCTCCCCCAAGCACTTTACAAGGAAGAGCCGCAATATTGGGCAAAGAAACTGACAATATTATTTAATCATAATCTGGTGAGCGAAGAAATTCCAGATGAATGGAGGGGCTCAATTCTGGCCCCGATCTATAAAGCCAATCAAGCCACGGACCCTGCCAATTATAGGCTAACAGCCTTAATGAATTGTGAGGAAAAGTTTTTTGCTAAATGCCTCTTGGCAGAGCTAACAGCTTCAGTGGCTTCCAAAAATCGGTGCCTGCCACATGGTGCAGGGAAATGTAGGGGCACCTATATTTCCTCCAAGTGCAGAAGGAAAGTGCCCCTGCTGAAGGGGGTCCGCAACGGGCCCCGAAGTCAATCTCTGCCAGCCTTTGAATGGCGGGTGAACCGCCATTCAAGGCTGGCAGAGATGAAGCATCCTAATATGGCGGATGGTGCCTGATAGGCACTGCCGCCATTCTAGGTATGCTTTCCGGGTCCGACAGGCAATCGTAATGATTGCTTGTGTCGGACCCATGGCGGACGGACTTTCTGTCCGCCAACAAACCGCCCGCCATCATAATTTGGCTGGCGGAGAATGGCCTCAAGTTGGCAGTGAATCTGCCAGTGGCTGATTGATTGCTATTGTACTGAGCCCCATTGTCTTGAAATACAGGCACACACTTGAAATATTTAAACATCTCAAACATTATCCGCTGAAAAACTGCAAACGAAGATACTCTCCTGCTAAATAGTTGGTGTGCGCACCACTGTTATGCTTTGCTCTTTAATGTCAACTATGCACATAAAACACAAAGATGCACTCCTCCTTGAAAGCAGGTGTGTGCATCACTATAACAAGCATCAACTGTACAAAGGAAGGAAGATTTGAACTAAGCACGCCTGGTTACCACACATCAAAGAAGGCCTCACTTGTTGAACATGTCAGATGTGTGCATCATCGCAATGGATGTAACATTGGGAGGATTTCACATGCCACACAACTATGAACGTAAGCCTTTCTCAGTGCAGCTTGTGTCTGATTGCACTGCTTAGAAATAAACTTTAAAAATGGCGGCACATCGATGAGGCAGCAATATGTGCTATGTCACACATTAGCTAGACTGATTCCCATTGGTTGAATCGCTGCACTCAATATGGCAGCACGCCATTGCTTGCAGCAATACATGCTGCATCATACATCAACTAGTCTGTCGCTCAGTTGTGCTGATGAACCTTACTGCATTAAATATGATGGTATACTCGTGGCAATACTTGTTGTGTCATACATCAACTAGTCTGTCGCTCAGTTGTGCTGATTAACTTTGCTGCCTTACACATGGCGCTACGCAACACTTGAGTCAGTACATGCAAAAGTCAGTGTTGCTATTGCACCCTACCTTCTGTGACAGCAGAGTAGAACATTTCACACATCCTCACTGTCCTCTTTTGAGCCACAATGAGGAAAAACATAGGTTTATTCATTACAATAGAGATCGCTCTGGAAGAGCATCTTTTTCTGGCAACTTCTCACACGCAACTACCATTGCTCAGTCAAGTGATCCCTCCAATTTAACACAGAACAACATGGCCTCATGGACGTGGCACACAGTACATCATGACATCATGACATAGTACACTACACCTTCATTTAGTAGCAATTTTCCATGACACATCAGCGAAAGGCTTTCTAAGGTTTGTGTAGCACTGGGAATGGTGAACCTTACCTTTATAGTAATAAAACTCTGAGGATTGTACCTCTCAGAAATTGCTCGCATTCTTACTGATAATTATCCTGCTTCTCCCGGGGTCATAGAATTGATGTGATAGAGAAAGCTTTAAGAGACTTTTTACACAAATGTCAAAATTTAGCATTACTAAAAGATAATGGCAGTAACAATAAGAAACAAACAACTTGAAAAATGTCCTTACATAAGGGACAGGGATAACTCCACAGGCATTAGCTACCACATCTAAACATCAAAAATCCCTCTGACATTCACAGTTTCCATTAACGTACTCCCAGAATGCCAATTTTAGGATATGTTTATCCCAGAGAGAGAGAGGCAGTCAGGCAAGTCCAACATCTAACATAGGTGTAACTTTCCCAACAACAACACTCTAATGTAGTCATACCAGGAGAGGCTATCTTATCCAGTGCCCGTACTTTCCATAGGTGGGTGAAGAATAGACTGGTAGAATGTATCCACTAATGAATCTAGAGTATGAGAGTCTTAGCATAGCCAGAGGCTCTACACCTCTTGAGCTACACATGGGTTTCATGACCAACGGACATCAACTTATGGAAAAGAATATTCTCAGTCATGACCAAAGGTTCTCAGCAACAGTGCCCTACACTTCTTGCATGTATGCCTTTTTAAAGCTTAAAATTAGTGTTGTATTGTGCGAGTTAGCAGGATACAATACATCTGATGAATAGAAATGGCACTAAATTATAGGTTTTTATAAACATTCACTGGGACTAACTCTATTCACACTTCTGCAGAAAGAGTGAAAAATACAAAATGGTAATAAAATATTTTATTACCATTTTATATTTCACTCTCTGCCGATCGGAGTGTGGGGGCAGGCCAGTGCATCATTGCTGCTGATTGTCAGCAATGAGTGGCACCATCAGTTTGAAGTGATCATGACTGCTTGTCCAGCTACCTAACTACGGACTGCCCTACATGCGCAATTTAAACCTCTCCAATCCAGCTGTCTTAGATAGCTGGTTTGGGGAGCAGGCTCAGGCTTACAGTGCCTTTCAGAGCGCTGAAGCAGCCTGCTCCAGCAAATCCAGATGCTTCATGCATGCTCCTTAACAGCATGAGAGCAGCGCCAGGATTGGATAAGGTAGTTGGCTGTTAGACCTCACGTTCGGTTTGTGGAGCCAGGGATCGGCGAAGACCCTGACGGACAAGGTAAGTGACATTTATTTTTTCTTTATTTAATGTTTATTTATAATGTGCTCGTATCATCCACTATTTTTGTATGCAACCAACCGCCGCTGAAACCACACACACTTAGATTAACCAGGCATACCATCCCACTTCGCTAGGCAAGCAAGAATGAAGTTCATGAGCTGCATCAGAGTTTCAAGTGCTCTCAAAACTATATCAACAAAGCAACCGTGGCATAAAATTATTGCAGTGCAAGCAAAACACAGCCATAACCTGTGGGAGTTACTCTGTTAACGTAAGCTTTTAAAGTCCTTTTTAAGAGCCAGCTAGCTGATCTGCACTTGGGAATATATTTTAAAAGGCCCTGATTGCTAGTAGCCTGGATAAAGCTGCATCGACCCTGGAGGACTAGAATTACCTATCCCTACCAGAATCCCCACACCAGTATCTGGGCATTATAAGTTATATCTCCCGGAACAGCGAATAAAACCAAACCCAGGAATACTGGGTCCAATTCTGTGTTTTTTCCATCTTTCAAGGGAATTAGCATGAATTATCAATTCCAGAATCTCCGAACCAGAATACACTAGGAAACCCAGAATGGTTCTGAGTTGTAACACCACCCCCCACGGATACCACTCCAGGTCACCCGTAATTGTGCCCTAAGAATTTGGTTCTGGGTACTGATCAAAAAGAATATACAAACAGGACCATGGTCACAGATCGAGCCCTAATTGTGTCATAACCTTAGATTCTTGGATCCTACTCCAGCTACGGAAATAAATCATGCTGTAATAAGTTATACTCTTGGCCCCAAAGAGTACAGAATGTTTAGATGCCAGTATTATCACTATTTAATGGTTTCCGACTTTTATCTACACACAGATTATTTCATCCTCTATCAGACTTGTTTGATTTCTCGTTCTCTAAAAAGTTGCATGACTAGAGGAGGACTTGAATTCAGTAGTGGCTGGTGTAGGGCCGAGTGGCGGGGGGACAACAAATGAAAATACAAAAAACAAAAAAAATTACTACCTTGCATTGCCGCCCTTCAGCTCCTCTCGGCTCCAGCCCACTGCAGGCACAGGCTCCCAGACTCCCCTGCAGCCAATACAGATGCTGCTCTCATGCATGAGAGCAGTGTCAGGATTGGCCTGAGCACCTTGGATTTGTACTTCGAGAGAGACTGGGAGCCTGGGGCCTGCTGTCACCAACCCAGCAACGCAGCCCAGGTTGGAGATATCTCAGTGTGCATGTCAGATTTGCTATCCTAAAATGGCCGGCCAAACCGACGTGCGCACTGACAGCAGTGCGTAAGACTCCTCCTGCAGCCTGTCACCTATTAGGCCCCACCCCCAAGACTTGGCCCAGTAAAGAAACATAAAATAATAATAAACCTATTTTGTTATCGTTTTATTTTTTCACATTTTGAGGCTGCTGGCAGGGGGGTGACAGTCCTCCGCCATAGCGAAAGAGCCGCCACTGCTTGAATCACTGATTCTGACCCGTATCCCAGCACCTGCATACGGGGGTTATGAACTATTCACTCAGGCCCAGGAACACTGTGTCCAATTCAGTTTTGTTTCCTCCTACTGAAGAAAATACCACTCTCAAATCCACACACCTTCACCTCCTGCTTGGAACAGGTGGCAAATTTTACTATCTGCATGAAGAAGGTGTTAAATGTGGGTGGAGGCTGCTCAAAAGCCCCTAGTTTGGGGGCAGAGGGAGTTGGCGAAAGAAGGCCAGAGCAGGTGAGAGGAGAGCATTTCCTGTTCCACTGAGGATTTGGAGATAGCATGTGCGCTAACTGATAACATGATTTATCTCCAACCTGGACTGTACAGGACAGATAATCAAGTTGTTCAAACAATGGAAGTTGAAGAAAATGTAACCACATTAATAATAAAAAGACTCCTCTATGACCGTAATAAAATAATCGGTACCCTGGTTGATCTGAAGAACTAAGTATTATTTGCAGTACATACCTTTTACGTGTCCACCATTTTTGAGGGGCATTTTTCACAGAGACAACACGTTTAAGCTTAGTCCAGCTGATCACTAAAGCCCGTCTACTTCATTTTAAGGAGAACGTCAGCCATATAACTGTAGGGAAAGACATTAGCAAAGATGAAGTCAATGGCATCGTGAGGGGAGTGATGAAAGACACCAGATGGGAAAGAGCTTGAATATAATCCATGTCCTCTGGAAGTGATTCCACCATACCTGGTGATAATGGTGCAATTTGATTTGGTATCAGTTTCAGAATTTAATCATCTAGACTCTGTCTTCCCTTTGGACAATTATAATTGGAAAGCTGCTGCCTGCTAGAAGAACCTATAGCAAGCAGCAACTAAGGAGTCTGCAGCAGCATGCTTGAAGAAAAGATTCTTGAGGGATTATTGTCTTGACCAGAAATATATTTGAAACAGTTGTACTGTTGAGGTAAACCAGGAGAACTATTTCAGTCAACCCCTTCCCCTTCCACAGAAACTAGCACAAAATTCTCAGGGCACTGCATGGCATCACATTTCTGTTTTAACTGAGATAGACGACTAGATTCTTACAAATATGCCAGAGAAACCCTTCTAACAAAAGGGACAGGGTTTAAATACTTATTAACAATAGTAAATCCCTCTTGCGAGCCACATGCGTATAAACACATCAATTAACTCACTTCTATGAATAGAAATATGTATACATCAATTTTCCACTCGTCCATCCATTTACTGAGACCTGTTTAATGAAAAAAATCTTTTCTCTATTATAATATTATCCTCCTTGATATGTACAATTTCACAATGCAATCACACAAACAATCTGAAATGTCATCCAATTGGATATTATAAAACATAATTCATAATTTAAAAATCATCATATCATTGTAAAACCCAGCCCTCTCTATTGATGTGTATATTAACACCCTTTTGGGCCTTAATTTTATATTTACACCATTTCATCAGATTAAAACAATCTGTTGCCTATTTTTCCGTGACCATATACATAAAACAGTATCACAATATATTCATATATCAAAATTATATTACACAAATTAAAAAATTTTACATCACAAGTTGTCGATTCAGCATTTCGGTGGTGTACAGCTGGTTTACCCCACCTTCTTCAGGACAAAGTATTAAAAGCAATGAATTAATCTAGAAAATAACAAAAACATATTTCGGGGCCAAGAAAGAACAGACATAATTACATCAACAGGCTCAATACATGTGATACCCAGTACTTCTTTTCTCACCATTCTTGCTACTACATTTGTTATCAACTCACCATCTTTCTTAACTCCTACACATTCGTTTCAATTCTATCATATTCATTTTTCTCAGTATTCACACTTAATTTCAGCTAGGGCTTTAGAGCGTAAAGCTGAATTGATAATTTTCTTAGTTATTGGCAAGAATATTTCTTTATCACCCATCATATAATATTACTGATTGGTACGTGACATACCTGTCCTTAATTAAAGATAATGTGCCTGTGGGTTGCTGTGAGTTGTTTTCCCTTTCTCCTTCTCAGCCATCCATCTGTTCCCTTCTCTTTCTCTGATACAAAGAACCTGTTTGGGTATACTATTCTTTGCCCCCATTTTATTTGTGTTCAGCACAATTTCTGATAAAATATACATTCAAATAGAAGATCCCTTCAAAAGATATTGTTTCTCTATGGTCACCCTTTTTATTTCAGCGGTGATTAACTACTCATTCATAACTCAAATGCTTGGCATCAATGCAATCTTGACGCCTATAGGGGATACGTATGTATTGTTGGAATCTTATTTATATTTTCCTGTATTTGTTTGTCAATACTCGTAGCCTATCTTTGAAGCTTACCTTCCGATTTATTCATTAAATACATAAACAACAAGTTCATCAATTAACCGCTGCCGTTTGTCAATACAATGGACTTTTCTTTCCTCTTTTTTTACTTATCTTTCTCTGTACGGGGCTCTTTATTTCCCTTCACCCTAGTGCTCTGTGGGTATTAGAAAAAAACACATGTATATCTCGATTGACTTACTTAGACACTAGTTCGAGTTCTGCTGGGGTAAGATCATAATATTCTATTCTTATTCTCTTTGTTTATGTCTTGTGCAATCAAATCATTATGTTCAATTTAGTTACTAATTTGAATTGTACTTGACTCACTTACAACCATCTATATTTCTGTCTCCCATTGGTCATGTTCAAATGAACTTTATTATTGACACTATTTATGTACTATGGCATTTTTAACATAATTGGACCAGTCGGCAAGTTGGCTAACTGTACTACACCCTTCGAAAAGTATACCAAAATTATAGGTTTTTATAAAAAAAATGGGATTTGTTATCCCTCCTTATGTACTTGCTATTTCAAATGTCCATTCATTACATTCAATTTAATTATTTATTTGGTTTGCATGCAACTAACTTAGATCAATCCATATTTTTATCTACCACATGTTCATGTTCAAACAATCTCTATTATTAAAACTATTTTTGTGCTTTGATATTTTTCACTCATTTAGACGAATCACCAAGTTGGCCAACCATACTCCACCCTTTGAAATGTATAACATAAATATAGTTTTTATTTTATTAGTAAATAGGGGGTTTGCTATCCCTCCTTATTTATTTACTATTTAAAACATCCTCTGGTGTCAACATTATTAACCACCAATCTTTATTAACAGGGGTGCGTTTTTCCCTTTTTACCCCTGCAGTGATCATCTGAGTCATACACTGCCGTCGTTCTTATTGGGTCTTCATGACTCAAACTGACTCAGATCGTTAGTCAATGTTTTATAGACCTTCCATTTGCCCCATATGCGTATAGGCTCCAGGGCTGGAGACTGCAGACATATTGATGTCAGGCTTGATTACGTTCTATCGTTTTATCCTATTGACTTAATACCCAATTTTATGTTGAATCTTACTCACAGGGATCATTGTATTATCATTACTGTTTAAATATATCTCGAGACAGAGGAAGATATTATTGCACTCTCACTCAGTGATTAAATGCAATAGGTAGATGAATAATAGGACCAATATTTAGTACTGTCACTTCTTTTTATATTCTCACTATTTGCTCTTATTCTTTTTTTAAATCTTGTTTTCATATTGTTTTCCTTACTTTAATAGTCTTTCCCACCACTATTTGTTATTCAAACCATATCTGTATGTGTCGAACTTACCCATATAGAACTGTTCTCTCTTCTTTCTTTTCCTATCCAGATTACCTCTTATCATTGTCCCTGTTATCCTTTCCAAAACACACCATTTTAAGTCACTCTCTTTATGTTCATGTTCTAATCAATGTTCTGTGAGAGGGGCATTCTTATTTCCAGTCCTAGTAGCTGATCTATGTTTGTTTAATCTTGTGCGCACCTCTCTTGTGGTTTCTCCTATGTATCCATTTTTGCAGGGGCATATGACTTATTATACTGCATTCCATTTACTTCTATATCTTTTCCACTTATTATGGAACTACAAATACCAAAGTTACTACATGGAACATTTCCTACAATTTTCTTACCACTCACAATGCAACTTTGTTGTAGTGCGTAGGCTCTATGTATTTATGGACCAAACAAAAAAGGGATTTCTCTATTGTTCCCTTATTTTTCTCGTTTAATGAAGACCAATTCCTATTGATTATGTTTTTTTATTTTATCACTCATGCTTGAAAAGTTTGTCACACATACAATTCTTTGTTTACTATCCTCTTCTTTTCTTTGTGTTTCAAAACGTCTATCTCTATTGTAATATTTTTCCCTCTTATAGGCCTGTTTTATTATTCTTTTAAGATATCCTCCATTTAGAAGCTTTCCTTTAAGAATTTCTGCATGATTCTCAAAATTTGCCCTGTTTGTGCAGTTTCGTCCCAATCTTAGAAACTGTCTGAAGGGTATATTGTCCTTCTCACAATTTGAGTGGTTGCTTGTATAAACGGTATTACGATCTGAAGGTTTTGTGAATAGTTCCCCTTCTAAAAGACCCTCTTTAGCTTTTATTTTAATATCCAAAAAGCAACAATACATATGACTTATTGTTGAGGTGAGTTTTAAATTAAAATCTCCACCGTTTATCCATTATATGAAAGCAAACAGATCTTTTTTTCCCCCTGCCAGATTAAGAACACATCATCAATAAAACGGGATCAGTGCAGGACATTTTGAAAAAAGTGTGCCATTTCCTTGAATATATGTTTTCGCTCAAAAGTGCCTACATAGAAACATGTGAAACTCGGGGCGCAGGTTGTGCCCATTCTCGTTCCTATAATTTGACAGTAATTTTGTTTTTATAGTAGCCAATTGGATGAAAATTTAGATTATTTGTGTGATACTATTGCAATGCGAAATTTTGCATAACAAGGAGGATATTAATATAATAAGGGACAGATATTTTTTCATTAAACCAGTCTCAGTGTATGGATGGACGAGTGGAAAATTGATGTACGAGTTTTTCTCTACTAGATGCTTTGCCAGTTAAAAGATTACAAGACATAAAGGAATGCCTACCTAGCAAAAGACATACAACTCCAAATCCCAATCCACAAAGACTCTGAGGATTAAGCAGCTTGCAGGTCTGGATCTGCAGGATACATTTAATAAAATGAGGGCATGTGGTCCAGCTCAGACTCTTATAGTGTCTGGCGGGCACATTCAAGCTTCTGTTCGGGCTGGGCTTTTCAAAGGCCACACCAACGCTCTGCAGTGTCCTCACAACTTATTGCAGACAATGACCCAAGTCTTTGAGTTAATGGAAGAGCTGGACAAAGACAGCACACATGGACATCGATTCACTGAAAGGGTGGGTATAGGAAAATAGACATCAATTCCATCATATGATCTTTGGCCAGAGATTCCTCAAAACTGATTCCAAAAATACACATTATTGAAGTTGAAATCATATAAAAAGTGCATACTTTAAAAAAAGTTCATTTTAATTTTAGAGAGGTCCTATATTTTAGCTAGGGTACTACAATAATATGCCAGGGTTCAATCATCACCTACCCAGGTGCAGCCATCACATGCCATGATAAACTCAAAGGCACATTGTTACTTCATACCTTGTTAGGCAGCCTCAGACATTATTGGCCCTGTCCAGTGGCCTCCTTCTCAGAGGTGAATAGGCTGGTACATCTCTGCCAGTCCCAGCATCTGCTCATCCCACTGAGAGTTATCATAATAATTCTATGGATATCTCAAAGAGGATAAGAAGGTAATTCAGCCCGGCATAAGGCTGAACAACTGATGACACACGGTACTCACTTGTGTCATAATTTAACAAATTCTCAAAAATACTTCTGCTCCCAAGAATTGAAAAATATGCTTCACATCACATTGTTATTTTATACGTTCAAATAGCATCTGACGAGATGGGAGTAATAGATAATCCTTTCAGACTAGAATTCGATTTTCTTATACTTCTTCATTGAGTAGAACCTCAGCCAACACGTATTTCTCAGGTAAATTCTCACTTTATCAAGGCTCGGTTGATCTTATTTTGAACTCTTTAATTTTCAGAAAAATGGTTCCTAACAAATAATAGCAAAAAATAAGAAACTCACTGGAGGCATAGAGAATTAGCTCCAAAAGATCAGACTCATTAATTTCATGAGTAGAATTAACAATTAATACCCATGTTAACGCAACAAACGTTTGATTGGCACTGGAGCGCGGTACCTCCTAATAATTATCTGCAATGTCATTTTTGTGAATATATTCCACGTGTAAATCCAGATGTGTGTTAGTTAAACCTGCATGCACATATGGTTTTGTGATCTGGGTCCAATTGGGAAGGGAGCAGGTAAAGAAAACAGTGCACTACGTGCCAGCCTTCCTGTCCCCACAATAGAATTAGAACATTTTGTTAATTCAACAAAATATTAATTCTTACATGCTTACTACTACATGTTACATTTTTTGAGAATTAATGTTCATGATCTCTTCACATCCAAGCCTGCAGTTACAAATAGTACAACTGAGTTTTAGAATACCAACACTTAGGGCTACATATGTGAAACCATTTTGCATTCGGAAACGGTGCGTATCACTAAAGTCAGCTGTTTGCGAATACAAAATCGCATTTGAAGATGTATGAAAGGCTTTGTAGTCGCGATTTTAGGTTATCGCAAAAATGTGTGATGACCTAAAACTGTAACTACAAATAGGGAATGGCAATTAGAAAATGTTATTATCATCGAATACACGTCAATGGTAACCATGTGCAATTTTTGAAAATTCACAAAAAATGCTTTTTTCAAAGTGCCATGGAGGAACATGCCATCTCCCAGCACCAGTTCCATGTGCTGTTCCATGTTGCCTTTTGCAGGCAGCATTTCACCTCTTTCATATCAATGGGGAGGATGGGCAGCGACAGTGAAGAGAGCTAGTAGCGTGCAGCACTTGTAAACAAGTGTCTTTTATAAAGAAGTCTGACATCATGTAACACTGCTAATGTGGGAAACTTAAGTTCTCAACATAAAATAAATCACGAACACCAAAATGGAGACTGTTGAACCAAGAAAACTGAATGAACTTTCAAGTTAATGCAATTTTTACCTGCAATATTCACTTTGGAAAATATAACTCTAGGATATCTTTTTCAAACACACCGCCAACCAGCCCGGCCTTGTACAAAATTGCAACCTTTTCATACTGACTAATAGTAAAGCTTCATGTAATTTAGGCACCTCCACTACTACTGACTCCAATTCTCCATTGGTCTGACAATGAGGCCATAATCTTTTTAACCTCCGATATGCAAGCTTTCCACTTTCCACTTCCACGAACAATACTTTCAAAACAATGGTGTAGCAAGGGAGCCATGGGTCCTAACTCAAGCAAGGAATTTGGACCCACATCCACTGGTTTGGCATTAAATAACAGTTACATTTTGGGCCCAGTCATCCCCTCAGACCTCTCAGCTCCAGTGCCACTGCATCTGCTGCACTATTGATTGCTACACCCCTGCTTCAAGAAAAATATCCCATAGAAAGCATTTAAAAGTTATCCCCCAAATATCTCACTCACCATTCATCTTGAGGGTACCTGGAATGACCTGTCAAAGGTTATCGAAAGTATGACATGGCAAATGTTCTGGAAAAGATGCCCGAGCACCTTCGAGGGTGCGCAACCAGAGATTTATGTGCCCAACAAATAATTGTATTCACTGAAAGTCTTTAACAATTGTCAAATACAATCTCACTCATTTAATTTAGTGCTACCATAATTTATCTGCAAGAGATTATAGGAAGCACAGCATGGCACATGTTCTAGAAAAGATTTATGTGCCCCAAAGTTAATGTCATCCACTGGAGGCGAGGGGCCTACTGCAGTAGTGCATCAGTCTGCAAAACAAGGAGAAAGGAGAAAAGACTGCTATTTCAACCCTCAAATGATATAGAAACGGTGAATAACAAAATCACTTCATTCCATTTGAGATGTCATCATTGATGTCATCAACGATGTCACTGACCATGTCATGAGTGATGTAAAATGTGAGGTCATAAGCAGTGCATTGCAGGAGGTGATTTATAGTTAGCTCAGCTAACTATAACTGCTGAATTTCACTGGTTTGGTACAAGTGAAACCTGAGCCTAACCATAAAGTCCCTGTAACCTTTGGTTTTTTATATGAATATCTGAGGTTCCATTTATTCAATTTCTGAACTATAAGGGCCCTGAAACCTTTGATTTTTTCAGTGAATTTCAAAACTTTTTATAAATGCTAATTCCTAACTACAACATCCCTGTTTTTTCAGTGAATTTCTATGTTTTTTTTAACTAGTAGTCATGGGGTTCCTGGCCCCCAAGCACCCTCAGCATCCAATAGGAATTCATCCCCCAACCAGCATTGCGCTAGGAGGTATGTTTGCAGGGTGGTGAAGAAAAGGGGCGGGGCCACTAGCAACCAACGTGCTTTTTTTTCTCGGGGAGGGGGTCCGTGTGGCCCGCCCTTCCAAGGCCAATTTTGTCCCCAGAGACCCCATACCACAGGGCCAGGCCTATTTTGAATAGGGAAGGGGGCCACGAGTCCACCCACCCCGGGCCTATTTTAGCCTAGGGGACCCCACCCCTTGGGGCCCAATGTTTTTTTAATATCTTCTTTAAAATAAATGGCAGGGGACTGAGCGGCCCCCTCCCGGACCCATTATATCCCTGTGGACCCCATCCCCCAGGGCCCGGCCTCTAGGCTGGGTGTCCTGGTCCCACCTAGGGCACCCAGACACTTTGTTGAAAGCCGCAGGGGGAGCCTGAAGGCCCCACGGTCCATGCCAGCTCCCTCTGTCCAAAAGCAATTCTGCTCCATTTTCAGCAAGCCGAGCATTTTTAGTTTGCTATGGCTAGGTGGGAGCGGTAACGCCCCCACCAAGTCACAGCAAACAGCTATGTCCTGGAAGTGGGCACCCTGGGACATCAGAGGAGACGGCCCAGGGGTTGGTCCCCAGGACAATCTACGGCTCCAGGAGTGGGGCCGTGCGACCCTCCTCCAATCTTTACTTTAGACCCAGGAAGTGGTGGCTAAATCTTCACAATAATTTTCTGAAAAAAAGTATCATGTTGAGTTATTTTGGGCATGGAAAGTTTCAGGGAGATCCATCAAGCGGAGGCCAAGAAAAAGGGGGGAATCAATAAAAGTGTGTTTCCTATGTTAATTCCCGTAGGGGCTTCGAACATGACTACAGCCCTAACCGCTGGACAGAATTACACAGAATTTGGCAGAAAGGTAGCTTTTGCTTTGCAGATTACGCTTTCAGTTATTTTGTGCAAGTCCGGTCAGAAGTTTGGAGAAATTAAAGGAGTTCCAAATTTGTATATTTACAACAGCGAAGCCTTCAGGACTAACGACAAGCTTGTGCAGCGATCTGCAGAGCTCTGCTTGGCTGCCAACACTTCAACCAGGAAGTGTTGGCAGCCATCTTGGGACTCAACTTTAGCCCAGTCCCAAAAAAGACTGAAAAAAATAAAAGGGGGCATGGTACCCTAAACCAGTAGCCTTTCCAGCAGGGCAAAAGAGCATTTTTTTTAAATTATGGCAAAATTCATGAATATTCGCAAATATTACAGTGAAATAAAAAAAAACAGTGCGGTCTCCCATACTTGCTTTTAATGTTGTCCAGGTCCCGGGGGCATGCAGAGATGGGGGGGGTGCACGGACCCTCCTCTCATGGGCATATTTATGGTTCGGGGTCCACCAACTCTCCGGCTTAGTTTTCGTTCTGGGTAGTGGTATTTTTAATAGATAATAGGCGCTTATGGTTGATTCACCTAGTATTTATGAGAATTGTATTATTCGCGGTGCTAGAGGGTTGGGGAGAACCACCAGCCTCCCTAAATTATTGTGGCAACAGCAACAAAAAAAATCATCAAAAGGTATACCCAAGCACACGCAGAATTTCAATTTGCAAAGTTACAAGGCCATTTTTGCATGAAACAAAATAAGTCAGTCTTTGCTTCTTTCTTGTGGTTTTTCTTCTTTTAATACTCCTGTTTTAACAGTAGTTCACCAAGCCAACACGTGTTTCGTCTCCTTCGTAAGATAGTACATGCGACTTGTTCACGGCTGAATACTGTCTTCAATAGTGGTATAAAGTGTGACGATAATTCCAGGTCACACTATCCTGTGATGCAAGGGGGTACCCTGTTAAGGGCTTCGCACTCCGGCTTATGCAGAATATAATTGAGGGGCTCGCAGAACTGCCCCGGAGACTGCCACCTCCCTGGGGCAATATTTTTAAAATAGACGGGAGCGATCAGATTCGCTGGGCCCTGGGGACCACCACCTCCCTGGGGCCAAATACTTTTCAAAAAAAGGAGGGGGCTGCCGGCCTCCCTCCTGGGCTATATATGGCCCCAAGGACCACCACTTCCCCAGGTCTGGCCTGTGCACAACAAAGGGAAGGGCTGCACAGCCCCCCTGTTGGACCCAATAATAATAGCCCTGAGGGGCTGACTCGTGCTGTGTCCCGGGGTGCCAACCCCCAGGACTTAGCTGTTTGCTTTTGCTGTCACAGCTCACACCAAGCAAAAGCAAACACTCTGCTTTCAGGCAGCTGAAGCTGTCAACGTGCTACCACTTGCAGGAAGTGGAGGTTTCATCTCTTTCCCTGCCCACAAGGAAAGAGATGAAATATTGCTCTTGCACACAGGGAGCTGCATTTCCAGCAGCTCCCAGGAGCCTAGGGATCAGTGGTACCCCTTCCCCATTGTATTTCAGCTGAGCCCAAGGTGATGGGGTCTGCGGGGCCAAAATCAGTCCAGGAAGGGGGCCGCACAGCTCCCCTCCCCATTAGGTTGCGGCCTGGCCCCAGGGGATGGGGTCCTAGGGACCTTTCTGGCTCCACTGCGCATTTCATAGAAATTAAACCTCAATGGGAGGCACTTACAAATATATATATAGCAGATGCCCCCATTGAAGCCCCACTTCTGCAAAAGACAAATGATGATAACTACTGGGCTTGGCAAATACAAAGCAAATGTGTTTGTGCTGAAATTCCATATTGAAAAACAATCAGAAATCTTTTGTGGAGGTGACTGCATTATTAATCTATTGCTGAGTGGGTTCTTTGTTGTCCAAGTCTTGGTGAGAGCCATGTCCATGGTTCTCTCTTTAAATTACTATGAGTATGCAAATGTGCACTTGGAAGCTTTGCCCATTTGGCCCTGCTCATTTTAGTAGTGTGCAACGAACTTCCTGTCTTTTGCCAGAATAATGGACAACTTAACAAGGGGCTCCCCAGGGCTTTTCCCACCGGTTTTTGTGAGGAGTTCTTGATGCAGAGGAATATGAGGACATCTCCACCAAACAAAGAAGCACTTACTTTGTATAGTTAAGAGAAAAGATCATTTTTGGGTGGAGGTTTACCTCTTTATAGTCTTGTTGTCTTCTCTATAAGAGGATTCATGTTATCACATATATCTGGATAAAGACACACCAGGAACAATCAGATTGCCAAAGCACACACAAGGTCACTGGTGACATTTCCTCATGCAGCTTTAGTTTAGAATGCGTACTCAACATTTACCCAAGGAGGTAGCACTTAGTAGTTAACCAGTAGAAAGCATTCCACTTGGATAAATATTTTGTGCAAACTGTTGGTCTTTTGTAGGATAAAAGGGCAGGTGTGGTTCCTTTGTGGCTAAGTCACTCACACAGCTATTGACACACCCACACAGATACTTAGAGACACACACACACAGGCACTCACACACACAGATGGACCCACTGAGACACTGATACGCACAGTCACCGACCCACTCAGACACTCACATATGCACTCAGACACTCATGCACCCACTCACAGTCCCACCCAGACATGTACACCCACTCATGCACTCACAGACTGACTCACACACTCATGGACGCACTCGCAAACCCACTCAGACTCTATCACACCCACTCACACACCCATTGAGACACTCATGCACTCACTCACTCAGGTTACAGGTTACAATTATGAAATAAAATTTTAAAAAAACCTTAGAAATGCACTTAAAAAATGAAAAAGGTTACAGGATGTTATAGTTAGGAAACAATATTAAAAAAAACTTAGAAATTCACTGAAAAAAGGTAGCAGTGATGTTATAGTTAGGCTCACATTTCACTCATACAAAATCATAGAAATTCAGCATTTACCTATAACTTATGTCCCTGCAATGTACTGCTTATGACCTCGCATATTACCTCACTCATGACATTGTCAGTGACATCACTCATGACACTGATTACATCATCCAGAGAACCACTTACATACCAACTCACCCCCCCACATAATCTCTCATACACCCACTGACCAACCCATACAACCACTCACACACCCACGTATTCATCCCCAGAGCCACTCACTCACACACACACACTCACACACCCACAACCACTCACACAACCACTAACTTACCCATACAGCAACTCATTCAGCCACCCACTCATCCATACACCCACTCACACAGTCACTCACTCACCTACACAGCTACTCCCATTCTTACTTATTCACCTGAAGTACTGGGTATTTTAGACCCAGCGGTGCAGGGGCACACACCCTATGACTTCTGGGTTCACCCTGTTCCAGACCTACAGAAACACAGAGTCTTCTGGGTGAAGTCAAAGAATCGTTTATTGGCTGCAGACCAATTACAGGTATCCTAGAAGTACACCAGCGTGTATGTTCTCAGGAGACTGCTGCAAATCATAGGAACAGGCTACATCTTAAATAGGCCTTTTCTGGCCCCAAGCATACATTCCTGAGTTTTATGAAACGGCAATACACAAGGATATGTTACAAAGAAAAGGCAGAGTCATGATGACCATCCCACATTCCAGTTCGGCCAGCCCACGATGATTTACACAACAAGGTTCAGATCCCACATTAGATTTACAGATCCCCCCAATAAACATGAGCATCTCCTGTTTTGGGAAGCAAGTCATAAAGCAGGAACAGCCAGGTGTGAAAGAGATTAGCCAGGGGCTTGTGTAGGATGAAAAGGGTTTTATGACGGGCCAAGCCCTGATACGAATCACAGGTGGAGAGAGGAAGGGGAGCTCGTGAGACCAGTTTGACCCGGGGCAGCAGAGCCAGCTGCCCAGGTCACAGAGAAGTCAGAGAGGAAGCCCATGTACTGTGAGGCCCGTATTTGCTCCATTATAGCCTATGTGAGGGCAATGACAAGATGGCCACTGCTTCCAAAATGGAACCCGCGTAGCGAAGCAAAATAACGTGTACGCAGTGCATTCATAGCTAGAACGATATATAAAGCACTCGTACGTGCCGCATTTACCATTTGCGGTTCGCTAATACCAAGATAGACAGAGGTAGGGCCCTGTTCCCTACGCGGTCCCGAATATTAAAGTACGACAGACCCTCCTTTTGCCCTTACATAGGCAATCACTATACTCATCTTAATCCGAGTCTAGGTCAATGTTCACAAAGTCATGGAGATGTTGCTGTAGCATCATCCTATTACTTAGCTCGTCCCTCGATACAGGTTTCCTTACACATAAGGTAGCACAGAGGCCACATATCGCAGGAGCACACTGTATGCATAGACAGAACAGGAAAAGAATGGCTAAGATCATTCCAATGACCATTAGAACTTTCCAACCCCAGGCAGATATCAATTCCCAGAACCACCCCACCAGTGACCAATCTCCCTTATCCACGTGTATGGATTCAGATATTTTATGGAGTTTGGAGATGGCTTGATACACTGTTGGAGCATTATCTGGTATGAAAATGCAGCAACTGGATTGGATGACCTTGCATACCCCACCGCGGTCTGCAAGAATAACGTCTAGAACCATGCGGTTCTGCAGAGTCATAAGGCGATCCGCTTGGAGCTCAGCTGTCAGATTACCAAGGGCACCAGCCGTTACATTGACGGTGGATTCAACCACACGAGTCAGCTGTCTCAGGTTCCTACTATTGACCATAGGTCCCCAAAACGGCAGGAAACCCAAGAAGAAATCTCCTGCTTCCTGACCGGCAGTGTCCTCCTTACTAATCACGCCTCTCACTACTCTGGTCTTGTGATAGTCGGAGGCAGCAGTAAATGTAGGCGGTAACAGATTCGCAATATAACATGTGCCCGAGAAATCAGGGGGCAACCATGTATATGCTCGGTCATTACAGATGAAATATGTACCCTTGGCAGTCAAAAACGCAGGGGAAAACTGTGACGGAAAAGTGTACGTTTCAGTACAGTCACTTCTTCCCAGTTGAGCTCTAGGGTTCTGACCATTACCCTGTAAGCAGAACCGACCCATGTGGGGTACGACCCAGATTGGAGATGAGATTTTTCGCTGTCTTTCACCCAGACTAATACTATACCCCGTCGCGTTCCATCCTACATAAGGTCTCAGCTCTTCTTTGGGAATGGATGAGTATGCATCAATATCCCTACTCATATCGGCAATTCCTCTCACTAAGGCTTTATTATTTGTACCAGGTCTGATGGAACGCGGTTGGCGAGGGGAGTACGTATCTAGAGCATAGAGAAACATGGTCTGGAATGCCCATGACGATCCATTGTAACTGTATGGCAGCACCAGGTAGGGAATACCTTTGTTAATGGTATGTGGCATTAACCCACACACCCAGCAATTGGTCGTATTCACTACTAGTTGGTGCTGGTGCAAGAGCTGGATGAACGAGTTATTTACGAACTCTGATCGTCTGGTCTGTTCGTGTTCAGGCAAAGGGTGAAAAGAGTGAGAGGAGGCAGTAGAAAGAGGTATAGGCTGTTCAGTGGGTGCAATGGGCTTTTGAGTGGAGAAAAACACAAATCCTACAATAAACATTATTATACTACACAGTGCAAAAAGGCACAAAAAGACGAAACATTTACTTTTTACAATTCTACACATCCTGGCTTTAAAGTTCATTTCCTCAATCGGTCTCTCCATCTTAAAAAACTCCATCCTCTACTCGGGCCGCTCGCGGCGGATGAGTTTCTTCTGCTGAGGAGTACGCCTGTCAGTCCAGGGAAACGCCCTAGACTAACCAGAACCGTCGACCTAACGTCTTCGGCCTGTACCCCAAAGTCTTGGCACCGCGACCCTGCGGCAGAACCCGGATGGTGGTTCGAAAAACAAAAATCAAGAAAGTCCTTCAGATGGGAGAGCAAAAAATATCAAAAAGGAAATAGTAAGGAAATCTTTATTTGTCCATGGGCCTTGGTCTCAAATTATAACGGAGACGGCCAGGTGCCGTTTGGTCTTGGAACAAAAGTTCAGGCTCAGTGGTGTCCAGTCGATTTGATGGCGGCACAGCTTCCTGCAGAATATTGTCACTCTCTTGGACTGAAGCTGTGTCTTTTAGGCGTGCGTCACTGAATGGTACAAAACGAGGTACAGTGTCTGTCTCAGTGTCGGCGATACCCTCCTTGACCCACTGGTCATATGGCAGAGGCAAGGGGACTATTTTGCAGTGGGCACCATGAATCCAGTGCTTCCTTCCTTTTACTCGCACCGCTGATCTCGTCGACAGAAGCACAAGATGAGGGCCGATCCAGCGAGGCTCGTCGTTGCCCTTACGCTGGAAATTCCGGACCAGGACCCACGAGCCAGGGTTGATAGGGTGTCCAGGAGGTTCAGAAGCTTGGGGAAGAGTATCATGTACCTGTTGGTGCAAAACACGCAGTTTAACAGTCAAATCATACAGGTAATCGAGCAGTACTGGATGCTCTATTTCACTGAACTTCGTAGGCCTTGGCACACCCCATACGTTGGCCGGGCGGCCAAAGACTACTTCATAAGGACTAAGTCCCACTCGTGAGTGTATCGTCATTCTGGTGGACAGGAGTGCTAGAGGCAGGGCATCGGGCCATTTAAGACCGGTGCTCGCCTGGATTTTGGCCAACTTGAGCTTTAAGGCTCCATTGTAGCGTTCTACCAGTCCAGCTGATTGGGGGTGATTTGCAGCATGGAATTTCTGCCTTATGCCTAAACCTTCACATACATTCTTCATCACTTTACCCACAAACTCACTTCCATTATCACACCATACCATTCTCGGCATTCCAAACCTAGGAAAGAACTCTTTCACGAGGGCTTTGGCTGTGGACAGGGCAGTGTTATCTTTCAGAGGATAAGCCTCTACCCATTTGGAGAAAGCACAAACAACCACCAGTACATATTTTAGGTTGTTGCATCTGTCCATGTGAATAAAGTCCAGCTGCAAAACTTCGAATGGACATGATGGGGGTGCAAAGTGACCGGGTGGAGTTGGGGTTCCCCTACCAGGGTTGTACTTCAAGCATACCATGCAATTCTTGACTACATTCTCTGCACACTTGGGAATCCCAGCATTCTGCCATACTGGAGCCAACAACTTACAAATACCTTTCGTACTGATATGTGCCATTCCATGTGCCATAGTAACCACTGGAAGCACATATGCATCAGGCAACAACCATCGTTTATGTTCTGTCAGATCAATCCAACAACCATTCTCATCCAACTTACCCATACTCTCTCTCCACTTGCTTAACTCTTCTTCTGTAGCTTCAGCCTGAAGCGACTTCACACTCTCTATTGTGTTCTCGCACATTCCCACATCATTAACCCATCTTGCGGGGCCTGCAACATACATTCTAGTCTTCACATTCTGTGCTGTTTCTTTCGCGGTCTCATCAGCAAACGCATTCCCACGTCCAACATCATCTGTGACTTTCCTGTGCGCACTGCATTTCATGATCGCAACTTGCAACGGTAGGGTCAGTGACTCAAGGAGATCATTCACCAACTTGCCATTCTGGATTTTAGCTCCATGTGACGTCAGGAACCCACGCTCTTTCCACAGTCGCCCGAAATTATGAGCCACGCCAAAGGCGTACTGGCTATCTGTGTATATATTTACTCTCATTCCTTCAGACAACACGCATGCTCTCGTGAGGGCAATTAATTCTGCTGCTTGGGCCGAATTATGTGGCACTCGTGCAGTTTCCACGACCGTGTGTAAAGTCGTGATAGCATATGCAGCAGTCGTGTCACCATTAGGGAGTTTGAAGCATGAACCATCCACCCATAAAGTACCATCACACTCAGTCAGGGGAGTATCTTTCAGATCCACTCTCCCTTTCGTTTCTTCTTCCGTTCTGAACAGGCAGTCATGCTGCTCAATCTCATCTGAGTCTGCTGGAATCGGCAACAATGTAGCTGGATTCAGCGTATTGCATCTTTTTATGTGTATGTGATTCGCTAACAATGTGAGTTCATACCCTGATAATCGCGCACTAGTCAAGTGTTGTGTCTTGGTCCTATTTAATAATGTGTCTACAGCATGTGGAACCATAACGATCAATGTGTTGTCCATTACCAGACCAGCAGATTGTCGGATAGACATTGCTGCAGCAGCTGTCGCTCTCAGACAGCTTGGCAAGGCCCTTGCTACAGGGTCCAAGGTGGATGAAAAATATGCGCATGGGCGCGGTCTGTCGCCAAAAGGCTGTGTTAACACTGACAACGCACATCCATCTTTCTCGTGAACATACAATGTAAAAGGCTTGCTATAGTCAGGAGTGCCCAACACAGGTGCTGAACACAACGCATTGCGCAATTCCACAAAACTGTTCTGGCACTCGTCAGACCATGGGATAGGATTCGGTGTGTCTTTGCATGTTAATGCTAATAAAGGTTTTGCCAACAAAGAAAAACTTGGGATCCAATGCCTACAGTATGAAGTAATGCCCAGGAAAGCACGCACTTCTCTCTGTGTCTTTGGCACACTCAACTGTGCAATAGCTTGAATTCTTTCTGGGGTCAGTCTCCTTCCCTCCTTCGATAAGAGATGACCTAAATAGGTCACTTCTTGTCGACAATATTGCAGCTTAGAGAGAGACACCTTATGATGGAAAGCAGATAAATGGCGCAACAATGACAATGTGGCTTCTTTACAGATCTTCTCAGTATCCGCGGCGATTAGTAAATCATCCACGTACTGAATCAGGATAGCGCCACTAGGTAAAACAAGTGCATCAAGCTGCGCTTTCAAAGCTTGACTGTATATGGATGGACTCTCACAGTAGCCCTGGGGAGCGCGTTTGAAGCGGAAGCTTCGGCCTCCTAGACTAAAGCCAAAAATGTCTCTGCTCTCCTCTGCAATTGGGATGCTAAAGAAAGCATTCTTTAAATCTATCACTGAGAACCATGCAGCAGAAGCTGGAATCATCGTTAACAAGGCAGTTATATCAGGGACAACCGGAAACTGTGGCACAACAATCTTATTAACCTCTCTAAGATCAATCACGAATCTATAAACAGGTGGTTGTGAAGGGTCCGTCCGTTTTAAGACAGGTAAGATCGGACTATTGCAAACGTTGCCTCTTGTCTCTTCAATCACACCCTTATTAATCAAGTCGCTGACAATGTCTAACAATGCTTTCTGGCCTTCATTAGAGATTTTGTACTGGGGAATACGTGGCAGTCTGACATTAGCCTTTAAAGTCACCATGTATGGCGGTATCTCCAAGAGGCCCACATCATTGGGACCAGTAGCCCAAAGGGCATCCGGAAGGGATGACAATTCAGGTGGCATTGTATTTTTAGACAAGTACATAGGGGAAATCACTCTTTTGCCTAATGTAAGTTGTACTCCTGAAGGAGAACAATACAGTGTAGCGTGCAATCTTTTCAACAAATCTAATCCCAGCAAATTCTCACCACAACCTGTTGTTAGGATCAGGGGTGCTTTCAGTTCGCAAGGTCCAACGGAAAGTGACATAGGACTAGAAATCGGGTTCCTAACTGGGGCGCCAGAAAAACCTACTGAAACATTTATATCGCCAGACAAAGGTGCGCCAGGGAGTTTGGAATGCATTATTGAACTCTTTGCAGCACCAGTGTCTAGCAGGAAAGGCTCCGTTACATTTGCTGTAGTCACATCAACATACGGTCCACTCTGATCCACTGGCACTGAAACAACTCCCTCTCTCTGTCTATGGCTGTCCTAGTAATCATTATTTTCTGCATCGCCATCCTCCACATAATAGTCATTATTGTAATACTGGGCCGTATTACTAGTCGCGTTAGCTTGCTGATCAAAGCTATTAATAGCGCTTTGGGGCGGAAGAGGACGCGCGTTCTGGGGAACACTTCCACGCCCTCTGCCTATAGGAGCCTGCTGACCGCCTCTACCTCTGGCGCCATACGCATTACCGTTCCGTTGCATTAATTTAGGGCAACTATATTTATAATGACCTTCCTCTTTGCAGTATGAACATTGGTTGGGACCCACAGGGACACGTTGTTGATAATACCCATTCATTTGCTGATTAGTCTGAAACTGTTGGGGTTGGTGATAAACACCTTGAGGTTGCCTATAATTATTCTGACCTCCACGTGGCGGATAGGCCTGCTGTAAAAGGACCTTTGTCTTTAATTCCTTCGTTTTCTTTTCTGTCCTATCTTTCTCGTCTTTATCTCTGTTTTCATAATACTGTGCAGTAGCCAGTATTTGCGCTGAAGAAGAAACAGCCCAAGAACTCTCTGAGTCTTTCAACTTTTTACACAGGTCAGGAAGTAAATTCTGCACAAATTTATCCACAAACAGCCGTTGGCCACCCTCAGTACTCATATCCTGCCCACTGTGGTCAATAAACGTTTCCTCAAACCTAGTAAAGAAGTCTGACACTGTCTCATCTTTCTTCTGCTTACATGCAGATAACTTGTCCCAATTTACGCGCATCGCAGGCATTAGTGTCTTCATATACGTGATTATTCTACCAGGCAATTCAGCTACTAAAGGCTCAGGTTTCGCGCCACCAGTTTGTCTTGCATCAGCAGCAATAATGTTAGCCCATGTATCCCCTAGTTCTGCATCGTGATCTGCATTACGAATTGACCCTCATTGAGGCTGTGGAACAACATTACCAAACAACATGTCTATATCGGCCAGGTTCATAACACATGACCCTGCCGTCTGTGACAACTCTTTATAATAACCTGCTGGGTTTTTACGGGGATCAGGCAATGTCTGCTTAAGCGCTAACACCTCAGAGCGCTTCCATGGAACATGCACCCAAACACGTTGGAAATGCGCTGGCACAGCGGGGTTATTACCGACAGCTGCAACTGCTTCCTTCCATACCGGGGGAACTTCTCTCATGGGGTATTGTCGCGCTTTTGCCTTTTTCCCCACAAGGACCTCTTGTTCAAACAATGACTGTTGGCAATCGTCATTCCTAAGTGACAATACAACCGCAACTGCTTTATCTACTTCGCGGTCCACAATTATGCCAGTTCCAAAATCGAACCTCACTCTACACAACTCCTGCGGGTTCGGATTTTTACCACTATCCTCCAATTCGTCACAGAGAATTTCGCACATTTTCTCAAACACATATCTCTGCTTAGGGGCATCCCATTGATGGAAAGTGTTGACAACTGATTCCACATCATAAAGTGAAGGAAAAACGATCCATCTACGCGCCATGTGATCTATTACCTTTTTCTCATCGGGGTTGGGCAATTGGCTGCGCAACTGCTTACGCTGCAAACCAGGAGTCGCACCAGATGACTCAAAGAGGGGCGACATTAATGTAGTAACCACATTAGCTAAGCGCTGTCGCGCTGAAGGAGAAGCTGAAGCGGAAACAGGGGGAAAAACAGAGGGAAGAAAAGAGGATGTAGAAACGGGTACTGGAGTGGTGCAAGGAAGAGTGTCAGGGGAGGCAGCTGCTGAAGTAGGCGAAGTCGCAGGAAGTGTGGGGGCAGTTGAAAGCACAACTGGCAGCCCTTGAGAGGGTTGCACTACATGGATAGGAGCCGGCTGCGCAGCAGCTGGCGGTAACGGCAAGGCTTGTATTATATTAACTGGAGGTGGCATATTCACAAGCTGGGGAGGTGCTGTGGCATTTTGAGCATACGGAGGTGGTGAACTCAACAAATGTGACATCAGGGGATCTTTTTCCTTGTCTTCTAACTCATTCTGCTTAGAATGTGGTAAAGCTGGGTAACATTTGTCAATCCCTAACTTACGCTGCCTGTGCATTTGCTCGCTCATCTGCTCCTCCTCATTGTCTTTAAATTGTACAGCTGCTTGCATTACTGACATACCTCTCTCTCTTTTATTCTTCTTCGCTAACTTAATTTCCTTCTGTTTGGCTTCCTTTCGCCATAAGCGGAAAGAGTCAAACATCGCCGGCCGGGCTTTCTTCTTAAACAATTTAATTTCCAAATTATCTAAAATATCGGTATCAAAACTACCATTTTGGGGCCATTTTAAAACACCGTCTTTCCTGGTGTAGTGGATCCACACTTCATTATATGCAATTGGGCCTACGCCATGTTTTACATAGAGCTCATAAGTTGGAGTTCCAACCGGAGGAACCGGACATGATTCTTCCAGCTGGAAACCTTTTCCACAACCCAAACAGAATAATCTACCAAATAGTCCAGAACCAGGCATCTTCGCTCACTAGTCTAGATCCAAACGTCAGAGGATTATCGATTACGATATTCTCGTGAATACACGAGGCCTCTGGCTTTGGGGTTTGCAAACACCAAATCACCAAATTACCAAATCAAACGATCCCGAGGGATACCAAAACAAATGGGAGACGCTCCACTTATACTTAACTGAATATTGCTGATCGATGACGTCACCAGAAGACTCTCTCGATTGTTTCGCTCTCTCAAACTCGTCAAGGGTCCAAAACAGGTCGATTAATCAGGGCAGCAGTCCTTCGTAGCCGTCGGGACGCGGAGAACCTCGCAGAAAAGACTTTCGGACCACGTCGACATGCAGGGGTCGATGAAGTGGCGGCCTTCCTCCGGAATTTCCACACGAAGCTCCTCACGAACCTCTGGCTTGGACTGGTACCGCTGAAATCGTCCCGAGTTGGGTGCCAAACTGAAGTACTGGGTATTTTAGACCCAGCGGTGCAGGGGCACACACCCTATGACTTCTGGGTTCACCCTGTTCCAGACCTACAGAAACACAGAGTCTTCTGGGTGAAGTCAAAGAATCGTTTATTGGCTTCAGACCAATTACAGGTATCCTAGAAGTACACCAGCGTGTATGTTCTCAGGAGACTGCTGCAAATCATAGGAACAGGCTACATCTTAAATAGGCCTTTTCTGGCCCCAAGCATACATTCCTGAGTTTTATGAAACGGCAATACACAAGGATATGTTACAAAGAAAAGGCAGAGTCATGATGACCATCCCACATTCCAGTTCGGCCAGCCCACGATGATTTACACAACAAGGTTCAGATCCCACATTAGATTTACAGATCCCCCCAATAAACATGAGCATCTCCTGTTTTGGGAAGCAAGTCATAAAGCAGGAACAGCCAGGTGTGAAAGAGATTAGCCAGGGGCTTGTGTAGGATGAAAAGGGTTTTATGACGGGCCAAGCCCTGATACGAATCACAGGTGGAGAGAGGAAGGGGAGCTCGTGAGACCAGTTTGACCCGGGGCAGCAGAGCCAGCTGCCCAGGTCACAGAGAAGTCAGAGAGGAAGCCCATGTACTGTGAGGCCCGTATTTGCTCCATTATAGCCTATGTGAGGGCAATGACAAGATGGCCACTGCTTCCAAAATGGAACCCGCGTAGCGAAGCAAAATAACGTGTACGCAGTGCATTCATAGCTAGAACGATATATAAAGCACTCGTACGTGCCGCATTTACCATTTGCGGTTCGCTAATACCAAGATAGACAGAGGTAGGGCCCTGTTCCCTACGCGGTCCCGAATATTAAAGTACGACACAACCTTGCAGCCTCTCACACACCCAGTCACCCACCCATACTGCTTATCAAGAAAGCTACTCACATATCCAAACAACCACTTACATACCCGTTCACACATCCATACAAGTACTAACATGCCTACTCACTCACCCATACAGCCATTTATACAGTCACTCTTCAGTATAGCCACTACAGCCACTCCCACACCCACTCAGTTAAACAAACACCCACTCAAACATCCACTCAGTCACCCATACAGCCACTTACACACCCAGTCACTCACCCATACAGTCACTCACCTAGTCCCTTAGACACCCATACAGCCACTCACACACCCACTCACCCACCCATACTGTCACTCACACAGCTACTTATTCTCCCATGCAGCTACTCACACACCCACATATTCACTCATATAACCACTCACACAACCATTCACATACCCAGTAACTCTCACACCCTCTCACACACTGATACACACAGTCATACAGCCACTCACATAATATATGTCAGAAATAGTATCACTCATTAGTAGAACACAAATGATACGCATTTACTGTTTGTAGTAGCTTAGCATATATGTTTAACACTCATAAACATTTAGAAAAGACTTACACTCATTTAATGATGTCATGAGTGATGTCATGAGTGATGTCACTGACCATGTCATGAGTGATGTAATATGGGAGGTCATAAGCAGTGCATTGCGAGGGTGTAAATTATAGTTAGCTCAGGTAACTATAACTGCAGAATTCCTATAGTTTTGTATGAGTGAATTGCGAGTCTAACTATAACATCCATGTAAAGTTCATTCTTTTCGATTGACCTGTAGTACAAAACAAATGTTCTTCTAATGTTTGACTTGCACACGGTATACTGGAATACTGCAGCGTAGCTTCTTTGTAGAACACCACAATGTGACCAAACTTCCTCATTATTTCTGAAATAGACTCACTCATCATCATCATAAACTTTATTTCGGTCAGCGACCATAAAAGAGAAAATACAACGATTGATAATTTGAAAAAAATTATTTGATACATGCAAAAAATACATTGATGATCAGATAAAATTGATGCACAATTACTTAACAAGACAGTGAAGCACAAAATGCAATGGGGGCCAATCTCAAGGGAGTAGTAAACAACAAGGCCCACCGCAAAAGGTTAGTTGTAGGCATAGTGCTAAAAGATAAACCAGTTAAAACACAACTTTCACAATTAGACAATGAGTGAATATATAAAAGTTTAAAAGCTCCCTATAAGAAACATTAAACATTTCTGCATTGTCCAGAGTACTAATGTTGCAGCTTCAGGACAGATCTTGGAATTGTCCACATAATGCCAAGAAACTTTGCAACTGCGCAGACTACTAGTAGACTAGCGTCACATTTAAAAATGCATAGGGTTCTAAATGGCACCGAATACCAAAACGTTTACAAATGGGAGCTAGCCATTTGGCTCTCGGCCGTTGGTACAGAGAGCAGTCCAAAAAAATATGGCCAATCGATTCCACGGCACAAGGAAAGCCTGGGCAATATAAAAAATCAGTGAGTGGTGAGCGCCAGGAGGCTGTATGAGCTTTCACTGGAAGTGAACCAAATCTAAATTGCATGACCAGCTTCCTATCCAGAGGGATTTTTATAACATACAAGTAAGATTTGTATGAGGCAATCTGTTTGAACTCCATAAACTCTGTGGTTAAGCAGCCCCAGGACGAGAATGAAAGAGAGGACTGGGCTAACCAATGCCAATACTGTTTTTTTAGGAGTTCCTTGGTGGGCAGCCAATCGCAATCTCTAGATTCCCACAAGCCCTCTAGGCCAATTGCAGTGAGCAAAGATTTCATGTCCTGAAGCCAGGAGATCTTCTTGAAACGATCGAGTGCCTTCACTTCATAAAGGGCAGCAGCGTATAAAAACAGGTCAGGCATTGATTTTAGGCAAAGCCAGAATAACAGGTGGCGTAATTTGGCCTTCTCGGCAATAGTAGCCCATCCCAAGTCCAACCTTAATGGGTGAAGAGGGAGAGAAGCTAGAGAAGGAGATATTTTTATATTACTAGCAAGGCATTTTTTTACATATTGGATCATGTTAGAATGAGTGTGCATGGATGAGGATAGTCTGAATAGATAAGAATATCACAGGGAACAGTTTATTTTTGCTTGTCAGAGAGAGTGATTCCTAGATAATCAATGGTACTCACTCTCTCCAGCGAGACCCCACCCAATGTTATCTTCCCTTTTAATGACTCATGTGGGTTCAGCATTAAGAGCTTTGTCTTTTAAGTATTGCACTCCAGGTCCGAGAGTCGCAGAAAGCCTTAAATCTATCTAAGAGCAATTGTAGTCCACTGGGGGTCTTAGAAACTAGCAAGGTATCGTCAGCGAACATCAGAGTGACCACTTTGTCGCCACCTAGAGTTGGGGCATCTGCGGGGACCTCAGAAAGGTACTGGACTGCTCCATTTATGAATAGCGAGAAGAGTGCAGGTGCCAGTATGCAACCTTGCAGGACCCCTCTGTTGACTTTAATTTGAACAGTGAGTTGCCCTTGATTGCCCCAGTGAACCCTTGCGTAGTTAGAATCATAAAGGCGGATTACAAAAGCTAAAATCATGGGAGGAAGGCCCACATCTTTTAGAATGTTCCAAAGCTTGTCTCTTGGAACTAAGTCAAAAGCTGACCTTAAAATCAATGAAAGCTACATCTAGACTTCCTTGTCCAATGGTCACCATTTTCCAGGTCAATAGAAAAAATCGAAATGCTTGGTCGATGGTACTGGTTTTTTGTCTGAACCCAGCTTGATATACAGACAAAATATTCTGGTCGATGATCCAGTCTGCATTTTCAGGAGGAGTGTGCGTGCGAAGACCTTCTGAACACAATCGATGAAGCTGATAGGCCTGTAATTAGAGGGTACAGATCTATCGCCCTTCTTGTATACTGGAATTACTCCGCTCCTTTCCACGAAGATGGAACTTGGGCCCCTGCTGCAATCCTGTTGGCTAGGGCCAAGATGTAAGGTGCCCAATTCTCTGGGTCGTTGACAAAAACATCACCCAGAATACCATCCGGGCCAGGGGCTTTGGCCCTTACAATGGAGTTAACACTGCACATGATTTAATCTCTCACAAAGAAGTCAGTGGCGTTAAGATAGACTCTCCCAATGTTAGGATCATCCTTGTCAGAGACGCAAGGCCCAGAGTAGATTGACAAGAAATGATCGACCCATGCTGATGTTGATATTTTTTTAGTTGCCAGCAGGGGCCTACTAGCATCCCCTCTGTTTACTAAGAGCCAGAAGTGCTTGGAATCTTTTTTGGAGCAAGCCTCGCTAATTTGGTCCCACCTATTCTGGTCTCATTCCCTTTTCGCTCTAGACTGAGCAAGCTTGTAAGCATTCCTCACTTCCCTGGTCACCTTCACATTGCTGGTTTTAATACCGTAAGATAGTTGTGTACGAAGGCTCCTGCACTTTTTTTTAACCATGAATATGGCAGCCAGTTTAGTAAATAAAAGCTCATGACAGGCCGGGATCTCGTCCTGCCCTCCCTGATGGATGGACAATCTATGTAAGTCGGCAGTTCTTTCCAAAATATTGGACTTTGTTTTGAGTTTATATTCATCCATGACAACCTGCGACCATTTTAGCCACCTGTTATCGTTCATTTGGTGGACCTCCCTAGACACAAGGGTAGAGTTTGAGGGATTTTGGGGGGTGTCCCATGGGGAAACCAAGTGCAATTCCAGGGAATTGTGGTCGCTGTCTGTGGTGTGGCCCACAGTCATGTTGACCACACTTGGCCAAATTCTCAGGTCCAGAGGGAAGTAGTCTATACGACTTAAATTAGTAGTTTGTTTAAATGTATTATCCCCTTTATTATCTGATTTTGTACGACCATTAGCTGCCCTAAGGCTGAATTCAAGAGTGAGAGCGTTAAGCTGCAGCGCTACTTGTGACCATTTTTTGATGGGAGGTAAATCAAGCTGGAAACTAGCCACGCCTCCTCTTCCTCTCTGCCCCCACATATATCCTCCTTCTTTAGGGGTTCAAAAGTGGCGTTGAAGTTGCCAGCTACAACCAGGAGTGGCTGAGGGACCCTATTATCCAGTAGTTCCACCAGCTCTTGGAGAGTGGTTGACCTTCTACCTGCAGTGGTTCCTCTTGCATAAACATTAAAGAAATCGATTGCAGTGCCATTCGATCCCCTAATTTGAATAGATCAGGACTGTTAGACGTAAGCTCTCGTACTGTACATTGAAGTGCGATTTTCACCCAAGTCAGCAGCCCCCCCAGATGGATGGCCTAGATTGTTGTGGCATGCAGGGCGATGGAACGTTAGGTAACCAGGGATGTATACAGGGGTGGTACTCCAGGTTTCTTGCAAGATACAAACATCAAACATCTAGATGAATTGGATCCAATGCATAGGGGAGATTTTCTGCCTCACCCCTGCCACATTCCATGAAACCAGATTGAGACTGCTAGGGTTTGCTACCTTTTTAATGGTGGAAGGATGCATGCTAGTGGATGCCGACCCCTTGTTGTACCAGAGTAAGTGGTGGAAATGAAGTCCCTTCCCCAGGCATTTCCTTAACAAGCAACAGCTCATTTGCATTTTCAGAAACATTAGTTTGGGGGACTTCCAAGGGGTTATCTATGTGATGGATATTGTGTGATGTAGCTGTTACAGTACAATGGGAACTTGCCATATGTAACTTGATGCAAGCAGGAATATTGTGCTGAGTTAGTCAATCATTTATATCTAAAATGGAGTCTGAACCTGGGGTAGAGTGTGTAGGATTTGAAGTGGATGGCAAAGAGGGTTGAGGGGATTGATACTTGAGCTGGATGCCAGTTAGATTCAGGGAACTCACTCTAGCTTCTAGGGCTATCAGATTGTGGGCTACAGTTCCATCAGCCAAGGGTAGTTCTATACAGTCTGTGTGGATGTTAAAGTGGATTAGCCTTTTCGCTCGTAGTATGTCTTCTCGTATTACTGAGCGTCAACCCCTTACATGGCGGATCCAGTGTATTGATTTGTTGACTAATGAATCTTCACCTTCGTGTTTGACGTGAGGAGGAATTTTTGGTACACCGGTCAGATAGACACATTTAGGGGGCAACCGAATCTGATCACACCAGTTTATGGAGTTTGTTATAACTCAGTCAATTCTAGGAGTTAGCTGGAAGAAGGTGGCAGATGAAGCAGAGCCCTGTTGGGGTTGTTCACCAATAATGGCTTCAGACCGTATGTTGTGTATCTCTTTTCGGACCACATGGGAATCTGATATCCCTGGAGTACATATGGTTGAAACCCTTGAATGATATTGACATGATTGTAGATGTGAATCTGCGACAGTAGGGTGTGAATAATGGATAAACGGGGTTGGCTGAAGGTGCAGGGCAGGGATCTCATTCGGAGGATAGACTTCTAGGTCACACTTAGTTAGAAGAGAAGTAACCTGTTTGGAAAGGACCTGAACAGCAGATTTCAACAATTTGACTTCAATCATTAGGTCCTCTATAATTCTAGATGTAGCAACATCAATGCAAGCTAGTCGTTAAGAAGGGGTCAGGTCACCTAAGCCAGCACTGTCACCAACCCTTATCTCCTTGGCTTCCCCAATGCCTGAGGCAAATACGCCTTCCTGCAGTCCTGGTACCCCTACATGAATAGAGTCTAGATTCGCAAGTGGTAAAAATCGATTTGTCAAAATAAGATCTGTGTCTAGGGGGTCTGGGACAGGAGTGGTAGATAAAATTGCGAGCAGTCCAGAATTAATTTCATCTACATTGGGCAATGCTGATGCATGGCCAATGAGAGTCTCATTTATTCCACGTTTGATGGATTTATGAAACATTTGGGGAAGAATTTTTTGCGAGTTCAATTTTTTTTTTTTTTTTTTAAATGAGCAGCCGTTTCGGCCAAATCCAGTGAGATGGGAGGGGAGAGTATATCTTTGCATTCGACTAAAAGGTCATCAATCCGGTCCAGGATGCAATTGCTTCCTGCCGACTTGTGGACCTGTTTAGCCTTCATCTTTTTGGTCCGAACCTCCCCGCTCCCACTATCAGTCAACTTCCTTTTTCCCATGAATGCGGAAGGGATGCAATATAGAAAATAAAAGTGTTAAAATAGTTGTAAACCAGCTCGCCGTGGCTGTCAGTGGCCGCACTGCCAGCCAATCAGTCACTAAGCCCTAGGGTCCCAGCAGGCCACAAACTCCACCTGCCACCACCAAGGGCCAAAAGTAACGCTAGCGATTGTGCTGATGCCAGAGTCAAGATGCAACCAATTAGAACAGTATCAATTGATAGCAGAAGCCAGTTGGAGAGGCACAGAACTTGACTTCCTCATGAGTCACTGGGTGGGCAAGCGTGAACAGTCTAGGTGGGCAACACAGTCACACAAAGTACAAAAAAAAGAGCTTGCAGCAACTCGCAGTTTAGCAAATTAAGATCAGTTACTTCCAATTGTGCCAGGATCACAGAACCAAGGGGATTGGCCCTGCCCTGCCTCTTCCTGGCAATGACGGAAGGACAGGCCCGTCCTTGGCCTGGGCTTCACCTGGGCACGGCCTTCGTACATCCCGTGCAGA
This sequence comes from Triturus cristatus, assembly GCF_964204655.1. Taxonomy (NCBI): domain Eukaryota; kingdom Metazoa; phylum Chordata; class Amphibia; order Caudata; family Salamandridae; genus Triturus; species Triturus cristatus. The sequence goes on along the minus strand of NC_140594.1, from coordinate 534,641,075 downwards.
GAGAGGACATAGGCGCTTTTCAGCGCGTCGAGCAGCTCCTCCTGGACAAAGGCAAGGTTTCCTGGGGCTTGGACTCCCCCACTGCTCCCATGGTAGTGCTGGTGTCCCACACCGTGGGAGGGCGTAGGCACTTTTCAGTGCATCAAGCAGCCCCTCCTCCTGGGTTAAGGCAAGGTTTCCTAGGGCTTGAAGTCCCCCACTGCTCCCGCTGCTTCCACGGTAGTGCTGGTGTCACTCATTTCAACTTGCAAAGCGCCTCCACTTTAAAGTTCTATGTATCGTTGGACATGTCAAACCAAAATCATGTTGTGCATCCATTCAGTTGACCTTGTTCCGTCTATTTAGATAAAATGTAATGCCCCTCTTCAGAAAAGCACATTTTATAGGACATTCCTTCTCTCTAGTGCTCAAGATTGCACTCTGACATACAAACAATGATAGAAGGAATGATTTCAAGTAGTCTAATTACCTGACAATCACTCTAGGTTGCATTCAGATCCATTCTTTTCACCCACTGTGCAACTATAGACAGAGACCTGACTTATGCAAGTCAGTATTAATTAATTGTGCTCTTCACATAGCATAGGAGCAGTCCATCCTAGGACCTGCCAGGAAGGCACACGTCTAGATGGGGGAAGTGGCAACACCATACCGGTTCATCTTCATAGGTATCATCAGTTTGGCATGGCTTGGATCCTGTTACACAGTGAGTAAGGGTACATATCTAGGCATACACTGTCATGCCTCGCAGCCAGCGCCGCCCGCAGCAGTGCTCCAAACCCCACCCGCAGCCTCCTACGCAGGCCTCGCCTGCCGACCCCAGTCAGCTGGCGAAGGCGGCGCTTGAGGCAATCAAAAGGGAGGGGTCCGCAAGGGAAATGCGCTTCGGGTTCCATCATGGACCCCGCCAGCTCTCCCTTGATTTTCCCACTGTCCTTACCTGCATACTCCGTTCGACGCTGTAGTGTAGACACGTCCTGGATGTTTCTCTCCCGGCCTCATTCGGTACTCTGTTTCTTCCGGGATGCCGTCTCTGCTTCTGGGGCATAGCGTTGCCTGGATTTTCCCTCGTGGGTCAACAAGATTGTTCTAATCCTGAAGACAGCGTTTCCCACGATGTACACTCCCGGTACCTGAATATTTCAAAAATACAAAATAGGTATTTAAAAAAAATCCTAGCTCTGAACTAAAGTAGGATGCATATTATATAAGTAACTAGTGGCATGTGATACTTATCTGATTTAATATTCCTTCATTCTTTGTGGAAGGTGCTTCCAGCCTTGAATTTATTTTATTCCACGATTTCTTCATGGTAACTAGACATAATATCGAAAAAATAATATTGAATGGACATAATATCGAAGTAAAAATATAGAATGGACAAAATATCGAATGGACATAATATAGTGGTTAAAAATATCGAATTGAAGGTAAGTAATATCGATTGTCAAAATATCGAAGTATAAAATATAGGCATTAAAATATATAGAATTTTTAATATTATTGAATTTTTTAAAGTGTTTAGTATGTTAGTATATGTGTTAAAAGTGTATATTAATTTTGTAATGTACGTTTAATTATTTAAAATAATAAATTTTATGTTATTTAATATTTGCGTAATTTAATTCCGTAGCGGGTTGTGGGTTTATAGGGAATAGGGTGGGAAGTAATTTAATTATAGTAAATTAAATATTAATTTTTAGGTATTATTAATTATTTTTAATTTAATTTTCCCTTTTAGTTCTGTAGCGGGTTGTGGGTTTATAGGGGAATAGGCTGGGAAGTAATTTAATTGAAATAATGTAATTTTTTTTTTATTATTGGTATTGATTTCTATGTTATTGTTAATTAATTTTTAATTGGTAAATATTTTTTATTAATTGGTAACTAATTTTTATTAATTGATTAATTGATAATTATGTTAATTGTATTAATTTATTTTACGTAGCGGGTTGAGTGTTTATAGGGGAATAGGGTGGGAAGTAATTTAATTGTAATTAATTACATATTAACAATATTTTTGTATATTGATAATTAATTTACTGTTAATTAATTATTAATTGGCATATTTTTATTATTAATTAATTTTTGTTATTGAAAATGAATTAGTTGTTAATTAATTATGAATAGGTAAATAATTTTTAATCATTACTATTTATTTGTATTTATAATTGATTAATTATAATATAATATATAATTGGAAAGTAATTTTAATTCATATTTTATTGGTATTGATATTTAATTTATTTTTATTAATATATTAAATCATTACTTTTCCTACTGTTGCACTCACTGGAGTGGGAATAGTAATTTTTACCCTCCCGCTACCCAACGCTTTCCCTACTGTTGCACTCTTTGGAGTGGGAATAGTAATGTTTACCCCTATGCTGTCCAACGCTTTCCCTACTGTTGCACCCACTGGAGTGGGAATAGTAAGTTTTACCCCTACGCTATCCAACGCTCTCCCTACTGTTGCACTCTCTGGAGTGGGAATAGTAATTTTTACCCCTACGCTATCCAACTCTTTCCCTACTGTTGCACTCTCTGGAGTGGGAATAGTAATTTTTACCCCTACGCTATCCAACGCTTTCCCTACTGCTGCACTCACTGGAGTGGGAATAGTAAGTTTTACCCCTACGCTATCCAAAGCTATCCCTACTGTTGCACTCTCTGGAGTGGGAATAGTAATTTTTACCCTCCCGCTATCCAGCGCTTTCCCTACTGTTGCACTTTCTGGAGTGGGCATAGTAATTTTTACCCCTACGCTATCCAACGCTTTCCCTACTGTTGCACTCTCTGGAGTGGGAATAGTAATTATTACCCCTACGCTATCCAACGCTTTCCCTACTGTTATACTCTCTGGAGTGAGAATAGTAAATTTTACCCTCCTGCTATCCAACGCTTTCCCTACTGTTGCACTCTCTGGAGTGTGAATATTAATTGTTACCCCTACGCTACCCAACGCTTTCCCTACTGTTGCACTCTCTGGAGTGGTAATAGTAAATTTTACCCTCCCGTTATCCTACAGTAAAAATATTGAATATGTTTTCTTATGTACAAAACGCTGCAGCAAGGCTACTCATAGGGATAAAACCCAGATGCTCAGCCGAACCCGCCCTTAAAGCCCTCCACTGGCTTCCAATAAAGGATCGAATCATCTTCAAAACCCTGTGCATCTCGCATAAGATCCTTCAGGGCAAAGGTCCTCCAATACTAAAATCATTCATCAAATGGCATAAACCTGCCAGACAGCTGAGATCAGCGGCCCTCTCTCTAGTTTCTGCCCCCAGAATTAAACGAGTACGCACAGGAGGTCGTCTCTTTGCTCATAACGCCCCCAAATTGTGGAACACCCTCCCCCTCGCCATCCGGGAGGAAACCGACCTGCTGCGATTCCGCAAGCAATTAAAAACCTGGCTTTTCCCTCAATAAACCTCATCACGAACTCTGTAACAGTCTTCATAGCGCTGGGACGCCCACGGGTAGCTACGCGCTCTACAAATCAGATAATAAATAAATAAATAAATATATATATATATATATGTATTAAAAAATAAAAATGTATGTTTATATTTTTTTTACTTACATTAATTATTTATTATTTTAAGGTTATTTAAGTATTTTTAAGAATGTGTATTTAATTATCTTTATTAATTTATAAATTTTAAATTACTTTTAAGACATTTTAAAAAATTTGTTATTTTGACTAACTATATTTTTTACAACGATATTTTTGATTCGATATTTTTGTACTTGCCTGTTTGAAGATAGGAATTCGATATTTTTGTATCCGATATTTTGACCTCGATATTTTGTCAGGCTGAAGAGGGGTGAAACCCCAAAACCGGTCCTAGGAAGCTTGTTTGCAGTCCAGGGAGGACCTGGCTTGGCAGTTCGGGCTGGACTGTTCCCATGAGGCACTGGGTCAAGACTGATTTGCATATGGCTGGGTTCAAACTGGAATGGCATGGTGAGCAAAAAACGATGGATTTAGGCCCAGATCTCTGTACTGGGGTGAATGCATGACATTGTTCTGCATTCTGTCCATCAATTGTTGTTTTTGCATTTGTCACCTCGAGTGGGACGGGTATGCGCAGACGTGAGTCCCGTGCTCTCCATGGCACTGGAATCAAGCTATCCTGGCTGAAGAGGGGTGAAACCCCGAAACCGGTCCTAGGATGCTTGTTTCCAGTCCAGGGAGGACCTGGCTTGGCAGTTCGGGCTGGACTGTTCCCATGAGGCACAGGGTCAAGACTGATTTGCATATGGCTGGGTTCAAACTGGAATGGCATGGTGAGCAAAAAAGCGATGGATTTCGGCCCAGATCTCTGTACTGGGGTGAATGTATGACATTGTTCTGCATTCTGTCCATCAATTGTTGTTTTTGCATTTGTCACCCCGAGTGGGACGGGTATGCTCAGACGTGAGTCCCATGCTCTCAATGCCACTAGAATCAAGCTATCCTGGCTGAAGAGGGGTGAAACCCCGAAACCGGTCCTAGGATGCTTGTTTCCAGTCCAGGGAGAACCTGGCTTGGCAGTTCGGGCTGGACTGTTCCCATGAGGCACAGGGTCAAGACTGATTTGCATATGGCTGGGTTCAAACTGGAATGGCATGGTGAGCAAAAAAACGATGGATTTAGGCCCAGATCTCTGTACTGGGGTGAATGTATGACATTGTTCTGCATTCTGTCCATCAATTGTTGTTTTTGCATTTGTCACCCCGAGTGGGACGGGTATGCTCAGACGTGAGTCCCGTGCTCTCCATGCCACTGGAATCAAGCTATCCTGGCTGAAGAGGGGTGAAACCCCGAAACCGGTCCTAGGATGCTTGTTTCCAGTCCAGGGAGGACCTGGCTTGGCAGTTCGGGCTGGACTGTTCCCATGAGGCACAGGGTCAAGACTGATTTGCATATGGCTGGGTTCAAACTGGAATGGCATGGTGAGCAAAAAAACGATGGATTTAGGCCCAGATCTCTGTACTGGGGTGAATGTATGACATTGTTCTGCATTCTGTCCATCAATTGTTGTTTTTGCATTTGTCACCCCGAGTGGGACGGGTATGCTCAGAAGTGAGTCCCGTGCTCTCCATGGCACTGGAATCAAGCTATCCTGGCTGAAGAGGGGTGAAACCCCGAAACCGGTCCTAGGATGCTTGTTTCCAGTCCAGGGAGAACCTGGTTTGGCAGTTCGGGCTGGACTGTTCCCATGAGGCACAGGGTCAAGACTGATTTGCATATGGCTGGGTTCAAACTGGAATGGCATGGTGAGCAAAAAAACGATGGATTTAGGCCCAGATCTCTGTACTGGGGTGAATGTATGACATTGTTCTGCATTCTGTCCATCAATTGTTGTTTTTGCATTTGTCACCCCGAGTGGGACGGGTATGCTCAGACGTGAGTCCCGTGCTCTCCATGCCACTGGAATCAAGCTATCCTGGCTGAAGAGGGGTGAAACACCGAAACCGGTCCTAGGATGCTTGTTTCCAGTCCAGGGAGGACCTGGCTTGGCAGTTCGGGCTGGACTGTTCCCATGAGGCACAGGGTCAAGACTGATTTGCATATGGCTGGGTTCAAACTGGAATGGCATGGTGAGCAAAAAAACGATGGATTTAGGCCCAGATCTCTGTACTGGGGTGAATGTATGACATTGTTCTGCATTCTGTCCATCAATTGTTGTTTTTGCATTTGTCACCCTGAGTGGGACGGGTATGCTCAGACGTGAGTCCCGTGCTCTCCATGCCACTGGAATCAAGCTATCCTGGCTGAAGAGGGGTGAAACCCCGAAACCGGTCCTAGGATGCTTGTTTCCAGTCCAGGGAGGACCTGGCTTAGCAGTTCGGGCTGGACTGTTCCCATGAGGCACAGGGTCAAGACTGATTTGCATATGGCCGGGTTCAAACTGGAATGGCTTGGTGAGCAAAAAAACGATGGATTTAGGCCCAGATCTCTGTACTGGGGTGAATGTATGACATTGTTCTGCATTCTGTCCATCAATTGTTTTTGCATTTGTCACCCCGAGTGGGACGGGTATGCTCAGACGTGAGTCCCATGCTCTCCATGCCACTGGAATCAAGCTATCCTGGCTGAAGAGGGGTGAAACCCCCGAAACCGGTCCTAGGATTCTTGTTTCCAGTCCAGGGAGGACCTGGCTTGGCAGTTCGGGCTGGACTGTTCCCATGAGGCACAGGGTCAAGACTGATTTGCATATGGCTGGGTTCAAACTGGAATGGCATGGTGAGCAAAAAAACAATGGATTTAGGCCCAGATCTCTGTACTGGGGTGAATGTATGACATTGTTCTGCATTCTGTCCATCAATTGTTGTTTTTGCATTTGTCACCCCGAGTGGGACGGGTATGCTTAGACGTGAGTCATGTGCTCTCCATGCCACTGGAATCAAGCTATCCTGGCTGAAGAGGGGTGAAACCCCGAAACCGGTCCTAGGATGGTTGTTTCCAGTCCAGGGAGGACCTGGCTTGGCAGTTCGGGCTGGACTGTTCCCATGAGGCACAGGGTCAAGACTGATTTGCATATGGCTGGGTTCAAACTGGAATGGCATGGTGAGCAAAAAAACAATGGATTTAGGCCCAGATCTCTGTACTGGGGTGAATGTATGACATTGTTCTGCATTCTGTCCATCAATTGTTGTTTTTGCATTTGTCACCCCGAGTGGGACGGGTATGCTCAGACGTGAGTCCCGTGCTCTCCATGCCACTGGAATCAAGCTATCCTGGCTGAAGAGGGGTGAAACCCCGAAACCGGTCCTAGGATGCTTGTTTCCAGTCCAGGGAGGACCTGGCTTGGCAGTTCGGGCTGGACTGTTCCCATGAGGCACAGGGTCAAGACTGATTTGCATATGGCGGGGTTCAAACTGGAATGGCATGGTGAGCAAAAAAACGATGAATTTAGGCCCAGATCTCTGTACTGGGGTGAATGTATGACATTGTTCTGCATTCTGTCCATCAACTGTTGTTTATGCATTTGTCACCCCGAGTGGGACGGGTGTGCTCAGACGTGAGTCACGTGCTCTCCATGCCACTGGAATCAAGCTATCCTGGCTGAAGAGGGGTGAAACCCCGAAACCGGTCCTAGGATGCTTGTTTCCAGTCCAGGGAGGACCTGGCTTGGCAGTTCGGGCTGGACTGTTCCCATGAGGCACAGGGTCAAGATTGATTTGCATATGGCTGGGTTCAAACTGGAATTGCATGGTGAGCAAAAAAACGATGGATTTAGGCCCAGATCTCTGTACTGGGGTGAATGTATGACATTGTTCTGCATTCTGTCCATCAATTGTTGTTTTTGCATTTGTCACCCCGAGTGGGACGGGTATGCTCAGACGTGAGTCCCATGCTCTCAATGGCACTGGAATCAAGCTATCCTGGCTGAAGAGGGGTGAAACCCCGAAACCGGTCCTAGGATGCTTGTTTCCAGTCCAGGGAGGACCTGGCTTGGCAGTTCGGGCTGGACTGTTCCCATGAGGCACAGGGTCAAGACTGATTTGCATATGGCTGGGTTCAAACTGGAATGGCATGGTGAGCAAAAAAACAATGGATTTAAGCCCAGATCTCTGAACTGGGGTGAATGTATGACATTGTTCTGCATTCTGTCCATCAATTGTAGTTTTTGCATTTGTCACCCTGAGTAGGACGGGTATGCTCAGACGTGAGTCCCGTGCTCTCCATGCCACTGGAATCAAGCTATCCTGGCTGAAGAGGGGTGAAACCCCGAAACCGGTCCTAGGATGCTTGTTTCCAGTCCAGGGAGGACCTGGCTTGGCAGTTCGGGCTGGACTGTTCCCATGAGGCACAGGGTCAAGACTGATTTGCATATGGCGGGGTTCAAACTGGAATGGCATGGTGAGCAAAAAAACGATGGATTTAGGCCCAGATCTCTGTAGTGGGGTGAATGTATGACATTGTTCTGCATTCTGTCCATCAATTGTTTTTGTTGCATAGGTCGATATTTTCAGCATCGATATTCTGTCAGTGATCCGTTGCTTGATATTTCCTACATACGACTGCCGACTTTGCAACAGGTAGAGCATTATAATAGCCACATATGTCTAGGTCCAACAGAGAGTCATACTTACGTGTGTGTTTTTTCCATTAGGAAACATGGTAAAATCGCATTGGACAGACCAGTGGACTCCACTCCTCCCTTTCCTTGTTTTGTTTCGCCTTCTTCCCCACCTTCCCTCTTTGGCTTTGACTTTGTTGGGCAGAAAAGATGGGTGAGGGAAGTTGGGACCTAGCATCCGTTCTGTCTATTTTGCCCCTGCGGAAAATCTAGGTGACACTTGGCCACACAAAAGGTGATGGGTTCCATGTTCACTTTTCTTCACTTTTTTTTGCGTTGTTAGAAAAAACTTAAAGCATGTCACTTCTGCATTCAAACTATCACATCCCCATTATAGCGTTAATAAACCTTCTCGTCACACCGTGCTGTGCAAATAGTTATTTATAACCAATATCATCTTCCAGGTTTGTTAGTCAAAGCCATGCAAGGAACCCACAAAAACAAAAGGTGGTCTTTTATTCATTTTCAAGAATGAATAGTTTTACGATCCGAACCCATGTGGCATTTCTCTAAAACACAACAGCCCAATCCACCTCCAAAACTGGCATGCGTATACATCACAACTCACCCATCTTCATTCTGGATAGCTCTCTATTTTCACAAATCCTCTCTATTTCTCGTTGCTAAATATTCAAACTGTTTAAGCGACCCTAACTATGAAACATAAAATGTATATAAAGAGTGGCCAAAGCTCCTTACACGCACACAAAATCATATTTCAAAATAGGCATGGTAATGCATTTTCTTTTTTGTTATGGTACAAATGCTGTTGGTTTCAAGACCACTATCACTATCCCAAGCAGCCACGAAAACATTATCTAAAAGCAAACATGAATTATTTTGTTGCGCTCAACTTTTGAAACAAGTTGGGCTACCTTTAGTCCAGGGCTTTATTTCAGCATCTTTAATATTACATTTAAGCGCTTCTCAATCTTACACAGACAAGAGAGTAATGCTGACAGTAAAGCTGTCATCATTCATTTTCAGTCACTCCAATGTGCGCGCCAATAAGCGGGAAGCTGGGCGGCTGAACCGCCGAGCATACTAGAGGAAGCAGTGGTGATAAGCATTATTGATGCGAGAGAAAACAAGCACTGGCAAAGCCAAAAGGACTGGTGTTAATGTGCTAACACATGCAAGGTAGTGCATAACGGCGAGATGGAGACACAGAAGAGGAAGAAACAAACATCACTCAACACTATCCCTAGGAGAAGGCAGGGAATCTTTGACGGAGTTAAAGAAGAATAAAATAAAAAACTCTCCTAAATGGACTGTTTATGACTGAATACTTACGTGGGAATGCACCTCCTTTTGGACTGATTGTTACAAGTAAAAAACACATTTTTCTGTGGCATTTAGAAGAGCCTGTTCCTTAATAGCATGAAATGCAGGAGGGACTGGTTAATTCGAATAATCAACACAACCAAAAGGCTAACTAAATCAATGTTGAATAAATCGAAATAAGCGAGAATTTATTAAAGACCCAAATATAAAATGGACTACACAAAAATAAACGGGAAGAGAAGAATACATACGTGACAGAATTCAAAGAAATCCTAACCGAGTCAAAGATCAACAAACTGCAGAAAATGTAATAATGACAATACTTCCCCCTAAGTTAAAGAAGACTATTTCACGCAATAATTCAAAAATAGGTCTCACCACCAACAAAGACCCTATAAAAACAGTTGGACTTCAGATTCTAGTGTTTAAAGTAGTGGCAATGGGACAAGGAATATACCCTGGAAAATTGCCACCCACTGACTTTTTCCCACCACCCCTAATGCCACAAATCTTTGGTTGGCCTAAACAATATATTTCCTCACAAAACTTATCATATAATCACAACACATGTCGCTTTAGGGCCTATGTGGGGACGTGGTAGGGGAATACAGACTAGACAAAAAAAGCACACAGTAGGATGAAATCAGTCGGAGGATTTACTCGTAACATGGCAAACGAATTCCAACCATGGACAAGCAAATAGAAACCTAGTTGTGAATCTCAGTAAAAGGGTCTTGTTTGAATAATAGCTGTCTATACTTAACAAGGGATCATGATTTATTTCCACCATTATAATGGGCAAATTGCGAGTGAGACAAAGATTGCCTGATTTTTTCTAATCATCACATTAAAGGCTGTTTGTTCAGACAGTGAACAAGAAGACAATCAAAGAGGTGACAGAGGTTTAAGAAACAAATCAGCCTTTATGCCACCTCCCCAAAGCATGCCACCAGAAGTAATTGCCTTTAAATTAGCAGTTGCAAAAAGCTTTGAAAATATCAATGCCAATGACAGGAAGGCATTCTCTAACTTATCCAAGCAAGACAGCACTTTCCGAACTACAATTAGATAGAGACTTGATAATTAAACCATCAAACATGGGACTTACCATTGTACTGCAAATTGATTAATAATATAACAGTGAATGTCTCCGTCTTTTGGGCGATTCACTCAATTGTAATAAATTACCAAATGGCACTACAATCGAATGCTCTCTCGCCATCAAACCTTAGTCAGCGAGGCCCTGGCTAATGGAGAGATTACACATAGAAAAGCAGAATTCCTGATAAATAAAAGTGTGGTTATATCATATTTCTCCACTCTACTGAAAATACATAAACCAACCAGACTCCCATCTACAGAGCACCCGATGGTGTCACGGGTCGGATCCCTACTTGAACCACTGTCAAAGTTTTATACTTTCTTAACATCATCCTTTGCTACTGTAACATCTTAAATCAAGTATATGAAAGGTAAGCTTCACCTTCTTAATTTCCTAAACTTTGCCCCTGATCAGGAGATTCTTATAGGGATGGATATTGAGTCCCTCTACAAAGGCGTTCACAAGGAAGAGACCCTGGAAGTGGTAGAGTAACCACCATCTAACTCAGACTGGAATTCCAACACCCCAGAATCATTGTGTTAGCCTGATGGGTCTAGCCCGGTAAATCTTTTTTTTAATTTGACTGCCACTTTATCTAGAGACCTGTGGCACATCAATGGGCAGTGTATCTCACACTAAGTGTCAAAGGGAAGTATACACTTCCCAAACTATACTGTACTACTTCCAAATTAGCTAGACTCATACAGTGTACAGGGTAGCAAAAAACAGGAGGGAAAGAGAAAAGAAGAAGGTGGGGAATTACAAGTGTTTGGACGCGAATCCTCACTCACCCTAGGGTGACATGCTTCATCATAGAGTCCCCTCCACACACTGGGACTGCAAGGAAAGGAGCAGGGATGTTTTCTACCATGTGTAAGTACTAATACCTATGGGGTAGAGTGAGGGGCAGAGTGTTAAAGAAACTAGTGTATTTAAAACTATCTCAATAGGACCAAAACAACTTTATTTCTATACCCTAAAGGATAGAGATTACAAGCATTGTGAGACAGGGATATGGATGTTCTCTCTTTATAAGGTCAACGTGTTTCTGCCGTGAAATGTTCAGGGACTTTCAGGGCATTCTCCAGGACCAAGATATTAAGTCACTCTACTGAATAAAACGTGTATAAGAAAATATAATATCACTCTAATATGATACTTCTGGTATACTTACGCCTTCACTCTTGACCAGCTTCTTTTTTCTTTCCCTCCTGTTCTTCGCTACCCTGTACATCAATGGGCAGTACCTTTGCCTCTAGCCTAGTCTCCTTATGCATTCATAGTTTTGAGGTTGATTGCATTTAATCTGAAAACAATCCCTGCAAAGATATCAACAAAATATGGCACCACTACATCAAGTGATATTCTAGTGAACTAGAAGAGGGACCTAGAAACTTCATCATGTGGCACAATAGGAGTAACCAGTTTTTGAGATTCACACACTCAATATCAGACAGTAAGTTGTCATTTCCCCTTTTGCCTATGTTAGAAAAGACTGAACACTGGCTACTAATATTCTCAAAACCTACTGACAAGAAGAATTTGTTCAGATTTGGCTTCTTCCACCCCATCCTATGAAACAGAATTTACCATTCAGGCAGCTCTTGCAGCTTTGCCGAAACTTACTCCATAGATGACTGCAAAAGTCAAGCCAAGATTCCAACTGACAAAGTCACTGATCGAAAATATCCAACATGCATTATAGAGAGAGACAACAAAATGAGCTAGAAACAACCATAGGGAAGTTCCCCCTGAAACTTTTTCTAACAAAAAAGAAGACAGACTAATTTGTGTCAATACTTTAAATCTAGAAGCACCTGAGATATCATGCAATTGAGGAAGATTTGCTGCCCAATGCCACCATGCCCTAAAATTAACTAATATTGGGATGATGTGAGGGTTAGGTTGCCCCCACCTATGAAGGGCTACAACATGCAATGCAAAACAATGTTTATTAAGCATAATCCCCAAACCTACACAAAGGAAAATCTAACATAAATTTGCGACCGTATGAGCCATGATGGGATCACACTCTATTGCCTACAACCAGTGGGACCACAGGTAACATTTTAGTCAAAGACATGCACCAATAGGCAGTAATAGAGGGGAATATAAATGAAAATGATGAGGAAGGATTGGAAATTGCTGTTATAAATTCCACTTTATCCCACTGCCACTAGACTGCCTTGAAATACTACTAATGGGTAATGAGTTTAAGAGTACATTACCTATTGTGAAAGTGAGCCATTAGGTCCCACACTGGTTAAAAAGTAAGAGGAAAAAAACATTCACCAGACCCTAGAAAGGGGGATAGAAATTATAGTGTCAGAGTACCCTCTGGAGGTAAATAACCAATTTGGGAATCCCAAAGGGTTGTAAATATTGCCCTCACCCACTTACTTTTTAACCAGTGTGGGAGATGATGGCCCATTTTCACAGTGGGTAATGTACTCTTAAACTCATTACCCCTTAGTAGACGTCCTTCTCATTGTGTGAGCTGTATAGGTTTTTGGCAGATTTGGGTAAGGCTTAATCTCTCTTCCCTTCTTTGTTGTGGATTAGGTGCCTTGAAATACTACCATCAGGATACTAGTTAGGATTGATGGGGATCTGGGAAGGGAGTAAAATGTAGGAGATCTAATTTAGGTTGTTGGTATGAGTTAAAGCACCTGGAAAATAGATGGTGTAAATAATAGCATGCATCCCCGGGGAGGAGGAGAAATGGCCACATTTTTTATAAGTGGCCATGAACCTATTAATAGTGTAATAGACCCTATACTAAAAATGAGGACTCCTGTACTCCCAAATGGGGATCTCCCATTAGTAGCATCCTAGAAACTGGAATGTAATACATACTGATGTGTGTCCAATGGTTTTCCATAGGTGTGTAACCCATTTGGCAAAAGCTTTCCGTTCCCCAAAAATACCACCCATAGATAGAAACACTCAAACTATCAGGACATGACATGCACACCACATGTAGTGATCACGCACTCCTCATGCAGGACATCTGGACACACACACTGGTCCATACCTGCTCTCCCTGCAGTCGAGAGCATCTGTGTCCTCATCAAATGCCTGCATTTGTTGAATTATGGCTGAAATGCTTTTTTGGGAATGTAGAAAATTGCTTTATTGTGCCTCATGAACTGTATATAACAGCGGCCAAAACATTGTGCACCAAGAAACTTTGAGCAGAAGTAGTCTGTCAAGGCTCTCCCGGATGCAGCGTTTTATTAAACCAACTTGTTCCTGTTTTGCTAAATGCCTCTTGTCTTTTCATTTATTTAAGGTAAACTCATATCCAAGCAACATTTTGGTGAGCCAGCCAGGAGAGATTGATTAATTGAGCCCGTCTGCTGTCGAAGGAAGTACCCCGGTAGAACTGATTAATCCGTGCAAAAGATTGGTGAGCAGATGCCATAATTGATTAGAGGTTCTGCTGAATTCACAGGTGGAGGTCTGTCTGGAGACAGCCATCGTAGGGTAAGTGACTACCTGGCACATGCATCAAGCTAGGATTTTGCAAGTCCTTAAATGCGAATATTAAGGATTTGCAATTAAGGACTCGCAAATTCATATGCATGTAGGAATCGCTATAATAATAGCGATTCCTACACATTCCTTATTTGCGACTCGCAAATTGCAAGTCTCAAATAAGGAATAGCTTCCCATTCATTCCTATGGGCCTGGAGGCCCTAGGAATGAATGGGAAATTGCAAGCGCAATTTGCGAGTACCAATAGGTACTCGCAAATTGCGCATGCAATTTCAGGGTGCAAGGGTGTCCAAAGGACACCCTGTTGCACCCCTGGAATTGCACTGTGCACATATGTTGTGCACACACATGCCCTGGGGCGAACCAAACCATATATTAAGAAAATGGTATAAGAACCACAACTTGACTTGACACAAGGTCTAGAGCCTGTAGAATCGCTGGGACCCCAAGGAACCACCTAAGGTAGTGACACAGGGGACCCACGGGGGACGTGTGCAGTGTGAGAACACAGCTGCGACCTCCGTTAGCTTCTAATGGGAAAGTCGCAGTTGGAATTTTAAAGTTTAAGGACACTTAGAGGTGGACTAGGAACAAAGCCTTTTGGACTTAGATGGTTCTAGGGCCAACACCCATGGGAGCACCAGAGTACTCGTGTTACCTCACCCAGGGAAGCCGGGTGCATAGGTGTCAAATTGTGTCAGGTCGCGTCGTCGTTTTCAATGGCAGGATGCTGAAAAGTGCTGCTGCCGGGAAGAGGAGAAGTGTCTGAAGAGATCCAAGCCTGGATCGAAGATGTGACGAACCTGAAAGCAGAGGGGACAGAGTCTGGGTCACTTGCCAGTAACCAGGGTCACGATAGACGAATGCCCACCGATGTTGGGTGCTTCAGGTGCAAAGAGGGGAAGTTTGACTCTTCAGCCACGAGGACCAAGAGGCGTCGAGGACAACCAGGAGCTGGATTCGAGCTGTCCCACAAAGGATGTCGAGTGCTGCCATGTCGGTGCCCGGATTGGACACAACAAGCCTTGGCAACAGCAACCCACGCATGAAGAGGAAAGAGGCTTCGGTGTGGACCAGCAAGGTCCTGGAGACTCCCCAAGCAATGGAGAGTCAGGGCACGTCTGGAGCAACCAGGGAAGCCCAATTAAAGTTAAAGTTTCCTTCATAGGGATCCACCAGTCAACAGACCAGGGATCGCGAAAGTACCTCGAGCGAAAACACAAAGGGTCGGCTCACGGAACACTTGTGGAGTGTAGGCCAGCAATCTTCAGTGGAAAAGGTGCTCAGGGTTGGGGCGACAGGTAACCTCAAGCCTCAAGGAATGTTGAGAAGCTAATGCACTTGAAAATGTGCACGTGTCCAGGGGTTCCGGTTCCACGGTACCCACGAGGGCTACGGGTCTCAGCTTTGCTGGGGACTCGGGTCAGCCTCTGGGAAGTCTGGAAACCCACCTCCTGTGTTGCAAATACTTTGGAGTCCGGCGGAGCTTCGGAGATGCAAACCGGTCAGATGCGTCTTTGGTGCCTGCCTTGCAGGGGAGTAACTCCTTTACTCCAAGGGAGATTCTTCAGTCATCTAGTCGTGTAGATCGTTGAAGTTCTGGGATTTCTGTATCAGAGTTTTGTCCTGGTGTAATCTAAAGTCCTGTAGCCAGGGGTTCCTTTCTAATACCCAAGGAAGGGGTTGGACATACTCTGGGGACCCACCTATGGGAGGGTCAGGAAAGAGGGGTGGCTACACCCATTTCCTTTGTCCAGTTTCACGCCAGAGCAGGGGCTGGTAGCTCCTGCAACTGGTTTGAACTGGACTATGCATAGGGACACCAAATGTGCCCCCAGTGCTGAACTTCAAAGCACTCTTGGAATGCACCCACCCAGCCCTAATCCACTAAAGCCTGTCTGGGAGGTGATATCATGCCCCTCCCTTCTAGGGGACACAACACTGACACAGGCACTGACACAGGTAGAAGGTTGGGATACACTAACTGAACTCAAAAGAACGCAAGTAAAAACTATTTTACATGGAGCTATTCTCACTGAATGTCTAAGGGCGAATGCAGCCCCATGGGGACTCCTCGTGGTTAATGAACCCCTAATTTTTCTAGAAGATGCCTCATTCAGAAAGAATTGGTCATTGATCGCGTGGAGGTGCTCCAGAGACTGCCTCATTTTAATTATAGATACGGCAAAGAAAATTTCTGATGACCTTCTGATACAAATCCAAATGAGTGAGGATAATTTGAAAACACAGATACATATCTCTGTGTTTAAAAAGAAACTTGAGGAGACGAATAAAACAGTGAATGAGTACAAAGATTATCTTATGAATTCCAAGGTGCATAAGCTACAAAAAGATTTAAAATAATTCGCAAGAGAGAAGGTGTACCCCTATGTGAATGATGAGTATGTTAAGATCCAGTTCAGGAAGTGAGAGTAGTGATGCAGACTACCGACCGAGATTTAGGGGGAGAGGTTGGTCGAGGGGATACTCACACCCTTACCACCCAGTACCTCAGATGGGGTTTGGATGGCCCCCCATGTATCCACCTATGGGTCCTCCTCAATTCTTCCCAAAAGAGTACCCACCTTTTTTATAGAGAGGCAGGGGGAGGGGGAGGCAGAGGTC
This sequence comes from Triturus cristatus, assembly GCF_964204655.1. Lineage (NCBI taxonomy): Eukaryota > Metazoa > Chordata > Amphibia > Caudata > Salamandridae > Triturus > Triturus cristatus. The sequence goes on along the minus strand of NC_140594.1, from coordinate 534,624,491 downwards.
ACAGAAAACCCAGAGAGTACAATGGGAGGATATGAACCAGAGGATAACACGCAGTATGGCACGAGATGTGGAACTGAGCACCAGCAGGGAACACACTTAGTTATGAATTTAAGTAGTAGGACATTGACGAATACACAAGAGAATGTCCTGTCCAAAGGACTTGGTTTTGTTCCTACCAACCAGCTAGATTCCTTTAAACTTAAATGTGAACTGGCCGGATTTTTTCGTAGTGTTCGGTTGAAAGTATTTTTTGAAGACAAGGAGGTACCAGATAAAGACGATGACACAGGGCTGAGGAATCATTCAACCTTTGTACCCAGTGTGGGACAGATACCCCCAGAGGTGGGAGTTTTTGAACAGGCAGTGCTGAGGGATGTAGAATTGTTGGAAACATCTGAGAAAAATAAGCCATTTTTTAATCTATCCAAAATTGAAAGACAAGCTCTAAATGAACTAAGGGACGATCCTATGTGAATAATAAAACCTGCCGATAAAGGCGGTGCTATTGTGATTCAAGACAGAAATGTGTTTAACACAGAGTGTCTCCGTCTATTTAATGATAGAAGGAATTATGCAATTCTTCCTGGTGATCCTATGGAGGAATTAAGAGTCATGATTAGCACCTATGTTGAAGAGGCACTTGGAAATTACTGGATCAGTCATAAGGAAGCTTCCTTCCTTTGTAAACTGCATCCCACTGTTCCTTATTTTTACACTTTGCCAAAGGTGCATAAACCGATACGGCCTCCCCCAGGTCGTCCGATAGTTTCCGGCACCAATTCAATTTTGGAACCATTGTCTAAATTTTGTGATGTCTTTTTACGCCCCCTTGTCCAACAAATGCCAGCTTATCTCAAAGATACCAGAGAGGTCTTAAACCTGATAAAAGATTTAGAGTTTGAGCCCGATAGAGATTTGATGATTGGACTTGATATAGAGTCACTCTATACAAATATTCCCCAGCAAGAAACACTGAGGGTGATTGAGAATATACTTTTTGCGGAAGAATGGAATCATAATACACCACGTGCCTTTATCCTGAGTCTCTTGGAGCTGGCACTGACAAAAACTTTTTTTAAATTTGAAGATCGGTTCTATTTGCAAACCCATGGAACTTCCATGGGGAGTTCTTGTGCCCCAAGTTTGGCATGCCTGTATGTTTCCAATTTTGAGAACGAAATTGTATTTGCAGCAACCAACCCTTATTTAGACCATATCAGGGTTTGGCGTAGGTACATTGATGATGTTTTCATCATCTGGAGAGGAAGTAGAGATTTGACTGAAACCTTTTGGGATTGGTTAAATCAAAAAAAAATGTTCTTGTTTTTTAAAAGTACACTTACAAATGTTGCATTGCCCTTTCTGGATCTTAACATTAGAGCAGAAAACGGAGCATTAGTTAGTAGTGTTTTTCCTAAACCTACTGATAGAAATAACTTACTATCTTTTCAGAGTTTTCATCCTCGCTCCTTGAAAGAAAATCTTCCATACGGGCAGTTCCTGCGACTTCGTAGGAACTGTTCCTCGATTGTGGATTATAAAAAAGAGGCTAGTGACCTAAGTGAGAAACTGAGACACAGAGATTACCAGGAATATGTTATTACAAAGGCACAGAAAAGAGCTAGAAATTGTAACAGGGAGTCCCTTTTACAAACATATGACAAGGAAAGAGTTGAGAGTAGTATTTGTGTCACAACTTTCAACACAGCATCGAACCATCTTAAAAAGATTATACTGAAAAACTGGAGAATTCTGAATTCCAATGGGTTGGGACAACCTTTCCCATTATTCTCGTTCAAGAAAAGTGCAAGTATTGAAGACATGGTGGTGAACACACACCCTAGATCAGTGACGGACAAGAAAAATGTATGTCACCAGGAACTTTTCTTGCCCCCTGTGACGGGACATTATGCGTGTGGGTTTTGCAGGGCTTGCCCTCTTTCACTAAATGGTAAAATGGTGGACATAGGAACTAAGTACCCCTGGGAGCAGAGGAAACATACGACATGTAACACTGAAAATGTTATTTATCTGATAAGGTGCCCGTGTGGTTTACTGTACGTTGGAATGACCACCCGCAGAGTAAAAACCCGGATCTTGGAACATATGAGTACAATAAGATGCGGAAAAACAAACACAAAACTTACAGCTCATTTTCAAGAGAATAAACATAATGAACAAGATCTGAGGTGGACAGTGTTAGATAAACCCTTTATACCATCTAATACAGTTGACATTGCCAGTTTCCTGCTGATTAGAGAACAACGTTGTGTGAAAAGGTTGAGAAGTAGCTCTATAGGTTTAAATGATTCCATTCCGTGGTTCCATCTTTATGGGCTAGGCAAGAAATGAAGGAATATAGAAGAAATTAGGATGTTTTAAAATGCATCCGATTGGTACAGATTCTCTGGACTGTGCATAACAATATTGCTATATTATGCATTTCAATATGAAAAGAACAAAGGACTTATGTTATTTTTGTTAGATTAGCTCTGTTTGAGATCTGATTGCAGACCCGATAAAATGACTCCCTACGCATCCGTTTCTCCACTCGATGCGAGTGAGTTAAAAACAGATTGGTGTTTTTTAAGAGGTGTACGGAGGGTATGCATAATAAAGTCTGATCTTGAGGTGTAGTTGAATAGATTGTATTTAAAAGGGGTCAGAGCGACTGCCTTGAATTACGATCCCCATGTAGTTGTCTGATATTCTTTGGGGAATTATTAACCCTTTTAGGATGTCTGCCGACTTTGGGTTTCCATCGGGAGTCCCCGTTTTTGGTGTCCTTCTTCTGTGTTGTCTAACGCGAGATACCGGAAGTGCCGAATAATGCATCGATGGGGGGATTTCCCTCCGAGTAGGTACTACTTGTTCTCTCTTAAAATAGAAGGCGACTCGGTTCCGTCAGTATCGACGGTGGACCGGTGTGAGGAGTCGCAGTGGCGTGAGTCTTTGGAGTAGTAAGTAACTAAAGGATGTATGGCACGCTACTTGCAATTCACTGACGGTGTTTTCCATTAGGGCTTGGTCTGCTCATTTTGTAGGCCAGCGGATACTCAGCATAAGTATGATTAATTTGTGGAAAAGTGGTTGGATTACTATTGTTGAATCAGAACGAGTCTATGCAACATAAAATAATTGTTGAATAATTGCTGTAATATTTATTCAAAAGGAACTTGAACTGGGAATAACGGAACCTTGTTTTTCTACATTTTTCCCTGGCTGTTCGGGATATAGAGTGTGACTACAAGACCACGGTCCCACAACGGTCCTGGGTTTGGAGAATTACTAATAAACCCTTGTAAGTTTTTCGGAGATAAGAAGTTTATACCCCCGCAGTTTCGGTTCGGAAGCAGAGATAAGCGTGTCTGTTTATAACTATAACGTTACTTTCGGGTATTCCAGAGTGAATTATTTTTGGTGTATAATTTCTCTTTTACCTCACTGGGATCATGGTTGCCTTTTTGGTATTGGTGACACAGTAGTAAGGCAGTGATGTAAGCCTCTGGTTGTGTTGGGTGAGAAGATAGATTCACTGGTGTATTAGTTTAGAGGAAGCGATTAAAATGCATTTTTATGGAACTGAAAGCACGAGAGTAGAATGACACAAAATATTTGTTCCACCTTCTGTTACAGAAACTTGTTCTCTCTTGCAAATTACCCAGAGCACTTGATCGCAGCGATTTCGGCTGCCTGTCGATATAAGATAAAAAAAAAACAATTAGGGGCACAGACCAGATAAAAACGGGACCAACACCCTGATGAATGCCAGAACGACTCAGATGAGCGTGTAACAGTGGCTGAAACATGTTGGTTTATGCAGCAGGGATCTAGGGTCCTTACCTCCCCTAATCTTCCTGAATTATTATTTTTTAATCCTACCAAGGGGTGACAGGAATAAAGAATGATGATGGCTCCCTCTTAGGTAGTTTTAAGTGTTTATGTCTGCACTTTGTGGTCCCTTCTTTAGGGAATATTCTTTCCTTACGTTTGTTCATATTATCCGTGTTTTCTGTTGACTTTGTTAGTCTTTCTGTTCTCTCACCACTATAAAACTTAATTTCTAAAAAATTGCGCTCTGCCCATTGTGTTGGTCTGCACTTGGGCGTCAGATGCGGCCTAATGATGAAGCATGACACTGCAAAGTGTGTGAGGGCAGTATTAACATAAAAATGATTTTTTCCTCTTACAATACTTCTGGGCTTTAGACGGTGAAGGATAAAATAATTTCTTTGTCATTGTCTTATTGCCTTTTGAAAAAAAGTTTTAATGTACGTAGTTCTTCTCTGCCAAGTGAGTTTCCAGGTGATAACACCTCCCTGTGACAGGAACTCTATTGTCCAGGCCTCCCATCCCGGAGTTTTGGTCAGCAGCAGGAGGCCGGACTTGTGTCTGGGGCTGGCAGCATCCATTTTGTGATGGCAGGGCTCTGTTAGCTGGTACCGGGTACACCGGTGCTGTCATGTCTCTCCCTCTAGTAGGGTGGGATCATACTCCCACACTAGCTACTGGTGTGGGGGTATGATTCCAAGTTGTTTGACACCAAACACGACATGTTTCCGTGCAGCCATCCCAAAGTTAGCATTTACCGCGAGGTTATAATGCACTTAAGAGTATATGGTCAGGCTGCATCACAGACAACCCCGGAGAATAGATTCCAAAGGCTGCAGAGGGGCTCTGTTCATGCATGGGCACCCTCTCACATAAAACCAAGCACCCTGCCTTCAGGATTGATAAGGCCTGCCATAGGGGTGACTGATAGGTGTATATGTGCAGTGATAGGGTGAGATATAGTGAACCTATATCTCTGTAAGGGGTGCATGCACCACCTCACTCAGGCTGCAGTAGCAGTCCTGTGGTGTCGTTTTGGAAGGCTTCCCAGAGGTGGCATAATACATGCTGCAGCCCCTGGTAGGCCTCTAGGGTACCTATGCCCTGGGTACATAGTATACCATATACTAGGGACTTATAAGGGTACCCCAGAATCCAACCTGGAGTGTACCTAAGGTGCAGGGAATCAATTTTAGAGAGGAAGCAGCTAGGCTGGGGTCCTGGATAGCAGGGCCCCAGCCAGACTAAAGTTGAAAAACAGTGAAACATCAGCAAAAAGTGGGGGTAACCATAAGAAGCAGATCCTACTCTCCTACACCATAGGCACAGACAGGCTTTACTTATCACAGGAGAAAAGGCAAAGTTCCTTATCCATCTGTATCTTGCGTAATTAGGGCAAAAATCCAACCCAATTTACTAGAACTCCATAGGATACTATGAAACATCACCCGGTATGAGACCAACCCCACTGCACTGTATCTCTTCACCGAGCCGAGTCACATCCAATCTGAGGTAGACAGGATGGGTAGAAATGGCACTATAGAGGAGGACACTGTTTGGCACCAGGATTTTGCAGAAAAGAGGTATCCAAAGGTATCAAGACCACTGTATCAGTGCAAATACACATCCACTCCCACCGCCTTCTGTGGTCCCAGGGTGGCCCTTAACATTTTTGGGGCCACCTTCTTTAACGACAAATGGACCCCAGAAATTGAATTCCAGTGCTGGGCCACTCATCTCAGTCATGTGGGAGAAAATTAGTACCATGGAAAGGTGTCGGACGAATGAGGCAACCCCTAATTGTACGCAAACATATGTTGTACTCTTTACGTTTCGGAGGCAAAGGAACCATACTGTTGGGCAACAATGAGAATTGCGGCATGGCAATGCATATATCGCACCTGCAATGGGGCACCTCCACATTGATGGATCTTTATTTGCTATGTGGGGACCTTGCCTACACCCAACTTGTCCCTGAATGGCATGTCCTCTGCGCCATTGTGACCATACACACCCCAACCCTGGTTATCTTTGGAGAAGATCTATCTGAGTTCTCTCAACATCTGTTACAGAAGAAAACAACTCTGTTGCATAAGGCTTGAAGTAGGAGAACTGCTCAGTATTTTAGCTGGGCTTAGTTCAAGGATATTCCAGAAGAATTCAGACTGTTCACAGAAGCACAAGTAAACACTGGAGGGTCAATATCCTTTTTTACCATGCCAACAAAAGTGAACGCCCATTGGTTAAAAATGACCTGATGGGAAATGATGAAACTAATAAGCAGTACTGAGCTCAGCCTAAACGCTATCAAGGCAGATCAAGAGCAATCCGCCTTATGGAGATGCAGCATCAGTATTTGTTGGACTGGATAGCTGGTTTGGAGGGTGAGGTATGTGCAAAAGTTGGTGCTTCCTGTTGTACTTTAATTACTGGAAATAACTTGGAAAATGGGACACCATTCCATGTTATCCAAGAACTGCATCATCTGCAAACCGACATGAAGAAGGAGGGACGTGCCCCAGAGCAGAACTGGTTGCATAGCATCTTTTCGTGAATCCCCTTAAAGGTATCCAAATTATTCATCATTTATGCCAATTCTCATTGCTGTACTTCTGTTATGTGGTTTCCTACAAGTGGGGGTTTCGTGCTGTAAAAATGCAGTCCTCAAATTAGGTAGTGTACACATAGCTAGGGAAAAGGTAACAGGCACCCCCCAACACACACACAGCCTTTCTAATAGAATAGCTGTCATGACATATGAGGAGGATAGAGTAGTTGAAGAATCAATTAGAGGGGGGAGTGTTAGAATTGGTGAGTACGATGTCAATAAATACCATTATATGTGCAGGCACGACAACAGCAATGCCAATAAAGGCAATATCAATGCATGCCATAACCTGTGCCCGGAGGACCAAGCCAATACCCGTCACTGTAAAATCAATGTATATCATAATCTGTACCTGCACAGTGACGTCGATTCCAGCACTGACAAGATCAATGTATGCCATAATCCATGCACAAATGATGATACTGTTGCTTGTAAAAACAATGTTGATGTACGTTATGACTGAAGCAAACTTAACTGTGTCTATACCAATAAGAACAATGTCAATATATGCTATGACAAATGTATGCACAATTTTAAGAATGTCGATAGAAATGATACCAATGACTGACATATTATTTTCAGGAGTTGCAATGAACTCGTATCATTGCTCTTGGATTTACCAAAGGTGACCTCCTCAGCAACCCTGAGTCAGAGATATGTGGTTAAACAAGTCCTACGATCCACACCCACGCCTATCAAATTCCAGGTCACAGGTGGGGTCTCTCTTAACCTAAAGACAAACGTGCTCCCAGGGAAACTCCTGATCGATCCTGATCGATTGCACAACAAACAAGTCTGAGGAAATTGGCCCCAATAAAACCCTTGTAGTCTGAGGAAATTGGCCCCAATAAAACCCTTGTAGCCAAACCCTTGTGTTTCCCAAAAATATAAAAAATTTAGATACCACATGTAGATAGAAATACTCAACCAATCAGGACACGACATACACACCACATGTAGTGATCACATGCTCCTCATGCCCGCCATCAGTGTCCTTATCAGATGGCTGCATTTGTTGACTTATGACTGAGATGATTTTTTGGAATGTAGAAAATTGCTTTACTGTACCTCATTAACTGTGTATAACAACGGCCAAAACGTTGTCCACTAAGAGACTTTGAGCAGACGCACTCTGGCGAGGCTCTCCTGGCCGCAGTGTTTAATTAAACCAACCTGTTCCTATTTTGTCAAATATCTCTTGTCTTTTCATTAATGTTAAGGTAAACTAATTTCCGAGCATCACTTACACTAGAGACAATGTAAAGTGTTTATGTAGCACTCAAACAGTAATACAGTAAAAACCCAACTCAAAAAAAATCCCAAACCAATTTAGAAAAATAGAGTTCATTTTAATAAATAAAATGACACCAAAACTGCAAATTTTAAAATTCCTAGTTAAAATTGTGCAAAAAAGTACAAAGATCCGGTTGCGGTTATTTGGTCACACTAGACTGGGTCAAAGTCACAAGTTCAAGCCAACCACAATGGATTGTGGGTAGGATACAAGGACCAGATTCATCCTGATGAAGATGTTAACTTCTCTGAGTCCAACTCCACGTGGGGAGGTGCAGTGATGCTTCGCATTCGCGATTGAGGCCTGGAGACCACAGTGGCGCAAGGAGCAGGTTGGGCATCATAGACAGTGACTGTTCGAGGCAAAGAGTCAGTCAGCACAGGAGTTTCGCATTTGAGGTCGACGTGGACTGTTGCCACTGAATATTGGAGCTGGCGTGAAGAGCAGGTCACACTTGAGATTTGTGTTGACTGCTGTAGCTGAGGGTCATCCAGCGTGCGAGTAGGCCACTCACAGTCACAAAGATCCCCAAAAGGTCTGGATCCTTACCTGGAACTAAGGATGTGTGATTTGAGGCAAAAGGAGCACACTCTGATGCTAGCCAGGTATTCAGGTCCTGGAAGGGCACCTCTTGGGGATCAGGACTCACTCCCCTAGAAGCCAGTAGCAGGTGGCAAAGTAGTCTGCTAGTACATGTTAATAGTCTGCTGGAGGCTGGTCAGCAGGAGCGGCCAGTCCGTTGATACTGAGGGGCCACACCCCTCCCCCTTTTGCCCCTCATGAACAGTGTCTGTCAGGCTGCACAAAGGTCAGCCTGACAGACAATGTTCACTTTCAGTTCAGGCAGCCGGGAGCCAGACATGAGCATTTGGCGCAGGCTCCTGGCTGCCTGAGCTGAACTTTGCTGGACTGAGGAAGTCACAGCTCCTGTGGGCGTGACGTCCTCAGCTTAGCAAAGGTCCCTGAGGCCCTCCCCTCAGTGACGAGGGGTAGCGTCACTAATTGCCTCGTACTTGGATGCTTCAGTTTTAAGGCCCGAAGCTCCCAGGGTCGGGTGTCAATCAGTGACACATCATCACAGAGTGGGGTGGAGTCAGAATCTCACTGACCCCATCCCACTCTGTGATGACGTTGGGACTGCTGCCTTCCCTCATTGGCTGACCTAAAGAAGGCAGCAATTTCAAGCGTCCCAAGCCTTCTGGAACCTCCGAAGCAGAGCTGGGTGCAGGTAACTGTTTGTTTTTATTTTTGTTTTTGTTTTAAACTGTTTGGTGCGTGTATGTATGAATGTTTGGTGAAGAATGTTGTGAATGAATGTGTTTGTGTGCATGAATGCGTGTGTGTGAATACATTGCTTTAAGTGTTATGTGTAAGTGTGTGTGTGCGCAGGGCTGGGCACCGACGTTTCCCCAGTGGGCCGCTAGGGTGGGGCCGTTTTTGGGCCCCTGGAAATCTGTTTTTGTTACCGGTGGCCGGCAATTTTGGCCCCCTGTAACAAAATCAGCCAAAACTTGCCCTTGCAAACAGCTCGGCTGCACCCCCTTAGCTCCTCAGGGGGGCCGGCCGAGCAGTTTGCCAGGGCCGGTTTTGTGTCTGTGCGTGAGCTTGTGTCCCGTCCACCTCCCTTCCTCCAAAACTTACTGGCCGCCGCTGCTGGTCAGCACAGGTAAAACATAAGCTGTATTAGTTTTTCATATAAAACTAAAGCAATTTCTTCCACAAAATTATCCTGACTTCGTTTTGGGATTTGCTTTAATATTTATCTGATTTATAGTCTGCTGAGGCAGACAAAGAGCCAGATGTGCATTACTTAAGCTGTTAAGCAGCTCTGTGGGATGAGCACCTCCTGTAAAGCTTTGTGTATGAACTTAACAGTACACAGGTGTGGACCTGGACTGAATGAACCATACTTTTCACATTTTCAATTGGGATAAAATGAGTATCAATGATTTGTAAAATAATTACACATTATTTTAGTGGCGAGGCGTTCTTGTTGTTTCTTATATGCGTCCCATAAATATCTGCTACTTTTCCTGTTCTGGGAATCTGCTTCCAGTCCTCTGGAGAAGCCATAACAACCTGTCTCCTTGTGAGACTGAGAGCAATCTAAAAAAAATTGCAGCTATCAAGGAAATCATTAAGTCACAGTATCGACTTTGATAATATAATTTGATGAGTGCCCATTCTAAGACCATTACTGCTAGTTCCTTGTGGAATGATCCCTATAGGTATTGCAATGACAATTGGTGCCACCTTTATCACTCTTGGTAATTATTGACCGGATTTTTTCGTAGTGTTCGGTTGAAAGTATTTTTTGAAGACAAGGAGGTACCAGATAAAGACGATGACACAGGGCTGAGGAATCATTCGACCTTTGTACCCAGTGTGGGACAGTTACCCCCAGAGGTGGGAGTTTTTGAACAGGCGGTGCTGAGGGATGTAGAATTGTTGGAAACATCTGAGAAAAATAAGCCATTTTTTAATCTATCCAAAATTGAAAGACAAGCTCTAAATGAACTAAGGGACGATCCTATGTGAATAATAAAACCTGCCGATAAAGGCGGTGTTATTGTGATTCAAGACAGAAATGTGTTTAACACAGAGTGTCTCCGTCTATTTAATGATAGAAGGAATTATGCAATTCTTCCTGGTGATCCTATGGAGGAATTAAGAGTCATGATTAGCACCTATGTTGAAGAGGCAGTTGGAAATTACTGGATCAGTCATAAGGAAGCTTCCTTCCTTTGTAAACTGCATCCCACGGTTCCTTATTTTTACACTTTGCCAAAGGTGCATAAACCGATACAGCCTCCCCCAGGTCGTCCGATAGTTTCCGGCACCAATTCAATTTTGGAACCATTGTCTAAATTTTGTGATGTCTTTTTACGCCCCCCTTGTCCAACAAATGCCAGCTTATCTCAAAGATACCAGAGAGGTCTTAAACCTGATAAAAGATTTAGAGTTTGAGCCCGATAGAGATTTGATGATTGGACTTGATATAGAGTCACTCTATACAAATATTCCCCAGCAAGAAACACTGAGGGTGATTGAGAATATACTTTTTGCGGAAGAATGGAATCATAATACACCACGTGCCTTTATCCTGAGTCTCTTGGAGCTGGCACTGACAAAAACTTTTTTTAAATTTGAAGATCGGTTCTATTTGCAAACCCATGGAACTTCCATGGGGAGTTCTTGTGCCCCAAGTTTGGCATGTCTGTATGTTTCCAATTTTGAGAACGAAATTGTATTTGCAGCAACCAACCCTTATTTAGACCATATCAGGGTTTGGCGTAGGTACATTGATGATGTTTTCATCATCTGGAGAGGAAGTAGAGATTTGACTGAAACCTTTTGGGATTGGTTAAATAAAAAAAAAACGTTCTTGTTTTTTAAAAGTACACTTACAAATGTTGCATTGCCCTTTCTGGATCTTAACATTAGAGCAGAAAACGGAGCATTAGTTAGTAGTGTTTTTCATAAACCTACTGATAGAAATAACTTACTATCTTTTCAGAGTTTTCATCCTCGCTCCTTGAAAGAAAATCTTCCATACGGGCAGTTCCTGCGACTTCGTAGGAACTGTTCCTCGATTGTGGATTATAAAAAAGAGGCTAGTGACCTAAGTGAGAAACTGAGACACAGAGATTACCAGGAATATGTTATTACAAAGGCACAGAAAAGAGCTAGAAATTGTAACAGGGAGTCCCTTTTACAAACATATGACAAGGAAAGAGTTGAGAGTAGTATTTGTGTCACAACTTTCAACACAGCATCGAACCATCTTAAAAAGATTATACTGAAAACTGGAGAATTCTGAATTCCAATGGGTTGGGACAACCTTTCCCATTATTCTCGTTCAAGAAAAGTGCAAGTATTGAAGACATGGTGGTGAACACACACCCTAGATCAGTGACGGACAAGAAAAATGTATGTCACCAGGAACTTTTCTTGCCCCCTGTGACGGGACATTATGCGTGTGGGTTTTGCAGGGCTTGCCCTCTTTCACTAAATGGTAAAATGGTGGACATAGGAACTAAGTACCCCTGGGAGCAGAGGAAACATACGACATGTAACACTGAAAATGTTATTTATCTGATAAGGTGCCCGTGTGGTTTACTGTACGTTGGAATGACCACCCGCAGAGTAAAAACCCGGATCTTGGAACATATGAGTACAATAAGATGCGGAAAAACAAACACAAAACTTACAGCTCATTTTCAAGAGAATAAACATAATGAACAAGATCTGAGGTGGACAGTGTTAGATAAACCCTTTATACCATCTAATACAGTTGACATTGCCAGTTTCCTGCTGATTAGAGAACAACGTTGGGTGAAAAGGTTGAGAAGTAGCTCTATAGGTTTAAATGATTCCATTCCGTGGTTCCATCTTTATGGGCTAGGCAAGAAATGAAGGAATATAGAAGAAATTAGGATGTTTTAAAATGCATCCGATTGGTACAGATTCTCTGGACTGTGCATAACAATATTGCTATATTATGCATTTCGATATGAAAAGAACAAAGGACTTATGTTATTTTTGTTAGATTAGCTCTGTTTGAGATCTGATTGCAGACCCGATAAAATGACTCCCTACGCATCCGTTTCTCCACTCGATGCGAGAGAGTTAAAAACAGATTGGTGTTTTTTAAGAGGTGTACGGAGGGTTATGCAAAATAAAGTCTGATCTTGAGGTGTAGTTGAATAGATTGTATTTAAAAGGGGTCAGAGCGACTTCCTTGAATTACGATCCCCATGTAGTTGTCTGATATTCTTTGGGGAATTATTAACCCTTTTAGGATGTCTGCCGACTTTGGGTTTCCATCGGGAGTCCCCGTTTTTGGTGTCCTTCTTCTGTGTTGTCTAACGCGAGATACCGGAAGTGCCGAATAATGCATCGATGGGGGGATTTCCCTCCGAGTAGGTACTACTTGTTCTCTCTTAAAATAGAAGGCGACTCGGTTCCGTCAGTATCGACGGTGGACCGGTGTGAGGAGTCGCAGTGGCGTGAGTCTTTGGAGTAGTAAGTAACTAAAGGATGTATGGCACGCTACTTGCAATTCACTGACGGTGTTTTCCATTAGGGCTTGGTCTGCTCATTTTGTAGGCCAGCGGATACTCAGCATAAGTATGATTAATTTGTGGAAAAGTGGTTGGATTACTATTGTTGAATCAGAACGAGTCTATGCAACATAAAATAATTGTTGAATAATTGCTGTAATATTTATTCAAAAGGAACTTGAACTGGGAATAACGGAACCTTGTTTTTCTACATTTTTCCCTGGCTGTTCGGGATATAGAGTGTGACTACAAGACCACGGTCCCACAACGGTCCTGGGTTTGGAGAATTACTAATAAACCCTTGTAAGTTTTTCGGAGATAAGAAGTTTATACCCCCGCAGTTTCGGTTCGGAAGCAGAGATAAGCGTGTCTGTTTATAACAATAACGTTACTTTCGGGTATTCCAGAGTGAATTATTTTTGGTGTATAATTTCTCTTTTACCTCACTGGGATCATGGTTGCCTTTTTGGTATTGGTGACACAGTAGTAAGGCAGTGATGTAAGTCTCTGGTTGTGTTGGGTGAGAAGATAGATTCACTGGTGTATTAGTTTAGAGGAAGCGATTAAAATGCATTTTTATCGAACTGAAAGCACGAGAGTAGAATGACACAAAATATTTGTTCCACCTTCTGTTACAGAAACTTGTTCTCTCTTGCAAATTACCCAGAGCACTTGATCGCAGCGATTTCGGCTGCCTGTCGATATAAGATAAAAAAAAAACAATTAGGGGCACAGACCAGATAAAAACGGGACCAACACCCTGATGAATGCCAGAACGACTCAGATGAGCGTGTAACAGTGGCTGAAACATGTTGGTTTATGCAGCAGGGATCTAGGGTCCTTACCTCCCCTAATCTTCCTGAATTATTATTTTTTAATCCTACCAAGGGGTGACAGGAATAAAGAATGATGATGGCTCCCTCTTAGGTAGTTTTAAGTGTTTATGTCTGCACTTTGTGGTCCCTTCTTTAGGGAATATTCTTTCCTTACGTTTGTTCATATTATCCGTGTTTTCTGTTGACTTTGTTAGTCTTTCTGTTCTCTCACCACTATAAAACTTAATTTCTAAAAAATTGCGCTCTGCCCGTTGTGTTGGTCTGCACTTGGGCGTCAGATGCGGCCCAATGATGAAGCATGACACTGCAAAGTGTGTGAGGGCAGTATTAACATAAAAATGATTTTTTCCTCTTACAATACTTCTGGGCTTTAGACGGTGAAGGATAAAATAATTTCTTTGTCATTGTCTTATTGCCTTTTGAAAAAAAGTTTTAATGTACGTAGTTCTTCTCTGCCAAGTGAGTTTCCAGGTGATAACACCTCCCTGTGACAGGAACTCTATTGTCCAGGCCTCCCATCCCGGAGTTTTGGTCAGCAGCAGGAGGCCGGACTTGTGTCTGGGGCTGGCAGCATCCATTTTGTGATGGCAGGGCTCTGTTAGCTGGTACCGGGTACACCGGTGCTGTCATGTCTCTCCCTCTAGTAGGGTGGGATCATACTCCCACACTAGCTACTGGTGTGGGGGTATGATTCCAAGTTGTTTGACACCAAACACGACATGTTTCCGTGCAGCCATCCCAAAGTTAGCATTTACCGCGAGGTTATAATGCACTTAAGAGTATATGGTCAGGCTGCATCACAGACAACCCCGGAGAATAGATTCCAAAGGCTCCAGAGGGGCTCTGTTCATGCATGGGCACCCTCTCACATAAAACCAAGCACCCTGCCTTCAGGATTGATAAGGCCTGCCATAGGGGTGACTGATAGGTGTATATGTGCAGTGATAGGGTGAGATATAGTGAACCTATATCTCTGTAAGGGGTGCATGCACCACCTCACTCAGGCTGCAGTAGCAGTCCTGTGGTGTCGTTTTGGAAGGCTTCCCAGAGGTGGCATAATACATGCTGCAGCCCCTGGTAGGCCTCTAGGGTACCTATGCCCTGGGTACATAGTATACCATATACTAGGGACTTATAAGGGTACCCCAGAATCCAATCTGGAGTGTACCTAAGGTGCAGGGAATCAATTTTAGAGAGGAAGCAGCTAGGCTGGGGTCCTGGATAGCAGGGCCCCAGCCAGACTAAAGTTGAAAAACAGTGAAACATCAGCAAAAAGTGGGGGTAACCATAAGAAGCAGATCCTATTCTCCTACACCATAGGCACAGACAGGCTTTACTTATCACAGGAGAAAAGGCAAAGTTCCTTATCCATCTGTATCTTGCGTAATTAGGGCAAAAATCCAACCCAATTTACTAGAACTCCATAGGATACTATTAAACATCACCCGGTATGAGACCAACCCCACTGCACTGTATCTCTTCACCGAGCCGAGTCACATCCAATCTGAGGTAGACAGGATGGGTAGAAATGGCACTATAGAGGAGGACACTGTTTGGCACCAGGATTTTGCAGAAAAGAGGTATCCAAAGGTATCAAGACCACTGTATCAGTGCAAATACACATCCACTCCCACCGCCTTCTGTGGTCCCAGGGTGGCCCTTAACATTTTTGGGGCCACCTTCTTTAATGACAAATGGACCCCAGAAATTGAATTCCAGTGCTGGGCCACTCATCTCAGTCATGTGGGAGAAAATTAGTACCATGGGAAGGTGTCGGACGGATGAGGCAACCCCTAATTGTACGCAAACATATGTTGTACTCTTTACGTTTCGGAGGCAAAGGAACCATACTGTTGGGCAACAATGAGAATTGCGGCATGGCAATGCATATATCGCACCTGCAATGGGGCACCTCCACATTGATGGATCTTTATTTGCTATGTGGGGACCTTGCCTACACCCAATTTGTCCCTGAATGGCATGTCCTCTGCGCCATTGTGACCATACACACCCCAACCCTGGTTATCTTTGGAGAAGATCTATCTGAGTTCTCTCAACATCTGTTACAGAAGAAAACAACTCTGTTGCATAAGGCTTGAAGTAGGAGAACTGCTCAGTATTTTAGCTGGGCTTAGTTCAAGGATATTCCAGAAGAATTCAGACTGTTCACAGAAGCACAAGTAAACACTGGAGGGTCAATATCCTTTTTTACCATGCCAACAAAAGTGAACGCCCATTGGTTAAAAATGACCTGATGGGAAATGATGAAACTAATAAGCAGTACTGAGCTCAGCCTAAACGCTATCAAGGCAGATCAAGAGCAATCCGCCTTATGGAGATGCAGCATCAGTATTTGTTGGACTGGATAGCTGGTTTGGAGGGTGAGGTATGTGCAAAAGTTGGTGCTTCCTGTTGTACTTTAATTACTGGAAATGACTTGGAAAATGGGACACCATTCCATGTTATCCAAGAACTGCATCATCTGCAAACCGACATGAAGAAGGAGGGACGTGCCCCAGAGCAGAACTGGTTGCATAGCATCTTTTCGTGAATCCCCTTAAAGGTATCCAAATTATTCATCATTTATGCCAATTCTCATTGCTGTACTTCTGTTATGTGGTTTCCTACAAGTGGGGGTTTCGTGCTGTAAAAATGCAGTCCTCAAATTAGGTAGTGTACACATAGCTAGGGAAAAGGTAACAGGCACCCCCCAACACACACACAGCCTTTCTAATAGAATAGCTGTCATGACATATGAGGAGGATAGAGTAGTTGAAGAATCAATTAGAGGGGGGAGTGTTAGAATTGGTGAGTACGATGTCAATAAATACCATTATATGTGCAGGCACGACAACGGCAATGCCAATAAAGGCAATATCAATGCATGCCATAACCTGTGCCCGGAGGACCAAGCCAATACCCGTCACTGTAAAATCAATGTATATCATAATCTGTACCTGCACAGTGACGTCGATTCCAGCACTGACAAGATCAATGTATGCCATAATCCATGCACAAATGATGATACTGTTGCTTGTAAAAACAATGTTGATGTACGTTATGACTGAAGCAAACTTAACTGTGTCTATACCAATAAGAACAATGTCAATATATGCTATGACAAATGTATGCACAATTTTAAGAATGTCGATAGAAATGATACCAATGACTGACATATTATTTTCAGGAGTTGCAATGAACTCGTATCATTGCTCTTGGATTTACCAAAGGTGACCTCCTCAGCAACCCTGAGTCAGAGATATGTGGTTAAACAAGTCCTACGATCCACACCCACGCCTATCAAATTCCAGGTCACAGGTGGGGTCTCTCTTAACCTAAAGACAAACGTGCTCCCAGGGAAACTCCTGATCGATCCTGATCGATTGCACAACAAACAAGTCTGAGGAAATTGGCCCCAATAAAACCCTTGTAGTCTGAGGAAATTGGCCCCAATAAAACCCTTGTAGCCAAACCCTTGTGTTTCCCAAAAATATAAAAAATTTAGATACCACATGTAGATAGAAATACTCAACCAATCAGGACACGACATACACACCACATGTAGTGATCACATGCTCCTCATGCCCGCCATCAGTGTCCTTATCAGATGGCTGCATTTGTTGACTTATGACTGAGATGATTTTTTGGAATGTAGAAAATTGCTTTACTGTACCTCATTAACTGTGTATAACAACGGCCAAAACGTTGTCCACTAAGAGACTTTGAGCAGACGCACTCTGGCGAGGCTCTCCTGGCCGCAGTGTTTAATTAAACCAACCTGTTCCTATTTTGTCAAATATCTCTTGTCTTTTCATTAATGTTAAGGTAAACTAATTTCCGAGCATCACTTACACTAGAGACAATGTAAAGTGTTTATGTAGCACTCAAACAGTAATACAGTAAAAACCCAACTCAAAAAAAATCCCAAACCAATTTAGAAAAATAGAGTTCATTTTAATAAATAAAATGACACCAAAACTGCAAATTTTAAAATTCCTAGTTAAAATTGTGCAAAAAAGTACAAAGATCCGGTTGCGGTTATTTGGTCACACTAGACCGGGTCAAAGTCACAAGTTCAAGCCAACCACAATGGATTGTGGGTAGGATACAAGGACCAGATTCATCCTGATGAAGATGTTAACTTCTCTGAGTCCAACTCCACGTGGGGAGGTGCAGTGATGCTTCGCATTCGCGATTGAGGCCTGGAGACCACAGTGGCGCAAGGAGCAGGTTGGGCATCATAGACAGTGACTGTTCGAGGCAAAGAGTCAGTCAGCACAGGAGTTTCGCATTTGAGGTCGACGTGGACTGTTGCCACTGAATATTGGAGCTGGCGTGAAGAGCAGGTCACACTTGAGATTTGTGTTGACTGCTGTAGCTGAGGGTCATCCAGCGTGCGAGTAGGCCACTCACAGTCACAAAGATCCCCAAAAGGTCTGGATCCTTACCTGGAACTAAGGATGTGTGATTTGAGGCAAAAGGAGCACACTCTGATGCTAGCCAGGTATTCAGGTCCTGGAAGGGCACCTCTTGGGGATCAGGACTCACTCCCCTAGAAGCCAGTAGCAGGTGGCAAAGTAGTCTGCTAGTACATGTTAATAGTCTGCTGGAGGCTGGTCAGCAGGAGCGGCCAGTCCGTTGATACTGAGGGGCCACACCCCTCCCCCTTTTGCCCCTCATGAACAGTGTCTGTCAGGCTGCACAAAGGTCAGCCTGTCAGACAATGTTCACTTTCAGTTCAGGCAGCCGGGAGCCAGACATGAGCATTTGGCGCAGGCTCCTGGCTGCCTGAGCTGAACTTTGCTGGACTGAGGAAGTCACAGCTCCTGTGGGCGTGACGTCCTCAGCTTAGCAAAGGTCCCTGAGGCCCTCCCCTCAGTGACGAGGGGTAGCGTCACTAATTGCCTCGTACTTGGATGCTTCAGTTTTAAGGCCCGAAGCTCCCAGGGTCGGGTGTCAATCAGTGACACATCATCACAGAGTGGGGTGGAGTCAGAATCTCACTGACCCCATCCCACTCTGTGATGACGTTGGGACTGCTGCCTTCCCTCATTGGCTGACCTAAAGAAGGCAGCAATTTCAAGCGTCCCAAGCCTTCTGGAACCTCCGAAGCAGAGCTGGGTGCAGGTAACTGTTTGTTTTTATTTTTGTTTTTGTTTTAAACTGTTTGGTGCGTGTATGTATGAATGTTTGGTGAAGAATGTTGTGAATGAATGTGTTTGTGTGCATGAATGCGTGTGTGTGAATACATTGCTTTAAGTGTTATGTGTAAGTGTGTGTGTGCGCAGGGCTGGGCACCGACGTTTCCCCAGTGGGCCGCTAGGGTGGGGCCGTTTTTGGGCCCCTGGAAATCTGTTTTTGTTACCGGTGGCCGGCAATTTTGGCCCCCTGTAACAAAATCAGCCAAAACTTGCCCTTGCAAACAGCTCGGCTGCACCCCCTTAGCTCCTCAGGGGGGCCGGCCGAGCAGTTTGCCAGGGCCGGTTTTGTGTCTGTGCGTGAGCTTGTGTCCCGTCCACCTCCCTTCCTCCAAAACTTACTGGCCGCCGCTGCTGGTCAGCACAGGTAAAACATAAGCTGTATTAGTTTTTCATATAAAACTAAAGCAATTTCTTCCACAAAATTATCCTGACTTCGTTTTGGGATTTGCTTTAATATTTATCTGATTTATAGTCCGCTGAGGCAGACAAAGAGCCAGATGTGCATTACTTAAGCTGTTAAGCAGCTCTGTGGGATGAGCACCTCCTGTAAAGCTTTGTGTATAAACTTAACAGTACACAGCTGTGGACCTGGACTGAATGAACCATACTTTTCACATTTTCAATTGGGATAAAATGAGTATCAATGATTTGTAAAATAATTACACATTATTTTAGTGGCGAGGCGTTCTTGTTGTTTCTTATATGCGTCCCATAAATATCTGCTACTTTTCCTGTTCTGGGAATCTGCTTCCAGTCCTCTGGAGAAGCCATAACAACCTGTCTCCTTGTGAGACTGAGAGCAATCTAAAAAAAAGTGCAGCTATCAAGGAAATCATTAAGTCACAGTATCGACTTTGATAATATAATTTGATGAGTGCCCATTCTAAGACCATTATTGCTAGTTCCTTGTGGAATGATCCCTATAGGTATTGCAATGACAATTGGTGCCACCTTTATCACTCTTGGTAATTATTGACCGGATTTTTTCGTAGTGTTCGGTTGAAAGTATTTTTTGAAGACAAGGAGGTACCAGATAAAGACGATGACACAGGGCTGAGGAATCATTCGACCTTTGTACCCAGTGTGGGACAGTTACCCCCAGAGGTGGGAGTTTTTGAACAGGCGGTGCTGAGGGATGTAGAATTGTTGGAAACATCTGAGAAAAATAAGCCATTTTTTAATCTATCCAAAATTGAAAGACAAGCTCTAAATGAACTAAGGGACGATCCTATGTGAATAATAAAACCTGCCGATAAAGGCGGTGCTATTGTGATTCAAGACAGAAATGTGTTTAACACAGAGTGTCTCCGTCTATTTAATGATAGAAGGAATTATGCAATTCTTCCTGGTGATCCTATGGAGGAATTAAGAGTCATGATTAGCACCTATGTTGAAGAGGCAGTTGGAAATTACTGGATCAGTCATAAGGAAGCTTCCTTCCTTTGTAAACTGCATCCCACGGTTCCTTATTTTTACACTTTGCCAAAGGTGCATAAACCGATACAGCCTCCCCCAGGTCGTCCGATAGTTTCCGGCACCAATTCAATTTTGGAACCATTGTCTAAATTTTGTGATGTCTTTTTACGCCCCCCTTGTCCAACAAATGCCAGCTTATCTCAAAGATACCAGAGAGGTCTTAAACCTGATAAAAGATTTAGAGTTTGAGCCCGATAGAGATTTGATGATTGGACTTGATATAGAGTCACTCTATACAAATATTCCCCAGCAAGAAACACTGAGGGTGATTGAGAATATACTTTTTGCGGAAGAATGGAATCATAATACACCACGTGCCTTTATCCTGAGTCTCTTGGAGCTGGCACTGACAAAAACTTTTTTTAAATTTGAAGATCGGTTCTATTTGCAAACCCATGGAACTTCCATGGGGAGTTCTTGTGCCCCAAGTTTGGCATGTCTGTATGTTTCCAATTTTGAGAACGAAATTGTATTTGCAGCAACCAACCCTTATTTAGACCATATCAGGGTTTGGCGTAGGTACATTGATGATGTTTTCATCATCTGGAGAGGAAGTAGAGATTTGACTGAAACCTTTTGGGATTGGTTAAATAAAAAAAAAACGTTCTTGTTTTTTAAAAGTACACTTACAAATGTTGCATTGCCCTTTCTGGATCTTAACATTAGAGCAGAAAACGGAGCATTAGTTAGTAGTGTTTTTCATAAACCTACTGATAGAAATAACTTACTATCTTTTCAGAGTTTTCATCCTCGCTCCTTGAAAGAAAATCTTCCATACGGGCAGTTCCTGCGACTTCGTAGGAACTGTTCCTCGATTGTGGATTATAAAAAAGAGGCTAGTGACCTAAGTGAGAAACTGAGACACAGAGATTACCAGGAATATGTTATTACAAAGGCACAGAAAAGAGCTAGAAATTGTAACAGGGAGTCCCTTTTACAAACATATGACAAGGAAAGAGTTGAGAGTAGTATTTGTGTCACAACTTTCAACACAGCATCGAACCATCTTAAAAAGATTATACTGAAAAACTGGAGAATTCTGAATTCCAATGGGTTGGGACAACCTTTCCCATTATTCTCGTTCAAGAAAAGTGCAAGTATTGAAGACATGGTGGTGAACACACACCCTAGATCAGTGACAGACAAGAAAAATGTATGTCACCAGGAACTTTTCTTGCCCCCTGTGACGGGACATTATGCGTGTGGGTTTTGCAGGGCTTGCCCTCTTTCACTAAATGGTAAAATGGTGGACATAGGAACTAAGTACCCCTGGGAGCAGAGGAAACATACGACATGTAACACTGAAAATGTTATTTATCTGATAAGGTGCCCGTGTGGTTTACTGTACGTTGGAATGACCACCCGCAGAGTAAAAACCCGGATCTTGGAACATATGAGTACAATAAGATGCGGAAAAACAAACACAAAACTTACAGCTCATTTTCAAGAGAATAAACATAATGAACAAGATCTGAGGTGGACAGTGTTAGATAAACCCTTTATACCATCTAATACAGTTGACATTGCCAGTTTCCTGCTGATTAGAGAACAACGTTGGGTGAAAAGGTTGAGAAGTAGCTCTATAGGTTTAAATGATTCCATTCCGTGGTTCCATCTTTATGGGCTAGGCAAGAAATGAAGGAATATAGAAGAAATTAGGATGTTTTAAAATGCATCCGATTGGTACAGATTCTCTGGACTGTGCATAACAATATTGCTATATTATGCATTTCGATATGAAAAGAACAAAGGACTTATGTTATTTTTGTTAGATTAGCTCTGTTTGAGATCTGATTGCAGACCCGATAAAATGACTCCCTACGCATCCGTTTCTCCACTCGATGCGAGAGAGTTAAAAACAGATTGGTGTTTTTTAAGAGGTGTACGGAGGGTTATGCAAAATAAAGTCTGATCTTGAGGTGTAGTTGAATAGATTGTATTTAAAAGGGGTCAGAGCGACTTCCTTGAATTACGATCCCCATGTAGTTGTCTGATATTCTTTGGGGAATTATTAACCCTTTTAGGATGTCTGCCGACTTTGGGTTTCCATCGGGAGTCCCCGTTTTTGGTGTCCTTCTTCTGTGTTGTCTAACGCGAGATACCGGAAGTGCCGAATAATGCATCGATGGGGGGATTTCCCTCCGAGTAGGTACTACTTGTTCTCTCTTTAAATAGAAGGCGACTCGGTTCCGTCAGTATCGACGGTGGACCGGTGTGAGGAGTCGCAGTGGCGTGAGTCTTTGGAGTAGTAAGTAACTAAAGGATGTATGGCACGCTACTTGCAATTCACTGACGGTGTTTTCCATTAGGGCTTGGTCTGCTCATTTTGTAGGCCAGCGGATACTCAGCATAAGTATGATTAATTTGTGGAAAAGTGGTTGGATTACTATTGTTGAATCAGAACGAGTCTATGCAACATAAAATAATTGTTGAATAATTGCTGTAATATTTATTCAAAAGGAACTTGAACTGGGAATAACGGAACCTTGTTTTTCTACATTTTTCCCTGGCTGTTCGGGATATAGAGTGTGACTACAAGACCACTGTTGGAAAACCACACTCCCACTCTGAAAGGGTGGTGGTGGTCTTCCGGACACACTGTGGTAGCTTGGCTCGAGTGGTCAGGAAACAGGCGCAGTGCTAAGCATACAATATACCCATACAATAACCATGCGTGCATCCGTTCCAAAAACGACTCTACACCGTAAAAATTATGAAAATATTCTTTCTTTATCTTATTCTCTTAGTTGCTGATTGGAAAAATAAATAGGTCAATCACAATATACAAGTTTCAATTAGTGCAGGTCCAATAAGTATTGGCTGGTTGATGAAATAAATAGGGGTGATCATAAATAACAGGGCATAAATACAAGTGCAATATATACAGACAATTAAATACTTTGAGGCAATAAATACTGTACCAATAAATATTGTACACCATCAAGTCCTGTGGACCTATAAATATAGTGAAGCAATAAATAGGTAAAAATTCAATAAATACAGTACCCCCAATAAATAATTAAAAGTATACAGCAACACTCATGTAATCAGATGACACTTCAATTCTTAAGGGCTGATTTGGCCCAGGCACAGCTTGTAGGGTTGTGGAAGGCTTGAGGGGGGCTACTCCCTGGCTGGGACAAGGCTGAGGCCTAAACTGAGGTAGATCAAAGGGGGGAATACCAGTGCCCTGGCTTTCTCTCTCCACACAACCTCTCTAGGTTAGACCCAGTTCACCCCAGGCACAGTCAGGTTGGTTTCAGCACCTCCCTAGCCCCTTAGAGCAGTCTCTCAGGTCTCCACAGGGCCTTAGGCGCCCTCTACTCCACTTACTGCCCTTTTCCTGATGTTCCGACGCCGCTGGAGTCGTGTCGACGCCGTGAGGCGGTTCCGGTTCGGTCTCGGCGGCCTCGGCACAATGTCAGTTCTTTGACGACGCCGGTAGGCGGTTCCGGTCCGATGTCGGTGGCCTCGGTTCGATCTCGACCTCCGATTCGACGGCGTCGGGCAGTCTCTTCACGATGTCGACTTCGGGCGGCTCCGGTCCGATGGCGCTCTCGGCTCCGATGACGTCGGCCGGCCTGGCCTCGATGTCGACTTCCGGCGACTCCGGGGTGCGATCCTCACCCCCGACCTCCGGTGCTCCTCCACACAGGTTCCGGGCGACTCCGGAGTGCGATCCTCACTCCCGACCTCCGGTGCTCCTCTACCTCGGTCTCCGACGACTCCGGAGGGCGGACTTCACTCCTCCGATGACGCCGCTCGCTCGACCTCGGTTCACTCCCTCCTCGACCTCTGGTATTCCTCACGACCTCCGTCGGCGCCCTCTCACGACCTCAGGCGGCTCCGGGTACGACGTCTGCTACTTCAGTCAGCGCCGCTTCTCCACCTCGGGCTCCAGGTCTCAGGCTACTCGACGCCCGACTCCAGGGAAACCAGTTCTCAGGTCAGAATCTTGCTGTTTTCTTGGTTCTAAGGCCTGTTCCTGCTGTCCAGGTCCTTAGGATAAGTTTCTTCTGTCTTCTTCCCACACAGGGCTATAGGCTGGGATCCATCAGTAGGGACAAGTATCAAGGGTGGGTTTATGGACCCCACTCCAGGCACAAGTTTCCACCCCTGCTGCTTCACTCCTTCCTCCTTCACTGTTGTGCTCCTCTCTCTTCACCAGTCAGGTGCCAACTGCCAGCTCCAACTGCCAACTGCCTCTCTTATCCTCCCAACATTCTAAACGGCCTCCAACCGTCACAGAGTTCTGGAATCTCCTGGAATGTTCTGGAAGGTGCTGGTAGGTTCCAGTGGATGCTGGTGATGTCACAGGTGGCCACCATCTTGTGCTCCAGGCCCTCAGACAGAAGTTTCAGGGGTAGCTAAAATGGCTCCCTGAATCTGCAGCAACACGAAAAAGTCTGGTGGTTCCCAAAAAGGAAAAATTCAAACAGGGTTTGAGGCAAAAGTGGGACAAAATAAATATGAGGAGGGACCACCCAAAGGGCTGACAGGTCTAACACGCGTCCCCCCCAGCTGAAAGTGGGGAGAGCTACCCAACCCCTTGGGAGTTCTCATCACTAAGGCGGAAATACCTTGAGAGACCGTCTGCATTGGCGTGGTCCACTCCAGGCCGATGTTCCACCTGAAAGTCCATCCCCTGTAGGGAAATAGACCACCTCAACAACTTGGGATTCTCCCCCTTCATCTGCATCAGCCAGCGAAGGGGTCTGTGGTCGGTCTGAACTAGGCCTGGGCAAAAATTTCGTTCCGTTCGCGGAAATTGCGATAATTTGACATTTTTGCGTTCCGCGGAGAGCGCGAAAATGTCAAAAATTCCGGTTTCCGCAGCTTGGCGATAATTTGTTTCTTGCTCGCGCTGTAAAATGATACATTCTCGCGCGCGCGCGATCGCCTTACCTGAATCCCTGCGTTCGCCGACAAGTTTTCTTGATCCGGTCGCGTTCTCCATGAGATGTTGTATTGTTTTTAGCCATTTGCGCTGTCTCGCGACAGTTCGCGCCCGCAGTGACGTCATGCGTCGCGCGATCACGTCTTTCTTCTCGCGATCATGCACCGCGAGAACAACTCAAAACAAGATGGCCGCGCCCGCAAGCAACCACATGGGTAAGTTGGCGACCCGCAACCATGCAGAAAATCTCGCGAACATGCCGGAAAAAAACTTCCGCATCTTCGCGATATTTCTGCTTGTTTGCGATAATTTTAAACATTCTCGCGATAATTTGCGAAGGTTAATTCCGCAAATTCCGCCCACCCCTAGTCTGAACCAGGAAGTGCGAGCCAAACAGGTATGGCCGCAACTTCTTCAGAGCCCATACCACTGCAAAGGCTTCACGCTCTATTGCACTCCACTTCTGTTCCCTGGGAAGTAGTCTCCGGGATAGGAAGACCACGGGTTGATCCAGACCCTCTTCGTTGAGTTGCGATAACACTGCCCCAATGCCATGTTCTGATGCATCTGTCTGGACAATGAACTTCTTGGAAAAGTCTGGGGCCCTTAAGACCGGGGCCTCGCACATGGCTTTCTTCAATTTCTCAAAGGCTTGCTGACAAGCCTCCGTCCAGACTACCCGTCGAGGTTGTTTCTTGGACGTGAGCTCCGTGAGGGGGGCTACGATGGTACCGTACCCCTTCACGAAGCGGCGGTAATATCCCGTGAGGCCCAAAAATGCTCGGACCTCAGTCTGTGTCTTGGGGGGTTCCCAGGCCATGATGGCCTCGATCTTCGCCTGGAGGGGTTGCACCGCTCCCCTACCCACCAAGTGTCCAAGGTACACTACCGACCCCTGCCCGATCTGGCACTTGCTGGCCTTGATCGTCAATCCAGCTTGTCTCAGGGCCTGGAGAACAGCTTGCAGGTGACGCAAGTGATCCTCCCAGCTGTTACTGAAGACGGCTATGTCATCCAGATAAGCAGCAGAGAAACTCTCCATTCCGGTGAGGATCTGGTTTACCAGGCGCTGAAACGTGGCAGGTGCGTTCTTGAGCCCAAAGGGCATCACACAGAACTGGTAGTGGCCATTGGGCGTGGAGAAGGCTGACCTTTCCCTTGCTCCATCAGTCAAAGAGATCTGCCAGTACCCAGAAGTAAGGTCAAAGGTACTTAGATATTGGGCAGCTCCCAGCCGGTCAATCAATTCATCCGCCCTAGGGATTGGATGAGCATCAGTTTTTGTCACTGAATTCAGTCCCCGGTAGTCCACACAGAACCTCAGTTCTGGTTGGGCACCCGGTGGTGCAGCTTTTGGTACTAACACCACCGGACTGGACCAGGGGCTGCTAGAAGGTTCAATCACTCCTAGCTCCAGCATCTTAGTGACCTCACTATGAATGCTGGCCTTCACCTTGTCTGACATCCGGTAGATCTTGGACTTCACAGGTGGGCTGTCTCCTGTGTCCACGTCATGGACGCACAGGTGAGTCCTACCCGGGACAAGGGAGAACAACGAAGAGTACTGCCCCAGGACCTGGCGACAGTCCTCCTGCTGTTCAGGAGTTAGAGATGGGGAGAGAATCACTCCCTCCACCGACCAATCCTTTTCTTGAGACGCAAACAGATCAGGGAGAGGCTCGCTTTCCACGTCCTCTCCTCCGTCAGTCACCATCATCAAGATGACTTCGGGCCTCTCGTGGTGGGGTTTGAGGCGGTTGGCATGCAGCACCCGCAGGGGCTGACGAGGGGTCTTCAGGTCCACCAAGTAGGTAGCCTTACCCTTGTTCTCCAACACCTCAAAGGGTCCTGACCAGCGATCCTGGAGGGCACTAAGCTCTCCTGGTTCGATCACCCACACCTTCTGGCCAGGCTCCAACTCCACCGGGTGAGCGTTGTGGTCATACCACGCCTTCATCACTGCTTGGCTGGCTTCCAAGTTGTCAGAAGCTTGCTTCCACAACTTAGCCATTTGGCTCCGGAAGGCCAGCATGTAGCTCACCACATCCTGGGGGAGCTTTCTGGGAGTTCTTTCCCATCCGTCTCTCACCAGGTTAAGAGGTCCACGTACAGGGTGCCCATACAGAAGCTCGAAGGGGCTGAAGCCCACTCCCTTCTGTGGCACTTCCCTGTATGAAAAGAGTAAACAGGGTAGGAGGACGTCCCATTTCCTCCGCAGGCTTTCAGGCAGACTTCTGATCATGCCTTTTAAGGTTTTGTTAAACCTTTCCACCAGACCATTGGTCTGGGGGTGGTAAGGAGTTGTGAACCGGTAGGTCACTCCACACTCCTTCCACATTGCCCGCATATATGCTGACATGAAGTTGGTCCCCCTGTCGGACACAACTTCCTTGGGAAAACCCACTCGGGTAAAGATTCCCATCAGGGCCCTAGCCACAACAGGTGCTGTTATGGTCCTCAGAGGTATTGCCTCTGGGTACCGTGTGGCATGATCCACCAGAACCAGGATAAACCTGTGACCAGCTGTAGTTGGTGGATCTAATGGGCCCACAATGTCGATGCCCACCCTTTCAAAGGGGGTGCTAACGACAGGAAGTGGTTCCAGGGGAGCTTTCAGCTTCACCCCTGTTTTCCCACTGGCTTGGCAAGACACACATGTCCGGCAGTAGGTATCGGACGACACTTTCATCTGAGGCCAATAAAAGTGTGGGACAAGACGGGCGAAGGTCTTGTCTTGCCCCAGGTGTCCTGCCAATGGTATCTCGTGAGCCAACTCCAAAAGGAAGGCTCGATAACGTTGAGGAACTACCAAGGCTCGTGACGATCCATGTAGGGGTGCCTTGGGTTCACTGTAGAGGAGGCCATCCTCCCAGTAAACACTGTAGTTCCCTTCAACGTTCCCTGCTGCCTGGGCTTCGGCCTGTCGCCTCAGCCCCTCAAGGGTAGGGCACTCCCTCTGGCCCTGGCAGAATTCCTCCCTGGACGGGCCTCCCTCCACGTGCCACTCGGCCGGGATGGGTAGGTCCTCCAGGTTGGTAACGTCCCCCTCCGCAGACTCCTGGTCCACCACCTCCGGTGGCCTATCCATCCTACGGGGTGGAGACGCCGAGGCAGGCTCCTCCTGTCCTCGGTTCTTCCCTTGACTGGCAGCTGGCTGGGCCTTTGTTCCAGGCTCCAGCCGGAATGAACTCCCTCTTCGGGTAGTCGCAGACCTTGTGCTAACACAGGCCCAGTCAGGTGTACCCAGCATCTCGGTGTGAGTCCGGTATTCCACCTCCTTCCAAGCGTTGTGCTCCATGTCATTGCCCAGCAGACAATCGACTGGCACGGCAGGGCTTACGGCAACTCGAAGTGAACCTGCAACCCCCCCCCATTCAAAGGGAACCTCGGCCACGGGATAGTGACCTGTTCTGCCGTCAGCCATCGCGGCTGGGTGGAGTACATCGGGAATTACCTGCTCTGGAGACACCAGCTGGCTACGCACCATAGTCATACTGGCTCCTGTGTCTCTCAGAGCCTCCCCTCTTTGGCCGTTGATGGTGATCCACTGCCCATACTTTGCGGTATTTGCGGGCACCTGGATCTTAGGAACCATCTCCCGTTCTCCCAGGGACACTAAAGTGACACCCGCCCACTCCCTTCCCTTAGTTAAGGGCATCTCCTCCCCGAGCACTACACTAGCTACTCCGGGGGTCTTTCCTCCAGTGGGAGGGGGTGATCGTTTCTGACACTTCGGATCTCCTTTATAGTGTCCAACGCCACCGCACTCGTAGCAATGGACAACCCTTGGCTGCTGACTCTGGCCAGGATTAGGGTTTCTGGGTGGGTTAGCCTTAGAGGTGAATCCTGTTCCCTTCCCTTGGAAGTTATTTTGGGGGCCTTTGGAGAACTCCTTTTTCTTTTCCCCCCCCTCTTTCTTCTGGGGGGTGCCCTGTCCGGCCTTTTGAGTATCCCCTCCAGTCCCCCTTGTGGACACCCGGGTACTAGCCCAAATGTCCGCCTCCTCAGCAAGCTTCCGGGGGCTGGTCAGCTTGCTATCCACCAGGTGTTGCCGCAGTTCAGGGAAACATTTCTCGAGTAGGTGTTCCTTCAGTACTAGGTCAAACAGCTCCTCGTAGTTCCTTACTTCACTGCCCTGAATCCAACCTTCCAGTGCCTTCTTTGCATAGTCCAGGAAGTCCACCCAATTCTGTGTGCCCAGTTTGTGACTACCCCTGAACTTCTGTCTGTACTTTTCAGGTGTTAGTCCAAACTTTCTGATGAGCGCCGGTTTCATGGTGGGGTAGTGGGTCTGCTCATCCTCTTCGAGGGCCAATAAAGCATCCCTACCAGCTGGAGGCATGTACCTATACAATCCTCCTCCCCAATACTTCACTGGAACCCCATGGGCCCTCAACGAGACCTCATAGGCTGCTAGCCACTTGGCGATGTCGTCACCCGCCCCATAGCTAGCTACTATGTCCTTTGGCAGGTAAGGTTTGGATTCCCTGGTGATTTCTTGGTCTTTGCTGCCACCATTAGGAACAGTTGGTGCCCCAATTCTTAAGATCTGAAGCTCTATCTCTTTCAGTCTTATCTCATGAGCCATCTTCTCTTTCTCCGTCTCATGAGCCAACCTCTGTTCCTCCTTCTCCTTCTCCAGCTTTGCTAAATCCCATGTGAGCTGTCTTTTCTCTCTCCGATCTGCTAACTCCACGCTGGATAAGCCCCCGCTAGAGACAGTGCTGCCCT
Organism: Triturus cristatus; assembly: GCF_964204655.1. Taxonomy (NCBI): domain Eukaryota; kingdom Metazoa; phylum Chordata; class Amphibia; order Caudata; family Salamandridae; genus Triturus; species Triturus cristatus. Next base: position 534,594,554 of record NC_140594.1, on the reverse strand, counting down.
TCCTAGAAAGTGTCCTGGGCCCTGCTGACAGGTTCCCCACCTCAGGTTGGTACATCTCAGCCCCCTCGGGGTCAGGCTCTCCACCCCTGTCTTCCTCCTCAGCCTTGCTTTCCCTGCGTGCCTCCCCCCAAGCCCTTAAGCTGGTTTGGAGTGCACCCTTCTTTGCTCCTGGGGGACAGTACACCCCCTCCCGCTGGCAAAACTCCCTGAGTTGGGCCACAGTGTACGTTTCTAGATTTTCTAGTACAAACTCCATCTTGCCCACTCAGGTTAGAGGACAGGTTTTGTGCAGTAACAATGCAGGGGGGTACCTTTAATAATACCTCCTCCCACCACCAGAGTAAATTTGGAAAAAACAAAAACCCACAATTAGGAAGGCCGCTTTGAGAAAACTCCCGGTGTAGGCCTATGGACTACCCACAGTTATTGTTGAGTATATGTAGGCACAGCTCTATCCCACCACTGAACACCAACTTATGTTGGAAAACCACACTCCCACTCTGAAAGGGTGGTGGTGGTCTTCCGGACACACTGTGGTAGCTTGGCTCGAGTGGTCAGGAAACAGGCGCAGTGCTAAGCATACAATATACCCATACAATAACCATGCGTGCATCCGTTCCAAAAACGACTCTACACCGTAAAAATTATGAAAATATTCTTTCTTTATCTTATTCTCTTAGTTGCTGATTGGAAAAATAAATAGGTCAATCACAATATACAAGTTTCAATTAGTGCAGGTCCAATAAGTATTGGCTGGTTGATGAAATAAATAGGGGTGATCATAAATAACAGGGCATAAATACAAGTGCAATATATACAGACAATTAAATACTTTGAGGCAATAAATACTGTACCAATAAATATTGTACACCATCAAGTCCTGTGGACCTATAAATATAGTGAAGCAATAAATAGGTAAAAATTCAATAAATACAGTACCCCCAATAAATAATTAAAAGTATACAGCAACACTCATGTAATCAGATGACACTTCAATTCTTAAGGGCTGATTTGGCCCAGGCACAGCTTGTAGGGTTGTGGAAGGCTTGAGGGGGGCTACTCCCTGGCTGGGACAAGGCTGAGGCCTAAACTGAGGTAGATCAAAGGGGGGAATACCAGTGCCCTGGCTTTCTCTCTCCACACAACCTCTCTAGGTTAGACCCAGTTCACCCCAGGCACAGTCAGGTTGGTTTCAGCACCTCCCTAGCCCCTTAGAGCAGTCTCTCAGGTCTCCACAGGGCCTTAGGCGCCCTCTACTCCACTTACTGCCCTTTTCCTGATGTTCCGACGCCGCTGGAGTCGTGTCGACGCCGTGAGGCGGTTCCGGTTCGGTCTCGGCGGCCTCGGCACAATGTCAGTTCTTTGACGACGCCGGTAGGCGGTTCCGGTCCGATGTCGGTGGCCTCGGTTCGATCTCGACCTCCGATTCGACGGCGTCGGGCAGTCTCTTCACGATGTCGACTTCGGGCGGCTCCGGTCCGATGGCGCTCTCGGCTCCGATGACGTCGGCCGGCCTGGCCTCGATGTCGACTTCCGGCGACTCCGGGGTGCGATCCTCACCCCCGACCTCCGGTGCTCCTCCACACAGGTTCCGGGCGACTCCGGAGTGCGATCCTCACTCCCGACCTCCGGTGCTCCTCTACCTCGGTCTCCGACGACTCCGGAGGGCGGACTTCACTCCTCCGATGACGCCGCTCGCTCGACCTCGGTTCACTCCCTCCTCGACCTCTGGTATTCTTCACGACCTCCGTCGGCGCCCTCTCACGACCTCAGGCGGCTCCGGGTACGACGTCTGCTACTTCAGTCAGCGCCGCTTCTCCACCTCGGGCTCCAGGTCTCAGGCTACTCGACGCCCGACTCCAGGGAAACCAGTTCTCAGGTCAGAATCTTGCTGTTTTCTTGGTTCTAAGGCCTGTTCCTGCTGTCCAGGTCCTTAGGATAAGTTTCTTCTGTCTTCTTCCCACACAGGGCTATAGGCTGGGATCCATCAGTAGGGACAAGTATCAAGGGTGGGTTTATGGACCCCACTCCAGGCACAAGTTTCCACCCCTGCTGCTTCACTCCTTCCTCCTTCACTGTTGTGCTCCTCTCTCTTCACCAGTCAGGTGCCAACTGCCAGCTCCAACTGCCAACTGCCTCTCTTATCCTCCCAACATTCTAAACGGCCTCCAACCGTCACAGAGTTCTGGAATCTCCTGGAATGTTCTGGAAGGTGCTGGTAGGTTCCAGTGGATGCTGGTGATGTCACAGGTGGCCACCATCTTGTGCTCCAGGCCCTCAGACAGAAGTTTCAGGGGTAGCTAAAATGGCTCCCTGAATCTGCAGCAACACGAAAAAGTCTGGTGGTTCCCAAAAAGGAAAAATTCAAACAGGGTTTGAGGCAAAAGTGGGACAAAATAAATAATGATGAGGAGGGACCACCCAAAGGGCTGACAGGTCTAACAACCACGGTCCCACAACGGTCCTGGGTTTGGAGAATTACTAATAAACCCTTGTAAGTTTTTCGGAGATAAGAAGTTTATACCCCCGCAGTTTCGGTTCGGAAGCAGAGATAAGCGTGTCTGTTTATAACAATAACGTTACTTTCGGGTATTCCAGAGTGAATTATTTTTGGTGTATAATTTCTCTTTTACCTCACTGGGATCATGGTTGCCTTTTTGGTATTGGTGACACAGTAGTAAGGCAGTGATGTAAGTCTCTGGTTGTGTTGGGTGAGAAGATAGATTCACTGGTGTATTAGTTTAGAGGAAGCGATTAAAATGCATTTTTATGGAACTGAAAGCACGAGAGTAGAATGACACAAAATATTTGTTCCACCTTCTGTTACAGAAACTTGTTCTCTCTTGCAAATTACCCAGAGCACTTGATCGCAGCGATTTCGGCTGCCTGTCGATATAAGATAAAAAAAAAACAATTAGGGGCACAGACCAGATAAAAACGGGACCAACACCCTGATGAATGCCAGAACGACTCAGATGAGCGTGTAACAGTGGCTGAAACATGTTGGTTTATGCAGCAGGGATCTAGGGTCCTTACCTCCCCTAATCTTCCTGAATTATTATTTTTTAATCCTACCAAGGGGTGACAGGAATAAAGAATGATGATGGCTCCCTCTTAGGTAGTTTTAAGTGTTTATGTCTGCACTTTGTGGTCCCTTCTTTAGGGAATATTCTTTCCTTACGTTTGTTCATATTATCCGTGTTTTCTGTTGACTTTGTTAGTCTTTCTGTTCTCTCACCACTATAAAACTTAATTTCTAAAAAATTGCGCTCTGCCCGTTGTGTTGGTCTGCACTTGGGCGTCAGATGCGGCCCAATGATGAAGCATGACACTGCAAAGTGTGTGAGGGCAGTATTAACATAAAAATGATTTTTTCCTCTTACAATACTTCTGGGCTTTAGACGGTGAAGGATAAAATAATTTCTTTGTCATTGTCTTATTGCCTTTTGAAAAAAAGTTTTAATGTACGTAGTTCTTCTCTGCCAAGTGAGTTTCCAGGTGATAACACCTCCCTGTGACAGGAACTCTATTGTCCAGGCCTCCCATCCCGGAGTTTTGGTCAGCAGCAGGAGGCCGGACTTGTGTCTGGGGCTGGCAGCATCCATTTTGTGATGGCAGGGCTCTGTTAGCTGGTACCGGGTACACCGGTGCTGTCATGTCTCTCCCTCTAGTAGGGTGGGATCATACTCCCACACTAGCTACTGGTGTGGGGGTATGATTCCAAGTTGTTTGACACCAAACACGACATGTTTCCGTGCAGCCATCCCAAAGTTAGCATTTACCGCGAGGTTATAATGCACTTAAGAGTATATGGTCAGGCTGCATCACAGACAACCCCGGAGAATAGATTCCAAAGGCTGCAGAGGGGCTCTGTTCATGCATGGGCACCCTCTCACATAAAACCAAGCACCCTGCCTTCAGGATTGATAAGGCCTGCCATAGGGGTGACTGATAGGTGTATATGTGCAGTGATAGGGTGAGATATAGTGAACCTATATCTCTGTAAGGGGTGCATGCACCACCTCACTCAGGCTGCAGTAGCAGTCCTGTGGTGTCGTTTTGGAAGGCTTCCCAGAGGTGGCATAATACATGCTGCAGCCCCTGGTAGGCCTCTAGGGTACCTATGCCCTGGGTACATAGTATACCATATACTAGGGACTTATAAGGGTACCCCAGAATCCAATCTGGAGTGTACCTAAGGTGCAGGGAATCAATTTTAGAGAGGAAGCAGCTAGGCTGGGGCCCTGGATAGCAGGGCCCCAGCCAGACTAAAGTTGAAAAACAGTGAAACATCAGCAAAAAGTGGGGGTAACCATAAGAAGCAGATCCTACTCTCCTACACCATAGGCACAGACAGGCTTTACTTATCACAGGAGAAAAGGCAAAGTTCCTTATCCATCTGTATCTTGCGTAATTAGGGCAAAAATCCAACCCAATTTACTAGAACTCCATAGGATACTATTAAACATCACCCGGTATGAGACCAACCCCACTGCACTGTATCTCTTCACCGAGCCGAGTCACATCCAATCTGAGGTAGACAGGATGGGTAGAAATGGCACTATAGAGGAGGACACTGTTTGGCACCAGGATTTTGCAGAAAAGAGGTATCCAAAGGTATCAAGACCACTGTATCAGTGCAAATACACATCCACTCCCACCGCCTTCTGTGGTCCCAGGGTGGCCCTTAACATTTTTGGGGCCACCTTCTTTAACGACAAATGGACCCCAGAAATTGAATTCCAGTGCTGGGCCACTCATCTCAGTCATGTGGGAGAAAATTAGTACCATGGGAAGGTGTCGGACGGATGAGGCAACCCCTAATTGTACGCAAACATATGTTGTACTCTTTACGTTTCGGAGGCAAAGGAACCATACTGTTGGGCAACAATGAGAATTGCGGCATGGCAATGCATATATCGCACCTGCAATGGGGCACCTCCACATTGATGGATCTTTATTTGCTATGTGGGGACCTTGCCTACACCCAATTTGTCCCTGAATGGCATGTCCTCTGCGCCATTGTGACCATACACACCCCAACCCTGGTTATCTTTGGAGAAGATCTATCTGAGTTCTCTCAACATCTGTTACAGAAGAAAACAACTCTGTTGCATAAGGCTTGAAGTAGGAGAACTGCTCAGTATTTTAGCTGGGCTTAGTTCAAGGATATTCCAGAAGAATTCAGACTGTTCACAGAAGCACAAGTAAACACTGGAGGGTCAATATCCTTTTTTACCATGCCAACAAAAGTGAACGCCCATTGGTTAAAAATGACCTGATGGGAAATGATGAAACTAATAAGCAGTACTGAGCTCAGCCTAAACGCTATCAAGGCAGATCAAGAGCAATCCGCCTTATGGAGATGCAGCATCAGTATTTGTTGGACTGGATAGCTGGTTTGGAGGGTGAGGTATGTGCAAAAGTTGGTGCTTCCTGTTGTACTTTAATTACTGGAAATGACTTGGAAAATGGGACACCATTCCATGTTATCCAAGAACTGCATCATCTGCAAACCGACATGAAGAAGGAGGGACGTGCCCCAGAGCAGAACTGGTTGCATAGCATCTTTTCGTGAATCCCCTTAAGGGTATCCAAATTATTCATCATTTATGCCAATTCTCATTGCTGTACTTCTGTTATGTGGTTTTCTACAAGTGGGGGTTTCGTGCTGTAAAAATGCAGTCCTCAAATTAGGTAGTGTACACATAGCTAGGGAAAAGGTAACAGGCACCCCCCAACACACACACAGCCTTTCTAATAGAATAGCTGTCATGACATATGAGGAGGATAGAGTAGTTGAAGAATCAATTAGAGGGGGGGAGTGTTAGAATTGGTGAGTACGATGTCAATAAATACCATTATATGTGCAGGCACGACAACGGCAATGCCAATAAAGGCAATATCAATGCATGCCATAACCTGTGCCCGGAGGACCAAGCCAATACCCGTCACTGTAAAATCAATGTATATCATAATCTGTACCTGCACAGTGACGTCGATTCCAGCACTGACAAGATCAATGTATGCCATAATCCATGCACAAATGATGATACTGTTGCTTGTAAAAACAATGTTGATGTACGTTATGACTGAAGCAAACTTAACTGTGTCTATACCAATAAGAACAATGTCAATATATGCTATGACAAATGTATGCACAATTTTAAGAATGTCGATAGAAATGATACCAATGACTGACATATTATTTTCAGGAGTTGCAATGAACTCGTATCATTGCTCTTGGATTTACCAAAGGTGACCTCCTCAGCAACCCTGAGTCAGAGATATGTGGTTAAACAAGTGCTACGATCCACACCCACGCCTATCAAATTCCAGGTCACAGGTGGGGTCTCTCTTAACCTAAAGACAAACGTGCTCCCAGGGAAACTCCTGATCGATCCTGATCGATTGCACAACAAACAAGTCTGAGGAAATTGGCCCCAATAAAACCCTTGTAGTCTGAGGAAATTGGCCCCAATAAAACCCTTGTAGCCAAACCCTTGTGTTTCCCAAAAATATAAAAAATTTAGATACCACATGTAGATAGAAATACTCAACCAATCAGGACACGACATACACACCACATGTAGTGATCACATGCTCCTCATGCCCGCCATCAGTGTCCTTATCAGATGGCTGCATTTGTTGACTTATGACTGAGATGATTTTTTGGAATGTAGAAAATTGCTTTACTGTACCTCATTAACTGTGTATAACAACGGCCAAAACGTTGTCCACTAAGAGACTTTGAGCAGACGCACTCTGGCGAGGCTCTCCTGGCCGCAGTGTTTAATTAAACCAACCTGTTCCTATTTTGTCAAATATCTCTTGTCTTTTCATTAATGTTAAGGTAAACTAATTTCCGAGCATCACTTACACTAGAGACAATGTAAAGTGTTTATGTAGCACTCAAACAGTAATACAGTAAAAACCCAACTCAAAAAAAATCCCAAACCAATTTAGAAAAATAGAGTTCATTTTAATAAATAAAATGACACCAAAACTGCAAATTTTAAAATTCCTAGTTAAAATTGTGCAAAAAAGTACAAAGATCCGGTTGCGGTTATTTGGTCACACTAGACCGGGTCAAAGTCACAAGTTCAAGCCAACCACAATGGATTGTGGGTAGGATACAAGGACCAGATTCATCCTGATGAAGATGTTAACTTCTCTGAGTCCAACTCCACGTGGGGAGGTGCAGTGATGCTTTGCATTCGCGATTGAGGCCTGGAGACCACAGTGGCGCAAGGAGCAGGTTGGGCATCATAGACAGTGACTGTTCGAGGCAAAGAGTCAGTCAGCACAGGAGTTTCGCATTTGAGGTCGACGTGGACTGTTGCCACTGAATATTGGAGCTGGCGTGAAGAGCAGGTCACACTTGAGATTTGTGTTGACTGCTGTAGCTGAGGGTCATCCAGCGTGCGAGTAGGCCACTCACAGTCACGAAGATCCCCAAAAGGTCTGGATCCTTACCTGGAACTAAGGATGTGTGATTTGAGGCAAAAGGAGCACACTCTGATGCTAGCCAGGTATTCAGGTCCTGGAAGGGCACCTCTTGGGGATCAGGACTCACTCCCCTAGAAGCCAGTAGCAGGTGGCAAAGTAGTCTGCTAGTACATGTTAATAGTCTGCTGGAGGCTGGTCAGCAGGAGCGGCCAGTCCGTTGATGCTGAGGGGCCACACCCCTCCACCTTTTGCCCCTCATGAACAGTGTCTGTCAGGCTGCACAAAGGTCAGCCTGACAGACAATGATCACTTTCAGTTCAGGCAGCCGGGAGCCAGACATGAGCATTTGGCGCAGGCTCCTGGCTGCCTGAGCTGAACTTTGCTGGACTGAGGAAGTCACAGCTCCTGTGGGCGTGACGTCCTCAGCTTAGCAAAGGTCCCTGAGGCCCTCCCCTCAGTGACGAGGGGTAGCGTCACTAATTGCCTCGTACTTGGATGCTTCAGTTTTAAGGCCCGAAGCTCCCAGGGTCGGGGGTCAATCAGTGACACATCATCACAGAGTGGGGTGGAGTCAGAATCTCACTGACCCCATCCCACTCTGTGATGACGTTGGGACTGCTGCCTTCCCTCATTGGCTGACCTAAAGAAGGCAGCAATTTCAAGCGTCCCAAGCCTTCTGGAACCTCCGCAGCAGAGCTGGGTGCAGGTAAGTGTTTGTTTTTATTTTTGTTTTTGTTTTAAACTGTTTGGTGCGTGTATGTATGAATGTTTGGTGAAGAATGTTGTGAATGAATGTGTTTGTGTGCATGAATGCGTGTGTGTGAATACATTGCTTTAAGTGTTATGTGTAAGTGTGTGTGTGCGCAGGGCTGGGCACCGACGTTTCCCCGGTGGGCCGCTAGGGTGGGGCCGTTTTTGGGCCCCTGGAAATCTGTTTTTGTTACCGGTGGCCGGCAATTTTGGCCCCCTGTAACAAAATCAGCCAAAACTTGCCCTTGCAAACAGCTCGGCTGCACCCCCTTAGCCCCTCAGGGGGGCCGGCCGAGCAGTTTGCCAGGGCCGGTTTTGTGTCTGTGCGTGAGCTTGTGTCCCGTCCACCTCCCTTCCTCCAAAACTTACTGGCCGCCGCTGCTGGTCAGCACAGGTAAAACATAAGCTGTATTAGTTTTTCATATAAAACTAAAGCAATTTCTTCCACAAAATTATCCTGACTTCGTTTTGGGATTTGCTTTAATATTTATCTGATTTATAGTCCGCTGAGGCAGACAAAGAGCCAGATGTGCATTACTTAAGCTGTTAAGCAGCTCTGTGGGATGAGCACCTCCTGTAAAGCTTTGTGTATGAACTCAACAGTACACAGGTGTGGACCTGGACTGAATGAACCATACTTTTCATATTTTCAATTGGGATAAAATGAGTATCAATGATTTGTAAAATAATTACACATTATTTTAGTGGCGAGGCGTTCTTGTTGTTTCTTATATGCGTCCCATAAATATCTGCTACTTTTCCTGTTCTGGGAATCTGCTTCCAGTCCTCTGGAGAAGCCATAACAACCTGTCTCCTTGTGAGACTGAGAGCAATCTAAAAAAAGTGCAGCTATCAAGAAAGTCATTAAGTCACAGTATCGACTTTGATAATATAATTTGATGAGCGCCCATTCTAAGACCATTATTGCTAGTTCCTTGTGGAATGATCCCTATAGGTATTGCAATGACAATTGGTGCCACCTTTATCACTCTTGGTAATTATTGAGCGCAATAAAGATGACATCTTTGGATTTTTCCCCTGAAAGCCTGTGGTGTGTCTGCCCTGCTAAAATTGAATTGGGGAAAAGGCTCAGTAAATACCAGGATTTTGGGATTTTGGTGCTGAAACCCTCAATATCCGCATGTTATAGCCTATTTTTAAGGGCACAACTTGTAGGAGGTGCTATTTATCGCACATTAAATTATGAACTCTGGAGTATTGTTTTTTAATGGTCATGATAAAAGCATAGCGTTCTGCAGGGCCTACGTCAGCCAGGTACATACAGCACTTTCCAACTATATCAATTAAAATTAATTTGGACCTATGTAATCGGAATCATATCATGCAATTTGGTAAGTTATAAAAACACTTTATATGGTATTAAGGTCATGAAATGCTGACTTTAAGGCAGAAAATTACTACTTCCAGGTTGTCAAAAGTCTACTTCGACAACTCTCTACAAAATACCTTGATTATCAAACATAAGTGTAATGCGTTCTCACCCGGCAGAGGGGGGGGAGGGATAGGGAGGGATAGGGGAAGGCAGTTGGGTTGGGGGAAGCGGCTGGGAGGTGGGAGGGGGGAATTCTTTTTAAGATTGGTTTGGATAAAGCGAATTCACCGAGACATCGATTGTAAAATATTGAAGATAATGGACGCTCCAAGGTGTTGCACTCACACATTGTTGCTCTTAGATATTAGTACGGTGAGGTTCCTCGCCTCCACATAGGTGGGCTAACTAAGGAACTGCTGGCTGAGAGGTGACAGGCAAGATTGCTGAAGACCAAATAACAGGATTGTGGATGACGCAACAACCGGACCACTTCCAGGTGCCACGTGTTAGATTGGTCCATTGGTAATCTGTAGATATCTGTCTCACGGCTTCCTATGTCGGAGCCTCTTTGAAGCATCTGTCGATATTGTTATGTTATGTAGTGTACTGATGATGACGGAAGTTGTAATCTTGAGGAAACCAATAAAGTTTGTTTAAATCTCAAAAAAAAAAGTGTAATGCGTTCTCATTGGTGCAGTGCTACATTATGTGCAATTCAGTATTGCGAATTACCTAATGCTGCAACTGTATAAAACTGTCAGAGCAGTATGAATAGACTAAGCAATCTCACTATCTCACTGTTCAAAACTGTGACATGCATTTTACACATAGATTGTTGCAGCAGGCACCATTTACTGATCTGCGTTAGCATTTTAAATCCTGGCTTTGCTGGTATGAGGTTAAACATCTAAGATTTTTTCAGCCTATGTCCCAGTGGCCTATTGCCATTTCAGGTTTGTATGGTATACACAATAACACTATAAAATAGTTCTAATGTGATCTGTAGTCTGTATATTTTGTAAATGGGTACATTTACAACCTGGCCCTACTGGACTAACGTTGGACACCCATGTGATAGATAGCAGGGGAATGTATCCGCACATTTTAAGCATGGGAATTTATTGATCACTCACAGACCAAGCAGTCTATCCACTTCATCCAACCATTCAAGAACAAGTCGGGGAAGCTGATTGTGAAAGATGGCATTAATAGGTGCTTGCTCGTCTGGCGTTTCAGCGCCACTACAATGATCTGAAGTTGGCCCATATCCACAGTGAGTACTCGACCCAAATTATTTTTGTAGTTGGGTTTGTATTTGTATTCTGGTACGTGTACAATTGTTTTTCCTATTGATAATGAACTCATACACATGTAGACATGTAGAATCAAAAACTTGTGCTACTCTGCAGTTGCTGGAGAAACTGTCCAGAGAAACTTTCTTTTAAGTCTCTCTTCAGTAGCTTACCTAGATATTTATTTGTTTGGTAGTGGGAGGGACAGTAAGAGAAAGAGTGGCAATAAAGAGAGAGAGAAGAAAGAGACAGGCAGGAGAAGTGAAATAAGTAAGAGGGAGAGAAGAGAAAAAAGCAGAGACAAAAGAGCAACGGGAAGAGCCAAAAGCATGGAAAAAAGATGTGTACAGAGAAATAGATGTACTGAAGTGCGCATGAGCTCAAGAGGGCAGTGCCAGTGTGGGAACTCAGATGGGGAGAGAAGGTGAAAGGGTAGAGAGTTAACCTAAATGTGGGAAGAAGCAGGCTTATTTTTGGGCGTAGCCCTAACTTTTCACCCTTAATAAACATAAGAGGTTTCAGAAACACAGTGTGCTTTGCTTCACTCCTGATTTGCACCGTGTCAGAAGCGGTCCTCTGGTCTACTGATTTCCTCATCGGTTGCACTGTCAGGAAGTCCTATCTAGTGTCTAGCTTGGCCAGGGCATCAAGGGGAATAGCTATCAGATGTGCAACAGGAGTAAGGGCAGTATGACCCAGAGGTGTTAGGGTTCCACTGAATCCCTAGTTATGACTGTCCTTAACCACCCAAATAAAGGGCACAGACCCATGTTCTCTGCTTGCACTAGGGCCATTGGCATCCATGCCACGCCACTGATCCACAAAGTCCCAGCACTGTTCTGAGAAGGATACTGGGATGCCAGTGTAATGCCAAATGCCAATCTGTGGTGGGGGGGAACTCCAGGCAATCCCTTAACCAATGGGATAAATGTTGCTTCCCGGAGTGGCCCTACCCACATTTGCAGCACTTCCTGTGTGTTTTAGTGTTAACTCTCCCATATTGCTCTTCTCTATCAATATACAACAAGGCAGAACCCTTCCTCCCCTGGCCAGAGCTTCCTGTGTCCACCCAGGTTATGATAATGGGCAAACCCTCCTTTGTGGTCACTCCAACCAGTTCTGGGGCAGCTACCCCCTCATACTGGATTTGGAGCCGAGCTGATTGGGAAGACAAAGTGAGGCAGGCCTATATATGAGCTACATCTACCAGTGACAGGGTAGGTGCCCTTTTATGCTCAAGACGTGGCTGGGCACAATTCCCAGGCCATCCTGCTCAACAAAGAAAAACACCTCTCCACACTCAAGACTTTTGTCCACTGTCTGAGAGGGATGTATGACGTTACAACGCATACTTTTACAACGCATGCACTTACAACGCAATTTTTACAACGCAACATCCACTACAACGCATTCCATTACATCGCATGACACTACAACGCATTTTTAAAAACTACCTTTACAACGCATTCCATTACATCGCATACTACCTTTACAACGCATACCATTACAACGCATAATATTACATTTCATTTAAGGTAAGTATTGGATAGTATAGGGGTAAAAATTACTATTCTAACTCCAGGGGGTGCAACAGTAGGGTAAGTGTTGGATAGTATAGGGGTAAAAATTACTATTCTAACTCCAGAGGGTGCAACAGTAGGGTAAGTGTTGGATGGTATAGGGGTAAAAATTACTATTCTAACTCCAGGGGGTGCAACAGTAGGGTAAGTGTTGGATAGTATAGGGGTAAAAATGACTATTCTAACTCCAGGGGGTGCAACAGTAGGGAAAGTGTTGGATAGTATAGGGGTAAAAATTACTATTCTAACTCCAGAGGGTGCAACAGTAGGGTAAGTGTTGGATGGTATAGGGGTAAAAATTACTATTCTAACTCCAGGGGGTGCAACAGTAGGGTAAGTGTTGGATAGTATAGGGGTAAAAATTACTATTCTAACTCCAGGGGGTGCAACAGTAGGGTAAGTGTTGGATAGTATAGGGGTAAAAATTACTATTATAACTCCAGGGGGTGCAACAGTAGGGTAAGTGTTGGATAGTATAGGGGTAAAAATTACTATTCTAACTCCAGGGGTGCAACAGTAGGGTAAGTGTTGGATAGTGTAGTGTAATATTATGCGTTGTAATGGTATGCGTTGTAAAGGTAGTATGCGATGTAATGGAATGCGTTGTAAAGGTAGTTTTTAAAAATGCGTTGTAGTGTCATGCGATGTCTTGGAATGCGTTGTAGTGGATGTTGCGTTGTAAAAATTGTGTTTTAAGTGTAGTGCGTTGTAAAAGTTGCGTTGTAAAGGTTGTTCCCCTCTGAGAGCAATCCACATCTCTGTCTGATTTTTAAATTAGTATTAAAGTAAGTCCAGGAATCATTTTTCTAGCTTCTCTCAAATGGAAATTAAGCATCATACATTGTTATAATGTAACCCAGTGTTTCCCTATGGGAGAACCCGACTTGCTACAGTGAAACATGCCTTTGGATATGTTTAACTGCTAGGTCATGTTAAACCTTAAATATATATTACCTACTTTTTAAATATGATGCACCATGCCCTCTGGGGATTTAGGGCCTACCTTAGGGGTGACTTATGAGTATTAAAAAGGAAGATTTAGACATGGCAAAAGGTTAATTTTGCCAGGTCGAAATGACAGTTTAAAACTGACCACCTAGGATTCAATGGCAGACCTGTAGACATATTTTTACAGTGCTACTTTAGTAGTAGACACAATGAGTGCTTCAGTCCACTAGCATTTATCTTACAGGCCCTGGGTGCATGATGTATCATATTCTAGGGACTTATAAGTAAATTAAATTATCCAATCAGCGATATGCCAATTTAAACATGTTTAGAAGGGAGAACTCACATGCTTTACCACTGGTTAGCAGGAGCAAAGTGAGCAGAGTCCCATGGCCAACAAAAACGGGTTCAGCTACATAAAGCACAAACCTGGAGGAATACCATTCAGAAGATGGTCATTTCGAACAGAAAGTTGTCCTTAAACAGATTCGGAAGGTGTTCCAAATTTTGGGTGTGAATCCGGAGAAGGATTGACTGTATTTGGGGATGCTGTGTCACAATGTAAGCCTTCACTTATATATGATGGCATGTTCATTGTCGGTTCAACACTTTGACCTGGGTAATGGTGTTGGGCTTGGTGAAAAGAATCAAACATAGGAATGTCCCAGTAAGCCCTCCATCACAATGCAATATTTTGGCATAGGATTGCGTAGAGCATTTTTCCACCATAGATCGCATAGAGGATAATGTAGCTATGGCCCGTACCTTACAACAAAGACTGAGGCAATCACCGTCTTTTCTTGTCTCTCTACCCTAAGTGGAGTTGGCAATAAAGCAGTGTTTGAGAGGGAAAGCACCTGACCCCGATGGGGTTCCTATAATTTATATTAAGTGTAGAGAAGATTTATAGGGTCCATTAATAACTAATGTATTCAATTGTTCCCCCAATTGTAATATCCCTCATCCCTGGACCCTAGCTACTATTATCCCCATATTTATAAAGGGTGATCTTACATCCCCTAAATGCTACCGATCTATATCACTCATTGGTATTACAGTCAAGATTAAGGGAAGGGTGGTATATAGTCACCTTATTGATTGGGCGGAGGAGACCAATATATCATCTCCATTCCAATTTGGGTTCCGTTCGGGTCTAGGTACAGTGGAGCAATGTTTAAATCTGAGCTTGATAGTGAGAAAATACTTTTACATCAAGCGCTACCTACTGTACCTATCTACAGCCTTTGACTCTGTAAATAGGTCCAGGATGTTGTTGATGTTATTGGATTTAAGGGTGGAGTTATCCTTGGTAAATTTCTTGCACTTTGTTTATGCAGATCTGGTAGCCACAGTTCGATTAGGCATTAATGGAGAAATGTCACCAGCATTCTCGTTAAAGCGGGGAGTGCGTCAGGGTTGCATTTTACCCACCTTACATTTTATCCTCTATATCAATGGTTAATGTCCTGACTCTGAACTAGGTAGATACCACTAGGTAGCCGCAAACAGGTGCACGCATTGCTATATGCAGATGACGCGGTTCTACTTGTGTGCACCCCTAACACATTGCGGTTGCTGGTAGAGCACTTTGTATTTTACATGAGCAGCCTCGATTTGACAAAAATCACATATAATGGTCTGCGGGCATGGAAAAACTCATTTTTCTCGCCTTATTAACAAAGGGCAGTTGTTTACGAGTGTTAATGATTTTAGTTATCTAGGTGTTGCCTTCAGTGCCTCAGGGCCCTGGCATTGTCAGTCAAATATCTCACGCCTTTAGCTCAGTAGGACTTCAGGAGTAATTACCATTTTAGTGAGACCCAAGGGTGGAGTGTCTATTGCCCCACTTACGAAAGTATATAATGCTTAGTTATATGGGGGAGGGTATGGGACTTTAACCACTCCTCCTTTTTACAAGCTGAGGAAAATCACATATGTCAGAAGCTTTTGCATCTTCCCCCATCTCCCTCTATTTATATCATTCACTCAGAGTTAAAACTAGATTATTTTGCAGACAAGGTCCATCTGGCTCCCGTGCTGTTATGGGTTAGTGTGTGGATGAATCCGAAGGCGTCTCTCTGCAGAGACATTTTCACGGACTGCCTAAACCTGGAAAGGGGGCTCTTAATCCCTCTGCTGAATTATATCCATGATAGTTTCCTTCCACTGGAATTGCCTTCTTTGCTCACAAATCCGAGGAGTATTAATAAGAAGGACAAATTCAGGGTGAAGGGCTACTTCTTAGATTATTGTGAAGAAAATAGGCTGAGGATAGAATTAAATGAAGCACTCAATGACGACCTATTATAGGGTTCTAACCTCAGTTTACGCGTTCCTTGCCCTTACACTCTGGGAAAGATCCCTTTCTTTTCGTTTTGAGCAGGAATAATTTGGCGGCTACTTTGTTTTGATTTATTAAATTCAAGCTTAGCCTTGCAATAACAAAACTTGTCAGACATTGCAGCATTTTTGTAAAAACGATTTATAATTTGGTGAAACGCAAACGCTGCGAATCGCAAAAAGACAGCGTTTGCGACTAAATTTTCGCAATTTCATATGTATGACACACATTCCTAGTGAAAATTAAGAAATCGCAAAATTAGCGATTTCTTAGGCTGCGAAAGTTAAAAATAGCTAATATTTTTGCGATTTCTCAAATAGCGATTTTTTAACTTTGCGAAAATCGCAATAAGGATATCGCAGAATAAGAATTCGCTAACAAATGTATGAAAAAGTCGCTAATTGCGATTTCACGAAATTCGCAAATTAAGAAATCGCTATTAACACCAATTGCATGCAGGTGGTAAACTGGTGCAAGGTACTTAAACCACCCCACAATGCAACAGACCCAACCACAATGGCAGCAATGTTCGTGATAGCCAGGAGGCTGCGTATTCGGGCTCTTGCACAGAGGAGAATTAGACAGGAACGTATATTCAGGCTGCGCATCACTATGTTCCAGCACACTGAAGAGGACATCTATGTCAAGTACAGACTGCACCCACAGACCATAATGGACCTGATTGAGGAGCTGAAACCCTACTTGGAACACCCTACACGCAGGACACAAACAATTCCCACACATGTGCAGGTCCTGTGCTCCCTGCACCTCCTGGCGTCAGGGAGTTTTCAACGGGTAATAGCGGAGGTTGGTGGGGTGTCACAGAGTGCACTTTCGCGCTCCTTACATACCTTTCTAGATGCTATGCTACAGAGGCTCTCACATCACATATACTTCCCCACCACCCAACAGGCATTACAGCAAACAAAACTGGACTTCTACCAGATTGCACGTTTCCCCCACGTCATTGGCTGCATCGATGGGACCCATGTGGCCATCACACTGCCATCAGCAACTGAATATGTCTACAGAAACCGGAAATGCTACCATTCCCTCAATATACAGATGGTGTGCAACGCAAAGTATATCATCACTGACATTGTACCCAAATACCCCGGCAGTACACATGACTCTTTCATCTTTAGACACAGTGGAATACACAGACGTCTGAGTGCTGGAGAGTTTGGGGAGGGATACCTGCTAGGTAAATACATGGCACACATCAATACATCCACTACATCACTTAAGAGGGGGGACATTGACTTAACTGTTGTGTCTATCCCTGCAGGTGACAGTGCCTATGCAGTGCGGGACTTCATCCTGACTCCATATCTGGATCCTGCAAATGCAAGTGAGAGGAGCTACAACAGGGCACACAGATCGACACGCAGCGTCATTGAGCGTACGTTTGGAATCCTGAAGAGCCGCTTCAGGTACCTGCATAAGAGTGGAGGCGCACTGCAATACAGCCCTGAGACCTGCTGTTAAATCGTGGCAAGCTGTGCAATGCTACATAACACGGCAATGAGGAAAGGCACCACAATTGATGTGACCGATACAGACACATCGGATGACGATCGCCCTGCTCCCCCCGTCAGACCTGCATCAGGAGTCTGGGCAGCTGCTGGACACCAGAGACGGACTGAGATCACACAAAACTACTTCTAGGTAAGCAATGATGACATGAGACAAAAAGCTTGATATTGTGTGCAGTGTGTATTCACACTTCACAATAATGAAAATTGTAGCTGTCCCCAGCACATGTTATGCACACAGTGCAGGTAAGGCACAAGTAACTGTGCACACAGCATAGTAGGGTTACTTCACCCTTGTTGCATTAAGTATCACCGCACAGTTCACCTCCTACGGTGACGCATTGATGGTGTTTGGCGTCCAGGCTGAGTGCCCCCCATGGTGTTCCCATGTCCTGCACCCTGTCTGGCACTGCGTCGTCTTTCTCCTGGCAATGTAGGAGTGATGCTGCTCCTACTGGAGGTGTCTTCACTCTCGCCAGAGGCCATGAGAGCGCTGCCACCTGCGTTGGCCGTCTGCAGCTGCTCCACAGCACTGGTGACCTGTGCAAGTCCTCTGGCTATGTCCTGGCAGCAGTGCGCCATTTCAACCTGCATAGTGACGCTTCTGCGTGTGAGAGTGCTGGTGGTGGTGCAGAGGCGGTTCACGGCCTTTGTATAGATGTGAAGGCGTGCATTGGCACGTCGGCCAGCCCTATCACTGGTGGCTTGGTTGTGCCTCAAAGTGTCACATAGGTCACGGATGGCACCTGCCATGGCCATGATGCCCTCCCCCATGTTTTTCTGGTCCTTGTGGATACGGCATAGCTGCCTATTGATTGACCTGAGTGATTTACTTTGCAGGCGCTGTTCCTGCAGCATGCTGTGTTCCAGGCCTGAAAAAACAGTTTCTTCGGCTTCAGTGGCAGTGCTGCTCCTGGGCCTTGACCTGCGTGTGTCCTGTGGTTGGCTCCTTGGCCTTGGTGTGTCCTGAATGGGCATGTGTGACACACCCTGACTCCCCTCTCTCCTGTCACTGTCCTCCCCTGTGGCCGGTAATTCATCCTCAAATGGAGGCAGTGGGGGCACATGTGTGCGCTTCCTGCGCTGGATTGGAATGAGCTCTGTTTCGTCACTGGAGTCCCCAGGATGTGCAGGCTCCTCTCCCTCAGCGCTGTCTTCACGTGCCCTGGATTGTGCTGTGGATGTAAAGGGGACTACATGAGTTTGTGTCTTTGACTGCAATTAGCAATCAATAAAGTTCTTACAGTTTGTATCGGCTAACCTCTGACACTGTATCATTCACTTATCCCCAACCCACATGTTCCATTAGATTTCCTTTGTCTCATGGACACACTGTCAGACATAGTACTATAAGTCCCATGATGCATTGCTGGGTGTGCTGTAAGACTTGGACAGGAATGACATTTTGTGAGGTTATTCAGCGTATTTGGGGAAGTGTGCATGGGATGGGGATCAGTGCAGATTGATTTTGCATGCATCTTACCTTGGCTGCTGGATGCAGGGTCGGAGCTGTCTATGTCAGCCACACCACCGACGCACTCAGGCAGGAGAGTGGACTCCACAAGCTCCTCGTGGGGTGTTGGATGTTCTGCTGTGGATGGTCCTCCCCCAGTCTGGTATGCGTCCTTCAGTCTGGCTGCCACCCTCTCCTTCGACCTCTGGCGCATGTCATACCATCGCTTGCGCAATTCTTCGATGGTGCGATTGGTCACTCCCACTGCATTCACCTTATTTTGGATGTCAAGCCAAATTTTGCGTTTCCTCGCCTCTGGGACACGCAGAGCCTTCTTGCCAAAAAGGAGCTCATGGCTGCACACCATCTCCTCAATGAGGACCTCCTGCTCCTTTTCTGAAAACTTGTGTTTCCTCTTCCTCTTCTCTGCATCCTTGCCCTCCTGTTGTTTGTTGGACTCCATTGCTGGTTGCTCTCTCCTGGGATGCCTCCTCACACTCTCCAAGCAGCCTCTGGGTGTGGCTCAGGTGAGCAGGTGCAGGAAATCACTCCAGTTTCCTGTTTGTGATGTCATCAGGCTGCACCTGGATTACAGATTCCCGTTTTTGCGATTTCTTAATTTGCGATTTTCGCAATTAAGAAATCGCAAATGAGGTTTCTGAGAATATTTTGCGATTTTTTACATCCCGCTTTGCGAATCTCAATTTGCTAATCGCAAAATATCACAAATTGGGATTCGCAAAACGGGAGTTTCATACATATGCCCCTTGAACCCTTATTTAAGGACATAGAGATTCGCAGATGCAGAGCGGCTTTATATCTCTTGCAATTACTGAGGTTCCTTTTTTAAATCTGCTGTAAGAACCAGGAAATCAATTGATGTAATTAAAATCCAGTTGTTTTTGTATCAAACTTTTATTATAGTATTTGTGGAAAAATTGTCAAATGTGAAATGTTATCAGAAGGGTTTATTTCTGCCAGCAGGCTGCTATTGTGAGCCTTGAGTAAAGAATTTTTTTTAACCTGTTCTTGTATTGTATGATGCGTATTTGTAATTATGCTATTATCTTTTATTGTGTTTTTATGTGTTCTTTCATAACCATAACAGATCAAAGAAAGATTTCTTGAATTGAATTGATTTGAATTGAACTGTGCAACTTGTAGTCAAAGATGTAGGTAAATATACTGTAGTTACCCGGTCTAAATCTCGTCAGAGATAGGGTCAGTGAAGAGAATTAGATAAATAATGTTTGAGGGCGGACAAAAAAAATCTTTACTGATGACCCACTCTGCACATATATAAATAATAGCAAGTGTCAATATTCACAATTGTGTTTTAAAAAGTTGATGTGTTTCTGTGCTTATTGAATGCTATTCATAGTCAAGCGCATTATGCAGGATATAGGCTGTTTTAGTTAAATCCTCAGCAGTGAATGTATCAAACAGTATTTAAGTGGTGAAACATTAACATATTTTATTTAAGGATTTTTAAGTATCTTAATTGGTATACTTTTTACACACTGCCTTGATATTAGGGGTGGGCGGTAAACTCTGCTTCTCCGGCCGAGTACCCAGAGTTTTGACCAGTCCACTTGTAGTGTGGAGTTCGGGAAAAACTCAACCAATCGCTGTGTGGCAGAGTTTTTTTCACAAACAGCTCCCCAACATTAATTTTGTAAGCGCAAAAGTGAAAATTGAGTGCCAGACTGCCTCCTTGCGAGATTTCTCAACCCAGGCGGTCACAGCAGGTCACTACCACTCCTGCTGAGAAAGCTGCCACTTGTGTTAAGGAAGTTGGCACCTGAGTAGAAAATCTATTTGAGAGGCAAAAAGAAGCAGTGCCATCTGGTGCACCACGTGGTGCCATTCGCTCTAAATCAGCGCAAGCAGCACGGCATACTGAATTCTGTTGCTCATGGTACTCTGCAGAATTTCCCTGAGTTTTTAGGTAACTCCTCAGAATTCCACGGAGTGAAACTCTGCAGGTTCTGCTCGCCCCTACTTGATATGCCATCATTGCAGCCACTCAGAGGCAGTCACCGTATACCAGACAATCATAATATGCCAAGGCACTGCTCAAAATCCCACAGTGCCGCGCCAATTGCACAGATACAGCTCTAGCTTCAAAGACACAGCCCTACATTCCGATTTACAGCTCCAAGAGTCTCGGCTTAGCCCCAAGTGATCAAGCACTGCTCGCATTGACCAAAACAAGCCCCAATGCAGCCCTGGTGGTCAGATATGACCCCGGTACTTATATAAAGGCTCAAATGAATACACACCTCATTTATTGGATTGTTCCATTACACAGAGAATAGGGACAACTATGCAGCAGTTGTTTAAATAAACTGGGTAAAAATGATCAAACTAACCACAAAATTAATAAAATAACTTCCAAATAAAATATATACATGGATATACATCCCTCTGTAGTGGACTACCCACTACATTTAATCACACTGAATGAATAAAATTCACCCAAGATTTCTCCACAACAAACATAATTTCCCTAAGCCACTAAAGGGTTAGATCTGGATAATGTGCAACAGTTCACATACATCTCCCTGAGGTCATTCCTAGATATATTGTCACTATAAAGTCCTTCATGCGGTGCCGTGACAAATGTATTCTACATAAGTCCTAGGATTGCCTTGTTGCCTCATTAAGGACCAGGATCACCATATTCCAGACACAAAGCTAGGCTAATATTGTCCCTTGAAAGAGTTTCAGGATAAATATGCATTTTATCATATTACTATTTGTTAGACCTGGCATCCTTGGTGTGATGTTTCCCTAACCTTTTGCCTTCACACATCCTGTTTTGCTGGCTTTGTTTTTTACTGGTTTCAGAACTTTGCCCGCCATACCACCACTAACCAGTGCTAAAAGTATGTAGCTCTGCTATTTCAGCCTGTGTGTGCAGTTTAAAACTGCCATGTCGACATGCCAAAATCAGCCTTCCTCCAGGCCCAAAATTTAATTTTTAATCCATAGAAATCACCACTAGGGTGGGTTCCGGACAGCCAAGAGGGCACAGTGCAGCGTATTTTAGAAGTAGGATTTTTTTTTTAGGTTTTACATGTCCTAGTAGTGAAAACCTCTCACACTCGTTTTTCACTACTGCAGGGTCTGCTGATCCCATAGGATAACATTGGAGTTACCTTATTACATTTAAAAAGTGATCATTTCCAAATGGGAGCAGGAAATAAGTTCATGATTGGTGTGTTGGGAATTGTAAAGAAAAATCCTCTGTCATGGTGAAGTCAGATTTTACAGTTTTGAAAATGCCACTTTTAGAAAGTTGGCATTTTTCTGCCTTAGCCATTTAGTGTCTGCAGACTGTCTCTGGGTCACACGACTGGGTGCAGCTGACAGTTGGGCTTTGTGTATTCCTCCCACACAGCTACACACAATGTGCCTGGATATTCTATCACTGGCAGGATGGGAGGGCTGAGCTGGGCACAGCCCCTTTTACCCTTGAATAAGCTGTGTCCTGCCTCCACACAAAGGGCTGCATACCCCTATTGTTAGCCCGCAGCCAGGACAGGGAACACAGGATGCCTGGGGACTTCAAAGGGAAACCTCTAGAAGCTTCTCCCACTTCAAAGGAAGGCCCAGGTATAAATATTGAAACTCACACACCAACTCTTCAGTACACTTCTGAACCTATGGATATCCTGCCAGGAAGAAGGACTGATGTGCTGCTGAAAGGACTGCCACTATGCTGGATGGCAGCTCTGGAGGACTACTGACCTGCTGCCCTTTTGCCTGGGTTGGAAGAACTGGGAATGCTTCTGTTGAGCCGAGAACACCAGAGTGACTCCAAGGGTTAATTGGTTGGCGTCCTGATAAGAGCCTCAGAAGCAGAAGGCTCTAACAACCATGCACCCAGCACCAGAACTCTGCCATCTGTGAGTATCACTCTGCCAAATAGTGCCATCAAGTTGTAGACATTTGAAGGTGGGCCTGAAGGTGCTCTGCCAGCCCATCTATGGATCCAGCAGAACCAACATATTTCCTCGGCTGTGCAGCGCAATCCTGAGCAGAACCAATGCATTCCCTGTGCTGCGAGGGTTCTCCCAATGCATGGACTCTGCATTGACCTCACAGCCGCATCGGAACCACTACTGTGCGAAGCTGCACCAACCCGGGCCCTCGTATTGCAAATGTCTTTTCCACAGCAGCCTCAACGACAATGCAGGTTATCTCATCGCAGCTCTTTGCAATCAATCCATAGCCTTATCTGCGCAATGCATACTCAACGCTAGACTTTGTATCACAAGCCCTCATCAACGGTATCCTCAATGATGAGGCACAACCTCACTTTGCAGCTCTACAGCTCCTCGGAACTAAAGCATCTCCTTGTCTGTGCTACTCATCCTCGACACAAGACCTTGCAATGTTCGGCAACCAGAAATTTAAGGTACTCTTGTTCAGTGTCCTAACTGGGTCTCTGTAGCCAACCCACACTACATTGCGATTGGCCTGGACTTGTGACTTTGTCCCGGTTTGGTGAAACCAAATATCATCAGTCGGCGCATTATGCTTTTTGGCAATTTTTTTTTAAAATTGCATATCTCCGGTTCTACTGATAAGATCTTTGTTGTTTTGGCCTTGTTTTATTTATTAAAATGTAGTCTGTTGTTTTCTAAATTGGTGTGGAATTGTTCTAGTGTTGTGCCGTCACTTTATTACTGTTGGAAGTTATGCATAAATGCTTTACACGTTGCCTCTAAATTACGCCTGACAGCTCTGTGCCAAGCTACCAGAGGGTTGAGCACAGGGTTACATCAGCCTGACAAAGATTATAGTACCTGCTTGAGTAGGGTTTCACTCCACTCAACCAGCAACCAATTTCTTACATTAGTGATAAGCGATAAGGATTAGGACTTGTGTTTGTGCAGTGCAATACTGTAACTTTGTGTGGCACGTAAAACCCCAGATGAATTATGTGAGACAAATTCGAGTTTTAAATTCTCCCTGATTGACCTTTTTGCTTTTTCCAAATTCACCCTAACTCTACCTGACTGTTTGTGCCTGGACTTCACCTGCAAAGATGGGATTTGATTTGAGCCCCTCAACCTGGAGAGCTACACAGCGAAAGAGCTCCCCGAATTTTGTAAGAAGAGGGGGTTGCCTGCCAAAAGGAGCACCATGAAGGCAAAGTTCCAAAAGCCTTTGAGGGCATGGGCAGAGGCCCAACAATTGTCACCCACAAGAGAGGCCCAGGAGGGTGAGGAAGATATGGAGCAGAGAGCAGTGTTTCTTCTGGAGGCCTGTCCAAAGACGAGCTAGCAGACAGGAAAGCAGAGGAGTTTAGTCTGCAGATGAGGAAAATACATTGGTCATGAAGGAAAAAATTGCTTTGGAGCGGTTCGCTCATGAAAGAAGCCTGAAGGAGCTGGACATCAAGGCCAGACAGGCAAGGTCCAGTAATGAGGGTGGCAGCATTCCTACAGTACCATCTAGAGGAGAGACTTTGTTGTGGGGGGGGCGACATTGACAAGTGACATGTTGAAGCTTATCAGGTAGCTTTAATGATGCATAGGATTCCTGAGGAGGATTGGGGACTACTTTTTGGAAGCCTATCCTTAGAGAAGGGAGGGATGCCCTACTGGCCGGAAAGTAAGGTGACATGATGAGGTATCCCTCCACAAAGGAAACCCTTGTCAGAAAATATGGCTGAACCCCTGAGAAGTAAAGGCAGATGCTTAGGGACAGCCAGAAGCTGCTTCAATAGCCTGGGTGGATTATGTGGAATTCTTTTGCAAAGTACTGGATGGGTGGGTGTGGGGCAGTGAATTAAAGGATTACCGGGACTGTTTTTGTTTTGCAGATCTTCGCCAACACCTTGCTGACAGTAAACTCACTGACACCAGGGAGCTTGCTAAGGACCGCATAAAGGTATCTGGGGGGGTCACCCCAAGCGTGAGCAGAGTCTCCACCAAGAGAAGGAGGGGGAGACAAACAAAAAATGAAGGCGCTCTCTAAAGGTCCCCAAACTAGTTGTAAGGGTCAGGACTCATAATCCCCACCTAAACAGAAAAACGAGTGGTTCACTGATAATAAACCCTGAGGGAAAGTACTCAGAAAGTGCTGTGGGGGTATTAGAAGGGGGATAGTAAGTTTCCCAAGTGGACATAGCCCCCCCCCCATTGCTGTCCCTTATAACCCCAAGATAGCCCTTGGCAACAGGTTCCTCCTGGTCTTGGTGGACTATGCCACCTTGTACCCCGAGACTACATGTCTGAGGATGGTGACTGTGCCTGCAGTGGCCAGGGCACTGATGTGGGTCTTTACTCATGTTAGGTTTCTCAAGGAGGTTGTATCTTACTGTGGTACCAAATTCATGTCTGTGTACATGAAGTCCGTGTTGTAGGAGTGTGTGCTAACCTATAAGTTCTCCACAACTTACCATCCCCAAAATAATGGGCTTGTTGAAAGGTTCAACAAGGCCCTAGAAGGCTTGATAATAAGCCTATTGGAGACCATGAGGTAGAAGTGGCACATCCTCCTGCCGTGCCTACTGCTTGTATACAGGGAGGTACCGCAGAAGGGGGTTGAAACCAGCCAGTTTGAACTACTGAAGGAGGGTTGGGAGCAAACTGCCAAGAAAGCCCCCAAAATGTGGTCAGCTACATGCTCCATACCCAAATAAAGCACTTATGGAAGAAAGCCAAAGAAAATCTAGATGCCAGTGAAGAGGTCATGAAACAGCGGTATAACCGGAAGGCCACACTGGTCCAGTTTCAGCCTGGCCAGAAAGTGTGGGATATGGAGTTTATGGAGCCCAGGGCTCTGATAGACTGCTGGTCTGGGCCATAAGAGGTGAACAAGTGCAAGAGTGAGGTCACCTACCTGGTGGACCTCAAGACCTCCAGGAACCCTTTAAGGGCTTTGCATGTCAATTACCTCAACCCCCCACTTCAAGAGGTCTGAAGTAACCATGCTCCTTATCACAGATGATGGCATGGAGGTGGAATGTGTACCTTTTCCCATCCTCCTTTCTTCCAGAGAGCAGGATGGGTCAGTGGAGGGTATCAGCCTTTCCTCTACTTGAGCATACCAGGAAGGTATCTGTCATGCCCCGGGGTCCGACTCACGAGACGAGTCAGTATTTAAGGGACCGCGATGCCCTCATTCTCCGCTTAGCGTTCTTGCGGTGAGCTCTGTTTCCGTCCGGAGGATTGTTGCCTGACTTCCGGTGTTTTGCTTCCGGTTTCCGCCTTCAGTCCCTGTTGGGTTGCACGCATTTGACCGGAGCGTTGCCTCGTCTTTACTTGGTTCCCCGCTGTCTAGGGTGCACCCAGCATCACTTGTGTTACTACTTTGTACGCGTTTAAGCCCACGCGTTTCTTCATAGTTACTGACCTATTCTGCTCCCGATTCCTGCCCCTCTCCCGCTGTCTGGGGTGTTCCCATATCCCGGTGTTCAGCTCTCCAGTCCCATACTCGTCATAGGTCCTGTTCATTTTGAACGAAACACCTCCTGGTCATTATTATTTCATAATCTCTCCCTATTACCCGGTCCTATACTCCTGTTCCCACTCCTCCGATACTTCTTCGTGGGATTTCGTGCGCCTTTTGGTGCCAAGTCTGTGTTATCAGTTCCGACCCCACCTTCTCTCAGACTTGCTACTGGCCGCCTTAATGACTACAGGGTCTTCGCTGCTTTACTACCTGCCTGGTCTTCAACAGGGAACTCGTATCCTTCCCTTGGTCATCACAAGGAGAGTCCAGTTGTTTAACTCCCTGGGGATACTCGCGTGGACCACTGTGCCCGTAATCTCTACACGACAGAAGCACGGTAACAGCGCTGTGCGCTGCCCTATTCTTTATCTGAGAGTTATTACAACAGTTGGGGTGTACTTAGTGTTGTATTATTCTTCTTGACAGGTTTTCTCCTAACGCCCTAGCTGACTACATCTATCAAGCATAGTGACCCCTAGCCAAGTACATACCTTTGCGTTAGGTGAGTTGCCCTCATTTACAATCCAGTAGAGGTTCTCAGTGGAACTGCCTTCATTAACCCTGTGTCTTCTGACCTATAGGATCTCCAAGGTTGACATCATACACCCACACCATATCAGCGCAGATGTGACAACATACGGGTAGGTGGGACCTAGGGTTAGAATTACTTGTGGGACACGCTTTACATACTGGAGTTAACCCCGCCTTTGTTTTACAGCAGAATATCGCCTATCCATTCCTGACCTGTCTTCGGCCACGCTACAGGAGTTTCCCTCGCCTTCCCTTGTTTTGTTTCCCTGTTTTCCCCTGGCGTGCCATCCGATACTCTAGAGTCTGATAGAGTTGGAGGGCCGTAGGGGAAGGCTGAGGCATTTTCTTCGGATTCCTGACGCTCCTGCAGAAATCTTGGGATCCATTACAGTATCCCGCAACTACCGCTTTAAGAATATACAATTGCACATCCTGCATAGGGCATACCTCACCCCTGAAAAATTACAGAAATACTTCCCTGACAGCTCGTTTGCATGCCCCAGGTGCCTGGAGCCCACTGCCTCTTTCATACACATGTTCTGGGATTGCCCGACGCTTCACAGTTACTGGCACGCGATCCACACCACCCTTCGCACGGTCACGGGGCTACAGGACCTATATACCTGGGAGGCTAGCGCCCTGGGCATCCATAAGCGACACAAGCACATGAAAGTAGAAAGGCGGTTTACTTCCTTGGTGCTCCTCCTGGCCAAACGATGCATTACTATGCACTGGAAGACACCGGAGGGGCCTCCCCTAGCGGCATGGGTGGGCGCAGTCAAAAAATGGGGTAAGGCAGAGGAGGAGCTACTCAGAGCGGAGGAGGCCCAGGGGCTTCGCAAACACCCAATTTCCCTGCCCTGGGCCATGCTACTGCATTCCTTCGCGCAGCAAACGATACCGGTGGCGGGGCCGCGACCGATCGGTCCCCCCGGGGCCCCCATGGTCCATGAGCCCACCCAGGGGTCCGGACGCCCGGCGGGTCATAAATGTGGACCGCAACTGTTCCTCAATTGCGCCCTTGAACGGGTGGCGATCAGCGCTCCAGCCTCCCTCCTCCCCCCTCGCGCCAGCGTAATCCCAACAATATACCCTGTAATGGCATAGCTCTCAGGCACACGATTAGTACTGCTCATCATCCGTGACACAGTGCACCCCCCAGTTCATATATACCCACTTTGTTTATGGTTCACATGTGGCTGCAATCCCATAGCCCCCTATAATAACACACAAAGGGGAATAGGCACACCTCGCAGCCCTTGCAAGGCGTGGCGACACCACGCAAGCTGGTTGGGTGCGCTTAGGCGTAGGCCTCGGGAGACTGTTCTCAGCTCATAGACTGAGCGGGGGCTCACATACCATAGGCACACTCGCTCAGACGTCCACACAGGGCGCGATTAAACGCTCTTGCTTGTATGTCTATGTCAATCGCATTACCAGATGTGCTGCTGTATGTACTATTCTATAAATGCCAATAAAAAAGGTTTTTTTTAAAAAATCAGCCTCTTCTCTGCCCTGACTCGAAGGCAACAGAGGGACTGCCCCCAGTTACTGGGGCAGTTTATCTTTCTCTTCTCCCTTAACCCAGGACTCACCACAAGGTGCACCCATGATACTGATACTGAGGACAGTATGTCTGTAATGAGTTAAATCTACAGACAGGTGTCATTGAGCCCTCAAAAGGTCCTTGGTCCAGCCCAGTGGTGTTGGGCTTTAAGACTGCTTCTCCTGGAAAAACCCCAGAACTTCGGTTCTGCATGGATTACTGGGGTCTTAATGCCATCATCAAGACTGATGCACACCCCATCCCCGGAGTTGATGAGCTCATAGGTCGTTTGAGTGCTGTAAATTTCCTCAGCACCTTTGACTTAACATCTGGGTACTGGCGGATTGCCTTAACAGAGGGGGGCTAGAGAGAAGCCCGTGTGCACTACCCCAGAAGGACATTTCCAGTTCCAGGTAATATCCTTTGTTTTTAAAAATGCAACTGCTATCTTCCAAGGTTGGTCAACCAGGTCCTGGCTGGATTGGAGCGCTCCCGTGCACCCAGTCTATATGAAATTGCGTCTTCAGTTCTACCTGGGAGGACCACCTGTGCCACATCAGGGAAGTCCTTCAGGCTCTGTAGAAGAGAGGCCTGACAATCAAGGCCAGAAAGTGCAAGATAGGGAAGGGATTAGTGGTGTACTTGGGACACCAAGTGGGATGAGGTACGCAGCAGCCCCTCCAGGGTAAGATCGAAATCATCCTGACCAGGAAACCCCCCAAGACGCAGGCAGACATGAGAGCCTCCCTAGGCCTCATGGGACACTACAGGAGATTCATCAAGGGCTATGCGCCATTGTTGCTCCCTTGATAGAGCAGACTTCTAAGCAGCATCCAAGACAGGTGATCTGGACAGAGGTGTGCCAGAATGATTTTGACACCCTGAAGAAGACCATGTACACAGCACCAGTCCTTAAGGCCCCTGAATTCTCCAGAGAATTAATTGTGCAGACAGACACCTCAGAGCATGGCCTAGGGCTGTGCTCTGATGGTATTGGGACAAAATATCCGAAAGAAATACAGTGGTGCTAAAATATTGAGCCAACAATTTCGGATCAGAGAAATATTGTCGACATGATTATCGAAGGTAAAAATATTGTTTTAAGTGATGCTTTTAATATCATTGTAAAAAATACCAATGTAGAAAAAGTATGTAACATCATATATATATTGTAAGTATTCATTTGTTTGTAATTTATTGTCGAGTGTTTAATTGTATGTTTGATCATTTGTTTATTTGTGTTTTTAGTAAGAACAATTCTTAGTTATGAAATTGTTGACATTTTTTTGTTGTATTAATGTATATAAATAAAGGTTTTCTCCATTTTTTATGTAGCAATTTATGGTAAATCTGCAATTTAATAGTTTACAATTGTAAAATGTATTTTCTTACTTTAATGTTTCTCATTTGTTTTAATTTAACATCAATTAAAATATACTTTAATTAAATTAAGTATACAATAGTTTTTATTTAAACAAACTTAATTTAATAAAATACTTTACAAAATAAAAATAATTAAAATATATTGTATTAAAGTAAAATAATTAGAAATTATTTTATATAGAAGAATCCGAATTAAAAGAAAATCTGGAAAATATTTTAATATAATATTAAATAAATAATATCTATATATAAAAAGTATTAAATGTGAAGAGAAAATAATTATAAAAAGTGTACATTATTTAAAAACAATATTTAAAAATATATTTAACGAAAGTAAACTTATTAGAAAATATATTACATTCATTTAATTTTTTTTACTTTTTCCAGAAAAAGAAAATATATTACATTCATTTAATTTTTTTTACTTTTTCCAGAAAAACATCTTCATATTACAAACAATTTATATTTATTTTGCTTTAAAATTTTAATTTTATTGTAAAATTATATTTTTCATTTCTGAAATAAAAAGTGGGTTTACATTTTTTAAAATCTATGATTCTTAATTTTGGATTAGGATTTTATTTCTTTAATTCTGGTATAAAGTTTAGGAATATTAGGATTTTATATATTTATATTAATTATATTTTAACAATTATTTTTTATATTTTGATGATTAATTATTTTATATAGGTCTGTGGTGTAGATAGTGTGTTTTTTAATGAAATTTTATTGTATTTTATAGTGAAAAAATTGTTTATGAGTATGGAGTATTTAGTTTTGACTGGGAGGTAATCATTGTTTGTTTTTCCTCTGAGGCGGAAGCCGGAGGACTGTTCCTACAATTGATTTTAAAAATTGTCACTTTTTCTCTGTGTTTGATTTAAAAAAATCTCTGAGCTCACCTGCACGGAAGCGCTGACTCTCACGGGCTAATACAGCCCTCCCAGACCACCCCTGACACAGCGACTCCAGCGCTGATACAGGGAAACGCCCACACCGCCAGCGCGGTCCCAAGGCGGAAGCCACGCCCACTGCGAGGCCACGCCCACCAAAGACTGCTACAAAACGCTGATAGCAAGCGCGTCGCATTATTGTTTGTTTATCCTCTGAGGCGGAAGCCGGAGGACTGTTCCTACAATTGATTTTAAAAATTGTCACTTTTTTTCTGTGTTTGATTTTAAAAAATCACTGAGCTCACCTGCACGGAAGCGCTGACTCTCACGCGCTAATACAGCCCTCCCAGACCACCCCTGACACAGCGACTCCAGCGCTGATACAGGGAAACGCCCACACCGCCAGCGCGGTCCCAAGGCGGAAGCCACGCCCACTGCGAGGCCACGCCCACCAAAGACTGCTACAAATCGCTGATAGCAAGCGCGTCACATTATTGTTTGTTTATCCTCTGAGGCGGAAGCCGGAGGACTGTTCCTACAATCGATTTTAAAAATTGTCACTTGGGGCGTGGCCAAGATGGCGGGGTGAGCGGACGCTTCCTCCCGTAGCTCCTCCGGCCCGGCCAAGCTAGAGCCCTTTTCTTATGCTTTTCTCCCCCCGCTGAGGCTCAGCGCGGGAGAGGAGCGTGGCGGAGCATCAGGGGTGCACATTGGTGCTGTTTTGGTTCGGATCGCCTCGGGGGAACCCCCCCAAAAAAAAGTTCGATCGAGACCAAGGAACGACGGCGGCGAGCCCGAGGGGCGGAGCGCATTGGAGAGCTGTCCGGGCGCCTCGGCTGGGCCTGGTGCTGAAAGTTGCGATTTGGAGGGGATCTGGCCCGCCGTTCGACGGTGACTGAAGGAGCCTTGCGGGAAGGGACCCGACGGTGTGGAAGGCTTGGGACGGGTGCCCCGGCACTCAGACTGGTGACGGCGACACCTCGCACTGCGGAGGCCCTAACCCCTAGCCGAGGTACAGCGGACTCCCTGATGGGGTTGGACCATCTGGGCCCCTGTGCGTGACAGACGGGGGCCGGTGGTGGAACTTATTTTACTGTGGGGTGCCTCGGGGGCCCCGGTGGTGTCGTTGGGCCTGGTCGTTTTGGCCTGCTCCGCCCGGCCGCCATTTTGTCCCCGAAGGAGCAGTGGTGGCAGCCTTCGCCGGAGTCCTAGCTGCTGGATGCAAGTGACCCCCGCTGCTGCTGGGCTGATTACCGGAGGGATGTGCTGATGAGACCCCTCTGCTGCGGCCCCCTTGGTTGTCTCACACAAGCTCTTGCGGCTGACGGTGACCGGACTGGGCCGCCATTTTGTCACCTGTGACGCAGCGACTTCACTCGTGGGGGATACCCAGGTCGAGTGCTAGCCGGCGGCTGAGCATCCCTGGAGCGCCTGGATCGGTGCCCGACTGCGGAGCTAGCGATGTCTGGAAGAGGAGGCCCGAAGAAAGGGGACCGTACCCTGCCGGACATGCTTGGCAGGGCCCAGCACTTGCGGGACAGGACGCAGCCCTCACCGGGGCCCTCCCGGGCTCCGGCGGATGTGACCGGAGGGGAGCCACCCGTCACGAGGGCCTTTATGGAGGAACTGTTCAGCTCCCTCAGGGAGGACTTCCAGACACTGAAGCGGGAGGTGGCCAGCGAGGTCCGAGAAGTGCGCAGGGAGGTGGAGGGCCTTGGCGAGCGTGTGGAAGCGGTGGAGACGGAGGGCCAACAGCGAGCGGAGGAGATAGTCCACCTCCAGCAGGACGTTCTTCGCCTCCGGGAACAGTGTGTGGAGCTCCAGGCCCACTCCGAGGACCTTGAGAACAGATCTCGGAGGAACAACATCCGAGTGCGTGGCGTGCCGACTGCGGACGAGGGGTCCGATCTGGGGAGCTACCTGCGGGCCCTGTTCCGAGAGATCCTGGGGGAAGCTGCGGACTTTCCCATCAGCATCGACAGGGCGCACAGGGTTGGCCGGCGGCGCCAGTCATCGGCACCTCCACCGGACATTCTGGCCTTCCTGCCCGACTTTCCACTAAAGGAACGCATCATGGCTGAAGCCCGCAGGAAACAGCCCCTGACTTTCCGGGATCGGCCGGTGGCGCTTTACCAGGACCTCTCCGCCATCACTCTGCAGAAACGCAGGTCCTTTAGGATTGCCACTGACTTTTTGCGCGAGCATGAGACGCCGTACTCTTGGGGTCACCCCTTCCGCCTGATTTTTCGGTGGAACGGAGTGTTACACCAGCTACGCTCCTTGCAAGACATTTGTGGTGTCCTGGGGCTCACGGCGGCGGAGGAGGAGGGAGCTACGCCGTCGTGGAGGTCCTCGGAGAGACGGAACCGGCGGAGGTCAACGAGGCGGCGCTCAGTGACCAGTGTGGGGCGCCCGGACTCCCCTACCATCAGAGCGGACATGGCCGACGCCCTGAGGGCGGCGGCCGGGGACTCGACCGGCTCCTCTAGCGTGGCCTTGACGGCCTAACACACACTCCGGGGGGAGATGTCTTTAGCTTCTTTACATGCTTGGTACGGGGCGGGGGGGTTGGGGGGGAGCGGTTGGAGGTGAGTGGCTGGACGTCCACTTCGCTCTTTTCTACGGACTTGCCCGTTTTGGGGCTTGACTGAGACTATGGGGTGTTTGAGTTTGTGGGTGGCTAGTTGCCAGGGTTGTGTTTTGGGTGGGGGAGGGGGTTGTTTTGGGGTTGGGAAGGTCCCGTCCGATGTTGTCTATGCCCGCTTTGTTTTGGCTTGTCCTGCGCTGCGGCCCCGCGCGCCCCACCCGCTGATTCCCTGCCCATTGCATGGCGCTCCCGACCCCCGCGAGGAATGCCGGGCCTAAAGGTAGTGACCCTTAATGTTCAGGGTCTGAACAACCCGGTGAAGCGCAGAGCGATCCTGTCGTTGCTGGAGGGGACGCAGGCGGACATTTGCCTTTTGCAGGAGACACACTTATTGCCCCGAGATTGCCATAGGATGCGCTCTGCTAAGTTCCCTACCCAGTTCTTTTCCTCGGCAGCGAACAAGACGGCGGGGGTAGCCATTCTCCTAGCGAGCTCCTTTCGGGGGGAGGTGTTGCATAAGTGTGCTGAACAGAAGGGGAGGCTCCTTGCGTATCGCATGCGCCTGGGAGGCATAGCATTTACGGTCGGCTCCGTTTATAGCCCAAACGATCACCAAGAGCGCTTCCTAGATTCCGCGCTGGTGGATGTCACTGCTTCCCCCGACCGCCACATTATCTTGGGGGGAGATCTCAACATTGTCTTTGACTCTGTGATGGACAGATCGGCGCAGCGCTTCCCGCAGACGGGGGAACTGTCCCAGGCTGGGAGGGCCCGGATTGCGGAAATGGATCTGCACGACCTCTGGCGCTCCATGCACCCCACGGATAGGGACTACTCTTACTTCTCGCACGCACACCGAACCTACTCACGGCTGGACTACCTCCTGGTGAGTGGACCGATGCGTGCCGCTGCCACGGCGGCGGACATCGGGGTCCTGACCCTGTCTGACCACTCCCCAGTCACCGGCGTTTTCCAGTGGCCGGCGGCCTCCCCCTCTCGGGGGGTGTGGCGCCTCCGGGATACACTTCTACACAAAAAGTCGGTGGTGCAACGCATCGGGGAGGTCATACAGGACTATCTCACCCACAATAGCAACACTGACACCTCGCAGGCGACACAGTGGGCGGCATTGAAGGCCGTCCTCCGGGGGGAATTCATCTCTATCTCTGCAGCTGAGAATAAGGAGCGGCAACTGAAGAGGGATGAGCTGACAGCTCAAGTCCGAGAGTTTGAGCAGGTCCACCGCCGTACGGGGGCGCCGAGGGTGTGGAGGCAGTTGAAGGCAGCGAGGAAGCTCCTGTCGGCTCTGGATCTTGACAGGGCGGAGTACGCCGCCCTACGCTTGAAACATGCCTACTACACTGGGGGGGACAGATGTGGCAAGCTCCTAGCACACCGGCTCCGGGTTGCGCAACAGCGCAGCGTTGTGAAAGAATTGGTGGGCGCGGACGGGGGGGTTGTCTCCGGGGACGCGGAGGTAGCGGAGTCTTTCCGCGGCTTCTACGAGGCGCTGTATGCTGAGGAGCCCTCCTCGCCACGGGATGCCGACGGCTATTTGGAGTCGGTGACCCTCCCGGTACTAGATCCGGCTCAGGCTGACCACCTGGAGCGGGACATCCATGTTGAGGAAGTGATTTCAGCTATCGCGCGGCTGAAACATGGCAAGGCCCCGGGCCCGGACGGGTACACGTCGCTATTTTACAAGACTTTTTGCACGGCCGTGGCCCCTGTCCTTACTCGGCTATTTAACTCTTTCTCCGAACCGGGAGCCATCCCTCCGGATCTCCTGAGGGCGACGGTCGCGGTAATCCCGAAACCTGGGAAGGACCGGACCCTCTGCGGCTCGTACCGACCCATCTCGCTTTTAAATGTCGACCTCAAGTTGTACACGGGGATTCTCGCGTCCAGGCTGAGTCCACACCTCCCCGACCTGGTGGAGGCGGACCAGGCTGGTTTTGTGCCCGGCAGACAGACGGTTGACAACACCAAGAGGGTGACGCATGTTCTGGAGAAGGCCTCAAGGATCTCGGGGGAGCGGATGTTGCTGTCCGTTGATGCGGAGAAGGCCTTCGACAGAGTTCACTGGCCGTATCTTGAGCTGGTCCTCA
The DNA here is from genome assembly GCF_964204655.1 of Triturus cristatus. Lineage (NCBI taxonomy): Eukaryota > Metazoa > Chordata > Amphibia > Caudata > Salamandridae > Triturus > Triturus cristatus. The sequence continues at coordinate 534,559,355 of NC_140594.1, read as the reverse complement.
AGAAACTGGGAATCGGCGATAAGTTCCGCACCATGGTCTTTAACTGCTATAAGCATCCTTCAGCGTCGGTGCGGGTCAACGGGTGTAGCTCCGGTGGCTTTGCCATCGAGCGCGGCACGCGGCAGGGCTGCCCTCTTTCGCCGCTCTTGTTTGCCCTCTACATGGAGCCGTTTGCTCAGAGGATTCGTAATAATCCGGATGCTGTCGGGGTCCGGATGGGCCAGTACGTCCACACCGTCAGTCTCTACGCGGACGATGTCCTGCTGACTTTGGACAACCCTAGGAGGTCGCTGCCTGCTTGCCTCCGAGAGCTGGACGCCTTTGCGGGGGTGGCCGGCTTCAAAATGAATATGAGCAGGTCAATGGCATTAGACGTGTCCCTGGCTGCGGAAACCAGGAGGGATCTTCAGCGGCTCTTCCCCATGCAGTGGTCCTCGTCCACGGTGCCGTATCTGGGGATTCTGCTGGCGCCTACATTACCGGAGATGGTTACGGCCAATTATGCCTCCCTCAGCAGGAAGATCAAGGACGAGCTTGGCCGCTGGAACAAAGGCCTGCTGTCCTGGCTGGGGCGAATCGCGGCGGTCAAGATGACGGTGTTGCCCCAGATACTATATCTTTTCCGGGCCCTTCCGCTCCAACCACCGGTGGGCTGGATACGACAAATGCAGGCTGACATCTCCCGCTTTGTCTGGCAGGGCCGCAGGCCACGCATGAAGAGGGTCCTCTCCACGCTTGCTCCGGAAGCGGGGGGTCTCGGCATTCCGGACCTCCGTAAGTACTTTCAGGCGGCACAGCTCCGCTATCTGGTGGAGTGGAGCAGGTGGGAGTCCGACAAACATTGGCTCTTCCAAGACCAGGCAGTGGCGGGCCGCACCTTACAAGAGGTTCCATTCCTGCGCCGTGCGCATCGCCCCCCTAATCTTTACGCTTCCTTTGTTACGCGGGTCCCCCTGCGTGTGTGGGACGCGGTCTGTGAGGCCCGGGGCCTTACCACCTTCCCTTCGCCGCTCACGCCCATTGCGGGCAACCCGGACTTCTCCCCAGGGATGGAGCCGGGGGTTTTCTCCCACTGGGTGCAGGCGGGCTGCAGGGCACTCTTCCAGATCTATGGCCCGGAAGGAGTGGTTCCTTTTCAGCAACTCCGCCAGGAGTTCGGCCTAACGGAGCTGGACAGATTGCGCTACATGCAAGTTCGGCATTGGGCCCTCCAGCCCCAGGTGCGTGCCACCGCCGCCCGTCCAATTACACCGTATGAGAGGTGGTTGGCTACTCGGACCTCCGACGCTAAACTGATCACCGATCTGTACAAATACCTACAACCCCCGCCGTTTCACTATTACAACCCGGGGAGGGAGCGTTGGCACAGGGAATTGGGTAGGACACTCAGCCACAAGGAATGGGACAAAATTGCGTATCGGGCGCGGCACTCTGCATATCACACGGGCCTTACGGAGACCTTTACTAAGGTGTCCACATACTGGTACTACACCCCGGAGAGACTGTATGAAATGCATAAACACACTGACAGGGGGTGCTGGCGGAGCTGTGGGCAGGAAGGTACCCTTACACACATTCTTTGGGATTGCCCAGTGCTGACCGCCTACTGGAAGGAAGTCTTGGACGAGGTGGATAAGCACTTTGGGATAGAGCTGCCGCGATTCCCGGCGTATGTCCTGTTGGGCCTCCCCAATGACCTAATGTACCCACTGAAGTCCCGTAGGGGTAGGCAGATCGCAATCGCGCTGGGGTCTGCGGTTCAGAACATTCTAATCCACTGGCGCACAACCACCGTCCCCTCCATCACCGGTTGGTTGCATAGGCTCTGGCATGTGCTGGGGATGGAGAAGCTGTCGCTTACGGTTGCGGGGGAGATAGACCAATTTGAAGAGCTATGGCAACCCTTTCTAGCGCTGCTGTCCACTGAATTCCGGGAGCTCACCTGCCCGAGGTATCTTAGACTTCTCAGGCTGACGCCGCCGGTGACCCCGGCGGACTAGCTTATATGTGAGACGGGGACCCCCCGGGGTGGGGGGGGGTGCGGGGCTTCCTGGTTAGGATTACTCTGATGCGGGACCATAGGACGGGGGGGGGGGGGGGAGTGTTGTTGTTTCGTTACTGGGAGGATGGGGGATGGGGGATGGGAGAGGGGGGATTGTGTTCTATTGGGGTGTTGATGGGGGGGGTTTTTATTGCTTAGATTTGGGGTGTCGGATACGCGTGCGGGGATTTCACAGCTTGTATTTCCAGCTTTCATTTACTGTGTTTTTCCCCCTGACCTACCGCGCTACTTATTGCCAACCCTCTGGAGTTGCACCCTTTTTCTTTGACTGTATTCCATGTATCCTGCCCTCCTATCCCCCTCCCCCATGGTTTGTTTTGTCTCAATAAAAAACGTTTTAAACATAAAAATTGTCACTTTTTCTCTGTGTTTGATTTTAAAAAATCTCTGAGCTCACCTGCACGGAAGCGCTGACTCTCACGCGCTAATACAGCCCTCCCAGACCACCCCTGACACAGCGACTCCAGCGCTGATACAGGGAAACGCCCACACCGCCAGCGCGGTCCCAAGGCGGAAGCCACGCCCACCAATGACTGCTACAAAACGCTGATAGCAAGCGCGTCGCATTATTGTTTGTTTTTCCTCTGAGGCGGAAGCCAGAGGACTGTTCCTACAATTGATTTTAAAAATTGTCACTTTTTCTCTGTGTTTGATTTAAAAAAATCTCTGAGCTCACCTGCACGGAAGCGCTGACTCTCACGCGCTAATACAGCCCTCCCAGACCACCCCTGACACAGCGACTCCAGCGCTGATACAGGGAAACGCCCACACCGCCAGCGCGGTCCCAAGGCGGAAGCCACGCCCACTGCGAGGCCACGCCCACCAAAGACTGCTACAAAACGCTGATAGCAAGCGCGTCGCATTATTGTTTGTTTATCCTCTGAGGCGGAAGCCAGAGGACTGTTCCTACAATTGATTTTAAAAATTGTCACTTTTTCTCTGTGTTTGATTTAAAAAAATCTCTGAGCTCACCTGCACGGAAGCGCTGACTCTCACGCGCTAATACAGCCCTCCCAGACCACCCCTAACACAGCGACTCCAGCGCTGATACAGGGAAACGCCCACACCACCAGCGCGGTCCCAAGGCGGAAGCCACGCCCACTGCAAGGCCACGCCCATAACACCTACTACAAATGTGCCGGCCATACCAGCGCAGCGGACGAGCGCAGCGGGAGCGCTGTTTGCGCGCCGAAGGCGCGCCTAAGGCAAGCCCGTCTGCGCCCGTCCGCGCACGGCCGGGCCTAGGGCCAGAACCCCTGGTGGACAAAGCTGCCCCTAAGGTAAACTATTCTCGTCGGGACCTCCTAAGTCTCAGACCCCCATCGCCTCCTCATGTGAATATGTTCATGACATGAATGGACCTTTCACCAGCTGTACTCACTGCCAGCCAGCCCAGCTTAAACTCCCCATACGACCCTACAAGCCTTCAGCCCTTAAACTCGCTTTGCTGAATTGTCGCTCTCTCCCCAAACACGCGATACTGATTAACCACCTCATAGAAGACCATGAGATAGACATCCTCTTCCTGACGGAAACGTGGCTCACCCCACACTCTGAGTCAGACATGGTGCTAGCCACCCCACCGGGCTTCCTCATTCAGTCCCTCCCTCGCCCATTAGGTAGAGGTGGTGGTGTCGCCATTATTTACCGGGACTATCTCACCTGCAAATCTAACGATGCGCAGATTCCCGACTCTGAAAGCCTACAGTTCACAATCAAGCTAGCCCCGACTAACTCACTCTCAGGGATCCTAGCATACCGCCCCCCCGGTCATCCAGGTCTTTTTGCCAACACTCTCCTGGATACAGTAGCAACACAGGCCCACTCCATCACCAATTTCATGATACTAGGAGACTTGAATATTCATTTCGATGACCCTTTAGACTCTGGGGCAGCCGACCTGATCACTGAGCTGGCGGCCCTTGACATCCGTCTTCTTAACTCGGGAGCCACGCACATCAAAGGTCACCTGTTGGACCCTGTGTTCACGAGCACCCCCTCGATGCAAGCGAGAGAATCCCTTCCCCTCCCCTGGACGGACCACTTCCTAGTCTCCTTCCAACTTCCAGGAACTTTTAGGAAACCTCAAAAACTGCCTACTTACACCAGGGACAGGACCTGGTCCAGACTCCCCACCGAAGAATGGGCTAGTATCCTAAAATCAACTACCCCGGCATACGCAGAAGACCCGGCTAACGCCGATAGTAAATTTAGAGAGTGGATTACGACCTCCCTGGACTCCGTACTCCCACTCAGAACGCGGGAGGACAAAAACGGTAAATCAGGTTCCGCCCCGTGGTACACCCCGGAACTTCGACTACTCCGTAAAAACTGTAAGAGAGCCGAACGGCTATGGAGAAAAGACTGGCAGAACGCCAGCAAAGAAGCCTACCACAATGCAGTTAGACCTTACAAAACTGCCATTAAGCGCTCCAAAGCATCCCACTACGATACTCGGATAAAAGAATCCTCCAATTCATCCAGGGAATCTTTCCTTATCGTAAAAGAGCTACTGAAAGTACCAACCACTCCTTCCTCCACCACCCCCCAGGTAGACAGAAGCAATGAATTAGCCACCTATTTCAATGACAAAATTGCCCGCATCTTAACATCCCTTCCCCCTCCATGTCCCTCTAGCCACATGAACTATAATTCACCCCCTAGCCAGACTGGAATACGCTCCCAACTTGCGACATTTAGGCCAGCAACCCCCAACGAGGTAGAAGCAACCATGAACAATATGAAAAGCGGATCACCTCTGGACCCTGCACCCATTAGATTCCTTAAAACCGTAGCTCCCGTCATCACCCCCACGCTCACGGAGCTTATTAACAGCTCACTCGCTCAGGGATCTGTCCCCGCTAGCTGGAAAAGTGCGGTGGTGAAAGAACTCCTTAAAAAACCCCAGCTCGACCCAGCAGATATGGCAAACTACCGGCCAATATCACTCCTCCCTGGCATCAGCAAGGTAGCCGAGAAATTGGTCAACGGACAACTGTCTCAGTTTCTCGAGGCAAACAACATCCTACGGCAATCCCAAACTGGGTTCCGCCCGGGACACGGCACAGATACCGCCCTTCTTGCCGTCATCGAGGAGGCAAGGCACATTCTAGATTCAGGAGGGTCAGTGGCAGTGATCCTCCTGGATCTTAGCGCAGCCTTCGACACAGTCAACCATCGTGTCCTTCTCCATCGGTTGGCGACAGCAGGGCTTACCGGGACGGCACTCAGCTGGATAGAGTCCTTCCTTACCGGACGCACGTTCCAGGTATGGGACGGCAACTACCACTCGTCCACCCTCCCCCTCACGAGCGGGGTCCCTCAGGGATCCTCCCTGAGCCCTACGCTTTTTAATGCATACATGGCCCCCCTTGAAGCCGTAGTGACACCATTCGGTATAAAAATAGTGAGCTACGCCGATGACACACAACTGGTCATCTCCCTATCCCAACTAGACGACCACCCAGACAACCTGGCAAACTGCCTCACTGAAATCCACAGTTGGATGTGTGAATCATCGTTAAAACTAAACGGATCAAAAACCGAAGTGATGCGCATGGGTAAACAATGGGTGACCATCCCCCCAGCGGTCTGGCCAGACATGTTCGGGGAAATCCCCATCCCGAAACACGAAATTAAGACCCCTCGGAGTCTGGCTAGAACCCGACCTCTCAATGAAGACGCAAGCGGCCAAAACTGCAGGTACTTGTTTTGGGCTTATGCGCACTACCCGCAGGATTCTTCCCCTACTTCCACCCGCGTCCAGGAAATTATTAGTCCAAGGGCTCATACTGTCACGGTTGGATTATAGTAATACGGTCTATTTGGGAGCGCCTGAGGCTACCCTGGCGAGACTGCAACGAACACAGAATGCAGCAGCCCGTCTACTCATGAACCTTCCCTCCAGAGTGTCAGCCAAACCTGCCATCAAGGCCCTGCACTGGCTCCCTGTGCGCCAAAGGGTGGAATTCAATGCCATGTGCACGGCATACAAACTGATCAACGGATCGGGACCTGTGATTCTCAGCGGCCTGGTTACTCCATACAAAGCACCCAGAGCTCTACGGTCCGAAAACGAGCACCTAGCCAACATCCCCAAATTCAAAAGGATACGTACCGGAGGCCGACGCTTCTCTGTAAAAGCGTCCACTGGATGGAACTCCCTCCCACGTTCCCTCAGACTGGAACCCAGTTATCTGATTTTCAGAAAAAAACTTAAAACCCTTCTATTTCCTAAATAAAGCCCTCTCTCCTTCTCCCTCTCATCTGGATAACAAATTTTCATAGCGCGGGGATGCCCTCGGGTCACCAGGCGCTTTACAAGTCGCTAAATAAATAAATAAATAAATAAGTGTCTAACATCTTCGTCAAATAGTCTTAGATTGGAGTGGGAACAGTAAATGTCACCCCTTTAGTGTCCAAAACCTTCTTCCAATATGGTTAGATTGGCCTGGTAATACTTTAAAGTCCAACACCTTCCCCCAGTATGGTTAGACTGGAGCATCCAACATCTTCCCTCAATATGGCTAGATTGGAGTGGGAATAGTAAATGTCACACCTTTAGTGTTGTGTCCAACAGATTCCTCCAATATGGTAAGATAGGAGTGGCAATAGTACATTTCACCCTTTTAGTGTCTAACGCTTTTTAAAATAAAATAAAATTTGGCACAGCTAATAGTTCTCCCCCTTGGCACATTGCAAGTGTTTAGCCAGAGCTATTGGCTTTACCAATGTTTTTAAGCTATGTTGTAGAGCAGCATGGCTGCTGTGCAGCATGATAAAAAGTTACAATAAACAAGTGGTATAAGTACTTTTGTTACCTTATATATGACCTAGAAGACGTTTTGTCCAACTGAATTACTGTTCCATGTTGCATGTTTCCCACTTTTATTTGCTATTTCTAACACTGTTGTAACATTTATTGCATTATTTTATATACATGTTTTCAACATTATTTTAACATATGTTTTTCCAGTATATATTACATAATTGTACACATTTAATATTATTATTTAATTTATACTTTACAATCTTGTAAAAATTTTAAACAACATTTTCTTTCAATATTATATTTGCATTTGTAATAATTTGTCATCATTTCCCATTACTTTCTATTGGGAGATAGTCATTTTTTAGCATAATTTAGTTGCCATTTATCCCAGTACCAGGTCACAGTATAGTATGGTGCTGCTGTTCATCGGAACAGTTAAGAGCTTTGATATGGATTTCTTAAGGGTTTTGAGGATAGTGGCATTTCGGGGCTGATTACGATGCAGTTGTAAAAGGCTCCGACCCTTGGTTGGAGCCTTTACGACCGCATCGTAATATGCTGTTCGGATTCCTTTCCGACCACCTCATTACAATGGAGGGGTCGGAAAGGATCTGACCGGTCATTCTGGCTGGCTTCTGACGGGCTTGGAGAGCCCGTTGGGCAGTCGGAATACAGCCTGTAATCACAAGGGCAGCTCTTTCCGCCCTTGGGATTACGATGTTGAGTTTCGGAAACCTTTCCAAAACAGAAAAGTTGTCAAACTTGCATATGGGGCACCCCAGCAGGGCCCCCTTGGGTACACATCCTCCGTTGGAGGTGGAGGGGGCACCTATGGTGCCCCCCTGTTGATCCCTGCACCTTGTGGCAGGCACCTTGAGGTGCCTGCCAATCAGTGCAGGGATGAACTGCACCACCCTTTTTACAATGGGAGCATGCATTCCATCCAGTTTATGGCCAGCATGCATGCTCCCATTGTAAAATGTGGGAATGCAAACAAACAGTGTTTGGTCACATCCTAATGGGCCAGTCAGAACTGCCGACTGGGTGCCTGTTGGTCCCATGACCGAGGGACGATGTCAGGTGGAGGGAACTCCGCCCGAAATAGTAATCAGCCCTTTAGTGTATGCATGTTAGGTACAGGGCCTGATTATGATGTCGGTGGTACTGCCACCAACAGGTCCTCGGTGGGACCACCACCGACAGGTCGTCGGTGGCAGTACCACCGACATCCGGCATAGCGGTCCAACTACCACATTATAATTCCAAACACAATACTGGTGACGGACCTAAAGAATAGCATCTCACTCTCTCACTGCTGTTGTTGTTTGTGCACAAATCTCCAGCACCTGCCACCCTTTGCTGCTACTGGCCACAGATGTACTCAACAAATTCAACAAAAGGAGGTGCACCGAACGGAGTACATTTCAGTCCATTTATATTTTCTTTAATTTCATCCTTTATTATAACATCCACAGGAGATCGTAAAAGCAGCCCACGCATTTTGTTCTTTTAAGGCACAAACCTTAAGAACTTCTTCAGGGCTGCAACAAATAACATAAAACATACATAAGACCAACCATAAGGACGTTAATCTCACATTAAAAAACAGGATTTCACAACATTCAATAAACAAATGTTTATATAACATCAGACAAATAATTGATGGATATGACTCTTAGGGGGTGATTACTATAGTGGGCGGATCGCCACCGCCCATATGGCGGTGGCGATTCGCCCGCAAAAAATCACGGCCTGCAACTCATTTCCCCCCCTGCCATATTACTATGGTGGGGGGACCACGGCAGATGGGGAGACCGTCCGCCGGTTTTCGGCCGGGTGGCAATCAGCCCAATTGCGTACCGGGCGGAAAAGCACAGCAATATGGTGGCGGTCACTCACTGCTCCGCATAGCTCGATTGAATTTTGTTCTATCAATAATGTACTGTTTGTGGTTTACCCAACGCCAATTCTAAAACGTATGTTCTTTTTTCCCCTTTTTTTCCATTTCTCCCTTTAAACTCTTCTTTATACCCTTGGTTTATGCGACTTAGCATTATTTCACTGTATAATCACTGGCGATATTATCCAATTGTACGCCAATTGTAAGCAGGCATGTATATATAAATGTCCTGAAGGTGGTCTCTTTAATTTTAGCAAGGGATTGAAACGCCGTCGACAGTCTTTACATCATATGCAATTAATATACTGTAAATGCTTAATGTGCAATGGTGTTTTCACGGCACATGAGTCTGCCATCATTTATACTACGCAGATACGTTTATTTTGCCTGAGCCTTTTCTTCTTTATTTGTTTTTGTTTCCCTGTTTTCTTGTGTAAGTAGGACGTTGGATATGTCCCACTTGAATTTCTTGTATATACCTTGTTCATATATTTATCTTGAGATTAAAACCCTGTCCAGCTGGACAGTGAATATAGCTTCTAACTAGACTATATTTATTCCTAAATTAATCCCAAATTGTCTAGGGACCCCTGTTCTCTAAAAAATCATCCATATCCATGCCATAATCACTGATAGTTTGGATGGGAATAATGAAGAAAGGCTGACAGTTGCATAGAAAATTCTATATTTTAAGAATGGAGATCAAAGGTGAATTGAACCCCAATAATCTAATAGTATCTGCGACTAAGCACCCATAAGAGAGGCTAAAAAGATTGAAAAAAAATATTCCCTATCTACTTCAAACAGTAATGCGAACTGTATGCCAATGCTGTCTCTATCAAAAGTCAGATCAGTAGCAATAGAATAATCAAATCGAAAGCGAGGGTGAGGGTGAAAAACAAAATAGAAATCCTGTACACTCACCTCAAAGGACAGAATGTAGAAATATAATTTATCGTGATCGTTAATCGTGTAATCAAAAGCGAAATGCGGTAATCCTTTTGTGATGTGGTAGTACTTCAATAGTCCAAGTCATCCCACCTGAGTGATAATGCAGGAATGCACAGAGTTATTTATGAGGAATAGGGGAAGCTTCTTTGCAGCCAGTCAATACCCAAAACCCATTGAAACTAATGACAATCGAGACTAATTAAAACTTTCCCAAAATGTCTGTGTTCTACAAAAAACAGACAGGCCAAAGAAAGTGACGGGTGGCTGAAACCCTACAGAGGATATAAATCTCACCTTATGGCAAGAGTGAGTGACTGAATTGAGGATGTAATCCAGGTAATCGAGGGAGAAACTCCAAATGGCAGAGTGGTCCACCTAATAAACAATCTGTCTATTTATGTCATGATTTCTATGACTGATTAAGTTGATTGCCACTAATTCAATACGACAGAAATATGACCTTTAACATGTAATACTCTCAATTTTTCCTTTAAATATTGTGCAGTTGACAAAAATAAGGTTATTTCCTCCTTTGATGAACCAAAGCTATAGTACACCAGCCCAATTAAGTTCACTATGAGAATGATAACATCCATGCTCTTAAAACTAGGTCATACTTGTTTTTGATACTGCCCCACTTATTCTAAAAGATAGTCTGTTCAAACTTCCTGTAATAAGCTATCCTAGGCCTTTTGTCTGCCTCCGGATTGCTATACCGGGATCGCGACTACATATTGTCCACACAATTCAAACCTATCAAGATTCCCTGTTACTCCTCACAACTGACGTAGATGAGTGGTAGTTCCCCCGTAAGGTAACAGAACCCAAAACGCCACAGCATTAATTCTAAAGTTAAAACAAACCCAAATACTGAAGCTCCCATTTGCAAGTAATTAGCAAGCTGATGTAACCCCACATCTAATGCGACCGTATTGGTCAAACATACTGTGATACGCGGTCTCCAACCTTCCGTTCGTCCTCGCTAGAAAGAATCCTCCGGTTTGCGCCATAGCGGTTCTTTTAAACCCCCTGTCAACTTCTTAATGTGAGACACCAGAGCGCGTGTTACACAAAAGAGTTAGTATGCTTAGTCCCCGACGTTGCGGATGCCATCTTGGGTGTTGCACAGGATGCAAAAGATACTCTGTATGAATGGTTGCCCTCTCGAAGAAGGGTCTAACGTTTGTAATCTTATGCAAATTACCGTTTGGATCTAAATACAATTGCACCCCCTCTGGATGGCATGTCACAATAGCTTTAAGCACACGTAAATTATCTGAAAGAAACAAGGCCATGTTGGAATATATTGAGTCTCTTAACGATGCAATCACGGCTCCATGTCAGTCCGAATTTATTCACACCATGTGATTGCACATCACGCAGTCGCCATCTTGGAAATGGTCTAATGCGTGTGTTCATATTCACACTACTTTCTAAATCTGAACAGAATTTCCCCCCAGATGGCACATCCTAAAAAGATGATCCAAAAGTGAATTATCTAAAAGGAATATTCAAAAGAGGCGGCCATATTAAGACACATTGAGTTTGAAAGTGATGTGGTCATAGTTCCCTGTCAGTCTGAATGTAGTCGCACCATGTAATCGCACATCAGAATACGACGAACTGAGCATCAGTCATTAGTGAGAAACAATTGAAAAACCAGCCATGTGTGACTACAACAACCTCCCCAATGATAAAAGGAGGGCTCACTGTCCTTCCAATACTAATGACCATTAATTTAAACAAACAGAGTGCCGCAAAGAACAGTAAACCTTTCTTCCCAATATGGTGCATATGACACTATTGACAAACTCCACTTAATAATGGTGTCGTTAGTAAGAAACTTTAATAATAAAAATGAATATACATATAGAATTAGATAATATGGGAACAAAGATTTAGAAAGCTTCCTATAGTATTCCATAAAGCAAAGGGTAAATAAAAGGCATGTCTCAGTGGTGGAATATCAGAAATATCAGATCTATCTAGTCGCCTAGGCATGTCTCAGTTGTGTAATATCATACATACCAGATGTATCTAGACGCCTAACATGCACTTATTAAATAGCATACCTGTAATGTATCAGTTATTAAGATTTCACCCATTCTCAAATGCATATTATGCTTATTCTGATAGTGTAAAACATACATTGTAATACAGACAGTGAACAAATGTTGCATGTAAATCAGAATACCAGCTAAGGTTAAGAAGTAATGGAATTCATTATCAGTGTTTTAGCCACAACCTATGGATCGTAACCTACAGATCCATTTGGCTTCTTTCTGCCTTTGCGTGAGCTCCCTATCTCCACCCCTTCTGTTTGCCAACACATGTTCAATACCATGGAACCAGAATGTAGAGTCCGAGGCGTGACATTGTTTTTAGGGTTCAGCATGGTGTCCCCCCCTATGATGGCCCTACAATGCTCCTGAATCATCAGCTTGAGGCTTCGCGTTGTGCAGCCCACATAGATCATACTGCAGCTACAACCCAAAACATAGGTCACAAAAGGTGTGTTACAGTGTATGAATTCTCTGATTTCATACCGTTTACAGCTGTTATATGCAAATTGTGGGTCTTGTTCTTTCCCAACTTGCATATATTGCATGAATCACAGGTGAAGAAACCACACGTTTTCTTTGATAGCCATGTCCCTGTGCGCCTAGGTGTTGTTACATAACTGGGACACGGTTGTCTTTTAAGGTCTGCCGTTTTATGTATGTTACTGAAGGCTTCCTTGTTAGATATTTTTTCAAGTTCGGTATTTCCAGCAGCAAATGCCAGTTCTTCTTTATAATTCAAAAGATCTTATCGCTATATGGTGTGTATTTGGTGACAAACCTAAGCTTCTCATTATCGGTGGTGCATTTCTTGTTATTTGTCTCAAATGTGCTGTCCCTGTCCAATTGGGGCACCCGTGCCTCAGCTTTTCCCACATCCTGTACATCATAGCCTCTCCTGAGAAAACGAGAGCGCATGTCTGCAATATTAGCCTTAAAGGCTGCAGGTTCAGAACAATTTCTCCGTATCCTCACCATTTCTCCATAGGGGATGTTCTTTATCACTGAGCGTGCATGTGCGCTGGTAGCATGCAGTACTCCATTGCATGTCGTCTCTTTACGGTACAGCGTGCTCTGGGCAACCCCATCTTTTATATAAAAGTGGAGGTAAAAAAAATCCATATTCTCCTTATGGCAATTCATAGTCAATTGGACATTGTAAGGGTTGTCATTCAAGTACACAAAATATTCATCCACACTCTCCCTTGGCCCTGACCACATGCAAATAATATTGTCGATGTACCTCCCCCAGAACACAACAAGTTGTGTCCAGAAGGAGGCACCCCTACCCCATGTATGCTCCCTCTCATACCACCCCATAAAGAGGCAGGCATAAGAGGGAGCAAACCTGGTGCTCGTGGCAATCCCGCTGACCTGATGGTACCATTGCCCATTGTGGAGGAAGAAATTCCCTGTCAAAATCAGGTCGATCATTTCAAGTATCATGAGATTATTTTCATACATGTCAGATCTTTCCCTATCTAGGTATGAGCCTACTGCCATTAGTCCAAACGTATTCTTAATACAGGTATACAGGCTGACTACATCCCATGTGACAAAAAATAACTAATCGGACCAGGCAAAATCTTTTAGCTTCAACAGCACATCCTTGCTATCTTATATATAAGACAGCAAGTTGGTCACATGTTTTTGTAGCTTCATATCTACAAACTCGGACAACCTCTCGGTGAGTGAGCCCACCCCCAAACTAATGGGCCGCCCAGGTGGAAAGGTCGCTTTCTTATGCACTTTGGGAAGTACATAGATACATGGGAATCTAGGTTGTCCCACTTTTAATAACCTACATTCGGAGTCAGTTAGGAGACAAATATCTTTCCACTCACTAAGTTTCAGATCGATTAAAGATAAAAGCTCAATCATGGGATTCCCACTTATTAATTTATAACATGAGGTGTCACTCAACTGCCGTTCTATCTTGTTCATGTACAGATACCAGTGCACACATACAAAATTACATAAGGCAAGGTGCATGCATTAAAACAAAGTTAAGCCGAATCCAACGAAGATATCAAGTCTTCTTTAATAAATTGTACACATGGAGCCAGCCGACACGTGTTTCATCAGAGAAAGAGTCTCTGAATCTTCAGGGCTGTATGCTAGTTCTGTAGATTTCTGTGTCAGGGTTTCCCTGCACAAATTAAGTTTTTTTTCAGTTAGCACCATACCTATTCGTTGCATTTAGATACCTTATACGTTAACCTGCTGTGCGCCATGTCTTCCTTTAGACTTTAAACCCGTTCTTTCTGTACTTATCTTGTTCATGTAGTCAATTCTGTCCATTACCACTATATTTCTGCCTTTGTCGGCCTTTCGGGTGACAATAGTGTCATCATTTTCTAACCTATATAGTGCTTCCCTTTCTCCCTTAGACAGATTATCATTTCCTTTTTTAGAGAATTTGTTGGAGCATTCCAGTTTGTAGAAGTCTTCTATTACTTTACTGTGAAACTGATCAATATTCTGATGATAAGAACTGCCTGGTGTGAACTTGGACTTTGATCGTAACCTACTGTCTGCATCAAGATTCTCAATGATGTTCAAGTCTTGTGATAGCGTCCCAATCTCAATGTTTACTCCCTCCTCAATTGACAAAAGACACTGGACATTACTGTAATACTCAGTGATGTAGTAGAACACCTTTCTGTTGGTACAGAGACATCAGACCTTTGATTACTGAAGAAATCTTTTAATTTGAGTGTTCTTACAAACTTAAACAAATCCACATGTACATCTGTCAAGTCTCCAGATTGTGTTGGGCAAAAGTCCAAACCTTTGTTTAACAAGCTTAGTTCCCCAGTGTCCATAGTTCTTTGTGACAAATTGATAACCTCCACATCCTTGTAGTGTCCCATCTCATACAACATACCTTTGCTAACTCCTTCACGAATGAAGAGGCTCCTTCCCCTAAAGGGGTCTCACTTGGATTGCTGCTTGAAGCAACACTGCTTTGCAAGGAAACTGAGACACTACTCACTGACCTAGTGTCATCTGTTTCATCTCTTCCTCTTTTTCTATTTTCAGGAGCCTGAACTGAATCATACTTTTTCGCAAACGTATAAATGCGACCCTCTTTGTAATCTCTGTCATCGCGCCTTATGTTTTGCATCTATTTTTCCTTTAGATATTGTTGATGACTTTCGATTACTTTTTTTAGAATTTCATAATTTTTTTCAATTAGTTCTTTGGCCTCTATCGCATCTATTTCTTTTTCTACTGTGGCCTTGTCAATCGCATACCTGATTAGTATCTGCATCATTACTAGTGATGCTCCCTCTAGATTTGCGTCCCTCTCTTTAATTAAGTCTGCACTGAGGTCCTCAAAAGTAGGAAATATTAAGATACGCAGACCTCTTGGGGCTTTCTTGTTATCTATATACTGCTGGAGTGTTACTCCGTCCTACCATCGCCCTAGTTCCTGCTATTTCAAACGCTGCAACTTTATGAAGAGAGCGCGTAACCCTAAAGTACCCTGCGCATTCTGAACTGTGGGTGCGGTGGTGGAACTTCGACCAAGCAAATCTTGCCCCAGTTCTTCACATCCGTCATTGAAACAAGGCATCTTTGAATTGTAAATAGCAGAGGTGAGTGCAGTTCAGTCCAACAGTAATATAATTCCAAAAACAATACTGGGTGATGGACCTATAGAATAGCACCTTACTCTCTCACTGCTGTCTTATAAGAGTTGTTGCACAAATCTCCAGCACCTGTGACCCTTTGGTGCTACTGGCCACTTGGTATACAGTTCGCAATACTGTTTGAAATAGATAGGGAATATTGTTTTTTCATTCTTTTTACCCTCTCTTATGGGTGCTTAGTCGCAGGTACTAATAGATTATTGGGGTGGAATTCACCTTTAGTCTCCATTCTTAAAATATAAAACTTTCTATGCGACTGTCAGCCTTTCCTAATTTTTCCCATCCAAGCTATCAGGGATTATGACATGGATATCGATGATGCCACAACCTTAACGCAAAGGCACTGTGGCTAGGTATTTTTTCCTTCCTCTTTCTCTTTTGAATTTCCTGTGAGAATCTGCCACCGCTTTCGCAAGAAAATGTAAAGGTGTAGGATCTTCTTAATCATGAATTAACCCTTAGGGTTCTCATGCTATCTGTGGTTGTCTTTTAAAATTATGTCGAGTGTTGAACTGTATTCGTCTTTTTGTATAGTTACGTCTTGGTTTAAATGAATGTTGTAGAAACCAGGAGTCATGTCCATCAATTATTTGTCTGATGTTATATAAAAATGTGTTTATTAAATGTTGTGAAATCCTGTTTGTTAATTTGAGATTAATGTCCTTATGGTTGGTTTTATGTATGTTTTATGTTATTTGTTGCAGCCCTGAAGAAGTTCTAAAGTCTTTTGCCTTAAAAGAACAAAACGAGTTGGCTGCTTTTACAATCTCATTTGGATGTTATAATAATGGATGAAATTAAAGAAAATATAAATGGACTGGAATGTACCCTGTTCGGTGCACCTCCTTTTGTTGAATTAATCAACTGCCATATTATGATGCGGTTGGTCGGACCACAGTGGTCGGAGGTACCGACCAACACTTCAGAAAGGCTCAAAGAGCCTGTCGGGGCATCAGTCAGATTGCAAATCCTACAATGAAGGTTGTGCCTGTGCCAGCACTGCCGTAGGAATTGCGATGTCTCTTTCCGAAAGTTGTTTCAGGGTGGTCTGACTGCCATGGAAAGGCTGTCGGAAAAGGACTTTGGGGGGGCCCCTATCAGGTCCCCCGTCTCCCATGGGCCTTGGCTACAAAACATCCCTGTACCATGTGCCAGGCACCAAATGTATGTTTGAAAAATGCTCTTTACCATTCTGGCTTGTGCAGCATCCTTTTGTCTGGGGCGCTGCTCAAGCCAAATTGATATACTGGCATTTTAGACTGCCTCCAAGGCGGCTGCATCCTAATTGAGCTGTCGGGACCACTGATTGACCGTGTCGAGTGGTCCTGTGCCCAAAACAATGGCAGTTGGACGCGCATCAGACCGCCATCGTAATGAGGCCCATGGTGTTATTTGTGGCTTTTTGGCATATATAGATGTATTAATCGCAGTGTTTTACACTAGTTAGTAGTTTTAGGGTTTCAAACACTATTGTAGTACTGTATTGTTATGTTATGTTTAATTGAGTTATTTATATTTTGATAGTTCAGTGTGATGTATATTTATTTTGGGGAATGTAGTTTGCTTTGCGGGTGGGTTGTTGTACAAACATGTCCTATGCCCATTAGAAGCTTCCATTTGATTTTTTTTAAGGAAAATCACTTTTGGTTTATAATAAACCAACTCTTTTTACTTTGATTTCCTTTTATCGGGTTTCCTGGAGTTTTTTGCTTTTAAAACACTTTTTGTGGGTTTTGTATGGTTCTTAGATACTTTAGATTGCTTTGACAGATGGATTGTTTTTCTTTTTTCAATTTTTTTATGGGTTTTTTGGACAATATTTTTCTTGGTTTTGATGGATTACTATTTTTGACTACATTGATATGGAAGATCTACAGCTACAGAATAGTATGTTTTATTTATGTTTATGGTGGGAACTGTGATATTATATTGGTTGTGTAAATGTTATGTTATTGTTATTTACAATTGTGTGTTTTATATGTTGTAATTAATGTATGTGATAAATTCAGTTTGTTTTTAGTTTCTTGGTTGGTGACATTTAAATTGAAAAAATATTTATAATATTTTATTATCTCAGTCTTCATAAATTTTTCATTTATATTTATATTTTTGACTGATGTAATTCATGATTGCATTTATTATTTATAACAAATGATTTGTTATTTTGGCTTACATTGTGATAATGTTTTAGGACCTTGATAGGTTATTATTTATTTTATAATATGCTTCTGGCTCTTACGTCAAAGTAATTCTTTGCTATTTATGAATATGTTGACTTTATACTGTAGCGTGTCGTATATTCTTCTGGTTTGTTTGCTGGGTTTAGTGGCAATTTAGCTTACAGATTGGTCTATTGATAGTTGTTGGTAGCTTTGCTCTTTTTGTAATGCTTCTATAAATGTAGGTTGGGTTCTGCCTATTGTGGATTGAAAAGCATTGTGCCATCCTTCTACTACATTGTTTGGTATGGCTTCCTGTGCCAAGGTGCTATCATAGACAATCCACCATGGTATTTGGCATTTAGGTTGGTGTTTGTGTCTGGAGTGATGCAGTCTACCAACCCAAGTGTCTACAAAACAATCCATTAGGGGGTTTGTCTTCATATTTTTGTTAGAAAGGCCTTTTTATTAATATAATGAAGTGGTTGGCTACCTCTGTGAAAGGGACAAAGGCTAACACTATCATTTGTATTATTTCACATGCAAATGGGCTGTTGTCAGAATATTCTACAATTAGGGCCCGATTACAAGTCTGGTGGTCTGAGGACTGCCGGAGTGGTGGTGACATGGTGGTGCAGTCTTGTGACCACTACATTACAACCCTAGTGGTTGTACCAGCCTGAGACAGTCGACTTCGCCAGGGAACTGCTGTTCCTGTCAGTTGCCCAGTAGTCATGGGGCATCTAATGCATGGCGGGGAGTTGGGTCAACTGTGTCAAAGTTGTAATCGGGGCCTGAGTGAAGATTTTGGAGGTGTCTCCATATGTTTGATTGAAAGCATAGTAACATCCTTTTATGGTTGTGTGGGAGTACATTTTTGAAATGGTTTCAATCATGGATTGCTCCAAATCTAGGATTATTTTTTTCGGGGTTGTAGTTATTTGTTTTATACTTAATGTGGTTTAAGAGCTTGAAGTAAGTGCTGCTTTCTTTATTTGGTAGTAGGGCATATATAAAAGGGATATATGTATTTTTATACTTACCATCTATGGTGTATATCTGAGTAAATGGTTTGTGGCACATTTTTAAGGTCCCATCCATCATCCATGTTTGACTCTGACTGAGTTGCAGTAAGGTATTTACTGTGGAGAATATTATGATTAATTTCTCATTATCTAAATTGTCATGTAAATGGAAAGGTTTTTTGTTATGCATAATTTTTAAATGTCCAGGTATTTGTGCGCCTTGATGTCGTCTAGGGGCAGGAGGAGTATGCTGGTGGCTTTTTCAGTCCATGAAATTGATCATTGTAAATAATAGTTGGTAGTTGCCCTGTGATGTGTTTGGGGACTTTAGGCAGTATATCTTTAAGGACTTTGGTTGTGGGTTGCTGGCAACTGGGGCATCCTTCTCTTATATCTCGTAATAGTTCCATTACTTCTATTTCTGTCACATTTTGGGGGGATTGTACTTGTGCTCCCTTACATGAATTACAGCATCATCGTTTGTAGTTCCCATCCCATAGCATGCATTAGAATAATATTTTTTTCATTTCCATCTTATATTTTCTATTGATGCACTAACTTGGCTGTAAGTGTAGCCCGTGTGACTTAGGGGCTCATTACGATGGAGGGTGGACCTGAGTCTGCCCGCCATCATTGCAGTGTTTGGGACCACCCGCCAGACATGCGGCGGTCCCACCAGTGCAATTAGGATGCGCCCGCCATACTGGCGGGCACATCCAGGGCCTTTAACATTGCGGACAGTGCAGCTGGTTACAGCACCATATGTGATGTCATAAAAGCATGCACTGCATTTCCCTGCACTACGTGGCAGGCACCGTTGTGCCTGCCACGCAGTGCAGGGAAATGCACCCAGTGCAGCACCACCTCCCCCCACAACAATGGGGGCCAGCTACGGGCCCCCGAATCCCTTTCTGCCTGTCTTTTCACAGTGGGATGACAGCCGCGAACAGACAGGCAGAAAGGGATATCCTAATTCCACTGCCGCAATGCTGCCCCATCTTTTGGTTCCGCAAGTGGGGTGAAAACGGACCACCTTGCGGAACCGTGGTGGACGGTCTTTGCATACGCCATGCTTCCCTGAGGTAATCCTGCGGGGGGAAATCTGCTGTCGGATGGCGGAAGGACCCCCACCGCCGACCCGGCAATGGTGGTCTTTCCACCATCCTAATCAGCCCCTTAGTGACTGTTTTCCTTTCTGTGAAGTGATGTACTTTGCTGCCTCTGTCATTGTATCTAAAAGTAGTGTAATAGTATAAATATATTCAATATTTTAAAGTTTGTATGTTTATTAGTTTCATGCAAAATTATGCAACTACTTCTATTTTGTACACTTACATGCATGTTCTGTTAACTTGTTTCACATTGTTTTGCAGCTTTTCGATTAGGGGTGTTCTAATGTGGAGCAGGTGCTTTCTTTTCTGTTGAATGAAATAAAAAATGTGAGTTTCATTTTAAATGTTAATATGGTGGCAGTTTGTAGAGGTTGAGTTAGTTAGGTTTACTTTTACCTGCTATTTGGGAGAGTTTACAATTTTGTAATAATTTATGTATACTTATTTTCTTATATTGTTTTGATGGTTTATGGTAGTAATTTCTTTCTGGCATTTTATCAATTTTCCAAGTTGTAGTTTTGTCTTTAGGGAGGCTATGTAAAGAGATAGAAGGTGGAGAGTATATTGTTAATTATTTATTATTTTATGTTTTTTAATATGTACGTTTTAGTATAAGTATACATTTTATTTACTTGGCTAGGCTGTTGTTGAGATGTATATATTTTATCTTTAAGGATTAGTGAGAGAATCCAGCAAAGTTTCCTACTCTTACAGCGTTTGTCGTTTTTGAAGTATTTATTTGTTTAATTAGTGTGCCTTTTATATTGTTGATTTAATTGTTCATATTATTTTATTGATTAAAGTTGTACCTTTATTTTATTGGTTGGTTTAGTTTTAGTTAGAATTTTTTTATCAGTTATGTCCTTCCATGATAAACGCTAATGTAAGTTTTATTTTTGAAGTTTTATATGTAGTTTAATAATTATGAATATAAATAAACTATTATATGTATTTATTTTTATTCAGGTTGTTGTTTATATGGTTGTCGTTAAGGATAATTTTGTGATTGTTTTTGTATGATTTAAGGTCTATAATTTGTTGGAGTGAATGGTAACAATTTTGTTACTGTAATATATTTATATTTAATTTAACAATGTGTACACAATGTTTAGGTTTATTTCCTTCTTTTATTTTAAAAAAAAAAGAATTTTGTCAGTCTTAATCAGAACATATAATCCATTGAAGCTCATATAAATACTATTGTGTATTGTACATTCCATATTCAAATCGCAGAGGAGGAGAAAAAAGAGAAAAAATAAATAAAACAAGAAAAGAATAGACATACATACAGCAGGTGGACAATAAATTAATATGAAAGAGGAAGAAGACTCTTTATATCGCAGAATGTATTAGACCTCGATCTATACCTCCCTATTGAACTGTGCCCACATTCCAATGAACTCGATTGAGAGATTGGACCCCAGTTATTCTTGCTAAACCGAGTTCAAGATCGTGAATTTGCTGAATCAGGGGGGAGTGGCCAAGAACCAAGATCTAGCTATGCAAAGCCTGGTGAATACCAGAAGTATAGACAAAAGCATTCTCAACCCAACATCAAACTCCATGCTATATCCTAACATACCTTTCTTGGGCATTAGTTTTAACTTATGTCCTAAACCGGCCAAAATAATCCTGCCCACATTTTCCAAAATTTTGTTAAAACAAGCATATGTAGAATATCTGCTGATTATAACCTGCACTTGGGGCATCTAGTTTTAGCAAGATTCAAGTATGCCATCCACCTCGTAAATTTACCAGGTGTGTAATAAGTATGCAAACCATTTTAAAGTGCTGTTGCTTGAGCTTTACAGAATGGACAGCACCCTGCACTGTTTCAAATGCCCTGTGTATTTCAGATGGTATCACCTCCTGAGAAAGTACTCAACTCCATTTAGGTGCTAAACACAAACTGTCGTCCTCCCTGTCTTCACAAAATCCATAATATACAGTACTATTCAACGATTTCCGTTCTGCCTTCAAGATATGAAACAGGAAATTAGCAGTACTTAATTCCGTTATTGCCTTGCCATTAGAACAAAAATAAGCCCTTAGCTGCAGATATCTAAAGAAAAGTGATGCAGAGGAAGATCATACTCATTTTGTATATCAGTAAAAGTATGCAACCCATTTAGATCAAACAACTGCCCCACCCTCAATATGACAAGTCTATGCCAAACTGCAAAGGCCCAATAATGAAATACCCCAGGGAGTGCATGATTATTCCAAAGTGGCATATTCCCATTTATTGGCTTTATGGAATATTTGGCACAAATCTCTCGCCAGATGATGACAGTATCCTTAAGTGTCTTGAACCTGACTCGTTTGTTTTAATTAGGGTCCATCATTCTATTAAAAAAAGCCTGCTCTCAGCACCAAATGCCAGGTAATACTTAGATGCAATATAATCCGATTATGTTGGAACAAGCAGGGTACATAGCCGACCAGCATAGGGTACCCGAAATATAACTTAAAATATGGAAATTGCAAACCCCCTTGTCGATATGGTAACGTTAATAAGCTTAGTGAAGGCCTCACCTGTCTCTACCCCAAAATAAAGCTACTTAGTGTCCCCTCTAGTTTCTTAAAGAGCACATTTGTCACTCTCAGTGATATTGCCCGAAAGAGATACATAAACTTTGGAAGAATTTTAATTTGTAATATATTGCACCCACCTACTATACTTACAGAGAACTTAGTCCAGAATTGTAATTTTTGGATCACAGACTTTACCAAAGGTTCATAATTTAATTTAAAAATCCTACCTATCCTGATGCTTAGTTTAATACCCAGGGAAGTTGCTGTACTTACTACATCTGGTATTGGTACATCGGTGTCAAAGTTCAGCAATAGCTGAGTTTTGGCTATGTTCAGTTTATAGCCTGATACTGCCCCTAACTTAGCAGCTTCCTCTCCTATGCCCGAACAGCTTTTCCAGGGTCATTCGAATATATTGCCATTCTTTAATTCGCATTCATCTGATCCCGTATGACTGATCCCATCATTTTGAGATAGGGTCTGCAGATTAGGGTTCTCAATATAATGCAAATAGCAGAGGGGAAAGCGGGTAGCCCTGCTGTGTGCCCCAATGTATCTTAAAAGGTTACGAAGAGATACCCACATATACCAATTTAGCCAAGGGGAATTAGTACATAGCCCACACCGATCTACAAAATCGTATGACAAGCCCGAAGGCCTCCATTGTACTCCATAGAAATTCCCATGTGAACCAATCAAAACCCTTCTCGGCATCCAATAACATCATAGCCAATTTTGCCCCCCTCCTCGCTGATACATCAATATCCATTATTGTTTTATTTGTGGGCCTTGTTGTGTACCTACCTGGAATAAAACCATGTTGAGGCTTGGATACTATATCAGGTAAAATTGGAGCACACTGCATAGCCAAGACTTTGACACAGAGCTTTGCATCAGTATTAAAAAGTCAGATAGGCCTGTATGACCCCATCTCCTCTGATGGTTTGTCTTTTTTTGCAAATATTTGTTATCCTGGTCATTTTCCAAGTGTCTGGAACTTCACCAGCTTTGTCTATGTACTGTATTACCTTGAGAAGTGGTGGAAGTATAATATCCTTGAAGATTTTGTAAAATTCTAAAGGGATTGAATTGTCACCTACTGCCTTTCCCAATGAAAAAATAGAAATAAAGCCAGCTCTAACTCCCCAGTTGATACATCTCAATTTAACAGCCCTACCTGTGATTCTTCTATCACTGGCAGCTTACTACCCATTATATATGCTATTGCTTCCACCATGCTAGACCTTGAGGATTGACTATATAATTCTTGATAAAATATAGCAAGCTGTTTGATAATAGCTTTAGGGAAAGTTTACACTATGTCATCATTGCCTTTAATACTCTGAATCTGGCTTCTGGCCTTCCTATCAGAAATCTGATGGACCAGTTCTCGGCCCACCTTGTCACCATATTCAAAGTCAAAGTCAAAACAAGCTTTATTCGGTGCAAAATATACCACCATAAAAGCATTCTAATAAAAAACAACCATCACAGTTTAAAAAGGAAGAAAAGAATATACAATCAAATTTAAAAGAGCAAAAATTCATATTCAATAGATGCATCAAGATACAATACACATTTGCATGATTTATAGTGCAGATAGGCAAAAATACCTATGTCTTTTATATCTAAAAAGTGCTAGTGCCTATCTCGGTATAGGGTACGCAGTACAAAATAATCAGAATATCCTGGATCATATAGGTACAAAAAGAGCATTGTACTAAAAATATCCCAAAGGACAATACATAGAATAACTACATGATCTTATGGCAAATAAATACAAATAATGCGAGATATTATTAGATATCCCGGTATAATACACAGGACATAATGAACAAGGAAACCTGCATCATGTAGAAACATAAAGTGCATTGTGCTAATACAAATCCTAGTGGGTAATGCAAGAAATAACTACATACAATATTCTAGCTTATCATGTGACAGTGCTTCTAGATATGAATAGATCTTTCTTCTTCTTGTTACCATTGGTATTAAATTTAAAAAAGTTAAAAATGTAAAAGTTAGGTGAGAAAAAAAAAATTGATTGTGAATTTAAAATTATTAGATAAATTGTTCTGTCTTGACACATGATACCACAAAATAGTAGAGCAAGACATCCTAGTGATTCTGATTTAGGAATAAAACAATTTCACTTCACAGAACTTTCTTTTAGTATTTTTTGACGCTTGTTCCATGCACTGCCTAAGAATTTGGCCACCCCACAAACCAGCAATGGGGTGCCATCTGTTCTTAAAATTCTTTGCTAAGGAGATATCTTGGAAATGAGACCTGGCGCTGACAACCACCGACCCCTGATAAATTGACACCTAAAATAATAGGATTGTGATCTGACGATACTTTAGGGCAAATATCCACCTCTATATCCCCCCCTAAAAAATTTGACATGTATCATATCAATACGGGAATAATGCTTGTGAGGGGGATGAATAGTATGTATAACCTGACATTGCAGGAAAAAATGCCCACCAGGCATCTGTAAGCCCATGAAATAGAGCTAAGCCCTCATCGTTCCCATTCATGGAGAAGCCGCAGGGGTAGTTGTATCTATTGCATAATTCATCACACAATTAAAATCCCCCATTAATAGCATCGCCTCAGACCAATTCAGCAATTCTGAATTAAGCCCATTTAACATGATCATCAACATTTGGTCCATAGACTGCACATATTACAAATTTCCGCCAGTCCACCAGGAGTTGCACAATTGCCCAGCTCCGCCTAGCACCAGATACAGATTTTAATGCTTTGTACTCCAAACATTTAGCTACCAGTATAGCTACCCTTCGGATAGAGGCTCTCTGTGTTGTGCTTATTAATACATTATAATCCAATTGTTTATATAAGTGTCTATCTTTATAGGCGAGATGAGTCTCTGTTAATGCCATGATATGTGGATTATACATCTTGATCTCCTCCCTTACTAATTTTCGATTAGAGAGAGAATAAAGACCGGACACTTTCCAGCACATCAGTCTTAGCCTAATCATTGTGTACTGCTCCTATTTTTCCATCGGCTCCCCCTGTCTTAGAATATGTGTGCTCTTTGTACTCCATCAGTTGTGATCATTTTATTTGATTTGACTGACCAATTTCCCCCACCCCTAGGTTTAGTTACTTATTTTATGTATAAAGTTATTTTTTTATATGCATTACTGATTTTTTTTATTAATATGGCGATAATATTGTATTCATCATCAACAAACTTTATTCATTCAGCATTGTGCAATGAAAGTACATGAAAACAAATCACAAATAAATTCCAACATCATAAATCTGATAAAACGTCATCCTTAACACTTAATAAAATAAAATATAGATAATCCCTGTACCCCCACAAAGCTTTAAAAAGTTAAAAGGGACCCCAAATAAAACCTGCCAACCAACAATACTCGGTATAAAAAGAGTGTCCATACTTATTTCTGATCCTCAATGCAAGACGTACAAAGTGATCTCAGTAACACAATGCTCCATGTTCTCCAACTTTTGCAGATAGGCCAACGCCTCCTTCTGAGTTCTAATCTTGGGGCAAAGTAACATAGGTATCAAGTATCGCTTTCTTGCCTAAGAGTATAAACTACTAAGTTGAAGTGTAATGTGCTTTGTGGAGCAGCATTGCCACAGAGGCAAATCAGCAGCATTGTTCCTCAAGCTGCATTCCTGGGAAAAACTACTAGAAAGGGCACCATAATCAATCGGAATCTTTTTATAAAAAACCTAGCGGTCACATTATAAAGCCAATAAAGATATGGTTCTCGCCCACATGATAAGATAGCTAAAATAGAAATAGCGCTGGCATACAGTTTTTTAAAGTTCACCTAGTGGTATCTACTCTGCTGTAACTGAAAGGCCTCCTTCACTTCAAGTAAACAACCTTTGTGCCTATTTTTACAAGCTTCCCCACCAATTCTGGTATGCCTAACTCAGAAAATCCCTTCCTAATATAGCTAAGCATGGGATACAATGAATGATATCCAGGACAAGTCAATCTTCCAACACATCACTTGGTAAACGGGATCCCCCAGATTCTAAGCCGTAATAAAAGAGGCGTCAACTTAATCTTGTCACTCAGCGGAGCCAAACCAGTCTCTGAAGTACACATGAAGACAGGGGCGGATCGGGGTACAGCCAACAATCTACACAGAAATTAATTTACTACCTGTTGTAAAGGCCCAGGTCCTTTATATCCCCACACTCCGGCTCCATATGCTGCCACTGGATACATTTACTCTTATAGATATTATTCATAACCCTAATCTGCTTTTATCCTAGCCTTCTGGCAAAGGTAAAATAGACTCCACAGCTCTTTGGTATTGGGCTGCCTTAATAAGCTGCAAGTTTTTCCAAGTAACATTTTGGTGTAAGGGGAAACCCAAATAAGTAAAAGTCTTGACCTTGACAATTTGGGGCCCTTCAATATAAAAAGACTTGGAGGCTGATTGCGATGATGGTGAGACTGCCACTGACAGGGTGTCGGTGGTGGTCTCACCGCCATCGTAAGCATGTTTTCCGCCCGCCACATTAGGATGGAAGGTGGAGGGGGGCAGTCGGAGAGACCGAACGCCATGGATCTGACGGGCTCAAGGACCCAGTCGGACCATCGAAGGGCCCTCCGATCCCTTCAATGGTGACGGTGCCTGCCAGGCACCGCCGTAGGGATTATGATGTCCCTCCCCTCAGCTGTTTCATGGCAGGTTACCTGCCATGAAAAGGCTGTCAGAAAGGGACATTGGGGGCCCCTAGCGGGCCCCCCTTTCCCTCTAGCCCTCAGTGTGCGGTTCTGGGGGATATCCCTGCAGCATGTGGCAGTCAAGGGCAGTCAAGGGTGCCAGGTAGATATTTGGAGTGGGGCTAACTACTGAACTCAGTAGCACTCCACAATCCATAGGTTTTGAAGAGGAGTAAAAGGACAATAGCAAAACTCATTATGTCCTATTCTCACCAATAAATATGAACCAAGATACAGCCTGTCCATGGAACCCACATATTCTGAGCCTGCTCAGGAGAATCTCCTTGGGAAACCATGTCAAAATCCAAGGATGAAGCAAGGAGCACCAACGTTGTCACAGAGTTTTGATTGAGATTTTTTTTATTGAACTCTGATACTTCCAGCAGGGCTGATTCTGTGCTATATCCAGACCTAAAGCCAGATTGAGAATTATGTAATAGAGATTGGACTCCAGAAAATGAGACAATTGTCTATTCTCTAGATTCATATAATCAAAAACAACAATTCCCTTTGTGTGTATGTAAGGAGGAGAGGCAGGAAGCACACCAGAAGTACGGCAATTCCCGCTGCTGACCGGAAAGGGTGAGCGGTCTAGTCTCGGAAGACGAAGGAGGCCCCCTGACCTCATACGGAGGAGACGGCCAAAAGCGTGGGGAGACGGAGACGGAAGAGAGGAGCGGCGGATCGGAGACGGCAGGAGGAGACCGGACGAGCAAGTAGGACGAGGCAAAGAAGGAAGACGCGGGCAGCGACGGAAGGAGGGCAGAGACCCAGGAGAGAGCAGTGAACAATGCAGGCAAGCCCGGCGGCTCACCGAAGAGAGAGGACGCCCCGGGTCCGTACGCCACGGTCCTGGACACGGACCGTGGTACAAGGCGAGTACCTTTGGGAGGATCGTTTTGGTGGGGGTGGTGGGGAGGCACGAGGAAGTAGGTCACGCATGTGTGTTTTTTTTTTCTTTATAACTACCACGCCGGCTTTTTCCCTCACGCCCCTCCCTCACAGTCCGCTATAAACTGGTGACGGTAGTACATGCTGAGTCCTAGTCTGCCAGTAACCCCTGGATTATTTTTTTTTCTCTTCCTTTGTGTTTTCTTTGCTTTTTGCTGCACCACTAAATCAATGGGAGTGGTACAAGGAGGAGCCAGGAGCTACCACATTTAAGGCCCGAAGAGAAGACAAAGGGAAAGGAGCAGCCTGTTACCAGACGCTATCACTGCTGCGTTTATTTTTTTGGTTGTTTGCCCACAGAACAAAAACAGTTATTGCCTGAGAACCACCCCAGAAAAGAAATAAATCTTGTTTTCGTTGCAAGTGCATCTGATCTGTTCCGTGGTTTCCTTTGTCACACCCCACCCCACTACAGTGTAGTTGGACAAACCGATAATAAATCATACACCATTCATCCAAGCATACCAATATCACCCCTTTCCCTCTAGCCCTCAGTGGGGGGTTTTGAGGACATATCCTTGCAGCATGTGGCAGTCAAGGGCACTCAAGGGTGCCAGGTAGATATTAGGAGTGGGGCTGACTACTGAACTCAGTAGCACTCCACAATCCAGAGGTTTTGAAGAGGAGTTGCAGACAATAGCAAAACTCATTGTGTCCTATTCTCCCCAATAAATATGAACCAAGATACAGCCTGTCCTTGGATCCCCAAATTTCCTGAGCCTGCTCAGGAGAATCTCCTTGGGAAACCATGTCAAAATCCAAGCATGAAGCAAGGAGCACCACCGCTGTCACAGAGTTTTGATTGAGATATTCCTAATTAAACTCTGATACTTCCAGCAGGGCTGATTCTGTGCTATATCCAGACCTAAAACCAGATTGAGAATTATGTAATAGAGATTTGACTCAAGAAAATGAGACGATTGTCTATTCTCTAGATTCATATATTCAAAAACAACAATTCCCTTTGTGTGTGTTTGGACAAACCGATAATAAATCATACACCCTTCATCCAAGCATACCAATATCACCAGAATGCTGACCGTTTGCCAAAAATCCAATATATGAATTTTTATTCTGTAAAATCAGTTTAAAAAGTCATATTAAGAGTACATAGAATAAAAACATAGATTATTTCAAGATAAAATAACTCTCTAAATAGAGAGCCACATCAAAACTTCACAAAGATCATACACATTGTTACAAACATCACAATAAATGAACATAGGACAATATCATAGGCATTGATTTTTTGTCATTGTTACACACTAATCACAAATAAATTCATTGGTCAAACAACTGTTTTGTACAGTCTCTTGTTTGGCCAAAATAGGGTTGATTTAGTGCTTTTGTAGAACCAGCGCGATCCGTTTCGGTGGGTGAAAAGGATCCAACCACCTTCTTCAGGAAAAAGACTTAGGGGCTCATTAGGTTGGTGGACGGAGGCACATCTGCGGTGCTGGCAGTTGCGGAAAATGCCCTTTTCCGCACTCCAGCGGCGGTCCACGTGCCTGCCACATTATGATGTTATAAGAACAGTTGTCCCTATTCAGGAGTAATACAGTGTGATAGAAAACCATACACTTAGAATAGAATGTATGTCTTTTGTCCAGCCGGACAAGAATTTATTTTCATAGTATTTTTCAAAAGTAGTATCAAATAAAACATTCAAATGACAAGTGGGCTCAGCCGTGACCAACAGAACACAAAACAGAACAATGAACACAGAATTGGCCAAAAGGCAAGCCAAAATGGGTCTGTACAGTTGTTCTCAGTATAGACAGACACAAATTAATCATTTAACACCATTGCACAATGTGTTATAGCTTGAGTCTAGTGCATAGGGTGTTTGGGTGTTGACGACATTTCGATGCCACATTAAATATAGGGCATCATCTTCAGGACAAACAAATAATGCACTGCTGTCTTGATAATATATCACACCTTTTTTACAATTCTTTACATACAAAAAAGGAGCAAGGGGAGAAAAAGGGGGATAAAAAATGGAAAGGAAGAATTTTAACCACATTTGACACAATACTAGGCATGTTTTCAGCATAACGTTTGTGACTTAAGTGCTTGGAGTTGCGTGAACAATGTGGATTGAATTTCATGCAGAGGTGGTGACATTTCTCTAGTTTACGCTGAGTGAGTATTGAAATTCGTGTCGCAGTGACGACGTTAAAAAGGAGTTGGTTGAATTGATGCTGATTTATGGTGCCTAGTACAGCTTCGTCATGAAATGGTGAATTATTGCAGTGATTCAACAGAGAAGAGACAAGTGAGTGTGATAAAAACCAGTCTGCATATTAAAGGACGACGAACCGGCACAGTGCCTGATCATGAGCAAGGTGTTTCCAGTGATTCAGGAGGAACAAAAAAATGGCGCGGTGCGAAGGTGAATGAAATATTTTTATGGGTGAACCCAGAAGGCAGTGGGGACTTTACCTAAGGTGGCAGAGAGTCGACGGTTCATTATAGGCGCAGGAGCGCTCAACATCTGGACTTTGGGGGTTGCTGACACCAGCGGGATCTAAATGAACAAAAGGCAGAGGTGAAGGTGTCTAAGTTTAAGAAGGGGTGGAGTTGACACGGAAATTGAGTGTAAAACAGAATAATTTAATTACCAATTCTGTTTGCTTTATGGCAGAAAGTCCTGTTGGGTGCTGTGTGCCAGCTGTTACAGAATGCACAATCGTATTACCTGGAAGCAGAGAGGGGTAAGAATGGGTTAGGCGTGAACCCGCCATGTTAAAGAGGTGGTGTCCAAGGGATCTAGCCGTGCTACTTACTTCAGTGAGCGTGGGCAGTATCGCCGCATCTGCTTCGGAGTTTCAATGGAGACTGCCGGTGTGCCGAGGCAGAGCTAGTTAAGACATACTATCGGCAGAAAGTGAGGAAGGACTGATTAAAGCACACTATCGGCCGAAAGCGAAGAAGGACTAAAATGATGGAAAGGAGGCGGACATTTTAAGGTGGTGTGGGAAGGCACACAATCAGCAGAAAGTGAAGAAGGACTAAAATGATGAAAAGGAGGCGGCCATTTTAAGGTGGTGTGAGTTGCCCAGGAAAGGTGCAGAGTAAGTGACTCATAGTGTGATTACACGAGCACGTGCATACAGAGTGGCAGTGTTTGTGACTTGAATACATATTGAAAGAGACGTCTTTTTAGAAAAACGGGGACATCTTTATAAAAGGGAGGTCCAGTCTTCAAGGCAATTGAGGCCACTGTGGATGCTATTGGTTCTCAGAATCCAGTGGAGCTCTTCCTTGTTGAGTATTTGAGAAATGTCTGCCCCTCTTGGGGGTGGTTTGATCACTGTGATAATTGTCCATTTGAGATCATTCTCAGTATGTCCATTGTCCGTAAAGTTATGATGGGCAAACATTGCCCATTTTCCGTCCGCTGCGGAATTACGTGAACCGCCAGAAATTTCCGCCCGCCACCCCAGTGGAGGGAGCCAATAGAGACACACCGCCGTGCGCAATGACGTCCCGTCCGCCGTACACATCACGAAGCCGCAAACAGCCCATCACACCGCAGTGGAGAATCCACCCACCCGGAGACAGTGGAAGCACGACAGGGGAGAGCAAAACCCGACTCCCGGTCCCCTCCACACGGTCCTGACTGCTATGGATCCAGTTCTTCAAGCCTTTCCACTGCTGTACCTCATCCACTACCAGCAAATTATTCACCATCGCGGACAACGCTGCAGGTACGCAAATACACAACTCCGCACACAACCACAACACACAACTCCTGTGCTGATAAACAGTTCCTGTCCACATCAGACACTCTGGTGGGGACAGGAACATATCCCCCAGTGTACCCACACATGTCCTACCTGTCAGAAACTCACCCCTCCGCATCTGGGTCACCCATTCACCGCGAAATCACTGCAATGTCCCGGGAAAGTCACAGCAGCGGCGAAGACACGGGAAAACCTGCGCACAATGTAGTAGGCAGGGTCTGCACCGTAGGTGGATGGGGAGGGTGTTCCATGTCTTTGCGGCGAGGTGGGAGAATGATCTGCCACCGGCAGTCACTCTTTGGATGCGGGGTACGGTGGCTAAGGTGCGGTCTGTGGAGCGGAGGCTGAGTCGGCTGTTGAGGTCCGCTGGTCCGGTGTTATGGAGTGCCTTGTGTGCATGGGTGAGGATTTTGAAGGTTATCCTCTTGTTGATGGGGAGCCAGTGTAGGTCTCTCAAGGAGAGTGTGATGTGGCTGCGGCGAGGGATGTCAAGGATCAGGCGTGCGGATGTGTTCTGGATACGTTGGAGCCGTTTCAGGAGTTTGGCCAGGGCTCCTGCGTAGAGTGCGTTTCCATACTGCTGACGACGGCCTGGGTGACCGTCCTTCTTGTTTCGGTGGGGATCCACTTGAAGATCCTGCGAAGCATGCAGAGGGTGTTGAAGCAGGAGGAGGAGATGGCATTGACCTGCTTTGTCATGGAGAGGGTGGAGTCGAGGATGACCCAAAGGTTGCGTGCGTGGTCGGTGGGTGTAGGGGGTGCTCCTAGTGCAGTCGGCCACCAAGAATCGTCCCAAGCCGAGGGGATGGATCAGAGGATTGTGGTAAATAATTTAATTACCGGGACTTAATTTGGTACAGAAACATAATGAAATAGCTCAGTAAATAAGAGGCAGAATCCGTGGTATTAGAGGTTCGGAATGGGCTTTATTCCAGAGGTCGATTATAATCGGTTGCTCCAGGTTCCATCACCACGAAGGTTCAGGAAGTGAAGTACATACGTTATTAATAATCAATTACTTTTATACAATAAGCAATACAGTGAGGTCAATACAAGAGGCGTAACAATTGATAGTGGAGATAATATATTCATATATGGCAAAGATAGGCGTAACTGGGTGTGTTTACAGAACGTCATCAGATGTGATGTCATAAGAGGGTGGTTACATGAAAGAATTTTCGCAATGTCAGCAGAAATACTTGGCAGAAATGCGCGCGCAGCAGCATGACGTGTGATTGACGTGCAACTAGGGGGTGAAGGGGACTTGACATTTAGCTCTACATGTGGCGACAGAAGTCTGGAGGGTCAAGTCAACCTAATCCCAAATCATATCTAACATCCTATGTTTAAAGAACTATGTTATCCAAAAGAGAGGTCTCTTCGAGTGGAATCTTATTCTATACTGACTATACTGACTGTTAGTGCGTGTACAAGCGTCTAAGTGTCTATACTAGATGCGAGGGCAGAATCTTCCATAGTAACAGGGCTATGAATTACTTGTATGAAGACAGAGAAGTCGGGCCTTTGCTTGGTAGCTGGCAGAATGTTTACTTAAGCTACTAGACAGGAATGCATTGGGCAGGGAGCGGAGCAGATAATTTTCAAAGGTGAAATACAGTTCTTGGCAGGCAGCAAGCTGATGTCAGGCTTCGTGAGCCGCGCAGAGAATGAGACAAAGTTCATGGTCACAGATGCAGGCTCGGACTGGAGCTTTCAGAGGCAGAAGGCAAGAAAAGCTTGATGACAGAATCAGGGCCTACTTGCCTGGACTGTAAATGGCATAAGTGAACCATATAAAGGCGGTGGCCTTTCGTACTTAGGAATGGAATATCCGGCCCATTCATGGCGGATCAGCAGAGGACATGTTAACGGTGGACGCACATGTATTTGCGTCTTCATAACTGGAACTGGAGGGAACATACATGTACTTGTAACATGCACATAGAACCGTTGGGGTCCAAGATAGGGGACATAACTGACCAGAAAAATCCATATTTCCACATTCCCTCCTTGTCCCCTACTTGCCCGTCAAGAGATATCAATCTTCATTAATCCATTGATCTGTTCATATAGCATCATTTGTTCTTCTTTCTTCTTCCGGGATCTTGAATGAAAATCTTGATGTGGAATGCACGATGTGGCACACAAACCACAAATCGCTGGTCCACATTGCAGGCATAAGCAGCAACTGAATAGTATGAGAAGGCCAATACCTAGGAAGGATAGAACTCTCCATCCCCAGGCTGATATCACGCTCCAAAACCAACCGGACCAAGTCCAGGTGCCTGGATTCTGGTGTATCTGGCTTACAATCTTATGAAGGCGGGTTATGGCCTTATATACAGATGGCGAATTTTCTGGTATGAATATGCAACAGCTTGATCCGATGACCCTACAAGCTCCGCCCCTATCGGCCAGGATGACGTCAAGGACAAGACGATTTTGAAGCACAACAATCCGCATAGCAGACTGCTCTTCTGTTAAATTGCCTAAGGCGGAAATAGTTTCGTTCACTACTGCTTCAAGGGTTCTAGTTAATCTACGTATCAGCTTACTATTGGTAACGGTACCTATATAGGGAAAGAGACCTTTATTGAAATCTGTGTATTTTTCCCATGCTGTTTCAGTGTAGTCGACTATTGGGAGATCTCTCCTTACTCTATTATATACTAAATGAATATTTCTGTGATAATCAGGAGGAGCTAGAAAAACAGGTGGCAAAAGGAATCCAATGTAGCAAGTACCATCCCAATCTAGAGGCAAACGTACATATGCCGTCTGACCACATATGAAATAGGAATGACGGGAAGCTCTAAATGTAGACTTGCCTTGATCACTAAATTCTACTACAGTGGTGCATTTACTATGGCCCATGTGTATGGAACCATTCTTTCTTATACATAATTCACCTTTTACTGGAAGTATTGACATAGCGGGCAAAATTGAAGTAGCTTCGGATTCGACATTCAAGATCAGGAGATTAAGCGTAAAGTTACCTAATCCATATACTTCATTTTCTAGATCAGTACCTGTTCCTTTGGGAAGTCCCTCCTTGTTGGGGTGGCAGACCTTAAGTAAAACTAAGTTCAGATTTCCCCATACCCCATTGTCTTGATAAACTGCAGAGTTCGAATCTTGGGAATTAATTAAACTAAACCATGCTCCACAGGAGCCGTTGTGTGTGAACGGATATGGAAAAAGAGGTAGAATTCCTTTATAATTCTGATAGGGAGGGAGTCGGCCACATATCCAACAATTTGTAGCATTGCTAACCTGATGGGAATGATGTAACATATTAATAAAAGTGTTATTGCGCAGCGCAAATCTGTATGACAACTCAAGCGGAGGTAATTTACTAAAAGAATGTTCAGCAGTAACATTGTAAACATGTCTAGAAATAGGATAATATATGTGCAACAATATACTTGCAGTAATTATTAAAAGACTTAAGAAAAACAAGATTAATAATGTCACTATGCAGTGACTACGCAGTGATTTACAGTACGCCTGTCGTTTCAACATTTTCCGGGTGTTTTCTCTATTCAGGTCCAAGGGATACATGTCAGAGACAATTCAACCGCTTCACCTTGGAGAGGACTTAAACAATCAAATTGCTCGACTGATTGGGCCTAAGCTTTAGTTTATAGTGTTCAGAGTCACTTTTTTCCACAAAAGGAAGTTTTGAGTCAATGGGTGAAGACACACAAGGTGAGGTATTCACATCTGATTTTAGTCCATGAAATTTCTTGATATGACTTGAATGAATCCATCCCTTTCTGCCTTCGATCTTCACGGCTGTTTTTGTGGTGAGCAACACCAGCTGAGGTGACCTCCACCTAGGTTCCAGCTGAGTTTTGCGGTCAAAGTTCCTCACGAGGACCAGGTCCCCCGGAACCACGTCATGGGGTTTCACCTCAGTGTTGTCAGGAAAAGCTGCAGCTACCTGTGAACGACAAGATTGTAGTGCAGACATCAAGGAAGCCAAGTAATCTGTCAGCATATTACAGTCAATATCAGTTATTTTGCGTGGTATAGGCGTCCCCCACATATTTGGTGGTCTGCCGAAGATCACTTCATACGGGGATAGCCCTGTTCGAGAGTGTGCTACCATTCTTGTGTAAAAGAGTGCAACTGGTAATGCTACTACCCAGTCGACACCTTTCTCTCTACATATTTTGGATAATCTTATTTTCAGAGTCTGATTATGTCTTTCTACGAGACCTGCTGCTTCGGGGTGTCGGACACAGTGGAATTTCCACTGATAGCCTAACAAAAGTGAAACGTGTTTCATTAATTCGGATGAGAACGGCTGGCCGTTATCTGAGTGAACAACACGTGGTAAACCGTATCGTGGGAAGAATTCTCGAACCAACTGTTTGGCAGTAGTCGGGGCAGTGTAATCTGAAACCGGGTATGCCTCCGTCCAACGGGAAAGAGCACACACAACTACGAGAACATATTTGAATCCTCTGCATCGTTCCATCTGGATATAATCCATCTGGAGGACTTCAAAAGGATGATCAGGAGGATGAAATCCACCCTGTTCTGCGGGAACGCTTTTTCCTGGGTTGAACTGGCAACAGATCATGCAGGTACGAACTTTTTGTTTCGCTGCTGCTCGTAAATGCTTATTGAACCAAATAGGTTGAATGCTGTCTAGCATTGCTTTCTCTCCTAGATGCGCTGGACTATGGATAGTGTTAATAATGACTTGGACCATTGAATCAGGAAGGAACCACACAGACTTTTCCTTCATCAACCATCCTTGATCCGTTTGGATCCCTCCTAATTCCGTCCATTTCTTTATTTCTTCTGGTGTAGCATGTGTCTGTATATCAATTACGTCAAGAGTAGGATCTTTAACCGTCATACAATGTGTTGGCGTCGGGACTATTGTCTTTGTCATGTCGGATGTTTGAGTTTGAGCAGTCTGTTTAGCTGTTCTGTCAGCTAGATCATTGCCTTGAGAAATGATATCAGCAACTTTCGTATGTGCTTTGCATTTCATAATCGATATTGCAATGGGCAAATGTATTGCATCTAATAAGGCATGAATGAGGGGTCCGTGCTGAATGTGGGCACCGTGAGAAGTTAAATAACCTCTCTCTCGCCACAGCACGCCGAAGTCATGTACGACTCCGAATGCATGCCTTATTAGATTCTGTTCGGGCGCCATTTATGTGGTAAATAATTTAATTACCGGGACTTAATTTGATACAGAAACATAATAAAATAGCTCAGTAAATAAGAGGCAGAATCCGTGGTATTAGAGGTTCGGAATGGGCTTTATTCCAGAGGTCGATTATAATCGGTTGCTCCAGGTTCCATCACCACGAAGGTTCTTTCCTTAGTGGGCAGTGAGACATGTTCTGGGCATATAAAAAGAATGTACTGTTTTCTAGATTCTAGTATTTCCTTAATTAACTTAGTACCTGAACCTTTCCATCTATTCGTGAGTAATTCGGTCAATATATCAGGTAAGGGACCAGGATCTGAGTGTTGGCTTTCATATAGTATAAGAAGTTGTTGAATCATATAAATCCCAGCTAAACGCTGTTCATCTGGGGTGAGATTCAAAAATGTGTGCGCTACTGTGTCATCACTATACTTCCCGGGACTGTCAACCCAATGAACGGCTGACCTGGCTAATTCTTGTTCATCCATAGAATCGAGAAAATGATAACCCCTTCGTTCTCGGAGTAATTTATCTGCTGCTTGGAATGAATGCTCGTTAGACCTTATATTTATTATTGGTGTTTGAAATTTCCTGTTATTTTCTAGACACATCGGGCGTATCGGATCAGTAAGACATCTAGTACTATTACAATATTTTCTTCTACCTACATAGGCTATAGTTTCTGACTGTCCTGTGGGCAGTCCTGATGCTTCTTCCTCGCTTTGTTCGAACTGGTCTACCGCTAATCTTTCTTCGTGTAGGCGTTCTATTTCTTTACGGATCTTTCTGCACATGGCTATTATACATTTTTGCTTATCATGTCTCCCTTCTGATATATTCTGGCTCCATCTGATAAGAGTTTGCATTGCTTCCGGGTCTACCCCCGGTCGGTCTTGATTTCTGATCACACAATTTATGAGGAAACGCAACAGTTCCCCCTGTATTTCCACTTTCTGGTATTCCATAGCTCTGTTAATACATTCAGAATCTCGCCCGGTTTGGACAAAATGATATATATTATCTAGATGTGCAGTCATTCCCGGTAATTTCCCTAAATACACTGTGGCTCGTCTGATACGTAATGATGCTAGGGTCATTTCGTCCTCTTTTCCGGGCACTGGGTCATATCTACAATCTATAAGAAGTTCCTTAAGCGTACGGGCATTTATGAGTTTGGGGGTACGTGAATGTGCTGACTCTTGAAAAGTAAGTTTATTTATTCTAGGTGGCGTAGAAAAGATATTGGTAGCACCTCCGGTAGCCCCATCTGGGGTATCGGGTGTGAAAGGATTCGTTGAACGTGATACAGCAACTATAGGTGTGGATACAGCTATAGAAGTAGTTGTAGGGACAGATGCAGAAACAGATGTGCTTGCCGGAACTTGTGTCAGAACTTGATGCTGTAAGGGTACAGGTACTGGATCTTGGCGTTGAACCTCCCCGGCCAACGGTCTATGTGGGGCGGGGTTAGCATACTCGGGAGCTGCGTCATCTAAATATGAGGAAAGAAAAACATCTTCTGCGGTTCTAGGATGCCCCTTAGGATGTACCTTTATTGGAAATAATGGGGTTGGCAAGTCTTTTGGTATCCCTGGGGTAGCCTTAGGTAATCCTTCGGCCAGAAGGGGATACATACCATTCATAAGGGCATTACTCTGTCTGTCTACTTGTTCTGATTTCACTCGTGCACCTTCTTTAATTAATAGATTTTCTCGGACTTCATTGGAATTCTCTTTACTCTTCTCTTCCTGTCTACGTGCTTTTTCTGTGCGTCTATATGATTCTTTACGCCATAATTCAATGGCGTCTTTCTGCGATTGTCTAGCTTTCTTTTTCCATAATTCTTCCTCTACTTTCACGATGCACTCTGCATCCCAAGTCCCCGCTGCGGGCCACCTCTGACTGTCTGGTAATTCCTTAGTGTAGTCTACCCATAGATCGAGAAATAATATGGCGTCTAGGCCATGTTTATGATACATGAAGTACCCTGGAGTGTCCCTAGGAGGAATGGGAACAGCTTCTTCGAGTACCCCTTTTCTAGTTGTGATCTGTCTTAGTTTCGAAAAGAGCGGCATATTGAGAACTGATCTGATACTTGATCTTGAACAAACTTAATACAGTAATCACAATAATGAACAGTCATTCATACCACAATATGCAGAACGTACTATAAACATTTAACATTTAACATTTAACTGAGCAACAGTGATGATGACGATGATCTAAGAAAACTTACTCATTAAACATGATACTCGACTTGAACTGAATTATTCTGAATTTATATACTTGATATACTAGATATACTGCTAAACAGTACAGATACACTGCTGAAACAGTGCAGACCGGATTTGTGTACCCAAACCCGTCTGGATCGGCACAACTTATGCGCACGCCAGAACGCCTCCCCAGCAATGGTACTCACCGGGTAGCTCGGAAACGGAAGGCCTCAGAAACTCGACTGAACTTGAACCGGACTGGACTCGACTCGAACACTTCGGACACTGGACTCGACTTGGGACTTCGGAAACTGGTGGGCCTCTGTATACCTCGGATCTTGCTCTCTCAGCTAGGCTCTGGTCGGGATACTTCGCACTTCTCACCGCCTCGTCTGGGTGTTGATCGCAGCCTCAGTCGCCCCCGCTTGACCGGAGGGAGATACAGGAAATCCTGCTGGTACGCGTTGTTGTCCGTCCAGCTGTGGCAGGAGACCGGGCCTGCAACGCACCGCCGGCGCGTGAGATGAGAAAGTGTCCCTGTTCGGGCGCCATTTATGTGGTAAATAATTTAATTACCGGGACTTAATTTGGTACAGAAACATAATGAAATAGCTCAGTAAATAAGAGGCAGAATCCGTGGTATTAGAGGTTCGGAATGGGCTTTATTCCAGAGGTCGATTATAATCGGTTGCTCCAGGTTCCATCACCACGAAGGTTCAGGAAGTGAAGTACATACGTTATTAATAATCAATTACTTTTATACAATAAGCATTACAGTGAGGTCAATACAAGAGGCGTAACAATTGATAGTGGAGATAATATATTCATATATGGCAAAGATAGGCGTAACTGGGTGTGTTTACAGAACGTCATCAGATGTGATGTCATAAGAGGGTGGTTACATGAAAGAATTTTCGCAATGTCAGCAGAAATACTTGGCAGAAATGCGCGCGCAGCAGCATGACGTGTGATTGACGTGCAACTAGGGGGTGAAGGGGACTTGACATTTAGCTCTACATGTGGCGACAGAAGTCTGGAGGGTCAAGTCAACCTAATCCCAAATCATATCTAACATCCTATGTTTAAAGAACTATGTTATCCAAAAGAGAGGTCTCTTCGAGTGGAATCTTATTCTATACTGACTATACTGACTGTTAGTGCGTGTACAAGCGTCTAAGTGTCTATACTAGATGCGAGGGCAGAATCTTCCATAGTAACAGGGCTATGAATTACTTGTATGAAGACAGAGAAGTCGGGCCTTTGCTTGGTAGCTGGCAGAATGTTTACTTAAGCTACTAGACAGGAATGCATTGGGCAGGGAGCGGAGCAGATAATTTTCGAAGGTGAAATACAGTTCTTGGCAGGCAGCAAGCTGATGTCAGGCTTCGTGAGCCGCGCAGAGAATGAGACAAAGTTCATGGTCACAGATGCAGGCTCGGACTGGAGCTTTCAGAGGCAGAAGGCAAGAAAAGCTTGATGACAGAATCAGGGCCTACTTGCCTGGACTGTAAATGGCATAAGTGAACCATATAAAGGCGGTGGCCTTTCGTACTTAGGAATGGAATATCCGGCCCATTCATGGCGGATCAGCAGAGGACATGTTAACGGTGGACGCACATGTATTTGCGTCTTCATAACTGGAACTGGAGGGAACATACATGTACTTGTAACATGCACATAGAACCGTTGGGGTCCAAGATAGGGGACATAACTGACCAGAAAAATCCATATTTCCACAGGATGAGGACCTCCGTCTTCTCCGAGTTCAGCTTTAGTCGGCTGTTTCTCATGCAGTCGGCGACGTCCTTCATTCCTTCGTGGAGGTTGGTTTTGGCAGTGTGGGGGTCTTTGGTGAGGGAGAGGATCAGCTGGGTGTCGTCGGCGTAGGAGATGGGGGACACCACAGATGATCTTGGTGGCTTCGGAGCGGAAGGGGGGAGGCGGACGCTCTGTGTTCTGCCAGAGAGGAAGGAGGTGGCCCAGTCCAGGGCTTTCTCTCGGATTCCGGCATTGTAGAGGTGTGTTCATAGTGTGCGGTGGCAGACTGTGTCAAAGGCAGCTGACAGGTCCAGGAGGATGAGGACCGCGGTTTCTCCCTTGTCGAGCAGGGTCCTGATTTCATCGGTTGCGGCGATGAGGGCAGTTTCGGTGCTGTTGTTGCTACAGAACCCGGACTGGGACGGGTCCAGGATGCTGTTCTCCTTGAGGAAGCTGGTCAGTTGTTTGTTGACGGCCTTTTCGATGACCTTCGCCGGGAACAGGAGCAGGGAGATGGGTCGGAAGTTCTTAAGGTCCTTGGGGTCCGCCTTGGGTTTCTTGAGTAAGGCGTTGATCTCTATGTGCTTCCAGCTCTCCGGGAAGGTCGCTGTCTCGAAGGAGATGTTGATGGTTTTCTGGAGGTGGGGTGCAATGGTGCTGCTGGCTTTGTTGTAGATGTGGTGTGGGCAGGGGTCTTCCGGGGATCCGGAGTGGATGGTGTTCATGATCTTGACGGTGTTGTCGTCGGTGATGTTGGTCCAGGCCAGCAGGGGTTTGGTGCAGGTGCTGGTTGTGGTAGCAGCGGTTTCAGCGGTTGCCGGGATGGTGACGACGTCGAAGCTGTCGTGGATGTCTGCGATCTTGCAATGGAAGAAGGTGGCCAGCGAGTCGCACAGGTTTTGTGACGGTGGAATGTCGTTGGAGTTGGAGCTGGGGTTGGAGAGTTCCTTCACGATGTTGAAGAGCTCTTTGCTGTTGTGTGTGTTGTTGTCTAGGCGGTCTTTGAAGGAGGTCCTTTTGGCGGATCTGATAAGGTGGTGGTGTCTGCGCGTGGCGTTCTTGTGGGCTGTGTAGCTTTCCGGTGTTCGTTCACGGATCCAGTTTTTTTCGAGTTTTCGGCAGGTTCGCTTGGAGGTCCACCGCCTCCACACTGAGGGCAGCAGGGGAGACAGGGACAGCGGTGCCTGGGGGAAGGACACTTTACCCTTCCTAGGGCTGCAGGCAGAGCCAGCACTAGTGGTAGTACCCGGGAGGGTGGGCACTGGACGATGGGTGGTGGAAGAAGAGGCAGATTTTGTACTCCTTGTGCCCACCAACATCGAGGAGTCACCGCTGGAGTCAGATGATGTTGAGGTTGTTGTTTCTGGGTGTGATTCTTCCAGGGCACTCCTGTCCCCCCTCCGAGGTGCTGGTCACATCAGTGTCAGTGAGCTCATGTGTAGCAGTCATGCCAGAAGCTTCACCACTGGTGTCTCTCCCCTGTCCTCCCGTGCCCTCAGTAGATGCTGCAATAGACAGAGAAGTAGGTTCAGTATAGTGCCATACTCACAAACATCATATGAAAGCAAAGAACAAAACTAGAATATGATACCCCCATGTTGTCCACCATCCTGTGCCTTCTGCATGTGCAACCTTAATGCAAAACTCAGAAGATGCATGGAAACATACATAGTTGACATTAATGACCCATGTGACGTTCACACAGCCAAATAGCTGTCCCCTCCCTCCTTGCAACCTAATATAATGATCTCTGTAAGCATAGCTACATGCCTGTAGGTGAGATAGATCTACATCTCTACATATTGTCT
The DNA here is from genome assembly GCF_964204655.1 of Triturus cristatus. NCBI lineage: Eukaryota > Metazoa > Chordata > Amphibia > Caudata > Salamandridae > Triturus > Triturus cristatus. Next base: position 534,516,719 of record NC_140594.1, on the reverse strand, counting down.
CAGTCACATTTGGAGTCACTTTAAGGGAACGACACAGATACTGACTCCAGAATGTCCTTTTACAATGTCCATGAGCTACTGCTGTCCACCATGTTGTGCTTTGAAGCACAACGACATTTTGCACATTGGTGTCAGATGTGTAGTTCTCACAATTTCCAAGTCAGGCACTGCACACATCGATGAAAGCACACTAAGATGAGGCACACTGCTGTTCACTGCCCGGTGATGTCTATGACACCCAACAATGTCATACATTCACCCCAGTACAGAGATCTGGGCCTGAATCCATCGTTTTTTTGCTGACCGTGCCATTCCAGTTTGAACCCAGCCTTATGCAAATCAGTCTTGACTTTGTGCATCATGGGTACAGTCCAGCCCGAACTGCCAAGCCAGGTCCTCCCTGGACTGGAAACAAGCATCCTAGGACCGGTTACAGAGTTTCACCCCTCTTCAGCCAGGATAGCTTGATTCCAGTGGCATGGAGAGCACGGGACCCACGTCTGGGCATACCCTTCCCACTCGGGGTGACAAATGCAAAAACAACAGTTGATGGACAGAATGCAGAACAATGTCATTCATTCACCCCAGTACAGAGATCTGGGCCTAAATCCATCGTGTTTTTGCTCACCGTGCTGTTCCTGTTTGAACCCAGCCGTTCGGTCTGGACTGTTCCCATGGGGCACAGGGTCAAGACTGATTTGCATATGGCTGGGTTCAAACTAGGGTGGCGTAGTGGGCAAAAGAACGATGGATTTAACCCAGATATTTTGACTGTGGGAGAATGTTTGCATTGTCAGCATTCTGTCCATCATTTGTTTGCCGTAACACTTTTCGCCCTAAGTGGGATGGGCATGCCCGGACGTGGGTCCATTACTCACTGCACCACATGGATTCAAGCTAGCCTGGCTGAAGAAAGGTGACATACCCTGAAACCGGTCCCAGGATGCTTGTTTCCGGTCCAGGGAGGACCTGGACTGGCAGTTCGGTCTGGACTGTTCCCATGGGGCACAGGGTCAAGACTGATTTGCATATGGCTGGGTCCAAAATGGGGTGGCGTAGTGGGCAAAAGAACAATAGATTTAAGCCAGATCTTTTGATGGGGGGAGAATGTTTGCATTGTCAGCATTCCGTCCATCATTTGTTTGCTGTATCACTTTTCGCCCTAAGTGGGATGGTTATGCCCAGATGTGGGTCCCATGCTCACTGCGCCACTGGATTCAAGCAAGCCTGGCTGAAGAAGCGTGACATACCCTGAAACCGGTCCCAGGATGCTTGTTTCCGGTCGAGGGAAGACCTGGCCTGGCAGTTCGGTCTGGACTGCTCCCATGGGGCACAGGGTCAAGACTGATTTGCATATGGCTGGGTCCAAACTGGGGTGGCGTAGTGGGCAAAAGAACAATGGATTTAACCCAGATCTTTTGACTAGGGGAGAATGTTTGCATTGTCAGCATTCCGTCCATCATTTGTTTGCTGTAACACTTTTCGCCCTAAGTGGGATGGGTATGCCCAGACGTGGCTCCCTTGCTCACTGCGCCACTGGATTCAACCTAGCCTGGCTGAAGAAGGGTGACATACCCTGAAACCGGTCCCAGGATGCTTGTTTCCGGTCCAAGGAGGACCTGGCCTGGCAGTTCGGTCTGGACTGTTCCCATGGGGCACAGAGTCAAGACTAATTTGCATATGGCTGGGTCCAAACTGGGGTGACGTAGTGGTCAAAAGAACAATGGATTTAACCCAGATCTTTTGACTGGGGGAGAATGTTTGCATTGTCAGCATTCCGTCCATCATTTGTTTGCTGTAACACTTTTCGCCCTAAGTGGGATGGGTATGCCCAGACGTGGGTCCCTTGCTCAATGCGCCACTGGATTCAAGCTAGCCTGGCTGAAGAAGGGTGACATACCCTGAAACCGGTCCCAGGATGCCTGTTTCCGGTCCAGGGAGAGCCTGGCCTGGCAGTTCGGTCTGGACTGTTCCCATGGGGCACAGGATCAAGACTGATTTGCATATGGCTGGGTCGAAACTGGAATGGCATAGTGGGCAAACGAACGATGGATTTAACCCAGATCTTTTGACTGGGGGAGAATGTTTGCATTGTCAGCATTCCGTTCATCATTTGTTTGCTGTAACACTTTTCGCCCTAAGTGGGATGGGCATGCCCGGACGTGGGTTCCTTACTCACTGCGCCACTGGATTCAAGCAAGCCTAGCTGAAGAAGGGTGACATACCCTGAAACAGGTCCCAGGATGCTTGTTTCCGGTCCAGAGAAGACCTGGCCATTCGGTCTGGACTGCTCCCATGGGGCACAGGGTCAAGACTGATTTGCATATGGCTGGGTCCAAACTGGGGTGCGTAGTGGGCAAAAGAACAATGTATTTAACCCAGATCTTTTGACTGGGGGAGAATGTTTGCATTGTCAGCATTCCGTCCATCATTTGTTTGCTGTAACACTTTTCGCCCTAAGTGGGATGGGTATGCCCAGACGTGGGTCCCTTGCTCACTGCGCCACTGGATTCAAGCTAGCCTGGCTGAAGAAGGGTGACATACCCTGAAACCGGTCCCAGGATGCTTGTTTCCGGTCCAGGGAGGACCTGGTCTGGCAGTTCGGTCTGGACTTTTCCCATGGGGCAAAGGGTCAAGACTGATTTGCATATGGCTGGGTCCAAACTGGTGTGGCGTAGTGGGCAAAAGAACGATGGATTTAGCCCAGATCCTTTGACTGGGGGAGAATGGTTGCATTGTCAGCATTCCATCCATCATTTGTTTGCTATAACACTTTTCGCCCTAAATGGGATGGGTATGCCCAGACGTGAGTCCCTTACTCACTGTGCCACTGGATTCAAGCTAGCCTGGCTGAAGAAGGGTGACATACCCTGAAACCGGTCCCAGGATGCTTGTTTCCGGTCCAGGGAAGACCTGGCCGTTCAGTCTGGACTTTTCCCATGGGGCAAAGGGTCAAGACTGATTTGCATATGGCTGGTTTCAAACTGGGGTGGCGTAGTGGGCAAAAGAACGATGGATTTAACCCAGATCTTTTGACTGGGGGAGAATGTTTGCATTGTCAGCATTCCGTTCATCATTTGTTTGCTGTAACACTTTTTGCCCTAAGTGGGATGGGTATGCTCAGACGTTAGTCCCCTGCTCACTGCGCCACTAGATTCAAGCTAGCATGGCTGAAGAAGGGTGACATACCCTGAAACTGGTCCCAGGATGCTTGTTTCCAGTCCAGGGAGGACATGGCCTGGCAGTTCGGTCTGGACTGTTCCCATGGGGCAAAGGGTCAAGACTGATTTGCGTATGGCTGGTTCCAAACTGGGGTGGCGTAGTGGGCAAAAGAACGATGGATTTAACCTAGATCTTTTGACTGGGGGAGAATGTTTGCATTGTCAGCATTCCGTCCATCATTTGTTTGCTGTAACACTTTTCGCCCTAAGTGGGATGGGTATGCCCAGAAGTGGGACCCTTGCTCACTGCGCCACTAGATTCAAGCTAGCCTGGCTGAAGAAGGGTGACATACCCTGAAACCGGTCCCAGGATGCTTGTTTCCGGTCCTGGGAGGACTTGGCCTGGTAGTTCGGTCTGGACTGTTCCTGTGGGGCACAGGGTCAAGACTGATTTGCATATGGTTGGGTCCAAACTGGAATGGCGTAGTGGGCAAAAGAACGATGGATTCAAGACAGATCTTTTGACTGGGGGAGAATGTTTGCATTGTCAGCATTCCGTCCATCATTTGTTTGCTGTAACACTTTTCGCCCTAAGTGGTAGGGGTATGCCCAGACGTGGGTCCCTTGCTCACTGCGCCACTGGATTCAAGCAAGCCTAGCTGAAGAAGGGTGACATACCCTGAAACCGGTCCCAGGATGCTTGTTTCCGGTCCAGGGAAGACCTGGCCGTTTGGTCTGGACTGCTCCCATGGGGCACAGGGTCAAGACTGATTTGCATATGGCTGGGTCCAAACTGGGGTGCGTAGTGGGCAAAAGAACGATGGATTTAACCCAGATCTTTTGACTGGGGGAGAATGTTTACATTGTCAGCATTCCGTTCATCATTTGTTTGCTGTAACACTTTTCACCCTAAGTGGGATGGGTATGCCCAGACGTGGATCCCTTGCTCACTGCGCCACTGGATTCAAGCTAGGCTGGCAGAAGAAGGGTGAGATACCCTGCAACCGGTCTCAGGATGCTTGTTTCCGGTCCAGAGAGGACCTGGCCTGGCAGTTTGGTCTGGACTGTTCCCGTGGGGTACAGAGTCAAGACTAATTTGCATATGGCTGGGTCCATACTGGGGTGGCGTAGTGGGCAAAAGAACAATGGATTTAACCCAGATCTTTTGACTGGGGGAGAATGTTTGCATTGTCAGCATTCCGTTCATCATTTGTTTGCTGTAACACTTTTTGCCCTAAGTGGGATTGGTATGCCCAGACGTGGGTCCCCTGCTCACTGCGCCACTAGATTCAAGCTAGCCTGGCCGAAGAAGGGTGACATACCCTGAAACCGGTCCCAGGATGCTTGTTTTCAGTCCAGGGAGGACATGGCCTGGCAGTTCGGTCTGGACTGTTCCCATGGGGCACAGGTCAAGACTGATATGCAATATGGCTGGGTCCAAACTGGGGTGGCGTAGTGGGCAAAATAACGATGGATTTAACCCAGATCTTTTGACTGGGGGAGAATGTTTGCATTGTAAGCATTCCGTCCATCATTTGTTTGCTGTAACACTTTTCACCCTAAGTGGGATGGGTATGCCCAGACGTGGGTCCCTTGCTCACTGCGCCACTGGATTCAAGCTAGCCTGCCTGAAGAAGGGTGACATACCCTGAAACCGGTCCCAGGATGCTTGTTTCCGGTCCAGGGAGGACCTGGCCTGGCAGTTCGGTCTGGACTTTTCCCATGAGGCACAGAGTCAAGACTAATTTGCATATGGCTGGGTCCAAACTGGGGTGGCGTAGTGGTCAAAAGAACGATGGATTTAACCCAGATCTTTTGACTGGGGGAGAATGTTTGCATTGTCAGCATTCCATCCATCATTTGTTTGCTGTAACACTTTTCGCCCTTAGTGGGATAGGTATGCCCAGACGTGGGTCCCTTGCTCACTGTGCCACTGGATTCAAGCTAGCCTGGCTGAAGAAGGGTGACATACCCTGAAACCGATCCCAGGATGCCTGTTTCCGGTCCAGGGAGAGCCTGGCCTGGCAGTTCGGTCTGGACTGTTCCCATGGGGCACAGGATCAAGACTGATTTGCATATGGCTGGTTCCAAACTGGGTTGGGGTAGTGGGCAAAAGAACGATGGATTTAACCCAGATCTTTTGACTGGGGGAGAATGTTTGCATTGTCAGAATTCCGTTCATCATTTGTTTGCTGAAACACTTTTCGCCCTAAGTGGGATGGGCATGCCCGGACATGGGTTCCTTACTCACTGCGCCACTGGATTCAAGCTAGCCTGGCTGAAGAAGGGTGACATACTCTGAAACCGGTCCCAGGATGCTTGTTTCCGGTCCAGGGAGGACCTGGCCTGGCAGTTCTGTCTGGACTGTTCCCATGGGGCACAGGGTCAAGACTGATTTGCATATGGCTGGGTCGAAACTGGAATGGCGTAGTTGGCAAAAGAACAATGGATTTAAGACAGATCTTTTGACTGGGGGAGAATGTTTGCATTGTCAGCATTCCGTCCATCATTTGTTTGCTGTAGCAATTTTCGCCCTAAGTGGGATGGGTATGCCCAGACGTGGGTCCCTTGCTCACTGCGCCACTGGATTCAAGCAAGCCTAGCTGAAAAAGGGTGACATACTGTTGGACCCGGCCTCGTAGAATGGCCCTCCGTGCCCCCGCACCACCGAAACCTGGTACCTACAGCCCAAGCACCCGGCCCAGCCGAACCTCCCCACCAGGGCACACGCACCGGCCCGGACATCCCCGTCCCTGGCCTCTCTCCTTTCGGCCACCCCGGGCCCGCGTGCCCACTTCATGCACCAAGATGGCCGCCCGGCCCCAGCGCGACCCGGGCCTAGAGGCGCCACTCCGGCTGGAGGACATCACGCTTCCAGGGGATGAGAGAGGGAGGAGCAGTTTCTATCGCACCTCTGAACTCCCCCGGGACGATGGGTTTCGATCGGCCCTCCGGCCTCCCTGAGAGCTGGCTCCACGCCTGCTGGGTGTCTGGGACTCCTCCCGACCCGGCCCTGAAAGGATCAAAAGACTATAGCAGGAAAACCCGACAAGCGACCCCCAGGTGACAAGACCCCTGCCTGCACAGACTCCGGACATCAAAGAGGGGTCGAACTATAACAAGGGGTGCTCTGGGGCTATCCGGCAGATTCGACGCTGGAACAACGAGAGCCTGCTGACGTGGTCGCGGCTCCTGAAACTGGAACTCACCTGAGCCCTGCTGAGTGACTCGCGGCTCCCTGAAGATCGTAAGACCTCCGAACTTGTACCTGAGCCCTGCTGAGTGACTCGCGGCTCCCTGAAGATCGTAAGACCTCCGAACTTGTACCTGAGCCCTGCTGAGTGACTCGCGGCTCCCTGAAGATCGTAAGACCTCCGAACTTGTACCTGAGCCCTGCTGAGTGACTCGCGGCTCCCTGAAGATCGTAACACCTCCGACCTTGTACCTGAGCCCTGCTGAGTGACTCGCGGCTCCCCCAGACTCTCACGGTCCCGCCGGACCCCAACTCCGACCACGTATCCCCCAGCTCGAGGATTGGGAGCTGTGCGCCGGATACGTCCCTGCTTTGAACCGTTACCAGAGACAGTCCCGCTACCCCCCTACCTTTCCGAGACTCTTGAGCCCGTGCTCACCTTGTACATATTTGCAGTGATACCTGTTTGATAAAGCTTGTTCTGAGGATACCCAGTGTGGTCTCTCTGTGTCGTGTGGTGCCAGAAGTACGAACCTAGTTGCGAGATTCCTCCCCCTGGGGAATCTCCCGCCAGTGCCCGGCTACGATACTTTGAGGGTGGGTCTCAGGGTAGTCAGGACCCCTTTCCGGGCTCCTCTGAGGTCGCCGTCTAACATTGGTGGCAAGCGACGGGATTCGGGCCCATCACCTAGAGATCGTACAGTAAACGACGGACGCACGACCAACAAAGATGGCAGAAGGAAGCGCCACGAGCTCCGCAGAAACCAACGCCAACAGAGTGTTCCAGGTGGAGCATCTGGAAGAATATACACACAAAGAGCTAAAACAATTTTGCAAAGAACTTAAAATCGCTACCACTGGCCTCAACACTAAGGAAGACTTGCAGAAAGCACTGAAAACTTGGGTGGAGACCGGGGCCTCCCGCCCGGAAGGCACGGGGGAGCGCCCCGACGAAGCCGAACCCCCCCAAAGCGAAAGCAGTAGCAATCAGGTGCGAGGCATCGTACCAGACGGGGGCCTATCCCCGGAAGAGCTCGCGGACAGAGAGAGAAGCCGCAGTCATGAACTCGAGTTAGCCAAACTCAAAATCGAGGGCGAATTGAAGTTAGCGGAGAAAAAGCTAGCAGTAGAGCAAATGCGTGTACAAGGCGAACTGGAAGAAAAGAAGCTCCAACGGGAGCACGAAGGAAGAAAGCTCCAACTGGAGCACGAACGGAGCTTAAAGGAACTCGAGCTCAAGGCCCGAAATGAGGACGGGGGGCCCTCGGGGAACCGAGAGACGGCCCCCCCAGCGGAACAGAAGGTCCACATCCCCAAGGATGTGGTCAAAGAATATTATAAAAACGATGACATTCAGCAATGGTTTCGGGCCTACGAGGTCGCCATGACCTCCCATCGGATTCCACAGAAGGACTGGGGGGCGGGGTTGTGGGGACGGTTTCTGAGCGAAGGAAGGGACACCCTGCTCGACCTACCCCTCTCCCTGCAGACCTCCTACAGCCACATGAAAGAGGCTCTCCTCACAAGATACGGCCTCACCCCAGAAATGTACCGCCAACGGTTCCGGGACTGCAGGAAGATCCCGGGCACCACCTGGGTGGAATATGTAAACTTTTTTAGTCGGGCCTTCGATGGGTGGGTCAAGGGCAGCAAGGTCACCACCCTTGCCGAACTCACTGACCTCATGTTATGGGAACATCTGGCTGCGAACTGCTTCGTAGAGCTACGTCAACATCTGCTGGATAGCAAGCTCACAGATCCCCGGAAGCTGGCCGTGGAGGCCGACCGCTGGACCAACACCCGGGTCTCCCGGGGCATGGTAGGAGAGTACCCCCGAACCAGTCAGGGACCACCCCGCCAGAGAGGGGGAGGGAACCAGGGAGGGCCGAGGGAGTCCCAGCCTAGCCCCCCGAAGACACCACCTCCACCTTTCCCGGCGCCCCCCCCCACCAGTAACAGGGCCCCCTGGGAGACGGGGACACCGGGTGACCGTCACATGTTTTCGCTGCCAGAAACCCGGGCACTACGCCAATGACCCAGAGTGCCCCATGGCCACCCAAGTCACCCCTACGAGGCAGATAGCCAACGTAGCCCTGGGGGAGGAGGTTGAGGAAGCCGAGGAGTGGGAACCCGCCGCTATGGCCCTAGTATCCCTGGGAGATAGGGAAATGATCCCTGGTAGCCTCCTACCGTCCAACACACAGAAATATGGGCAGCTCGTCAAGATCAATGGCCACCAGGTAGAGGCCCTGCGGGACACCGGGGCCAGTATCACCGGTGTCCTCAGGCACCTAGTTCCCGAGGAGCAGATCCTCCCCAATGTCTTTTGCCCCGTAATCTCTGCAGACAATAGGGAAAGTCTGTGTCAGGTGGCCCTGGTGCCATTTGAGTGGGGAGGGGTGATAGGTAAACTCAAGGTGGCCGTAAGAACCTCCCAGCCGGTCGACTGCCTCTTAGGGAACGACCTGGAGAGTTCTCCCTGGAAGCACGTAGAGCGCAAGGCCCACCTAGGAATGATGGGACTCCCCGAGTGGGTGTGTGCCACCACCCGATCTATGACAGCCCGACTCACTCCCCGGAGAGAAGTCGAGAGCACCCCGGTCGAAGTAGCCAGCACCGTCCCCGCCGAGGGACCTCCCGTTCCCCCATCGGAAGGGTCCGTCGCCAGCGACGAACCCGCACCATCCGACCCCGCCCCGGTCCCCGAGTTGGGGGATCTACCCGAGTTGGCCCATTGGCGCCACGAGGGCGGGCCCACCCGAGAAGAATTTTGCCGGGAGCAAGCCACCTGTCCTTCCCTGGTCGGGCTGCGGCGCCAGGCCGAGGGCCAAGCCGCAGGTGACCAGACCGGAACGCACCGAATCTATTGGGAGAATAACGTCCTGTATAGTGAGCAGAAATCAGTGGAGCTGGGATCCGGACGGGTACTGGTGGTACCTCTCCGCTTCCGGGATTTCCTCCTGGGCTTAGCCCACGATGTCCCCCTCGCCGGTCACCTGGGTCAGGACAAGACCTACAGCCGTCTCGTGACCCATTTTTATTGGCCTAAGATGAAAGCAGCGGTAGAGGCCCACTGCAAGTCCTGCCCCACGTGCCAAGCCAGTGGGAAGAGTGGGGGGAAGCGCAAGGCTCCCCTCCAACCCTTCCCGGTCGTCAGTACCCCCTTCGAGCGAGTCGGGATCGACATCGTGGGACCACTGGACCCCCCCACCTCCCAAGGTCACCGTTTCATCTTGGTCCTAGTGGACCACGCCACCCGCTACCCCGAGGCTATTCCCCTACGCACCATTACGGCCCCCGTGGTGGGCCGGGCCCTGATGGGGATCTTCTCCAGGGTGGGTTTCCCCCGCGAGGTCGTGAGCGATCGCGGCACTAATTTTATATCCAGGTATATGACGTCCCTGTGGCAACAATGTGGGGTGTCCTATAAGTTCACCACCCCGTACCATCCCCAAGGGAACGGCCTAGTAGAGAGGTTTAATAGGACTTTGAAAGGGATGATCGCTGGCCTAGAAGAGCCCCTCCGGCGTAAGTGGGACGTCCTGCTCCCCTGCCTCTTGTTCGCTTACCGGGAGGTCCCCCAGAAGTCCTTAGGGTTCAGCCCGTTTGAATTACTGTATGGGCACCCCGTCCGAGGTCCCCTCAGTTTGGTTAAGGAAGGGTGGGAGGCAGCACCCCAGACCACCCCCGAGATGTGTTCCAGTATGTCCTGGCCCTCCGGAACCAGACCAGGAGGTTCCGAGAACTGGCCGAGGCCAACCTGGAGGCGAGTCAAGAAGAAATGAAGCGCTGGTACGACCAGAATGCTACTCTGGTCGAGTTCCAGCCGGGCCAGCAGGTGTGGGTCATGGCCCCCATGAAGCCTGGCGCTCTCCAGGACCGATGGACTGGGCCCTACAAAGTGGTCGAGAAGAAGAGCCAAGTCACCTACTTGGTGGACGTCCAGTCGCCTCGGGATCCCCTCCGGGTCCTGCACGTGAACCGCCTCAAGCCTCACTTCCAGCGGACAGAACTGAGCCTCCTGCTGGCCACCGATGACGGGGCCGAAGATGAGTCGGATCCCCTCCCGGACCTCCTATGTATCAAGGAGCAGGATGGCTCCGTGGAAGGAGTGAACCTCTCCCCAGCCCTCACTGCCCAGCAACAAGCGGACTGCCGCCAGCTCCTAAGACAATTTTCTGACCTCTTCTCCCTGACCCCCCGGGTCACCAACTGGTGTGTTCATGATGTGGACACCGGGGACAGCCCGCCGGTGAGACACCGAGCCTACCGGGTTCCTGACCGGGTCCGGTCCTGCATTCAAGCGGAGGTCTCGAAGATGTTGACCCTAGGGGTGATCGAGCCCTCTGACAGTCCCTGGGCCAGCCCCGTGGTCCTGGTCCCGAAGGCAGCGGCCCCCGGTGTCGCCCCCGAGCTCCGCTTCTGCGTGGACTACCGGGGGCTCAATGACGTTACCCGAGCCGATGCCCACCCCATTCCACGAGCCGACGAACACATTGACCGACTAGGGGCAGCCCGGTTCCTCAGCACATTCGACCTCACCTGCGGATACTGGCAGATTGCGCTCACCGAAGGGGCCAAAGAGCGGTCCGCTTTCTCCACCCCCGATGGACACTACCGCTTCCGCGTAATGCCCTTCGGGATGAAAAATGCCCCGGCCACTTTCCAGCGACTGGTGAATAGGGTCCTGGCCGGGCTAGAACAGTTCAGCGCGGCATACCTGGACGACATCGCTGTCTTCAGTTCAGAGTGGAGTGAGCACCTCCAGCACCTCCGAAGGGTGCTAATCGCCCTGCGCCAGGCAGGCCTCACAGTAAAAGCCAGCAAGTGCCAGATCGGGCAAGGATCCGTGGTCTACTTGGGGCACCAGGTCGGGGGTGGCCAGGTCGCCCCTCTACAGCCAAAGATCGACGCCATCCTGGCCTGGGAACCACCCATCACCCAGACGGAGGTCCGAGCCTTTCTGGGACTCACGGGCTACTACCGAAGATTCATTCGGGGGTATGGCAGCCTTGTCGGCCCTCTCACAGAACTCACGTCTAAAAAACAGCCAAAGAAAGTGCAGTGGACGGCTGCCTGCCAGGAAGCTTTCGATGCCCTAAAAAGGGCCATGTGCACGGCCCCCGTCCTCCAGGCTCCCGACTACGCCAAAGAGTTCATAGTCCAGACCGATGCCTCCGAGCATGGCATTGGGGCCGTCCTGTCCCAAGTAAATGACCAAGGCCTAGACCAGCCCGTCGCCTTCCTCAGTCGGCGGCTGTTGGCCCGAGAACAAAGATGGAGCACCATAGAGCGCGAAGCCTTTGCCGTGGTCTGGGCACTCAAAAAGCTACGACCCTACCTGTTTGGCACCCATTTCAGAGTCCAGACTGACCATCGGCCCTTACGCTGGCTCATGCAGATGCGAGGAGAAAACCCCAAGCTACTGCGGTGGTCAATCTCCCTCCAGGGGATGGATTTCACCGTGGAACACCGCCCTGGTACGGACCACGCCAATGCTGACGGCCTCTCCCGGTTCTTCCGCCTCAGCGAAGAGAACCCCCCAAGCTGATGGGCAGTTCTCTCCGGCTTTCAGCTGGGGGGGACGCGTGTTGGACCCGGCCTCGTAGAATGGCCCTCCGTGCCCCCGCACCACCGAAACCTGGTACCTACAGCCCAAGCACCCGGCCCAGCCGAACCTCCCCACCAGGGCACACGCACCGGCCCGGACATCCCCGTCCCTGGCCTCTCTCCTTTCGGCCACCCCGGGCCCGCGTGCCCACTTCATGCACCAAGATGGCCGCCCGGCCCCAGCGCGACCCGGGCCTAGAGGCGCCACTCCGGCTGGAGGACATCACGCTTCCAGGGGATGAGAGAGGGAGGAGCAGTTTCTATCGCACCTCTGAACTCCCCCGGGACGATGGGTTTCGATCGGCCCTCCGGCCTCCCTGAGAGCTGGCTCCACGCCTGCTGGGTGTCTGGGACTCCTCCCGACCCGGCCCTGAAAGGATCAAAAGACTATAGCAGGAAAACCCGACAAGCGACCCCCAGGTGACAAGACCCCTGCCTGCACAGACTCCGGACATCAAAGAGGGGTCGAACTATAACAAGGGGTGCTCTGGGGCTATCCGGCAGATTCGACGCTGGAACAACGAGAGCCTGCTGACGTGGTCGCGGCTCCTGAAACTGGAACTCACCTGAGCCCTGCTGAGTGACTCGCGGCTCCCTGAAGATCGTAAGACCTCCGAACTTGTACCTGAGCCCTGCTGAGTGACTCGCGGCTCCCTGAAGATCGTAAGACCTCCGAACTTGTACCTGAGCCCTGCTGAGTGACTCGCGGCTCCCTGAAGATCGTAAGACCTCCGAACTTGTACCTGAGCCCTGCTGAGTGACTCGCGGCTCCCTGAAGATCGTAACACCTCCGACCTTGTACCTGAGCCCTGCTGAGTGACTCGCGGCTCCCCCAGACTCTCACGGTCCCGCCGGACCCCAACTCCGACCACGTATCCCCCAGCTCGAGGATTGGGAGCTGTGCGCCGGATACGTCCCTGCTTTGAACCGTTACCAGAGACAGTCCCGCTACCCCCCTACCTTTCCGAGACTCTTGAGCCCGTGCTCACCTTGTACATATTTGCAGTGATACCTGTTTGATAAAGCTTGTTCTGAGGATACCCAGTGTGGTCTCTCTGTGTCGTGTGGTGCCAGAAGTACGAACCTAGTTGCGAGATTCCTCCCCCTGGGGAATCTCCCGCCAGTGCCCGGCTACGATACTTTGAGGGTGGGTCTCAGGGTAGTCAGGACCCCTTTCCGGGCTCCTCTGAGGTCACCGTCTAACACATACCCTGAAACAGGTTCCAGGATGCTTGTTTCCGGTCCATGGAAGACCTTGCCGTTCGGTCTGGACTGCTCCCATGGGGCACAGGGTCAAGACATATGGCTGGGTCCAAACTGGGGTGCGTAGTGGGCAAAAGAACAATGTATTTAACCCAGATCTTTTGACTGGGGGAGAATGTTTGCATTGTCAGCATTCCGTCCATCATTTGTTTGCTGTAACACTTTTCGCCCTAAGTGGGATGGATATGCCCAGACGTGGGTCCCTTGCTCACTGCGCCACTGGATTCAAGCTAGCCTGGCTGAAGAAGGGTGACATACCCTGAAACTGGTCCCAGGATGCTTGTTTCCAGTCCAGGGAGGACATGGCCTGGCAGTTCGGTCTGGACTGTTCCCATGGGGCAAAGGGTCAAGACTGATTTGCATATGGCTGGCTCCAAACTGGGGTGGCGTAGTGGGCAAAAGAACGATGGATTTAACCCAGACCTTTTGACTGGGGGAGAATGTTTGCATTGTCAGCATTCCGTCCATCATTTGTTTGCTGTAACACTTTTCGCCCTAAGTGGGATGGGTATGCCCAGAAGTGGGACCCTTGCTCACTGCGCCACTAGATTCAAGCTAGCCTGGCTGAAGAAGGGTGACATACCCTGAAACCGGTCCCAGGATGCTTGTTTCCGGTCCAGGGAGGACCTGGCCTGGTAGTTCGGTCTGGACTGTTCCTGTGGGGCACAGGGTCAAGATTGATTTGCATATGGTTGGGTCCAAACTGGAATGGAGTAGTGTGCAAAAAAACGATGGATTCAAGACAGATCTTTTGACTGGGGGAGAATGTTTGCATTGTCAGCATTCCGTCCATCATTTGTTTGCTGAAACACTTTTCGCCCTAAGTGGGATGGGTATGCCCAGACGTGGGTCCCTTACTCACTGTGCCACTGTATTCAAGCTAGCCTGGCTGAAGAAGGGTGACATACCCTGAAACCGGTCCCACGATGCTTGTTTCCGGTCCAGGGAGGGCCTGGCCCGGCAGTTCGGTCTGGATTGTTCCCATGGGGCACAGGGTCAAGACTGATTTACTTATGGCTGGGTCCAAACTGGGGTGGCGTAGTGGGAAAAAGAACAATGTATTTAAGCTAGATCTTTTGACTGGGGGAGAATGTTTGCTTTGTCAGTATTCCGTCCATCATTTGTTTGCTGTAATGCAGGTGTGATAAGGCCACATCTCATCTTGCAATGTCAAGGGTTATTGTATTAAACACATGAGAAAGTACATGTAGCGAAAATGCATGACAGCTGCACTCAACACAGAGGCCAATTAGAATCCATTGCATCACACTAGAAACATCACAGAGCTCCGTACTGGCTCAGGGTTGGGACACATGGAGTCACTCACACCCAAAGTCACCCTTTGCAGAATACTCACCCCCCCCCAACTTGCTGCTGATGGGCCCTCAAACATCTATCCTGCTCTGGCTGTGTCACTGCCAAGATGAGGGCCATTAGTGGTGTCATGCTTCTGCATGCCAACCTTCCAGTCTGAAGGAGCATCCCCAGTGTCATCTCTGCACATTTTTGCTCAGTCGACAGATGTCATCCCACCTCCTGTGACGGTGTGTGTGCCGTCGGTTGGAGACACCCAGAGCCCTCCATTCTGTGCAATGGCCCTTGATAAGACCTAATGCTGGCAGACTTTAAGCTGCAGACATGGGAGACAAGAAGAGGACGTTTCAGTAACACTGTTATGTACCACTGTGTCTCAGTGCAGGAGCATGCAAAAACATAGCACACCAATACAGAAATGTTGAGCTGAGGCCATACAACATGACAAGTAGTACATTTGCATCAGATAATCGGATAAAAATGTATGCAGGTATGAGGATAGACACAGTACATGGCCATCTCATACAAATGCAGAATGCTAGCACAGAAAGCAATGTGAAGAATTAATACAACGCTCGATAATGAATTTCAAGTTTAATCCTTGTTTTAATTGATGTATAGTATTGTATGTATATGTAAAGTTGTATATGTAATGTATTTTAAATGCTATTTCTATTTATTAACTTAAATTTTGTATTACATGTTTTTTTATGAATTTTTATGGTCCTTGGTGGCCGAAATAAAGTTATCGATTGAACGAACGAAAATTGTACACACATCCTTCAGTACCCTCTGGATGAAACACATTTGTAAAGTCACAAATGAGCATGAGAAAACCTCATGGACTATTACATCCATTAGCACTGGCAATGTTTGTTCATACTTCCACTGTCCAAACCGGCAGTGTTACTGTAAGGCTCCAAAAACATTGCATGACCCTCCAATCCTTAACCCCTTCCATGCTGCGCAAATTCCGCCGCTGTGCTGACGGTTTCTTGCGCGGGCGTGGTCATGACGGAACGGTTCCGTCATGAGCACAGCTCAACCGTGGCTCATGACGGAACCGTTCCGTCATGAGCACCGAAGGGGTTAAATGCAGCCATGGTTCTGTGGAAATAAGGCTACACACCCCATTTACCTGAAGTCAGCATGCTAGGCTGTGTTTCACACAAACTTGCTCTCACAGGCACATACTACAGCAGATCAACATCATGTGAGCACTCTTTGCACTCTCAAACTTTTGCTCTGAAACAGTTATCATTACATCAGGAGCACCATATAACCTCCCCTACTGTGAAAGCACCTCGTCAACCTGGACCTCCAGCTCCTCTGTGGTGAAGGGGCAGGCCCTGATGTTCTCAGTTCTCACAATCACTGTGTCCAGGAGACAGGAACAGCAGCAGTTGGGGATGAAGAATGGCAGGCAGCAGTATCTGGATGCAGTGGAAATGTGTGTCTCTCTCCCAGACATATATAGCCCCCTGGGCTTGTTTCAGTGGTACTCAGCTGCTGCAATTGGTGTTCCAGGTCAGCTTTTTTCAAATGTAATCCATGACCGTGATTGCGGTGGTGGTGCACGCCTACCGCGATTTTCAAATGTGTATTTCAGTACCGCAATTGCGGTTCTCATTGGCTGAAAGGGCATGGGCATTGGCGGTGTCACACTGCGGGGCCCAGGCGGTCG
This sequence comes from Triturus cristatus, assembly GCF_964204655.1. Taxonomy (NCBI): domain Eukaryota; kingdom Metazoa; phylum Chordata; class Amphibia; order Caudata; family Salamandridae; genus Triturus; species Triturus cristatus. Next base: position 534,500,494 of record NC_140594.1, on the reverse strand, counting down.
TTACCGCAATTGTGCATCTTTCAATTGTACCGAATGACCGTCCCCGCAGTAGCGGAGCATGCCTACTGTGATTTTCAAAAGTGTATTTTACTACTGCTATTGCGGTTCCAATTGGCTGAAAGGGCATGGGCATTGGAGGTGTCACACTGCGGGGCCCAGGCGGTCACTACCGAAATTGTGCATCTTTCAATTGTACCCAATGACCGGCCCGCGGTAGCTGAGCACGCCTACCTCGATTTTCAAAAGTGTATTTCACTACTACGATTGCAGTTCCCATTGGCTGAAAGGGCATGGGCATTGGCGGTGTCACACTGCGGGGCCCAGGCGGTTGCTACCGTAATTGTGGTTCTTTCAATTGTACCGAATGGCCGACCCCGCGGTGGCGGAGCACGCCTACTGCGATTTTCAAAATTGTATTTTACTACTGCAATTGCGGTTCCCATTAGCTGAAAGGGCATGGGCATTGGCGGTATCACACTGCGGGGCCCAGGCGGTCGCTACCGCATTCGTGCATCTTTCAGTTGTACCCAATGACCAGCCCCGCGGTAGCGGAGCACACCTACCGTGATTTTTCAAAAGTGAATTTCACTACTGCAATTGCGGTTCCCATTGGCTGGTGGGGCATGGGCATTGGCGGTGTCACACCGCGGGGCCCAGGCGGTTGCTACCGCAAATTGGCATTGTTAAATTGTTCCCAATGACAGTGATTGCGGTGGCGGTGCACGCTTACAAGACCTATGGACACATCATGCTGTAGCAATGGCAATGGCCAGTTCTCATCATTGAACACTTGACACTTAGGGGTCTATTAGGATGGCTTTCAGAAAACCACCCCGACCACCATGGTAGCGGAAATCAAGCGTCCGCCGGTATCGCGGCAAAACCCACGGTCCGATTAGGATCAATCGCCCCAAAAATCCGACCAGGGCGGAACGATGCCACGAAAGACCGCCCGTAGCTGGCGGAGCTGGTGAAAATCTGTCTGCGGCGGTCGGATTTGCGGCAGAAACACACTAAACCGCCACCAGGCCAGCGGAGCGACCGCACGTAAAATTAGGATTCCCCCGATGTGACAGCTGGAAGTTCCTCTTTTTCTGACCGCCGCGGTCGCAAACAGTGATGAATGGGAGAGCAGGCAGAAGGGCTGTAGCATAGCCAACACTGCGGATGCTTGGTGACAAATATGGCGGTCGACAAAAAAAACTTACAACAAGGCCACCAAGTGCACACAAAAAACTAGCTCTGCCCCCAAAATCACCTAACACACCCCAATGACACCCCCCTATGGCAACTTCAATAATGCAAATCCCAGGACAACCCACACAACACACCTGACAGCACTACTCCATTTTGACACACCCACATAGCTGAGTATAAAACCAGCCCCTTCCCTGGCCAGAATCCTTTGCACTACTCCACCACTGAAGGAACCAAACCTTGCAGCACATTGGATAGGCAAAACACCAAACATCTCGCCAGCACAACAACACACACACACACACCATCTACACCACCCCACAACCCTCACAAATGCACCTCAAAACATTAGCACATCACACACCATGGCACCACAGAAAATGCCCACATTCACAGAGAGTGAGTTGTCAGTCATGGTAGATGAGATAATCAGAGTAGAACCACAATTGTTTGGTACCCTGGTCCTACAGACACCATCAGCCACCAGAGCACAAATGTGGGCAAGGATAGTCGATAAGGTCAATGCAGTAGGGAACACCCTGCGCTCCAAGCATGAAATCATGAAGCGGTGGCATGACCTGAAAAGGGTTGTGAAACAGAAGAAGAATAAGAACCGTGAGCTGGCTCAGAGGACTGGTGGTGGCCCTCCCATCCCACCAAACACATTCACTGCATGGGAGGAGAAGGTGCTTGCCATACTGCACCCAAAGAGTCTCACAGGAATAGCCGGAGGAGTGCAGGCTAGTAAGGACAAACAAATGTAAACCATTACACTGCCATGTACTGTCTTGCACACCTACAAAGCTACACCTCTTAGGCCCAAGTCCATTCATATGCACCACAATACCCACCACAGGTCTCACAGATGTAACATCCACTCCATATAAATCACCCCAAAGTTAGCCTGCAAAATTCCCAGGGTTGCATGTGTACAGGCAGCCAGCACTACAATTCCCAACAGGTCCCCTTGTCCCACCCCTGAGCAGCATGGAGCACTCCCCCCCCCACCCAGAAACATGTGGAAGCCATTGTATTGTTTACGTTCATCTAACAGGTAGGTTGCCATTTTCACAAGGAGTGGTGTTTGGGGGTGACAAGGCAGCACTACAACTCCCAACTGGCCCCCTTGTCCCACCCCTGAGCAGGATGGAGCACTCCTCCCACCGAGAAGCATGTGGCAGTCATTGTATTGTTCACCTTCATCTAACGAGTAGGTAGCCATTTCCACATGGAAGGGTGTTTGGGGTGGCAAGGCAGCACTGCAACTCCCAACAGGCCCCCTTGTCCCACCCCTGAGCAGGATGGAGCACTCCCCCCCACCCAGAAGCATTTGGCAGCCATTGTATTGTTCACCTTCATCTAACTTGTAGGTAGCCATCTTCCCAGGGAGGGCTGTTTGGGGCTGGGAGGCCTGCACTATAACTCCCACCAGGCCCCCCTGTCCCACCCCTGAGTAGGATGGAGCACTCCCCCCACCCAGAAGCATGTGTGAGCCATTGCATTGTTCACCTTCATCTAACAGGTAGGTAGCCATTTTCACATGGAGGGGTATTTGGGGGTGGCAAGGCAGCACTACAACATCTAACAGGCCCCCTTGTCCCACCCCTGAGCAGGATGAAGCACTGCCCCACCCATAAGCATATGGCAGCCATTGTATTGTTCATCTTCATCTAACAGGAAGGTAGCCATCATCCCAGAGAGGGCTGTTTGAGGGTGGGATGCCTGCACTACAACTTCCACCAACCCTGAGCAGGATGGAGCACTCCCCCCCACCCAAGAGCATGTGTCAGCCATTTTATTGTTCACCTTCATCTAACAGGTAGGTAGCTATTTCCACATGGAGGGGTGTTTGGGGGTGGCAAGGCAGCACTACAACTCCCAACAGCCCCCCTTGTCCCATCCCTGAGCAGGATGGAGCACTCCCCACCACCCAGAAGCATGTGGCAGCCATTGTATTGTTCACCTTCATCTAACAGGTAGGTAGCCATCTTTCCAGGGCGGGCTGTTTGGGGGTGGGATGCCTGCACTACAACTCCCACCAGGCCCCCCTTCCCATCCATGAGCAGGATTGAACACTCCCTCCCACCCAGAAGCATGTGTCTGCCATTGCATTGTTCACCTTCATCTAACAGGTAGGTAGCCATTTTCACATAGAGGGGTGTTTGGGGGTGGCAAGCAGTACTACAACTCCCAACAGGCCCCCTTGTCCCACCCCTGAGCAGGATGGAGCACTACCCCCCAGCCAAAAGCTTGTGGCAGCCATTGTATTCCAACAACCAAACGTATAGGCAGGTAGCCATCTTAACAGGGAGGGGTATCTGTGAGTGGGAGGCCTGCTTTACAACTCACAGCAGGCACCCCCGTCCCACCCCTGATCAAGATGGAGCACTCAAACACACACCCAGAAGCATGTGCCAGAAAGTCTACCCCAATGTGACAACAGAACAGGTAAGTAGACAGTGCATGCACCCCACCATTCCTCTCAAAAAGCATGGAGCCATATGACAACACATGCCCTCACATCCCACAAATATTTACACAGATTTAATATTAGTTTGCAGTGTGCAGACAGCTAAGCGTATGTATCTGTCACAGAAACAGAAGTGTGACTCACCAAATCCCATGTTGAAGCAAATCAGGGCACAAACATGCACAGCACTGAATTCTATCTGGAACTTCTATGGGGGATTAGCTTGAAGGACCATATGAAAACAAAACAAGCATGGTCTGTTGAACAAATAAATCAAAGCACAGGACTTGACAAAGCTATGCATGAGATGACAATGGCTAGTTCATGCGCAGATGTAACGTCTACCAGGCAGAGTAATCAGCAAAGATGCTTCACATCAAGTTGTATTGTCGCCAGTTGTCAGATGACAACCTTTCATCGTAATCACAAAATCTTAACGTGGGGCATGGTATCCATTGACATGTCACACCATGGACAAGTAATGAATGTACCTCCACATCATGTCATGATGTACATTACTGTGCAGACATATAATGTGCGAAATAGTTAACTGTGTGTTGCATAACCTTCAAATAAGATACATCGAACACCAAGCTTGAGGGGTGCACATCAATGACCATTTCCCCTCTGTCCCACAGGTGACCAATAACTGACTGCAGAGGACGACAACATCAACCTGAAGAGCCAGTCTCTATCCCCAGAACATGGACTCTCTGATGAGGACTCCCTGGATTTTGAGGATGCGGCGCTTGAAGCCGGCCCATCTGGCATGCCAGGGTGCAACAGGTCCCAGGACCCCACTGTCCCCCCCACCACCACATCAGCAACAACAACTACACTGACCCCTGCTGGAACAACCTGTGCGGCCTCCACCACCACCACCAGTGCTGCCTGCAACACTCTCCCTGCCCCAGAAGATGACTACCCCACCCCATCAACTGAGGAGGGCAGGGAGTGTAGGTGGGTGCCTACAGTGGTGAGGCCACAGGTCTGTGACAGCAGGGCAGGTGGGAGGACAAGGGGGAGTCTAAGCCAACAGGACACTGGGACCGAAGCCCTGGACAACATCACCAGAGTCCTTGGGCCTATGGTTACCACTTTCCCCTTTTTAACCCTGTTACAGAAGCCATTATCTTCCTTTCTGTCTCTCTTTCTTCCCTGTCCCCTGTCATTGGTCGTAGCTCGTCAGGTGGTTGGGGGTGGTGGCTACATAAGAGCCTTCAACATCTGACACAGGTGCTTAGCTTTATAGAGTTTCCCTGAGAATAGCCTCGAGGGGACGCAGGAGCGTGCCTCTCTCAAAGATTCAGACTCCCCCTACTCATTTCTTATCAGGGCGTTGGAGCGTGCCTTCTTTTATTTCATAGGCAAGGATAGGCTGAAGGGACCTAGGAAAACACAACAGAACAATATTTACTAGTCAGGTGGTGGCCTCACAGCCATCACACAACACGTCATCAAGGTACTACAATCTGCACACATTACTATGAGCAACTGTACCGACATAGACATCTTCTATCTGTGCCAAACTACCCTGTACCAGAAACATTGGCAGCAAGCACTGAGTCAACAACAGGCTGCAGTCACAAAGCTCACATAGACCTTCTTACCAACAATGACATCAGCAGACAAGGACCCCGTTGTACATTGTCACTTACCGTCAAGTGAAGTAGCGATTGATGAGCTGTTGATGCTGGTCGACACCTTCCTCCTCTCCACCATCCTCGTCACTTGACATGGGTTGGTTTGCAGGTGGGGGCCTCGGCTGCTCATCAGCATCCAGGAGCAGGGGGATCTCCTTGCGCAAGGCCAGGTTGTGGAGCATGCAGCCAGCAATTACAATCTGACACACCTTTTTGGGCGAGTATATCAGTGCACCTCCGGTCTTGTCCAGGCAGCGGAAACGTGACTTCAGGAGACCAAAAGTACGCTCCACCACACGACATGTCCTCCCATGGGCATCATTGTAGCGGACCTCACTTGGGGTCCTGGGATTCCGCAATAGGCTCAGCAACCAAGGACAGTTAGGATATGCGGAATCACCTAGTTGTGAAATACAAAGAACAACTTTGTAATATAACTGTGGCAGAGGACAGCATGTCACTCACACAGCACGCTACTTGGCCCTGCGCACTCACCCACAATCCATGCACGCTCCGGAAGCAGAATAGCCATCAGCTGTGGCACAATGCTGTTACGCATGATGTATGAGGCATGGGCAGAGCCAGGGAATTAGGCACAGACGTGTGAGATGATCATATCCGCCTGGCACACCACTTGAATATTGATGGAATGGAAATGTTTCCTGTTCCTGTAGATGTGCTCGCGTGCCTGTGGTGGAACAAGTCCAACGTGTGTGTAGTCAATGGCAGCAACAACATTGGGGATGTGCCCAAGGGCATAAAAATCCCCCTTCACACCCGCTGTGAGAAAGTGCCATCTTTCTTGCATGGTATGCCCCCACTTTTTGCTAAATTGCTGAATGTACTTCGATTGAGTGTACCCTGGGTTCCTGCCAATCAGGTGCCCAGGGCCTATGTTCCTTCCTTAAACCACACAAACTCCAAATTGGCAAACCCTAGCCACATGTCAGCCCCTAGTAAATGGTACCCTAGGTACCCAGGGCCTTGTGACCAGGGAAGGCCTCTAAGGGCTGCAGCACTCATTGTGCCACCCTCAGAGGCCCTGTACCCTTACACACACACTGCCCTTGCAGGCTGAGTGTCTGGGTGCAGGACAAAACAAAGAGTCGACATGGCACACATCACTGTGTACCATGCCCATCACCTACACTGCCAAGGCATATGTCAGCCACCCCTCTAGCTGGGTGCATTACGCCTATGGTGTGGGCACAGGAGCAGGAGCCCTGTGCCCCTACAGTACCCGGGTCCATTCCTGGGCACTGTAAGTGCAGTGCTGTCATTTAAGAATACATGGTGCTGAGAGCTTGTCAAACACGAGCTCCACAGCACCATATTGGCAACACTGAAGCCTGGGAAGTTTGGTATCAAACTTCTCAGCACATTGAACCCACACTGATGCCAGTGTAGGATTTAATGTACTAAGCACCCCAGAGGGCATCTTAGAAGATGCCCCCTTACAGCTAACTTACAATCCACGTCTGCTCTGAGGCTGCCCAGGCTGCCACACAGCAGACACGTTGCTGGACCCCTGGGTGGGAGAGCCCCTGCTCTCCCGGGCCTGCAACAATGCACATCCTGGGTGAGGTGAGAAATCTCCTCCCCCAGGATGAGCAAAGGGAAGCTTCAAAGGCATGCCGCCATTTGGAGTTTCCCCAGGCCACTGCAACCCCCCACTCTGGCGGGAAGCTTGGCCGGAAACCCCATACAAGGACAGGGGATGTGCCAGCCTGCCCACCCCACCCCTCAGGTGGGGGAGGCGAGGTGAAGCACATCTCCGGGCTCTCGCCATCTTGAAGATGGGAGGCCCTACCCTATCAGGATTAGGCTACTGCCCCCCTCCCACAGGAGAGAGGCAGGATAGGGGGTGTACCCACCCCAGGAAAAGGACCCATTGGTCCCTGGCCTTCACCTACCTGTAACGCCCCTAAATCTAGTATTTAGGGGCACCCTGAACCTTCCTTCCTCAGATTCCAGATAGAAAACGACAAGAAGAGCAAGAAGAACAAAGACCTGCCCTGCAGCTGCTAAAAAGAGAAGAAGACACCAACTGCTTTGGCCCCAGCCCTACCGGCCTGTCGACTCTCGAACCTGCACCAGCGCGGCATCCCACGTGGCCAGCAACCTCACCAACCCCGGAGGACCTGGCTACCTTTTAGCTCTAAGCCCCTGGGACTCCCACGAGTAGAGGCTCTACTCAAGAAACCTATTTGCTATCCCTGGCACCAGCCCGGGACCGCGGACCCAACACTCTCTGCACCAGCCAAGCCTGGCCAGTGCCGGAGTGGACAAAGACCCAGAGGACGACCCCACGGCGACTGTGACCCAGAGTCCGGCACCCAAGGACTCCCATCGACACCCCGGAAGAAGCCTGCAGCCTCAGAACCAAGTGCCACCCCAGCCGCGATCAACCAGAGGGTAAGATTCCCGACGTCAAAAGGCACCCCTGCACCCGGCGCCCTGCGACCCCCTGTGCCCAATCCCGGGGTACCCACCTAACCTACAACTACCCAACTTACCTCTCGAAGTGGTGGTGGCACCTGAAACATCCTCGTCCCCGAGCCTGCAGCCTCTTTCCAAACCGGAACATTCCCATTGATTTCCATTGAGCGCCCTAAGGCTCAAAAGCACCCTGCACCCAGCCGCCCGAGTGGCCCTGGCAGTGCCCTCTCTACACTAACCTACTTCCCCACTTGCCCTGAGTAAGTGACCAGGAGCCCAGCTCCCACAGCCGCGTGGCTTGCCAGACAGCAGCCACCAACCAAGGCCCCCCTATCCCTCATAGGATAACATTGGGCCCAACTCTCTCTGCACCCGGCCGTCCTGAAACCGCTGAGGGTGAACCAACTGTACCTACCTGACACTGGGGGACCCCTGAGTCCATGCCCGGAATTTCAACACTACCAGTCGAGTACTTACCCTTAAACCGCTAACTTCGTTTTCCTCATAGGGTAACATTGACTGACTTTTTCTTCAAAAATCTTCTAAGTGTGAACTTTTCAAAACTGCAAAAATTCACCAAAAATCAGCCAAGTGACAAAAACGAATTTACTCACCTGCTCCTAGGTGAGCTCCCAGTGCTGGATCTTGGTGCCCAGCCCTGACTCTGAAAAGTGTTCACAACTATACTTACCTCTAACTCATTTTTCTCCCATAGGAAACCATTGTCTGCTTTTCTGTGAAATTTCTTCTAAGTGTCTACTTTTGCAAATTTGAAATATTCTTTTAAAATCGTACCATTTCTGCAAACGAAATTACTTACCTGCTTTTGATAAGGACCCCAGTCCTGGGTCTAGGCACCCAGTCCTGGATTACTAAAGTAACGATAAAGTACTCTACCTGCAATTTGAATTTCTTGCCATAGAGATCCATTGAATGTTTTCTGTGAAATATTTTCTAAGTGCTAACTTTTGAAATAGCTAAATATTATTTAAAAATCATTACAGTTATTAAGTCGACTTTCATCACTTGATTCTGAATACTGACCCCAGGCTGGTTCTAGGAGCCAGACCTGGAATTCCAAAAGTAATCTGAAAAGTAATGTAATACAAATAACCTGAATTTACCATTGAGCTCAATGCATTGTTATGTTTAGGAAATAGGATTGTTTATTGCAACCAACTGTGACTGTTTACACAAATTTATTGCCTAAGACAAAAGTATTTATATTCAACCTCTCATTCTGAGAAAGTATATTTTTACCCCCTTTGTGGTTCTAAAAATAAAACAAGCATATATTTTATATATATAAACCATTGGCCTAGAGTTCAGTTATTGAGTGTGTGAAACCATTTGCTGACTGAGTGTGTACAATAAATGCTTTACACTGTCCTCTGGTACTGCCTTACTGCTCGACCAAGCTACCACTTTTGAGAGTAAGGTCATACCTAACTTTGACCTCTATCAGCCTCTGGGGGACTGTGGACTCTGTACACCCTGTACCTATTAGGGAACAGTATATACAGAGCCACTTTCTCACATTGGTGGATCAGCGGTGGGATACAAACTTGCATTTGTTGGACTACTTGGTTACCATCTGATCACACGACAGAACTCTTAAAAATTGCCTTTAGAATTCTGATTGGTTTTTCCAAAATTACTAAAAGTCTTACTAGGGCCTTGCTTAAGTCCCATTAGAATTTTAGAAAAATAAAAGTCACTATAGTCAGGGTAGAGGGTTAGAACTGTCAGGTTAGAATGTCTCAAACAAACCCAGCTATTAGTGATAATAATAACATGGACCTGGTGGAGGAGCTCGACCTCACACCTTACTTACACTTGTCTTTCAAGGAATTGAGGTCCTTATGTAAACTCAAAAATTTACAAATGGGTCAGCATCCAACCAAACAAGGGCTCCAGGAGCTCCTGGCTGAGTATGCTCAAGACCACCCATCTGAACATGGTGATGGCCAGTCAGATGAGGAAAGGGAAACAGGGGAGGAGGACAGCAACCTCCCCATACTATTCCCTAGGGAGGAGATGGCACCCATACCCTCCAACTCAAGACATAGCATCTGGGCACCTAGAGACCACACAGGTGGCTCTGGTCCCAGAGACAACACTGGGGGACCCCCCAGTGAAGAGGACAGCCTTAGGAGGCTGGCCAAAAGAATAGATCTAGAGTCCAGGCTCCTGGCTCTAGAAAAGGAAAGGAGAGAGATGGGTTTAGCACCCATCAATGGTGGCAGCAATAATAAAAACAAGGATAGGGAGGAAACTTCTGACCTTAAAATCCCCAAAGGGATTGTCCCTAAATTTGAGGAAGGTGATGATATCACCAAATGGTTCACAGCCTTTGAGAGGGCTTGTGATATCAGGAAAGTAAAGAAACCTCTCTGGGGGGCCCTCCTGTGGGAACTGTTCTCTGGTAACTGCAAGGACAGGCTTCTGACTCTCTCTGGGCCAGAAGCAGGATCCTATGACCTCATGAAGAAAGCTCTGATTGAGGGATTTGGATTCACCACTGAGGAGTATAGAATTAGATTCAGGGGGGCTCACAAAACCCAGACCCAGTCCTGGATTGGTTTTGTAGATTTCTCAGTGAAGACACTGGATGGTTGGTTAGCTGGACATGGTGTGCAGGATTTTACTGGATTGTACAATTTATTCATGAAGGAACATATTTTGAGTAACTGCACAAATGAAAAGTTGCATCAGCATTTGGTAGACCTAGGTCTAATTTCTCCCCAAGAATTGGGAAAGAAGGCAGACCACTGGGTCAAGACTAGGGTGACCAAGACAACCACTGGGGGTGACCAAAAGACGGTGGTCACAAAACCTCCCCAGGGGAAAGGTGGTGAGAATCCCCAAGATAAAAAGTCTGAGTCTTCCAAAGGGCCCCAAAAACCTGTTCAGGTGGGTGGGACCCAAACTACTCCCTATGTGCCCCAACCATATAGGGGGAAGAACTTTGATCCCTTAAAGGCCTGGTGTAATACCTGTAAGAAGCAGGGACACCTAACTGTATCTTGCCCCCAAAACAAAGCCCCTAAGGCACCCAGTACAGCCACTCCTGGGGCAGCAAGTATACAAATGGGATCAGAGGTGTACCCTGAGCAAATCTGGGAACACACTGAAGCAAGTTTAGTCTCCTTGGGAGAAGTGGAGTTTGCCACTGTGGCTGTGTGGCCCCCCAACTTAAAGAAATACTTACAGTACCCCTGGGTAAATGGAACTAGGGTAGAAGCTCTGAGGGATACAGGTGCCAGTGTCACTATGGTGAAAGACACACTGGTTTCCCCTGAGCAATACTTGATTGGGAAGTCTTACCCAGTCACCAACGCTGACAGTGTCACCACTAGTCATCCCATGGCCATGGTAACATTAGGCTGGGGGGGGGGTTACTGGCCTGAAACAGGTAGTGGTCTCTCCAAAGTTGCCAGCTGCATGCCTGCTTGGAAATGATCTGGAAACCTCAGCCTGGGCTGAAGTTGAGTTAAAGGCCCATGCAGCCATGCTGGGCATCCCTGAATTGGTGTGTGTGCAAACCAGAGCACAGAGCAAGAGGAAGGGTGAAAAAGTAGGTTTGGAGCCTGGAATAATGGCCCAACCAACCAAGAGGAAGGGCAAGGAGACTGTGGGACCAGCTTCTGTACAGCCAAACACTCAGAACACCTCTCCCCCTGGAGAGGATGTAGATACCCCTGAGGGAACTGAGTCCATGGAGCTTGACCCTTACCAGGTTGAACTCTTGGGCCCAGGGGGACCCTCTAGGGAAGAGCTGTGCCAGGGCCAGCGAGACTGTCCCACTCTTGAAAGCCTGAGACAACAAGCTGCTTCAGAAGCCAGGGGAGATGTCAGTGGTACCCACAGAGCTTATTGGGAAGAGGGATTACTGTATGCTGAGGCAAGAGACCCCACTCCTGGAGCCACCAGGAGGGTGGTAGTGCCACAGAAGTACAGGGAGTTCCTCCTAACTTTGGCTCATGACATCCCCCCTAGCTGGACATCTGGGGCAATCCAAAACTTGGGAAAGGTTAGTGAGTCACTTTTACTGGCCCCAGATGCACCAAAAGGTGAAGGAGTTTGTCAGCTCCTGTGTTACCTGTCAGGCCAGTGGCAAGACAGGTGGCCACCCAAAGGCCCCCCTCATTCCACTACCAGTGGTGGGGGTCCCCTTTGAAAGGGTAGGTGTGGACATTGTGGGTCCACTTGAACCTCCCACAGCCTCAGGGAACAAATTCATTCTAGTAGTAGTGGATCATGCTACTAGGTACCCTGAAGCAATTCCACTTAGGACTACTACAGCTCCTGCAGTAGCCAAGGCCCTCCTGGGTGTCTTCACCAGGGTGGGTTTTCCTAAGGAGGTGGTTTCAGACAGAGGTTCCAACTTCATGTCTGCTTACCTAACACACATGTGGAAAGAGTGTGGAGTGCAGTACAAGTTTACTACACCCTACCACCCACAAACCAATGGCCTTGTTGAGAGGTTCAACAAGACATTGAAAGGTATGATCATGGGACTCCCTGAGAAACTCAAAAGGAGGTGGGATGTCCTGTTACCATGCTTGCTTTTCGCTTACAGGGAAGTGCCACAGAAGGGAGTAGGTTTCTCACCCTTTGAACTTCTGTTTGGTCATCCTGTAAGGGGACCACTGTGTCTTGTAAAAGAGGACTGGGAGAGGCCTCTTCAGGAACCCAAACAGGACATAGTGGACTATGTGCTTGGCCTAAGGTCCAGAATGGCTGAGTATATGGAAAAGGCATCCAAGAACCTTGAGGCCAGCCAGGAGCTCCAGAAGCACTGGTATGACCAAAAAGCTGCACTGGTTGAATTTCAACCAGGGCAACAGGTGTGGGTTTTGGAGCCAGTGGCACCAAGGGCTCTCCAAGACAAATGGAGTGGCCCTTACCCTATCCTAGAGAGAAAGAGTGAGGTCACCTATCTAGTTGACCTGGGCACTAGCAGGACACCCAAAAGGGTCATCCATGTGAACCGCCTTAAACTCTACAATGATAGGGCTGACATCACCATGCTGATGGTGACTGATGAAGAACAGGAAGCAGAGAGTGAGCCACTCCCTGACCTCCTATCCTACAGCCCAAAAGATGGGTCAGTAGATGGTGTGATTTTCTCAGACACCCTCTCTGCCCAACAGCAGACTGACTGCAAGCAAGTCTTGCAACAATATGCTAGCCTCTTTTCCCTGACCCCTGGTCTGACAAGCTGGTGTACCCATGATGTGGACACTGGTGACAGTGCACCTGTCAAGAACAAAATCTATCGACAGTCAGATCAAGTCAAGGAAAGCATCAAAGCTGAGGTCAGCAAGATGCTGGAGTTAGGGGTCATTGAGCCTTCAGAGAGCCCCTGGGCTAGCCCAGTGGTTCTGGTCCCCAAACCTCATCAACAGGGTGAAAAGAGAGAGATGAGGTTCTGTGTGGACTATAGAGGGCTCAACTCTGTCACCAAGACAGATGCTCACCCTATCCCAAGAGCAGATGAACTGATAGACAAATTGGGGGCTGCCAAATTTCTCAGTACCTTTGACTTAACTGCAGGGTACTGGCAGATTGGCATGGCCCCAGGAGCAAAAGAAAAGACAGCATTCTCCACCCCTGATGGGCATTATCAGTTTACTGTGATGCCCTTTGGGTTAAAGAATGCCCCTGCCACCTTCCAGAGGTTGGTGAACCATGTCCTGGCTGGGTTGGAGTCCTTTAGTGCAGCTTATCTTGATGATATTGCTGTCTTTAGCTCCACCTGGCAGGATCACCTGATCCACCTTGGGAAGGTTTTAGAGGCTCTGCAGAGTGCAGGTCTCACTATCAAGGCGTCCAAATGCCAGATAGGGCAGGGCACTGTGGTGTACTTGGGCCACCTTGTAGGTGGAGGCCAGGTACAGCCCTTACAACCCAAAATCCAGGCCATCATGGACTGGATAGCTCCAACAACCCAGACCCAAGTCAGGGCATTCCTTGGCTTGACTGGGTACTACAGGAGGTTTGTGAAGGGGTATGGGTCCATTGTGACCCCCCTCACAGAACTCACCTCCAAGAAAATGCCCAAGAAAGTTAACTGGACAGTTAGTTGTCAAAAGGCTTTTGACACCCTAAAAGAAGCAATGTGCTCAGCACCAATTCTGAAAGCTCCAGATTATGCCAAGCAGTTCATAGTGCAGACTGATGCCTCTGAGCTAGGGATAGGAGCGGTCCTATCCCAGACCAATGATGAAGGCCAAGACCAACCTGTTGCTTTTATAAGCAGAAGACTACTCCCTAGAGAGCAGCGTTGGAGTGCCATTGAGAGGGAGGCCTTTGCTGTGGTTTGGTCCCTGAAGAAGCTGAGGCCATACTTGTTTGGCACTCACTTCCTAGTTCAAACTGACCACAGACCTCTCAGATGGCTAATGCAGATGAAAGGGGAAAATCCAAAACTACTGAGGTGGTCCATCTCCCTACAGGGAATGGACTTTGAAGTGGAACACAGACCAGGGACTGCCCATGCCAATGCAGATGGACTTTCCAGGTTCTTCCACTTAGACAATGAAGACTCCATAGGACAAGGTTAGTCTCATCACCTTTCGTTTGGGGGGGGGTTGTGTGAGAAAGTGCCATCTTTCTTGCATGGTATGCCCCCACTTTTTGCTAAATTGCTGAATGTACTTCGATTGAGTGTACCCTGGGTTCCTGCCAATCAGGTGCCCAGGGCCTATGTTCCTTCCTTAAACCACACAAACTCCAAATTGGCAAACCCTAGCCACATGTCAGCCCCTAGTAAATGGTACCCTAGGTACCCAGGGCCTTGTGACCAGGGAAGGCCTCTAAGGGCTGCAGCACTCATTGTGCCACCCTCAGAGGCCCTGTACCCTTACACACACACTGCCCTTGCAGGCTGAGTGTCTGGGTGCAGGACAAAACAAAGAGTCGACATGGCACACATCACTGTGTACCATGCCCATCACCTACACTGCCAAGGCATATGTCAGCCACCCCTCTAGCTGGGTGCATTACGCCTATGGTGTGGGCACAGGAGCAGGAGCCCTGTGCCCCTACAGTACCCAGGTCCATTCCTGGGCACTGTAAGTGCAGTGCTGTCATTTAAGAATACATGGTGCTGAGAGCTTGTCAAACACGAGCTCCACAGCACCATATTGGCAACACTGAAGCCTGGGAAGTTTGGTATCAAACTTCTCAGCACATTGAACCCACACTGATGCCAGTGTAGGATTTAATGTACTAAGCACCCCAGAGGGCATCTTAGAAGATGCCCCCTTACAGCTAACTTACAATCCACGTCTGCTCTGAGGCTGCCCAGGCTGCCACACAGCAGACACGTTGCTGGACCCCTGGGTGGGAGAGCCCCTGCTCTCCCGGGCCTGCAACAATGCACATCCTGGGTGAGGTGAGAAATCTCCTCCCCCAGGATGAGCAAAGGGAAGCTTCAAAGGCATGCCGCCATTTGGAGTTTCCCCAGGCCACTGCAACCCCCCACTCTGGCGGGAAGCTTGGCCGGAAACCCCATACAAGGACAGGGGATGTGCCAGCCTGCCCACCCCACCCCTCAGGTGGGGGAGGCGAGGTGAAGCACATCTCCGGGCTCTCGCCATCTTGAAGATGGGAGGCCCTACCCTATCAGGATTAGGCTACTGCCCCCCTCCCACAGGAGAGAGGCAGGATAGGGGGTGTACCCACCCCAGGAAAAGGACCCATTGGTCCCTGGCCTTCACCTACCTGTAACGCCCCTAAATCTAGTATTTAGGGGCACCCTGAACCTTCCTTCCTCAGATTCCAGATAGAAAACGACAAGAAGAGCAAGAAGAACAAAGACCTGCCCTGCAGCTGCTAAAAAGAGAAGAAGACACCAACTGCTTTGGCCCCAGCCCTACCGGCCTGTCGACTCTCGAACCTGCACCAGCGTGGCATCCCACGTGGCCAGCAACCTCACCAACCCCGGAGGACCTGGCTACCTTATTTGCTCTAAGCCCCTGGGACTCCCACGAGTAGAGGCTCTACTCAAGAAACCTATTTGCTATCCCTGGCACCAGCCCGGGACCGCGGACCCAACACACTCTGCACCAGCCAAGCCTGGCCAGTGCCGGAGTGGACAAAGACCCAGAGGACGACCCCACGGCGACTGTGACCCAGAGTCCGGCACCCAAGGACCCCCCTCGACACCCCGGAAGAAGCCTGCAGCCTCAGAACCAAGTGCCACCCCAGCCGCGATCAACCAGAGGGTAAGATTCCCGACGTCAAAAGGCACCCCTGCACCCGGCGCCCTGCGACCCCCTGTGCCCAATCCCGGGGTACCCACCTAACCTACAACTACCCAACTTACCTCTCGAAGTGGTGGTGGCACCTGAAACATCCTCGTCCCCGAGCCTGCAGCCTCTTTCCAAACCGGAACATTCCCATTGATTTCCATTGAGCGCCCTAAGGCTCAAAAGCACCCTGCACCCAGCCGCCCGAGTGGCCCTGGCAGTGCCCTCTCTACACTAACCTACTTCCCCACTTGCCCTGAGTAAGTGACCAGGAGCCCAGCTCCCACAGCCGCGTGGCTTGCCAGACAGCAGCCACCAACCAAGGCCCCCCTATCCCTCATAGGATAACATTGGGCCCAACTCTCTCTGCACCCGGCCGTCCTGAAACCGCTGAGGGTGAACCAACTGTACCTACCTGACACTGGGGGACCCCTGAGTCCATGCCCGGAATTTCAACACTACCAGTCGAGTACTTACCCTTAAACCGCTAACTTCGTTTTCCTCATAGGGTAACATTGACTGACTTTTTCTTCAAAAATCTTCTAAGTGTGAACTTTTCAAAACTGCAAAAATTCACCAAAAATCAGCCAAGTGACAAAAACGAATTTACTCACCTGCTCCTAGGTGAGCTCCCAGTGCTGGATCTTGGTGCCCAGCCCTGACTCTGAAAAGTGTTCACAACTATACTTACCTCTAACTCATTTTTCTCCCATAGGAAACCATTGTCTGCTTTTCTGTGAAATTTCTTCTAAGTGTCTACTTTTGCAAATTTGAAATATTCTTTTAAAATCGTACCATTTCTGCAAACGAAATTACTTACCTGCTTTTGATAAGGACCCCAGTCCTGGGTCTAGGCACCCAGTCCTGGATTACTAAAGTAACGATAAAGTACTCTACCTGCAATTTGAATTTCTTGCCATAGAGATCCATTGAATGTTTTCTGTGAAATATTTTCTAAGTGCTAACTTTTGAAATAGCTAAATATTATTTAAAAATCATTACAGTTATTAAGTCGACTTTCATCACTTGATTCTGAATACTGACCCCAGGCTGGTTCTAGGAGCCAGACCTGGAATTCCAAAAGTAATCTGAAAAGTAATGTAATACAAATAACCTGAATTTACCATTGAGCTCAATGCATTGTTATGTTTAGGAAATAGGATTGTTTATTGCAACCAACTGTGACTGTTTACACAAATTTATTGCCTAAGACAAAAGTATTTATATTCAACCTCTCATTCTGAGAAAGTATATTTTTACCCCCTTTGTGGTTCTAAAAATAAAACAAGCATATATTTTATATATATAAACCATTGGCCTAGAGTTCAGTTATTGAGTGTGTGAAACCATTTGCTGACTGAGTGTGTACAATAAATGCTTTACACTGTCCTCTGGTACTGCCTTACTGCTCGACCAAGCTACCACTTTTGAGACTAAGGTCATACCTAACTTTGACCTCTATCAGCCTCTGGGGGACTGTGGACTCTGTACACCCTGTACCTATTAGGGAACAGTATATACAGAGCCACTTTCTCACACCCGCCAATTCATGTCTCCTGGGAACATCAATCAATCATCCATTTGTATAGCACACTACTCACCCGTGAGGGTCTCAAGGCGCTGAGGGGGGCGGGGTAACAGCTACTGCTCGAACAGCCAGGTCTTAAGATGTCTCCTGAAGGTCAGAACGTCCTTGGTCTGACGCAGATGGGTGGGGAGGGTGTTCCACATCTTGGCGGCGAGGTAGGAGAAGGATCTGCCTCCGGTGGTGGTTTTGTGTCTATGTGGAATGGTGGGGAGGGCGAAGTTGGCAGAGTGTAGCAGGCGATTCGGGTGTAGAAGGTGAGATGCTTGTTGAGGTATGCTGGTCCGGCGTTGTGGAGTGCTTTGTGAGCATGGTTGAGGAGCTTTAAGGTGATCCTCTTATTTACGGGGAGCCAGTGCAGGTGGGCAGTGATGTGGGAGTGGCAGGGGATGCTGAGGACAAGGCGTGCGGAGGCGTTCTGTATACGTTTAATTATTTTCTGAAGTTTGGTCATGGTTCCAGTATAGAGGGCGTTGCCATAGTCTAGTCTGCTGCTGACGAGGGCGTCGGTGATTATCTTTCTGGTTCCTGTTGGGATCCATCTGTAGATCTTGCGAAGCATGCGGAGGGTGTTGAAGCAGGAGGAGGAGATGGCATTGACTTGTTGGGTCATTGAGAGTGATGAGTCCAGGATGAACCCCAGGTTGCGTGCGTGGTCTGTGGGTGCCGGAGCACGGCCGGCCACCAGGAGTCATCCCAGGTGGAGGGAGAGGAGCCGAGGATGAGAACCTCTGTCTTGTCTAAGTTCAGTTTCAGGCAACTGTTTTCCATCCAGTCGGCGACGGCCTTCAGTCCTTCGTGGAGGTTCATTTTGGTGGTGGTGGGGCCCTTGTTGAGTGAGAGGATCAGCTGTGTGTCACCAGCGTAGGAGAGGATGTTGAGGTTGTGCGAGCGGAAGATATTGGCCAGTGGGGCCATGTAGACGTTGAAAAGGGTAGGACTGAGGGATGATCCTTGGGGCACGCCGCAGATGATCTTGGTGGCTTCAGAGCGGAATGGGGGAGGTGGACCCTCTGGATTCTGTCGGTGAGGAAGGAGGTGATCCAGTCCAGGGCCTTGTCGTTGATTCCTGCGGCATGGAGGCGTGTGTGGAGGGTGTGGTGGCAGACGGTGTCGAAGGCGGCCGAGAGGTCAAGGAGGATGAGGGCCGCAGTTTCGATGCTGTCCAGCATGGTCCTGATGTCATCAGTGGCAGCGATGAGGGCAGGTTCGGTCCTATGCTTGCTGCGGAATCCTGATTGGGACGGGTCCAAGATGTTGTTCTCCTCGAGGAAGTGGGACAGTTGCTTGTTGACGATCTTTTCTATGACTTTCGCCGGGAAGGGAAGAAGGGAGATGGGTCGGAAATTCTTGACGTACTTTTGGTCCGCTGTGGGTTTCTTGAGTAGGGCGTTGATCTCAGCATGCTTCCAGCTCTCCAAGAAGATGGCGGTCTTGAAGGAGCTGTTGATGATCTTCCGGAGTTGGGGTGCGATGATGCGGTTAGCTTTGTTGAAGATGTGGTGAGGGCAGGAGTCGGATGGCGAGCCGGAGTGGATTGTGTTCATGGTTTTGATGGTGTCGTCGTCGCCTACGTGGGCCCAGGAGAGCAGGTGGTTGCTGGGGCTGGGGGACGGTGAGTATGCAGTTTTGTTGGCTGTGGGGAGGGTCTGGGTGTTGAAGCTGTCGTAGATGTCTGCGATCTTGCGGTGAAAGAAGGTGGCTAGGGAGTCGCATAGGTCTTGTGACGGTGGAATGTTGTTGGAACTGGAGCTGGGGTTTGAGAGCCCCTTCACGATGTTGAAGAGCTCTTTGCTGTTGTGTGCGTTGTTGTAGATGCGTTCCTTGAAGGAGGTCCTTTTGGTGGTTCGGATGAGTTGGTAGTGCTTGCGACTGGCGTTCTTTAGGGCTGTGTGGTTGTCCGGTGTCTTTTCGTGACGCCACTTCTTCTCGAGTCTTCGGCAAACCCGTTTGGATTCCTGGAGGTCAGTAGTGAACCAGTCGGCCTTTCTGTCAGTAGATCTGTTTGAGGGTTTTTGATCGGGCGCGAGTGTTGGCGCAGTCGTCGATCCATTGCCTGAGGTTACTGGCAGCTGTGTCGGTGGGTCACGGGCGAGGGTGGTGATGATCTGGTCTTCGGTGACCTTGTTCCAGCTGCAGTAGGGGATCCGTTGTGGGTGGTGGTGCGTGGTGGGTTTCTTGAAGGTGAAGTGGATGCAGCGGCGGTAGGTCCTGTGTAGTTTCGTGGTGTGGCTGAGAGTGACGTGGTTGCTGGTTGAGAAGATGGGGTCGAGCATGTGTCCGGCGGTGTGGGTGGAGGTTGTGACGCACTGTTTGAGTCCGAGGCTGGTGAGGTTGTCGAGCAGGGCGACGGAGTTGCTGACGTCGGTGTTCTCGAGGTGGAAATTCAGGTCTCCTAGGAGGATGTAGTCTGTGGACGCAAGCGTGTGCATGCTGACGATGTTGGAGATGCCGTCAATGAACTGTGGCTGTGTTAGACGGACCGGGAGGGTCGGCCGAGGACAAGGGGAGAGGTCTCCGGGGAGAGCCATCTCCAGCGATCGTACAGACGAGTAACTTCCCCCCCACAGATGTACACCACACAAAGATAAGGTTTTGACGTTCTTTATAAGCAATCTTTAGGTACGATAGAATGGTACAAGGAGGTCAGGACTCAGGGGTCCCCTCGATTCTAGTCTCTTGGTTGGGAAAGGGGGTAGCGGGACAGTCTTGTTACCAATCTGGTAGCTGAGATGGTATGATGGATAGCTCACAATCCTCGAGCTCGGCGTTCTAGATGGACGGGCCGCGGCGGCGCCAGCAGGCAGGACGATAGTTCGCAAGGCAGGGCTACGGCAGCGCCAGTAGTCCGTCAGGGATGAGTTCTTCACGGTGTCTCTCGACTCCAGGATACAACTGCCTTCCTGCTCTGGAGCTGCCCCAGTTATAGGTCTGGCGCCCTTTGATGTCCGGACCCTCGCACTTGGAGGTCGGGAGGTCCGGGATGAGGGAGTCCAGACACCCAGCAGGGGGGTGGAGCCAGCGCCCGGGGGAGCTGGGGGGCGATCGGCACCTGGCGGGGGAGAGCCATCGACACTTCTTTCTCCCATCGACCTGCCAAGTGGTCCGTTCACCTCCTGGGTGGATGGTGGTGCCGGGATGTCGGGGCCTGGCCAGGCCCAGGGTTAGGGTCGAGCTGAGGCCACGCGGCCTCGTGGTGCAGTGTCCAAGATGGCGGCCGGGCCGGGCGAGGGAGCCGGTAGTGGTTCGGCCCCATGATACAGAGAGGTCCGGGGGCAGGAGTCCCGTCTGGGGACGGGGTGCGGGTTGTTTCTGTGGGTAACACCTGGAGGGCCGGGGCTCGGGCCCTGTCGTGCGGGGAGGGAGCAAGCCCTTCACGTGGCCTGTCCAACATGCGTCCCACCCAGCTGAAGGCGGGGAGAGTCACCCATCCTCTTGGGGACTCTCCTCGTCGAGGCGGAAAAAGCGTGACAGGCCATCTGCGTTGGCGTGGTCTTGGCCCGGTCGATGTTCCACAGTGAAGTCCATCCCCTGCAGGGAGATGGACCAACGCAATAGTTTGGGGTTTTCCCCCCGCATCTGCATTAGCCACTGCAGGGGGCGATGGTCTGTTTGCACCCGGAAGTGGGTACCGAAGAGATAGGGCCGGAGCTTTTTGAGGGCCCACACCACTGCGAAGGCCTCCCTCTCGATGGTGCTCCAGCGCTGTTCTCGGGCCAGGAGGCGTCTGCTGATGAAGGCCACCGGTTGGTCAAGTCCCTCGGAGTTCAGCTGGGAGAGGACCGCCCCGATGCCATGGTCGGAGGCATCTGTTTGTACGATGAATTCCCGACTGTAGTCGGGGGCCTGGAGCACAGGGGCAGTGCACATGGCGGCTTTCAGCTTCTCGAAGGCCGCTTGACAGTCTGGGGTCCAGTTGACCTTCTTCGGGTGGTTTTTGGATGTGAGTCCCGTGAGGGGCCCCACAATGCTGCCATAGTCCCTCACGAACCGCCGGTAGTAGCCGGTGAGCCCCAAGAAGGCTCGGACCTCGGTCTGCGTGACTGGAGGCTGCCAGGAATGGATGGCAACGATTTTGAGTTGCAGAGGGGCCACCAGACCGCTTCCCACCTGGTGTCCAAGATAGGTCACGGACCCCTGACCAATTTGGCACTTGCTGGCCTTGATTGTGAGGCCGGCCCGTTGGAGGGCCTGCAGGACCAGTGGTGGCTGTACACAGCGATATCGTCCAGGTAGGCGGCGCTGAACTCCTCGAGCCCCGCCAAGACCTGGTTCACCAGTCGCTGAAAGGTAGCTGGGGCATTCTTCATGCCGAAGGGCATGACTTTGAAGTGGTAGTGGCCATCGGGGGTAGAAAAGGCGGATCGTTCTTGGGCCCGGGGTGTGAGACCGATCTGCCAGTAGCCCGCTGTCAGGTCGAAGATGCTGAGGTAGCGGGCAGCCCCCATGCGGTCGATCAGTTCATCCGCTCGGGGGATGGGATGAGCGTCGGTTCTGGTGACAGCATTCAAGCCCCGATAGTCGACGCAGAATCGGAGCTCAGGAGTGGTGCCGGGGGCAGCAGCTTTGGGGACCAGCACGACCGGGCTGGCCCAGGGGCTGTCCGAGGGCTCGATGACCCCGAGCGTGAGCATCTTTGATACCTCCTCTTGGATGCAGGCCCGTACCCGATCTGGTACGCGGTACGCCCGGTGTCTGATAGGGCGACTGTCCCCAGTGTCCACGTCGTGCAAGCACCAGGGGGTGACCCCTGGGGTGAGGGAAAACAAGGTAGCAAACTGCAGCAGGAGGTCCCGGCAGCCTTGGCGCTGTTCCGGGGTGAGGGCATAGGAGAGCCGGACCCCGTCCACGGAACCATCTTTCTCACGAGTCTTCAGGAGATCAGGGAGAGGCTCGGAGTCTTCTTCCGCTCCACTGTCTGTAGCCATCAGGAGGCTGAGCTCCGAGCGCACAAAGTGGGGTTTGAGTCTGTTGGTGTGGAGGACCCGGAGGGGGTTCCGTGGAGATTCCATATCGATGAGATAGGTGACGGGGCTCTTGCGTTCGACCACTTTGAAGGGCCCCGTCCACTTGTCCTGCAAGGCACATGGTTCGGTGGGGGACATCACCCACACTTGTTGGCCAGGTTCAAATTCGATGGAGGAGGCATTTTGATCGTACCATTTTTTCATGTCCTCCTGACTGGCCTCAAGGTTCGCTTTCGCCATTTCTCTGAATCGCCTGGTCTGATTGCGTAGGGTCAGGAGGTACTTGAAGACGTCTGGAGGGGTCTTTAGGGGGGCCATCTCCCAACCTTCTTTGACTAGGCTGAGGGGCCCTCGCACAGGGTGCCCGTACAAGAGTTCGAAAGGGCTAAAGCCGAGGGACTTCTGGGGAACTTCTCGATAGGCGAAGAGGAGGCACGGAAGTAGTACATCCCACTGGCGACGGAGGGGCTCTTCCAATCCCCCAATCATTCCCTTGAGCGTGCGGTTGAACCGCTCGACTAGTCCGTTTCCTTGAGGGTGATAGGGGGTCGTGAATCGGTAGGTGACCCCGCACTGTTGCCAGAGGGACTTCATATACTTCGAAATAAAGTTTGTGCCTCTGTCGCTGACGACTTCTCGGGGGAAGCCCACCCGGGAGAAGATCCCCATTAAGGCCCGGCCGACCACCGGGGCTGTTACAGTTCGCAGGGGCACAGCCTCGGGGTAGCGGGTGGCGTGGTCCACCAGTACCAGGATGAACCGATGTCCTTGTGCTGTACGGGGGTCCAGGGGCCCCACAATGTCTATTCCCACCCTCTCGAACGGGGTGGTGACAACTGGGAAGGGTTGCAGAGGTGCTTTGAGTTTGCGGCCGCTCTTCCCGCTGGCCTGGCACGTGGGGCAGGACCGGCAGTGGTTGAGGACGTCGTTTCTCATCTTTGGCCAGAAAAAGTAAGTCACCAGGCGACTGTAGTTTTTGTCCTGGCCCAGGTGTCCAGCCAGAGGGACATCGTGGGCCAAATTTAACAGGAAGTCTCTAAAACGGAGGGGCACCACCAGCACTCGACTGGCCCCTAACTCCGCGATTCTCTGTTCACTGTACAATAGGTCGTTGTCCCAATAGATCCAATGGGCTCCGGTGGTGTCCCCTGCGCTCTGGGCGAGGGCTTGCTGGCGGAGTCCTTCGAGGGAGGGACAGGTCTTCTGTTCTTGACGGAACTGTTCCTGGGTGGGCCCCCCTTCTTGACGCCACTGAGCCAGGTTGGGAAGGTCCTGGGGCTGAGCGAGCCCTTTGGGGGTTTGCTCTGGGGGGTCGGTATGGTCGGTGTCCTCTACTGGAGCGATCGGGGGAGGAGGTGCTGGCCATTCTGGTTCTTCTGGTCGAGGGATGGCACGGGCGGCCATGGACCGGGTGGTTACGCACGCCCAGTCCGGGAGGCCCAACATCCCCAGGTGCTCTCTTCTTTCTACGGCGGCCCACGGGGAACTCTCAAGATCATTCCCCAGGAGACAGTCCACGGGGGCATCATCTCGGACCGTCACCTTCAACATGCCGGAGACTCCTCCCCATTCGAAGGGGACGCAGGCCATCCGACATAGACTCTCCGAATTGTCGGCTGAACGGACGGGGCAGAGAATGTTCGGCAGGATCTGCTCTGGTTTTACCAGGTGACAGCGGACGGCCGTCACACTGGCCCCCGTGTCACGTAGTGCTTCGGCCCGGCGTTCATTAATGTTCACCCACTGACTATATTTTCTGGTGTTGGCGGGTAGGGGAGCCCGCGGGACCATGTCTCTTCCCCCTAGGCACGCTAGAACCATGGCGGCCGGTTCCCACTCTTGTTGTTCCTGCTCGTATTCTTCCTGTTCTTCGGAGATTTGTTCTCCCCCCAGGGCGGCGGCAGCTACCTGGCGGGGTCTCGGAGTTTGGTTCTGTGGACAGTTCGGGTTATTGGCGTAGTGGCCGACTCGCTGGCATCGGTGACACGTGACATTGGCTCGGAACCCCGGGCGCATCGGGGGGTTGCCCCGGCTGGCCGGGGGCGGGGTGCTGGCAGCGGGAGCGGCCGGGACGGTGTCTCTTCCTCGTCCCTGGCCTCCTCCTCCTCCTCGGGGACGGTGCTGACCTTGGTTGTTCCGGTTCTGTTCGTGCGGCCCTCTCCGGCCCACTCGGGTGCTTTCCCACCGGTCAGCTTCGGCGGCAAGTTGCCGTGGGTCAGTCAATTTACTGTCGAGGAGGTGCTGCCTGAGCTCGACGAAGCAGTTGTTAGAGAGGTGCTCCCACACCATGAGATTAAAAAGTTGCTCGTAGGTCGTTACGTGGCTTCCCTTGATCCAACCCTCGAAGGCTCGGCTGAAATAGTTGACATATTCCACCCAAGTTGTACCCGGGATCCGGGTGCAGTCTCGGAACCTCTGGCGGTACATTTCGGGTGTGAGCCCATATCGGGTGAGGAGGGCAGCCTTCATGTGGTCATAGGATGACATCAGATGGTCTGGGAGCTGTAACAGGGCATCGCGGCCTTCATTGACGAACCTCCCCCATAGACCGGCTCCCCAGTCACTTCGATCGATCCGGTGGGAGGTCATGGCGATCTCGTAGGCCTTGAACCACTGTTGTATGTCGTCCTCTCGGACATACTCTCGAACGACATCCTTGGGGATGTGGACTTTCTTTTCTGTCGCTCCCGGGGTGCGCGGTCGCTCGGGCACCTCCAGTTCTTTGTTCTGCTTCCGTAGATCTATTTCTGCCAGTTTGCGCTCGTGTTCGTACGCTAATCTCTTTTCTTCGAGCTCTCTCTGCCTCTGTTTTTCTTCCCGTTCTTCTCGGAGCCGCAGATGTTCTAGGTTCAGTTTTTGTTCGGCTAATTTTAGTTCACCGTCCATTTTGAGCCGTGCCATTTCTAGCTCATGTAGTCTGCTTTTTTCTCCCTCTTGGATCTCTTCCTGCGAGAGACCCGTTCTTCGCTCCTCGGGAGCCGTGGTGTTCCTCTCTGATGCTGCAATGTTTTGGTCCGGGGATCTGGCGGCCCCGGTTTCTGCCCACGACTCAATGGCGTGCTTGAAATCGTCTTTGGTACTCAGGCCGGTGGTAGCAATGCCTAGTTCAATGCAGAATTGTTTCAATTCACGATGGCTGTACTCTTCCAATTTCTTCATCTGGAATTTCTCGGTGGATCCGCTCTCTTTGGTTGACATTGTGGTTTCGTCGTGGGGTGAGCTACTCTCTGTACGATTATGCGTTGATTCGGATCGCGCCGCTGGCCACCAATGTTAGACGGACCGGGAGGGTCGGCCGAGGACAAGGGGAGAGGTCTCCGGGGAGAGCCGTCTCCAGCGATCGTACAGACGAGTAACTTCCCCCCCACAGATGTACACCACACAAAGATAAGGTTTTGACGTTCTTTATAAGCAATCTTTAGGTACGATAGAATGGTACAAGGAGGTCAGGACTCAGGGGTCCCCTCGATTCTAGTCTCTTGGTTGGGAAAGGGGGTAGCGGGATAGTCTTGTTACCAATCTGGTAGCTGAGATGGTATGATGGATAGCTCACAATCCTCAAGCTCGGCGTTCTAGATGGACGGGCCGCGGCGGCGCCGGCAGGTCCCGGTGAAGGTGGTAGTTACAACGGTCCGCGGCAGTGCCAGCAGGTCCCAGTGAAGGTGGTAGTTACAACGGTCCGCGGCAGCGCCAGCAGGTCCCAGTGAAGGTGGTAGTTACAACGGTCCGCGGCAGCGCCAGCAGGTCCCAACGAGGATGGAGGATGCAGAAGGCCGCGCCAGCGCCAGCAGGCAGGACGATAGTTCGCAAGGCAGGGCTACGGCAGCGCCAGTAGTCAGTCAGGGATGAGTTTTTCACGGTGTCTCTCGACTCCAGGATACAACTGCCTTCCTGCTCTGGAGCTGCCCCAGTTATAGGTCTGGCGCCCTTTGATGTCCGGACCCTCGCACTTGGAGGTCGGGAGGTCCGGGATGAGGGAGTCCAGACAACCAGCAGGGGGGTGGAGCCAGCGCCCGGGGGAGCTGGGGGGCGATCGGCACCTGGCGGGGGAGAGCCATCGACACTTCTTTCTCCCATCGACCTGCCAAGTGGTCCGTTCACCTCCTGGGTGGATGGTGGTGCCGGGATGTCGGGGCCTGGCCAGGCCCAGGGTTAGGGTCGAGCTGAGGCCACGCGGCCTCGTGGTGCAGTGTCCAAGATGGCGGCCGGGCCGGGCGAGGGAGCCGGTAGTGGTTCGGCCCCATGATACAGAGAGGTCCGGGGGCAGGAGTCCCGTCTGGGGACGGGGTGCGGGTTGTTTCTGTGGGTAACACCTGGAGGGCCGGGGCTCGGGCCCTGTCGTGCGGGGAGGGAGCAAGCCCTTCACGTGGCTTGTCCAACAGGCTGGGGTCCAGGGGAGTTGTAAACGAGTCTTTCTCTGAGGGTTGTGTTGGGGTCAGTGTGTATCTGAAAGTGCAGGTGTTCGGCGGGGCTGGAGGTGTCTGTCATGCAGGTCGAGACTCTGAGGATATTCCTGTAAACGATGGCGATTCCACCTCCTGGTCTGTTGGTGCAGTCCCTCCTGGTGATCTTGTATCCAGCTAGGATGGCTATGGCGATGTCGGGGGCCGAGGAGGGATTCATCCAGGTCTCTATTAGTAAGGTGACATTCGGGGCGGCTGAGTCGAGTAAGTCCCAGAGTTTGACGGCGTGCTAGTGGACGCAGCGGTTGTTGAGTACTATGCATCTGAGGTGGTTTAGTTCTGCTCTGACAGGTGGGCTAGGGTGTGTGGGTGTTCGGTGGCTGGAGATGCTGCAGCTACAGAAGGTGAAGGGTCCGTGGGTGAGTATCAGGCTGGCCTGGAAGCAGTTTGATGATCGTTTGTTGTTGAGCCCGTGGATGAAGTCAGCGTCGTAGCGTCTTCAGTTGTCGTGGCTCTTGCGGGGGCCAGGGGGTCTGGTGCTGGGCACAGTCCAGGCGCGGACGGACGCAGACGGGCTTGCCTTGGGAAATGGATATATCTGTCCCTGTAGATCATCATAGCAGACAGGACATCACGTAGCACCTTGCTAAACATAGGTTGCGACATCCCACCTGCGCTGGACACCGTGTACTGGAATGATCCAGTTGCAAAAAAATGCAGGGCCGCCATCACCTTACACGTTGGTGTGAAAGCAGTCGGATATGTTCTGCGAGGCCGCAGGTGGGGCTCCAACATAGCACATAGGTCTTGTAGGGTGGGTCGATCCAGACGGAATTTCCATATGAGCTCCTCATTCTCCATGTCTGCCAGCACTGTGAAGGGACGATGCACATTTCGTCTCCTCCTAGGTGCGACGAAAGAGGACACATGTCAACACAATCCACCATGAGATGTGTCCAACATCTTAAGTTTTGACTGACACAAAGCCAACAATGACTGTCATCACAGTTCAGCTTACAGCCCAACTTACATGAAGGGACACCTTCAGCTACACTAGTCGTACACTTGTTCACTTTTCACACAGCGAGTACCTCCAAAACAATATGTGAATATGTGACTATGTGAATGTCCCAAGGGATATGGCCACTTCTTGCATGAGCAGCCCTGAGCGTATTTCATACAGCATATGTGTGAAACTGTAACACTACTGTCTCCTACCTAGCTGCTGTACCTGCTACATCGTCTTGCATAAGTCTAACAGGGCACACATCAACAACACAATGATCACAGTCTGTGCATAAACAAGAAGTGTGTGCATGAGTCAAAGCAAAGTAGACAGTGACATATGCACAATGTGTAGTCAGACATTAATCACTGTGAGTTGCTCAGCCCTATCACACATTGACATGTGTACACATTGGAGAGTCCATCACAACACTGTTCTGTGTACATGCCCAGCAATATCACAAGTGACATGTGAGGGAGTACATGCCAATGTTTTCAATCATATACACCAACATGGCATGTGTAATCAGCAGTGGGGTAAATTTTACATTGGCATTGTGTGCACAATCGTGTGCCGTGAATCATGTGTCTGCTGTGCACTGTCAAGAACTGGCCATTGGCCATACACACAGCATGATGTGTCCATAGGTGCTGTCAAAGTGCTCCGCAACACAAATCACAGTCACTACCTCCAATGTATAGCAGCCATTCCATGGTAGCGACCGCCTGGCCCCAGCGGTGTGTCAATGCCAATGCCAAAGCAACACTCACGGTAGTGATATACATGTAGTAAAATGGCAGTTGGTATGCTCTGCCACCCAAATCACGTCATAGGCACCAATGTATAGCAGCCATATCGCGCTAGCGACCGCCTGGCCCCTGTGGTGTGTCACTGCCAATGCCAAAGCCACACTTGTGGTAGTGATAGATATATATTTATGGTCAAATGGTGGTTGGCATGCTCTGCCACCCAAATCACGGTCACTGGCACCAATGCATGGCAGCCATACCGCGGTAGCGACCGCCTGGCCCTCGCGGTATGTCACTGCCAATGGCAAAGCCACACTCGCAGTAGTGATAAATATATGTGTATTGCCAAATGGCAGTTGGCATGCTCCGCCACCCAAATCAGTCACTGGCACCAATGTATGCAGCCATACCACGGTAGTGACCGCCTGGCTCCTTCGGTGTGTCACTGCCAATTGCAAAGCCACACTCCCAGTAGTGATCGATATATATGTGTATTGCCAAATGGCAGTTGGCATGCTCCGCCACCCAAATCACGGTCACTGGCACCAATGTATGGCAGCCATACCACGGTAGCGACCGCCTGGAACCTTCGGTGTGTCACTGCCAATTGCAAAGCCACACTCCCGGTAGTGATCGATATATATGTGTATTGCCAAATGGCAGTTGGCATGCTCTGCCACCCAAATCACGGTCACTGGCACCAATGTATGGCAGCCATACCACGGTAGCAAACACCTGGCCCCTGCGGTGTGTCACTGCCAATGGCAAAGCCACACTCGCGGTAGTGATAGCTATATGTGTATTGCCAAATGGTGGCTGGCATGCTCCGCCACCCAAATAACGGTCATAGGTACCAATGTATATCAGCCATACCGCGGTAGCGACCGCCTGGCCCCTGCAGTGTGTCACCGCCAATGCCCAAGCCCTTACAGCCAATGGGAACTGCAATTGCGGTAGCCTAATGCAATTTTGAAAATCCTGGTAGGCGTACTCTGCCACTGCGGAGCTGGTCATTGGATGCAACTGAAAGATGCACGACTGCGGTAGCGACCGCCTGCCCCCTGCGGTGTGTCACCGCCAATGCCCAAGCGCTTACAGCCAATGGGAACTGCAATCACGGTAGCCAAATGCAATTTTGAAAATCACGGTAGGCGTGCTTCGCCACCGCGGAGCTAGTCATTGGATGCATTTGAAAAAACCTGACCTGGAACACCAATTGTAGCAGCTCAGAACCAATGAAACTACCCAAGGGGGCTATATATGTGTGGGAGAGAGCCTCACATTTCCACAGCTTCCAGAACCTGCTGCCTGACACCCCACACCACCAATTGTTGCTGCTCCTGTCTCCAGAGCCTGCTGCCTGACACCTCTCACCACCAACTACTGCTGCTCCTGTCTCCAGAGCCTGCTGCCTGACACCCCTATCACCAACTGCTGCTGCTCCTGTGTCCAGTGCCTGCTGCCTGACACCAATTACCCCCAACTGCTGCTGCTCCTGTCTCCAGAGCCTGCTGCCTGACACCCCTCACCAAAAACTGCTGCTGCTCCTGGAGGTCCTGGTGGGCGAGGTGCTCACACAGTATGGGAGGCTATATGGTGCTCCAGATGTGATGGTAAGTGTTTCAGAGTGGAAGTGAGAGTGCAGGGAGTGCACACATGAAGTTGATCTGCTGCAGTATGTGCCTGAGAGTGTGGGTTTGTGTCATACACAGCCTAGCATGCTGTCTCCAGGGGAAATTAGTCTGTAGCCTATTTTACGTGTTTCCCTGCCTGCACATCAAAATTGGAGGGACATGTATTGTTTTGTCAGCCATATGGTGACGCTGCAAGTTGGTTATGCAGGAGTCAGGACAGAAATTTCCTGTGTGAATGGATGTGTGGGTCTCTGATGTTCTTCACAGGCTCATCTGTGGCCTAACCTAGGGTTTACGTCCAGAGGGTACTGATGGAAGTGTGTCTGACTCAAAATTGACATCATGTATAGGTCAACACTATGCTCAGGATTTAAATGCCAGAGGGTGACACTCTTGGTGGTAATTCACTTATGACACAGCAGATTGTTGTACTTTTGTACAGAGCCCTTTCCATTTCCACCAGCATGTGTACTGACTCGCATGTGTAGGCACTGTTTACGCTCCCAATTTGTCTCTTCATGTGAGATTTCTGATGCCCCACGTTGGACCTCAGTGTGAGCCTACCTGGCCTGCACAGTCACTGCCCAATCTGACAAGGACACATCACTGAATGTACAGAGTGAAAATATGGTTTGTCTGCTAGACTATCCATCAAAGAGCCATCTCAGACCTGTAGATTGCACACAACAGGACTTGTGAGAAGGGTGTGAGATTGTGATATCATGTCCCTAAATGTGACCTCCACGACAAAGTGAACCATTCACAGGGCAAGGACATTGCAGGCTGCGCAGTGTTGGACACAGTGAGCCTGCCCCGAAACATAATTTCCAATGTAATGTATGTCTTGTTCACCCATAAACTGCATAGTAGTGGGCACCCTACACATAGCTTTCTGTGCTACATCCTGCATGTGTATGAGATGGGCAGGTACTGTGTTCACCCTCATACCTGCATGCATTATCGTATGATTCTCTCACGCTATTGTACTATGTGAGATACTGTATTATCTCTGCTAGACATATCTGTGAAGTAGTGCTGAGTTAGTATCATGCTCCTGTTGTGGTACTGTAAAATTCGGAACCACATTGGAGGCATGGCCCCACCATGCCGATTTTGGTATCAGCAAACCGCAAATGACTAAAGCGGTATGTATAAGTGTTTTCGTCATGTTTCATCGGCGGATTCACAGTGTATGCGATACTACACATTGGACCCTCGGCTTCCATTTTAGAACAGTAGCCATTTTAGGTTGCCCTCACATAGGCTGCGCTCTAAGATCATGCTTAGGCCTAAAGGACATGTACACCTTCTGTGGCTCCTCTGGACCTGTGCAAACCGACTCCGCTGCCCGAGGTCAATCCTGTCCGGCCAGTTCCTTTCCTCGCAGCCTAATGCGATTAATCAGGGCTCGACCCATCATAAAATCCTTGTTCACACACGATCTCTGACTTAGCTATTTTCACACCTGTTTCTGTTCCTACTTTGTGGCTTGATTTACGAGCAGGAGGTGCCCGTTTTATTGGGGGTCCGCTGTTATCTGATAAGGTTTCTGAGCCTTGCGGGGTGAAATGATTGTGTGCTTAACGAATTGAAATGTGGGATTGTCATTATGGCTCTGCTGTTCCTTTGAAATGAAAGTATGTGAATGACCACTTGTAAAATAGGGGTGGTGTTGCCCAGAAGCGTAATATTTTGTATATAAGTAAAGACTGGTTTTTGGTTCGGGAGCAGTCTCCTGAGAACATACATTGTGTTGTACTTCTCGGATACCTGTAATTGGTCTGCAGCCAATAAATACGATCTTTGACTTCACCTAGAAGACTCTGTGTTTCTGTGGGTCTGAAACAGGAAGAACTCGAAGTCTTCGAGTGTGTTCAACTGCACCGCTGGGTTTTAAAAACCCAGTACTTCAGTTGGCACCCAACTCGGGGTGATTTCAGCGGTACCGGTCCAAGCCAGAGGTTCGTGAGGAGCTTCGTGTGGAAATTCCGGAGGAAGGCCGCCACTTCATTGACCCCTGCATGTCGACGTGGTCCGAAAGTCTTTTCTGCGAGGTTCTCCGCGTCCCGACGGCTACGAAGGACTGCTGCCCTGATTAATCGCCCTGTTTTGGACCCTTGACGATTTGGTAGAGCGAAACAATTGAGAGAGTCTTCTGGTGACGCCATCGATCATCGATACCTCAGTTAAGTATAAGTGGAGCGTCTCCCAGTTTGTTTGGTATCCTTCGGGATTTTGGTATCCTTCGGGATCGCTTTGATTTGGAACTTGCAAGTGCCAAAGCCAGAGGACTCGTGTATTCACGAGACTATCGTATTCGATAATCCTTTGAAGTTTGAAACTAGACTAGTGAGCGAAGATGCCTGGTTCTAGTATATTTGGAAATTTGTTTTGTTTGGGTTGTAGAAAGGACTCACGATTGGAGGATTCATGTCCGGTTCCTCCAATTGGAACTCCAACTTATGAGCTTTATGTGAAACATTGCGTGGACCCCATTACGTATAATGAAGTATGGGTCCGATACACCAGGAAGGATGGTGTCTTAAAATGGCCCCAAAATGGTAGTTTCGACACAGAAATCCTAGATAACTTAGAAGTTAAATTATTTAAGAAGAAAGCCCGGCCGGCGATGTTTGATTCTTTTCGCCTATGGCGAAAGGAAGCCAAACAGAAAGAATTTAAATTGGCAAAGAAAAATAAAAGAGAGAGAGGTATGTCGATAATGCAAGCAGCTGTGCAGTTTAAAGATAACGAAGAAGACCAAATGAATGAGCAGTTGCACAGGCAACGCAAACTAGTTATTGATAAATGTTACCCAGTTTTGCCGCCCCTTCAGCAAGGTGCATCAAAAGAAAAGGAGAAAGATCCCCTGATGGCACATTTGTTAAGTTCGCCACCCCCGTATGCGCAAAATGCTACAGCACCTCCACAACCTCTAAATGCACAGCCTGCAGTTAATTTGCCGCAAGCTTTCCCACAGCCGCCAGCTCCTCCTCAGCCGGCTCCTATCCCTACAGCACAGCCCTCTCAAGGGCCGCCAGTTTCGCTACCTGTCTCCTCTGCGCTTCCTGCGACTTTGCCTAGTACATCAGCTGCCTCCCTTGGCGCTCTTCCTGATACTGCCCCTGTACCTGGATCTGCACCCGTTTTTCTTTTCTCTGTCTTTCCCCCCGTTTTCGCCTCAACTTCTCCTTCTACATGACAACGAATAGCTAGTGCGGTCACTAGCTTAATATCGCTGTCTCTTTGGGTCATCCAGTATGACCCCTGGTTTACAACGTAAGCAGTTGCGTAGTCAGCTGCCTGATTCTGGAGAGAAAGAGGTATTAGACCATATGGCACGTAGATGGATTGTTTTCCCTTCAAACTATGATGTAGAATCAGTTGTTAATGTTTTTCACCAATGGGAAGCCCCAAAACAGAGGTATGTGTTTGAGAAAATGTGTGAAATCCTCTGTGAGGAATTGGAAGATCATGGTTTAGACTCAAACCCGCAGGAGTTGTGTCGTGTGCGATTTGATTTTGGAAAAGGTACAATTGTGGGTCCCGATGTACATAAAGCAGTTGCGACTTTACTGTCCTTCAGGAATGATGATTGTCAACAATCATTGTTCGAACAGGGATTCCCTGTGGGGAAAAAGGTAAAAGCGCGCCAATATCCGATGCGTGAGGTTCCTCCAGTTTGGAGGCCTGGTGATGCTGCTGCTGTTCCACCTGTTCTGACACATTTTCAGCATGTTTGGGTACATGTCCCATGGAAGCGTTCTGAAGTATTAGCGCTTAAACAGACATTGCCTGACCCCCGTAAAAACCCTGCAGGATATTATAAGGAGTTATCTCAGACTGCAGAATCGTGTGTCATGAATCTAGCTGATATAGATATGTTGTTCGGGAATGTTGTTCCACAGCCTTTATGGGGATCCATTCGTAATGTAGATCACGTTGCAGAATTAGGTAACACATGGGCTAAAATCATTGCCGCAGACACTAGACAAGTTGGTGGTGCGAAACCTGAGCCCCTAGTAGCAGAACTCCCTGGTAGAATTATTACCTACATGAAAACTTTAATGCCCGTGATGCGTGTGAATTGGGATAAACTATCAGCATGCAAACAGAAGAAAGATGAAACGGTGTCTGATTTCTTCACCAGGTTTGAAGAAACATTTATCGACCACAGTGGTCAAGACATGAGTACTGAAGGTGACCAACGGTTATTTGTTGATAAATTTGTGCACAATTTGCTTCCCGAGTTGTGTAAGAAATTAAAAGATTCAGAGAGTTCTTGGGCTGTTTCCTCTTCAGCGCAAATACTGGCTACTGCACAGTATTTCGAAAATAGGGATAAAGATGAGAAGGATAATGCAGACAAGAAAACGAAAGAATTAAAGATGAAGGTTCTGTTACAGCAGGCCTACCCACCGCGTGGTAGTCAGAGAAACTATCAGCAACCTCAACAGTTTCAGAGAAACATGCAAAGGTTCGAGTATTCCCAACCGCGTGTTCCTGTAGGTCCCAATCAATGTTCGTATTGTAAAGAAGAAGGTCATTTTAAGTATAGTTGTCCTAAATTGTTACAGCATACTAATAATGCGTATGGCGCAAGAGGTAGAGTTGGTCAGCAAGCTCCTAGAGGTAGAGGGCGTGGAAATGTTCCCCAGAACGCGCGTCCTCTTCCGCCTCAAAATACAATAAATAGCTTTGATCAGCAAGCCAAATGCAACTGGTAATACAGCTCAGTACTATAATAATGACTATTAGGCAGAAGACGACAATGTGGAAGGTAATGATTACTAGGACAGCCATAGACAGAGAGAGGGAGTTGTTTCAGTGCCAGTGGATCAGAGTGGACCGTATGTTAAGGTGACTGCAGCGGGTGTGTCAGAGCCCTTTCTGCTGGATACTGGTGCTGCAAAGAGTTCAATTATGCATTCAAAACTCCCTGGCGCGCCTTTGTCTGGCGAAATGAATGTTTCAGTAGGTTTTTCTGGCGCCCCGGTTAGGAACCCGATTTCTAGTCCTATGCCCCTTTCTGTTGGACCTTGTGAGCTAAAAGCACCCCTCATCCTAACGACAGGTTGTGGTGAAAATCTGTTAGGGTTGGATTTGTTAAAAAGATTGCACGTGACACTATATTGTTCTCCCTCAGGAGTACAACTTACATTGGGTAAGAAAGTGATTTCCCCAATGTATTTGTCGAAGAATAAATTGCCAGCTGAATTGTCATCCCTTCCGGATGTCCTTTGGGCTACTGGTCCCAATGATGTGGGTCTCTTGGAAATACCGCCATATGTGGTCACTTTAAAGGCCAATGTCAGATTGCCACGCATTCCCCAGTACAAGATCTCCAATGAAGGTCAGAAAGCGTTGTTAGCAATTATCAGTGATTTGATTAAAAAGGGTGTAATTGAAGAGACAAGAGGCAACGTTTGCAATAGTCCTGTTTTACCTGTTTTAAAACGTACGGACCCTTCTCAGCCACCTGTTTACAGGTTCGTGATTGATCTTAGAGAGGTCAATAAAAGAGTTGTGCCACAGTTTCCAGTTGTCCCTGATATAACTGCCTTGTTAATTATGATTCCAGCTTCCGCTGCATGGTTCTCAGTGATCGATTTAAAGAATGCTTTCTTTAGCATCCCAATTGCAGAGGAGAGCAGGGAAATTTTTGGCTTCAGTTTAGGAGGTCGAAGCTTCCGTTTTAAACGCGCTCCACAGGGCTACTGTGAAAGTCCATCAATATACAGTCAGGCTTTAAAGGCGCAGCTTGATGCACTTGTTTTACCTAGTGGTGCTACCCTTATTCAGTACGTTGACGATTTGCTAATCGCCGCGGATACTGAAAAGATTTGTAAAGAAGCTACATTGTCATTGTTGTGTCACTTGTCTGCCTTTCATCACAAAGTGTCTCTCTCAAAACTGCAATATTGTCGACAAGATGTGACCTACTTAGGTCATCTCTTATCGAAGGAGGGAAGGAAACTGACCCCAGAAAGAATTCAAGCCATTGCACAATTGAGCGTGCCAAGAACACAGAGAGAAGTGCGTGCTTTCTTGGGCATTACTTCATACTTTAGGCACTGGATCCCGAGTTTTTCTTTGCTGGCAAAACTTTGTTAGCATTAAGCTGTAAAAATACACCGAATCCTGTCCCATGGTCTGAAGAGTGTCAGAAAAGTTTTTGGGAATTGCGTAATGCATTATGTTCAGCTCCTGTGTTGGGTACCCCTGACTACAGCAAGCCTTTTACATTGTTTGTTCATGAAAAGGAAGGTTGCGCATTATCAGTGTTAACACAGCCTTTTGGAGACAGACCGCGTCCATGCGCGTATTTTTCGTCAACTTTGGACCCGGTAGCGAGGGCATTGCCAAGTTGTTTGAGAGCTACAGCCGCAGCAGCTGTGTCTATTCGACAGTCTGCTGGACTAGTGATGAATAACGCATTGATTGTAATGGTTCCACATGCTGTGGACACATTGTTAAACCGGACCAAGACACAGCACTTAACTAGTGCTCGATTGTCAGGGTATGAATTGACACTGTTGGCAAACCATATACAGATAAAGAGATGCAACACGTTGAATCCAGCTACATTATTGCCGATTCCAGCAGACATAGATGAGATTGAGCAGCATGATTGTCTGTTCAGAACAGATGAAGAGACGAAAGGGAGAGTGGATCTTAAAGATACTCCCCTAACTGAGTGTGATGGTACCTTATTGGTGGATGGTTCGTGCTACAAGCTTCCGAATGGTGATACGACTGCTGCATATGCTATCACAACTTTTCACACGATTGACGAAACTGCACGCATACCACATAATTCGGCTCAAGCAGCAGAATTAATTGCCCTTACAAGAGCATGCGTGTTGTCTGAAGGAATGAAAGTGAACATATATACTGACAGTCAGTACGCCTTTGGCGTGGCCCATAGTTTTGGGCGCTTGTGGAAAGAACGTGGGTTTCTGACTTCGCATGGAGCTAAAATTCAGAATGGTCAGTTGGTGAATGATCTCCTTGAGTCACTGACCTTACCGTTACAAGTTGCAATTATGAAATGCAGTGCACACAAGAAGGTCACCGATGATGTTGGTCGTGGTAATGCATTTGCTGACGAAATCGTGAAAGATGTGAAGATTCGAATGTATGTTGCAGGCCCTGCAAGATGGGTTGGTGATGTTGGAATGTGTGAAGACACGATAGAGAGTGTGAAGTCCCTTCAAGCTGAAGCCACAGAGAAAGAATTGAGTATGTGGAGAGAAAGTAAGGGTAAATTGGATGAGAATGGTTGTTGGGTTGATTTGTCAGAACATCAGCGATGGTTGTTACCTGATGCATATGTGCTTCCGGTGGTTACGATGGCACATGGAACGGCACATATCAGTGTGAAAGGAATTGTAAGTTGTTGGCTCCAGTATGGCAGAATGCTGGAATTCCCAAGTGTGCAGAGAATGTGGTCAAGAATTGTATGGTATGTTTGAAATACAATCCTGGTAGGGGAACCCCAACTCCAGCTGGTCATTTTGCGCCTCCATCATATCCATTTGAGGTTTTACAGCTAGATTTCATCCACATGGAAAGGTGCAACAATTTGAAATATGTACTGGTTGTTGTTTGCGCTTTTTCAAGATGGATAGAAGCATATCCCCTAAAAGACAACACTGCTTTATCAACAGCCAAAGCCCTTGTGAAATAATTCTTCCCTAGGTTTGGAATGCCAAGAATGGAGTGGAGTGATAATGGGAGTGAATTTGTAGGTCGAGTGATGAAGAATGTGTGTGAGGGACTAGGCATTAAGAGTTCCACGCTGCAAATCACCCCCAATCAGCTGGGTTAGTAGAATGCTACAATGGCACTCTGAAACTTAAGTTGGCCAAGATTCAGGCGAGTTCTGGTCTTAAATGGCCTGACGCTCTGCCCTTAGCACTCCTATCAACAAGAATGACTGTGCATTCACGAGTGGGACTTAGTCCCTATGAAATAGTATTTGGCCGCCCGGCCAATGTATGGGGTGTGCCAAGACCGACAAAATTCAGTGAAATCGAACATCCAGTACTGCTTGATTATCTGTAGGAATTGACGGCTAAATTGCATGTCTTACACCAACAGGTTCACGATACTCTGCCCCAGGCCTCTGAAGCTCCAGGACACCTTATCGACCCTGGCTCGTGGGTGCTTATAAAAATTTTCAACGTACCAAGAATGATGAGCCCCATTGGATCGGCCCTC
The DNA here is from genome assembly GCF_964204655.1 of Triturus cristatus. Lineage (NCBI taxonomy): Eukaryota > Metazoa > Chordata > Amphibia > Caudata > Salamandridae > Triturus > Triturus cristatus. The sequence continues at coordinate 534,461,920 of NC_140594.1, read as the reverse complement.
ACCTCGTACTTCTATCGACAAGATCAGCGGTTCGAGTGAAAGGGAAAAAGAATTGGATACACGGCACCCACTGCAAACGGATCCCTTTGCCTCTGCCATATGACCGGTGGGTCCAGGAGGGTATCGCTGATTCTGAAACTGACACTGTCCCTCGTTTTGTGCCATTTAGTGATGCACACGTAAAAGGCACAACTTCAGAACGAGAAAACGACGATATTTTGCAGGAAGCTGTGCCACCGTCAATTTGATTGGACACCACAGAGCCTGAACTCTTGTTTCAAGACCAGACAGTACCTGGCAGAAACCGCTATAACTTGACACCAAGGCCTATGGACAAATAAAAATTCCCTTCCCTTGCTATTTTCTTTTTGATATTACAGCTCTCCCATCTGAAGGACTTTTTTGATTTTTGTTTTTCGAACTACCATCCGGGTTCAGCTGCAGGGTCGCGGTGCCAAGACTTTGGGGTACAAGCCGAAGACGTTAGGTCAACGGTTCTGGTTGGTCTAGGGCGTTCCCTGAACTGACAGGTGTACTCCTTAGCAGAAGATACTCATCCGCCGCGAGCAGCACGATTAGAGGATGGAGTTTTTCAAGAAGGAGAGGCCCACCAAAGAAATAAATCTCAAAAGCAGAATATGTGAAATAATGAATAGAAAACGTTTTGTAATATTGTGTCTGTTTGTACTATTTAGCATAATGATGTTTTCTGTAGGTTGTGTATTATTATCTTTCCAAGTGTCATTTGCACCCACTGTACAGCGCACACCTCCTCCTACTGTTTTCCCACACTCTTTTCACCCTCTGCCAGAACACGAACAAGCTAGACGTTCTGAGTTCGTGAACAATTCGTTCATCCAACTCCTGCACCAGCACCAACTAATTAGGAATACAACAAATTGCTGGGTGTGTGGTTTGATGCCGCATACCATTAATAAGGGTATCCCATATCTAGTACTGCCGTTTAGTTATAATGGGTCATCCTGGGCATTCCAGACTATGTTTCTTTTTGCGCTTGAAACCTACTCCCCGCGACCACCACGTTCCACTAGACCTAACTCGAACAATAAAGCCCTGATGAGAGGAGTTGCAGATATGAGTAGAGATATCGATGCATATACATCTATTCCCAAGGATGAGTTGCGAGCTTATGTAGGATGGAACGCGACGGGGTATAGCATTAATTTGGGTGAGAAACAGCGTAAAAGTTCATCCCCGATTTGGGTCGTACCCCACATAGGTCGGTTCTGTCTACAAGGCAATGGTCAGAATCCAAGAGCTCAACTAGGGAAGAGTGACTGTACGGAAACATACACTTTTCCATCACAGTTTTCCCCTGCGTTTTTGGCTGCCAAGGGTACATACTTTGTTTGTAGTGATCGAGCATATACATGGTTGCCCCCTGATTTCTCGGGCACGTGTTATATTGCAAATTTGCTACCGCCGACATTTACTGCCGCCTCTGAGTATCACAAGACCAGAGTTGTGAGAGGCGTTGTTAGTAAGGAGGATACTGCCGGTCAGGAAGCAGGAGACTTTTTCTTGGGTTTCCTGCCGTTTTGGGGACCAATGGTCAATAGTAGGAACCTGAGACAACTGACCCGTGTAGTGGAAACCACTGTTAATGTAACGGCTGGTGCCCTTGGTAACTTGACAGCTGAGCTCCAAGCGGATCGCCTCATGACGTTGCAGAACCGCATGGTTCTAGATGTTATACTCGCAGACCGTGGTGGGGTGTGCAAGGTCATCCAATCGAGCTGTTGTATTTTCATACCAGATAACGCTCCAACAGTCTACCAGGCCATCTCCAAACTACATAAGATTTCCGAATCCATTCACGTGGATAAAGGAGATTGGTCAATGATGGGGTGGTTCTGGGGACTGATATCAGCCTGGGGATGGAAGATTCTGATAGTCGTTGGGATGACCTTAGCCATTCTTTTCACGTTTTGTCTATGTATACAGTGCGCTCCTGTAATGTGTAGCCTCTGTGTTACATCATGCGTAAGGAGGCCTGTATCAAGGGACGAGCTAAGCAACAGGATGATGCTACAGCAACATCTCCATAACTTCATGAATATAGATCTGGATTCAGATTAGTATGGTTCTTGCCTATGTAAGGGCAAAAGGAGGGTCTGTGGTACTGTAAAATTCGGAACCACATTGGAGGCATGGCCCCACCATGCCGATTTTGGTATCAGCAAACCGCAAATGACTAAAGCGGTATGTATAAGTGTTTTCGTCATGTTTCATCGGCGGATTCACAGTGTATGCGATACTACACATTGGACCCTCGGCTTCCATTTTAGAACAGTAGCCATTTTAGGTTGCCCTCACATAGGCTGCGCTCTAAGATCATGCTTAGGCCTAAAGGACACGTACACCTTCTGTGGCTTCTCTGTGACCTGTGCAAACCGACTCCGCTGCCCGAGGTCAATCCTGTCCGGCCAGTTCCTTTCCTCGCAGCCTAATGTGATTAGCATCAGGGCTCGACCCATCATAAAATCCTTGTTCACACACGATCTCTGACTTAGCTATTTTCACACCTGTTTCTGTTCCTACTTTGTGGCTTGTTTTACGAGCAGGAGGTGCCCGTTTTATTGGGGGTCCGCTGTTATCTGATAAGGTTTCTGAGCCTTGCGGGGTGAAATGATTGTGTGCTTAACGAATTGAAATGTGGGATTGTCATTATGGCTCTGCTGTTCCTTTGAAACGAAAGTATGTGAATGACCACTTGTAAAATAGGGGCGGTGTTGCCCAGAAGCGTAATATTTTGTATATAAGTAAAGACTGTTTTTTGGTTCGGGAGCAGTCTCCTGAGAACATACATTGTGTTGTACTTCTCGGATACCTGTAATTGGTCTGCAGCCAATAAATACAATCTTTGACTTCACCTAGAAGACTCTGTGTTTCTGTGGGTCTGAAACAGGAAGAACTCGAAGTCTTCGGGTGTGTTCCCCTGCACCGCTGGGTTTTAAAAACCCAGTACTTCACTGTGATGAGAGATAGTGGTACATAACCCTATGTCACTGATTTTCCCCCTCTTGTCCCCCATGCCTGCAGCTCAAAGACCACCAGCGTAAGGCCGTGTGGAGGGGCATTGCACACAAGGTGCGGGCTCTGGGTGTCTCCAACCGACGGCGCACACACTGTCAAAAGAGGTGGGATAACATCTGCCGGCTGAGCAAAAACGTGGCAGAGATGATGCTGGGGCTGCTCCCTCGGACTGGAAGGTTGGCGCGCAGGAGCATGACACCACTAATTGCCGGCATCTTAGCTGCGACACAGCCTGAGCTGGATGCATGTTAAAGGACCATCAGCAGCAAGCTGGGGGTGAGTATTCTGGGAAGGGTGACTTTGGTTGTGAGTTTCTGCATGTGTTCCAAACCTGGGCCAGTGCTGGGCTCTGTGATGTTGCTAGTGTGATGAAACGGCTTGTAAGCGGCCTCTGTGTTGGGTGCTGCTGTCATGCATTTTCCCTACCTGTACTTTCTCATGTCATTGGAGTAATGGCCCTTGACATTGCATTCTGAGTTGTGGCCTCCTGGCATTGTCTGCATTGGAGTAGTCAGGGACATTCCATGGAAGGGAACGGCAGTGTGCATCATCTGAGTGTGCTTTCACCAATGTGTCAGACTACACATCTGACACCAATGTGCAACCGTAGTTGTGCCCCAAAGTACAACATGGTGGATGGCATGAGCTCATGGCCATTGTGGACTGATATGTTTGAATCTGTATCTGCGTTGTCCCCTTCTGCTGCCTCCAGATGTGACTGTGGCAACATGTTGGGAGGTACATCTTTTCCCCCCTCAGGGCCCTAGGTGTTCTCAGAGGGATCTGTGTGTCTGGTTACATGGAGCCACCGGCAGGCTATTTGGCTGTGTGTGCATTACATGGGTTACGTATGCCAAGTTTGCATGATGACACGCAAAAATTGACTTTTGAATTGACTTTGCATGGTGTTACTGCACAGGGGGTGTGCAACATGTGGATATCATCGTGTTTCATGCTTTGCTTGCATATGAAGAATGTGTTAATGCCACAGAACTGACCCTACGTCTCTGTCTCTCGCAGCATCTACCGTGGCCACAGAAGGACAGGGGACTGAGACCAGTGGTGAGGCATCAAGCAAGACTGCTACACACGAGCACACTGACACTGATGTGACCAGCACCTTGGAGGGGGACAGGAGTCTGCTTGAGGAATCACAGCCGGAGACACCAACCTCAACGCCATCTGACACCAGCGGTGACACATCTATGTTGGCGGGCACAGGGAGCGGGAACTCTGCCTCCTTTTCCACCACACAGCATCCAGTGCCCACCCTCCCGACTACTTCCACTAGTGCTGCCCGGGTTCGCACCAGTAAGAAGGGAAGAGTGTCCTTCACCCCAGGCACCGCTGCTCCTGCCCCTGTCTCCCCTGCTGCCATCAGTGTTGAGTCTGTGGACCTTTTGCGCCAGCTGTGTGTGGGCTAGACAACTCTCATCAACGCCTTCCTAGACCACGACAAAAAGTTGGCACAGGTAGTTGTTTTCATGGAGGGCATTCATTCAGACGTGGGTGGGCTACACCGGACAGTCCAGTCTTTGTCCTCCGTAGTGACGGCAGCCATTCAGCTGGTACAGTCTCAGATCCAAGTTCCAGTCCCTTTGGCCACCCCCCTGCCAGTGGCTACATCTGACGATAGGGACCACACACCACAGACCTCAGGCTCAAGATACAGCACACGCAGCACACAACAGCAGCAGCCCAAGCGGGCCAGAGTGCAGACACCATCCCACCAAAAAACCAAAGCCACCCCAGAGTGCAAAGGCAAAAGCCCTTCAGGCAACACTCAGGGGCATAAAGCCAAGAAGCAGGCCTCAGGCTCACATGCCTCAGAGGCATCCCCAGACAAAGACTCTCTTGTCCCAAAAGCGTCCCGCAAAGAAAAGCAGTCAGTTCCCGTTCCTGCTGTAAAGCTGGTGCCAGCTAAGGGTCCACAGAAAAAGTCTGCTAAGGCAGATTCACTCACAACCTCAACTCCCATCCAGAGCCCTGTGAAGCAGGGGAAGGTGGTCAGTGTGGGGGGTTCACCTGGTCAACTGGTGATAGGGGAGAAAAGGCAAGGCCAGGCCAAGTGTACCTCCTGATCCAGCAGGCCCCAGAGGGAAGGCCATTGGCTGCACCTGGTGCAGCTTTGGTGGAGAGTTTGCCTGTCCTGGCCGCAAAACCTACCACTCCTCCCAAGAACAAACCACCATTTAGACTCCCCAAGAAGTGGAAAGGCACCCCTCCACATTCTCCCTCCCACACTGTGTCTCACAGAAGCATGACTCCACCTCCACGTGCCACCACACAACCTGGTCCAAGCAGCCCTCCGGCTTCCAAAGCCACTGATGCCTCTACCTCAGCTGGACCTCTCTCTCCCAGGTCCAGTCCTCCAACTGTCCCCGACGACACTCAGCCACCTCCCAGTCCAACTAACAGCCAAGTCTAAGTCAAAGTCACCCTCACACACCTGTCTCTCCCACAGCAGTGCCTGTACTGTCCATTGTTATCCCCTTAACTGTGTTGCTGACCATGGCAGTGTACAGTCTCACCCATTCCCTGTGCAGGATCTAATGCACACATGTACTTTCTCTGCACTTTGGACTGCTGTGTTTGCCCATTCCCTGTGCAGTTTCTCATGTACCTACTCTGCACTTTGGACTGGCCACTGGCCTTGATGTTCATTGCCGTGTTTGCCCATTCCCTGTGCAGCTTCTCATGTACCTGCTCTGCTCTTTGTACTGGCCACTGGGCTTGCTGTGTTTGCCCATTCCCTGTGCATGATCTCATGTACCTACTCTGCACTTTGGACTGGCCACTGGCCTTGCTGTGTTTGCCCATTCCCTGTGCAGGATCTCATGTTCCTACACTGCACTTTTAACTGGCCACTGGCCTTGATGTTCATTGCTGTGTTTGCCCATTCCCTGTGCAGCTTCTCATGTACCTACTCTGCACTTTGTACTGGCCACTGGCCTTTCTGTGGTTGCCCTTTCCCTGTGCAGGATCTCATGTACCTACTTTGCACTTTGGACTGGTCACTGGTCTTGCTCTTGTCTACTTTAGATGCCTATCTGTGTAATATGTGAATAAAGCCAGTTACTCCTGTTGTCTGCTTTGTTAGTGTCCTTGCTAAATAAAGGGTTTTATATGTGGGCATGCTTTAATGTGACACATGTTCTGTATGCCACTTTGACATTGCCAATGGCTGTTTTAACTTTTTCAAGATTTTGCAGAGGTGACAGGCACTTCAGTTCTTATTGACTCTGAGGCTCGGGTGTGCAATGCTGGTTGTTTGTGATGAGCTACTGTTATCCTAATTAATCTAGTGATGTTAGCTAAATTAAACACATGGCATGTTTGGATGCACTGCCAGCACAGTGGGATTCTATCCACAGTATTGCAGGTAGGCTGGCCAGGGTCTTTCTTGATGTGTGACCAGCAGTGTTGGTGTATGGTCATCTTGTGATGGCCAGTCATCACAGTCACATGGGTAGATTTCAATATGTGCACTTGTGTGGTCATGAAGTGTGCAATGTGAAGGGGTGACTTTGTCAGTAGTGTTGATGTGTGTGTGCCCCTGCGATGGAAACTGCACACATATGTCAACCTGGATTTGAGTGCCTGTTAGTTTGATTAGAAAGCCCTGTGCTTGTGATTGTGTGCACCTGTGGGAGTTGTAGGTTGTGCACTGTGCCGTGTGTTGGTGTGTCCTTGCACTTCTGGGGGACACCTACTTGTTGTCGGTGCCAATTGTGAGTATGCAGAGTGTGTGACTGGCAAGTCAGTGTTGTGTTTTGTTGATCAGCCATGTGTCTTGATACTGTTTGTGCTCACTGTACAAACCTGCTCAGACACAATGACATTGTGGGTGTGGGTGTGTTTTCTCATGCATTGCTGTCACTTGAGGCATGTTTTGCTCCAGTATGGCATGTGGGATGTGGAGTTATAACATCCCCTACCTGTGCTTCTAAAGTCTACCCATTGTGAGTGAGCACTCCATCTATTTGTGTATGGTGCACTCCAGACATGTCCACTACTGACGTACACACTACTTCACTCTCATGTCAGCTGTCCCCTTGGGTTGCCAGTGTGTGTGCCTCCCCATCACTTTATTTGTTACACTATGCTTTGTGGTGCTGATCTGGGCACAGGACCAATGTGCCACTCAGGACAGTTTCCCAATTGGTTATATGTAATTTTCTTGTATTGTTTTGAAGTCATTGTTGCTCATATGCAGTTCAACTGTTTGTGCTGCACAGTCCTCTGGCCATGTTGGTTTCATCTTGGTGTCCCAGACATGTGCATCTGTGGGTGATGGGTGAGCTGTATGTGTGTTTGCTGAGGTACTTCTTACCTTCCTGAGTGTGATGTTATCTGTGTGTTATGGTGATTTGAGTTGTGGGGGTTTATGGTGTGGCACTCAAATCTTTGTGGAACTGGTATGTTTGGTGTGCACACACTGCTTGTCCTGCATGCAGTGCTGTGAGTGTATGTTGCCTTGTAATTGCCTGGTGTGCATCCCCTGATGTACAGCTGTGTTTGCAATGTGATGGATTGGCATGTGCATTCGTTGTGTGTTTTATGTGGATGTGTGCAGTGTTTGGCCTGTGTTGTCTCTTGCAGCTGACAGATGCTCTGTGTGTGATGTTCTATTTGTATGTCATTGTGTGTGATTTGTTTGTGCCTTGTGATACATTATGTGTGTGTCTGTCACATGCACTTAGGGCTATTCTTGTTCCTGGGCTTGTTTTGAGTGCACCTTGGTGTGCTCCTCTTATATTTGACCTTTCACTTGTCAGGATTGTGCATGTGAAAGCATGTGGTACAAAATGACACCATGTTGACTTGATGGGTGGTGTGGTATATCTGTCTGTGTTTTCTTACTGTCCCATTGCTCCCAGTTTGTGTCCATGATTGTTTTGAGATGATGCACTTCTTGTCTGTGTTGGGGTACGTTGTCTGTGCATTGTTCCTGAGTGATGATGTTGTGTACTTCTGTTCTGTGTGGGCTCCCATTGCCTTTTCACTGTTTTACTGCACAGGTCTAGGCTTGTTGTACTTCTGTGTATGTTGTTAGTGAGTTTTGTGTTTGGCTGTTCTTTTTGTGCCAGCATTGGTTCAGGCATCCCTGAGTGTGTGTGTGTGATGTTTGTGGATGCCCCCCAGGGAGTGTGATTGTTTGTCAGTGTATTCACAGGACATTATTGGCACCATTCTGTGTGTTTGACACTGGTGTTGAGTGTTGCAGGTGTGAGGTGGGTGGGGAGGGCTATGTGTGAAGGATCCAACTTGTGTGTGACAGACATGGAGTGTGACAATGGGCCCTGTGTGTTGTGCTGATGACATACACATGTCAAGTTGTTGGATACAGATGTGTGGCTGATCACTGTTTGACTTCAGAGACTTCCTATCATCCCTGTGCCTATGCATGGGTTGCCTTGCTGTCTCCCTGAGTTGTTACACAGAGGTGACTGTGGTTTAATTTCACTCACTGTGCCAGCCATGCGTGATTTGAGGGGCTAAGGGTGTTGTTATATGTTCCTTCTCTTGCATGTGATGTACACATGCTTTGTGGCTAGCTCCTTGGCTTTTCATTAGTGTCCACCTCACTTTAGCTTTGCCCATTTTTTGTCCACCATTGCTACTGACATCTGGTCTGTGTATGGGTATGTGTGTCAGTGTGGGGTGTGTCTAGTTGAGTGATTGTTCATATTCATTGTGGGTGTTCATTTTGTGATTGGACTCAATTTGCTTGACATGAGTGTAGTATGGGTGTGGTGTGATGGTTGCCCTGGCCCTGAGATTATGTGCTGTGTGTTCCTCTGCACCCCCACCTGCTGAGACTGTCTCCCTTGTTGTCTGGTGTGTGGTGCAGGGTGTGGGTTCACCTGGCTGGTAAGTGTGCATGGGGGAGCACAGGAGGGGCACATAGCATGTCCCTTAATGGGTGTGGGGGGCCTAGTGTGTGGAGGGTGGAGGTGTGGCCCTAATATTTTTGTGGACTGCCCATGCCTGGCGCTGGCCCTGCCTTCTACATTGTGCGCATGTTTTCCCGCGTCTTCACAGCTGCTGTGACTTGACCGGGACATTGCATTGATATCGCGGTTGATGGGTGACTTGGATGCGGAGGGGTGATTTAGTGACAGGTAGGACTTGTGTGGGTACACTTGTGGATGTGTTCCTGTCCCCACCTGGGTGTCTGGTGTGGACAGGAACCGTATTTCAGCCCATGAGTTGTGTGTTGTGGTTGTGTGTGGAGTTGTGTGATTGCGTACCTGCGGCAGTGTCCGCGATGGTGCATAACTTGCTGATAGTGTATCAGGTACAGCACCGGGAAGACGTGTAAAGCTGGATCCATTGCGGTCGAGACTGGATGGAGGGGACCGGGAATCTGGTTTCGTGCTCCGCAGTTGTGCCTCCGCCATCTCTGGTTGGGCGGTTTCTCCACTGCTTTGTGACTGGCTGTTTGGGGCATCCTGATTTGTACGGCGGTCGGGACGTCATTTCGCACAGCTGTGAGTCTCTATTGGCTCCCATCGCCGTGGTGGCGGGCGCATTTTTATGGCAGTTCACGTCGCACAGCAGCAGACGGGAAATGGGCTATGTTTGCCTATACTAATATGGCGGGCGTGAGGACTGCTGCTGGCATGCAGAAAATGGCTTTTTCCTTGCCCGCCAGCACTGCCGTGGTGCCTCCGCCCACCATCATAATGGGCCCCATACTATGAATCATGCCACCAGATAGTTAAATTCAATGCTAGTGTGACATGTAACTCACTGATGACTACACATGCCATGTCAGTGCACAGGATTACATGCATTGGCATGTACTCCCTCACATGCCACTTATGATGTTGTGGTGCATGTACACAGATCTGTTGTATGATGGACTCTCAAATATGTAAACATGTCAATGTGTGAGATGGCTAAGCAACCCACAGTAATGATGGACTGACTACATAATGTGCCTATTTCACTGTGTAGATTGCTGAACTCATGTTGATACTTGATCTTTATGAATACACTGTGCTCATTCTGTTGTTAATGTGTGCCCTGTCCGACTTACGCAAGAAGGTGTGGCAGGTACAGCAGATACATAGAAGCCAGCAGTGTGGCTATTTTAGACATGTGCTTTGTCATCTACTCTCAGAGCTGGTGACACAAGATGTCGGAATGTACCATTTTACATTCACATAGTCTGAATCTGTTTTGGGGGTACTCACTATGTACATACTGTACACATGTACAACTACTTTAGATCATGGTGTCTCCGCATGTGACTTATGCTGTAAGCTGTTGTTTCAGGCCAGTCATTGTTGGCACTGTGTCAGTCAAAACGTAAGATGTTGGACACATCTCATAGGGGAATTGAATTGACATGTGTCCCCTTTTATCTTATGTAGCAGGCGACCAAATGTGCATCGTCGATTCACATTGCTTGCGGACATGGAGGATGAGGACATCATACGTAAATTCCATTTGGATCGACCTACCCTTCAAGACCTATGTGGTCAGTTGAAGGCCCATCTGAGGCCTCGCAGAGCCTATTCGACTGCTTTGACACCAACATGTAAGGTGATGGCGGCTCTGCATTTCTTTGCAACTCATTTGTTTCAGTACACGGTGGCCAGAAAAGGTGGGATGTCTCAACCAATGTTCAGCATGGTGCTACGTGATGTCCTGTCCGCTCTGATGACATACAAGGACAGCTACATCCATTTTCTCAGGAGACATGAACTGGCAGCTGTGAAGGGTGATTTTTATGACATTGCCCACGTCCCTAATGTTGTTGGCGCCATTGACTGCACTCATGTTGGCCTGGTTCCACCACAGGCACGTGAGCACATATGCAGATCAGATCAGATCAAGATTGTTTATTGTTTCAGTTAGTTAAAACCACTACAATACAATTTCTATACTAAAACTACAGTAAAAGTTTTTTTCTATAAAACCTAAAAAATCGTAAAAGAATCTTTTGTTTGACAGTTATTAACAATCAGTTTTGTATGGAGATGTTGTAATTCAATTAGTTAGTCTTTTAATAAAATACAGGTATTTTCCAGGTCCATTATTAATAAGTCTTTACAAGAGTGAATATTTCTCCAAATGTTCTTGCCTTATTCACCATTGTATCCCAGAAGTGAGTGCAATCTCAGGGCCGGTCAGTCTTGTTTGGTATTAACGAGTGATGCTCCACAATCATTTCCTTTTTTAATTATTTTAATGCTTGCGTATGTACGGAAAGGAACTTTATTAGTTTACAGTTCAGTGTAATGTCTGTTGGGTCCAAAGCCGCTATAATTGCAGATCTGCAAGTCCTCATACCTCTGATATTCATGGCTTGTTTTAATAAAGAGATTCGCACTTTGATAATTTGGGGCATATGCAGACTAGGTGGACAAAATCCTCTTTACTACTTCCACATAGTCTACAATTTTTCGGCCCTTTGTGAACCCATGTTGGCTGATCGACAGTAGACGGCAGATTGCCTAAACGCACAGCCATTAGTTGCAACTTTTTGTAGACCAAGAACAAGATGTTTAGGTATGGCGCTGGGGTAAGTGTTTTATAATTATCCAGGTGTGTTTTCTCTTACTGAGGATGTTTTTGTCGACCAACAAAGACTGAAAGTTGGCTGATTTATTTATGGCTTGCTCAACCCCTTCGACGCTCATGACGGAGCGGTTCCATCATGAGCGTCGGTTGCGCTGTGCGCATGACGGAACCGCTCCGTCATGGCCCCGCCCGCGCTCAGAACCTTCAGCACCGCGCGGAAATCCGCGCCGCGCTGAAGGGGTTAAAGGATGAGTAGGGCAAATTGGTTTCCCAGAGCCCACCTGTGCAGGTTCCTAGGAGTATTTTTTTTAGATATTGGTTATATGGGGATTTTTCGTCCTTCTCTAATTCGGCCCACAAAGCCTTGTTCAATTCCAATTCTGCTGCATTTTGCTTGAGGGTGTACCAATGCTTAATTGTTCTCCCCAGTGTTTCATTAATTACCCCAAGCTCTAGTCTTACCTGTGCTGGGAAGGCGGACTGATAAATTTGAAAGACTTGTTTATAAATTGAAACTTGAGACTTGGTTAGGAGGTCAGCGTCTTTCCCGTGTAGTGCCGTACTTCCATACGTTAATGTTGGTATCATCTTGGCTTTTATTACTGCTAATAGGGGTTTACATGATGGCCTCTTCAGTTTTTTCACTAAAGACCTGAAGGCAAATGATAAGGCATTTGTCCTCTGTGTCATATATGCTTTTTGGTCCCGATGATTGTGCCTGTTGTCAATATAGAAGCCCAAATACTTACATTTAGATACTGCTTCTAGTTTTTTGCCCTCTAATTGGAATTGCTGTTTTGCCTTCTGATGTCTACTAATCAGCATTGTTTTGCTTTTTGCGATATTTATCTCTAGTTTATTGTCGGCAATATATTCCAGCATTCCTGTAAGTGCTCTTCGTAGGCCGATCTTAGTTAGGCTAATCAAAACAACATCATCTGCATATGATAAGTGAGATAGTGATAAAGTTCCTAGTCTGGGTGGATGAGATATGATCTTATTGAGTTTTGGGGCCATGTCAGCCATGAAGAGGTTAAAAAGATGCAGGGCCAGGACACAGCCTTGTTTCAGTCCTTTGGTTGTTACAACCTTTCTTGACAGCCTTGCACCATCTCCCAATTTAACTCTCATCCATGTGTTGGAATAAAGCAGCAAAATTTCTCTGAGTATTTTTTCAGTGATGTTCCATGCATGCAGTTTGCCCCATAAAAGATGACGGTCCACACTATCAAAAGCCACCTTTAGGTCAATAAAACTGAGGGATAGCTGCTGTTTCCGTCATATATATTTGTCGGCAAGCAACGAGAGCGATAGGATGTTTGTTATAGTGCCACACCCATTTCTGAACCCCGTTTGGTTGAGTGGTATCCGTTTTGTTTTATCAGCCCAAATGATCAGATCTTCCAATAGTAGAGAGGCATAGTACTTTGCATCTACGTCCACAAGCGCTATCAACCTGTAATTGGAGGGCAGGTTCGATCGCCTCCTTTAAAAATCGGAGTAATTACTGATCCTTGCCAGCACATATACAGGAACAGGAAGCATTTCCATTCCATTAATGTGCAAGTGGTATGGGAGCGGATATGATAATCTCCGATGTCTGTGCCAGATTTCCAAGATCAGCACATGATTCCTACATGCATAACAGCATTGTACCACAGCTGATGGCAAATCTGCATCCAGAGCGTGCGTGGATTGTGAGTGAGTACACACAGTCAAGTAGTGTGCAGTATGTGTGACATGCTGTCCTCAGCTACAGTTATGTTGCAAAATTGGTCTGTGTATCTCACACCTAGGTGACTCTGCATATCCCAACCGGCCTTGGTTGCTGAGCCCACTGAGGAATCCCAGAACCCCGGGTGAAGTTCGCTACAATGATGCCCATGGGAGGACACATTGTGTGGTGCAGCGTACTTTTGGCCTTCTGAAGTCTAGATTCTGGTGTCTGGAAGAGCGGAGGTGCACTACTCTACTCTCCCCAAAAGGTGTGTCAGATCGTAGTTGCATGCTGCATGCTCCACAACCTGACCTTGCGCAAAGAGATCCCCCTGCTCCTGGACGATGATGAGCAGCAGATGCCCCCGCCTGCAAACCCACACATGTCCAGTGACGAGGATAGTGGAGAGGAGGAAGGTGTCGACCTGCGTCAACAGCTCACCAACCGCTACTTCCCTTGAGTGTGAGTGACATTGTACAACAGTGCCATTGTCTGCTGTCTTTGATGGTAGTGAGAAGGTCTAGAGGAGCTTTTTGACTGCTGCCTGTTGTTGGCTCTGTGCTGATGCCTGATGTTTGTGGCACAATGTAATCATGACCAGCCACATGATGTCTATGTTGAAATTGTTTCTCATTGTAATGTGTGTTGGTTTGTGTACCTTGATGACTAGTGTTGTGTACTGGCTGTGATGCCATCACCTGACAAGTAAAAGTCGTTTTCTTGTGTCTTTCTAGGTCCCTTCAGCCTCTCAATGCCTCGTCAGAATCAGAGCTTCTGGTACATTGGAACCAGAGTCAACATTGTACATACTGTGATAAACATGGAGCTGACACAAAACATGGGTGTGTAAAGAGTGTTTATTTACAAAGAGTGTTTGTGGCAAAAAGTGATGTTTAAAAAATGGTGCAAAGTGAATTAATGAGTTGTCAGTGATGGTAAACAACACAATAGAGTAGTCACCCCATTGATGTGGTGACACAGTCCAACAGACACCTGCCATCAACATGGCAGTGTGGGTAAGGATAGTCAACAAAGTTAATGTCAAGGCGAACAGAGGTGCCATCATGGCTGGCTCTTTGACTTGCGTGTGGCTGATGCTTTGCCACGTGATCCTCCCGTGGTGTTTCTCGGATGGCCCCTTTTGCATTTTCGAGGGGGGGCCACTGCTGCGGGCTCAGCGGTGTCTGAGGCCTCATACTGTTGCAGCTCACCCCGCTCTGTGGCAGCAGCTGAGGTGGTGGGAGTATCAGCCTGTGGGCCACTGGAGGGGGGTTCAGCAGTCCTTTGGCCCGCATGACTGTCCCTCAGAACACCCTCAAGCTGGTCCAAGAGGTTCACGATTTGGCCCATACGCGTATCCATGGACCTCAGCAGCTGGCGGAGCTCACGCACTTCTTCCAGAACGTGGCCCTTGTGTCCCTGAGTTTGTTCGCATGCCCCAAGGACTCTGGCGATGTTGTCAATGGCTTCGGTCCCAGTGTCCTCTTGATTTTGTATCCCAAGTGCCCTCCCACCTGCCCTGCTGTCCCGGACCTGTGGCGTTGCCACTAGATGCACCCGCAGACTCTCCCTGCCCTCCTCTGATTATGTGATGGTGTTGGTATCCACTGATGCAGGGAGAGTGTTGCAGGCAGTATTGGTGGTGGTGGTTGAGGCCGCACAGGTCATTGCAGCAGGGGTCAGCACGTTGTTGTTGCTGGAGTGGTGGTGGTGGGGACAGTGGGGGCCTGGGACGAGGTGTGCCCAGGCAGTCCAGATGGGCCAGGTTTGGGCTCCTCATCTGAGAAACGTATGGAGTCTGCATCCGATAGTCCATGTTCCGAGGGTGGAAAATGGCTCTGCAGGTTGGTGTTGTCTTCTGCAGCAGTCAATTGTTGACCTCCTGTTGAACAGAGGTGAAATGGTCATTGACGTGCACCCCACAAGCTTGGTGTTAGACATTTGGATGTTACATGTGATACACCACACAGTTTACATTGATATGACTTTGTATGGCTGCAAGGTACTGTGCATCATGACATGATGTGGAGGTACCTACATTACATATCCAAGGTGTGACATGTCAATAGATAGCATGTTCCACGTACAGATTGTGTGATTACAACGACAAGTCGTCATCTAACGACTTGCAGCACATCAACTTTATGTGATGTGTCATTTTGGTTTGCTCTCCATGGAATACGTTATATCTGAGCAAGAACTAGCCATTGTGATCTTATGCATACCTTTGTCATATCATGTACTTCTTTTACCAACTGACCATGCATGTTTTGTCTTCATATGGACCTTGATGCTCTGCCACCATGACACTTACAGATAGCATTCAGTGATGTGCATGATTGTGCCCTCAATTTCTTCAACATGTGACTTGGTGAGTCAGGCTATAATTTCTGTGACAGATATATACGCTTAGCTGTCTGCATACTGGAAGTGGCTATTGGATCTATGCCAAGTTGGGTGACGAGTTAGGGCTGGTGTGGTCATATGGCTCCATGCTTTTTGAGAGGAATGGCAGGGTGCATGCACCGTCTACCTACCTGTTCTGTGACACAGTTGAGGGGAATTGCTGCCACATGGTTCTGGGTGTGGGGGTATTCCATCCTGCTGAGGTTTGGGACAAGGTGGCCTGGTGGGAGTTGTAGTGCAGGCTTCCCACCCACCACAAACACCCATCCCTGTTAAGATGGCTACCTACCTGTTAATTGGATGAGAGCAATGCAATGGCTTCCACATGGTTGTGGGTGGGGGGAGTGCTCCATCTTGTGAGCTGTGGGACAATGGGGCCTAATGGGAGTTGTAGTACAGGCTTCCCACCCACAAACACCCCTCCCTATTAAGATGGCTACCTACCTTTGAGCTTGAAGTGAGCAATGCAATGGCTGACACATGGTTGTGGGCGTGGAGTGGAGTGCTCCATCCTGCTGAGGTTTGGGACAAGGTGACCTGGTGGGAGTTGTAGTGCAATCTTCCCACCCACAAATGACCCTCCCTGGTTAAGATGGCTACCTACCTGTGAGTTTGATGAGAGCAATGCAATGGCTGCCACATGGTTGTAGGTGAGGGGAGTATTCCATCCTGCTGAGCTGTGGGACAAGGGGGCCTGGTGGGAGTTGTAGTGCAGGATTCACACCCACAAACACCCCTCCCTGTTAAGATGGCTACCTACCTGTTAGTTTGATGAGAGCAATGCAATGGCTGTCACATGGTTATGGGTGGGGGAGTGCTCCATCCTGCTGAGCTTTGGGACAAGGGGGCCTGGTGGGAGTTGTAGTGCTGGCTTCCCACCCACAAACACCACCTCCCTGTTAAGATGGCTACCTACCTGTTTGTTTGATGAGAGCAATGCAATGGCTGTCACATGGTTGTGGGTGGGGAGTGCTCCATCCTGCTGAGCTTTGAGACAAGGGGGCCTGGTTGGAGTTGTAATGCTGGCTTCCCACCCACAAAAAACACCTCCCTGTTAAGATGGCTACCTACCTGTAAGTTTTCAGAGAGCAATACAATGGTTGCCACATGCTTCTGGCTGGGGGGAGTGCTCGATCCTGCTGAGCTTTGGGACAAGGGGGCTGGTGGGAGTTATAGTGCTGGCTGCCTGTACACATGCCCCCATGGAAATATTGCTAGCTACCTTTGAGGTACCTTTGAGGTGAATCATAGGGAGTAAATGTTAGATCTGTGAGACGTGCTGTGGAGAGTGTGGTACACATGAGTGCATTTGGGCCTAGGAGGTGTAACTTTGTAGTTGTGCAAGACAGTACATAACAGTGCAATGTTAGCCACTTGTTGGTACTTGCCAGCCTCCACTCCCCCGGGTATTCCTGTGAGACTCTCTGGATGAAGGTTGGCAAGCACTTTCTCCTCCCATTCAGTGAATGTTCGTAGTGGAATGGGAGGGCCACCACCAGTCAACTGAGGCAGCTTATGGTTCTTGTTGTTACACTCTTTCACCTTGGTCTTGAGGTCATTCCACCCCTGCCTGATCTCCTTCTGGGAGCGCGGGATGGTCCCTACTGCATTGACCTTGTTGGCTATCCTTGCCCACATTTGATTTTTGGTGTCTGGTGGTGTCTGTTGGACCAGGTTTCCAAACAAATGTGGTTCTACTCTGATTACCTCATCTACCATCACTGACAACTCATTGTCAGTGAATTTGGGCATTTTCTTCTGTAGCATGGTGTGTGATGTGCAAATGGGTTAAAGATACAGGTGTGAAGGTGGTGGTGGTGATGTGTGTGGTGTGTGTGTGGTTGTGAGGGTGTGATGTGTGCAGATTTGCCACTCCTTTGTGCTGTGGGGTTGGTCCCTTCAGTTGTGGAGTTATGCAAAGGATTCTGGTCAGGGAAGGGGCTGGTTTTATATTCAGTTATGTGGGTGGGTCAAAATGGAGGGTTCATTTCAGGTGTGTTGTGTGGGTTGACCTGGGATTTTCACCGTGCGGTGGTTTTGGGTCTTTCCGCATCAAATTCGACCGCTGCAGACGGATTTTCACCTGCTCTGCACGCTCCCGGCGGACTTTCGTGGAATCCGCCCACCTCGGTCTGATTTTTCTGGCGGTTCATCTTAATCTGACCGCCGGTTTTCCTGCAGTACATGCGGACGTTTAACTTGCGCTACCACGGCGGTCGGAATGGTTTTCCTACCGCTATCCTAATCGGCCCCTTTGTGTCTCCCACAACTTCAGATCTATTGTAAAAACATTATATAAAAAAATGAATTTCATGAATACTCAACATATCTTATTCATATAACATTATATTCATTCATAGTCAGTTCGAACAAAACACCTACAGGCAAAGGAAACCTTCCTTTTTTCCCTTTTTCTTTGCACATCCATATACCAATACAGTTGGAAATGTTATCAATATCTAATACATTGTTTTATAAAACATATAAAACAAATAGTGAGACCTAATTTAAACAAAACACTTTGGTGATATTGGAATCTCGACTTGTAACTTCACACATTATATTGTCCATCACAACTACCACAATTGTATGTCACACCGAATCAAATTAATTATTCTAAACCCCCATCTGCGATAGCAGTTATGAAGGTTAACCCACCGGAATTGATGATGTGTTATCATTCAATGATCACTCTTGGGAACTGGCTCCTCAAGATCAAGTGCCACCCATCTGTTTTTAGGGCATGCCCAGCAAATGTGGGGCTCTCTCTGGGAACCTAAAGGACAACAAAACATTTTTTATTTGTAGTATTTTGTACTCAAGGAACATTATCTATGTTCTATGTCGCTATACATAACTAGCCCTGATGTATTACCTTCAATGCAATGTAGTCTTAATGTATTCTGAATTTTCTGTCACTCGAGTTCTGGGATTGAACAATCTCCAAATTATTGATCCTCCTTACTGTGGTTACATAAGTAGACTAATTCAAGTTGAAATCAATGACTGTATATAGCAAAAACCACACAGGGTCCTTTCACTAATTATTCCCCAAAAGTTGTACCCCCACAAACATCTATCCTTTTTATTTTACGAAACCTGCAAAGGGGCTTTTTAACTGTTCTCCCCTATATCTTAAAATGTATTAATTATTCTCTAGATTCTCCAACATCGGTTCCCCTACTGGCAAAAAATAGATGGGTTTGTAATTACTTAAGATCGTAGGATCCACATTGGGGTTCTTAAGTAAGGGAAGCAGGAGAGCTTGTTCCCAGCATTTTAAAACATGAACTGATTCAAGAGAGAAGTTCATACGTTTATTTAAAATTGTGTTCACTATAGTGGACATCATTTTTAAAATGTCTGGTGGGCATTGGTCAAGGGGGAACCTGACTTACATTTGGCCAATTCATGGTGTTTCTCTTAACTTCTTCCCTTCTCACCTCCTGTTGTGTTGACTCAATGTTTGCTGACCCTAGGACTCGGCACACCTTACCACTGCTAACCAGTGATAAAGTGCTTGTGCTCTCTCCTTAAAATATGGTAGAACTGGCTTGTACACAATTGACATATGTATTTTACTTGTACTTCCCTAGTAAAGTGGCACATCTGTGCCCAGGGCCTGTAAATTAAATGCTACTAATGGGCTTACACCACTGATTGAGGCACCCACTTAAGTAGCACTTTAAACATGCCTCACGTCTGCCATTGCTGCCTGTGTGTGCAGTTGTAAACGGCATTGTTGACTTGCCAAAATAAACATTTTACCAGGCCCAAACCTTATTTGTTTTGACATTTAATTGTCCAGAGGGCAGGGTGTGGGTGTATTTAAAAAGTAGGACAAGTACTTTGAACTGTGACATGTCCTGGTAGTGAAAAGCTCTTAAACTCGTTTTTCACTACTGCAAGGCCAGCCCCCCCCCATATGATAACATTGGAATTACCTTATTACATTGTTGGTGTCTTTGGAATTGTAATGAAAAATCCTCTGTCATGGTGAAGTTGGATTTTATGGCTGAAGAACCTTGATTGACCATCAACATTAGCATGGTCTGACCCAGAACGGTGTTCCACTGTAAAATTAATTCCATGTAGGGAGATGGACCAACTCAACAGTTTGAGATTCTATCTCTCCATTTGCATGAGCCATTTGAGGGGCCTGTGGTCTGTATGAAGCCGAAAGTGAGTACCAAACAGGAAACGCAGGCATTACATCATAATGTCTTTTCAACGCAACTTTTACAATGCAGGCGCCATTATATCGCATGCCATTACAACGCATGTGCCATTACTGTCACGACCCGTAACTCCCAGCTCCTCAGGACTGGAATGATGCTCAAAAAGTCCATCTCCTGACCTCCCCAACTCCGTTTGTTAAAGTACACAGAATAGTGAAGGGATCAGGTGAGGGATAGGGATAGGAAAGGGTACAGCAGGGAATAGAACCTGTGAAAAGAAAAAGACACAATAAATTTCCTGGAATTCGCTCACCCGTAACTCCCAGCTCCTCAGGACTGGAACAATGCTCAAAAAGTCCACCTCCTGACCTCCCCAACTCCGTTTGTTAAAGTACACGGAATAGTAAAGGGATCAGGTGAGGGATAGGGATAGGAAAGGGTACAGCAGGGAATAGAACCTGTGAAAAGAAAAAGACACAATACATTTCCAGGAATACTCACACCTCTACTCTCGGTATACGTCTCGCTAGGTTTCAAATAAATACCTTTAGTTTTCTAGCCATTTTTCTTTGTAACGGATATACCCAGAGTAGACCATAGATTCCCTGCTTATACCTAACAAGGCAAAATGTATAAGGTTATCAATCTTAACCGATACAAAACACCCTGCAATGCACTCTCGCTTAACAGTCTCTCACCTCACTCATACCCCATTGGACTGTAAATGAAATGTGTGATGTAAGCGTTGTATCAGAGTTCCCCATATGCAAACATAATATTGACTGGGCCTGTGAAGCTAAGATAAACAATAAGTCCATGCCCCTGGCACGTCTTCGCGTTCCCAATTGAACGCTAATCCAAGAAGCAAAAGAACAAAACAAAATCAGCAAGGAAGTTTAAGGCACTCCACTGTCTGAACAAGGCTAGTGACAAAAGGCAAGAGCATCTTCGTGTTCCCAATTGAACGCTAATCCAAAAGGTTGTGAACCAAACAAAATCAGCAAGGAAGTCAAACCACTTCCGGGCGAAAACAAGGTTATAGTAAAGGAGACGGGATACAAACTTATGTAACACTTGCTTCGACAACTGGTCAGAGAAATACCTGAGGTGTTCTTCCCCCAAGACGGTGTCCGCACAAGGCTTGCGTGCACTCAGAGCCTTGCTGTGCACCTCCGATACTGGTACACTCGCACTCCTCCGGGAGTGCTCCACGGCTAACTGCCACCAACACAAGAAGGCAGAAACAGAAGAATTACTCACGCCGGCCGACATGCGCAGCATGAACAAATACCCATGAGCCTTGACCTAAGGCCTCATGGGAACTGTAGTTCTATACGTGGGACGTGGTAGGCGCAGCGATCATCAGTGCCGGACAGTATGCCCTCCTCCCAAGAGCCTCTTAACCCCAGGTTTATCAGGATGGGAAGCATGAAAGGCCCGAATCGCTCCAGGAGCGTGAATGTTTGCTTCCGGCTCCCATGAATCTTCTTCCGCTGTGTGCCCTTTCCAAGAAACCAAGTACCACAGCCTGCAACCCCTGTACCTGGAATCCAGAATGCGACCTACGTAGTATTCTAAATGACCATCACGTAATACAGGGGGAGTCGCTCTCCGGCGTACCCTCAATGCAGTTTTCAATAAACTGCATTGGACTGGATAAATACACAGATGGGCCGGCAAACAGAGTTTGTAAGCCACGGGGTTGACTTGTTTAACCACCGCAAAAGGCCCAATGAACCTGGGATTAAAGATACTGCGGGTCCGAAATCGAATATTCTTTGAAGATAGCCACACGTTATCACCAGGTTGATAACAAGGTCCATCTCGTTGATGGGTATCTGCCCATCTCTTGTATTGTTGCTTAGCCTTGATCAGATGATTCTGCACGTTCTTGTGAATGCGGTGAATGTCATGAATCTGCTGGTTGACTGACGGGTGTTCACTTGTAGGCAAGGTTATAGGAAGAACCCTAGCATCGTATCCATGATTAGCGTGGAATGGGAATACTCCTATTGAAGAATGCCAAGCGTTATTATAGGCCACCTCCGCCAACCATAATAACGAAACCCAAGAGTGCTCCGCGTCCTTTGCGTAACAACGCAAATATTTCTTCTGCACTTGGTTCAGCCTTTCCGTCTGGCCGTCGGTTTGGGGATGGAAACTAGTAGACAACCCTGGAGTTACCTGTAATGTCTTACACCATGTTGTCTAACAACGAGCAATAAACTGGGACCCTGGTCTGAAACAATGACTTCTGGCAAACCATGCAGACGCACGACATTCTCAAATACCAACTGGGCAGTCTGGCCTGCTGTGGGTAAGGTAGAACAAGGAATAAAATGTCCCATTTTGGTAAGGCTGTCTATAACTACTAGTATTGCCGTATGGCCATGCTGCTTTGGTAGTCCAGTAACGAAGTCCATGCTGATGTTTTGCCATGGTTGCTTTGGGGTAGGCATAGGCATCAATCTTCCCGTTGCTTTCTTTGGCTCTCCTTTCACTCTGGCACATACATCACAAGCTGAGACCCATGACGTCACTTCTTTGGGTAATGTTTCCCACCAAACGGATCTTACCTAAGCAAGGTACTCGAGACGCACGTGACCAGCGTCCTCAGTTCCTTCATCGAGGACTCCAACTTCTTAGACTCACAGCAAGCTGGGTTTAGACCTGCCCACTCGACAGAGTCTGTCATCCTCTCTGTTATGGAGGAACTCCGTAGAGGCGCCGACTCCAACACCAGTCAAGCCCTGGTGCTTTTAGATCTGTCAGCAGCCTTCGACACGGTCGATCATTCCATCTTAGTCGACCGTGTCAAAGAGGCAGGCATTAGCGGGACGGCCCTTAATTGGGTTCGTTCCTTCCTTGCAGACCGCCATCAATCGGTCCGTCTCTCTCAGTTCATGGCAAACCAGACGAGAGTCACCTGCCGTGTCCCGCAGGGTTCATCCCTGTCACCCCTTCTCTTCAACCTTTACCTCACCCCCCTTATCCGCTCCCTCCGCGGTAGGAATGTCACTGCATTTAATTATGCAGATGACATTCAGCTCGTCTTCAATCTCGACTCCTCGGACGAAGCGGCTCTAGATTTCCAGTCCACCCTCTGTCACATCAGTAATTGGATGGGCACACACCATCTTAAACTTAACCCCGACAAGACGGAGCTCTTTCTTGTCGGAGGCCCTTCCAATCCCTGGAATTCCACCTTCTGGCCCTCCTCCCTCGGCCCTCCCCCCCACCCTGCTGACAAAGTGAAAAGCCTTGGGGTCTACATCTCCCAAGACCTCCCAATGCAGCATCAGGTCAGTGCCACCGTGTCCTCCTGCTTCTTCCAGCTCCGGAAGATTCGAAAAATAGCCCACTTTCTGACCACTGAAGCCCTCACCTTGGTACTACTGGCATTAGTCATCTCCCGAATCGACTACGCCAACGCCCTATACGTTGGCATCCCACAATATCAAATCAACAGACTACAACTTATTCAGAACCAAGCAGCTCGCCTTATCTATCACCAACCGAAACACCACCACGTCCGTCCCCTCCTCAAGGCCCTCCATTGGCTTCCTATTTCGGAGCGCTGCAAGTTTAAACTTGGTTGCCTAACCCATAAATCTCTGGCAGGCACCGGTCCTTCCTTCATTTCCTCCCTTTTGCATCCCTATACCCCCTCTAGGAATCTCCGCTCCTCTCATCTTGCGCTCCTTCAGACCCCCCGCTTCAAGCGCAAAAAACACGGCGGTCTCAGGTTCTCCTTTCTGGCACCCTCTTTCTGGAACTCTCTACCGCTGGAATTGAGACTTTCTTCCTCTTATCTTCACTTCAGGTCCCTCCTAAAAACCCACCTCTTTCTCGGTATCTATTCATAAATCTCTTTCTCCTCGCTCTTGCTTCTGCCTCTCGTTGATTAAAGTGAATAGCGCCAAGAAACCGTCCGGTGAATGCCGCGCTTTACAAATAATTTTTACATTACATTACATTACATTTTGTAGAAGCTGTTTGGTCTTCGTTATTCCCTGATGACCTGCCAACAGGGAATTGTGACACCATTCAAATGCCTTGCGCTGTATCGCAGGGGAAGTGAGAAACAGCTTGTTATGAAACGGCATGTCCTGTTTTAGGCTTCAAAGCAGATGTGTTCCAGCCCGCTTATTCCATTGGGCGACTGGATGAGCCTTTTTTACTTCTTCCAGGAAGTTGTTAATTGTAACAACACATAACACTTTCGAGGACGGAATGACAGCCTCATTGATTACCTTCCTTTGACAGCTGTCAGTACCCAGTCTGGAAAAGGTGTCTGCTTTTCGGTTGTCGCTTCCTGGCCTGAAGGTGATGATGAAATCATATTCGGCGAAGAAGAGCATCCACCTCATCTGCCGCTGTGATAATTGCCTAGCCGTTTTCATATATTGGAGGTTTCAATGATCTGTGTATGACATCACCTGATTTTGAGACCCCCCCAGGAACTGCCTCCACTCCTGGAAGGCTTTCTTAATCGCTAGCAGTTCTTTTTCTGCAACAGTGTAATTTAGCTCCGCAGCGTTCAATTTTTGGGACATGTAGGCCACGGGGTGTAATTGCCCTGTGTGTTGGTCTCTCTGCGATAGCACTGCCCCTAACGTGACATCGGATGCTTCCACTATAAAGGGGAGATCTGGTTGAGGGTGTTTCAGAACAGGAGCTGTGGTGAAAGCCTTTTTCAATAAGACAAATGCTTCGATAGCATCGCTGGTCCACACAAAAGGTTCCCTTTTTCGTAGGAGTCGAGTGATCGGGGAAACCACATGTGAAAAGTGCAGGATGAACCTCCGGTAATAGTTAGCGAATCCTAAGAAACTCTGCACGTCATGTACATTCTTCGGGACCGGCCATTCCAGAACGGCTTTCACTTTCCTTTCAGTCATGCAAAGCCAAGAGGAACAGAGCATTACCCCCAAGAATTCAACCTCATTTACGTGAAAGTCACACTTGCAGAATTTGCAGAAGAGGTGATTGTCTCTTAGTTTCTGTAACACCAATTTAACATGGTGTTCCTGTACCGTGTTGTTATCGGAATCGATCAGAATGTAGACAACCACGAAAACATCCACATATTCTTTCAGCACATCATTCAAAAAATACTGAAAGGCCGCTGGGGCGACATAACCGTATACTCATACAGGCCATATCTGGTTTTAAACGCCGTCTTCCATTCATCCCCCTCTTTGATTCTGACCAAATGGTAAGCACCTCGTAGGTCCAACTTGGTGTATACTGTGGCTTCTTTTACCTGGTCTAACAGAACAGAAACTAGAGGGAGGGGATCCCTGTTGCCTATGGTGTTTTTATTGAGCATGCGGTAGTCTATACAAGTTCTCCGATCCCCGTTAGCCTTAGATACAAAGAAGAGTGGCGAGGCGACAGGAGAAAGAGAAGGACGTATAAAACCAATCTCCAGATAGTGATCTAAATATTCTTGCAAATGCTTAGTTTCAGAAAATGGACAGTGCATAAACCCGACAAGATGGTATGGTTGCCCCAGCTATAAGATCGATTTGGTAGTCATATATTCTGTGAGGCGGAAGTCCTTCTGCCTGCGACTCACTGAATACATCCTGATACTGATGGTACACTGAAAGTAGCACCACCTCCTTTTTGGCTGCCGTAGCTATACAATACGGATGAGTCAATGCGCTTGCCAGTGAAAGGCTGCGTCTTAAACATCCCACCTTACACTCTTCTGATAGAAAGTGTACTGTTTTCTCCTTCAAATATATGGTAGGGTTGTGCTTCCACAACCAGGGCATACCCAGTACTATCTCATATTGCAGAGCTATAATGATGTTCAATGAAAGAGACTCAACATGTCTATGAGTACCAGCCAATATTGACAGTTCCATTAGGTCTGTTTGTTCTGTCACTGGCCCCGATTTTAGCGACTTACCATTGATGGTAATACTCTCTCTGGTGATTCCCTAGGAACACATGGTAATGCTAGCCTATGGACCAATCCCTGGTCTATGAAATTACCGGTGGCCCCTGAGTCTATCATCATAATAACCTCATGAGAAGAGTCTAGGACCTGTAACTCCATCTGATGCACAATATGTGCTTCGGTATCTTTGCCCTCAGTTACTGATAGTGATGGTACCTTCTGTGCTATACTCTCGGTGTCTGACTCCTCCAGTGGTAAAGGCCCAATCCCTTGAAGTGTAGGATCCCCGTGGAGCACGGTAACCGCTACTTTTTTACCTGAGACAAAGGGGTTTTGGTTCATTGGTTTCATAGGACAGTCACGTACGAAATGCCCCTTTTTACCACAATACATACACTGCCCATTGACCCTACGGGCGACCCTTTCTTCCCTAGAGAGAGGGTATCTTATGGCCCCTAGTTCCATGGGTTCTACCGATAAATCCTGATCGGTTGTCGGTTTCCGCACCCCTCGATAGTATCTAACGTTGAAACCTTCTCATACTCCCTCCTTCTGATATTCTATGATCTAACCTCAGGGTGAGATTCATGAGATCAGTACAATTGGTGAGCTGTGGATCTATCTGTGCAATAACGTCCTTCATCTCATCTCTCAACCCTTGATAGTACAACGACAGCCTCTTTTCTTCTGGCCATTCGAACTCAGCAACTAACCGATTGAAGGAGGCTAGATTTGTTACCAGAACTCTCTTTCCTTGTCTTAACTCCAACAATTCTTTGTCGGCACTGAAAGTGGTTGCTCGTCTATCGAATACTCTTTCCAACTCTCTTCTAAATGCGTTCCAATCTGACAGAATTGGGTCGTCTTTTTCCACTAAGGGTACCGCACAATTAGCCGCATCCCCTATTAAGTAAGATATAGCAAACGCCACCCTGGAATGATTGGTGGGGAATGAGGACGGCTTACAAAAGAAATGTAGCATTACTTGTGTCAGGAATGTCTGGATCTTGTGAGGATCGCCTGAAAACTTTTCAGGAGTTGCTAAAGGTATGGGGGGTGGAACGTGTACCTGAATTTGGGACAATGAAGGGTTCGCATCAAAGGGGTTGCATGTCTGTCTTTCGACTTTATCTCTAAGTGCCGCTGTTTCGGCCTTGGATGTGGCCAGTTCTTGCTTTACTAACAATAAAGCCCGTAACACATCATCCAGCGTGGCCATGTTTGACACCTCGTTCCAGCCGGGAGTAGCTAACTTCGTGGGTGCGTAATTCTGTCACGACCCGTAACTCCCAGCTCCTCAGGACTGGAACAATGCTCAAAAAGTCCACCTCATGACCTCCCCAACTCCGTTTGTTAAATTACACGGAATAGTGAAGGGATCAGGTGAGGGATAGGGATAGGAAAGGGTACAGCAGGGAATAGAACCTGTGAAAAGAAAAAGACACAATACATTTCCTGGAATACTCACACCTCTACTCTCGTTATACGTCTCGCTAGGTTTCAAATAAATACCTTTAGTTTTCTAGCCATTTTTCTTTATAACGGATAAACCCAGAGTAGAAAATAGATTCCCTGCTTATACCTAACAAGACAAAATGTATAAGGTTATCAATCTTAACCGATACAAAGGACCCTGCAATGCACTCTCGCTTAACAGTCTCTCACCTCACTCATACCCCATTGGACTGCAAATGAAATATGGAATGTAAGCATTGCATCTGAGTTCCCCATATGCAAACATAGTCAAGATTGGGTCTGTGAAGTTAAGATAAACGATAAGTCAACGCCCCTGGCACGTCTTCATGTTCCCAATTGAACGCTAATCCAAGAAGCAAAAGAACAATACAAAATCAACAAGGAAGTTTAAGGCACTTTATTGTCTGAACAAGGTTAGTGACAAAAGGCAAGAGCGTCTGGCGTTCCTAATTGAACGCTAATCCAAAAAGTTGTGAACCAAACAAAATCAGCAAGGAAGTTAAACCACTTCTGGGCAAAAACAAGGTTATAGTAAAGGAGACGGGATACAGCCTTGTGTAACACTCGCTCCGACTACTGGTCCGATGAAATACCTGAGGTGTTCTTCCCCCAAGACGGTGTCTGCACAAGGCTCGCGTGCACTCAGAGCCCTGCTGTGCACCTCCGATACTGGTATGCTCGCACTCCTCTGGGAGTGCTCCACGGCTAACCGCCACCAACATGAGAAGGCAGGAACAGAAGAAATATGCACACCGGCTGACGTGTGCAGCATGAAGAAATACCCATGAGCCCCGACCTAAGGCCTCATGGTAACTGTAGTTCTGTACGTGGGACGTGGTAGGCGCGGCGATCGTCAGTGCCTGACAATTCCAACGGATGTCATTACAACGCATGCCATTACAATGCATAGTAAGGTAAGTAATGGTTGTAAGTGAGGTAAGTTGATTATTGTTTACATTTTCTTTTAAGGAAAGTAATAGTTAATAGTTATCGTTTTATTTTACAAAAAATATATATCATATAATTTATTTTAAATGGATAGGTTTGGGTTGGGTAGTGTATTAATATTCAGGTTTTTTTATTATTTGAGTTTCATTGAAAAATTAGAAAAGTTAATTTATTTTAAAAAAATATTAAATATCTATAAATTAGGTTATTAATTTAAAATATATTAAATGTGCTTTGCACTTTTACCCTGGGTTGGAATGTAAGGTAAATAGGGGATTTGGGTGGGGCAGTGTATTAATACTAAGGTATTAATATTTATACTTAAGAATTAAATAAAATTTAGGGGTCTAGTAGGATTGCGGGCGGTGGCACCACCGCGGTGCTTGTGGTCGCGGAAAATACCTTTTTCCGCAAGCCAGCAGTGGGCCTCACGCCTGCCATATTCGTATGGCCAAACACAGCCATTTTCCCGTCTGCCGCGGTGCGACGCGCACCGCCATCAAAGTGTGCCCGCCACTGCGGCAGTGGGAGCCAATGGAGACTCACCGCTGTGCAGAATGACGTCCCGTCCGATGTACAAATCAGGATGCCTCAAAAAGCCAGGCGCGCCGCAGCGGAGAAATCGCCCAACTAGAGACGGCGGAAGCTCAACAGCGGAGCGCGAAACCTGATTCCCGGTCCTGACCTCAATGGATCCAGCTCTTCATGTCTTTCCGGTGCTGTACCTGATACACCACCAGCAACTCATGGACCATCGCGGACACCGCCGCAGGTATGCAACAACACAATCCCGCACACAACCACAACACACAACTCATGGGCTGATACAGAGTTCCTGGCCACACCAGACACCCTGGTGGGGACAGGAACACATCCACAAGTGTACCCACACATGTCCTACCTGCCACCAAGTCACCCCTCCGCAGCCAGGTCACAAATCACCACAATCTCCAAGTAATGTCCCGGTCACGTCACCGCAGCGGTGAAGACAAGGGAAAACATGCACACAATGCAGAAGGCAGGGTCAGCGCAAGGCATGGGCAGGACATAAAGTACACAGGGCCACACCTCCCCACTCCACACACTGGCCCCCCAAACATGAATGGACATGCCATGTACACCCCCCTGTGCACCCCCATGCCCAACACCAAGCTAGGTGAATCCACACCTTGCACCACACAACAAACATCTACGGAGACAACCACAGCAGGAGTGGCTGCAGAGGGATACACAGCACAGAAGCACAGGTCCAGGGCAACCCACACACCACAACATCACATTCATGGCAAGAAATCTGAGTAGAAGCACAAAATGAACACACACACATACAATGAACAAACATCCTACTGGACACACAGCCTGCCAAGTCACACAGACATACCCACACTGACACACAGCCACATAAACAGACCACATGCCACCAGCAATGGAGCACAACATATAGGAAAGCCAAAGTGAGGTGCACACAAATGGGTACATGTGTACATCACATGCAAGACAAGGAACAGTGAACACCACCCTCACCCTATCAAAGCACACATGACTGGCACAGTGAGTGAACTCAAACCACAGTCACCTCAGTGCAACAACTCAGGGAGACAGCAAGGCAACCCATGTATAGGTACAGGGGATGAAATGAAGGCCCTGAAGTCAAACTGTGAACAGCCAAACATATGTACACAACAACTACACAGGAGTATGCCAGCAGCACAACACACAGGGCATATTGACATACTCCATGGCTGTCAAACACAAGTAAGATTCTTCACACATACCCCCTCACACCTGCAGCACACAACCCCAGTGTCAAACACACTGAAGGGTGTTGTTAGACCTGGCACCTTGGCGTGAGTCTCCCTTCATCTTTTTTGTCGCTGTGCCTCATGTGTTTTATGGTGTTGGCCGCTCAGAGCACTGTGCCACTGCCAACCAGTGCCACAGTGCAAGTGCTCCCTATGTAAAAAGTATATGTTGGTTGGATCCCATGATTGGCTTATTTGGTTTACTATCAGACCCCAGTAAAGTGCACCAGGAGTGCCAGGGCGTGTAAATACAAATACCGCTGGTGGGCTCGCAGCACTGGTTGTGCCACCCACAGAAGCGGCCTGGTAAAATGTATCTAAGGTCTGCCATTGCAGAACCTGCATGCAGTCTGGTACTGACATGCTGACTGGGCAAGTGCACACACGTGCCAGTCCCTAAAACCTTCCCTTAACTTCATATTAGTCACCCCTATGGTAGGCCGCAGGGCAGGGTGCATTGTAAGCATAAGGTAGGACAAGCCCTAATGTGTGTGGCATGTCCTAATAGTGAATTACAGCCATTTTCGTTTTTCAATATTGTAAGGCTACCTGTTCTCATAGGCCAGAATGCCTGTTAAGATTGTTACATCCTATGATCCTAACAGGCCCAGGGAACTTGGTAGGAGATCGAGTTTAGTATGCCTGAACTCAGAACAATAAGGTACATCTTTTAGTAAGGTTTATTTTAATTCTCTGCATTTGCAAATGCCTTTTAGAAAGCTGGCCTTTGCTTGCCTAACCATTTCAGCCCGCCTCTGCGTGATGTGTATCTGCTGTCTGGCTTGCGTGAGTGACAGGCCTGGGGAAACCCAGATGGGCAGGGATAGGTAGCCTGGTGGTGAATAGGACGATTGACAGGCAGATGGGTGGGAGGAGTGCACCTGGACTCTGAATAGGACTGTGCTCTGCCACCACAATGCCGGCTCCGCCCCCTGTGGAGCGTCTGATGACTCTGCCCTGCACCTTGAATGAAGAAGCCTGCATCGCGTAAACAAAGTGCTCCAGAACTGGACTGAACTAGGCAAGGGCCCCCCTGGCCTGGGAGAACAAAAGAAATGTAGTATAAATGTAGGAGCCCTGCTCCTTAGAAATCAGATCCTGCTACAAGACGAACCTCTGCCTGAGGAGAAGGAACCGGGAAAGCTGTGGGAGGAATACTGTCCCTGACCTGGGGGATTGGCCTGCAGTGGTTGCCCTGCTGCTGAATCAGAGGAGAAAGATTGCTGATAAACTTTGCTTCAACTTGTGCTGTTTAAGATCTCCAAGGGCTTGTGCTGAGCTTGCCCCCTGAACGAAGTCCCAGGACCAGTGGACTTCACCGCCGTGTGAGAGCACAGGAAAATGGACCGTTTTCCCTGTAATCTGGAAGAGAACTGCTGCGTGCGCTTCCCGAATGAAGCGTACTTTCCGTGAAGCTTGCACCCGCTGTCCGGCCCGAACAACGTGATTGTGGCCCCTCTACGAGCCATACCTCGCACCACAAAGGAGGGTCTCACCCATCCTGCGCAACGTGACTATTGGCCCCTACGAGTCGCAACCCGCACCGTAACGGAAGGACTGTGACCGTACTTGCTTTACCCCCCTACAAACCACATTGCCTGCGTACGCGCCTTCCCTCTGCTTTGGGGACAAGCCGCGGCACATGTGGTTATCCCGTGCGTCTCCCTGTGAGGAGCGTACGAGTGTTTGTGCCCCGCAGCGTGATCTTCAGTTTACCCATCATCGGCACGGCGCGAACGCCGCAACCCGCTGGAAAGTGCCCCCGGATGCCCGTCCCCTGAGCCTGCACGCCCAAGGTCTCCGAGTACCGTAGTACGCATCGCCAGGACGACCCCGCATCCAAGATCGCACTGAATGCCGCGCAGCCTTCGCGCCGACTTCCCCAAGATAAAGGTACTGTGCCCGATCACTCCTCGAGGTGCACGCTCCCCCTTGGAGCGGCCGCCGAGCGAGTGAGACCCGTTCCCCCAACAGAACCGGGAACGAAGTGCACGGACCTTGTAACAATACGCTGAACTAAGAACTCTTTTTGCCAAGTAACATTGTGGGCCCGTTTTACACGTTATTGGGTCTTGTGATAATCCTGAAATCTATAAACAAAGTATATTTTCGATACACCCAGTGTGGAGTCCATTTGTGGGGGTAACATTGGATTGTTGTATGTGATCACAAATGCTTAACCATTACGCCTAAGATAACGCCTTGTCTGCTCGCGCCAAGCTACCTAGAGGGTGAGCTGGGGTTATTATTAGAGTGTAACCCCTTACCCTGACTAGAAGAAGGACCCCCTGCTTGTCCCAGGTACTCACCTGTGCCACCCAGGGAATCCGGATTTTAACATTGGTAGCAGCGGTGGGATTCTGAATTTGCATTTGTGATTTATGTACAGCAATTTTTTGTGAAACAGCACATAGTGAGTTCAGACCCATAACGTAGCCACATACTTGTTTACATTTTTGTTTTTCTGGAAATCGCCATTGTTGGAAGAAACCATGCCTGATTCAGTCATTGTGGAGAGAGCAGCATCTGTCGTCTCTGAAATTGAGGATGTTGACTGGGAAGAGGAGAGACTAGAGAGCTACACCAAGGCCCAGCTGAAGGGTTTCTGTAAAAAGTTCAAAGTCCCCACTGTTGGATGTAAGCTCAAGGCAGATCTACTCAAGGCGCTCAGGGCCTGGATTGAGTCAAGGGCACCTGGAGATGTGGTAGTTGTTGAACCAGCAGAAAGCGTCCGGAATTTTGGAAGAGACCTGTCGCCAGGAGAATTGGCAGACAGGAAAGAAACCAGGATGCATGAAATGGAGATGGCAAAACTTAAATTGAGTGGGCAACTGGAGCTAGAAAGCAAAAAGCTGGCTCTGGAAGAGAGAAGAATCCAAATGGAGCATGAAATGAAGTTGAGGGAATTGGATCTGAAAGCTAAAAGTTTAGAGTTCTCCACTCCAGCTGTACGAGTCGGCACTGTTTTATTTCGATGGTTTTACCCATGTTATATTTCTGTTGGTACAAATGTTAGCAAAATCATCAAAAGCTGGTATTTTTTTTCTTATTGGTGCATACCTAAATTAGCAACTTTTGGCAGAAAACGCTTTAAAATGTCCTAGAGCTGTTGGTCTCTCTTGCTGTTGTTCTGAACTGTCCCTGCTTGCATCTGGGGCTTTGCCGACCTCGCTCCATGCCATCTCGCCGCTGCTGCATCGTCCTGCCCCCCCCCCTCCCGCCACCGCGTTTTAGACCTTCGTGGCCGCAGCGTGGAGGGAGGGTGAGTGAGGACTACATCACCCAGGATCCCCGGGCCCACATCGGACGCAGTCTCACCTGTCCAGCGCCCGGAGGCGCTTTAAATACAACAACACACCCGGTGGAGCGGGTGTCTCTCTTGCTGTTGTTCTGAACTGTCCCTGCTTGCATCTGGGGCTTTGCCGACCTCGCTCCTCGCCATCTCGCCGCTGCTGCATCGTCCTGCCCCCCCCTCCCGCCGCCGCGTTTTAGACCTTCGTGGCCGCAGTGTGGAGGGAGGGTGAGTGAGGACTACATCACCCAGGATCCCCGGGCCCACATCGGACGCAGCCTCACCTGTCCAGCGCCCGGAGGCGCTTTAAATACAACAACACACCCGGTGGAGCGGGTGTCTCTCTTGCTGTTGTTCTGAACTGTCCCTGCTTGCATCTGGGGCTTTGCCGACCTCGCTCCTCGCCATCTCGCCGCTGCTGCATCGTCCTGCCCCCCCTCCCGCTGCCGCGTTTTAGACCTTCGTGGCCGCAGCGTGGAGGGAGGGTGAGTGAGGACTACATCACCCAGGATCCCCGGGCCCACATCGGACGCAGTCTCACCTGTCCAGCGCCCGGAGGCGCTTTAAATACAACAACACACCCGGTGGAGCGGGTTTCTCTCTTGCTGTTCTGAACTGTCCCTGCTTGCATCTGGGGCTTTGCCGACCTCGCTCCTCGCCATCTCGCCGCTGCTGCATCGTCCTGCCCCCCCCTCCCGCCGCCGCGTTTTAGACCTTCGTGGCCGCAGCGTGGAGGGAGGGTGAGTGAGGACTACATCACCCAGGATCCCCGGGCCCACATCGGACGCAGTCTCACCTGTCCAGCGCCCGGAGGTGCTTTAAATACAACAACACACCCCGCGTCGCGGGCCACGCGCGCGGGCGGCGCCGGGCTGAGCCCGGGCAGAGGGCGGGTCGTCTGTGGCCGTCCGGGGCTGGCCTAGGCTGGGCTGGGCAATCCCTCTGTAAGTGAGTGCTTGAGGTAAGCCGGCGGTGGAACCGTCGTTTGAACAGTGTTGTTTGTGTTGCTTATCAATTCTTCACACTCACTAAGAACCCATTAGTACTGTGTCATATGGCTGGGAAGGGGAAGCGCGCTATGACTCTTACATCAGTGTCTGGCACCATGGATCAATTTATCACCAGAGCAGTCTCGGTATTAGAGCACGAAATCGCTATCACCGAGAGGCGCCTTTCTACAGATCCTATGCATGCAAGACGCTCCTCATTAGGCCTATTGGCTCATTCTAAATCTCCAATTAAATCAAGGGAGCGGATTCGGGGGGACGTACCCTCCCTTACTGACACTGAAATACCTTTTAACGTGTCAACATCTCCAGATAGGCTGCTCGAAGTCTCCGCTACGATTGATGGTGCAAATACAGTGACAGTAACGGCCCCATCTAACTCTAAAGCTATTCCCCCTCAGACAAGGGCTGCGACCAAACTTTCTAGACCTGCCAACTCGAAAAGGAAAAGGGGTGGGATTACGGACGGTATCAGGCAGGCGAAAATGTTAAAAACCTCTAAAAATATTGCTCCATGCACCCAGGATTGTACAAATGAGGAGGATGCCAGCACAAGTACCCCCCTTTCGTCAATTGGTTGCGACATGATTTCCCAGCTAGAACAGGCTGTTCGTTCCCTAATTTTACCACTTCTAGAAAGGGTTAAGATAGTTACTGAAAAAGTTGTTCGGCTGGAACAAACCATTTTGGACAACTTTTGCTCATTAAAGAATGTTGTCAAAATGTCCACTAGAGACATTGTCAAAACCAATTGCCCCCATATTGCAAACTCTTCGACTTTTGTACCGCCCCAAATTGAAAAACATCCCTCATCATCTAACATGGGTTCAGGCACTGGTCCACCTAATTCTGTGACTAACACCCATCAGTTGTCAGGGCGGGCGGGAGGGGCAAGTAAGGAACCTATGGGTAATACTACAAAGGATACTGCGGAAGGGAGAGAAGCTGTTAATCTTGTTATTCCCGCCAATCCATTAAGTTTACCCTTAGTTCAAATTCATTTACCACCCGAATCCCTCCCTTACGTTGTAGTTTTAACTGGTGTTCCAGAATTAACTGGTAGCAAAACTGAATCCTTCCAGGAATTAAAAAATAAAGTAAGTCACTGGCTAAATACAAACAGGCCAATTCCTAATAATTTGAATGGGAGAATTTTATTTGTAAGGAGAGTAAAATGGGTAGGCTCAACTCCTAAAAACACTCCAGGAGATTGTATCATTGTCAACTTCGAAGATACACGAATCCCGAGGTTTATCACTGATCACACACCATATAGGCCTAGATCAGGGATAGAAGTGCATAATCTACACCATTTCTACAACTTAGGTTCTCAGTATTGACAACCGGACTGCAAGCCAAATTTTACACCTCCTAAAGTTCTGAGGGCAATTGAAAGTGATTTCACCTGTGGTTGTGACGTTGTCACCCCGGTTCCAATAGGGGTGTCTGCCTCACTCAGGGTTTCTTTGCCAAGCCACCGCAGGATGAGTGTAAAGTCAAGTGAGCTAAGTCAGGCCGTCGCACACCAGGACACACTGTTTGGCAATAGACTAGGTACTTTGCTATCTTGGAATCTAGCTGGCATTAAGAATAAACTAGATTCTCCTGAATGGGTGGGCTTTGTTAACACACATGACGTTTGCCTTTTACAGGAAACATGGGCCTGTGAGGCTCAGTTTTTGCTGGGTTAATTGAACTTTTATGTCCCAGCGACTCAGGGCCCAAAAGGCCGCCCCATGGGTGGATTAACCATCTGGGCCCGACAGGATTTATTTTCTAGAGCTGTCATGATCGACACGGGTTCCCCGGACATCCAATTAGTGAGATTAACTTTTGGTCTAACGCACACATTAGACATTTACAATTTATATCTCCGTGGGACAAAAGGGAAAAGGTCACGGGTATTGGATATTTTTACCAGTCTTATTGAAACCAACTCGAGCAACAAGGATTTGATTGTAGCGGGTGACCTTAATGTTACATTTGAACCCCTTTTAGATCCGGACTCTGATTGGGGCCTAGACCCCGAAGAGGACCGGCTGTGGGGAATACCCGCCCTACCGCTTACTCCAATTAAAAGGTGGTCTACGGTAGCAGTTCAGGTAAATGCACTATGTTACGAGAAAGGCCTAAGGGCCTTGAATGGAAGGACCTTAGGGGACAAGAAGGGTGCATTTACCTTTGACAATGGCCGCTCAGCCAGTAGAATTGATTATGTTCTTTGTTGCATGAGGTTGTGGCAGCACATTATAGACATGGTGGTCGAACCAAGAGTCGAGAGTGACCATAACCCCATTTGTGTTACTCATTGTTGGTGGGGGGACCGTAGCATGGCGAGAGACAAACCAAAATTGGTTCACCCTGACTGTGTCCCTACCAATGACATGCGAAGACTCAAGTGGTCCCAGGTCAAGATTAATGCCAAGGTTATCGCTAGCATAGACGACGAGCTTGCCCAAACTATTGTGAAACTGGAAGACGCTCTGGTGACTAAAGAAGGCAGCAATCAAGTCACTAGACTACATGAGTCCTTCTTTGAGGAACTACGCGGTTTTTTCTATAAGCCAATAAGAAAGGGCAACAAGCCACTCTTCAAGCGACTAAGATGGTACGATGAGGAGTGCCGACGAGCCAGAGGCAATCTGACGCAAGCCCTTTCTAGTGGGAGCAAGACAAGTATTCAATTAGCCAGATACTATTATAAGAAGTGCCTTGCCCAAGCCAAAAAAAATGGGACGAATCGTATTGGCTAGATTTGAAGGAGGCATGTTATGCTAGGGACTCCAGATTGTTCTGGAATGTGATTAAGTGGAATAGAGGCGGCACGCCTGACAGTCCATCTAATCATGTCACACAAGAAGACTGGATAGGGTATTTTAAACCACAATATGCATGTAATCCCCTATACAAATGCCCGGGGCTGTCACCGTATGTTTTTTATTCGCATGGTCCCTTTAGCCCCAAGGACGTTTTAGTAGCCTTGGCTTGTGTAGCTGCTGGGCGGGCACCGGGTCTGGATGGAGTCCCATCTGATCTCTTCCTTAACAACAAGCCCTGTTGGAGTAAGTATATTACATTAGTGGCTAATGCTGTGGCCGAAGGCGCTCCAGTGCCCAAATCATGGGGGGGTGCAATTATAATCCCTATTTTTAAAAAGGGAGATAAAACCCTCCCAGGAAACTATAGACCTATTAGTCTAATAGACACAATCCAAAAGGTCATCGGGAGGATGGTCCTGAATGAGCTATTGGATTGGATTGAAGACAATAGGATACTTACTGTTTTCAAGCTGGTTTCCGTAAATTTACCAGCACGGTGGACCAGGTGTTCCGCTTTGTACAACTGCACTGGAAGGTAGTAACGCTAGGTAAAGGCAGTCTCTACGTCGCTTTTGTGGACCTAAGAGCTGCCTTCGACCTTGTCCCTCGAGAGCAGCTGTGGAGGGTTCTTGAAAAGCTCGGGCTTTCCTTGGAACGTTTGACTTTAATTAGGCGATTACATGAGCCTAATTTTGCAAGAATTCAGTGGGGAGCCTCGGGGGATATTACCCCCGAGTTCCCGGTTGAGCGAGGAGTCCGCCAAGGCTGTGCCATGGCACCCACGCTCTTCTCCCTGTACATCAATGGAATAGTAGATTATATGCAACGAGTCAACACCGATGCTCCCAAGTTGGCTGGAGTGATCACTCCAATATTGATGTTTGCTGACGATACTCTTATTGTATCCAAAACCCCGAGTGGTATGCAAAGGGCATTGTTAGTTTTTGATGAGTTTTGTAGGAATCATGGCCTAGAGGTGAACGTCACTAAGACAAAAGTTATGGCCTTCAACCCGCACCCAAGTCATAGAACAGGAAACTTTATTATGAATGGGCAAATACTCGAGGAAGTTAAAAATGTTGTCTATTTGGGCATGCATGTGACACATGATAATAAGTAGAATAGACATTTGGAAATGTCTACACTGAAATTCAGGCAGATAACTGGAACTCTGATTAGTGAACATAAAAAATCCTACACCAAGCCCATTAAACCAGTGCTTCAAGTATATGAGGCTAAGGCCTTAAACTCAGTGTTGTATGAGGCCGAGCTATGGGGTTTCGACGCATTGTCATCTTTAGTAGTCGTTGAAAACAAGTTTTGCCGTAACATAGCTGGTCTCCCGCAGAGCACGCCCTTGGTACCACTACGCTACGATCTAGGTAGGAAGGCTATCAAGGATTTTGCCAAACTCCGCCCGGTCTTATACTGGAGGAGACTCTGGACCACCCCGGAGCTCCATTCATATGCAATGAGCCTTATGGACGTAATACAGGCCGATACGTTCCATAAGATTGGGTGGCTGAGGAACCTCCGGGAAATTTTGATAGACCTGGGGTTGGAGGGGCTATGGAGTGACCCAGTGGCTGCCGTCTTCCCCCAGAAGAGATACCTGAAAATGCTCTATTGGGAATGGGTAAACCACCGGGTCTGGAGTGACTCTGTCTCCCCCACGATGACTAGCCGATTCTTGGAGGCGAAGGTTTCCCCAGTTTTCGAACCCTACTGGGATTTGATCACCCAACCCAGAGATAGGAAACTTTATTTCCAACTTAGAGCTGGCTCTCTTCCACTCAGGGCCCTTACTAACGGGTGGTTTGGAGTAAGTGTAGGAACTTGTCCCGTCTGTGGCCTCCATGAAGAAACAATTGCCCATTTCCTGTTTGTCTGCCCTGCATATGCTAACCCTAGACGAACATGGCTGTCCCCATTGTGTAAA
The DNA here is from genome assembly GCF_964204655.1 of Triturus cristatus. Taxonomy (NCBI): domain Eukaryota; kingdom Metazoa; phylum Chordata; class Amphibia; order Caudata; family Salamandridae; genus Triturus; species Triturus cristatus. The sequence goes on along the minus strand of NC_140594.1, from coordinate 534,422,833 downwards.
ACCTTGGCCACAAGGAGTTCTGCCGTTGCCCTAAGACTTCTATGCACAAGTACCCTCCCAGTTCTCTCAATTGCCCTAGCTAAATACCTGGGTTTGGGCTTGGTCCTTAAGGCTTAAGGCCCTTAGGGAAACTCCGGGAACACCCCCGTAGGGCTTCTTGGGATGTTGGTTGTAAATCCCCTTGTATGAATAGAAGTATTATTCTGAATTGTATTATATTTTCATCTTTAGTCTGTCGACATGTTTAATTCTTGTCTTAACTGCAACTTTTAGATATTTAATGGATGATTTTATGTATTTTAGAGGAAATTGAATTGACTTGTGATACTTTTGTGTTTTTACATGTTTGTGTCTTGTATGAATTTTTTTAAAATTCGAATAAAGACTATGATGATGAAAAGTTTAGAGTCCACTCCCTCTGGTGGCAGCACACAGTCAGTGCAGGCAGAATCAAGGGTGTACATCCCCAAGGATGTGGTTAAGGAATCTTTTAAGAATGATGACATAGGGCAGTGGTTCAAGGCCTATGAGGTAGCCATGTCTTCCCACCGGGTCCCTGAGAAAGATTGGGGAGCAGGGTTGTGGGGACGGTTCCTTAGTGAGGGGCGGAACACAATGCTAGACTTATCTTAAGATGTTTATAATTCTTATCCCCATATGATGGCAGCATTGATGTCTAGGTATGGGTTGACCCCTGAGGTGTATAGAAAAAGGTTCAGGGGTTGCACTAAGATTCCTAACAGTACGTATGTGGAGTATGTAACTTTTTTTGCAGAGCACTGAATGGTTGGGTGAGGGGGAGCAAGGTTGATGATTTTCAAGGGCTTCTTGATTTAATGGCTTGCGAGCACTTGTCCAGTAATTGTTTTCCTGAGCTAACACCTGATTGATAGTAAGCTGACTAACCCTAGGAAGCTTGCTGAGGAGGCGGACCGCTGGATCAGTACCAGGGTCCACAAGGGTCACGTGGGAGATTCCGCCAAAGGTGGGCAGGGTCCCCAGCAGAAGAGTGGGGGGGACAGGGGTAACCAGAGGGAGTTCCCAAAAAGGCCCCAAAGTAATCCACAAGGAACCAAGGGAAAGGTTCTCAGCCTCCCCCACCCGCGAGACCGACCTGGGCCCCGACAGTTCCCCCTGTTCAGAAGGGGCCCCTAAAATGTTACAATTGTGGTAACCTGGGGCATTTTGCCTCTGATGTAAAGTGTCCTTTGTATGGTAAACCAGCACCCACTGGTGCTCCACCCCGGCAGGTGACTAGTGTAGCCTTGGGGGGCGGAGATGGGTGTCCAAGGTGGGTGGGGTCCCACAGAGATGTCCCTTGTCTCATTAGGAGACTGTGAAGTGGTCCCCCAAACCCAGCTGCCTGATAACACTAAGAAGTACAGGCAGTGGGTGACCATAAATGGCCATAGAGTGGAAGCTCTGAGAGATACAGGAGCCAGTGTGACAGCTGTCAAGTGTCACCTGGTGTCTCAAGAACAGGTTGTCCCAGGAGCATTCTATCCAGTTGTTGCCGCTGACAAAACAGAGAGTCACTGCAAGGTGGCTCAGGTTCCCTTTGAGTGGGGGGGGGTCTCTGGTACTCTTCAGGTAGCTGTGAGGCCCACCATGCCTGTAGACTGTCTGTTAGGGAACGATTTGGAGAGCTCACCTTGGGCTAAGGTGGAGCGTAATGCTCACCTGGAGATGTTGGGTATGCCGGATTGGGCGTGCGTCACCACACGGTCCATGGCAGCAAGTAGAGGTGCTCAAGAGGTCCTGGAGCCTGAGAGGGAGGCCCAGGGACCGGCCTTAGAGAGAAGGAGCAGGGGGCGTGGGAAACCGGCCCCTAAAGTTCCCACGGTCCAGGAGGAAGCAGACCTTGCGGGGGATGCCCTGGAACCTACAGGGGAACAGATAGCTGAACTGGGAGACCTGCCTGAGCTGACCCATTGGCAGCAGGAAGGGGGTCCCTCCAGGGAGGACTTTTGTAAGGCACAGAAAGAATGCCCTTCTCTCGTAGGTATGCGACAGCAGGCTGCAGACCAGGCCGCAGGTGATCAGTCTGGGTCACATTTCATTTACTGGGAGAACGACCTCCTGTATACAGAGCCTAAGGTTGCTGAGCCTGGGTCAGCCTGTGTGCTGGTGGTACCCCAGGACTTCAGAGCCTTCCTACTGGGGCTGGCTCACGATGTGCCATTAGCAGGGCATTTGGGGCAGGACAAGACCTTTGAAAGGCTTGTCACCCACTTTTATTGGCCGGAGTTCAGACACTCACTGCAGGACATGCCAGACTTTCCAGGCAAGTGGGAAGAGTGGAAGGAAGCAGAAGGCTCCACTCCAGCCATTCCCTGTGGTCGGTACCCCATTCCAGCGAGTGGGAATTGACATTGTAGGGCCACTGGACCCCAGGACAGCGATGGGCAATAGGTTCATCCTGGTCCTGGTGGACCATGCCATCCCGGTACCCGGAAGCCATCCCTCTGAGGACAGTGATGGCCCCCGTGGTGGGACGTGCACTGATGGGAATTTTCTCCAGAGTGGGATTCCCTCTAGAGGTGGTGTCTGACCGGGGTACCAATTTCATGTCCAAATACATGAAATCCCTTGGGCAAGAGTGTGGTGTAACCTACAAGTTCACCACATCTTACCACCCCCAAGGAAACGGGTTGGTTGAGAGATTCAACCGAACCCTCAAAGACATGATAATGGGCCTAGAAGGACCCATGAGGCGTAAGTGGGACGTCCTCTTACCATGCCTTCTCTTTGCTTACCGTGAGGTGCCACAGAAGTCTCTAGGGTTCAGCCCCTTTGAGCTCCTGTACGGCCACCCAGTGCGAGTACCTCTAAGTCTGGTCAAGGAAGGCTGGGGGCAATCTCCCAGGAAACCTCCCCAGAATGTATACAGTTACATGCTGGCCTTCAGGAACCAGACTAGGCGATTCAGGCAACTTGCTGAGGCAAATCTGGAAGCCAGCCAGGAGGAGAGGAAGCGGTGGTACGACCAGAATGCCACTCTGGTAGAGCTTCAGCCTGGACAAAAGGTATGGGTCTTGGCCCCCGTGGAGCCATATGCGGTCCAGGATAAGTGGACCGGTCCCTTTGAGGTGGTGGAGCGCAAGAGTCCTGTTACCTACGTGGTGGACCTGAAGTCTCCTAGGAACCCCTTAAGGGTCCTACATGTCAACCGCCTCAAGCCCCACTTGGAGAGGTCCCAAGTGGGCATGCTCTTGGCAACAGATGCTAGGATGGAAGAGGAAACCGAGCCTCTTCCTGACCTCCTGTCAGCCCAGGAGCAAGATGGGTCAGTGGATGGTGTCATCCTCTCTTCCGCCCTGAGCAACAGAATGATTGTCGCCAGCTGCTGGGACAATTTTCTGATCTGTTTTCCCTGGTTCCCGGTGTCACTGATTGGTGCGTCCACGAAGTGGACACCGGGGATAGTACACCTGTGAGGCACAAGGCCTACAGAGTGACTGACAGGGTGAGGGCATGCATCAAGGAGGAGGTCTCCAAGATGTTTGCATTCGGGGTCATTGAGTCCTCTAGCAGTCCTTGGGCCAGCCCAGTGGTCTTGGTCCCAAAGGCTGCAGAGCCGGGAGCCACACCCAAACTCCGGTTCTGTGTGGACTACAGAGGCCTCAATTCAGTCACCAGGACTGACGCCCACCCCATCCCCAGAGCTGATGAGCTCATAGATCGGCTAGGGGCTGCCAACTACCTCAGCACATTTGATTTAACGTCTGGGTACTGGCAGAGCGCCTTGACCGATGGGGCCAAAGAGAGGTCAGTATTTTCCACCCCAGATGGGCACTACCAGTTCCGGGTTATGCCCTTTGGGATGAAGAATGCCCCTGCCACCTTCCAGAGGTTGTTCAACCAGGTGTTGGCTGGACTGGACTCGTTCAGTGCTGCCTACCTGGATGACATCGCAGTGTTCAGCTCCACGTGGGAAGAACACCTGCGCCACCTCTGGGAAGTGTTGATGGCGCTGCGGAGGGCAGGCCTCACGATCAAGGCGAGTAAGTGCCAGATCGGGCAGGGTTCCGTGGTGTACTTGGGGCACCAGGTTGGGAGCGGCCAGGTGGCGCCCCTTCAACCCAAGATAGAAACCATCCTGAATTGGGAGTCGCCCAAAACCCAGACAGAGGTGAGAGCCTTCCTAGGTCTCACCGGGTACTACAGGAGGTTTGTCAAGGGGTGTGGCAACATTGTTGCCCCCTTGACAGCGCCGACTTCTAGGAAGCAGCCCAGGAAAGTGATTTGGACTGACACCTGTCAGAAAGCTTTTGAGGCCCTGAAAGCTGCTATGTGCACGGCGCCCGTGCTCTTGGTTCCCAACTTCTCCAAAGAGTTTATCGTTCAGACAGACGCTTCAGAGCATGGTGTGGGGGCTGTTCTTTCACAGATTAATGAGGAGGGCCTAGATCAACCTGTAGCCTTTCTTAGCAGGAGGTTACTTCCACGGGAACAGAGATGGAGTGCTATTGAGCGCGAGGCATTTGCTGTGGTCTGGGCGCTGAATAAGCTAAGACCATACCTGTTTGGGTCTCACTTCCGGGTTCAGACAGACTACAGGCCCCTCAGATGGTTGATGCATATGAGGGGTGAGAATCCAAAGCTGTTGGGGTGGTCTATTTCCCTACAGGGTATGGATTTCACGGTGGAACATCGCCCTGGTACAGATCACGCCAATGCTGTCGGTCTGTCCAGATTTTTCCACCTTAGTGATGAGGAACTCCCTGGGGTAGGGTAGTTCTCCCCACTCTTCAGCTGGAGGGGACACGTGTTAGACCTGGCACCTTGGCGTGAGTCTCCCTTCCTCTTTTTTGTCGCTGTGCCTCATGTGTTTTATGGTGTTGGCCGCTCAGAGCACTGTGCCACTGCCAACCAGTGCCACAGTGCAAGTGCTCCCTATGTAAAAAGTATATGTTGGTTGGATCCCATGATTGGCTTATTTGGTTTACTATCAGACCCCAGTAAAGTGCACCAGGAGTGCCAGGGCGTGTAAATACAAATACCGCTGGTGGGCTCGCAGCACTGGTTGTGCCACCCACAGAAGCAGCCTGGTAAAATGTATCTAAGGTCTGCCATTGCAGAACCTGCTTGCAGTCTGGTACTGACATGCTGACTGGGCAAGTGCACACACTTGCCAGTCCCTAAAACCTTCCCTTAACTTCATATTAGTCACCCCTATGGTAGGCCCCAGGGCAGGGTGCATTGTAAGCATAAGGTAGGACAAGCCCTGATGTGTGTGGCATGTCCTAATTGCGAATTACAGCCATTTTCGTTTTTCACTTTTGTAAGGCTACCTGTTCTCATAGGCCAGAATGGGCTGTTAAGATTGTTACATCCTATGATCCTAACAGGCCCAGGGAACATGGTAGGAGATCGAGTTTAGTATGCCTGAACTCAGAATAATAAGGTATATCTTTTAGTAAGGTTTATTTTAATATTCTGCGTTTGCATATGCCGCTTTTAGAAAGCTGGCCTTTGCTTGCCTAACCATTTCAGCCCGCCTCTGCGTGATGTGTATCTGCTGTCTGGCTTGCGTGAGTGACAGGCCTGGGGAAACCCAGATGGGCAGGGCTAGGTAGCCTGGTGGTGAATAGGACGATTGACAGGTAGATGGGTGGGAGGAGTGCACCTGGACTCTGATTAGGACTGTGCTCTGCCACCACAATGCCGGCTCCGCCCCCTGTGGAGCGTCTGATGACTCTGCCCTGCACCTTGAATGAAGAAGCCTGCATCGCGTAAACAAAGTGCTCCAGAACTGGACTGAACTAGGCAAGGCCCCCCCTTGCCTGGGAGAACAAAAGAAATGTAGTATATATGTAGGAGCACTGCTCCTAAGAAATCAGATCCTGCTACAAGACGAACCTCTGCCTGAGGAGAAGGAACCAGGAAAGCTGTGGGAGGAATACTGTCCCTGACCTGGGGGATTGGCCTGCAGTGGTTGCCCTGCTGCTGAAGGAGAGGAGAAAGATTGCTGATAAACTTTGCTTCAACTTGTGCTGTTTAAGATCTCCAAGGGCTTGTGCTGAGCTTGCCCCCTGAACGAAGTCCCAGGACCAGTGGACTTCACCGCCGTGTGAGTGTGCAGGAAAACAGACCGTTTTCCCTGTGATCTGGAAGAGAACTGCTGCGTGCGCTTCCCGAACGAAGCGTACTTTCCCTGAAGCTTGCACCCGCTGTCCGGCCAGAACAACGTGATTGTGGCCCCTCTACGAGCCGTAGCTCGCACCGCAAAGGAGGGTCTCACCCAGCCTGAGCAACGTGACTATTGGCCCCTACGAGTCGCAACTCGCACCGTAACGGAAGGACTGTGACTGTACTTGCGTTACCCCCCTATGAACCACATTGCCTGCGTACGCGCCTTCCCTCTGCTTTGGGGACAAGCGGCAGCGCGTGTGGTGATCCCGTGCATCTCCCCTGTGAGGAGCGTACGAGTGTTTGTGCCCCACAGCGTGATCTTCAGTTTACCCATCACCGGCACGGCGCGAACGCCGCAACCCGCTGGAAAGTGCCCCCGGATGCCCGTCCCCTGTGCCTGCACGCCCAAGGTCGCCGAGTACCGTAGTACGCATCGCCAGGATGACCCCGCATCCGAGATCGCACTGAATGCCACGCAGCCTTCGCGCCGACTTCCCCAAGATAAAGGTACTGTGCCCGATCGCACCTCAAGTTGCACGCTCCCCCTTGGAGCGGCCGCAGAGCGAGTGAGACCCGTTCCCCCAACAGAACCCGGGAACGAAGTGCACGGACCTTGTAACAATACGCTGAACTAAGAAATCTTTTTGCCAAGTAACATTGTGGGCCCATTTTACACGTTATTGGGTCTTGTGATAATCCTGAAATCTATAAACAAAGTATATTTTTGATACACCCAGTGTGGAGTCCATTTGTGGGGGTAACATTGGATTGTTGTATGTGATCACAAATGCTTAACCATTACACCTAAGATAATGCCTTGTCTGCTCGCGCCAAGCTACCTAGAGGGTGAGCGGGGGTTATTATTAGAGTGTAACCCCTTACCCTGACTAGAAGAAGGACCCCCTGCTTGTCCCAGGTACTCACCTGTGCCACCCAGGGAATCCAGATTCTAACAGGTGTCAATAATGTTCAGTCAATACACAGACAAACAATCACACTCCCTGGGGGTATCCACAAACATCACACACACACACACACACAGGGATGCCAGAACCAATGTCTGCACAAAAACAACAGACAAGACAAACACATAACTCAACAGAAACACACACAGAACCACAACAAGACCACACATGACACGTGCAGCCAAACTGTGGGAAGGCAATGGGAGCACAGACACAACAGGAGTGCACAACCTCATCAGTCAGGAACAATGCACGGACAACATACCACAACACAGACAAGAAGTGCACAATCACAGAACAACACAGCCACATCAAACACACAACAGATGCTCATGACAATAAATCACATATCAAACACAGCAGGACATCAGGGGATGCACACCAGGCCAGGAGAAGGCAACATACACCCACACCACTGCATGCACAACAAACAGTGTGTGCACACAAAACATAACAGTCCCACACAGCCATGAGTGACACACCATGAACACCCACAACAACAATCAAAACAGCACACTGACAACATCACACTCAGGAAGTCAAGCAATACCCCAGCATATACACATACACCTAACACAACACCCACAGATGCACAAGTCTGGGACACAAAAGTGGAAACAACTTGACCAGAGGACTGGGCAGCACAAACAGTTGAACTGCACACGAGCAACCACGACTGCTGAACAGTACAAGAACAACACAGATAACTAATTGGGGGAAATGGCACAGTGCTCCTGGCCAAAGATCTGCACTACAAAGCACAGTGTCACAAATGAAGTGATGGGGAGGCACACACACAGACAACACATGGGGACAGCTGACATCAAAGTGAAGTGGTGTGCACTTCAGAAGCAGACATGGCAGGAGTGTACCATACACAAATAGAGGGAGTGCTGACTCACAATGTCAATGCATCTGAAGCACAGATAGGGAATGGTATGACACCGCACACCACATGCCACACTGGAGGCAATAAAGCGTGACAGCAATGCATGAGAACATCACACCCACAATGTCAGTGTGGTTGAGCAGGTATGCACAGTGAGTACAAACAGTATCAAGACACACGGCTGTTCAACAAAACAAAACCCTGACTTGCCAGTCACAAACTCTGCATACTCACTATTGGCAAAAGCAACAAGTAGGAGTCAGCCAGAACTGCAAGGACACACCAACACACTGCACAGTGCACAACATACAACTCACACATGTGCACACAATCACAGGCATGAACAATCACACAAACAGGCACTCTACTCCTGGGTGACACATGTGTTTATTTGACATTGCATGGGCACACACACATCAACACTCACGACAAACTCGCCCCCTTCACACTGCTCACTTCTTGACCACCCAAGTGCATACATTGAAAGTAACCCATGTGACTAGGATGACTGCCCATCACAACATGACCACACACCTACACTAATGGGCACACAGAAAGTAAGAACACACATACATGATGACCCTGGCCAGCCTGCCTGCAATCCTGTGGAAAGAATCCCACACTGTGCTGGCAGTGCCCCCACACCTGACATGTGTACAATATAGCCAACATGAACAAAGAATGAAAATGACAACGGCGTACCATCTAAAAATAACATCATAAAGTTAGGATTTTGTCTTAAGTTTCACTTAAGACAGACTTAAGACAGACTTAATACAGACTTAATACAAACTTAGGACAGACTTAAGACAGACTTAAGACAGGCTTAAACAAACTTAGGACAGACTTAAGACAGACTTAAGACAGACTTAAGACAAAATCCTAACTTTACTACTACTAAATGCCTTCTGTGCATACCAAAAGTAGTAAGTTTAGGATTTTGTCTCAGATTACTTCTGTGAGTCTGGGGTGTTACGATGGGCAGCACAGGCCCCGCTGTGGGAGAGACAGGTGTGTGAGGTTGACTGTAGGAGAGTAGGATCTGCTTCATATGGTTACCCCCACTTGTTGCTGCTGTAACACTGTTTTCCCGACTTTAGTCCGACTGGAGCCCTGCTATCCAGGACCCCAGCCTAGCTGTTTCCTCTCTAAATGGATTCCATGTACCTTAGGTACACCACGGATTGGATTCTGGGGTACCCTTATAAGTCCCTAGTATATGGTATACTATGTACCCAGGGCATAGGTGCCCTATAGGCCTACCAGGGGCTGCAGCATGTATTATGCCACCCCAGGGAAGCCGTCCAAAATGACACCACAGGTCTGCTACTGCAGCCTGGGTAAGGTGGTTCATGCACCCCTTACTGAGATATAGGTTTACTATGTCTCACCCTATCACTGCACATATATGTCCTATCAGTCACCCCTATGGCAGGCCTTATCAATCCTAAAGGCAAGGTGCTTGGTTTTATGTGAGAGGGTGCCCATGCATGAGCAGAGCCCCTCGCAGCCTTCGGAATCTATTCTCTGGGGTTGTCTGTGATGCAGCCTGACCATATACTCCTAAGTGCATTATAACCTTGCGGTAAATTCTAACTTTGGGATGGCTGCACGGAATTATGTTGTGTTTGGTGTCAAACACCTTGGAATCATACCCCACACCAGTAACTGGTGTGGGAGTATGATCTCACCCTTCTAGAGGGTGAGACATGACAGCACCGGTATACCCGGTACCAGCTAACAGAGTCCTGGCATCACAAAATGGATGCTGCCAGCCACAGACACAATTCTGGCCTCCTGCTGCTGACCGAAACTCCGGCAGGGGAGGCCTGGACAATAGGTTTCCTGTCACAGGGAGGTGTTATCACCGCCCAGACAAGCTTTAGTGGATTAGGGCTGGGTGGGAGCACTCCAGGAATGCTTTGAAGTCTGCACTGGGGGCACATTTGGTGTCCCTGTGCATAATCCAGCTCAAACCGGTTACAGGGGCTACCAGCCCCTGCTCTGGTGTGAAACTGGACACAGGAAATGGGTGTAGCCACCCCTCTTTCCTGACCCTCCCATAGGTGGGTCCCCGGAGTATGTCCGACCCCTTCCTTGGGTATAAGAAAGGAACCCCTGGCTACAGGATTTTGGATTACACCTGGACCAAACTCTGATACAGAAATCCCAGAACTTCGACGATCTACACGACTAGATGGCTGAAGAATCTCCCTTGGAGTAAAGGAGTTGCTCCCTTGCAAGGCAGGCACCGAAGACGCATCTGACTGCTTGGCATCTTCAAAGCTCCCGCCGGACTCCAAAGTATTTGCAACACAGGAGGTGGATTTCCAGACTTCCCAGAGGCTGACCCGAGTCCCCAGCAAAGCTGAGACCCGAAGCCCTCGTGGGTAACGTGGAAACGGAACCCCTGGACACGTGCACATTTGCAAGTGCATTAGCTTCTCGACGTTCCTTGAGGCTGTGCTTTGAGTTACTTGTAGCCCCAACCCCGAGCACCTTTTCCACCAAAGATTTCTGGCCTACACTCCACGAGTGTCCCGTGAGCCGACCCTTTGTGTTTTCACTCGAGATACCTTCGCGATCCATGGTCCGTAGACTGGTGGGTCCCTGGGAAGGCAACTCTAACTTTAATTGGGCATCCCTGGTTGCTCCAGACGTGCCCGGACTCTCCATTGCTTGGAGAGTGCCCAGGACCTTGCTGGTCTGTACCGAAGCCTCTTTCCTCTTCCTGCATGGGTTGCTGTTGCCAAGGCTTGTTGTGTGTATTCCGGGCACCAATGCTGCAGCACTCGACATCCTTTGTGGGACAGCTCTAATCGAGCTCCTGGTCATCCTCAACGCCTCCTGGTCCTCGTGGCTGAAGAGTCAAGCTTGCCCTCCTCGCACCTGAAGCACCCAACATCGGTGGGCATACGTCTATTGTGCTCCTGGTCACTGGCAAGTGACCCAGACTCTGTCCACTATGCTTTCAGGTTCTTCACATTTCGATACAGGCTTTGATCTCTTCGGACACTTCTCCTCTTCCCGATAGCAGCACTTTTTAGCAACCTGCCATTGAAAACGACGACGCGTCCCAACACCATTTGACACCTATGCACCCGGCTTCCCTGGGTGAGGTAACATGAGTACTCCGTTGCTCCCATGGGTGGTGGCCCTAGAACCATCTAAGTCCAAAAGGGTTTGTTCCTAGTCCACTCCTAAGTGTCTTTAAACTTTAAAATTCTAACCACGACTTTCCCCATAGAAGCTAACGGAGCTCGCGGCTGTGTTCACACACTGCACACGTCCCCTGTGGGTCCCCTGTGTCACTACCTTGGGTGGTTCCTTGGGGTCCCAGCGATTCAACAGGCTCTAGGCTTTGTATCTAGTCAAGTCGTGGTTCTTATACCACTTTCTTAATATATGGTTTGGATCGCCCCTAGGGCCTATCGTATATTGTGCTAATTTACTGTGATATTTTAATTGTAACATATGTGCTTTGACCTCTAGCCTCATAAAGAGACTAGTGGGGTGTGTTTAGTAATAAATACATATATTTTCTATATATATACCTGGTGTGGTTCTCCTTTCATTTGGTCATTCAGGAGATTATAGACTGGTAAAACAAGCTACTTTACATTCCTCCAAGACTTAGCCTGAAGGCTGCTCTCCATAGCTACCACTAGGATAGCTTTCAAATAAGGTTGTCTTTAACCTATCATCTCTAAGGAGTTGTTTGGACTGGTGCGAGGTGCCCAGTATAACTAGTGGACAGCATATAACAGGCCAGCTTCTCACATTGGTGGCAGCGGTGGGATTCAAGCTTGCCATTGTTTTACCAGATAATCTCAAGTGAGTGACTAACCGGAAACCACTAAAGGTACCTGAGGTACATATAATTCAAGCTTAAATTACAGTAAGTTCTATTGAACTTAGAGTTGTGTGTCAAGGGCTTAGCACACCCTTTCTACAACTCAAGAGAGTTTAGTAGACCACACTAGAGTAGGTAGGTGCATACACCACACCTCACTAGTGATGTCTTCAAGGCCAGGAATCAGTGGGTCCCTGCCAGAAGCCAGTGGGCTTCTAGCATCCAAGTATGACAAACTCCCATTCTTGGAATTGAGAGCATTGTGTAGTACTAGGAAATTAAAGACAGGGAAAAGTGCATACACCCAACACCTCATAGAGGTCCCGCTCGTAGATGATATCAGAATGACCTCAGGGTCTGAAGGGGTAGGCATAGTAGGTGGGGCAGCAGATGAGGAAAGGCCCACGGGTGAAGATACCCATGACCTGACCTCTGAAGCTGATGAGGAAGATGACCACAATGACCCTCTCTTTACTCCACCTGGGAGAGTTGGGAGTGTGCCTAGACGGTCAAGATCTCCTTCTCAGGAGTCTTACCATTCTGACACCTCCATAGGGACCTCTGTTTCCTCTCATAGGAGGGAATCCTCTTGTGAGAGGAAAGAGAGACTGCTCAAATATGAGGAAGCTCACCTTAGAATCAGAAGAGAGCAGTTGGCTTTAGAAAGGGAGTCCCGCTCAGAAAGCTAGAAGAAAGCTGGGGCTAGAGCCCCATGGTGGCAGCAACATCCCTAGTGGTAGGGAAAGGTCTCATGACCATAGAAACCTAAGCAAGATTGTCCCTCCCTACCAGAGTGGGGATGACATTCACAAATGGATTACTGCACTGGAAAGGGTCTGTAAAATTCAGAGGGTCCCCCAGGAGCAGTGGGCAGCAATCTTGTGGCTCTACTTTGCAGACAAAGGTAGAGATAAGCTCCTCTCTGTAAGAGAAGAGGATGGTGATGATGACCAAATCTTGAAGAGTACACTGATTGAAGGGTTTGGCCTAACCACTCAACAAAAGATAGCTCTGCACACTTGTAAATATTCAGTCTTGGCAACCCACAGTGAGGTACAGTTATAATACAGTTGTTTGCTTAAGTAAAGAGTCAAAGTTATTCTGTTGGTGTTGAATTTTTCTTCTTTTATTCATTTTGCAACCGCCAACGCGTTTCGTCCACATATGGACTTCTTCAGGGCTCAAAAAGTAGGCTTTCTCTATTATCAGATATCCATATTCAGTATGAGTAACCGAATCTGTTTAAGGAAAAGTTTGTCCAGACATTGTCCATCTTATAGTTTCATAAGGACAAAGGATAGGTCGATGACAGTGCTCATCCATTCTTCCACGATCGTCCGATTCGAAGCGAGGTTTTCCACTGAACAATATAGGTTAAAGTTCAGAGATACCCAAAAGGCAAAGAATCAAGACTGGGTGGACTTTGTAGATTGTGCTATTAAGGCTCTGGAGGGCTGGTTACTTGGCAGTAAGGTGTGTGATTTCAAAGGATTGTACAACTTAATTATGAGGGAGCAAATCCTTAATAATTGTCAAAATCAGCTGTTGCATCAGTACCTAGTGGACTCTAATCTGACCTCTCGCCAAGAATTGGGAAAGAAAGCAGACAAATGAGTCAAAACCAGGGTAAGGCAGAAGGTTCAGAACCAAGGTGGTGACCCAAAGAAGCAGGATTCTAAGAACTCTGACAAGGGTGGGGAAAAGGGTAAAGACCAGAAGTCATCTCAAGGTCCCCAAAATTCTGCCTCTGGGGGGGGGGAGTCCCAATATAACAAAGGAAAAGGCCAAAAGAAACCATGGTGTAAAATCTGTAAGCAGAAAACCCATTGGACTAGTGACTGTACAAAGCCCAAAGGCTCAACTCCAGCCACCATTGCCTCTAAGGCAACAGTTCTCCCTAGTGCAGCTACAATTGGTGGTACTCAGAATAAGGGTGTGATAGGGTTAACTCTAGGTTTTGAGATGGACTCTGCCCTAGTCAGAGTTCCAACTCAGGCTGTTCTGATCTGTGATGGAGGCATGGACATGTCCTCCTTTGTGAGTCCCAGTAACTTTGACAAATACAGACAGCAGCCTTTGATAAATGGAAAAGAGGCTTTGGCATTCAGGGACACAGGAGCAAGTGTCACAATGGAGACAAAAGATCTTGTGGCTCCTGAGCAGATTATATTAGGTGAAATGTACCAAATGACCAACGCTAGCAATGTCAGGACAGACCATTCCTTTGCAGTTGTTAATTTCTCCTGGGGAGGGGTAACTGGCCTCAAGAAAGTTGTGGTAAGTCCAGACCTCCCTGTTGAATGCTTGCTTGGCAATGATCTAGAAACTTCAGCTTGGGCAGTAGTGGAGCTCAGGACACATGCATAATTGCTAGTAATCCCTGCACAGGTATTTGCTGTGACCAGGTCACAGGCCAAAATGTCTAACACTGAACAGGCCCTGGATCCTGGAAGAATGAGCCAGGTGCCTCCCAAGAGGAGGAGCAGTATGGTTAAGGCAGTGCCTTCCCCCCTGACTCAGAGTACAGATCAGCCTCCTGAGGGAGATGATCTTAGTCCTGAAGAAGGAACTGTCCCAGAGGAGCTTGAGCCTGATTATGTTGAGTTCTTGGGGACATGGGGCCCTTCCAGGGCAGATCTGAGCCAGGAGCAGCTAAGCTGCCCCTCTCTTTAACCCCTCAGAAAGCAAGGTGCTGATGAGGCTGCTGGGAATGCTAGTGGAACCCATAGAGTCTATTGGGATGATGGACTCCTATACTCAGAGAGTAGAGACCCCAAGCCTGGTGCCAACAGGAGGTTGGTAATACCTCTGAAGTTTAGGGGCTTCGTATTAACACTAGCCCATGATATTCCCCTAGCAGGACACATGGGCCAAAACAAGACTTGGGACAGAATTGTCCTTCACTTTCATTGGCCCCACATGTCTGAAGACACCAAGGAGTTGTTTCGCTCCTGTGTCACCTGCCAAGCCAGTGGGAAGGCAGGTGGAACCACAAACGCCCCCCTGATACCACTACCTGTGGTGGGGGTTCCCTTTGAGAGGGTGGGGATTGATATTGTTGGTCCCATGGATCCTCAGACAGCAATTGGGCATATATTTATCCTGGTGGTGATGGACCATGCCACTAGGTACCCAGAAGCAATTCCACTTAGAACCACCATAGCTCCTGTGAAGGCAAGGGCCCACTTGGGAGTATTCTCAAGGGTGGGTTTTCCTAAGGAGGTAGTATCAGACAGAGATGCAAACTTTGGGGCAGATTTATGTTTCCTGGAGCATCCCCGCAAATCAGCGAGGATGCGCCAGGAAAGATGCATGACGCAAGTATACCTTTGCGCCACCACAGATGCGCCGCATTTACAATGCGGCGCATCATGGCACAGGGATAAACAGATGCGTGTCGCATCTGCCGGCATAAGGTTGGCGCAGTGCTGGAGTTGTATTCCGGGCGCGACGCAACTCCAGCACTGTTCCAACCTGGCCTATCCTCAACATGGTGCGTCACGCCTTACGCCTGCTTCAAGCAGACACAAGGTTTTGAAACAGCGGCGTCGGAAAAGTAACTGAGTGAAATCTTGTAGATTTCACTCAGGCACTTTTCCGAAGCGTTCCTGCGATGGAACGCCCCCTCCTGTGCCGGAACGCCCACATAAAACCTGACGCAGGTTTCATGTGGCGCAGGGCTTTACAACGTGACTCATCTCCCTAGATGCGTCACATTGTAAATAGGGAGCAACGTGGTGCATGGTTTACGCCGCTGCTGTGTCACAGAAGTGACGCAACGGCGGCACAAATATGGAGCACGGGGCTCGTAAATCTGCCCCTCTATGTCTAGTTACTTGACTGCAATGTGGAAGGAGAATGGAGTCAATTACACATTCACCACACCCTATCACCCACAATGCAATGGTTTAGTTGAAAGATTCAACAAAACCTTAAAGGGCATGATCAAAGGTCTCCCAGAAAAGCTTAGGCGCAGATGGGACATCCTTTTGCCCTGCCTTTTATTTGCCTACAGGGGGGTTCCTCAAAAGGGGGTTGGTTACAGCCCTTTTGAACTTTTGTTTGGACATTCTGTTAGGGGTCCATTGTGTCTGGTGAAGGAGGGATGAGAGTTACCTCTCAAATCCCCTAAACAGGACATAGTGGACTATGTACTTGGTCTCCGCTCCAGGATGGCAGAGTATATGAAAAAGGCAACTAGAAACCTTGAGGCTAGCCAGGAATTCCAAAAGGCCTGGCATGACCAAAAGGCTGTGCTGACTGTTTACCAGCCATGGCAGAAGGTGTGGGTGTTAGAGCCTGTGGCCCCAGCAACCCTCCAAGATAAGTGAAGTGGCCCCCATACAATTGTTGAACAGAAGGGAAAGGTTACCTACTTGGTAGACCTTGGAACCTCCAGGAGTCCCCATAGGGTACTCCATGTCAACAGACTGCAACCATATGTTGACAGGGCAGACATGGGCTTGCTCATGGCTACTGATAAGGGACAGGAGGAAGAGAGTGACCCACTCCCTGACCTGCTCTCTCAGAACCCTGATGATGGATCAGTAGATGGTGTAGCCTTGGCAGGCAGCCTCACTGTCTATCAACAAACTGACTGCAGAAAAGTTCTCAGCCAGTTCAGACATATGTTCTCACTGACTTTAAGTCAGACTACCTGGTGCACTCATGAAGTGGACACTGGGGACAGTCTGCCTGTTAAGAATAAGATTTACAGGCAACCTGATCATGAAAGGGACTGTATCAGGACAGAAGTCCAAAAGATGTTGGATTTGGGAGTTATTGAACCCTCCGATAGCCCTTGGGCTAGTCCAGTAGTCCTTGTGCCTAAACCTCACACCAAAGATGGCAAGAGAGAAACGAGGTTTTGTGTGGACTACAAGGGTCTCAATGCAGTCACTAGGACTGATGCCCATCCCATCCCAAGGGCAGATGAGCTTATAGATACTTTGGCCTCAGCCAAGTTTCTCAGCACATTTCACTTGACAGCTGGCTACTGGCAGATCAGACTAGCTGATGATGCAAAGCCAAAGACAGCATTTTCTACCCCTAGTGGGCATTATAAATGTGTGGTGATGCCCTTTGGTTTGAAGAATGCACCTGCCACTTTCCAAAGGTTGGTGAATAAAGTCCTTGCAGGCCTGGTAGCCTATAGTGCAGCATACCTGGGTGACATTGCTGTCTTTAGCTCCATCTGGGAGGATCACCTGGTCCACCTAAGGAATGTTTTGGAGGCCCTGCAAAAAGCAGGACTAACTTTCAAGGCCACTAAGTGACAGATAGGGCAGAGTCAGGTTGTGTACCTGGGCCACCTTGTAGGTGGAGGCCAGGTTCAACCATTGCAGAGCAAAATCCAGACCATAATGGACTGGGTTGCTCCACCACCCAGACTCAAGTCAGAGCTTTTTGGGGCCTGACTGGGTACTACAGAAGATTTTTAAAAGGTTATGGGTCCATAGTGACTCCATTGAATGACCTTACTTCTAAGAAAATGCCCAAGAACGTTCAATGGACAGTTAGCTGTCAAAAGGCACTTGATGACCTGAAGCAGGCCATGTGCACTGGTCCCATTCTGCAGAGTCCTGATTACTCCAAAAAGTTCATTGTGCAAACAGATGCATCTGAGTTATGGGTAGGGGCTGTACTGTCACAGTTGAATCATGAAGGTCAGGATCAGCCAGTAGCTTTTATTAGCAGAAGGCTGACCCCCAGAGAGAAACGTTGGTCAGCCATTGAGAGAGAGGCCTTTGCTGTGGTTTGGGTTCTGAAGAAGTTGAGGCCATACTTGTGTGGCACTCACTTCATTGGTCAGACAGACCATAAGCCCCTCTTATGGCTTAAACAGATGAAGGGTGAAAACCCCAAACTTTTGAGGTGGTCCATTTCCCTATAGGGGATGGACTATATAGTGAAACATAGACCTGGGAGTAACCATGCCAATGCAGATGGACTCTTCAAATACTTCCACTTAGAACCTGAATACTCAACTGTTCAAGGTTAGTTTAATGTCACTGCGTCTCGGGGGGGGGGTGTAGGAGAGTAGGATCTCCTTCTTATGGTTACCCCCACTTTTTGCTGATGTAAAACTGTTTTTCGACTTTAGTCTGACTGGGGCCCTGCTATCCAGGAACCCAGCCTAGCTGTTCCCTCTCTAAATGGATTTAATGTACCTTAGGTACACGACAGATTGGGTTCTGGGGTACCCTGATAACTTCCTAGTATATGGTATACTATGTACCCAGGGCATAGGTACCCCAGAGGCCTACCAGGGGCTGCAGCATGTCTTATGCCACCCCTGGGAAGCCCTCCAAAATGACACCACAGGTCTTCTACTGCAGCCTGAGTAAGGTGGTGCATCCACCCCTTACTGAGATATAGGTTCACTATATCTCACCCTATCACTGCACATATAAACCTATCAGTCACCCCTATGGAAGACCTTATCAATCCTGAAGGAAGGGTGCTTGGTTTTATGTGAGAGGGTGCCCATGCATGAGCAGAGCCTCTCTGCAGCCTTCGGAATCTATTCTCCGGGGTTGTCTGTAATGCAGCCTGACCATATACTCCTAAGTGCATTATAACCTCGCGGTAAATGCTAACTTTGGGATGGCTGCACGGAAACATGTCATGTTTGGTGTCAAACACCTTGGAATCATAACCCACACCAGTAACTGGTGTGGGAGTATGATCCCACCCTTCTAGAGGTAGAGACATGACAGCATTGGTATACCCGGTACCAGCTAACAGAGCCCTGGCATCACAAAATGGATGCTGCCAGCCACAGACACAAGTCTGGCCTCCTGCTGCTGACCGAAACTCCGGCAGGGGAGGCCTGGACAATAGGTTTCCTGTCACAAGGAGGTGTTATCACCTCCCAGACTGACTTTAGTGGATTAGGGCTGAGTGGGAGCACTTCAGGAGTGCTTTGAAGTCTGCACGGTACAAAAGGGGGTGGTGATGGACGGAGCATCAGAACCTATCAAACACTCACACCCAGTCAACAGATCTGGGTTTGATCCATCACCGTTCTTTAGCCCACTCTGCCACCCCAGTTCAGACATGGCCATATGCAAATCAGTCTGACCCTGTGCCTCATGGGAACAGTCCAGCCCGAACTGCCAAGCCATGCCTTCCCTGGACCGGAAACAAGCTTCCTAGGACCGGTTTCTGGCATATCAGCTTTGAAGTCTGAACAGGGGGCACATTTGGCGTCCCTCTGCATAGTCCAGCTCAAACCGGTTGCAGGGGCTACCAGCCCCTGCTCTGGTGTGAAACTGATCAAAGGAAATGGGTGTAGCCACCCCTCTTTCCTGACCGTCCCATAGGTGGGTCCCCAGAGTATGTCCAACCCCTTCCTTGGGTATAAGAAAGGAACCCCTGGCTACAGGAATTTAGATTATACCTGGACAAAACTCTGATACAGAAATCCCAGAACTTCAATGATCTACACGACTAGATGACCGAAGAATCTCCCTATGAGTAAAGGAGTTACTCCCCTGCAGGGCAGGCACCGAAGACGCATCTGACCGGTTTGCATCTCCAAAGCTCCCGCCGGACTCCAAAGTATTTGCAACACAGGAGGTGGATTTCCAGACTTCCCAGAGGCTGACCCGAGTCCCCAGCAAAGCTGAGATCCGTAGCCCTCGTGCGTACCGCGGAACCGGAACCCCTAGACACGTGCACATTTGCAAGTACATCATCGTCTTGATGTCCCTTGAGGCTTGCATTGGGTTACTTGTAGCCCAGACTCCGAGCACCTTTTCCCCCGAAGATCGCTGGCCTACACTCCACAAGTGTCCCGTGAGCCGGCCCTTTGTGTTTTTGCTCGAGGTACCTTCACGATCACTGGTCCGTTGACTGGTGGGTCCCTGTGAAGGCAACTCTAACTTTAATTGGGCTTCCCTGGTTGCTCGAGATGTGCCCTGACTCTCCATCGCTTGGGGAGTCCCCAGGACCTTGCTGGTCCGCAACAAAGCATCTTTCCTCTTCCTGCGTAGGTTGTTGTTGCCAAGGCTTATTGTGTCCAATCCTGGCACCGACGCTGCAACACTTGACATCCTTTGTGGGACAGCTCGAATCCAGCTCCTGGTTGTCCTCGATGGCTCCTGGTCCTCGTGGCTGAAGAGTCAAGCTTCCACTCCTCGCACCTGAATCACCTGACATCGGTGGGCATTCATCTATAATGCCCCTGGTCACTGGCAAGTGACCCAGACTCTGTCCCCTCTGCTTTCAGGTTCTTTACATCTTCAATCCAGGCTTGGATCTCTTCGGACACTTCTCCTCTTCCCGTCATCAGCACTTTTCTGCATCCTGCCATTGAAAACGACGACGCGACCAAACACCATTTGACATCTATGCACCCGGCTTCCCTGGGTGAGGTAACACAAGTACTCCGGTGCTCCCATGGGTGTTGGCCCTAGAACCATCTAAGTCCAAAAGGGTTTGTTCCTAGTCCACTCCTAAGTGTCCTTAAACTTTAAAATTCTAATGGCGACTTTCCCCATAGAAGCTAACGGAGTTGGTGGCTGTGTTCACACACTGCACACGTCCCCCGAGGGTCCCCTGTGTCACTACCTTGGGTGGTTACTTGGGGCACAGCGATTCTACCGTCTCTAGGCCTTGTGTCTAGTCAAGTCATGATATTTTAATTGTCACATATGTGCTTTGACCTCTAGCCTCATAAAGAGACTAGTGAGGTGTGTTCAGTAATAAATACATATATTTTATATATATACCTCGTGTGGTTCTCCTTTCATTTGGTCATTCAGGAGATTATAGACTGATAAAACAAGCTGCTTTTCATTACTCCAAGACTTAGCCTGAAGGCTGCGCTCCATAGCTACCACTAGGATAGCTTTCAAATAAGGTTGTCTTTAACTTATCATCTCTAAGGGGTTGTTTGGACTGGTGCAAGGTTCCCACTATTACTAGTGGACAGCATATACCAGGCCAACATCTCACATTGACCAAAATTCAGACTTGGCTGTCAGTCGGACTTGGAGCTGGCTGTGTGTCGGGCACAGTTGGAGCACTTGACTGGGGAGAGGGAGGCCCAGCTGAGTAGAGCTATCAGTGGCTTGGCAAACCGGAGGGCTTCTTGGACCAGGTGGTGTAGTGGCACGTGGAGGTGGAGTCATGCAGACGTGAGACACAGTGAGGGTGGGAGATTGTGGAGGGGTGCCTTTCCACTTCTTGGGGATTCTAAATGGCTTGCCTGACTTTGGATCAATGGAAAGTGGTGTGGACACAACAGGCACACTCAACACCAAGGCTGCAGCAGGTGCAGACGCTGGCCCTCCCTCTGGAGACGTGCAGGATCCAGCGGTACGCTTCGTATGGCCTTGCCTTTTTCCCTCCATCCCCTGTCTACCAGGTGTTCCCCCTACAGTGCCCTCCTTTCCCTGCTTCATTGGGTTTAGAATGAGAGTCGAGGTAGTGGGCGAATCTGCCTTGGAGCCCTTCTTATATATACACTTGGCAGTCACCACCTTCTCAGTGGGCACGGAAATTGTCTGCTTGTCTTTGCGAGACGCTTTTGGGACAGGAGAGTCGTTGGCTGGGGATGGCTCAGAGGCATGTGACCCTGAGGTCTGCTTCTTTGCTTTTTGGCCCCTGGTGTCACCTGACGGGCTTTTGTCTTTGCGCTCTGGGGTGGCTTTGGTTTTCTGTGGGGATGGTGTCTGCGGCCTGGACCACTTAGGCTGCTGCTGCTGCTGTGTGCTACATGTGCTGTATCGTGACCTTGAGGTCTGTGGAGCATGGTCACTATCATCAGATGTAGCCACTGGCATTGGGATGGACAAAGGGACTGGAGCTGGACTCCGAGATTGTGCCAGTTGAAGGGCTGCCGTCACTGCGGAGGACAATGACTGGACAGTCCGGTGCAGCCCAACTGCGTCTAAATGTATGCCCTCCATGAAAGCAACAACCTGAACCAATTTTTTGTCGTGGTCTATGAATGCATTGAGGAGTGCTGTCTGGCCTACACACAACTGGTGCAAAAGGTCCACAGACTCAGCACTGATGGCAGCAGGGGGGACAGGGGCAGGGGCTGCGGTGCCTGGGGTGAAGGACACTCTTCCCCTCTTACTGGTACGAACACGGGCAGCACCAGAGGAAGTGGCTGGGAGGGTAGGCACTGTACGCTGTGTGGTAGAAGACGATGCAGAGTCCCCATTCTCTGTGCCCGCCAACATGGATGCGTCACTGCTGGCATCAGATGACGTTGAACTTTGCGTCTAGGGCTGTGATTTCTCTAGCAGACTCCTGTCCCCCTCCGAGGCGCTGGTCACATCTTTGTCACTGGGCTCCTGTGCAGCTGTTGTGCTAGTTTCCCCACCACTGGTGTCTGTCCCTTGTCCCTCCGTGACCACGGGAGATGCTGCATGAGAGAGAGAGATGTAGGGTCAGTTCAGTGGCAGCAACAGAACAAACATATGCAAGCAAAGCAACCATGAAGATGACTAAATCTACATGTTGCACGCCACCCTGTGCAATAACATTGTGCAAACACCTTTGTTACTCAAACAGTGCATTTAAACAAGAAAACCAGGCCTAAGTGAGCCATGTGATGACCACACAGCACAACATCCTGCATATGGCTCCGTTAGAACAGTAAACAAAATAACTCAGACCTGAAGCCCACCACCCAGAATGCTATTGAAATGCCCAGTACTCAAATACCCTTGGGAAGTACAGGCAGCACAAACGCATGACAGCTGCACCCAGCACAGAGGCCACTTACAAGCCACTGTATCACACTACCAAATTCACATAGCCCCGCACTGGCACAGGCTGTGTACACATGCAGCCACACACAGCCAAAGTCACCCATCCCAGAATACTCACCCCTAATTTGCTGCTGATGTTCCTTCAATCGTGCATCCAGCTCAGGGTGTGTCACGGCCAAGATGCGGCACATTAGTGGTGTCATGCTGAACCGTGCCAACCTGCCAGTGCAAGGGAGCAGCCCCAGTGTCATCTCTGCAATGTTCTTTGCCAACCGTGAGATGTCGTCCCACCTCTTGTGGCAGTGGGTGCGCCATCGGTTTGAGACACCCAGAGCCCGCACCTTGCTCGCAATGACCCTCCACACGGCCTTACGCTGGTGTACTTTGAGCTGCAGGCATGGGAGACAAGAGGGGGAAAACATCAGTGACACAGTGTCATGTAACAAAATCACTCAGAACAGTAGCATGAAACTGATTTATCACAAATCCACATGTTTGTCTTGCAGAGACAGGATTGCGTCTCACATGGTACATCTGCATGTGAGAAGCACACGTAAATGCATGCAGGTGTGAGGGGGGACACAGTACCTGCACATCTCATGTACAAGCAGGATGCCAGCACAGAACGCCATGTGTAATCTGCCCACATCTACTGTCCATTTCAAGGTAGAGCAAGACATACGTCACATATCAACATGTGTTTGGGGGAGACTCACTGTGTCCAACACTGCTCAGGCCTCAACGACCTTGCCCTGTGAATAGCTCACTGTGTCATGTATGTCACATTGAGGGACATGATCTCACAAACCCACACCCTTCTCACAGGGTCTGTCGTGTGCAATCTACAGGGCTGATATGGCTCATTGATGGAGAGTCCTGCAAAAAACACACATGTAACACTTTGTACATTCAGTGATGTGTCCTTGTCAGATTGGGCTGTGACTGTGCAGGCCAGGTGGGCTCACACTGAGATGGACAACAGGGACCCACACAGCCATTCACACAAGCAATCACTGTCCTGACTCATGCATTACCAACTTGCTGCGTCACTGTATGGCTGACAAGACAACACATGTCCCTCCAATCATGATGTGCAGGCAGGGAAACATATGTTGTAGGGTACACCCCCCTTCACCCTAGGAAACAGCATGTTAGGCAGTGCATGACACAACCCCACACTCTCACGCACATACTGCACCAAACTGACTACATGTGTGCCTCCCCTGCACTCCCAACCCCACTGTTGAAGACTTACCACGACATTTGGGTCACCATATAGTTCTTGGGTACTGTGTGAGCACCTCGTCCACCAAGACCTCCAGCTTCTCGCTTGTGAAGGGACTGGCACGGATCTTCTCAGTCCTTGCCATCACCGTGGACATGAGACAGCAGGGGTGGCAGTGGGGGGTGAGGGGTCTCAGGCAGCAGTCCCTGGAGGCAGCAGCAGGTGAGGGGTCTCAGGCAGCAGTCCCTGGAGGCAGCAGCAGGTGAGGAGTCTAAGGCAGCAGGCTCTGTGAGCAGTGGAAATGTGGGGCTCTCTCCCACACATATATAGCCCCCTGTTGTCGTTTCAGTGGTTCTAAGCTGCTGCAATTGGTGTTCCAGGTCAGCCGTTTTCAAATGCATCCAATGACTGGCTCCGCGATGGCGGAGCACGCCTGCCGCGATTTTCAAAATTGCATCATGCTACCTCGATAGCGGATCCCATTGGCTGTAAGGGCATGGTCCATGGTGGTGACACACCGCAGGGGCCAGGCGGGCACTACCGCGGTGGTGCATCTTTCAATTGCATCCACTGAGCAGCTCCGCGGAGGCGGAGCATGCCTACCGCGATTTTCAAAATTGCATCAGGCCACCGCGATAGCGGATCCCATTGGCTGTAAGGGCATGGTCCATGGCGGTAGCTTCCACGAGTTAAGTGCCATACAGAGACATGGGTGACTGGGATTTGGGTAGCGGAGCATGGCAACCGCCATTTCACCATGTGCATATGCCTATCACTACCACAATTGTTTCCCAGGTATTGGTGGTGACACACCACAGGGGCCAGGCGGTAGCTACCGCAAGTTAGGTGCCGTACAGAGACATGGGTGACCGGGATTTGGGTGGCGGAGCATGGCAACCACCATTTCACCATGTGCATATGCCTATCACTACTGCGATTGTGTCCGGGGCCAGGGGCCAGGCGGTAGCTTCCGCGAGTTGGGTGCCATACAGAGACATGGGTGACCGGGATTTGGGTGGCGGAGCATGACAACTGCCATTTCACTATGTGCATATGCCTATCACTACCGCAATTGTGTCCCGAGCATTGGTGGTGACACACCACAGGGGCCAGGCAGTATCTACCGCGAGTTGGGTGCCATACAGAGACATGGGTGACCAGGATTTGGGTGGTGGAGCATGGCAACCGCCATTTCACCATGTGCATATGCCTATCACTACCGCAATTGTGTCCCGGACATTGGCAGTGACACACCACAGGGGCCAGGTGGTAGCTACCATGAGTTGGGTGACATACAGAGACATGGGTGACCGGGATATGGGTGGCGGGTGACTGTGACAGCACCAATGGACACATCATGCTGTGTCAATGGCAATCTGGCAGTCACCCACAGTGCACAGTGGCCACATGGTTGATGGCACGTCATAGTGCACACAATGCCAATGTGCCATGTACCCCACTGCTGAGTACACATACCATGTTTGTGAATGTGATTCCTTAGATTGGCATGTACTCCCTCACATGTCGTTTGTGATATTGATGGGCCTGTACACAGGACAGTGTTGTTATGGACTCCCCAATGTGTACACATGTCAAGGTGTAAAAGTGCTGGGAAAATCACTGCAATGTTTTTCAAGATGAAGATTGTCCATATGTGCCTGTTCGCTTATGTTTAACCATGCACACACTCGTCATGTACGCTCAGCCTGTGGTCATTGTGTTGTTGATGTGTGCCAGGTTCGACTAACGTCTGAAGGTGTGTCAGGTGCAGCAGCTAGGTGTGAGACAGTGGTGTTGCATTTTTACACTAATGCTGGATGATATACTCCCAGGTGTGCCCATGGTGAATGTGGCCATATCCCTGTGTGCATTCTTATATGGCGAGTATGATTTGGGGGTAGTTGCTGTGTGTCAGTTGACAGGTGTATGATTAGTGTAGCTGAAGGAGTCCCTACATGTCAGCTGGTCTGTAACACAATTTTGATGACAGTCATTGTTGGTGTTGTGTCCTCCAAAACGTGAGATGCTGTGCCCATCTCATGATGTATTGCATTGACATGTGTCCACTTTCATCTCAACTAGGAGGAGACCAAATCTGCATTGTCCCTTCACAGTGCTGGCAGACATGGAGAATGAGATCATCCAGAAATTCCGTCTGGATAGAGCCACCCTATATACCCTTTGGGCTCATTTGGAGTCCCACCTGCAGCCTCGCCGAACATATCCAACAGCTTTCACCCCACCTCTAAGGTGATGGCGGCCGTACATTTTTTGGCCACTGGATCATTCCAGCACACAGTGGCCAGCGCAGGTGGGATGTCGCAACCGATGTTCAGCATGGTGCTACGGAATGTCCTGTCCGCCATGATGATATACAAGGACACATATATCCATTTCCCCAGGGGCTAGGAATTGGCTGCTGTGAAGGGAGATTTTTATCCCCTTGGACACATCCCCCATGTTGTTGGTGACATTGATCGCACCCAAGTTGGGATTGTACCACCACAGGCACGTGAGCACATCTACAGGAATCATAAACATTTCCACTCCATAAATGTGCAGGTGGTGTGCAAGGCATATATGATCATCTCGCATGTGTGTGCCAAATTTCCAGGCTCGGCCCATGACTCCTACATGCTGCATAACAGCATTGTACCACAGCTAATGGCTAATCTGCATGGATTGTGGGTGAGTATGCCTAGTCAAATAGCGTGCTGTGTGTGTGACATGCTGTCTTCTGACCCAGCAACATTGCAATGTGTATCTGTGTTTGTCACACATAGGTGACTCTGCATATCCCAACTGTCCTTGGTTGCTGAGCCCACTGCGGAATCCCTGGACACCAGCTGATGTCCGCTACAATGATGCCCATGGGAGGACATGTCATGTGGTGGAGCGTACCTGTAGTCTGCTGAAGTCACGTTTCCGCTGCCTGCACAAGACCGGAGGTGCACTGATGTACTCGCCCGGGAAGATGTGTCGGATTGTAGTGGCATGCTGCATGCTCCACAACCTAGCCATTCGCAAGGAGATCCCCTTGATCCAGGATGATGATGAGCAGCAAAGGCCCCCGCCTGCAAACCATCCCATGTCCAGTGATGAGGACAGTGGAGAGGAGGAATGGGTTGATCTGCGTCAACAGTTCATCGCCCGCTAATTCACTTGAAGGTGAGTGACAATGTACAATGGATCCATTGTCTGATGATGTTGCTGTTGTTGTGAAGGTGTATGTGGGCTGTGTGACTGCAGCCGCTTGTTGACTCAGTGGTGGCAGACAATGTTTCTGGAACAGGGTAGTTTTGTACATCGACAGGATGTGTATGCTGGCAATTGTTGCCCATTGTGATGTGTGCATGTTGGATTATCTGGATGGTAGGTGTTGTGTGATGTCTGTGATGCCACACCCAGACTAGTGAATGTTGTTCTGTTCTATTTTCCTAGGAGCCTTCAACCTCTCCTTGCCTACATAGATTCCATACTCCTGGTACATTGTAATCATGTTGAAGACTGTACATCCTGGAATAAAGGCGGGGTAGACACAACAACATGTGTGTAAGGATTTATTATTTACAATGTTGACATGTGAGGGGGGAGTGAACATTTACATTGAGGTGATTAGTGGAGCAGTAAGTTGACAGTTGTGGTAAATGAGATAATCGAGTGGTCACAACATTAATGTGGTGACCCAGTCCAACAGACAGATGCCATTCACAAGGCAGTGTGGAGAAGGACAGTCCAAAAAGTCAATTCAGTGGTGAAGAGGGTTGCCATCATGGCTGGCTCCGTGACTGGCGTTTGGCAGGTGCTTCACCTCCAGTTACTCCTAGGGTTTTGTTCAGACGGCCCCTTTGTCGCTTGGCAGGGGGGGGCCTGCTGGAGGGCCAGTGGGGTCTGAAGACTCACCCCTCTCTGTGTCCGCAGGGGAGGATGGTGAACTGTCATCCTGCAGCCCACCAGAGGGAGGTGGAGATGTTGGTTGTGGCGCAGGCCTGTCCCTCAGTACCGCCCCTTGCTGGCCCAAGAGGTCCACAATTTGTCCCATGCGGGTGTCGATGGACCTCATCAGCAGGATGAGCTCGTGGAACACTTCTTCCGACCGGCCCGTTCGTCCCTGGGCACGTTCATATTCCCCAAGGACTCTGTTAATGTGGTCCAGGGATTGGGTCCCAGCCTCTTGGTGTCTGTGAGTGACCCTGCCCCTCCCACCTTCCCTGCTGCCACGGACCTGTTGCCTCACCACTGTAGGCACCCGCATCCTCTCCTTTCCCTCCTCAGTCGGTGGTGTGGGGTGGTCATCCTCTGGGACAGGGGTAGTGTTGCAGGCAGCACTGGTGGTGGTGATGTTGGTGGTGATGGTGGTGGTGGAGGATGCACAGGCAGTGACAGCAGGGGTCTGCAGAGACGTTTGTATTGCAGCAGATGTGGTGGGGGGACGATGGGGTCCCCGGACCTGTTGCACCCTGGCACACCAGATGGGCCGGCTTCGAGCTCATCGTCCAGAGAATCCCGGGAGTCAACATCCGAGAGTCCATGTACCGGGGGGGAGACTGGCTCTGCAGGTTGCTGGTGTTGTCCTCTGCAGTGAGTTCTTGGTCACCTGTGGGTCAGATGGGAGATAGTCATTGTAGTGCACCCCAAAAACTTTCTGTTAGCTGTACATCATCCACAGTTTGTATACCACACAGTTGACTATTCATCAAAAACATTTCTATGTGCACTACAGTGCCTCCTGACATGATGCTGTGGTACATGCATTACTTGTCCATGGTGTGAGTTGTCAATTCCTACCATGCACAACGTGCATAATTTGTGGGTACAGGGACATGTTGCCATCTAGGGACTAGCGCAACTAAAAATTTCAGTGAGGACTATTTTTGGCTTACTCTGCCCTGTCAGATGTTACATCTGGACATGAACTGGCCATTGTCATCTCCTGCATACCTTTGTCTTGTAATGTGCATATCTGGATTTGTACCAACAACCATGCTTTCTTGTTTCTCATTTGGTCCTTGCTGCTCTGGCCCCATGGCACTTACACATGGAATTCAGTGTTGTGCATGATTGTGCCCAGACTTTCTACTAAATGTGCATTGGTGTGTCACACTTTGGTTGCTGTGACAGTTTCATTTGCTTAGCTGTGTGCACACTGTGAGTGGCAATAGGATCTGTGTGTATGTGTGTGCAATGAGAGGGCTGGTGTTGTCATGTGACACCATGCTTTTTGAGGAGAATGGCTGTGTGCACATACTGGCTACTTACCTGTTATGTTTTCCCATTTGACTTTGACTTGACACATCTGTGTGTGTGTGTGGTGGGGCTTGCATTCTGCTCAGGGGTGTGACAAGCAAGCTGGATATGTCTACTTACCTGTTAGTTTGTTTGTAGTGATACAATGGCTGACACATGCATCTGGGTGGGAGGGGATGCCCCATCATGATGGTCTGGGAGACGAGTCGGCCTGCGGTGAGTTGTTGTTCAGGCATCACACCCCCAAACAGACCTCCCAGGGAAGATGTCTGCCTACCTGTTGATTTGTTTGTAGCAAGCCAATGGCTTGGAACTGCTTCTGGTTGTGGAGTACTCCATCCTACTTGTGTTGGGACAGGGCTGCCTGTTGGGAGTTGTAGTGCAGGACCACCCCAGACCTCCCTGTGAAGATGGCTACCTACCTGTTAAATGACGGTCAACAATGCAATGGCTGCAACATGCTTTTGGGTGGGGGTGGTGCTCCATCGTGCTCAGGTGTGGGACAGGGTGCATGGTGGGAGTAGTAGTGCAGGACTCCCACCCCGAAAACGGTACCACCTTGGTAACTCTCTAACTACTTGTTAGTTTGTTTGTGGTGAGACAATAGCTTCCAAGTGCTTCTGGTTGTGGAGTGCTCTATCCTGCTCAGGTGTGTGCCTGGGGGCCTGGTGGGAGTATTACTGCAGTCTTCCCACCCACATACACCCCTCCCTGTGAAGATGGCTACCTAGCTGTTAGTTTTTCTGTAGTGAGACAATGGCTTCCAACTGCTTCTGGGTGGGGGGGCAGTGCTCCATCCTGCTCAGGGGTGGGACAGGGAGTATGGTGGGAGCTGTAGTACAGTCTTCACACCCACAAACACCCCTCCCTGCTAAGATGGCTACCTACCTGTTAGTTTGTTAGTAGTGGGACAATGGCTTCCTGATGCTTCTGGGTGGTGTGGAGTGCTACAGCCTGCTCTGGGGTGGGACAGGGGGCATGGTGGGAGTTGTGGTGCAGGCCTCTCACCCCCACAGAGCCTCCATGGCAAGAAGGTACCTACCTGTCAGTTTGTTTGTGGTGGGACAATGGCTTCCAACTGCTTCTGGGTGTGCAGTGCTCCATCTTGCTGAGCTGTGGGACAAGGGGGCCTGGTGGCAGTTGTTGTGCTGGCTGCCTGTGCACATGCCCCCATGGTAATTTTGCTACCTACATTTGGGGTGGATGTGAGTGAGTGAATGTTGGATCTGTGAGACATGTGTTGGGGAGTGTGTGGTGCATATGAATGTACTTGGGCCTAGGAGGTCTAGCTTTGTGGTTGTGCAAGACAGTACATAGCAGTGTGGTGGTAGTCATTTGTTTGTACTTACCAGCCTCCACTCCCCCGGCTACTCCTGTGAGACTCTCTGGATGCAGTATGGCAAGCACCTTCTCCTCCCATACATTGAATGGTTTTGGTGGGATGGGAGGGTCACCGCCAGTCCTCTGAGCCAGCTCACGGTTCTTGCTCCTCTTCTGTTTGACAACCCTCTTCAGGTCATGCCACCCCTTCATGATTTCATTCTTTGAGTGCGGAATGGTCCATACTGCATTAACCTTATCAACTATCCTTGCCTACATTTGTGCTCCTGTAGCTAATGGTGTCTGTTGGACCAGGATACAGGTGTTTTTTCTTGGCCTCGTTCCACCGCGGTCGGTGTTTTTTGGCGGTTGCTCCTAATTTGGATGCCGGATTTTCCACGGTGCCATCCTAATAGGCCCCTAAGTGTGAGTTATAGAAAGTTAAAAAAAGAATTTTTTTAATTATTAAAAAAGTCTAAAGCACATATTCTCTGGGATGGGATGCTTGCGAAATAGGGGTTTTGGGTGTGGGGTGTTTTAATATTCAAGTAATATTTTTTTGATTAATACATTTTTTATTTTATTTATAGTGATATAATATTTTATAATATTTTAATTTAAATAATTATAAAATGTTTAGGCATCTATAATTTGGGAATGGATGCATGTGAAACATGGGTTTTTGGGTGGGGGAATGAATTAATAGTGAGGTATTAATTTTAATGCTGAGTATTATTTATTACTTAATTTGTACATGTTTTTATTGTAAAATCTTTAATTATTTATAATTAATAAAATGTATCAAAGTAATTTGCAGATGAATTCGTTTTTTTTTTTTGGGCAGTTCTAGAGAATTAATTGATATTTAGATTTAATGATAGTTCAATATAAAAATATTTTTGAGTAATAATATTTTGAAAAAGGCATTGGATGCATGGTAAACGGGCTTTGGGTGGGGGAGGGTATTAATAGTCAGGTATTCATTTTAATACTTGAGTATTATTTATACTGTAATTTATTAAAAATGTTAATGTAATTTTTTTAATTAATTCAAATTAATAAAGTTTATAGAAGTAATTTGCAGATAAATTCAGCATTTTTTGGGTAGTTCTAGAGAACTGATATTTAGATTTAGTGATAGAAAGTATAAAAATATTTTTAAGTAATTATATTTTGAAAAGGTATTTACACCTATCCTCTGGGACTGGATGCATGGGAAACAGGGGTTTTGGGCGGAAGAGTGTATTAATACTCAGGTATTAACTTGAACACTTGAGTAGTATTTACTACTTCATTTATAAGTATTTTTATTGTAACCCCCCACCCGCGTATGTCCGCACCGTACCCCAGGCGTACCGCCCACCCGCGTATGTCCGCACCGTACCCCAGGCGTACCCCCCACCTGCGTATGTCTGCACCATACCCCAGGCGTACCCCCCACCCACGTATGTCTGCACCGTACCCCAGGCGTACCCCCCACCTGCGTATGTCTGCACCGTACCCCAGGCGTACCCCAATCCTCGCGTATGTATGGACCGTACATACGCGAGGATTGGGGTACGCTTGGGGTACGGTGCGAACATATGCGTGTGGGGGATACGCGCCGTACATACGGGGGGTGGGTGCACGCACCGTACATACGGGCGGGTTTACGGTGCGGCCATACGCGGGTGGGGGGTACGCACCGTACATACAGGGGTGGGGGGGTTCGCGCCGTACATATGCAATGTTGCGGTATGCACCGTACATGATGACACGGACGATGTGGGTGATGGCGTGTACGGCGCATACCGGGCCCCCTTTTCCTCGTGCATCGCGGCGTACTTAGCTTTTCCGGCACTTTTTAGCTCCCGTAAAAATATAGCCGTGCGGAGTGCTGTGGGTACGAATCGTACTTGCTGGTCCGTAAAACGCTGCCTGACTCCGTGCGGACGTTGCGTACGCGCTGTCCAGGATCGAAATTGTATATATTTTTTAGACGTACGGTGTTTTTTACGATTCGTACGGAAATGGTATTTCTGTACGAATCGTACTTGCTGGTTTGTACGGTGGAATTCCCGGGTACGAGTCGTACGGAGAAAACGCTCCGTACGACCATTTGTACCCGGGTTTTACAGGATCGGAATCGGCACCTTTATGGGGGACATGCATCATTGCTTTTTTCGACTGCAATTTTTGCATTTAGGATGCATCATCCCAGATGCAAAAATCTCTATTGATGTAATCGCAAAATTTACGATTATTTATATTGCGATTGAATTTTGGGATTGCTTAAATTGTGATTTAATTTAGGGAATCGCAAATTCCTAAATGCAATGCAACAAAAAAAATTGTGTTTTTGCTATTAAGAAATGCAAATTACCATCAACTTTAAGTTTAACTTTAAGCACGAAAGTGCATTTTTCAAACTTACATGTTACACACACACATGCCCATGGGTGTACATAACAATTTCAGGGGTGCAGCAGGGTGTTCTTTTCGCACCCATGCACCCTTGAAATTGCAGGCGCATTTTGTGAGTACCTAATGGGCACTCGCAAATTGTGCATGCAATTCCCATTGATTCCTATGTGCCTCTGGGCCCATAGGAATGAATGGGAATCAATTCCTTAATAGCAACATGCAATTTGTGAGTCGCAATTAAGGAATTTTAAGGAATTGCATTTTTTTCTTCTCGAATTTTTTATGCATTACATTTTGCGATTTCTAAATAGCAAATTGTTAAATTCGCTACTTAGAAATTGCAAAATGCGAGCTTGATGCATGTGCCCCTTTGATTAATAGGATTACTTTTAAAAGATTGTTTATATTTTCAATTAAAAATAGTGTCATGAAAGTAATCTTTTTATAACTTTTTTTAAATCAACAGGTTTTTAGAAATGTTGTTATTGCGTCGTCGCGTTTTGCAGGATAGGATGAAGGAACATGGACAAAGACTTTGTGGGTTGCAAAAATAATTTTTGGGCCATTTTTAAACCATTGGTATATGGTTTTTCGGGACTTATGCAGGACTTTAGTCTTGAGAGGATTTCAACGATGGATATTTTGGTTGTGATTTTTTACAAAACATTTTTAATTTTTCATGTTTTTTTAATTTACATTTGAGCGAGAGAGGATTGCATTGATGGAAGCAAGTATTCTTCTTTCGGGATTTTTTGAAGGGTGCGTTTTTTGTAGGCAAGCACAGTACATTTTACAGCTCAATTTTTTGCTGTACAATATGCATTTGCCTAACTGTGTCCATTTTGGTTAGTTTAACTCGGGTCATGGCTTATATCACGGATTATGGATTATTTCCAATGGATTAAAGGACTGCTCAAGACTCTTGGTGAAATGTGGGATTGTACGTAAGTCAAAGAGTTGAAAAAAGAAGACAACTGAAGGTGAGAAACCCGAATTTTTATTTATAATCTACATTTTTTTGAAAAATGGCAACTGAATTAGGGGAATTCTTTGTCAAAACAGGCAAGTAAGGAGGTTTAGGAGTTAGTGTAGATTAGAAATGTAGGATGTGCAATACTATCTAGGTAGTCTGAAGCCACCATCAACGAAAATTGTTGAATTGCACCCAATAGTCGCTCGGACATTTCTTTTGTTCTTTTAAAGAGTCTTAGGTTCAGACTTCCATTTATTGATTGCCCTATTCTCATTTTTTGGAAACTTTGCCCCTTCTTCAAAATTTACAAGCAATAATAGAAGTTAGAATGTGGTTTATCGAGAGATTTTTTTGAGGAGTTGTGCCTCCCTCTAAACAGGGCGAGGAGCAGTTCCACCACTTCACATGGAAACGTGGTTTCCTCCTGCAGCCTGACCTGCTTAGATGGTCAATACATGTGTCTTCTAAGTAATTTAGAAAGGGGCTAAAATGTGTCCTCATTTGCAGTAAAATAGTCAGATTCAGTAATAGATGTGTAGTATTCATCTACACTGTCAGGAGGAACAAAGCAAAGTGCATTTGGTTTCTTCAATTCAAATTGTAGTTTACTGTCTGATCTATAATCCTCAGCTAACGATGTTTTTTAAATTTTTTGACAATATGCCTGTGAAAAGTGAAAAAAACATCCTTGAATTGGGTATCCGTGGACATTTTGTTAATTGTGTTAATCATAGGCAATTCAAAATCAATTAACATTATTTTAGGACTTTTTCTCATGGCCTTAGCTTTTATCATTGACAAAACTTCAGTGTATGTTGAGGATTTTTTATCAGAGAGTAAACTGTACACTAAGGGCACTACTGTTTGATTAATGTAGGCATGAATAGTGTATAATTGGGTGAATGGATTAGGTGTGGATTTAAACTTCCCATCCATCATCCAAATATCACTACTCTCCAATTTAAAAAGATTATGGGGTGCACTAAAGATTAGTATTCTTTTTAGATGGATTTTGTTGTCATGCAAAAGAAAGGGTTCATTAGTGATGGTTACAGAAAGTTCGGGTGGAATGTTAATGTCAGAAAAGGTTTGAGGAGTTACACTGTGGGGTTACATGCCTGTTTTTTACGCTGAATAATTCTGCATAGGTTGGGGATTGTGGGCATACAACTTGCTACATTTAATTTCATTTATATTCTCCATTACCTCTATCATACAACACTTTCCTTGTGGCAAGCACCTGTCGGAGTAGGAATAGTAATTATGCCCTACCACCATCCAGCACTTTCCCTGAGGCAAGCACAAGTCGGAGCTGGAATAGTAAATCTGTCCCCCATCACCTACCAACACTTTCCCTGAGGCAAGCACAGGTCAGAGTAGGAATAGTAAATTTGCCCCCACCACCATACAACACTTTCCCTGGGGCAAGAACAGGTTGGAGTAGGAATAGTAGATTTGCCCCACCACCATCTGACACTTTCCCTGAGACAAGCACAAGTCGGAGCTGGAATAGTAAATCTGTCCCCCATCACCTACCAACACTTTCCCTGAGGCAAGCACAGGTCAGAGTAGGAATAGTAAATTTGCCCCCACCGCCATACAACACTTTCCCTGGGGCAAGAACAGGTTGGAGTAGGAATAGCAGATTTGCCCCACCACCATCTGACACTTTCCCTGAGACAAGCACAGGTAGGAGTAGGAATAGTAAACTGGCCCCTACCACCATCCAACACTTTCCCTGAGGCAAGCTCCTGCCGGAGTAGCAATAGTAAATATGCCCCACCACCATCCAGCACTTTCCCTGAGGCAAGCACAAGTCGGAGTTGGAATAGTAAATTTGCCCCCATCACACTCCAACACTTTCCCTGAGGCAAGGACAAGTTGGAGTAGGAATAGTAAATTTGCCCTACCACCATCTAACACTTTCCCTGAGACAAGCACAGGTTGGAGTAGGAATAGTAGATGTGCCTCACCACCATCCAGCGCTTTCCCTGAGGCAAGCAAAGGTCGGAGTAGGAATAGTTAATTAGCCCACACCACCACCCAACACTTTCCCTGAGCCTGTTTCCTGAGGCAAAAACATGAGGGTGTTAAATTAGTAATATTTTAAACATAATTTTGATCTTTGTCTGCTAATGTTTTATTTCTCAGTTCAATAAAGTTTTTTTATTTTGTTCAGATTATTGTTTACATGTTACTTACATTTGAATCTGTAAAGGTGTGTTCCTTCCTGCTAGGTATTTGGTGTTGATTTATGTCCAAACTCTGTTAATATCAAAAGTAAAATGTAATTTAATTTTTATTCTAGCTTATGGGCTTTTTAAATTTACCTACATTTTGGGCCTCATGTAGGTAAATAAATTTTACCGGTTCTTAAATACCGAGCCGTACCGAATCGGTAAATTAGAATCGGTAAGTTATATGTAGGTAAAAATTCGGTAACAGTTACCGATTCGGTAACATTCGGTAAATACGAATCGGAATTCACCGAATCGGTAAATACCGAGGTGATAATTACCGAATCGGAAAATACCGAGGTGGTATCTACCGATTCGGAAAAGACCGAGGTGGTATCCACCGAATCGGAAAATACCGAATCGGTATGTACGGATTCGGTAAATAACAGCACATGACTTGACGAAACAGCTAATCCTGTGCAACGACAGCCCACCCAACCAGGAACTGCCCACACCCAGGCAGGTGTACACAATTAGCCGACGTGGCCACACCCAGGCAGGTGTACATAATTAGCCGACCCTGGAGAGGCTTGGAGTGCAGAGGAGAGGCAGGGAGCAGTTGCATGTGCGAGCGGGAAACGAACAGCATGTCCAGCCAGAGAACACAGAAAGACGGAGGGGAAAGGAGGAGGAAGCTCAAATTCAGCCCCAAGGAACTCCAGGTGCTGGTGGAGGAGGTGGTGAAGCAGCACCAGAAGCTGTTTGGGAGGCAATCCCTGCAAGTGCCTGAGGCCGAAAAGCGCAACATATGGCTGGCCATCCAGGCGCAGGTCAATGCTGTGGGAGTGACCCACAGGGACATTGAGGTCCTCAAAAAGCGCTGGTATGACCTGAGGATTGTGACCAAGAGGAAGATGGGCGACATCCAGAAGGAGGCCAGCCAGACCGGAGGTGGAACCAACAGGGCACCTGCCCTCACCGAACTGGAGGAGCTGGTGGCGGCCACAATCGAGCAAGAGAGCGTCGTGGGTCTTGGGGACGCCGACAGCTCTGCCAGAGCCGCAACACACCAAGGTAAGACGAAAGCACAGCAATGTAGCCCCCCCTACCCCTATCCCACATCCCCCATTGTGAAACGAGAATCACACTGCAGTCCACACGTGTCAGTGCAGACAGGCAATGCATTCCGGGAGATGTAGTCAGGGCAACACTAACCATGACGTAAATGTCACAGGGCAACAGGGCATGTCACGCACTCGAGGCACAAGGAGACAGAGGACAGATTGGAATGTGAAATGATTTATTGTGACGCTTGCAATGCAGCCCTTCGGGGACACTGAGCCAATGTTGTTTTTCTGTCCACAGATGTGACATCATGCAGTACAGGGCATGCTGCAGGGGAGACGGCACACCTGCCACAAAAATCACCTCTAGCCAGCACGAGTTCAGACCAGGGAGCAGGCCCACTGGCAGCCGCACCACCAACACAGCCAGCCTCGCCGCACACAGAG
Source organism: Triturus cristatus (assembly GCF_964204655.1). Taxonomy (NCBI): domain Eukaryota; kingdom Metazoa; phylum Chordata; class Amphibia; order Caudata; family Salamandridae; genus Triturus; species Triturus cristatus. The sequence continues at coordinate 534,385,405 of NC_140594.1, read as the reverse complement.
CCAGCATCACCTCACCGAGAGCCAGCATCACCACAACCACAGCCAGCATCGCCACTCATGTTCGAATCACCGGCCACATCTCCGCTTGCAGGTGTGAGAATGAGGAGGCGTCCAGCAGCCAGGCTACGAGCCTTCGACACCTCGTCAGACGACAGCATGGGCCCAGAAGACCGCACCGGGCACCAGGAAGGGAGCCATCCCACTGTGCCCCACACCTCACAGGCAGCACAGACGGGAGCAAGAGGGCGCCGCAGGTCGCGTGTCCAGAGTCCACCAGCACCCACTGACGGCCATGGTGTCTTCTTGGGGCTCGAGGGCCAAATGTTGAAGCAACAGCGCCTGCAATCAAAGGCAGTTATGTCAGTCCAGAGGCACATGCGGGTGATGAAGACAAGCTTAGTCAACATGGACACAAACATTGGCGGCATGGCTGCGGGCATTCGGGACATGTCCCAGTCAATCCAGCAGTTGTGCAGCAAATTAGATGCTGACATCGAAGCACGGCGCCGGGAACGCCAGAGAAGGGACACTACCAGCAGGGCACTCAACCGTCTGGCAACTGCGACTTCCCTACTTTGCCGGCGCTCTGTGACGATGCAGGAGGGCCTAACACAGTGCTGCAGCGACCTGTCTCGGGGGATGGTGCAGGTGACAAGTGCACTAGGGGTGCTATTGACTAGTCAGGCGTCGACAACTGCTGCAGGGGATGCTGCGGAGCGCATCGACACCAGCAGCAGCATCACACCCCCCGTCCCAGAAGCACGCAGGAGCAGCAGGCGGCTTGGGGTTGGCTCTAGTGAGGATGCACAGGCCGTGCAATCCACCACTGCAGCGCGTATGCGCAAACATTGATGTGGCCCTGCTTAGCCACTTCCCATTGGGTGACGTAACCCTGGACATACTCCTTGTATAGATGGTATATTGCCAGATTGGCCTGTTCATGTGTTCATGGCGTGGTGCCACATTAAACTACGTCATGACTTCTCACAACTCGCTGTGTCCCCTCACTTACTCAGAAATAGTTGCATGTGATCTCTGCCCGTCTCTCTCTCCCATCGATTGCAGTTGGCACTCTAGCTGCGCTGCCCTCTGGCTGGCCTGACTCATCCTCGTTGTCCTCAAAATATGTTAGTTCCACATCTGTACCTTTTTTCGTGGCAAGGTTGTGCAGCATTGCACAAGTGGCAATAATCTTGCAGCAGGTGATGGGTTTGTACTGGCGTGCGCCTCCGCTCTTGTGGAGGCAGCGGAACCTGCTCTTCAGTAGTCCAAACGTGCGCTTCACCACATTGCGTGTTGTTTTGTGGGCCACGTTGTATCGTCTCTCACTCTGGGTTGCTGGGTGTAGGTAGGGAGTGAGGATGAATGAACGGCATGCATATGCACTGTCGCCTGGATGAGTAAGAGGGAACCATCAGTTACATGCCTCTATACACTCTGATTTGCAGGTTTCAAGGGGCGTCACTGTTACTTACCCAGCAGGTATCCCTCTCCGAATTCGCCGGCACTCAGTCGTGTGTAGATCCCACTATTCTGGAAGATGTAAGAGTCGTGGGTGCTCCCAGGAAACTTTGCAACAATATCTGTGATGATGTTCCCTGCATCACAGATCACCTGCACATTGATGGAGTGGGTGGACTTCCTGTTCCTGTAGATGTGCTCTGTATCAGCTGGTGGACAGATTGGGATGTGTGTACCATCAATACAGCCGATGACATGGGGGAACTGTGCCATGTGATAAAAGTCTGTTTTTGTTTTCTGCAGTGCAGCCTGTGTGTTTGGGAAGCTTATGTAGTGGTGCATTCTCTGCATCATGGCATCCAGGAACTTCCTGAAGAAACGGGACAGGCAACTCTGGGATACACCACCCACCGCAGCTATCACCACCTGATAACTGCCGGATGCCAGTAGATGTAGGCTGCAGAGCACCTGCACATGTGGTGGTATGGCGTGCGCCCTTCTTGTTGGCTGGTCCAGGAGTGGGTGCAGGTCCCTTATCAGGTCCATGATGGTTTCGGGGTGTAGCCTGTACCTCTCATGTATCTCTGCATCAGTCAGCTGTAATAGTGTGATGCGCTGTCTGTAGATTTGTTCCTCCCGTCGCCACACCCTCAGTCCTGCTGCCTGTAGACGTAGGCGCCTTGCAATGACGTACATGGCGGCCATGTTGTCCACGCTGTTGCATTTTGGGATTGCTTATGTGCATTGTTGATGGTTACCACCTGCTTTCAATCCGTGTTAATTACCGACTCTTATTTACCGATTTTCCTGGATTTCTTAATTACCGCCTGCTCCTACATGTCATTTTAAATTTTTACCACTTCATATTTACCACTTCATATTTACCGATTCGTTAATTATGTATTCGGTAAACATGAATCGGTATTTTGGAATTCGGTAACTATGAATCGGTATTTACCGCCTCATATTTACCGAAAAGTGGTTTTTGGACTCCTACATCTCACTTGTCTGAATACCGGTCGGTAACGGCATATTTACCGAAAATCGGCCGTTACCGACCGGTATTTCGCTACCTACATGAGGCCCTTTGTTCCTTTTTTCACTTACTTTTTATAGTTAAGATATTTTCTCGAATATCTGCTTTAGATTGGTGGCTACTTTTCAAAATGAATAAATGCTGTAAATAAACAAAAAATTATATTGTATGTACTTGTGATTTATGTGTCAATATTTTGATGCTGTTTTATGGAAAACGTACACTTAGGGGCCTGCGATCCGCCCGCCAAACCACACCGCCAGACGGCCTTTTACCCCCGCCATATTAGCATGGCGGGGGGTACCGCAGCAGACGGAAAGACCGTCCCCTGCTTTTCCACCGGTAGGCAATTGTCTCAATTGCATACAGCTCGGAAAAGGCCCATAATATGGTGGCGGTGCCTTGCAGGCACTGCCATCCATATTATAATGTGTGCGGAAAAATGCCTTTCCATGGTGGAGACTCCGCCATGGAAAGGCATGCAAAGTTCTCTTTGAAGGCATGTTGTGGGCCCCCAGGGGGTTGGGGGGCTGCACTTAGGGGGTACCCATGGTACCCCCCAATATTGGCATGGACAAGGTGTCAGGCACCGCGCGGTCTCACCACCCCAATATGATGCGACCGCCACCGTGGCAGTCGCATCTGGCATTTTAACATTGCTGCGGGTGCTGCTAGCTGCATTATCAACTTGGGGATGTAGCAAGTAGGACTTATCTTCAGACAGTGTACGAAGAGAGTGAATATACAGGGAAGCTTTTAGCCTAGCAGGCAAAAGAGAAAAAGGTCCGAAATTGTATTGAACGTTTCTGGGATGAGCTAGCTAAATCACGACTAACTAGAACTGAGGATATTGGTGATGCTTTTGTTAAGCACTACAAGGGAATCTACCAATTAGATCATCATACGTCCTCTGATTATATTACAGGCTTTCTCCATAATCTGCCAGTCCCTCACTTAAATAGGGAATTTAGAGAAGAACTATTAGAAGAATTCACAAATGAAGAACTTGAATTGGTGATTAGTTCTATGGCATACTGTAAAGCAACTGGAGCAGATGGCCTCCCAGTCGAATTTTACAAAAGATTTGCCTCAACTCTCAATGCACAAATTGTAAAACTCGCTAACCACCTACTTAAGGATGGTGACCCTCCGACATCTTTCCATACAGCAGTAGTGGTTAGCGTCCTGAAGAAGGAAAAAACAGGGAGAATGTCAACTCTTACAGACCCATAAGCCTCCTCAATGTTGATTATAAAGTTTTCATAAAGCTACTTACAAACAGACTTAATAGAATGGTGGGCTCACTTATACATGCGGATCAATGTGGATTTGTAGCCGGGAGACAGCTCTCTACCAACACAATTTTTTTTATAGAAGCATTAGATTATTAATAAAAATAGAACAGAGGTTCAGGTATGGTTTTTAGATGCTGAAAAAGCTTTCGACTTGGTATCATGGAACTGTTTATTTTAATTCTGGAAAAGTTTGGCTTTCCAGATGGGTTCACACAATTAATAAGATGCTTATACAAGGATTCAAAGGCGCACATTCTAATTAACTCCATAAATGTGGGCACCTGTCAAATAAATAGGGGTACTAGACAAGGCTGCCCTCTATCCCCGATCTTATTTGCCTGGCAATTGCTATCAGACAGAAAATGGCTCATATTGCTCCACTTCAAGAGATGATTAATATAAAACTATATGCCGATGATATTGTCCTTTTTCTAAATCCTAAAAAAGGCGCCCAGGAGGAAATCCTGGGGATTTTCTTGGAATTTCAGGCAATAGGAGGCTATAAAAAAATAAGGCCAAGACTGAAATTGTACTGTGCAATTGTTCCACCGATTCGCTATTGTCAAATTTTAGATCAGTGTATAATTCTCGTTCAAAGAGATATCTAGGGATTTATGTGACGGAGAAAGTATCCCGCTGATACAAAAAGTTAAACGCCTTTTAACACGATGGAAGCAACTCCCACAATGAATACTATGCCCTGTGTCACTCATATATGTCTATCCTGCCTCTATTCAATTTTTTAATTTCGGCTGCTCTCTGTGCATTACAAACGTCTTTTTTTTAAAGACCTGGACAGTATCCTCTCATCCTTTTTATGGGCTAATAAAACCCCTAGGATGGCACTTAGCACTTTAAATTACTCTATTGCAGAGGGAGGGTTGTCCCTTCCAAACATAAGGAACTACTACCATGCAAGTTTTGCACACAACAGCTATAGATTTTCCTTTCAGTCAGACCCCCCGGAGGTAGATCATTTATTCATGAAAAAGATTTTAATGGAGTATAAAATTGTAGATCCAACAAGAATAGTTAAGTACCCTAAGAAAGTACGATAAAAGACTCTCCAATGGATTTTTAAACAAAAAACTCAACTGTTAGCATTTTATAGCATCCCTAGAATAAATGGTTTTACAAGGCTGTCTCATCTTTACATGGGGAAAGAGTTTATTAGAAACTGTTGTTTTAAGAAAATGGGAAGAGAATGGATATATGCAAGTTAGGGATTTTGCCAATTGCAACTCCTGGAAGACATGGCCAGAGATAGAAATTGGGCTTCTACACTCTAAAAACATGCTTAAATGGTCATTTATTATTATAAGGCACTTTTTGGAAAATGTTGATGCCAGGAATATAACATAAATTATAGGCATCAGTGAAGCTTTTGAAACCCCGAATAAATCTCTACCCATTTATGAAAACATTTTAGACAGATGGTGGAAAAAAGAAGAGCTACAGCTTCTAAGAATAACTTGGAATAGAATCAACAAACTAAATGCTACAGTAATAAGAGGCGCTAATTTCAAATGTATGCAATTCTATACAAAATGGCTAATTTATAGGACACCATTTTTTTTGCATAATATATATCCACAAATTGAAGATAGGTGTTTTTGCTGCGCTAAAGAGGGAGGTGGCACCTAGTCACATATTGATTGGGATTGTCCTAAAATTGGCAATCTATGAGAAGAAATTGAAAATTATGTTAGAGTCACCATAGATTTCTCTATTTCCATTGATAAATATATTGCAGTATTGGGTTGCTCGCCTAATATGACGTTAAGCAATACACAAGAAGAATGCATATACATATCGGCATTAGTAGCAAGATCCTTAATCCTCCAGAACTGGCGCAGCAATAAGATACCTTCCTTTCAAGCATGGAGAGCGAAACTAAGGGCATCATTAGGATGGCGGGCGGACTTTGCCCGCCCACCATCCCGACGGAAAACGGGACCGCCCGCCATATGTGCGGCGGTCCCGTGGGGGATGTTAGGATGCGCCCGCCACACTGGCGGGTGCATCACGCATTTTAAACATTGCGGCGGGCAGTGCTTTCAGCAGCACCCGCCACAATGCCAAAAGTGCATGTTGTGCATATGCATGCACAACGTTGCAGGCACCGTGTGGTGACTGCCATGTTGTGCATGCACATGCCCCCATGTGCCCCCCCACATCCTGGGGGCCCGCAACGGGCCCCCAACTTGAAGATCCTCATGCCTTTCCATGGCGGCAATGCCGCCATGGAAAGGCTGCCGCCCGCCTGCATCCTGATATGGATGGCGGTGTCTAGAAGACACTGCCACCATATTAAACCCTTTTCCGCCCGGTCGACTTGTCGACCAGGTGGAAAAGCGGCGGCCGGTCTTTCCATCCACCGCGGTCCCCCCGCCATACTAATATGGCGGGGGAAATGGGTGGCGGGTATGGAAGGATGTAGAGCGGATCACGATCCGCCCTACATCCTAATGGGCCCCTTAGTAAAGTCAAAAAATTCGAGAGAAGATACGCATTAAGATCAGGGACATCTAGGAAGTTCGAGAAATGTTGGAGCTTCATAGGTAATTAGTCCGGGCTCTAGGGAGAAAGACTGTTAGTATACGGTATAAAATTGGGGAGGGGGTTTGGGATTTGAAGCAGAATAGCTAAAGCCTGGAAAGATTTATGTACTCTCAGGTTAAACTATGTGACCTATGCTATTCTGTATTAAGCACTTATGCACTTTAATATTTGTATTTTGTGTGCCTCTTGCACCTAGGCATTTTACTACTCTTTATGGATTGTTTCTGCTAAGAATCATAGCAATTGAATGCTTTCTTTTTTAATCTTTGTTTATTGTAATGCTGTTAATTGTAAGATATTTTGAGAACCTATACTCTAAAAGCTTTGCACTATGCACTTTACCCTGTAGTACTGTACTGCATAATTATTTTGAACTCTCAATAAAAAATTATAATAAAAAAAAAAGATTCTCTACAAGTTAGACCACTTACACCAAATGAAATGTGGATAAAATTCATATAAGAAGAAAATCATCTCTTTCAAGAATTAAATAATGAAACCCAGGACATGTACACACAAAAGAACAATCTGGGTTTTACACAATGGTGAAAATACAGGGGAGGTGAGTATGATGAAGTTGTACACATAAATCACAATGCATTTATACATAAACAACAATACAGATATAACACAATCATTCAGGTCAGCATTGTTTTATCCACGAGAAACCCCTACTAGACCTAGCATCTATTCTCACAGTTATAAGATCTAATTGGGCAGCAACGCTTGATTTTGTATACATCGATGTTTGGCCCCTTAAGAACATGTGAGTATCAAAACACATCACCTGGGGTTCTTCATCAGGACTACATACAGTATTTGTGTGTTGCCGTCTAAAAGTTGTCCCAGTGAAATGCTAAAATGTATGGACCTTGCCATCAGTACAAGGTGACCAGTATCTCCCTTGACGGGTAATCATCCATAAAGGTTAGCCCAAGTGTGGCAATCCTGACAGAAATAAATCTGATATGGACATTAAGGGCATTGCGTGCTCCCTTAGGATCTCCAGCGACATCGGGGTGTGGTGGATAATTCAAAAATATCATGCAACCTCTGTGGGATTGAGGATTCAAAGTGAAAAAATGGGGTCTGCCGCCTCCGTTTGCAAAATGTTCCTAAATTCAGGAGCAAGCCTTTTACCTTGAAATCTCTGGCGTCTCACGCTCAGAGTGTAATGGTTAATTAAGTATCCCCCTATCTTTGTCGGCGCCGAGCTGCAATCCGTGAAAAAACGCGGCCAGCTGCCTCCGTTTGCATAAGCTTACATACATCAAGAGCAAGCCTACTATCTTGACATCTCCGGCGTAGATGTCATAGAAGGTTGGCATTTTCCTGCCTTAGTAGGAATTAGTACCTGTTCCCAGTCCATGCGACACATGACTGGGTGTAGCTGACAGTGGGGCTTTGTGTATTCCTCCTACACAGCCACAGGCAATAGAGAGCTTAGGTGTGCCTGGATGGCAGGATGGGAGGGCAAAGCTGGGCCCAGCCCTACCTAAACTTCAATAGGTTGTGTCCTGCCTTCACACAAAGGGCTGAAAATCCCCTGCAGTTAGTCTGGGGCCAGGACAGTGGAGGCAGGATATCTTGAGGCTTCACAGGGAATTCTAGAAGCTTCTCCCACGTTCCAGAGGAAGCGCACAAGGTATAAATATTGGACCTCAGACACTACCTCTTAGGGAACACTTCTGGACCTGTGGATAATCTGCCAGGACAAAGGACTGCTGAGCTGCTAGGGGACTGACACTTCTGAACTGCTGCCATGATGGACTACTGTCTTGATGGACTGCTGCCTTGCTGTGTTGACCTGCTGCCCTCTTGTCTGGGTGAGAAGGACTGGACCGGCAACCGTAGAACCCAGGAACACCAGAGTGACTCCAAAGGATAGTCGGCTGGCCTTCTGACTACAGCCTCAGGGACAGAAGGCTCCAACAACCTTAAACACAGCCCCTGGACTCTACCATCTGTGAGTATACCCCGCAAAGTTATGCCACCTTAGTCGTGGAACCTTGGAAGTGGGCCTAAGGTGCTCTGCCAGACTTTGCATTGCAAGTCCTCGTTGATGGGATCGTCGACGACCAGGCAGGACGATGTGTCGCAGTCTCACCGCACCTCTGAACTGACACAGAGCTTCAGCTGTGTAACACATCTTTGATGCATATCCTCGTAACGATCCGCAAACCAGGATTGAATGTACTTTGTTCAGTGGGCCAAACTGGGTTTTTTGTAGCCGGCCTGCGCTCCATCACAGTTAGCCTGAACACATTGCTTTGTCCCAATCCAGTGCAACCAGATATCCACAGTTGCCCTTTGTCCTTTTTTGCACTATTTTTACTGAAATATTTAGACCTGCATATCTCTGGTTCTACTGATTGTATTTTTGTCATTTTGGTCTTGTTTGATTTATTAAAAGTTACTCGGTTATTGCTAAACTGGTGTGGGATTCTTATTTGGTGTGTTTTCACGCTGTTACTGTTTGAAGTGTTGAACAAATACTTTACACATTGCCTCTGAGTTAAGCATGACAGCCCTTTGCCAATCTACCTGATGATTGAGCACAGGTTAATTTAGGGTTTGCTTGTAACTTCACCCTGAGAAGAATTGTGGTTGAGGCTTGAGAAGCATTTACCCAACGCCCACCCAACCCGTCACCCAATGTCTTACACACTTTTTCCAGGATTATATTGGCTCCTAAACAGCAGGAAGATGACCTTCTTAATGAAGCGGGAGAGGTGCCATGTGCTCTTACATGCACTTGCCACATGTTTGCGTGCATGCAAAGCTTTGTTGTCTTTTTTGTCTCACTCCTAAATATGACTTCAAGTCAATACAAGCCAAAAAAAAGCATCGCTCCCACTTGAAGGTGGGTTTAGGCAAGCTGACTTCCTCTCAGGGCCTTTGCTTTTACTTTTCTCTCAATGCCACAAGCTTTGTGACTTGGCAGGTGGAGGAAAGATTCAGACCCTGGCCTACCTCCTTACTACATCAGCAGCAAAAGGGAGACAGCTGAGGATTTAGGGGAGGGAAGATTGATGGGAACAATGGAACATGAACATGGCTCCTAGAAAGCCATGTTTAACTTATTTTCTGGTCTTGTCCTATAATCTCTGAGTCAGAGATTGCAAGGATGGCAGCTAGGGTCACAAAGTGCATACCGGGGGACACAGCTGCTGCCTCTCATAAACCCTAAATGACGTAAATGATTGTTTGCTCCATTATGTGCAAGTAGTATCTAATCCACTTTCTAGTCCACAACATGTTGTTGGTATACCGCTTTAAGTCATACCTGTAAACACAAATTGTGGCAAAATGACTTAATATAAAGGCTAATGAGGACAGAAGTCACCCATTGCATAGATTGACTATTTACATGGCTATTCAGCACAAAGTGTGTTACCATTTGCTGTATGTTGTGTTGTCAGTAGTTCAGCTCATCTAGCTTACTTGTAGCTTGCGTTCATTAGACAAGAGCCTATATTTCTGTGGGCCAATTTGATGGTTGGTATTGTATGCGATGTACTGTAGATTGGCTTTTTCATAACGCACACATATCCTGGAGTGTCCTGGCACTGGGGGCTTCTCGGCATAACATCTGTCTAGGTCCACTTATCCCTTTTCTGTGGTAGTGCATCCATCTAACATGTGCCCAGATTGCATTTTTACCCTGTGAATATTCTTCTTCTAGTGATAGTTAACATTGGACTTTCAGAACTGTGTGTGAAACATATGAATTTATTTGCTGAAAGCACCATTTGATATCATATTATTTTGCTATTTTTGTCGGTGAGGAGAACTACTCAGCCCTACATCAGTTCTCAGACCTGAATGGCTCTGATCTGCCCACTTCACTTGCTCCATGCACTTCAGACACCGATTTAAGTTCCAACACTACAAACATTCACCAGCCAACTCTACTGTCTCTGGACGTGTCTCACTATATTGCACTTTAATGATTTTACACCCACTGCATCTACATTGAAAGAAAAGTATATAATTAATATTAACAGATGAATAGCTATCAATAGTGCAGCAGTGCAAAGGCACCATGGTCCGAGGCCTGAGGAGCCTACAGCATCCCTATTGCAGCTCTTTTCCCTACCAAGCCAGTGGGTGGTGGCCCATTTTTGCTGCATGCACATGGGTCCACAGTACCTTTGCTACGTCACTGATTATCAACTTATACCTACCTCCCGAAATCAGTATGGGTGCAATTAAGAAGAGAACACACATACTGTCCTTACACTGTAGTAGTAAGTCCATATTGCAGATGCAATATTATCAACTCCGTGCTTAATTTGAGCCGGTGATAGCCGGTGGGGAACCAGCACTGAATATTGTGGACCAGCACTTATTTTTCCCCATCAAACATATGCTGAGAACAACTGAGGGAAAAAAAAACTCACAGCAAAAAGATGGAGGAAGATAAAGACGGAAAAAACGTCACAAAGAGAGAAAGCAGGAACCTGCAAGAGTGAGATTAAGGGGTAAGGCGTTCTTGGTACTTGAATACAAAGGCATCAATTGAATTCAAGACTATGAAACCTTGTTAAGTTGGCGCACCAACATTTATTTTCACTGGCCAAGGGCTTTGGGCAACGGCACTCATTCTTTTATAAATTAAGCGCTATGGCAACCTCGATGTAGTGACATACAGTCTTGTCTCTATTAGTACTCCATAGGAAGAACATATGAAATGTGGTCTGATTTCCTCTACACTGCCTCATGGCTTGACATATTGTAAAATGATAAAAGTTTCATGAAAAAGATGGAGAGAAGAAACTGCTGGGTGAAAGGGAAAGGGCAGAAATGTGCCCTATTCCACATCATACGGTGCATTCCTGTCCTTTCCTAACACTGGCGCCATTTTGGCTGCCTACCGCCAACACGGCCACCTTTGCCTCATGTTGCAAGGGTGCCTGCGTTGTAGGCAGGATTGTTCATGTGTGGTAAGGGACACCTTTCTGCACAAAAACAATGCTTGGAGGCATTTTACTCTTCGTATGTGTTTTGCAGAATACAGCACACGCAGAAAGAGGAAAGAACGAGGAGAGACAAAAAGATGCCTGGGGAGGCGTAGCATTTTGACACATTGCCAGGTCTACCACTAATGGTAAATCTGAGATTGTGCCAAAATCCATGGGTTGATGTGTGGGAACACCCATGCTCCAACAAGCAAGCATCTCCCTGGAGCAGAGCAAAGCAAGGTAGCGATTTGCACTTCCTTGCATTACTCCAGATTTAGCAAGCCATGTAGGACCACGGAAAGTAAATCTCACTTATGTTGTGCATCGCCCTTGCGCCCCCTGATAAATGCATAATGCAGTATTTTACTGAAGATGTTACTGATCTTTTATACGCAAAATATGGATGCACTGCAAGCGAAGTCCTTCGTTCTTTTCTCCCTGGTATAATGATTCGAGGTTAATTCGCTCGATTTTACACTTCCAAGAGTTACCCAGTCTGTTTAGTGCAAACCACAGGCTTTTAACATAATCTATATTCATGCATTTGCCCTAATTGCTAAATAGAAACAACTATACGTCTTTTCTATTGCATTTACGTCGTCCAATACTTTGTTGAGTAACATCTTTGGCTGCACAATACTGTTTGTATTTTAAGTAAGTGAACTTGAAACCCGTCCAAGACACCTAGAGGTCCATTAAAGCTCTGGTGATCAATAATGGATTCCAGCGGTTCCATTACGGTGAGAGCGCTGCGCGCTATTGTTTCCCAGAGGCCCCCCATTATGTATTTCATAAATGGAAGGCATCAGGCTACGGCCGACTGTTCAATTTCCCAGAACACTTTTAGTTGACCAACTTTAACTCACAAGCTTTGAATAGCTCAATCAAAAGTAGCTTGTCTTCAAATTTTGGAAGTAGGTTAGACATAAAAGAGGGACTTAAGAGCCATTATGTGTTGACTGTGAAATATTATCAAGTAATGGAAGTCATACCCCCCGGTATTTGTCATTTCTTTGTATACTTTTAATTATGTTTATCTCATGTTTTTAGTTGATATTAGCTGTGTGTTTAATTGTGTTATTTGGTAACAGTGCTATTGTAAGGTGTTTGTAACAAGTGGATTTACAACTGAAAGTGTCTACTTTTTTTGTGTGTATTTTATCCTTTTGTGATTTTATATTTCTGTACTTTTATGGCCCTAGCGGCCGAAATAAAGTTAAACTGAACTGAACTGGAAGTCATAGTTATCACTCAATTGAGTTTTTAGGACCTCAGGATGAATGCCCCAGTAATCCTGCTGGGGCGGGTAACAGGTGTTAGGTAGGTCCTAGTGGCATTTTAACTGGTGTGGTGAAACTACAGCATCACATATTTGGATAGAAACCAGTCCCCAGGTGAGAATCGATCGGAGAAATGTCTTTATCAGCACGGAAACACCCATCCCTCCATGGTATCCCAGAGACTGGATTACATCCACCCTCTTCGGAATTCAATTCAATTCAATTCAAAAGACCTTTATTCGAATTACTTGAATTCATAAAAGTACAAACATAAAAACAATTCATCATTACAATATACAATACAATATCTCTAAAAAATTTTATAAGGAATTAAAACAACAATCTTTCAGGGATTTTCCATCATATTGCGTACACGGATTATTAGTCTTAGGAAGGTGCTAGTACGGAAAATCAGTTCCTCAGAGTCCAGGGAGAGTAACATTTGACAAGACTCCATAAGAGAAAGGGGTCTGTGTTTCCTAAAATAGGGTGTTAAAAACCAGTTGATATATTTTAAGTAAAATTTGCAAAAGAATAAAAAGTGTAACTCATTCTGCTTACTGGTGCTATCACAGGGGCACGGGTTGCGGTCAATAATTAAATTGTAACCCAAAGGGAAACCCAGCATGAATTTTATGGTGCCGGCCCTTAATCGAAATAACAGAGACCTCTCCCAACTAGTCATAGGTAGAGTGAGATAAAGTGGGAGAGGTTGCCTGGGCAGGTCATTCTCGATATATCTAATAACCGTAGCTTTCAATGTTTCCCTTTCCAACCGTTCTGCCTCATAAAGTGCATATAGTGCTTGTCTGACCTCTACCTTGTCTTGGCATCCAATACTGGAGGGATCTACAAAGAGATCACCTTTATTCACGGCGCTTAATGATTTTGAAACTCCCGCTAACCATGGGATTAAAAGCCCATGATCACATTTAAGACAGTCTTTGATTATGTCTTGTGTTAGCGAGGCTGCATTATTCCTCCAAATTCTCAACCAGAATAGAACTGGTCTGCTTCTAATGAAATCACAAACGTAAGGGAGGTTTAGCTCTTTATGGCAGATAAATTCAGAGGACGAAATTGGGGCACCCAAAACTTTTCTACAAAAACGTGTCTCTTCTCGTTGGATGCCGGGATTTTTAGCAGTAGCCCAAACTTCGGCCCCATAGGTGGCAACAGGAACACACTGTAATTTAAAAAATTTTAAAATAGCACTGGTTGCACCTAATTTCTTAGGGCGTGGGAGACTCAATATTGAGTTGATGGCCTTCGAGAACTTGCTCGTGGCGTGGGCAGAATGCCCACTCCACGAGTTGTTCGCAGCGAAGGCCACCCCTAGATATATAAAAGAGTTTACGGAGTCAAGTTTGTCAGACCCGATGTGGATGGTGTTAAGTTTCCGTTTACCAGGTCCGCATGACATAACAAAGGATTTTTTAAAGTTCACACGCAGGTCCAAGCCCTCCATATGATGTACAAAATTTTCCACAAGCACACGGAGGGCATTAGGGGTGCGGCCCATAAGGACCGCATCATCTGCGTATAATAGAACTGGCAAGGGGTGCCCCTGGATAATTGGGACATCTCTGGTTACTTGTTTTAGGGCCTTTGCTATGCCATTAATATAAATGATGAACAACAGGGGTGCTAAAACGCACCCCTGTCTGACCCCCCTGCCAATTTTTATAGCACCAGAGACTTCTCCTCCTGACCCAATCCTGACTTGTGCCCTAAGATCGGTATGGAGATGTGCCAGGAAGTGTACTAAGGGCTCGTCCAGTCCATAACCGAGAAGCATTGACCACAGTTTTGATCTGTTTACCAGATCAAATGCGGATGAAAGATCCATGAAAGCGAGATATATAGGAGAGGATCGGGCAACGGTATACTTATCAATTATTAATTTTAAATTCAAGCATTGTTCAACCGTGCCCACCCCACTCCTGAATCCCATCTGACATGGGTCCAATAGGTCAGAATCTTCAGCCCACTCTACCACCCTATTGTAAATTACTCGCCCAAGTATTTTTAGAGTATTATCCAAAAGCGAAATTGGTCGGTAGTTTGCTGGATCTGACCTATCGCCCTTTTTATAGATTGGAACAATAATACTAAGGGACCATGTCTCGGGGATGGACGCTCGTGTCATACTATTAAAAACATTATATAAAATTGATGCCCATAGGTCTGTGCTATATTTTATAAAATCTATAGGTAGGCCATCTGGTCCAGGGGCCTTATTACCTAGACTCTCTCTAATGGCTAGCGTCACCTCAGGGAGATCAAACCGTAAGTCTCCCAACTGTTTCAGATCCAAGGTAATTATTTCTTCAGCGGGAGCAGCATAAATGTTGGAGAAGTGGGCTTCCCAGGTAGGGCCAGTTATATTACAGCCAATAGGGGATACATTTTTACCCATATCGCGCATTTTCCTAACAGCGGGCCAGAATTGCCCGCTGCTCTTTAAATTGGCGCTATCAACCAGGGACTCCCACTGTTCCATCAGAAGTGCCGCCTTCCTTTCAGCTATTTTTTGTTTGTAAAATTTCCTAGCTGTTTGTACCTCCGCTGTGTTCCTTGGTTTGGTGGTTAGTGCCCTACGTAATTCCCTATTTGCCATAGAGCAGGCCGAATCGAACCATCTAGGGTCCTTCGTCTCAGGGGGTATAGGGACTAACAAATAATTTTTAATTGCCACGCATAATTTCCCAAAATCGGCGACTATTCTGTGACAATCTTCATCCATTGATAGACAAGAGTTTACCAATGCTAGGTGATCATTTATTACGCGGTCAAGTAGGGCTTCACAGTCAATTCTCCTCCATTTAAGACGGAGACCGTCACCCGATGGCGTGATATCTCTTGCGCCATTGAATTTAGCATGTATTGGGCTGGGGCCCAAATACAAGGTGACTGTAAGAGGGTTATGATCTCCATATAGGGTCTCTACCACATTTGAGTCAGTAACACAGTCTGTTAAGTGGGGGGATGTAAAAATAAAATCAATCGTTGATTTTGAATCTCTCCCTCTAAACGTGGGGGCGTGGGTCAGTCCTGGGGATTGGCTTGTTTCCATAACATTACTAAGAATGTGGTCGTTTAAAATCTTAACAAGCTCAATGCCTCTGCGATCTGCTAGATCGGGACAGCTTTTGTCCTCTGCTTGGTATTTACTTGAGATTTTTGCATTAAAATCACCCCCAATAAGGATCCCTGACTTCTCGCCTGAGCCTATATTCATATTTGCATCAAGGTGTACCAATAAATTAGAAAGTGCTGCATAATTCCTATTTGGTGTCGAATTAAAATCATTATTATAAAAATTGATTAAATAAATCAAGGTCTTTCGTTTATATTCGAGGACCTGAATATTTGGGTTCCCCAATGATAGGTCCTTAAAAGTGCCGCCAGCCAATATTCTGATCCCTATAAAGAGTCCTCCCATTGCTCGACCATGGGCGGGCTTAGAGGCGGGTACACTAAAACAGTGATAGCCCTCTAAGTACACATTCCCTGTAGCCCAAGTCTCTTGAAACATGATGACATCTTTGCCATCCAATAGCTGGACCCACTGGGGGTCAGACAGTCTTGATCCGATGCCTGCAACATTCCAGCTAAGGATGGACAGATCGTAACCACTTTGCCTGCCTAGGTGTTTGACACTGGTGGTCTGCTTGTAATTAGGTTGTGGCGTTAATGTTGCGTCCTCACATGCAGCTCGCGATCTGTCAGTAGTAGGCTGTGTGGCCATAGATTGAAATGGGACAGTATTGAAAAATGTAATTCCAGGCCCCACTAATGTCGGAGATACTAATGTAATGCTAACACTAGGGGCTGGTGAGTCAAAGGGCCTGCTACAGACATTCTCCACCAATGATGTGTTGATCGAACTTCCAAGAGCATTGGTAACATTATGGGCCGATAAATTATCCAAAACGGCCCGATTATTCAGTGGCCCATCCAATACAACAGCAGTCAAGGTAGGTAGCTTAAGAGAACTGCAAGCACCACAATCCACAGCCATTGGTTTATCACTAGAGAGTCAATCGACCCCATCCAAGCCATTCAGGCAATTAAAACGATTAAAATGATTAAAATGGAAGTAGGGCCTGTCTTGCACCTGAAAGTTTGGACGTTGTGCATAATCCCTAGATCTATGTCTATGTTCCACCCTCACCCACTCATCTGATGTCGGAATATGATGCATATGGGTTGGGGGGAAGAAAAAGGATACTGGCATGGTCTGGATAGTGGAATCCAATGACCTATTTTTTCCTTTACAAATATGCCGCACAGTGCCCGGATCCTTAAAACTTGTCAGGATGCAGTCCCCTATTATAGATTTCCTAGTTTTACCTAGCCAGGAGACCCTTCTTAACATAATAATCTCATTATTAAAATGGGACGGTAGGGGTCGATTCCAATTCAGCCATTTAATGACCTTATGTTTTAGTGATTGGTAATCCTCGTTCTCCCCTAGTCTTAAGCGGGGGGCACCTGCTAAAACCACCGTTAGACTATTAGCCTCTGGTGGCAAGTCTGGTCTCCGTGGACTTGGGGCCAGCCGACCCGGAGATGGTAGAGAGATACCACCAGCTTCTAAGTTGCCGTCAATAATCCCCAAGTTGGAACTTTGAGAGGCGGGGTTTGATGTCTCTCTGGGCCTATTGGGTGCGTTGCAGCGCGGTACATGGTCTGAAACAGCCATTAATGGTTGTAGAGGAGGGGCAGTAATCACTCTCTGGGGGGAGACTTTATTGTTACCCTTCGTACCTCCCTTTTTGGTAAGGTTTCCTGCGGAGGGATAGGGTCCCATATTATTTGATTGCTTGCTAATTATGATGTTCAAATTAGTAAAAGCTGTTTCCAATAAGGTGAGCCTACTCTCTACTTTTATCAGACTATCGCTAATGGGCTGTAAAAGAGAACGCAATAGCGATTCTAAGCTCCCTATAGCTGTATGAGGGTTAGATGTATCAGCCACTGGGGTGCTTAGAATAGGGGCTCTAGTTGAACTAGAGACCTTTGAGAGAAGAGCAGTGGGAGCGTTCTTATTATCCCTCCCAGGTTGGGGTACAAGCGTAAGTTTTTTACCGAAATCTAAATGCGTCGGTTTGATTTCCCCCCTGCCCCCTGTTGACTTTTTACTCCGTTTACTCGGTGGGGGCTTGTGCAGCTCTACCTCAACTCTTTGTTTAGGCTTGCATTTCTTGGCTGCGTGCGAGGGTGGGATTTGGGTGACCAGATTAACAAAAGTGGGACAAGTCCCAGTAAGGGTTGTATCTGGGGGTTTTCCAGAGGCCAGCTCAGGGGAAGTGGGAATGTCCCGCAATAAAAGAGGAAAATCCTCAAGAGTCAGAGATTTTAAGCTAGGTGGGGGCGTATCATCCTCTTGGGTAATAGGATACGGGATGATCTCTGGCAGGGGCGTATTCTTCAAGGAATCAATGGAGCGCCGCCGCTCAACCCTGCGTTTCTCCAGTGATTTTTCCTTACCTACATCATCTTTAGTAGGTTTAAAGTACTTGTCCAATGTCCCCACGTTACAGCCCCCTTCCTTGGCAGTCAGTTTACAAAGTCCTGGAGACGACATCCTCCTGGACAAGTTATGTTTTGGACGAAAGGGATATGGCCCGGCCCGGCCTCCTTTGGCCCCTGACGGCCACAGACGGCCCGCCCTTTGCCCGGGCTTAGCCCGCGCGCGATCCCGCGTCGCGGGGGGGTGGATCGGTTAAGTAGCGCCTCCGGGCGCGCAAGGTCCGTGGGGTTTCCTTCCGGATCACACGTGGCAGCAAGGGGACCTGGGTAATGTAGTCCAAACAGACGCTCTCCCCTCACAGCGGTCGCGGTGGCAGGCGACGGCGGGGGAGAGTCGTGGGAGACAGAGAGAGAGCAGTGAAATCAGGTGAGCGCAATCAGAACAAGCAGCGTCCTGTAGCTGGCAGCATCCCCCCTTCTAACTGTAATATCTTTTTCCCACTTGAGAAACAAGTTTTAATTCAGGTAAATCATTTACACTCCAAATTAAGTAGCACGTGCATGGTCGTTCAAGGTAAAGAGGCAAAGCAAAATCTGTTAGCGACAGGTATTTTATTCTACCAATTTTATTTGTCTTTTGTTTTCATATGAACATCCAGAGACACAAAGCAACATTGTGTTAAAAAATTGTATCAGTGAACATGTTTGAGAAAATCTTTTCACATTTACTGCAATATACT
This sequence comes from Triturus cristatus, assembly GCF_964204655.1. Taxonomy (NCBI): domain Eukaryota; kingdom Metazoa; phylum Chordata; class Amphibia; order Caudata; family Salamandridae; genus Triturus; species Triturus cristatus. The sequence continues at coordinate 534,366,589 of NC_140594.1, read as the reverse complement.
CTTTCTGGACTATAGCTGCTTTTTCGGTTTTTTAACAAGTACATTTTTTATTGATTGCAAACACAAATCTATCTAAGGGAATTAAAGTGATTTTTGGTGAATCATTTGTACAATTCCCCCAAAACACACCACAGGCATTGCCAATGCCAATCGTTTTTGCTCTGTTACAGCGAAAAGATTTTCTCAAGCGCTATATAAACTTAAAAAAACATGTATCAGATGGGCATTAGCTGTGCACGCTTCCTTCCCCCAGAGAACAGGCAGACAGACCATGCAAAGCAGCAGTTCAAGATAGAAACACAACTAAACCTAATGCCCTATACACACTCAAGGATATATTCAAAGTGAGGCATTTACACGGTCGATAGGCTGGTCTATGGTTGGAGGGCAGCCTGGATAGGTAGACACACTCACAGTGCAGGCAGGCAGTAGGCATGCACAAGGCAGACACACAGGAAAAATACTCAAACAATCCAACTCCCAGCTCAGTTTTAGTGCTGGTGATGCCCGTATAATCAGGGCCTTTGGAATTATGTGGCATGGGAGCACCAAATTATGCTGCAGGGTTTACTAAAGTAGTGTGCCAAGAAAAGGCTAATTAAACACCATAATACAGCACATTATTTGATAGTATTGATTCATTATTTTGTATTTTTTCCTCATGATAATACTGGCTGGGTGAAGAGTTCACCTCATTATTACCAATGTAACAACCAACTACAGAAATAAGCAAGTAAAATATGACCAGTTAGCCTTTGTGAAGGGCCTTTCACTGCACGCAAACACGTCTCCACATTTTTGTCAACTTTTGACCCATTTGAGGTAGAACCTGAGGAGCATATTTTTCATACTTTCACGCAGTCATTGCACCAAGTGACCTTGCTGCGTGAAAGGGAAAGAGTATGAATGAGGCATATTTAACATAATACGGCACATTCTTGGCCTTTCCTTGTGCTGGGGCACAATGTGCTGCCTTGCACCAATGTAGACACCCTTGAGTTATGTTGCAAGGGTGCCTGCATTGTAGGCAGGATTGTTTTTGTGCAGCACAAAAACAATGCTCAGGCATTTTTCTCTTTCTACGTGTGCTGAATTCTGCAGCACACATAGAAAGAGGAAAAAACAAGGCGATATAAAGATATTTCTCTTCATTACGCCTCACCTGGGGAGGAGTACCATTATGAAGCATTCCCAGGGCTACAACTAATGGTAAATGTGGGAATGTGCCAGAATCTATGGGTGGATGCATGAGAACATCCACGCTCGACCCATGGAACGCCTCCCAGGGGCAAGACAGCGATTTTCTCTGCCTTGTGCTATGCCAGATTTTTTCAAGCCATGCAGGCCCACAAAAGGTGACCTTGCATGGCTTGATAAATCTGACTTTAGTGCTGCAATGCCACTGAGCACCATTGTGTGGTGCAAGGGCGATGCAAGACTATGATAAATATGCCCATAATATTTGGGTTCAAATCTGCAATTTATGCAGCATATGCTGGATTATGTGGCAAATGCAGAAAATCCATTATTAAGCAAAAAAAAACATGGCCTCCAATTCACATAGTTATGGTTACCCTGGGTAAGATGATTGTCCTCTGCTACTTCTTGCTAATGTTTTAGGGAATGCAGGTTGCATTGATACAAGCAGACTACAAGGGTGACCCAGCAGAGCGATTGTAGTTGGGGCAGTGTGCAAGGATCATGTAATCAATTCTGACACCTTAGCTAAATTATTAAACAGGTAAAAAAAGTTCATAACACTTTTATTGGCCTCAATCTCTCTCTAAGCGATAGATCCTGCTTAGCCTGTGCAGCTCAATCATTGATATGTAGCACTAGGACACATCCTTACAAAACAGTTGGACCTCTTGCCGCTGTTCAACGCTCTCTACCACTCCATATCAATGCAGTGGCTGAAGTAGGTGCTGGGTTATGATTCTGCTTCAAAGTAACATATGAACTTTTCACGTAGACCCATATATAAATACTTAAGTTTAAATAATATATAAATAGTAATTAATTTATAACACAATAGTGTCTACATAATATGGTTTACATATTTTAAGCATATGTATGCTTACTTTATACTCAATGTATGTGTATACCTGCGACTCTTCCTAAATGCTGCAATACAAATAACAATGAAAACATTTAAGCATTTATCAATATCAGCTCTTCCATATATAAAATGCCCCCTTCTCTCTTATTGTGTATACTAGCATGCCTCCATACTGCTTTATCAATGCTTGTTTCTGAGTTTTAGTTCTTTTAGTGGCTGAGCAGCCTCTCCTTCCAAGTGCAATCACAGACATCCAAGAAACGAATCCTACAACATGACTTTGTCAGGTTTGGGTGGCCTTAATCTTATCTGCTTCCAACTCTTGTCTTGACATGATTACTGTGTAACTTTGGATGAATTTTAGCAAAGATCCCTCAGGGGTTCTGTTTATCATAGAATTTGTTCCATGATGCTTGATAGCAGGTGCGCAGATAGTAACCATGAATTTAAAGGGGAAATCCGCTGAATGGTGTCACAATACATCTCAAAATCCAAGAAGACGTCAGAAGATAGAACAACTCTCTAGAATACCTACTGATAGAGATGCACACTGGGTAAACTTTTTTGTACATTGGATGTCCCCTTTAATGGGGTTTACCTCCAGATTGTGTCCAAGCTGCAGCACTTGCTTAAATCAGGCAGCAGCAACAAAAGCATGGTGTGATGAAGTCCGACATCCATATTGTGCATCTATCTTCCGGGCCCCGTAAGACATCATTTTCATGTTTAGGACACTCAAAATACAAAACAGTTAAATGTTTTGATTGATAAGGAAGTGAATGCCCCATAGGAAGATCTTGGAAATGAAATCTGATTTTCTCCTGTGGGAGGAGAGGAACAATTGCAGAAGCAAATAACTGTGGAACATCTCTATTGTCTTGCCAGTATATCACCCAGGAAAAAGTAATAGTTTTTGCCTTCAAGCGATGAGGATCAGTCAAGACACTTCTTGGAATCCAACAAGTCAGAAGCAAACCTAGTGATATCCATTAATACCTCACATCAGCATCAGTTAGGTGACATAATCGTTGTATGCAAAGCTCTGAGAGGCCTAGCCCACAAACTGTCACCCTGTATTTAATGACTGTCTGAAGGAATCACTTGGCTAAGTACCAATTCGCCTTCCAAGCTAGCTTTGGAAGTGCTTTCGATACTCTCACAATGTTGGAAATGCAGTTGCACAAAGCTCAAACCAGAAAAGAAAATGGCAACTTATTGGAGGATGTCAGAAAGCACTAACTTTGTGTTCTGTAACCAACAAGAGTGATGCACTCTCCTATCTCTTTCCCTCTGAAAAAGTGACCACATGCAACAAGAACACAAGGGCCAGAAGTAGCAATGGAGAAAGGGAACGGGACAAGGAGAGAAAACTGAAGCACTGAACTTCACCACTCTGAGTCTTACCATCTGTTCGGCACTAAAGTCTGCGGGATGAAGCCTGTATTGAAAGGCAATAAAAGCTGTCTTAGTATGAATTTCCTGCATATAACTGTAACAGTGAGCAGATATAGCTTAACTGTATTTGTTTGTAACCAAATCTCCCTGACATTAGGCAAGTTATTTGTGAAACTAAAACATGCAAGGAATGAGTATCTTGGATACATGTTCATCAACACTTCTATCGCTAGTAAGATGACTACCTCAAATTTCATTACTACCTTCACAGAGGAGGATGAGTTTATTTTCTTAATTTACTCTTTGCCCCCCTCCCCGAACCTGTAGTGGCCACATGGAAATCATCATCTGGGGACAAATAGGAGAGGGGAGGGGGTGTGCAACCCTCCCTGGCTGAGACTTACAAAGCCCTGGGGACCCAATTCCCTAGGGCCAGCTCTCTAACTGTGTCCTGGGGGGATAGAAGTAATTGAAATAGGTTTGCCTTTGTCAAGGCAATCCTCCCTTTTACCTTGGTCTGTGTGCTGGTTCAATCTGGAGATGACTTTCCGACAGCACATTTCAGAGACCATCAGATCTTGCAATCACCACTTCTGAAAAACATCACCCAGTTCCTGAAAGTACAGCAATAGACAGCACTGGTCACAGCACTTCCCCACTCACAGCTGGGCATTCTCTTATCAACCCACAACAGACTCAGAAAAGAAATGTCTGGTAGTCCTTGAGACTTGAGATGAAATCTTTAGGCATTCCAAATTGTTGCTGTAAGGAAATTTCACAAAGATTCTTGTGATTTTGCATGTGTAAAATTTCATATCATTATTGCCTGAGCAAGAGTGATTCACATAGAAAGTTTCTTGAGGTACTAGTCAAACTATGGCCAAGATTCTCGTCACCCCCAACCACTTGCCAGTATCTGGATGGATCGAAAAATCAACAAGAAAACATCCCTTCTAACTACAATGAGGGTGTTTGGAAAACACATTTTGATAACTAGATTTTCACCATAGTTTGGAAAACTCCAAGTTATGATTATACCTGAGCAATGGTAACCAATATTCGGGTATTAAAGCACTTCTCCTTATTTCTCATACATGTATACATACATATATACATACATACATACATACATATATACATACATACCTATAGCACAAAAAAACTCTAGACTGCGGCTGACGACAAGTTCAGCACCTCTATCCCAGTAATGCAATTTATAAGAGTCCTGTGCAATCCACCTCCGAGACCCGCCGCTGTTGGGCCTCACTGGAACCCAGACAAATAGGTTTAAGATCATGGAGGGTGCACCACATAGGAAGTCACACTCTGTTAATTAAGTCCTTTTAAATTTCTTTTATTCTTCTTAGTAACACAAACGATAGGACATCAGCCAACGCGTTTCGTTCCTATCAAAAGAACTTCATCAGGGCTGAAAGCAATTGACATGAGACAGCACATAAATAACCACAACACATAAATGTACTACAATAATTGCATAAACAAATATCTACACATAACACAAAATATAATCATAAATGTATGAACATACTATTCTTGTAACATTATAACCAATAACAACATATACCTAAAACACAATACTCAAAATATATATTTCCACAGACATCACACTATGTACAGGCCCACATAAAAAACCTAACATATAAAAACCACAAATACATATATATATATCTTACAAAAGGTAGAATATAATAATTTTATATTTAAAATTGCACAGATCCATGAAAAATATGAAAAGTGAAAAAGGAAAATAATAGAAGATAAGAAATAACACAAAAAATAGGAACATATGAGATAGTGTTTGAGAAAATTGATGAGGAAGAGCAAAAATTATTATAGATAAGTGAAACATAGAGAAACAGAAAAAAAACAGAAGAGGAAGAAGATAGAGAAAAACCAAAAATCACAGAGATTAATGCGGAAAATACAAAAATATAAAGTGAAATATACAATTGCAAACCACACGCAGAAATATATATATAATCTCACCTAAATATTTAAGGTGAAATAATCTGAAGCATCAAGTATTAGAATCTGAATATATTTAAAAGAAGAAGCCCCAAAATAGGGGTTATAAAGTAGTAAACTCCATCCACGATAATCTGCAAAATGACATCACAGAATCCCATAGTAAACATATGAGAATGGCCAAAAGTCTTAGTCAAAAAGTAATCATCTCCACATAAAACTACATCACTATAAAAACCTAATATGTCGGCTTTAAATTAATAAGAAGGCCAACGATTAAAGACATATATGGTGGTCTGAGCCCATACCAAAACACACAAGTAAGGCATCTCAAAAATTTAAGGGTCCCATGTTCACGTCAGAGAAATGTGCACGGAAACCAAATGATAACGTATGGTATCACATGGCTCCATCGTGAAGCCAGAATCCTAAGTAAACTGTAAACGGAGTACACAAGAATAGTATAAAAACGTCTCAGACAGTAGTTTCATGCACTTAATAATACCAACGCCACTATTGTCAATATTAAAGGCATCGACACAATGGTGATAAACTTAACTAGTGCTGGAGGACTCGCGCATCCATCCGTATTAATTATATAAGCTCCGGAAACAAACCAATAGTTCAAGCACTACTTGTAAAGATGCTTCAAGTTAATTATACCAAAAGGTAGCATAAGGCAGAGTAAGAGGACTCGCGCACCTGTCAAAATTAACTCCATGGGCTACAGGAGCACCCTAAGGCCAAAGCGCCACTAGTTGCCCAGAAACCCAAAGTCAACTGTACGCAAAAGGGGGAGGCGAGGCTGAGCATGGCAACACACAAATATAAGCTTCGCATTCTCCGAATCCAAAAACGACACAGCAGTGCAACCCCCCCACCCCACAGAACAACTTACCTGGAGACTCTCCTTCTTCAAATTGGCAGGTGTGCCCGGCTATGGTGTAAGCAGATCTCCACCCCGGTACCAACATTTTAAACGCAGCTGCAACGTGCCGTTTGGACGTGATGACGTCACTGGGCAGAGGTAGAGAAGGTGTATCTATAGAGTCACGGAGGCTCCATCTTAAAGGCGACCTAAAGTGTATACGAGAATGCCGCATATCCATCAAAAAAGACCAAAATGAGACAAAATCTACACAGAATGCCCAACAAAATCAACAAATAGGCACCACGTATACACAGCCCAAAGGAACCTCCGCAGTCCGAATGAGAAGAAATATAAAAGTGAAAGGACCAGACGCTTCTAAAAATTAACATGGAAATCACAGGCGCCATATTGAAAAGTCAATTTTTCCCGAGTCTGAGATTTAAACGGGCGTATTCATAGTGCAGATACCTCATATAGTATTCCCAGTCACATGTGAGCGAAAGAAGTAAATGTTATAACTATAGCAAACTGTTAAGTAACTACTTCACTAGCTGCCTCGACAAGCAACTAGGGAAGTAGTTATTCGAAAGATAGACAATTTTCAAATCATGATTATCATCTGTATCCACACAAAAGTTGTCCCCATCACATTCTGGCGCCGATTACGATCCTGGAGAAAAATTCCCCGTACGACTCGTATCCGGTCTTTTTACCGTACGAATCGTACAAGTGCCGTACAAACTGCCAAGTACGATTCGCATGGGAAAAAGTCCATACGAATCGCATTAGGAATAATTCCCCACACGTCCTCGGGTCGGAAAATGTGTCCGACACATCCTCGGACGATTTTCCGTACAAATGTGAAAAGTGAAGTCCGACCGCGCAAGTACGATCCATCCCGTGCGTCCGATGTTACAACCGTATGGAAAAAACACCGTCCGCACCGAACTCCCATAGCAACCATGGAGACATGTGCCCACATACGCGCCGTACCCCCCCAGCCCCCGCATGTACGCACCATACCCCCCCCAGCCCCCGCATGTACGCGCCTTACCCCCCCTGTGTGTGTACACCAGTGTACGTACGCACCGTACCCCCACCCGTGTATGTACGCCAGTGTACGTATGCACCGTACCCCCACCTGTGTATGTACACCAGTGTACGTACGCACCGTACCCCCACCTGTGTATGTACACCAGTGTACGTACGCACCGTACCCCCACCCGTGTATGTACGGCGCGAACCCCCAGCGCTACGCGCTGGGGGTTCGTGCCGTACATACACAGGTGGGGGTACGGTGCGTACGTACACTGGTGTACATACACAGGTGGGGGTACGGTGCGTACGTACACTGGTGTACACACACGGGGGGTACGGCGCGTACATGCGGGGGCTGGGGGGGTACGGCGCGTACTTACGGGGGCTGGAGGGGAATACGGCATGTACCGGGCCCCCTAATTGGGTCGTTTCGCGGCGTACTTCGCTTTCCTGGCACTTTTTGGGTGCCGTAAAAATATTGCCGTCCGGACTGCTCTGGGTTTGATTCGTACTTCCTTGTTCGTGAAACGCAGGCTGCATGCGTCCCGACGTCACGTCGGCGCTTTCCCGGATCACATTTGTATGTCTATTTTCGTCGGTCGGTGTTTTGTACGATTCGTACGGAAATGGTATTTCCGTGCGAATCGTACTTCCATGTTTGTATATTATTCCGACCGGGTACGCGTCGGACGGAGAATATGCTCCAACCGACGGTTCGTACCCGGTTTTTACAGGATCGTAATCGGCACCTCTATGTTGTGTGTACCTTCTTGGGGCTGGTTGAGACATCCAACTTGCACCCCGCCCCTTTGGTACCTCCCTTTTGTCCTCCTACCTAGTAGGATATTCGTAGCTTTGCTAACTCTTTTTGGAAGGAGGAGGCACCTTCCCCTAAAGGGATCTTCTGGGCAGTGGAGGAGGATGCAGTACTGCTCTGTGATGGATGTATGACGTTACAACGCACACTTTTACAACGCATGCACTTACAACGCATTTTTTACAACGCATAATCCATTACAACGCATGACATTACAACGCATGACACTACAACGCATTTTTAAAAACTACCTTTACAACGCATTTCCATTACAACGCATACTACCTTTACAACGCATACCATTACAACGCATAATATTAAATTGCATTTAAGGTAAGTATTAGATAGTATAGGGGTAAAAGTTACTTTTCTAACTCCAGGGGGTGCAACAGTAGGGTAAGTGTTGGATAGTATAGGGGTAAAAATTACTATTCTAACTCCAGGGGGTGCAACAGTGGGGTAAGTGTTGGATAGTATAGGGGTAAAAATTACTATTCTAACTCCAGGGGGTGCATCAGTAGGGTAAGTGTTGGATAGTATAGGGGTAAAAATTACTATTCTAACTCCAGGGGGTGCAACAGTAGGGTAAGTGTTGGATAGTATATGGGTAAAAATTGCTATTCTAACTCCAGGGGGTGCAACAGTAGGGTAAGTGTTGGATAGTATAGGGGTAAAAATTACTATTCTAACTCCAGGGGGTGCAACAGTAGGGTAAGTGTTGGATAGTATAGGGGTAAAAATTACTATTCTAACTCCAGGGGGTGCAACAGTAGGGTAAGTGTTGGATAGTATAGGGGTAAAAATTACTATTCTAACTCCAGGGGGTGCAACAGTAGGGTAAGTGTTGGATAGTATAGGGGTAAAAATTACTATTCTAACTCCAGGGGGTGCAACAGTAGGGTAAGTGTTGGATAGTGTAGTGTAATATTATGCGTTGTAATGGTATGCGTTGTAATGGTAGTATGCGTTGTAATGGAATGCGTTGTAAAGGTAGTTTTTAAAAATGCGTTGTAGTGTCATGCGTTGTAATGTCATGCGTTGTAATGGATTATGCGTTGTAAAAAATGCGTTGTAAAGGTAGTGCGTTGTAAAAGTTGCGTTGTAAAGGTTGTTCCCCCTCTGTGATGAGACAGAGATGTTGCTCACCGAGCAAGTGTCATCATTTTCATCCCTCTCTTCCCTATTCCTGTTTTTTGTCCTCTACTCTACGTTTATTTCCCTCTCGATTGCCTCTATTTCCTCCTGAAGCTTCGTCCCCTTTTCCATAGCATGCTTAACTAAAATTTGTATCATTGTTTGTGATGCTCCTTCCAGGTTTCTTTCCCATTCCTTTGACAAATTCTCACTAAGGTCCTCGAAAGTAGGAAAGATGAGAATATGTAACCCCCTGGGTATTTTGCCATTCTGTATTGTTTTGGGGTTACACCGTCCCACCACCGACTGCGTTCTTGTTTTTTTAATCTTTCTAATCTTATAAACAATGTTTTAAGACTAGCTTTGTGTGATGTTTCCTGTGTCACTATTTATTTTGAAACACCTGTCCAAGTAGGTTTTGTGCCATCTCCTCGCGACCGTCATTGAATTTCGACATACTGTTACAAATTAGTAACAAGGGTATGAGTGCTTGGACAGTCCATACAAATAGCACAAATAAACTCCAGACTGCGGCTGGCCACAGGTTCAGCACCTCTATCCCTATCCCTTCTCTCCTTACCTCTGTTTTCTCTTTTCAAAAGAACGATGGATTTAACCCGGATCTTTTGACTGGGGGAGAATGTTTGCATTGTCAGCATTCCGTCCATCATTTGTTTGCTATAACACTTTTCGCCCTAAGTGGGATGGGTATGCCCAGATGTGGGTCCCTTGCTCACTGTGCCACTGGATTCAAGCTGGTCTGGCAGATGAAGGGTGACATACCCTGAAACCGGTCCCAGGATGCTTGTTTCCGGTCCAGGGAGGACCTGGCCTGGCAGTTCATTCTGGACTGTTCCAAGACTGATTTGCATATCGCTGGGTCCAAACTGCGGTGGCGTAGTGGGCAAAAGAACTATGGATTTAACCCAGATCTTTGACTGGGGAGAATGTTTGCATTGTCAGCATTCCATCCATCATTTGTTTGCTGTAACTCAATTCATTAGACGGCGCTTGTTGAGGCAGCTAGTGAAGTAGTTACTTAACAGTTTGTTATGGTTATAACATTTACTTCTTTCACTTACATGTGACTGGGAATGCTATATGAGGTATCTGCATTATGAATACGCCCGTTTATATCTCAGACTTGGTAAAAATTGACTTTTGTTTTATTTCCATGTTACTTTTTAGAAGCGTCTGGTCCTTTCACTTTCATCTTTCTTCTCATTCGGATTGCGGAGGTTCCTTTGGGTTGTGTATACATGGTGCCTATTTGTTGATTTTGTTGGGCATTCTGTGTAGATTTGGTCTTATTTTGGTCTTTTTTGGTGGATATGAGGCATTCTCGCATACACTGTAGGTCGCCTTTAAGATGGCGCCTCCGCGACTCTATAGCTACAGCTTCTCTACCCCGACCAGTGACGTCATCACGTCCAAATGGCACGTTGCCGCGTCGTTTAAAATGTTGGTACCAGGATGGAGATCTGCTTACACCATTGCCGGGCATACCTGCCATTTTGAAGAATGAGAGTCTCCAGGCAAGTTGTTCTGTGGGGTGGGGGGGTTGCACTGCTGTGTCGTTTTTGGATGCGGAGAATTCTGAGCTTATATTTGTGTGTTGCCATGCTCAGTCTTGTCTCGCCCTTTTGCGTACAGTAGACTTTGGGTTTCTGGGCAACTAGTGGCACTTTGGTCTTGGGGTGCTCCCGGAGCCCATGGAGTGAATTTTGATGGGTGCGCGAGTCCTCTTACGCTGCCTTATACTACCTTTTGGTATAATTAACTTGAAGCATCTTTACAACAAGTAGCGCTTGAACTATTGGTTTGTTTCCGGAGCTCATAAAATTAATATGGATGTATGCGTGAGTCCTCCAACGCTAGTTAAGTTTATCACCATTGTGTTGATACCTATAATATTGACAATAGTGGCGTTGGTATTATTAAGTGCATGAAACTACTGTCTGAGATGTATTTATACTATTCTTGTATACTCCGTTTACAGTTTACTTATGATTTTGGCTTCACGATAGAGCCAAATGATACCGAACGTTATCATTTGGTTTCCTTGCACATTTCTCTGACATGAACATGGGACTGTTAAATTTTTGAGATGCCTTACTTGTGTGTTTTGGTATGGGGTCACACCACCATATATGTCTTTAATCGTTGGCCCTCTTATTAATATAAAGCCGACATATTAGGTTTTTATGGTGAAGTAGTTTCATGTGGAGATGATTACTTTTTCACTAAGACTTTTGCCCATTATCATATGTTTACAATGGGATTCTGTGATGTTATCTTACAGATTTCGTGACTGGAGTTTACTACTTTATATCCCCTATTTTGGGGCTTCTTCTTTTAAATAAATTTGGATTCTAATACTTGATGCTTCGGATTATTTCACCCTAAATATTTAGGTGAGATTATATATATATGTTTGTTTTTTGTGTGTGGTTTGCAATTGTAAATTTCACTTTATATTTTTGTATTTTCCGCATTAATCTCTGTAATTTTTGGTTTTTCTCTATCTTCTTCCTCTTCTGTTTTTTTCAGTTTCTCTATGTTTCACTTATCTATATTCATTTTTGTTCTTGCTCATCAAGTTTTTCAGGCACTATCTCATATGTTCATATTTTTTGTGTTATTTCTTATCTTCTATTATTTTCCGTTTTTACTTTTCATATTTTTCATTGATCTGTGGAATTTTAAATATAAAATTATTATATTCTACCTTTTGTAATATATATATGTATTTGTGTTTTTTATATGTTAGATTTTTTATGTGGGCCTGTACATAGTGTGATGTCTGTGGAAATATATATTTTGAGTATTGTGTTTTGGGTATATGTTGTTATTGGTTATAATGTTACAAGAATAGTGTATTTATATATTTGTCATTATATTTTGTGTTATGTGCATACATTTGTTTATGTAATTATTGTAGCACATTTATGTGTTGTGGTTATTTATGTGCTGTCTCATGTCAATTGATTTCAGCCCTGATGAAGTTCCTTTGAAAGGAACGAAACGCGTTGGCTGATGTCCTATCGTTTGTGTTACTAAGAAGAATAAAAGAAATTTAAAAAGGACTTACTTAACAGAGTGTGACTTACTTCTAGGTGCACCCTTCATGATCTCATACATACATACAAGGAAATATGTATGGGTTCATATATATGGTGTCCATGTACGGTGGTGGCTTACATTTGTTTTGTAAGGACCTTATATACACATAAATTAGGTAATGCATCAGCTGGTAAGGTTTAATGTTTAGAAAAACATTATAGAAGGCTTTCGGCAAACTTTTGTTAGCTCCCCAATCTGTTCAGTCGCAGGTACAACCAAGAAATATCAAAGGTGAGATTATTTATGTTCCCCACTAACCACGACACTCAATACTTAGTATGAAATGGAAAGCTAGGATTTCAAACCTCCGTGACTCTCAGGGTAGCTGTGGATTAGCAGTTAAGGCTTATGGCCTGGTTTAGATCTTGGTGGGTGGGTTACTCTGTCACAACAGTGACAGATAACCCATCTGCCGAAATATAAATCCTATTATATCCTATGGGATTTATATTTTGGTGGGCGGGATATCTGGCACCGCTGTGACTGAGTAACCCGTCCGCCAAGATGTGAAGCGAGCCCTTAGTTCTTAGGAAATTGAGTCACAACCTAATTGCAAGCTCTGGGGTAGATTTTCAAAAAATAGCACAACACAGCATTGCAATCAATGTTGCTGAGCTGTGTTGCGCTAGGGGCCCACTGCACAAAGGTTTGTGTGCGCTCTTTAGAATAGTTATTTTACAGGAAGGGTGCTTTTCCACTAACAAATCCTGTGTTTAGACTAATTTTTAAATATTTCACACATTCAGTGTGCTGATATTCTTGATAAATCTTCCCCAAAATATGCTTAAAAATGGAGAAAGACTACCCTACAACCAAAAGCTGCTTACCCTGCAATAGCCTCACAGACCTTTACTAAAAAATGACAACACAAGAGAAGCACAGTCGTGAAGTAGATTATTAGAATCTCCTACACTACGTGGTCTGAATTTGTCTCTATCAACTTTCTGATCATATATGAATTGTTAACACTCCCTTGTTGCATCTTGCTTGTGAAAAGAACTTTTTTGTTGATTGTCTGTTAGACCTGACACCCTTGGGTGGTAGTCCCCCAAATATTTTGCCTTCACCCCCCCACTATTTTGCTCTAATCATTTTTGTTGGCTTTATGACTCTGTGCACTTTACCACTGCTAACCAGTGCTAAAGTGCTTGTACCCTCTCCCTAAAACAATGGTAGCATTGTCCTACACCTAATTGGCACATTTAATTTACTTGTAAGCCTCTGGTAAATGGTACTGCATGTATCCAGTGCCTGTAAGTTAAAGGCTACTGGAGGGTCTGCAGAGCAAATTGTGTCTCAGGCCTGCCGAGCAGCCAGGCCCAAGCCTTTCTCTTTAATACTTATAAATCAGGCCCCAACAGCTCTTAGGGCAGTGTGCATAGTATTTAAAAATTAGGACATGTGCACTTAAGTTTTACATGTCCTGGAAGAGAAACACTCCTAAAGACGTTTTTCACAGCGGTGAGGCCTATCACTGCCATTGATTAACACTGGGCTACCTTATTACATTTAAAGAGTGATAGCTTTGGATTGGGAGCAGATAAAAATATGCTGATTAGACTCAAATTCACTTTAATTTAAAATCCTCTAATTGTAAAGTCAGATTTTAAGACACAATTCTGAAAATACCACTTTTAGAAGTTGCCATTTTGTTGTCCTGACCATTTGTGCCTTCTTTCAGTATCCTGGGTCACATGACTGTGAATGGCTTTGCTGTTGGGGTTTGTGCATTTTCCTCAGGCAGTAACACAAAGGGGACTAGGTGTGGGCAAGATGAATCATCCTGCAACGATGGCTGTAGTGAAGCTGAACCCTGCCCCACTTACACATCATTGGGCTTTACCTCCAGCACACACAAAGGAGCCTGACATACGCCTTTTGTCACTCCGACTGTTTGGAGCCTTGACAGGCAATGGTGAGAACTTTACAGAGCCAGATGTGGGGGTAGGACAGGATGTGCCTCCACACTCAAAGGCTGGCACCAGGCTTAAACCTTGGACCCATAGAATCATCACACTTCATATCACTTCTTGCCCTATGGAAAACTTGGCTTTGCTGTGTTGCTGCTAAAAGGACTGCACTGCTGCCCTGCTGTTGTTACCCCTAGGCTGAGACTTGGAACATTTTTCAAGAAAATCTGCCTGGAGAACCAACAGACGACCAGTACTTACCTGCAAGCGATCTGACCAAGGTGCATCTGACTTTGTGGTAGCTCCTGCTATGTCCTTCTCCAAACAAGCAATTCCTCTTCAGTGGGACCTCTCAGTAGCGGTATCTGGCCTCATGGAGCCCTCTTTGTATTCAGCCTGCAGACTCATACTGCTGGGTGAATCCGAGCTTTAGAAAATCTTTGAAGGTAGATATCTTCACCGGCTTCACAATGACCAGTACCCAATGATCATCTCCTCAGCCTGGAAATCTAGTTTCTCCTGCTCTGAGATTTTTTCCACCTTCATCAACAGCTTCACTGAGACCTTATCTAATGGCTCCCTGTCATCGAAGACACATTCTGGGACACATCCGCTTCATGCCCTGCTGAGACTCTACCTTCTCAAGAACATTGTCAAGATGTTTTCTAAGTACAAACTTAAGCCAAAATAGGACACAATCAATCCATTGCATCCAAACTATGCTACATTGTGGTCGTCCTTAACTTTTGACTTTGATCCCGTCTTGTACAACATGATACCTGTGGTTGGCACTTTCATCTTGTAGCCACTAGATTTCACTAAAAACTTTGAAAAATTATAACTCCAGTTCTACTGATTACATTTTTGGTGTAATTTAATTTATTACATTTACTCTATTTCTCCAAATTGGTTTCGGATTTTTCTTATGTTGTGTTTTCACTTTTTTTCTGCTTGAGTGCTACAAAATACTATACATATTGCCTCTGAGTTAAGCCTGACTGCTTTAGTGCCAAGCTACCAGAGTGTTAAGCATGCATACATTTAGTGGCTTTTGTAGTTCACTCTGACAAGGACTGTGGTTGTTGTCTGAGTGGCTCTTCCTACCCCCTCAACCAATAACCACATTTCTTACATTACCTAAATGCCCTGCTGTTCTGATTGCTTGTTCTCCTGTCAATTACTGCATTTGGTTGCACTGTGTTCTCTTTTTTAGCCTGTCTGTCATGTTACTTTCAATTCTGCTCCTCCTTATTTCTACACTGCTGAGTGGCGCTGAATGTCTTATTGCACTAAAACAACTGTTTATCGATGTGTTCAAGGCATAAGTGCCCTTGTGGAATGGGTAAAAGCCTGCAATTGGAATTGGTATTAACACCATTAGTACACATTCAACATGGACATCAATACCGAGAAACTGTTGCAGATACAAACTTCAGATTGCCCTGTTTATACTGTAGAAGAACGATACAGTGATGAGTGTAATGCTCTAATTCATTTCAGCCACCTGTAATTACTCAGAGCTGCATTCCATTGTATTGCGTTTAATACCATTTCAGACCGTGATTAGCCTTATGCAAACCAGTCATGGTCCCGCTCCAACAGAAGTACAGCCCAAACTACCAGGCCAGATCCCCATTTCAGAGCGACATAAAAACACTGGGCCTGACTCACAAAGGGCCTCCGCACTAGTGGCGGAAGCCTCAGAGTCATGGCGGATTTTCCTCACTCGTGGCGGGACCTCTGTAAGTCTCGCCACGAGTGAGGGACCCACGTCACGAGTGCGGAGGCCTTTTGTGAATCAGGCCCACTGTCTTTTCCAAAAGTTAATGGAAGTACAAGGAGGTCTTGCTTTGTAGGGGCCAAGGGCCAGATGTACGATAAATTACTGGGCACAAATTGAGGCCAGTATTTTTGTGACCAGTAAAGAATTTTGCGAACTGGCCTATATACTAATGAGTCGGATCATAAGATTTTAAATCGTAGTAATTCACATTCCGACCTCAGTCGAGGTATTAACGAATGGTCCCTTGGAAAAAAAGGTTTCTTAAAACGAAAGAGAGGAGTTGGTCTACCAGCTAGGGCGGTTGACCTCCAAGCTGGGGAACCGGGTTCGAGTCGTGGCAAGGACGCTCAACATCTGTGATTCTGGGCAAATCACTTAATCTCCCCGTGCCTAACTAAAATGAATGTGTCCTCATGTAACACAACTGGTACTCCTGTAAAGCGCTGTGATAACTGATACCCTTGGGTCAAGTTCGCGCTATATAAAGCACTGTAAAAAAAAAAAGTCAGTGTTCCAGGGTCCCTTACGTCTTGTGACTACATTGCCACCTTTTTTTAGGGGACAGTAAATACAGAAGATACCAATCTGGTATCTGGAAGGGAACCCTTAAACCTGCCGCTTCCAGATACCGTAGAGGATCCCATTTTAGGAGTCAAATTGTCATTTATGACTCCTAAAATGGGATTAGCAAATAGAAAAAATTATTTCAATAGTCCCAAATGCTGAATCGGAGTGTTTGAGACCGTTAAAACGCTTAGTGCATCTGACTCTAAATGCTCAAGCAATGTTTTAAGAGTTGCAACGTTAGTGTCTTGGTATGTTTCACAGTCATTTTGGTTTCTTCCCTACTGAGTTTCATGAAGTACAACTCAAACGTGGTTACTGTAACCGTACAGAGTCTGACGAGCGGAATAGCACTCTATTTCAAACCTTAACTTTTTGAATTATTTTCTTAGATTTCTTTGAATTTCACTCCTAGGGATTCATTTATTTTTCCAACCAGCTCTCCAAAAGCAGTTCACGCCACTGTTGAATTGACATCACACTGTTGTGTAAATATTTTTCGGTCAATATATTTTCTTTCCCTTTCGGTGAATGTCTTTTTATGATATGAAAATATTGTTTCTGTCTCACAAACATACTTTTGTATTTTGATTTAGGGATTAATAAGTCAGTTTTAATTTAAGTGACAAACTCTATTCCACTTTTTTTCAACATCCAATCACCTTGCAATTATTCAAAGGTATTTTTGCTGAATGGATTTCCCCCCTGTGCCATCTTGAAGGTCACAGGGTCAGCCCCAGAGCACCTTCGTTTTTCCTCCTTGAGGCCAGTGACAGGGGACAGACACCTGGAGTGGAACTGAAATGAGGTCCCTCTGTAGCACCTGGGGAAACCCAGAAGGAAAACACGCAGGCGGCATCGAACAAAGCAAGAGTTTATTTACGGCATTTTTCTCATACAACCTTAGCAAGAGGCAGAGTATTTTTAAAGGGACGCGATCTTTAATTTTTTTAACTATATCTGATGATGTTTTCTGAAACGTTGCTAGGTTTAAGATTTCTCAAAAGCAGTGAAACTGCATCACACTGATGAGACCTAGGAATGGGGAATTTTTTTTTTAAATATGTTATGTGATCTATTTATAGCGCACCTACACACAAAAGGTAGCTAGGTATTGTGGAACAAGAGAGGGAAGCGCAGGACTGGTTATAAAAGCCTTGTGTGACTGATGGTGGGAGAGGGGGGGCCTTCATCTCAATTTAGGGTGCTCTCTTTCCCCTTTGACAGAAAGAAAGTGAAATACAAAGGTAGGATCCCTGTAATTTAAACAGGAGGTGCTTTGAATATGAGAGGCCTGCACCCCCTGGACAGAATTTTTAAAACCGCTTTCTCAGAAAGGCAGATTGGTCATTAACCCCTTCGCTGCGGCGGGAATTCCGCCGCAGCGCTGGGGGGTGCGGGGGGGGCAGCGCGGTGGCGCTGTGCTCATGACGGAGCCACTCCGTCATGAGCCACGGTTGAGCTGTGCTCATGACGGAGCGGTTCCGTCATGACTCCGCCCAATTGCGTTGTCCCCCCGCACAGGCGGGGAAACAGCGCCGCGTGGGCGGAGCGGCCGCCAACGGTCGTGGCATGACGGAACCGCTCCGTCATGAGCACACGGCAACCGTGGCTCATGACGGAGCGGTTCCGTCATGAGCGGGGAAGGGGTTAAAAATTGCACAGACTACATATAACCTCTTAAATTGCATTGTATTTTTTCAATTTCTTTATTGAAACCCCACGCAACCATTGAAGTTAGGGGGAAATTGTTGACCACGGACAAAAATGCATGTAAGGAAAACTGTTCTTCAGAAACTTGTTTTCTCAATTGTTTTTCAAATAGAAGGCAGTTCAAGGATTGTGTCTCAATCTTGGTGAAGGCAATTTCTGAAGTTTGTGTTTTTTCTAGGATTACTTGGATTTCTTGTCTCCCCACCCCAAATTCTTGCCCCCCCCCTTGTCTACTCTCTCCTCTGTCCCTTTTTCATTCTATATCTGTCCTCAACTGCTGCCTATGCCCTAGTGCCCCACCTGTATTCGAGTACCTCTACCCTTGCCCATACATCAGTACTACTTCCATATACACCAATCAATACCCCCAATACCTTAACCCTTACATTAACCTTAGTTTTCCTACCCTTACGCTTACCCGTGCTCTTGTACTTTCACGCTATCTGGACCTTACTACCTGCAACCATGTATACACCCTTGTACCTCTACTCTGGCCTATACCATGGTACCTCTATGTGTACCTAAACCCAGGAAGCTCATCACAACTTATGGATTTGAACAAAATATTGAATTAAAGCTATCGTAATACATAAAATATCGTGTCAGGAATAGCTTGATGTTAAAAATATCGTTGGCAGGAATATCATAGGTAAGAATATCGTTTTAAGTGTTGTGTTTTAAGTGTTGTTTTTAATATTGTTGTAATAAATATAAATGTAGAAAATATTCTTGTAAGTAATATCATTTTTGAGTGGTTTTTTTTGTTATGTATTGTAGTGTGTTTGATAATGTACGTTTAATAATTTTTTACTTTGAGTTTTTAGGAAGATAAATAATTAATTACGAAACTATTGAAATAAGTATTTTTTGTCGTTTTAATGTCTAAAATAATGTATTAATAATTATTTTTTGGAAGCGTGATATTGGGGTTTTAGGGGATAACAGTGGGTAGATTAATAAAAAGTGGATAATTTAATTTAAATTTAATGTTCATTATTTTAATGATGTGCAAATTAGTGTAGTAAATGTTTTTGAAACAAATTTTAACAATAATTTTAATAAATAACAGTTTATAATAATTTTAGAACTATATTAATTATATTAAAATAATAAAATATGATTTAATTTAAAATAAAAAATAATAAAATTATAACATATGAAAAAAATAGCAAACATTAATTTATTTAGGCGAAATTTTTAAATTTCCATAACAAAGTTGTTAATGTACGTTTAGACAACATTTTATCGAAATTAAAATAATTGAAATTTCTCTGTGGTGAAAATGATAATGTATATGTAAAAAACGTTTTGGGACACATTTTATTTTTATATTCACATTTAATAGAAATTTGTTTGAAATGTTTAATTATTGAGACAAGGGCGGATAGTAAAAGGGCAAGGCATGCTACAATAAAACTGGAAGGTGCTGTTCGGAAAGTGGGGAAGCTCTGAGATTGGGGAGCGCCTGAGCTGCATAGAGGAAAGGACCACGGCACAGTAGGCAGTGTGCACAAAGGTGAAAGAGCAAATCAAGTTGCAGGAGTACCAAGTCACCGATGTACAATGGAAGCTGGCGGACTTCAAAAACCGACAGCGGAGGAATAACCATCGGTTCCTTAGTATTAATGAAGGCAGTGAGGGGGAGGAAGTAAGCTCTTATATGCTGAATCTCTTAAAGAATGCATTCCCCGAATTCTCAGAGTGGGACTGGGCTATAGAAGTGCAAAGAGTGCACAGGTTCCCTATGACTCGTAACAAATCTGGCCAGGATGGCGTGAATTCAAGACAACCACCCGCTATCCTAGTATTTTTTAGGAACTTTCTGGTTCGCCAGACAATTTTTGAGAAAGTCCGCCTGGATGCGAGACGGACATACCAAGGCTCATCATTTTTTGTATGCCCTGATTTTTGTCACATAACTGTTGAACGCCGGTGGCGCTTGCGACAGATGACTAAGCCATTCCAAGATGCTGGTTTCGAAGCGTATTTATTGGCTCCTGCTAGACTGAAAACTATTGCCTGTGGCTCTGTTCAAGTTTTTTACTTCAGAAATTAAGGCTAAAGAATATCTGTCTCAGTTCGAGTTGGGCAGTGACAATGCATAAGTATGGGGGGGCTCTATTGAGAATTGACCTGAGCTTTTGTAATATTAGTAGTGGCTTACTCTAGGATTTCTTTGCCTCCTTTTTTTCTCTTTCCTATTTTTGTCTACTTGGGCACTGCTCTATGATGGGAGTGAGGGGGTTACAGCTGAAAGGGGAGGGGGGAGTGCCGCTGTGCTGACCTCTGGTCTCCATCACACATACCAGTTTGGTCTGGCAACTTTCACTAATGGGGGGGTAGTGGGAGGGGGTGGGGGTGCGAGACGGGACGGGGGATGTTTCAGGGAGGGGGAGTGGGCAGGAAAATGGGTGAATGGTTGTGGTGTGATGGTATGATATTCAATATACAGCAAGTGGATTTATGTGTAATTGCAATTGTGATGGTGTATTTTTTGTGTAAAACTGTGGTATTGTGCATATGTGTCAAACAACGAAAGAGCGTATCCCATAAGAAAAAATAGAAAAAATGTGTACAAATCACTCTAATTTGATATAAGAACCCTCACTCACCAACCTTGTTGGTGACATGCTTCATCATAGGGTTCCACCAGAAATGCCTACTGCATCCCTGGTGTGCTACAACGCTCAATTAAAGCAGAGCTGGATATTGGTTATGTGTCTATCAAAAAATATGTGATAAGTGCAAGGGGTGAAGTTAAAAAGTGCAAAAGGTTTTAACCAAAACAATTTTAATGGCGGAAAACCCAGCACTGGATAAAAACAGGTAAAATTGGATGTTCCTCACTGGGTTAAATTGACCAGATGCATCCTAATCAATAAAGGTCAACATGTTTCAGCTTCTGAACGTATTACTTGAAGCTTTCTTCAGGACCAAAAGCACCACGGCGGTATAAGCACGCTAAGGCTTACCCTAACCTGTGGTGCAATAAACCGAAGTAACTCACGGTTTTGTAGAGGCCTTCAAGCATTTCCCAAAAGCCAAGAATGTCTGCAGAGACAAAAAAGGGGTATATGTTTTGCAAAACATTTTTCATACTGATATGCATATATCCAACACAAAAGTTTTTTGCTTAATTAAAGTGATTAATCTAGAGGCAGTGTTTATATTTAAATAAGGCACAAGTCGCAAAACAAACAAGTCCATTGACTTGTAATTGTTATTCTTTAGTAGCCAACTGAAAGAGGGCATCTAATAATCAAATTCACCTCTTAGTTGCTCCTAAAAGTCGAATATATCAACCCGTCATACCAGCTTCTATTGTGCTGGTGAAAAAAACGATTTTTTCCCCGTCTTTTGGCAGATTCCCCTTCTTATATATACGTTTTACACTGATATGTAGAAACCTTAACAATCCGTATATATATAGATGTTCGGGGTCTTACGGGTTCATTGGGACACCGTTTCTTCTTTTTTCTTTTTTCCTTTGCTACCACGGAGCACAATGTGCGGAATTTTAAACAATTTAAGCTTGTTGAGTTTTGGTGGGATACCTGCTTTTAGGATGTAACGAGTAGGTTATCAATAGGAGATTGGTCAAAGTAGTGTGTCTGCGCTATTGTTAGGCAGTAACGTTGTTCAATAAAGTTTGCTTCTCACCATCCGTGTGAGAAGTTAGCAGTCTAGCCCTTTTTTTGCATCAATTTCACTCTTCCATCATAGACGTGATTCACGTGACCATGGTGGGTCATGTGATACGATGACAGGTCTGGATGCTGAAACCACTATTCCCCGCCATTTCTACTCACTATATATCGGCTGGCGTGGGAGCCACCGATATCTCTGGGCCTGTTGGGACGGAGTAGGTGTCCAGCTGGTGGTCCATTCATGCTGAGTGAGTACTGACTGAGGGATGTATGACGTTACAACGCACACTTTTACAACGCATGCACTTACAACGCATTTTTTACAACGCATAATCCATTACAACGCATGACATTACAACGCATGACACTACAACGCATTTTTAAAAACTACCTTTACAACGCATTTCCATTACAACGCATACTACCTTTACAACGCATACCATTACAACGCATAATATTAAATTGCATTTAAGGTAAGTATTAGATAGTATAGGGGTAAAAGTTACTTTTCTAACTCCAGGGGGTGCAACAGTAGGGTAAGTGTTGGATAGTATAGGGGTAAAAATTACTATTCTAACTCCAGGGGGTGCAACAGTGGGGTAAGTGTTGGATAGTATAGGGGTAAAAATTACTATTCTAACTCCAGGGGGTGCAACAGTGGGGTAAGTGTTGGATAGTATAGGGGTAAAAATTACTATTCTAACTCCAGGGGGTGCATCAGTAGGGTAAGTGTTGGATAGTATAGGGGTAAAAATTACTATTCTAACTCCAGGGGGTGCAACAGTAGGGTAAGTGTTGGATAGTATATGGGTAAAAATTGCTATTCTAACTCCAGGGGGTGCAACAGTAGGGTAAGTGTTGGATAGTATAGGGGTAAAAATTACTATTCTAACTCCAGGGGGTGCAACAGTAGGGTAAGTGTTGGATAGTATAGGGGTAAAAATTACTATTCTAACTCCAGGGGGTGCAACAGTAGGGTAAGTGTTGGATAGTATAGGGGTAAAAATTACTATTCTAACTCCAGGGGGTGCAACAGTAGGGTAAGTGTTGGATAGTATAGGGGTAAAAATTACTATTCTAACTCCAGGGGGTGCAACAGTAGGGTAAGTGTTGGATAGTGTAGTGTAATATTATGCGTTGTAATGGTATGCGTTGTAATGGTAGTATGCGTTGTAATGGAATGCGTTGTAAAGGTAGTTTTTAAAAATGCGTTGTAGTGTCATGCGTTGTAATGTCATGCGTTGTAATGGATTATGCGTTGTAAAAAATGCGTTGTAAAGGTAGTGCGTTGTAAAAGTTGCGTTGTAAAGGTTGTTCCCCCTGACTGAGCTTCATATCGGCGAATAATTGAAACGAGTCGGGCGCTTGGAGGTTTTCTAAGCCAGTTTCCTCCTCTGCCTTTCTTTTCAGATTTTGGATTTTGAGTCCCGCCACCCAATCAGTACCTAAGGAGCGGTGTGACTCTTGTTTGCACGTAAGCCCTGTGTTCTATATGATATTTTGAAAGCTTTAAGTTGCATTAGGTTCTGCCATATCAACCAACATTTCAATGTTGGTTATTTAGTCATGTTCTTTGAATCGTTTTTTTCAAAAGCACAATAGAAGCTGGGATGACGGGTTGATATATTCGACTTTTAAGAGCAACTAAGGGGTGAATTTGATTAGTAGCCAACTGAAAGAGGGCATCTATTAAAGAATAACAATCACAAGTCAATGGACTTGTTTGTTATGCGACTTGTGCCTTGTTTAAATATAAACACTGCCGCTAGATTAATCACTTTAATTAAGCAAAACATTTTTTTGTGTTAGATATATGCATATCAGTATGAAAAATGTTTTGCAAAACATATATCCCTTTTTTTGTCTCTGCAGACCTTCTTGGCTTTTGGGAAAAGCTTGAAGGCCTCTACAAAACCGTGAGTTACTTTGGTTTATTGCACCACAGGTTAGGGTAAGCCTTAGCGTGCTTATACCGCCGTGGTGCTTTTGGTCCTGAAGAAAGCTTCAAGTAATACGTTCAGAAGCTGAAACATATTGACCTTTATTGATTAGGATGCATCTGGTCAATTTAAACCAGTGAGGAACATCCAATTGTACCTGTTTTTATCCAGTGCTGGGTTTTCTGCCATTATATTATTATACAACAGTCAAGCGGATATGTACTCTCCATCTATGAGCTTCTGATTGGCAATGCAGCTCATGGATGCCTAATGAAGTTTTTTGAGTCAAGTTACTTTAAGCGAACCCGCTTTAAGACTTTATATGCCGCATTTTGAAATTGGGCGGTGGTTCGAAAGAAACTTTGGGTAGGTAGGTATAGCAGATGTACTCCCCGGAATGAACAACTGCCCAGCATATTTCATGATAGCTCTTTTGCGAGGTGGGGGAACGGTGGACTGGGCAGGATTGGAGATCTTCTTGCGGGGAATTTGCGGGGAATTTGTTTGCACCCTTTGATGTGGTTTGTAGAACATTTAAGGTTGGACCACGGGATTGTTTTAAATACCTACAGATTAGAGATTTTGTTTTATGAGAAAGACGGGGGAATAGCTGGCTTTAACAAAATACCTTTACTGGAAGTATTGGTAAGGAACACTGCCCCTTCCATTTTCACAGTTATATGGTGGTCTGATGGAACTGGTTCCTGTCATTTGGAGAAACAGAATGGGAAATGGTAGGACAGACTTGATCTTGTCGACTCTGGCTTTTCTGAATTACTGGAGAAGGGAGTAGCAGTTATGTTCGCCTCAAACTTGCAGTCACAACACTACAAGACGCTGTATGATCTTTATATAAATCCATCAAAGATTGCAACATGGGGTGGTGTTGCAGAGACTAGGTGCCCCAGGTGCCAGGATTCAGAGGCGGATCTGGCTCATATGTTTTACTCTTGCCCTAGATTAAATCTGGTAGGATCACCAAATGTAGGATTTCTGGGGGAAGTTTTGAAATGCAAAATCATTCCATCACCACAACTTATGTTATTAGGGTTGGACAAGAAATCGCCGGGTACTGGGGTGGAAATTATTTTCATTGCTATGACAGTTTTCAGGTTGTGCATTTCATCATCATGGCTAGATCCATTACCCCCGACCTTCCAGCAATGGAAGGGGCGTTTTCTACATGTATATCAATTTGAAATGGCATTGTATGCACGCAAGGCCATTCAGGTTCAAAAGAAGGGGTGGAAGATTTGGGGGGCCTTAAAGACATGGCTGGACATGTTTCATTAAATATCATTGTATGTATTATTTTTATCCCCAGTGCCTGGTGGCAATTTTGAGTGTATGCTGATTTAGCACTGCCACTTTGTTTATCTGTTGAATATTATTTATCATAGTTTATGTTATGGATTCACATGTCGCTATTTATGTACACTTGTTGATCATGTATTTGTGATATTGGAGTGGAAAAATATTTAATAAAAAAAATGTTTAATTATAATTAAGGCTCCCGGTTTTCCGTTTTTGCAGATTCCTACAGATAATTACAGACAGAAAACAAAGTGTTTCCTGTCTGTATTTATTTTTAAAAGAGGAAAAATGCTGAAAAGTGTGATTCTTGTGGGTGACTTTCCATGCTGTATTTCGTGATTTCTGTGACCCCAGCTGAGCAAATAGGCAGCATGGGAAGTTGGAAATAGGTTGAGATTTCCCTAAATGCAGGTGTATGGTAACATATATTTATATTATAATGCTCATATTTACCTGAAGGTGTAGTGTTTTGCTATATTTGGCAGCTTAATGTGCTAAAACACGACACGCAGCAAAGTATGCGTGCATGTTTCTAAGTTCAATAAATGTGGAAAAATACCATTTTATGACTCCATATATTTGCAAAACACAAAATAAATATGGATAAATACCAATAGGATGGGCAAAAAATAAATATGGATAAATACAGAAGGAAATGTAAAAAAAAGAAATACCATAAAACAGGGATCCCAAATTATAATATAGAAATAATATAAATATGTATTTATTATGATCTATTTATTGATTTTTTGCTGTATATTTATACGTTATTGGTTTATTCATGAAAAATATGTTACAAAAAATCAATAATCAGATTTTAATTATGTTTGATATTTGAATAAGTTCTGTTGTTGGGAATATATAGAACTATTGTTTATTAATTGTGATAAAAATTATCTATTATATGTAAATGTTTAATTAAAAATATATAGGTGTGTACTTTGAATTAGTATGTTTTTGAAGTAATTTAAAAATATGTATGAGTATGGAGTATTGATTGTGTATATTATCTTAGTGTGTAGCTCCTTGCATAACATTTTTTAGATTGCATTGTACATAGTAAATGTCACCCCTATAGTGTCCAACATCTTCTCCAAATTGGTATAAATCAGATAAGGGAGCAGTAAATGCCACACCTTTAGTGTTCACCACCTTCCCCAAATTAGTTTAGATTGGAGATGGAAGAGTATATGTCATCCTTTTAGCATCCAACACCTTCCTTGATTGTGTATATTGCATTTTTAGTGTGTAGCGCCTAACATAAAATGTTTTAGATTGTATTGTAAATAGTAAATGTCACCTCTTTAGTGTCCAACACCTTCCTCAAATTGGTTTAGATTGGAGTGAGAATAATCAGGGCCTGATTTAGATCATGGCGGATGGATAACAGATATCATGCCCGCCGAAATATGAATCTCATAGTATATAATGGCATTTATATTTCAAAAGACGGGCTATCCATCATCGTTGTGACATAGTAACTCGTCTGCTAACATCTAAATCAGCCATTGAAAATAATGGGGTAACTACATGCATATGATAACTGTTCCAATATTCCTTAAGTACAGTTATATGGACACACACATATATACTAATTTAAGAGACACAAAATAATTTTCTTTTTGCTGTATTTAAATCCAAACAAATATTGCTACTATACAGAACTGACCAACAGTAACTCAAATATAACATAAGACACTTAGTGACTGATCGTGCTAGATGACATAACATTTAGACATAACTTGACATGAAGAACATATATATACAATGACAAAAAATATTCCTTAAACATAAGTGGTCCAAAATCAATTGCATATAGAACCACAGCATATATCATTCAGTATTCAAATGGTGGAATTGCATGGACCAATTAGACAGGTAACGTCGACGTTTTGACGCTAAGAAGAAGTGCAGCTTTATACGCATCTAAAGCGGGTCTTCATCAGGACAAAAAGAAACACGTATGGCTGCCTGGGAACTAGGAAAAGAACGAATTATCCTAGGGTCATATGCGGAGATGTCAGCCGACCTCTCACTCAATCAGATCAATATGTTCTTGAGATATGTTAGTTCCCGGCCATTGTTTGCCTAGCCTTTGAAGACATCGGACGTTCATTGATTGTGCTCTAAATTTGGGTGATCGTTACGACGGCACCGCTTTAACTTCCGGGAACTAACATATCTCAAGAACATATTGATCTGATTGAGTGAGAGGTCGGCTAACATCTCCGTAATCAGGCTCATATTTGTATGTTTCTAATAAATATTATTAATTATATATTTTTATAGACTGAAGGCATGTAACACATTTGTGTAATTGTGTATATGTTTTCAAAGGTAACTGAATGTATATTTTTACAATTTTCAACTTGTTAATTTCAACTTAAAAAGAAACTTTTATATACAGATAAATAAAACATTTGATGCATGTGTGTACATTTTGACTGTGTTGAATGCACACATATGCATGATACATGAGAAAAAATACCACCTACCCATTGACAGAGTCCGGCCCATATGTGGTCAGTCCAGCAATGGGTTTATGGGTTTTTGGTACAAAAAGAACTGACCTGTAGATCACTGAAAACATGGTTGAATTATTTGAGGTGAAGATGTTGCAGTAAAGGGGGGACCTACAGAAAGGAATCCATATCAAACTCAGTCTGGAAGAGCAGGAGAGGGGTGAGTATACATCCCAAATCCTTCTTTACCGCTGGCACGAAGTTTGCAGTCAAACCTCTGCAGTTGGCTCGTCGGAAAGCCAACTAGTAATACGGACAACAGTGGAGCTTCTCACTAGGGTCCTATGGCAGCTGTCTTTCACCAACTGTGACCCCGGCAGTCGGTGGTGTGCTGGCGGTGTCAGCGGTTCAGTCATGGTCTTTAGGAATCCAATCCGCCCATTTCGTAATACGGCGGTCGGACGACCAAGCTCACCATGGTCCGACCGTCACTGCCGGTACAGCGGTTCACAGACCGCCAAACTCATAATAAGGCCCTAAGTTTAATGCATATGTATTTTTGGGACTATAATGTGTTTTGCAGGTGGGTTTTCTCGTTTACAGGTTTTTGTCAACAAGCATGTTCTATGGGCATTGGGAGTTACCATTTGTTTCAAGGAAATCACTTCCGATCTGTAATAAACCAATATTTTTACCTTTGATTTCCTTTTCTCTGGTTTCCAGGACTGTTTATATTTTTTAACACTTTTTCACGGTTTTTTATCATTCCTGGATTGTGAATGGGCAATGATCACCAGGTCAGGCACGAGGTATGCACAAAGGGTTTATTTATTGTCTCTCGGTTCAAAGGAATAACAACACTCTGTTCTCCCACATCTTCCACTCAGAGGTAGGGGGGTTCACAGTAGTTCTTGGTTCTTACCACCATCTGTGTCGCAGTTTGCAGCTGTGGATTTATGCTGCGATGCATGCCATGGATACCCGCTAAGCATTCAACCCTACCTCTTCGTTGCTAATGGCATCTCAGCGGCTGAGATGCCCTTACTAAACCAACCCTGGATTCGTCCCCGTACCTCTGGGACCAACGCTCCTCCAGGAGCGCAGCTGGCATTCGCGTGATTCCGGATAGGGCTCGGCTCTCTGCAGTTATGGATTCCCAGGCCCTGTAGTCTTCGGGCCGGAGACGGCATCCTCTGTACGTCATCAGCGGGACTTCCTCTGTCTGATTCTTTGAATTCAGAGGTCCTCCACTGATGTGTCTCTGTCCTAGTTTCCTCGTCCGTGATGTCTCCAGGTTTCCCTCATCTCTGTTTCCACGGGCTTCCAGATATGAATGCCCCCCTCTCAACCTATTGGTTCATGTGACGGTGTCACATGGGTCGTCCTCGGTTCCAGGAAGTGAAGCTGTTTAAAGGGACCAACGCCTTCCTCCGCGTACTGACCAAAGGGAGACTGTGAACAAAATACAGGAAAGACATAAGGGGGGAATACATCCTCGTTCTCCTCTTCCTCCCACTCCTGGTCAGGTAAGTTGTGACATAGATATTTTAGATTGCTTAGAGGCTTTGTTGTTTATGAAGATTTTGACTTTACATTGTAGCATGTCGTACATTTGTTTGGTTTGTTTGCTAAGTATAGGTGCAATTTGAGTAACAGATTGCTTTATTCATAGTTGTTGGTAGCTTGGCTGTTTTTGTAATGCTTCTATAAATGCATAGAGTGTAGGGTGGGTTCAAACTAGTGTGGATTGGAAGGCGTTGAACCATCCTTCCACTGCGTTGTTTGTTTTAGCTTCCTCTGCCAAGGTGTTGTCATAGACATTCCACCATAGCATTCGTAATTTAGGTTAGCATCTGTGTCCGGAGCTATGAAGTCTGTTAACCCAAGTGTCTTTGAAATAATCCATTATTGGGGCCTTGTTTGTCTTCATTTTGTTGGTAGAAGGGGCTTTCTATTAGTAAATTGTATTGGGTAGCTACATCTGTGAAAGCGACATAGTCTAGTGCAATATTGTTTTTATTACAACGGTAAATTGACTGTTTGTAGCATATTCTACGCTTGGGGCCTGAGTACAATGTCGGTCGGAAGCTTCCAACTACTGGTTGGAGGCTTTCCGACTGACATGGCAGGTTTAAAGCCTGATGCCGGACAGAATTTAAACGAGCAGGGGAATCCGACGTGGGTCCAGTCGGAAAGCACTCATAATTCCTTAACCTCTTCAGTGCCCATGACGAGATAGTCTCGTCATGGAGCACGGTCGCGCTGTGCCCATGACGAGACTATCTCGTCATGAAACCCGCCCACTAATGTAACGCCCGGCACAGGAGGGGGAAAGGGCGTGGCACAGAAGGGGTTAAGGACAGCATTTCTGCCGTCAATATTATGATGTCCTTTCTGACAGCTGATCCATGTCGGCCTTTCCGACATGGATTAGCCGTCAGGAACTGACTTTGGGGCCCCTAGCAGGGCCCCCTTACTCCCTGGCCCTCTGCATTTGGGCCTGGGGTCACCTTTGGTGCCTCCCAAACATCTCTTCATGGTTTGGCAGGCACCAGGATGTTTCTGCCAAACGGTGAAGGGATGTTTACAAACTTCCATTTTTCAGCGGGAGCTGGTGCTGCGGGTGGTTTCGGCCTGCTACATAAGCTCCCATTGGACAATTGAAGTTTGCGACTGCACCATGTGCGGTCTCATCCTAATGGGGTTCTTGGAACCGCCGAGCTATGGTCATGCGGTTCCTTCCCCATAACAGTGTCACTCGGAGGCAACTCCGAACGACCTTGTAATTAAGTCTTTAGTGCAAATTGTTGGAGATATCTCCATCTGATTTTATTTAAATTGTAGTAACAGCATTGTATGGCTGTGTGACGGTACATTATTAAAATGGTGTGAATTATGGCTTATTCAAAGACTATGATTATTTTTTTGTGGGTAGTAGGTATTTGTTTTATGTTTAATATGGTTTAAGAGTCCGTAGTAAGTTCTGCTTTGTTTACTTGGTAACAAAGCATATATAAAAGGTATATTTGTGTTTTGATATTCACCATGGATGGTGTATATCTCAGTGGATCTTTTGGGCCAATCCATCATCCAGGTTTGACAATGGCTTAGGGGTCTGATTACAAGTTTGGCGGCCTTGCCACCATGGCGGTGGTCCCCTAAAGACTGCCTCCGGCCAACCATATTACGATGTGACTGCTGGTCTAGCAGTGGTTTTTCTGACGGTGATGTGTATTTTTTCATATCTGTTGATGCATGTGTGTATATATTGACTTCACAAGTGTTGAATGTACACACATGCATGACACATGTGACAAAATACCTACTACCCATTGCTGGATTCTGGACCATATGTGCCCAGTCCATTCAATTGGTTTATAGTTCAAAACCTCTTACCTAGATTTCTGCACCAACAGGGTCATTTTCTTTGGGGTCAAGATGCTGTTGTGAAGGGGGGTACCTGGAGAAAGGGATCCACGTGGGAGACTCAAGGGAAGAAAAGGGTAAGTATGCACCCCAATTCCCTAGATTCTGCTGACCCACTGCCATAGTCAGCTTGTCAGAAAGCCAACTCATAATTCAGACAGCGGTAAAACTTCTCTGTATCGCTCAATGACAGTTGCAGTTGAGGCAGTCTGCGAATGACTGTCAGTGTCAGCAATGCTCTGGCGGTCTTTCAAACAGCAAACCTCGAACATTGTAATACGGCGGGTGGACCGCCTAGTCAGCGGCGGTGAATCCGACACCAATGTGATGGCAGAGGTGGGACTGCCAACCTCTTAATAAGGCCCTTAGTTTTAGTACGTTATCTGCTGTAAAGAATATTAGGATTTATTTTTCCTTGTTTAGGTTGCCATATAACAGGAAAGGTTCCTTATTATGTGTCAATTATAAATGTTCAGGTATTTCTATGCCTTGGTATCTTCTGGGGCTGAAGTGTATCTCTGGTGGCTTTTTTAATTTCTGCACTTAATGTGACGAGTTCAGGGACTTTAGAGAGTATGGGTCAGATGTACAAACATTAGTAATATTGATTTACTAATTGCGATGCTCTCCGAATCGCAATTAGAACAACTGTTTTCCGAATGTATGAAACTCATTGAGTTTCATTTAGGGATTCCTTGTAGGTTGAAAATTGACCTACCTCATGAATATAAATATTGGTAGTTGCAGGTGGCAACCCATGAGGAATCACAGCCCTCAAAGTGAGGGCTGAGGTCAGACCACCATGTTTCTGATTGCTTTTTAATAAAGCAATCTTTTTTTATGCAATCCATTTGCCTTAAAGGAAAAGGCCATGTGTTTAAAAAGAAAAAAATGAAACCTTGAAGTTTCATTTTTAAGAGTAGGCAGTAGTCCATGAGACCTCTGCCTGCTCCTAAAAGATATTGGGCCGAATCACAGAACTAATCTGAGATAAAATCCTAAACTTACTACTTTTGGTATTCACAGAAGGCATTTAGTAGTAGTAAAGGTAGGAGTCCTAACTTTACTACTACTAAATGCCTTCTGTGAATACCAAAAGTAGTAAGTTTAGGACTTTATCCCGGTTTAGTAGTAGTAAAGTTAGGAGTCCTGCCTTTACTACTACTAAATACCTTCTGTGAATACCAAAAGTAGTAAGTTTAGGATTTTATCTCAGATTAGTTCTGTGAATCGGCCCCAGAATTATTTACATTCTCAAAGGAGAAGGGGTCCCTCGGGAGCCCCTTCCTGTTTGCGAATAGGTTACCATCAGTACTAAACTGGTGGTAAAGTATTACAGTTGTGTGACTGGGATTCGGTTGCAAAACAGCAACACATATTCTACCGGTTTGGTATTTGTAAGGGGCACCCTAAACATGCCCCTTCCATATACTGAATCACAAATGCAAAACCCGATTCGGTAACAAGTTCCAGAATCGCATTTGGTACATTTAAGAAAGCATTTTTTGGGTCGCCATTGGCCCTATTCAGCAAATCGAGCAGTTTGCGACCGGAAAATGCTTTGAACATCTGCCCTATATACTTTAGGATTTTGGTTGTGGGCTCCTGGAAGCTACTGCATGCCTATCCAATACCTCCCATACTTCTATTTCTGTCACATTTGGTGGGTGGATGTGCTCTCTTATATTAACTACAACATAATCTTTTGTAGTGGCCCATGCATAGCATGCATTTCAATCAATCCATCAGGGGTTTATAAAGTGCGGTAGTCACCCGTGAGGCTCTCAAGGTGCTCGGGGGGGGGGGGGGTGCAGCTTTAGGTCAGCCGAAAAGCCAGGTCTTGAGGCTTTTCCTGAAGGTGTGCAGGGTGGGGGAGAGTCTGATTTTGACTGGGAGTTCGTTCCACGCTTTGGCTGCGGCATAGGAGAAGGCTCTTCCCCCGCTCTGGTTCTGCGGATACGCGGGGTCATTGCTAGGGTGACGCCGGCAGAGCGGATGTTTCTTTTGGGTGTGTGAAAAGAGATTCTTTCGCTTAGGTATTGGTTTCTGATGTTGTGGAGGGATTTGTAGGCATGGGTGAGTAGCTTAAAGGTTACTCTTTTCTCGAGGGGGAGCCAGTGGAGGTCTCGCAGGTGTTGAGTTGTATGCTCATGTTGTGGAGTGCCGAGGACGTGTCTAGCTGCAGTTTTTCTGGATGGTCTGGAGTTTTCGTAGCAGGGATTTGTTGATTACCGCGTTGAGGACGTTTCAGTGGTCCAATCTGACTGTTTTTCGGGCTTCAGGTGGAATCCACTTGAGGGTCTTGCAGAGGATGCGTAGGGAGTTGAAAAAGGTGAAGGCGACGGAGTTGATCTGGATAATATCTGAATATTATCTGGTACATTTCCAATTCACATTTTCTGTCGATGCACTTTCTTGGTTGTAGGTGTAACCCATGTGTTTTAGGGGCTGATTACGACTTTGGTGGTGTGGGAGCAGAGCGGCACGCCACTGGCCCGCTCCCACACCACCAAGGTCGACTGCCGGCCATCCGCCAAATTAGGAGATTCCCCTGGTACAGCAGGTGGTCCTTTGGCGTTCCCACTGTGGTGCCCACCACAATGGGAACAGGAAAGCAAGTTCCTGTGCAGCATGGACTATTTAGTCCATGCCGTGCAGGAACTAGGCATGCATGCACACAAGGGCCAAACCATGTGCCCCACTGCATGAATCCCAGTGTACAGGGCCAACAATCTGCCCTGTAGGACCCCCTTTGTTTCCCCACTGCCAGCCTTTTTATGGCGAGCTCACCGTCATGAAACTCAGAATATACTTGGTTGTGCCACAGCGGCACCACCAAGCATTTTGCTGCCCAAAACCACCACGCCACCGCCGAGAACGGTTGCAGCTGTCCCAAAAAGGTGCGACCGCCATACTTTAATAAGTCGGAACATGGTGCAGTGGTTCCCAACCACCACCGCACCTCCACCACAGGTTTGGCGGTTTCGTAATCAGGCCCTAAGTAACTGTTTTATTTCTGGGATGTTATATATTTAACTCTCTCTGCCATTGAATCTGAAAGTACTGTAATAGTAAAAATATATATTTGTTAAAGTTTATACGTTTGTTATTTACATATAAGATTATGGAACTACTTATAATATTTACACATACATGTATGTACTTTTTAGATGTTTTACACTGTTTTGCAGCATTTTATTGGGGGGCAAAAAGAAGAAAAAAAACTAATTTTCACCTCTGTGCATAAAAAGGAGTAAGCAGGCTGGCAGAACATTTCAGCTACTGGCCCCTCACAATAAAGAAAAATTAAAAATGGGGAGCAGGACATAAAGTGGGATGGGGATCTGGGACAGGAGTGGAATCGGAAGCGGAGGATTAAAAACAAAATCATATGGGATGAGTGGTAGCACTTTGCAGCTTATGGACTGTCATGAAAGAAATTAAAAATAAAAGAAGTTGTGCAAAGAGCAAGGAAACACGTACTCTGTCGGAGTGCTAATACATTAAGAAAATACTCATCCAATCAGATAGCAAGAACTGTGTATAAATTAAAATTTCCATGTATGGAATAAATTTTATTTCAGGTTCCATTTTGTGACACTCAATAGGGGCAAGCCTGCGGAAAGTGCACGGGCAGGTTGGCCTCAAAGTCAGCTGGATCTGTTTGTACTTTTGCTGTAACTGAAAGGCCTTGCGAAATGACCAAGTCACAAGTGTATATGACAAGCTGTTGCTATGCTTCTCTTGTTCATTTTGTAAATCAATGCCCATATATAGCTAAGAATCTTATAATGAAAAGTGATTAGATAAAGGAGTAAAAATTCCTTTAGTTTTGTAAAGCAACTGGTTTTCATTGGCTGTGTACTGTATTCCATAAAACCCGTGTCCGCTTTTTTATTTTGAGCGGGTCCACATGGCACCTGGCTCCTAGGCAGCTGTTGAATAATAAGAAATGTTCGAAATCGTAGGGCCCGGTGTCTTTTATTTATTACAGACTTCCACACATGCTTGGCAGGTGCAAAAGTACAATACCCCAAACTCATAAGGATCACACGCGTACCAGGGAAGCAAAGGCTGGGGTTGAAGTTGGAGCATTGATGCCACTTGACAAAACCTTTGTATCATTTGAGGACACACTACACATTGCCTACAGAGCACAATTCAGGAAACTGCATTTCCCAAGAAGCCACAGAACTCTCATGATGTTATAAATTGCCGCAACAATCTTGAAGGTATTGGACATACATTTTCTCGTGGTCCATTGCATCCTTGCTAGGTATTTATGACACTTTGTTGCTGCAGTCAGGACCTTGTTACCAGAACTTATAAAAACCTTAAAGATTGTATTATTTTTTTTTTTAAGCGTGTTATAGTTGAAATTAATATACAAATAAGTATTCTATGGAATTCAATTGTATTTTGGAACTGCCATTTCATAGTTAAAAGTACTGTTTCAGAGATATTTTTGAAGGAGTACAAAACTCATATTTTCTTGTGAAGATTTGTATATTAACCTACATGAGAAGTATCCTAATTACCTTAAAGATTGCTAATAGTTTCATGATGCGTATATTGCATACTATTCTGAATGTACTTAATTTGTTGTATCAAGTGATAGATGATTTAATACTGACATAAGGGAGTCTAAAGATATTAATCCTGTCTTTAGGTACATACTGAGACCTGGTAGGCACCAGTGCCCAGTGGATGGATGACTCAATATGCCGGTATCTTGTGTCTCTGTATTTTTTTCTTTTGCCATTTTTCTGCTGTTAGCCCTGTGTACCTGCAACCTGTCTTCAGTACACTTCTGGGGTGGGTGACAGCTGGACTTTGTACATTCGCCCTAGAAAGCCACACACAAAGAGAGCTTTGGTGTGACTGAGTGGCCATCCACATCCTGATGGGCCATCCAGGGACGGATGGGAGAGAGGAGTTGACACTAGGCTGTGTCCTGTCACCACACAAAGGGTTGCATAACCCTCTGTAGTGAGCCTGGAGCCAGAGCTGGGAGGAAGGGCATCTGATCATGGCAAAGCCCCTCTTTAAAGTCACTTCCACTTTAAAAGCACAACTGGGTATAAGTGCTGGGTCTCTGACCCCATCAAATCATACACTGCTGGACCTGTGAAGAACTCTACCAGGAAGAAGGACTCCTATGCTGCTCCAAGAACTGACACTCTGCTTGACTGCTGCTCAGGAAGAACTGCTTTTCTGCTGTGCTGCCCTACTGCCTGATACTCTCTGCCCTGTTGAGGAATGACTGGACCCATCTCACTTGAACCCAGAGTGACTGTAAGGGCGTGCTGGCTTGTCCCCTGTTCTAAGCGTAAGGGACATCAAAGACTTCCCATCCATCTGCAACAGCTCCTGCCAAGTGGTACACTTCAGTCCTGGGCCATTGGCAGTGGGTATAAAGTGTTGCAACTGTTGAAAATCCACACATAGATGATGTTGTGCCGACGGAACCGGCGCATCTCCCTTGACACTGACGCATTGACACTGCTGCATGGACCATGGACCTCGCATCGCCAACTGTACGGCGCATCGCCTCCAGTTCCCGACGCATTGCCTTTGATCCTGCAGTTCTATGCTAACACATTGTCCCTTTGCTTCTCGCATCTCGACTCTGTCGATGATGCATTCCAGGTACTTTTGAGTGGGCCAAGGCTGGTCCCTGTATCTGACCTGCGCTCCATCGCGTTTGGCCTGAACCTTTGAATGTACCACAGTGAAGCCCGACCAGAAGCATCTGGCTGGCGCTTTAAGTTTTTAAGCACTACATTTTCATTTATTCTTTAGTACTTGATAACTCCAGGTATACTTATTGGAGTTTTATAATTTTGATTTTACTTTGAGCATTTGCCTCTTAAGTTAGGTCTGACTGCTCTGTGCCAAAGTACCAGAGGGTGAGAACAGGTACATTTAGGGTGTGTATCTGATTTTCCCTGACTAGGATTGTGGTTCCTGCTTGGACAGGGTGCATACCTATGCCAACCAGAAACCCAATTTCTAACACCAACCTTTTCTCTTTCAGACTATTCCTTCTCCATCAGAAACCATTAAAATTCTGCAAGGGATCATTGGCCATTTCAAATTATCTTTATTAATTTTCTGAAGAATCATAACAAGAGCTGGTAACAAGGTCGAGTACAACAGTATATGTGACAAAGTATATAGCTGAGCATAAAGCATTACTAGCGATAGGTGTACATCTGGACAATGAGATGACCCCTTAGTCAACAGCTCAAGAAAGGAAAAGATAGAGTGAAAAGAAAAGGAAAGAGGAAAGGAGAACCAGAAAGGGAAGAGAAGAGAGAGAAGAGACAGTCCAGTGCCCTAACCCATTACGTAGTATGGCATAATACAGTGAGCATCCAGCAAGCACAAGTTCCAAAAATGTAAAGACCCCATAGGAAATATCGAACCAAATAAAGAATTCATGGCGGTTTATGAGAAGCAAAGTAGACGTCCAGGGTAGACCACATGCTCCTCGTTGGGGATTTCCAAGGCGAGTGTTGCAAGACGATGTTGTCTGCCCCCCTGAGGTGTATGACCCAGCTCATCCAGCCGTTGTAAGAGGTCTTGCTAGTGTCTTTCCAATTGGTGAGTATCATTTTGACTGCAGAAATCAACAATAGGTCAAGAAGAGCTCGGTCATCTTCCGATTGCAAGTCCTCCTGTAAAAAAGCAGCTACCACAGTCTGCAAATTCCTGGGGAGTACACAATTAAATAATGTATTCAAAAAAGAAAGGACCCTATCCCAGAAGGGCTTCACTACAGTACAGTGTATTATAAGGTGAGCCAAATCTCCCCTGCCCTGGTTACAATTCCAGCAGACGTCATCCTCCCGGATCCCCACGGAAAACAGCCTAGCTGGTGTCCAAAAAGCCTTATGCAATAACCAGAATTTAGTTTGAGAAAGAACTGGGGAAATCTTGTTGCGTGAAACTGAACCCCATACGGAGGGCCACATCTCTGCAGACAACTGAGTAGGCGAGAGGAAGTTCCAGTAATCGACTACCTTAGCATTAATCTTTGAGGATTTTGGGCGCAACAGTTTGTAAATCTGGGAGACCTGATGGCCAAGCCTATTGAGTTTTGTTACAAATGCGGGCAACGATGGGGAACTAGAGGATATTCTGGATCTCGCAATGGCAGCCCTCACTTTCAGGAAATTATAAAATTCAATATCGGCTAATTGATATCTAGTTTGAATCTCTCTGAATGTCAATGGGAATGCAGTGTTTTCCAACTGATGGAGAAAAAAGATACCCTTTTTGCACCAGGATTCAAAGAATAGTGGTTTACCATTGTAGAGGAACTTGGAGTTTAGCCAAAGCGATTCCATGTTGGAGCCCCTCATCCTGACCTCCGGGGTCCTATCTATTTTCAAGAGAGCTAATTTAGTGTTTTTAAAGATGGGCTTGGAATGGGAGGCGACAAGACGATTGGCAGTGAGAGTCGACAGATGGTGTATGTTATTGAGGAGGGCCTTCTCCACTTCCAACCACACTGGTGTATAATTACCAGGGGGAGAAACCCAAAGTAGGCCTTGTTTCGCCAAAAAGGCGTATTGGTAGAGGCGAAAATCCGCCAGGTTAACGCCTCCCAGTTTCTTATCGAGCCTCAGTTTACGGATGCTAATTCTGGCTTTTTTCCCGCGCCAAAGGAATGACGTTAAAAGGATGTCTAATTTATGATGAAAGGAATCAGTTAGCATAAGTGGGAGCATGCATATGAGGTAATTAACTAAGGGGGTAACCATCATCTTGACAGTCTCAATTCTTCCCCACCACGTGATAAATTTTGGGGACCATGCATCCAAAAGTTTCTTAATTTTCTCTAGAAGCACCTTCTCATTTTGATACAGGGTGTCCATGATGTTGTTCCCAAATTCAATCCCCAAATATTTAATGTAGCCCGCCTGCCATGCCAACCCAGAGTCCCCTAGCATATCGCTAGTGCAGAACACATTTAATGGTTTAACTTCCGATTTATCCCTATTGAGTTTATACCCGGAGTGTATAGAATATAGTGCAATCGTGTCCATCAGGGCTGTAATTGAGGAATCCGGGCACTCAGTGACAATCAATATATCATCCGCGTAGGCGGCCAATTTGACTTGTACGCCACTGATGTCCACTCCTTTAATATCCGTGTTGACCTTAATGGCCTGAAGAAGAGGCTCCAAAGCCAAGAGAAAAAGTGATGGAGATAAGGGGCATCCCTGCCTGGTACCCTGATAAAGGGGGAAGGCCTCCGAAAGTGACCCGTTAACAGCTATACGGCCAGTCGGTTTTTGGTATAGTGACATAACCATTTTAATAAACTCCTCACCTAAATTAGAGAAGTGCAAGCAACGTTCCAAAAACGCCCAGGAGACTCTATCGAAGGCCTTCTCGGCGTCTAACGTGATGGCAACAGAGGGTTCACTTTTAGTTGCCGCATTTTCCAATACGTGGCATAGCAGACGTGTATTATCATTGGATAAACGATTCCGGAGAAATCCCACCTGGGAGTTGCTTATCAATTTATGAAGGACCGAATTTAGCCTAACCGCAAGAATTTTGGCATATATTTTACAATCGACATTTATAAGCGAAATAGGTCTATAATTTTTTGGATATACGGGGTCTTTCCCATCCTTAGGGATAACGACAATGTTAGCTTCGGACATAGAGTCAGGCGTGCGTCCTGTGATGGCACTGTGATTAAAAACCTGTTTCATAGTAGGGCCTAATTGAGCTAAAAAGGATTTATAGAAGGACGCCGTGAAGCCATCTGGCCCTGGCGCTTTATTCTCCTTCAAGGATCTGACCGTCTTTTCTATCTCTGAGCTATTGATTTCCATACCTAACATGGCCGAGTCCGCTTCTGAGAGTTGTGGTAGATTGAGATCGCGGAGGAAAGCAGAGCATCTCTCACTGTCAAAAGTCTGGTTATTAGAATACAGGTCTTGATAGAATTGTTTAAAAGTGCTGAGAATGCCATTATGTGTTGTGTGAGATTGGTTGTTAGCGCCTTTGATTGAGGAGATGACATGTTGGTTTTGTCTATGCTTAAGATATGAAGCTAGGAGTTTCCCAGCCTTATTGGCTTCACATAGATTCAGGGCTTTAAATTTATTAATCCACACCCCTGCTCGTTCACTTAGTATCTTATTGTACTCATATTTCTTCTTTGTCAAAGACAACAATAGAGTGGCATCGTTAAAGGACGCAATGTGGGCAGTTTCTAAATCTCTAATTTCTCGTTCTAGTAGGAGTAGGCTTTGATTCAGGCTTTTATTTATTTTTGTTTTTATTGCAATGACTAGTCCCCGTATAGTGGCCTTCAGTGCATCCCAATGATTGTTTATGTTAGTATCCTTCACCTCATTATGACTAAGATAATCAGTAATGGCCTCCGCAATCTTCTCTCTGTCTGCGGGGTCTGACAAAACATCCTTGTTAAATCTCCATCTTTTAGGAGTTTGTGTCTTGTGGCTTCCCGTTAATTTAAGCGAAATACAAGAATGATCAGAGATCAGCCGTGGAGCTATATCAGTATCCTCTATGAGGCCGGTGTATGCCCCAGATACAAGGATATAGTCAATCCTAGTGTACGAGTTGTGAGGGGCCGAGTAGAAGGTGTAGTCCCTTGTGTCTGGATGTTGGAGTCTCCATGGATCTTTAAGATTAAGTTTAGAGCAAATAGTTGTGAGTATCGCATGTGAGCTCGTGGGATGATACTGGCAGTTAGACTGCCTGTCAATTATCGGGTCCAGGGGCAGGTTGAAATCTCCTGCCATTACCATAAGGTCCTCCTGGGGTATACTGACCAATCTGTCTGAAACGCTGGACCAGAAGGCGGGGTCGTCCGCGTTAGGCCCATAGATATTGACTACATGTATTAAATCCTCTCCTCTCCTCAAGTGAGTGATCAAAAAACGACCATCGTTGTCGTGCGCAGAGGATTCTAGCGTTATGTTAGCAGATTTCGAAATCAAGGTAATGACACCTCGTTTCTTCTTATCAGCTGGAGAGCATGCCTTTTGCGAAAACCAGTTACCTTTAAGGAGGGTAATGTCCTCCTCAGAGAGCTTTGTCTCTTGTAACAACACAATGTCACTCTTTGTCTTGGCCAAATACTCTAAGACTTTACGCCTTTTCACAGGGTGATTAAGACCCTTAACATTTAGAGACACAATCTTCAGATCGCTCGATAGGACACAGTGTTTGTCAGTGGCCATCAGGGTAGGTTGCAAATGGTGAAATCATTAAGTATGGGACTTGACACAGGAACAAATGCGGGTAGTTATAAAACCATATAGTAGGACTCATATGGCAGCCATCAAGAACACATATCTGCAGCAGCACAATCAATTTGGAGTCTCGACATTCAAATCCTGAACATTGTATATGGGATGCAGGGCACCATACATGTCTAACGAGCAGAAGAAGCCTGGAAAAGAGAAGAGTGAAGGAAAAGGATAAAAAGAAGAAAGAAAAGAAGAGAAAGAAAAGTATATGGAGAGCAGCCGAGGAATCAACAATAAAATCAGTGAAAACGTTACTGAAATCATGGGCACTCTCAACCCAGTCCCCCCCCCTTCCCCTCCCTCCCCACCCCAACCAGAATACTTAGCATGTGGGAGGTGCGACGACAGAAGTGTCCGCCCGCACCCCGGAGGAAACCTCAAAAACAAGACATATACAGATCTTCCCAATATCTAACGAGCAGTTAACAGTTAACCTTCGGCTGAAATGCAAGCCTAAATAGGAACAGATATCAACCACCAAAATACCATCTCAACCCATAAAGGGCGTGTACACAGACTCAAGTTACGTATGATTAGTTGCAATACCCCGGGTCCACCGGGTCATCCAAGGGGAGCAATGTTATGAGATACGATGGAGACAGTACCCTCATTACGTCGGCCCAGGTGAGGACTTTCTTTTATTGGCAGAAATCTGTGACGAGTCCATGTCTTGAGCAGGAGGACCCTCTAGATAATTCTCAAGATCTCTGGGGTCGGTGAAAAAGAGGTGTCTACTCCCATCAGTGATCTTAAATCTAGTAGGGCCAACAAAAGAAAACAGAATACCTTTGCTCTTCAGCTTGTCCCTTAGATTAAGGAAACCCTTACGCAAATCAACAGTAGGTTTCGAGAAATCTTGGGTGAAAATAATTTTGTGACCCTTCCAGATGAGTTGATGGTTTTTCCGGGCATAGGTAAGTATTGCTTCAACCTGTCGATATCGCAGAGGCTTACAGATAATTGGACGAACCCCCTGCCGTGCAGAGGACTTAAATGATGGGATTCTGTGTGCTCTGTCCAATTCAAAGGGGTGGTCAAACGTTATGCCAGTAAATTTCGGGATCCAGTCCTCAAGAAAGGCCAAGCAAGAACCTAGAACCTCCTCCGACCCCTCCGGAACACCAAGTATTCGAATGTTGCCTCTCCGATTACGGTCTTCCAACTCAGCCGACTGTCTCAGGAGCATAGACGACACCTTCTGTAAGGATTTTACCTCAGAGCGTGACTTGGCAGCGATGTCCTCCACGTCACTGATCCTCTGTTCAGCTACAGAGAGTCTATTATTCACCGTGTTCATATCTGCTCTAATGGCCGTTATTTCCAACTGCATAGAGTCTGTAGTTTGTTTAGTTGATTTGGCTAGCTCGTGAACATCGGCCAGTTTTTTGAGAATTAAGTCTAATGTGTTGTTGATATCTGGTTTCAATTTGATGGGCGAATCCGACTGTGAGGGTTCACCTTTATTCCTTTTGTGCATCAACTTAGAGTCGCGGTCCGCCATATTAGAGGTAATGAGAAGCGGTATATAACTGGATAACTTGGTGGTCGCCTGCCTGGGCAATGAAACCGTCCAGGGACTCTCGGGAGCTCCGCGGTGGGAGCAAAGAAAGTCACATAGAGGGCCCTTATAGATCTGGCAGCAGATCAGAGTGACAATGCATGGTCATAAAGTGTGATCATGTGAAGGGCTATTGGACCAGGTAGCCGTGAACACGGCGATTGCAATGCTAATTTACCCAGGTAGAGTAGGAAAAGCCGGCCTGCACCCACGCATCTGTAGAAAGGAACAATCCTGTCTCCGGTTTGGTGTATAGATCCTTCCCTCTACAGTTCGCGTCAATAGAGCGCAGTGCTTGGTGTGGCAGAGCTAGGCGTGCAACACCCACCCTCCGCAAATCTCAGCAGAGGAGCACACACTAGGGTGACAGGGCACAAAGATAGGGAAAGCAGGAGAGTCCAGGCTGTTACCAGATACCAGGGCCCGAGCCATGTTCAAGTGGCTGATGGAACGGCGTAAGAGGACCCCAACCGGGACACAAGCGGACCCATGTCATGCGCTGGGCTCAGGCAGGCTGCTCGAGAGCAAGCGAAGCTGAAGGGCCGAGATCGGATCGAGGATTAATGCAGCCATACCGCCATCTTGAAGTCAGGCATGACGGTACCCCAACACACAGCTCACCAGGTCATCCAAGATTCTGAAAGGACCTTGGCCTCACCTCGACATCAGCGCGATTGAGCAGTCGTGCTTCTCCGATCTCCATGTACCTGTCAGGAGATGACTTGTCAGCCGCACGGGACCGTCACAACGAGACATTCAGGACGGCGCCATTTTGGTCCTCCTCGCAGCGCGTCGGGAAGCGGGTCTCACTCCAAAGTCGAATTTCCAGCCTTCACCGTCAGCTGCAAGGGGCTCCCCGAACACCACACACCTTATAGAGCGATATCAGCGCCATCCGGTGCACGCCTAATCGGTCACAGGGCTCAGGGAAGACAGCGTATTCCTCCGGTCCGACGGAGCGGCGAAATTAGGCGGCCATTTCCACTGCCGTCCAAGCCACGCCCCCCCCGCAAGGGATCATTGGCAAATGCATTTGGCCAACAAACAAATCAAGAATAGCCAATCAATATATATCCCTACAAAGAAGAGACTTGAGTTACCCAATAACCAAATATTTTAAGGCAGCGGGACTATGTTATATGGTGTAAGGGAAAGCCCTAAATCACAGAAACAAGGGTGCTTTATGGATCAATTCATTGCAAATATAAATATTTAGAAAGTCCTCGGGATGGAAAAGGTTCACAGAGCTGGATGACTCTATGCATCCTCGATCACCAGATTTACTTTGGATGTATGAAATCGAATAGCTACTAGACTAAGTATGCCCTCCTTCTTTGCTGCACCTCTCATGCCTGTACTTGGGAATCCATATTTCACTTACGCTTTAGAACAATCCTTTAGGAGTTAGAGAAATAATTGGAGAATAACAGTAGGGAAATTATTTTGGGAGAATGACATTGAGCATTTTGAGATGATTGAAAAAGAATTGAACCTAGATGAAACAGAGATATTTAGATATTGCAGAGTTCATCAGTGGTATTAAACAAAACTGAGACTGTACAGTACCCATCCTCTAACAGAAATTCAAAAATTGCTGCTACT
This sequence comes from Triturus cristatus, assembly GCF_964204655.1. Classification (NCBI taxonomy): domain Eukaryota; kingdom Metazoa; phylum Chordata; class Amphibia; order Caudata; family Salamandridae; genus Triturus; species Triturus cristatus. The sequence continues at coordinate 534,321,943 of NC_140594.1, read as the reverse complement.
GATATAAGAAGAACACATTATTTCTGAAATATGCAACGTTTGGTTGGACCGACTAAAGACGAATAAAGCACCTGGACTGACACAAAGAGAAAAAGGGTGTGATTACCAGGTAATGGGTAGGATACTTGACAGAATACACACCACAACTAAATACTTTTCAGAATAAAAGGATATATTTAATTGGGCTAAATGTAAAATAATTTAATGTTGGCAAAGTTTTGGGAATCAAAGAACACTGAAACACAGTTTATAGGCGCGTCCTTAACTACAAACATACTGGTCAGAAATGCTAGACACAATAGACTCCAGTGTTCAATTTAAACATCCCTAGACTTCAAGTATATACCTTTCTAGACTTACTAAATAATTAAAACAATTTTCAACCTGAGTGAAAAAATGTGGTTAGCACTATGTGGGGTCAGACAATCGCTCACCACACTATAGGGTAAAACCAGAATCCCAGATGTTAGAAACAAGTTACATAGGAATTGGCAGATCCTGGGGACAGAAAAGATCAGCCTTTCAATTGAACATAACCAAGGAACATTTGCAAAATATGGGACCCATTCTTGGACTTCAAATTTAGGAAGCTCACGTGCTCCCAATATGCAGAATTCCTATAAATCATACCAGTGGATTGATCCCAGTCATTCATTGGCACAGAAGGAGACGAGAGAATGACAAGAGACAAGACAAAAGACCCATAAAGCCATACGTTAGAGGGTGGTAACCTTGAACATCAAATATGCCCATGCTTACCAAGTGTCAAACTCCTAGATGTTGTGTTTGGTGTGAAGTGAGTTTGGGGTAATTGATTATGACTTGTGACTCATTTGGGTTTTGTTGTGCCCCTTGCCAGTCTCAAAATGTAGGTGAGTGTAAGTGTTAACTGTCATATTACACAGTAAAAAGATTTGTTCCAAAATCATTGCCCCTGCCAGAGATAGTTCTGTTTACTTTTTAACCAATGTGAATTAAGCATAGTTTTAAAAAATGTTTAGGCACCAGGGCCGGACGGACTACCGGGCGTTTTGGAATTCTGCCAAGCAGGGGGCTGATTTCACTGCGGTGGGGGCTGATTTCGTTCATGGAGACCTGCGTGTACTTCGAAATAATTAAAGCAAAACGAATTTCGTTCAGTACACGCAGGTCCCCATCAACGAAATCAGCCCCCAGCTCAGCAGCATTCCAAAACGCCCGGTAGTCAGTACGGCCCTGTTAGGCACCACAAGCATGTTTTGTAGGAGTAAATGTTGGATGGGTGTTTAAATGTATGTGATAATGTGATATATAAGCACAAACAATATTTTTATTAAAAATAAAAGTATTTTGAATAACATACAGCAATACATGTTTGGGGTTATTCACAATGGTAGCTTCCACTTGTGAGTAAATGTACATGTGTTACTTATTCTTATACTATTGAGTAAATGTACTTCTTTTGGCTATTCACAAAATCCAAGTGTAAATGTACTTAAAAGTGTAAACTTACATGTCTCCACCCCTCCGTCTGGGGGTTGGAGTCAGGATAATTGTAAATTTTGACTGTATAATTACTACATGTAACATACAACAGAATTGAACATAATTTCCACACTTGTGGTGGAGACTACGCTCAATGGGCAGAGACTCCGCATGGTTGTGAATTGGAGATCTCTGCACATGGGGCAGAATCTTCGCTTATACTACTCACACCAGAGGATCTGCATCTTTCCTCTTCAACTTCTGGCTCATGTAGCCACTGCTACATCTTCTGCAATGCAGCAGAGCCACACACATGGCAGCTCTTACAGTCAAACCACCTTCACAGACAGGTATGTCCTTTACTAACGCACTATAGAGGATGGTTCTCCCATGTTTTTTGTTTCCAAAGTAGAAATGTCAATTTGTGTTTTGCCATGTCTTTTAATAACAGACTGTAGAGAATTGTTCTGACGTGTTTATTATATACAAAAAAGAAATGTCAATATATGTTTTGTCATGTCTTTCAAGTGTACTCAAATCTCACCTTCTCATGCATAATGGTTACCTGATATATAATAATGTTGTTGTCCCCCCCCCCCCCAACACCTACCACAACATCTACTTTTGCTCCTCGTAGTATTATACCTGCGGGACTAGCACCACACAGAAGACGGATGGTACACACTAGGCTCTTTTCCCTAAGTATCTAAAATCTCTTTTTTCACAGTGATGTGGAGGTCCTCCTCCAATGCGTATGTAAACTGACTGGCCTTGGCAGGAGTGAGCACCCTATCAGAAAAAAATTAAACTGTGTTAGTCAAGAAAGGGAAACCCTGAGTAAAAACTAACTGGTAGATGGGACTACAGGCATGGGTTTGGGCAGACGAGACATAGTAGCTGCCGTCAAGGAGGTCATGTCTCCACAGAAACTCCCCAGTTAAGTCCCGGATGTCCTGAGAGACGACTCCCTCAGTCTCTGCATTCCTTGAAAGAAGCCACTAACACAGATTCTAGGGGAAGGGTTTGGACAGCACAAGTGGGCCCAAGTTTATCTGGGCAGGCCCAGGAAGGTGGTGGTGAGGCAGGGGTTGCAACTGAAGGCCCCAATAGAATGGGGGACTCAGGAGTAAATGTGTTGCAGGCCCAGATGGTGTTGGGACATGCTCTTGGAACACCACAGTCTGTTCTTGATCACGGCCAGAAGAAGAGCCAACAACTTTGTCAAGTAGCTGTGCCAGCCTCTAAGGTGAAGATCTTTGCTCTTGACTCTGATCATGCTCAGATATTTGTTGCCTGCCCAGTCCATTGAAAAAGAATGTGAAGACTTTGGTAAATCAATGGGCAATAATGCATGTCCAGATCATTTTAGCAAACAATGTGGAGACTTTAACAAACTTCTCACTATCCTGTGCTTTAGTACTTAAATGTCGGTAAATTGAAGTGCTTAAAATTGTTAATTCACAACATACCTGCGGATCAACCACTCAAAGTAGGTGAAAGGGTTGGCAACAGTTGAGTTATGTCAAAAATCGTTTTAACCTATTGGAAATGTAGGTTCACAACATGATCCACGCATGGGTTATCTGAGAGGAGACCTTTTTCCCACGAGCCTATAAAGCATTTTAAAGGATGTTGAACTGGCCTATATTTTTGGTCATCAAATTCCAACAAATTATTCTATAATTGTGTGAACTTAAAAAGCTAAACTTTGCAAACAGATGGTGTTAGCAAGCGAGGTAAAGGTGCACAATGTTCTATAACGTCTAAAACAGATAAGTAGTCCAGGGTCTTATTAATTTTGCTTTGAAAACTTACGTCTACGTTTGCAACCGACACTGGGTCATTTTTTGTATTTTGCATTTCTCTGGTCTCCCATCATATCATGCATTCCAGGTCCTTGTGGGAGAAGATTGAGGATGTTACCTCTGCCACCCCCCATACCCCCCCGCACCAGGAATATTTGTGTCTAATGGGACAAAATAGGATTGCAGGGGAGGGCAGGCAGCCAGGCCCAAAGCATGCCTCACTCTTCCTCTATCCATCAAAGTTCATTTGGGGAGCATGACAGAGTTCTTTCCGAGTACCAGACCCCTGCAGGGACCATAACATCCCGATATGTAACTAGAGATCATTTTTTGTCTAACATAAACAAAATAAACGGAGCAAGAAGCTTAGCGTCCTGGCACATCTACAGCCTTTACCCACCACAAACATGTTGGTTCCCTAAGAGAGCAGATAAGGGACATTACACTTGCACCATCATGAGACATTAAATGTCCCATAAGCATTAGAGACATTAGAGATATGTTTGTCTAATGACAAAATGAAACAGTAGAAAGACCCTTGTATTGTAGCACAAGGAGTGTGTCACTGTGACATATACCCACCTCCTGCATTCCAAGTCCCAAGGGGCAGCAGATCTTTGCTGCCATCCTCCATTCTGTCACCCTCAGAGAACATGACATGCTCCCTTGCCTCAGGGATTTTTTTTGCCAAATGGATAAAAAGAAATGGAACAAGGAGCTACACATTGAGGCACAAAATGTGTCTTACTAAAGCCAAGGTGCCATATTCATTGTGTGGAGAAACATTTTGTACTTATACAATATATTTTCAAATGAGTTATTTTGCTCCTTTTTTGTACTAGATTAGATGCACTGCAAAATTAGCATATTCAATGCAAAAGGGGGGGAGCTGGAGCGGTCAAAACAGTTCATTGCACCTAGTCCAGTGCAGAATACAGTAAAAAAAACTGTACAATTTAGTGCTATTGGATAAAGTGAAGGAGATTCAAAGAAAAGTCAACACTAGCAACCCCAATAGGTCTGGTTTTGCTGCCAACCTTTGTGTTTATCAATGCTTGTCTTATTTTGTCATAGGTTTTGCACAACTTTATTGTTGTGGAAGCTGCTGGGGTAAAAGCAAAAGGATTTTTTGGCCTCAAAAAGCACCCAGTGCCTTAGTAGTTTCACCGCCACTAAATCAGAACAATGGATGGAAGGGGGCGGCTGAAAGCCCTTAAACGTAGGTATATTCTGCAAATAATCTTAGTAAAATCAAATGATCTTGGCTCACACCATTCTGAACTGACTGTTATGTATCAAAAGTGTGCTCAAGGCCTATCATTTTTCGCACTATCTACTACTTTTTTCCCAAAAATTGTTTTAAAAGTAGTGTCTCCATGCGCTTTCTGCAAACCTGTCAAACCAGAGCTCCTCTGGAGAAATTGCGCTTCTGACATTCGCATTATGTTGTCACTTATGTTTGCTTTTCAGAAGTGAGAGTGGAAGAGTAATCTCAGAAAGAGCAGTGGGTGAGGAAAGTTTCACAGCTGGGAATGGGCAAAGTGCAGGAAGTGGTGCCCAGGCAATCAGCAACTCTTCCCAATTGGGATTTGTGTGTGCCCTTCAACCAGAGCAGCTTCACAAATGTCAAGCAGCGGTGAGAATATCCCCTTTTAAAGTTAAAATATTTGTCTCACCTCAGTCAGGATGTATTTATACAGTAGTTCCTTATAGAATAAGATTGAAATAGGTCATTCAAATATAAAGAGTTGTGTATGTGTGGGGTGCTATAACAGCACAAACAGTTGTGCGTCAAATTAGATTTTTTGTCAACAGATCACCCTTGTTTTATGTAAAAACGTCTACTAATTTAACCAGAAGGTTTGTTATAAGGGACACCCACAAAAGGGGCATTTATTGACACTAGGAAATCTCAGTGACAAAGGTCTGGCAGCTCATTTCATTCCATTCCGCACTTTTGTAATAAGAACACTACCTCAGACTCAATGGCATAGATACCCTACTCATGAAAAAGACATAAGGTCCAGGGTGGAGATTTCCATACCACCTCAACATACTTTTACGTCTCAGAAGTAAGATTTAAAAGGTTTCCAGGCGCAATATTTGGAATATCATATTATATCTTAGCAAGAGTTGCTGTTCCCCCTCTGTGGCATTCTACAGAACCCCGAATTATTCGCGGGAGGAATGTAGTCCCTTTGCAAACATATACTTGTTTCTATTTTCTCTATGGGAGTGGTAATTTTCGCCGCGGAGACCCTAAAATGTGGTGAAATCCATTCCCCCTCCCGTCATCGATGGGGGTTACTCCAGCTCTGTGTTGGAGTAAATCTCTCACCATTTCCATGGTGGAAAGGGTTGGATTGGAGTTTGGGAATAGTCACAAACGTATGTTTTTGGGAGATCCCAATCTGTCATGGAAAACATTGCCTTGTAATGCCCCTTCCCACCTCTTGAGTTGTATTTACAACTGTGGATTTCGCCACAATTCTAGCAGAGACATTTGGAAAAGTAAATCTGTTTACTCCTGCCAGAAATCCTTTTGTGGATTCATGACAGACAAAAACTTGGAGGTATTTTCAACCATAAGCATACTTGTACTGCTGAAAATATCTTCACAGGAAGGAACTTTATTACAGATACCCGAAATTATTTTGAAGTACAAACAAAATCTTCTTTATAGATATCACAGCTCTTCTGATGCTAATTAATGCCAGACAGTCTCCAGAACATCAGCAACATGAACAATGATAAAAGGCTCACGTGCATTAGAAACAAGAAAATCGAAATAAAATGTTCATGCAGCCAGTGCCTTTATTTGTCACAGAATAAAATAGAAGCAAATATCCACTCTAGCCAGACCGGATATAAATTCAAACTGTGAGGACCAATGAAACCCTGCCATAACGAGCACATGAACACCTCTGTAAAAATTGAATATGTATACAATGGTCATTACCTTGAAAATTCGTAGGTTTTGTCTCCCCGTGCAAAGCAAGAGCAGTCCAAGAGGCCTGTGTATGGAAGTTACAGGCATTGACTGAAAGAATGACCCGCTCACCTCCCTGGCTATATGACCTGCTAACTAGTTGAACATCAATTTAGGCCTCATTTGGAAGATGAGACGCATCACTGAGTCAGCGATGAGTCAAAATCACTTATGAAATGCTACGTCATTTTTAAACACCATGGATGCACCATATTTACGGTGTGGCGCACCATGGCGTAAGCTGCGTGCTACGTGAAAAAAATGAAGCCTGGTGACGGCGTTATGGCACAGAAATGGCTCACGTATCAGCCAAAAAAGTGCCGTAAGGCAGATATACGCCATGTAATGTTACCTAAACCACCTTAGAGTCACTTATCACTGGGCATAAAGTGAAAAAAAGTATACCAACATACACATAATTAAAAAAAAAAATGCCACTCTTCACAAAAGGAAGTCATGTAGCAGCGAGAAGAGACCATCAGCCAGGACAACAACCCCATCAAGCCCAGCACGAGCCAGAATGTCCAGGCAGATCCCCGGGGGAAGAGGAAGAGGAAGTGCAACTTCAGTGGGAAGCAGATTGAGATCCTTATCACTGAGGAGATTAGACCACCACCATGAACTGTTTGTCACCTCAAAATTGCCATTAGGAAAGAAAGAGGCCATTTGGCAGCCAATATTAGACACGGTCAACAACGTCAGACAAGGGAAGAGAACAGTAACCTACTTGAAGAAACACTGGCATGACATAAAGCGCAGGGCGAATGACAAACTGGCCAACAACCTGAAGGCTGCAATACAAACCGGAGGAGGAAGTCCGGACCAACAGGAGGAGCTAGATGGCTTGGAGCAGCTTGCTGCAGCAGTCATCCAGTAGGAGTTGGTGGCAGGAGATCCAGGAGAAGACAATACAGCCCATGAGGAAAAACAAGCACTACAGGGTAAGTCGCACCAAGGGGCAATGTAGGCAAAAAGGTCATATCATGCAGTGCAGCTAGCTAAGTACCAGCGCTCCACTATAGGGGAAAGGGCAGGTATGTGGGTCATGTACCTTTTAGCATCACATAATGTATGTCACGCTGCCTAGTTACATCATGCACAGCTCACTCCATTTCCGTCATGTTTCTCCCTTCCATGTGTGAAGTGCTGCACCAGTCCATGGTCACCTCTATAAACTGTCTCTTGTAGTCAGTCGTATGTACAATGTGAGTCACCAGAACTGCAAGTCTCACAATACCATACAAAAATGGGGCCTCAGTTACATGAGGGCTGTGCTGCCGTACCCTCACTTTTAATGACACTCTGGTGGAGCAGGCCAGTCAAGGTATAGGAAGAACTAGTTTGCCACCAGAAAGCCCTTGAGTCAGGGATGGTAGGAGGCTGAGGAGGATGGGCCCAGTTATGTGGCAAACCTGGGTAGGCACATGTCATCAATTCCAGCACTACTACCATGTGGGGTTCAGGTTGACCCAGAGCCCTCAAAAACAGGCTACCATGTCAATCTATATGATATGGTCACGCATTTTGTTGGTTTTGTAGGCACATGAGAGTCAATGTAGGATCTGGGTTCCATTTGTGTGTGGCAGTAAGTTGTGTCCCTGGTCCAAAATACGAATTGCCAGAGGAGACAAATAATGTGTGATACTCCGAAGATAAACTACTCTACTAATGTTGTAAGGGGTGAGTGTCCGTGCTAGCAATCTATATTGTTTCACTGGGCCCATCCCCTCAGAGTTGCTACACCGTGGCCACTGTCCACTAATATGGAGTCAACTATGTGTGTGATTAACTCACACCAGTATACACTGAGAACTTGCCCTCACACATTCCTGCAGTGTATAAATGTTGGAAACTGTGTAGAGGTGTGCAGGATATGTGTGACATACAGAACCCCCGACCACATGAATGCACAATGTGAATGTAAGAAGGCGCAACAAAGCAGTGCTGTGGTGTACTGTGTGAAAGGCAGACAGCAGGTGCATAACTAATTAATGTCCCAAGCCACATCACTTTCGCTGGAGTGAAGGGTTGAGTATTAGTCACGGGAATGCAGGCTCCTTTGGGATTAGGTGCAATGTGCATAGTAGTAGTGTCAATACGTCCAAAGACATGGAGGCATATTTTCAAGCCCAGTGAGCCAACAGAACTTCACTTTCAAAGATGTTGCAGCCATGCACTGGACTTACCCATATCTGCAAGGCCAAGTAAAGCTACCCTGTGTGGATTTTCATGTCCTTGTAGCTATGGAGTGAGGCAAAGCAGCACAAAACGCTGCGTTGCCTCACACTATGATGGCGAGGTATGCCGTCGGCTTTATAGTGGGTGTTCCCAGGTACCACCCATGGCATTTGACACATTCTCAGATTTACAACAAGCTGGAAACCTGGAAATGCGTCAATATCTGAAACCTTCCCAGGGGAGGTGTAGGGGAGGCATAACGATGTGAAATAACATTATTTCTCCACTATTGTTTCTCTTCCTATATGTGCTGCATTCAGCAGCACAAACAGAAAGTGGAAATTGTCTCCATATCTTGTTTTTGGGCAGGAAGGGGTCATTCCAAGGTAGTGATACTTGAGTTACATGTCATTAGGGGCAATAAAGAGCACTCATCACTCATTGCATCCCACCCACATGAGTAGCCATGTAAATGTGTCTCAGACCTGCTACTGCAGTGTCTGCATGCGCCGTTGCAAACTACCATGCTGACCTGGCAAGTGCACCCACTTGCTATGCTCTACCCTTCCCTTTTTTGACATGTAAGGCACCCATCAGGTAGACTCAAGGTAGCCCTGTGGGCAGGGTGCAGTGTATGTGAAAGGTGGGACATGTGCTGGTGTGTTTTACATGTCCTGATAGTGAAATACTGTGCATTTCATTTTTCACTATTAGAAGGCTGTTTGTCTGTAGGTTAATATGGAAGCTACCTTGTAAGATCTTACAAGTGGAACTTGCTGTTGGAACAAGATAGAGAAATTGAGTTTAGGCTCTCTGAACTCAGAATTTAATGGCACACCTTTTAGTAAAGGTGATCTGTAAATTGAGTGTTTGAAAATGCCACTTTTAGAAAGTGGGCATTTTCTTGCTTTACTATTCTGTGTGCCTCTGCCTATTTGTGTATTCACCGTCTGGATTTGGAGTGACAGAAGCTGGGGATGTGCATTTACTCTAGACAGTTACAAGGGGGATTGATGTCTGTCCTCCCTTGCCTGGGTGACTCATCGCTAAGCTGCATAGAAGAGTCTGCATTTAGACTGGTAGGAGGAGTTTTGCTAGCACCTGAATAGGCTGTGTCTCCTTTGCACAATGCTGTCTCTACCCTCTGTAGTCAAGCTGGACCAAGGAGGACAGAACTGGTTTGTACTGAGCTCAGAGACTCTGAAGTAAAGACAACAATGTGAAAATGGGGTATAAGTATGAGACCTTAAACCCCAGGATTTTATATTACATCTGGAAACAAGAGGACCCTGCCAAGATGAACACCTGAAGATCTGTGAGAGGAGTGCCACCTTTTATGCGTGAGGGGTGGGTTGGCCTCCAGTTGCTGCTTCTATCTGTGGGCAGAAAAAAAGGACTGACTCTTTTTGCCATGCTGTGGTATCCTGCTTGTGATGGTCTCATGGGATTATGTGTGTGAAAGACTTGAAGAAGGATCCTCGCTGGATCCAAAAGTAACCTGCCTGGAAGGATAGCTTGGAAAGCTGTGTGAGGAGTGCTGTCCTTGATGTGCGTGTGCTGGGATGGCCTGCAGTTGTTGCTCCCATCCAGAGCAGGAGAAGAACTAAACTGTTCGGGAGAGCTTTGGCAGGAAAGTGTGTGTGGAGCATTTTCCCCATCCAGAGAGAAGCTGCCTGGATCAGCGTGTGATGAGCGTTCTATTCTACCTGTTGTTTGTGCCAATTAGTGCATGTTGAGGACTTAGTGAGCCAGCATTTCCCCCGGCCTGGCATCTCCCTTGTACAAGTCATGAGCACTGAGCCTTGGCTTCCAGCGCGTGTAGAGCACCTTCCTCCTTTGGAAACCACTCCATGAGCGAGGCCCGGCACCACACCACTGGTGGAATAGCCACCCTGCTCTACACACAAAGAAGCCTGTGACCTAGCTAGGCTGCGGGGGCGCTCCCAACCCGTCACAATCCTGAGCTCCGAGGGAGGAGCACCTGAAGATCAGCACCTCCGAACCCGGGCACCACAAGGATTTGGGAGCGGCGTTGGCACCCCCCAGTTGCCTTGGCAACCACAACACGCTGGGTGCTCATGCATCAGCCGCTACGGGGCCGAACAGCTGCATGTCTTGAAAGCATCTTGAAAGCGGGAAGCAGCTTCTTCTCTGGCAACACCACCAGTTAGCAAAGCCCACCGACATTGCTCAGAGGGCGTGCTGCAGGAAGGGCGCCGGCATGCAGACGCAGCCCTTGGGCTTCTCGCAGTGGCTTCGCATGTTTCCAGACAGCTGCCCTCTTGTCAATTGTAACAGTGGGGAATCTGGAGAGGTCGCCATGCCATCCTCACCCTGAGTGTACCCCCCCCCTGTGCCAATTGGACGTACTTTGTGGGGGTCCTTGAGCAGTCTTGTAGGGCGGATCCATGACAGAGACCCCGATCGTCCTTAGGGGCTTCATTTATTTCTGAACTTGCCGCCTGAGGAAAACTGGTAAAATTACAGTAATCCATGTAGTAGTCATACAGGTCTACCTGTGGACTACATGATATATCTGCCTTCATCCAACAGGGCTCATGGGCCAGGACCAATACCGCACAACATGTGATAGGAGTGCAGGTTCACTGTAAGGGATTACTCTATGTGTTTATGATGTTATGTAGTGGGCCCAAGGACTGATGGTGATTAGCATGCCTTGACACAAAGTGCTTGTGGTCTTACACTCATGTGAGGATTCCTGTTTGCATTTCCTTATCTGCTGCATTTCATGCCCTGATAATCTGTCGTGCCATTTTAGCCTTGCAAAGAACACCAAGTATCATTTCAGGAGCAACATAATGTGAGTGCAGTGATGATATTGTGATGTCATTTGCAAAATATAAGTAATCACCTTATTGCACTAACTGTACTGTTATGGCAATTGCCTAGTTAGCAAAGTGATTTATGGTTTATGTGATTGTGATCTATGTGTTTATATACAATAAGTGATATTTTTATATAACCTGGTGTGGAGTCTCTTTTGTGGTGTATTTATTGTGTCACTGGTGTGTGTATGTGTTGCGCAAATGCTTTACATCTTGCCTCTGGGATAAGCCTGACTGCTTTGCCAAGGTACCAAGGGGCTGAGCAGGGGTTATCCTGGATGTGTAACTTCCTTACCCTGACTAGAAGGCTGAATTCTGCCTGGCTTAAATGCATACCCTAGCCAATCAGAAAACCCATTTCTAACATTGCTTTTGTGGCCTATGGAATTGCCTGGAGGCTCTTCAGTTGGGGACACTGCAGGATTTGGAATGTCTAAGAGTGACATGACCTCTGTAAGATCGGTGACGTGTTGTGGTTTGTTGTGGAGATCAAAGGTCAAGCCAAAATGATATGTCAATCGATACTTAATGTGTTCACTCCTCAGTTTGTCAGTCACTGGACAGAATTGTTGCCACCTGAGTAGTGTCGCTGGGGCAATATCCTGAAAGAGAGAGCAAGAGGAATATGATTGATTCTACCCTCCAGACCACCAAGAGGATGGCTTAGTTAGTCTTAAATGCATGTAGCTTGGCTTAGACATCCCGTGAGTGCCCTCTCTGGCCCAGAGACGGTGGGTCTACCTGATGGACCCTTCACACTTCCTGGTTTGCAGAAGGAGTGAGCCATTGCATTATTTCCTGTGTGGCTGCATCAAGCTTCCAATGTATGTGTCAAGTTTCCCACTAAAGCATCCTTTTGCTGACGCTTCGCTAGAGAAAAAGCCAAGTCACGAGTTACACTATGGCCAAAGCATTGTTTTTGATGGATTACCCTTGATGCGTGACTTCCGCCTGATGCTCTTTCCACTCAAGCATTTTGTTTAGTGGTAAAGCATCAGTTTTCCTACAAAAGCATCCCGTTTACTATGGAAAAGCCACCTTTCATACTAAAGAGTCACCTTTCCTACTTAAATGTCACATTTTGTGGTAAAGCTTATAACTTGCCATACCAAAGAGTCACGTTTACTGCAGAAAAGCCACATTAAATACTATAGAGTCATCTTTCCTACTCAAACTTCATGTTTAGTGGGGTAGGAAAGCTTCACTTTCCATACCAAAGAGTCAGGTTTACTACAGAAATTACAATTTTCATACTATAGAGTCACCTTTCGTACTCAAGTGTCACGTTTAGAGGTAAAGCTTCACTTTCCACACCAAAGAATCACATTTGCTACTAAAAAGTCACTTTTTGTGCTACGTCACCTTTCCTACTAGGGTGTCACGTTTAGTGGTAATGTGCGACTTTCCATTCCAAAGAGTCACATTTGGTGAGTAGTTCCCAGTAATCCAAAGGACCTGCAGGTTTGTTGGACAACATAAACTTTGGGTGAGGTGCCTAGACTGATTCTGAGCACCCCCTCAGGATATGTTGGTCTAGAGACTAATTAGCTCATAGTGCCACTGTAAGCCCCTCTGACATTACCAGGGAGCATATGGTTTCTAGCAGCCACTGAACATGACAACCTTGACCCCTCAGGGATCGTGGAAACAGATCAGAACCTTTCACTCAGTTCACTTATGCTTACTTGTGCTCAGAGAAATATACAGAAAATACACACTGGAACGCTTCCAATATATTTATAGACCCAACGTTATTCTTGTATAAAATACATGTGCTGTGATGATCAGTATATAGAAGCAGATGAAAGTGATTACAAGCACCAACAGAGTAAATAGTAGATACAGTGCTACAATTGTGCTGAAACAGTGTATATATGCAGTGTAAGAAACTAGCTTTATATATACTGCACCAAAGTGAGGTACAGTGTGTATAGAGTCCAAGAGTCTCCAGAGGTTTGGCAGACGTTAAAGTTACTCTCTAAAGTGGTAGCTTAGTCGAGCAGTAAGGCAGTATCAGAGGACAATGTAAAGCATTTGATGTACACACTCAGTCAGCAGATGGTCTCACACACTCAAGAACTGAACTCTAGGCCAATTGTTTTGTATAAAAAATATACTGTTGTTTTATTTCTAGAACCAAGCAAGCCTGGTACAGGTAAGCATATAAATAATTGCAATAGTAATTGACTTGTTTGAACACAGTTCAGAATTGCAGTATAACTGGTACTGGTATTGATTACAGGTTTAAGAAAGCAGTTTGCAACACTTTGCAGGTATACTACATTCAATGGAATGGGCTTTTTAAGTAAAATGCAGTTAATTTCTTTTCAGATTACTTTTCTAACCACAGGACTGGATCCTAGATTCAGCCCTGGGAAATTTCCTGAAAACAGGTGAATAACTGTGTTTTGGTTAAAGGTATGATTTTTAAGGAATATTATTGTATTTCAAAAATTGACACTTAGAAACTTTTTCACATAGAATCACCAATGTTATCCTGTGGGAAGAAATTCACTTAGCAGGTAAGTTAGGTTATCACTACTTTTTCTTACTCAGTGCTGGATCCTGGATTCAGCACTGGGACATTTCCTGAAAACAGTTGAGAAAATGCGTTTTAGTTAATCAGATGAGAAAAAGTGTCAATGTTCTCCTATGAGGAAAAATGAGTAATCGGTTTCAAGGTGAGTAATCAGTCTTTTGAGTTGGGGTTCTGGGGTTAGACTCAGGGGTCTCCCAGGGTCAGTGATGCACTCTTGTTGCACCTTCAGCGGCACTCGGGCGGCCAGGTGCAGAGTGTTGAGGCCCAATGTTATCCTTTGGGGGTTAGGGGGACTCCGGTTGGTGGCTGCTGGCAAGCAGGCCACAGGGTTGAGGGAGCAAAGCTCCGAGGTTTAAGCATTGGGGACCAAGTTAGCACCAAAGGGGCACCCTCAGCGGCGCTAGGGCAGCCGGGTGCAGGGTACAATTTTGAGGTCGGGTGCCCTGTTGAATTCAATGGAGATTCTCCGGGACAAAGAAACACTGCAGGCTCGGGAACGAAGATCTTCCAGGAGTGACCACCACTTCGAGGGGTAAGTTGGGATGTAGAGTGATGGTTAGGCACCACTGGGTTGGGCACACAAGGCCGTGGGGCGACGGATGCAGGTGTGACTTTGACGTCGGATTTTCTTACCCGCTCTGGTCGCGGTATGTTTGAGGCTGCAGGCATCGTCTGGAGGCTTGAGGTAGGTCAGGGGTCGCCGGATCTCAGGTCAGGATCGCCGGCGGGACCTCCTCGTGGTGTTAGTTTACTCAAACACAGGCCGGGCTCGGCGGGTGCAGAGTGTGCTGGATTCGTGGTTTCTGGCTGGCACCAGAAGCTGCAGTTCAAACACGTCCGGTGTTCACGGGAGAAACAGATTGGAGAGTGAATACAGCAGGTCCTCCGGGGTTTTTGGAGGTTGCTGGCCGCTGGACACGCCGGGGTTTTGCAGATGCAGGTTTGAGGGTAGACAGGCCTGTAGGGCTGGGGCCAACTCAGTGGGCGTCGTCCTCGTGTTAGCTCTACACAGCTTCTCGTCCTTCTTCTTTTCTTGCGGTTGCAGGAAGGAAGGTTAAGGGTGCCCCTAAATACTAAATTTAGGGGCGTTACAGGTAGGTAAAGGGCAGGGACCAATGGGTCCCTTCCTTGGGGTGGGTACACCCCCTATTCTGACACTCTCCAGTGGGAGGGGGGCAGGAGCCTGTCCCTGGTTGGCTGGGTCCCCCCATCCTTAGGGGTGGAGTTGGCAGAGGTGGGCACACCTCTCTTCCTCACTTTGTTTTTCTCGCCGGGTCTCCCGCCCAAAGTGGGGGGTAGAACCAGTGGGGACCAGTTGCTGAGTACAGCAAGTGGTCTGGAGAAGCTCACAAAGGCGGCATGCCTTTGAAGCTTCTCCTTCGTAAACCCTGCCCATCCTGGGGGAGGAGGCTTGTCATCTTGAACCAGGATGTGCATTGTTTCAGGCCCCCGAGAGCAGCAAGCTCTCGACCCAGGGGTCCAAAAACATGTCTGGTGGTGGCAGCCTGCACAGCCACTCAGTCAGGTCACTGGGAGTTGGTCGAGTTTCAGGGGGCATCTCTAAGATGCCCTCTGTCGTGCATTTTCCATTAAATCCCACACTGGCATCAGTGTGGGTTTAATGTGCTGAGACGTTTGATACCAAACTTCCCAGTCTTCAGTGCAGCCATTATGGTGCTGTGGAGTTCATAATGACAACCTCCCAGCACCATATACTCTTAATGGCAGCACTGCACTTACAGGGCCCAGGAATGGACCTGGGCACTGTAGGGGTACAGGGTTCATGCCCCTGTACCCTCACCACTGGCATAGGGCACCCAGCTCGAGGGGTGACTGAGGTATGCCAGGGCAGGGGTTTGTGGGCATGGCACACAGGGATGTGTGCCATGTCGTCTCTTTGTTTTTTTCTGCACCAAGACACTCAGCCTGCAAAGGCAGTGTGTGTGTCAGGGCACAGGGCCTCTAAGGGTGGCACAGTAAGTGCTGCAACCCTTAGGGGCCTTCTATGGTCACAGTGCCCTGGGTTCCTATGATACCATTTACCAGGGGCTGACATGTGGCCAGAGATGCCAATTGGGTTTAGGCTTCAATGCCGTTTTAGGGAAGGAACACAGGCCCTGGGTACCTGTTTGTCAGGAGCCCAGGGCACACTCAGTCAAAGTACATCAGCATTTCAGCAAAAAGTGGGGGCATACCATGCAAGAAAGAGGGCACTTTCTCACATGCAGGCATATAAACAAGTCAGCAATCACGTGTACACCTACTATGCAAACCCTACTCTGAGTGTACCTTGAGTATGTGTGTGGGTATACAGCTAAGAATCCCCCCAAGGGGCGATCCAACCCCATTATCTAGCCAGAGAGAATGTAGGAGCCTGTCTTTGTTACAATCTGAACACCCCTCACAGAAATGTCAGACCGCTGAATGGTGAAGTCTCAGCATGCAGGGACCTTCAATGAAGGGCCTCCTCTGCTAATCTTTTGGGATGCTCATTATTTATAATAGAAAGCATCCTTGTGATGTGCGTATAGATTAGTGATGTTATGGATACGTAGTTAGCACTGTTGCCCTGTGGATGAAGATAGAATGACATTTGTACATAGTGTGCCAAGAGGCCATGCACATGGTGTTTGAGGCATCGTAAAAATGTTATGTGAAGCTAGCTGTGTAAATAAAGTAGTTTCAGAGAAACTGATCCAACATTGTAGTGCACGCAAGTATGTGCAAATGGTCACAATGTCAATGTCAAATATTCTTCTAGTCTCAAGGCACTAGCAGCAAAAAGACAGAGAAACAGACAGTAACCTGAATACCCAAAGCAAAAACTATTATGAAAAAAGCCAGGTTTTCAGCTTTTTACAAAAACATGGATGGTCTGCTATGGATAAAAGCTCTGATGGCAATTTGTTCCAAAGCATGGGGGCAAGGTAAGAAAATGAACGGCCACCATTACGAAGAGTTCAAATTCGCGGCTGAGCAAGGTAAGATTTAGTACCAGACCTTAAGGAACGTCTGGGTACATACCATTGCAATTTTTTTGCTAGATAACGAGGACCAATACCATACATTATCTTGTAGGTGAGACTTAAGATCTTGTAATGTCCTCTTTGACGAACCGGGAGCCAATGCAGGGTTCTGAGAATCGGAGCGGAAGAGGATCTGGGGGGGGAGATTGAGAATAAATCTGGTGGCAGTATTTTGAAGAATCTGGAGTTTGGAGAGCAAATCTTGATTAAGTGCCGTAAACAGAGCATTGCCATAGTCGAGACGAATAATGACAAGTCCCTGTACCAGAGGTTTCCTTGCTTCGATGGGTAACCACTTAGAAATTTTACGAAGATTACGCATAATCCCAAAACAGACTCCTAGGACCTGGTTAATATGGGCTTTCATAGACAAAGAATTATCAATGATAATGCCTAGGTTGCGTACTGTTAACTTGGGGGAAGGACAGGTACCCAGCTCCGGGGGCCACCAATCCTGTGTCCAGAACTGCTCGGCTCTTCCAAATAGAATAATCTCAGTCTTGCTGCCATTCATCTGTAGTTTATTTAAGCTCATCCAGTTGTTAATTTGGACCATGCAGCTCTTAAAGCGGGATCGTGCGCCATCATAATCAGAGCCACATGTAACGAGCAGTTGGGTATCATCAGCATACGACAGAGTCTCAAAGCCATATGATCTAATGATACCGGCTAAAGGTGTTAAATATAAATTAAACAGCATGGGACTGAGAATGGATCCCCGTGGAACCCCGACCGTTACTGGGTAGGTGCGCGAGACCATTTCATCTACATGAACTGTGGTGGACCGGTCAGCCAGGTAGTTCTCAAGCCAGTCTAAGGCCTTCCCTCTAATACCCACCTCCCACAGTCGATGTTTCAGGATACTGTGGGAGATGGTATCAGAGGCCGCAGACAGGTCCAAGAGAACCAAGATTGCAGTTTCTCATTTTTCCAAAGCAAGCCTGATGTTATCTACTATCTAGATAACCGCGTTCTCCGTACTGTGGGCAGCTCGGAAGACAGATTGCGAAGAATCGAGGAGGCCATGGTTCTCTAGATGGGGAGTAAGACGTTTATTAACTAAGTGCTCCAGTACCTTCCCAAAGTAAGGTAGCAGTGAAATGGGACGGTAGTTTACTGGTAAATTGGGATCAGCCAAAGGTTTTTTAAGAAATGGCTTAACCTGAGCATGTTTCCACCTATTCAGTACCTTAGCTTGCTTTAGTGACATGCTAAAAATAATAGTTAAGACATTCGCGAACAGGGGTGTAATCTTAGTACAAGATCAAGGAGGAAAAGGATCTGCTGGAGAACTGGATTTGATCCTAATTAAACCTTCCACTACTTCAATATTAGTTATGGGTTCAAACTCCATTAATAGGGGAACATTATGTGTTTCCAACAGGGAAGGTGTCTTAAGCATCTTACTGGTAGAGTGGTTATGGTCATTGTCCTGATGAGGAAAAGAGGCATAAATGGTTTTAATTTTTTTATCAAAAAAAGAGGAAACAGAATCAACCCACTCTTGCGTAGGAGAAAAAGAGGACTGTTCAACCCGAGGGGAAGTAAATTCCTTCAATATTTTATCAAGTTCTTTGCTCGAATGTGCGGTGGTATTTATACGCTGGGTTAAATAGATCTTTTTAATAGATTTAATGTTTTTTATATAAATTAAATGAAAATGCCTTTAATTCCTGCGATCTTCCTCGTTTTGGTTTTCCTCCACTGGCGTTCAGCAGCTCGACTGAATTGTTTATCAATTTTTAATGCTACTGTAAACCAGGGTGAAGCATTATTTTTTACTTGAACCTTGGTAAAAGGGACAGCTGAAATGTTATTGTGCAAAATTAGGACAATGTAAGAAAAATGTGTAGCTCCGTTACTTTGGCCAAACCCAGGCACATAACATGCTTACCACGAAAAAGTCACCTTTTGTGCTACAGTGTCACCTTTCCTACTAGAGTGTCACCTTTCCTACTCAAACATGTTTTTTACTGACACATTGCTATGGAAACTGCCAAGGTGCAAGTGACACAAAACACATGGCAATGCACATGCATAGTTTCTGAGGCTTGGAAGTTGATGCCTGGCTTCCGACTTGATTGTAAACTTCTGAGGGCTACTTCTAGCTGATGAAATGTGTGTACGTAGATGTTTCCTGAGATTGCGACATAAAGGCATAGAGAAGTTATGGTTTCAAAATTTTATTCGCATGTTGAACCTTAATGACATGTTGGTTCATTTTCAGTTCCCAAACATGTGGATTACGTAAAGAAATGTTGAAGAATGTGTGTGCATCGACGATTGCCTGCAGCTGTGTTTTGGATGGCTCCACCCTTACCATCCTCCTCCTCCTCCATTGGGTCATGCAGTTGTAGGTCAACGTCCCAGGGGACATTAGCATGCCCACATATATTGTGCAGTATGGCACACACTAAGATCATTTTGCAGACCATTGGGGGGTATTAGAGCAAGTTACTCCCTGAAATGTCCAGGCAGCAGAACCTGGCCTTGAGCAGTCTGGATGTTTGTTGAACAATGTTCCTGGTCTTGCTGAGAGCCTGGTTGTAGACCTTCTCTTCCTAAGTATGGGGGTGTGCATAAGGGATCATGACCCATGGCTGGATCCCATATCCATATCAATACTTTTGCAACCTGTTGCGGATACATGGTAGGCCTTGTGTGCTATGTAGAGTTATATTGTCATACAGATCTAACATTGTTTTCACAACCATGTGTTAGTTAACCAATTGTTGATAGGTTAACACGTTTCTCTTTCATTACTCTGTGTTATAGTAAATGCTGAGCATGGGCTGATACATCGTGCACTTCCACATCCTGTAGTTTTCTGTGACGTCTACTTGGAGATGTGCCTGACCACTCAATGTTATCTGCTCCCACTACATATGTTAACTTGCCGATTATGGATTTAATAATCCTCCCTTGATAGATAATGACATAGGACACATGCCTTACACTGACGCATGCATATGTCCTTGGTAAATCACAGATGTTGGTGTTGGCATACATGACATGCCTGATGAACCATAGAAGTGGCATGTAGACAACCCCACAACCCCCATGGAACCCCTCCCTTGCACACATTGATGGTACACATAATTTGGCCCAGCAATGCATTGCTCTGTACCCTTCCACCATTAAACGGCAGCCAAAGTGGCTTTGTGTGCCTTGGCATTAGTAAATTGTGAGTTTGCAGGACTCATGTACCATGATGCATGGTGCATGGTGCATGTATGATCTACACCCCTCTTACTTATGTTCCTATCTGCATCAACAGACACAGTGATGGGCATTATGTCATTCATTTTTAACTGTAAGTGGGTGTGTTAGGTGTTTGAGTTTTTCTTTCCTGCAAATAGGCCATTCCCATATTGTCCATTCTGGATCCCAGTAGCATGGTCCTGGGGTTGGTCTGGACTGGAAGTGGAGGTGTTCTGTGGTGGCGTGGGGGTCGCTCATGTTGGAGGTGGAGAGTCGAAGGGAGGTTTTGTAAGCGATGGTGAGTCCTCCTCCAGGGCGGTGGGGGCGGTCCCTTCTCTGGCTCTTGTATCCGTCGGGGATGACAGTGGCGATGTCCAGGCCGGACGTGACGTTAGTCCAGGTTTCAGTGAGGAAGGCGACATCAGGCGAGAGGGTGTCGAGCAGGTCCCAGATTTCTAAGGCGTGTCTGTGTAGGGAGTGTACGTTGAGGAGGATGCATGTCAGGGCTCCGGTGGTGCGGGCGTGCGGCGAATTTTCGGCGGTCTTGGGGCGCAGTTGATGGTGAAGGATTCTCGCCAGTTTCTGCAGGAGAACTGTCTTTGGGTGGTGTTCGGTGTTGCTCTTTGACAGTCATTGTGTCCTCGAGGGTTGAGTGCGTGGAGGGTGGCAGAGCTATATCGGCGGGGTTCCGGAGATTCAGGGTTCCTGGCGCAGCCGCGGTCGGGTCGTGGATGGGCACAGACAGGCTTGTCTTAGGCACGCCCTTGGCGTGTCAGCAGCGTGCCCGCGCAGCGGGCGCCAAAAAGTAGGGGAGGGGGGTGGGACTGGGGTAGGAAGGCCATCATCACAACCTGGACCCCGGCCACCATCGAACACACCACTGTGACCATGAAGAAGACCCACTCAGGAGCCCCCACTGACCCCTGCCCACCGCACATCTACTACAGGGCCACTGCCGCCATCGCACCTTAACTAGGATGGACCATCCATGCCTCTTTCGAATCCGGCATCTTCCCAGAGGACTGGAAGCGGGCGGAGGTCAAACCCCTCCTCAAGAAGCCCACAGCCAACCCGACAGACCTGAAAAACTACCAGCCCATCTCTCTCCTCCCCTTCGCAGCCAAAGTCACAGAGAGACTCGTAAATACCCAACTGACAGCCTTCATCAAAGAGAACTCCATCCTAGACGCCTCCCAGCCCGGATTCCACAGCAACCACTGCACTGAGACGGCCCTCCTCGCTGCCACCGATGACATCCGCATGCTACTAGACCAGGGACACACCTCAGCCCTCATCCTACTAGACCTCTCCGCAGCCTTCGACACCGTCTCACATCGCACCCTCGCAGCAAGACTCCACGACACTGGGATACGAGGAACAGCCCTCTCATGGATCCAATCCTTTCTCTCCAGCAGAACCCAGAGGATCAGACTCCCTCCATTCGTCTACGAACCCACACAGATCAACTGCGGAGTACTCCAAGGATCTCCGCTCAACCCCACGCTCTTCAACATTTACATGGTCCCCCTCGCCGCCATCGTCAGACAACACAGGCTCAGCATAGTTTCTTACACCAACGACACCCATCTCATCCTCTCCCTCACAAAGAACCCCATAGACACCAGACACTGCTTCCAGGAAGGAATGAGGGACGTAGCCACCTGGATGAAAAGCAGCTGCCTGAAGCTCAACTTGGAGAAGACCGAGGTCCTCATCCTCGGACCCTCCACCTCTGCCTGGGACAACACCTGGTGGCCCTCCACCCTTGGGAGTCTGCCCACCCTGACAGACCACGGACGGAACCTCGGCATCATCCTCGACTCCTCCCTCACCCTGACCTGCCATATCAACTCCATCGCCTCCACCAGCTTCAACTGCCTTCAGATCCTCCGCAAGACCTTCAAATGGATACCCCCAGAATGCAGAAAAACCATCACCCATGCTCTCATAACCAGCAGATTGAACTACAGCAACGCCCTCTATGCTGAATCAACAAAACCCTCCTCCACAAGCTCCACACCATCCAGAACGTCACAGCCAGACTCGTCCTCGGAACACCTCGGCACGAACACATTACCCAACACCTACGTGACCTCCACTGGCTCCCCGTCGAGAAGAGAGTAACCTTCAAACTGATCACCGACGCCTACAAATCACTCCACAACATTGGACCCAAATACCTTAATGGGAGAGTATCCTTCTACATACCTAAGAGGAAGCTTCGTTCCGCAGACCTCGGCCTCGCAGAAACCCCCCACATCCGCAGAACCAGAGCAGGCAGAAGAGCTTTCTCCTACATCGCAACCAAGGCCTGGAACAAGCATCCTGTCAACATCAGACACTTCCCCAGCCTCCACATCTTCAGGAAGAACCTTAAGACCTGGCTCTTCGACTGAATCAGAGCTGCACCACCCGCGCCTTGAGACCCTCATGGGTGAGTAGCGCGCTTTATAAACCCCTGATTGATTGATTGATTGATTGATTGATTGATTGATTGGAAGTGGTCACTAATGATGGAGTGCCCGAACATGTATATGGTCAACTTAGGCCTGGACATTTATGGAGTGGGTGTGCTTTGGGTTCCTGTAGAGATGGGATGTGGCTGAAGGGGGTACCAGTTGCACATGTGTGCAGTCCATGGCACCAAGCACATGTGGGAACCCAGTGATGGCATAGAAGCCTTGTTTGGACTTCAACTGCCTTTCCTGGGTATGGGGGATGAGGAGGTGGCGGGGTGTCAGACAGATGATGGCATCCAGCATTGAGGGAAATAGTGATGTGAAAGATGACTGGGGGATTCCAGCTACTCTGGAAGATGTTATCTGGAAGGACCTGATGCCAGCATGTGTAGTTCTGCCATGAGCTTCACCTATGGAGGGATGTTTCTAGACCTATCAGTTGTTGGCTGGAGCCTTGGGCAATCAGATGTAGCAGCTCCACAATGGACTGTCTCCTGAGCCATTAATAAGTAATTGCCTCATCTTCCCTGAGTCCTATTAGAGTAGTCCAATGATGATAAACGCACTCCCTTCTCTTACGTTGCCTTCGTGGTGGTGAGGGGGGTGGGGTGGATGGTGGTGGTCATCTTCTTGCGATTCCCAGGTGCAAAATGACTCCCTCCACGGTATAGTTGTAGTTGCAACACTGACCTGTCAGGCTTCTCTTTATATAGCAATGTCAATGGGTCATTTCCTATGCATGGGTTTCACAGGCACAGGATCTTTGAAGTTATCAGACCTCTGCACCACTCAAGCCAGCGCATCACTTTGCTAAAGTGTCCTAAATATCAATGCAAAAGACACACAATTGATGGACGGAATTCAGAACAAATCAAAACATTCACCCCCAGTCAAGAGATCTGGGTTAAATCTATGATTCTTTAGCTGACAATGCCACCCCAGTTTAGACCTGGCCATATGCAAATCAGTCTTGACCCTGTGCCTCATGGGAACAGTCCAGCCCGAACTGCCAAGCCAGGTCCAAGATAGGTCCTCCCTGGACCGGAAACAAGCATCCTAGGACCGGTTTCGGGGTTTCACCCCTCTTCAGCCAGGATAGCTTGATTCCAGTGGCACAGTGAGCCACGTCTGGGCATACCTGGTGCACTTAGGGTGAGAAAGCAAAAGACACACAATTGGTTTTGCTAAATATCAATGCAGCCGTTTTACAGTGGAATTTCCAACGGAATGCCTATCTTGCATATATTAATATTTACGTGACACAGGTGATTCTGATGCAAGTTCCTTTTAGATGCAGAACTCCAAAAAGTGACGCATCCTCACAGATATGTCACCTTGTAATTATGGAGTAGTGATAGCGCCACCAAAGCATCAAAAATATATTCATGCATGGACAGCACAAGCTCTTTGTAAATAAGCCCCTTTGTTTTACAGAATTGAAGTACGCAGGCCCCAGAACAATTTAGATTAATCTATTCTAAAAACATAGAATTAAAATGTAGCATAATGTATATGACGCTTTATAGAAAATTGGGATTTTGGTGTTCTGACTGAACAGGTATGTGTTTGTTCACCTGAAAGCATCCTTCCTGCATGTGACAACCATTTTCACTTAAATATCCTGTCCACATTAGAAATGCAAGTAATTGCCCTTTATAACTCTGAATTTTGCCAACAGCCTCTTGCTATTAATTCACTTGCAAATATGCCTATTTTGCCACTGTCCCATTCTTGGTAACACCCTGAATTATTATTTTTTAAACTCTGATTTCTTTCTTGGATTACCATGTTGGCAATGAGTGAATAATCGATGTGGTTGTTTGTATTGCTGAGCAGCTGAATGCAATAATGTGTCAATGATGGATGAGTGGACGACTACGTGGGTGCGCGAATGCATAAATGGGTGAGTCAATAGTTGGATAAATAGATGTAAAGACGTGGTGCAAAAATGAATGCGCCTGTGTGGATGAATGGTGAGTAAATACCTGGATTTATGAGTTGGTGACCGAATACATGAGGAATGTCTGGATAAATTGGTTACTGCATGCTAAATGAATGGACAAGTGAGTGCAAGTCTGGAGGAATGTGTTAGATGGTGAGTGAGTGTATGGATGACAGAGGGTATGGTGAGGGGTCAGGGTTCCTTTAGGGACAGAAGGCTATTCACCCCTCTGACCACTACTACTCTCTTACTTGTATCCATGTCCTAAGTCATTCACCTGTTTATTAATCCATGCAGTCAGTTACTCATTCAGTCACAAACTCGCAGCCTATCACTTTACCCAACCATTAAATTAATCTTACATTGCCTTACTCGTGCATCACGCAAGCGCACACACAAAATAGTGAAAAATTAAAATGTTTCAGTAAATAAACAAAAACAGATCAATGGACTTTGTCAATGTGCCATGCACAAACTCCTAAACTCATGGAAAGATCATATTTATTTGACCCAGAAGCTAGAGGTGTTATGCATATTCTTGCTTTAATTCCTTTTTAAAAACGAACTATTTCCGTTCAACACTATGATAAAAGTCCTCTCTCCTTTAATACTTATAGGGTATAATGAGAGACCAAAGAGTTATCTTAAACTGAGTAATTTAATTTTTCCAGATTTATACGACTCAAATATTTTTTTTTTTAACTAAATAAGATTATGTCTCTCTTCGGAGACTGGAAGGCACTGCAACCATCTATTGTAGAGACGATTCCATTAATTAGGGTGAATGTGAATACCACCCTTGCACATTTTTTAAAATCGAATTGAAAGCTTTCCAGTCAGTTTAACATGGGATGGTAAATGAGCAAGAAAACTTTCCAGTGCTTATACCTGCCAACGGGTAAAGTAATGCTAGGACTGCCCAGTTTGGGTTTATATTATGCAGTGGCGCAGATATCTATTTATTCGCGGTCCTTTGGCATTTCAAAGAAAGCATGACCAAGGAAACGGGAAGTCTTGTTCACTAATTGTTGCGAACCTGAAACTTATAAAAATTTGGTAAGTTTAGTTGTGCGTCAGAAGGCTCTATAAAAAGCTCACAATACCAGTGGTCCATGATGAAAACTGCTACTACAAGGATTTCATGCCTAAGTACTAAGCGGTGGGAAAGGATAGGCATCTTCAATGCACTGGGGCCCAGAGGTCACAGGAGGCCCAACAACAGCAGCCCATGAGCTCTGAGAGGCCACCTAAATATTCATGCCGAGTTCCTAAAGTGGAAGAGCTTTCAAGAAAACCTGGGGGCATATTATCAAGGGCTGGCGATAACATTATCGCTGCTTTAGCATCCGTTTTCGGGCGAAAAGCGGCGATAACATTATCGCTTTATTAACAAGGACACGCTAGCGCGTGTTTCCTTGCCTTAGCGCCCATTGTCAGCACGCCTCGCATCGTTAATGAGATGCAAAGGAGGCGTGCCTGACAAAACTCCATGGGAAAATATCGCTAACCCAGCTTTGCGATATTATCAACGAGGGGTAGCGATATTTGAAATCGCGTTAACTATGCCTTAACGCAGGAATTTAACGTCTGTTATATTCCTGACTAATGCATACCTAACATGGGAGGTGGATTGTGGGGCTAAAGCCATAGGGCCTTATCATCAAGTTATCGCCGTTTTCCATGGAACATCGCTGGAAAGCCAGCGATGTTCCATGGAAAACCCCGATATCGCTGGAATATTAACGCCATAGCGCTAAGCGTTGATAATGCAGCGCTAGCTTGGCGATATATTCCAGCAATAGCCGGCAATAATTTAATTTAATTTAAAGCGCTATCGCTGGGGCTTGATAATATGCCTCCTTGTTTTTGTCCTGTCATATTTGCTGTGCGTTCAAATGACTGTCTAATCTACTGACAAATTGCTGTTTATTGGTATAACTTGGAGACTGGTGTTTACTTTTGTTTGGCACATGGCAAAGTTTGGGGATTTTGTAAAATTAACTATTTGAGAATCTTGCTAGTGTGAAAGGAAAAACTGTATGATGTTTTTTCTAAGACTACCATATTTAAATATCTATAAATGACCAGTACAAATATTTCAAAATAATTAAATATTTTGGAAAGTACAAATTAAGTGCTTTTTTCCTAGCTCTGAAGTTAGATCGAAACAATGATTTGAATAGGAACAGAACAAATCAAAACACTTTACTTGGTGATACACAAATGGTTATGCACAAATGACAAATATTCACTGGATCCAAATTCCCACACATTATTTTTTGTACGGTATGTAGTTTTATCAGTAAAACTTTAGGGCTGTGCAAATTTAGTGGTTATTTCGATGGAAAATGTGGTGTCTGTTAATGACAGTGGCTACCACAACATGCTTTAGTGAAATATTTGCGACAGTATGCTCCTAAATGCAACACCAGCTACATATTACACCATTACCACGCTTCTGCTAAATGGATATGGCACATTTGTGACTCTTTACCTTTGTGTGATGCTTGTCTTTTTGAGAATCCCCATGAGTTCACTATCTACTAGGGCCACAGGGGCTCTACTAGCACTGGGAGCTTAGTGTTAGATCTGTCTGATTCCCTTAGCTGCAGATGTCACGCTCCGAGCATTAGAATCTACTGAAGCATCTGCAGAGGCACTACAAAGGTCTCATTACGCGTGTTCTCAATGGTCGTGCAGTGCACATGCTCACTTTTATAAATGCACAGTGCACCATTCAACCCTGACTACCTGACACCAGCAGTAGTCAAAGAATGCCCATGCTGCTGGGTGGTTTCTGAAGACAAGACAGTCATAGTAATCTCTTTGGTCAGCATGACAGGTGAAGGGCAAACTATGGCAGTTAGTAAAAGTACTTAGACTTACTTAGGAGAGAGTGCTGGAAGTGAGAAATGTATGATATGAGTGTTGTTGTTTCACTTTATGCTACAAAATGGAAAGCAACTTTAAAACAACTTATTGATGTTGCCAATGTACACATCTTCATTATTAATACTAGAAATGGGAATAGTTATCCTTCTGAGACCAGAGGAAACCTACTAGAATCTCAGGAAACAAGATGTTGCTCCCCAGACAATGTACTGAGAGAGGGGGAACTAGAGTACCTGTTATACAGAGGACTGTGGTAGAAATGGGTGAGCCAACAAATTTGAAGGGAGGGGCAAACCAAGGGTCTATCTTTGGCTTTAAGAGCCCAGGCACAAGCTGAATGATGGGAACATTTAGCATGGAAATAAAGTACCAGATAAAATATAAAAATTTGATATGTGTTTCCAAAATTCAAAGAATTATATTTATTTGACAACTGTTTCACCTTAGTGCAACAGATTATATCACAGCATTGGAAGGCTTTTACAAAAAGTGATCGTTTTTAAACATGAACTTGGAAACAGTCAAGCCCCCACCTCCCACTCCAATAACAAAGCCATTAGCGAACTAAGAGGCAAGTTAGTTGTCATGTGCTCCCGTTGTGTGGGCTATATTCTTATTTTACATGGAGGAACATAATAGTCAATTAAGCCAAACACGAGAGAGAATTTTGTACAACATACATCTTCACGTATTGCAAGATTGTCTCATATGCAGTAATGAAAAAATAGGAGAAACGATAAAATAAAATAATTGCCTAGAATCACACAAATTCATCAAGTGGCCAAGCTGGGATTGAATCCAGGTTATTTGGTTTCACACTGTGTAATTCAGCCACTAGATTGGCATCCCTTTCTCGCTCCTGGTTGACATAAACGTTTATTGGTTTATCTTTCATTCTTAATGCATTAGGTTAGAACATTGGGCAGCAGCAGAAGCCACAATAAAGTTCCACACATTTTGAGCTCCAAGGCTCTGGAGGAACTCAAGCTGAACTAGAGTCTAGAAACTGGCTGGAGACTTCAGTGGCTCACCCACCTCTATACCTTACTCTTTGTATTCTGTGCCTGAAATAAGCTTAGATGCTGCTGCCAGTTTGATACCGGTTTTGTTTATGAGAATATCTTAGATTGCACGACTGATGACCATACTACATTGGCTGCCAATTCACAAACGCGTCCTGTTCAAAGTCCTCACCATTACTTTTAGGGCCTTTCATTCCTCGGGCCCCCAATATCTTCGAACAGGTTCCAAACGCTATGTTCCCTCCCGAAGTTTAAGATCAGCAAATGCCAATCTGTTGAAAATACCAGCCTTCAGATTGGTTCGAAGGGAGGAAAATCACTCACAGTTATAGGCTCAAAGGCATGGAACAAACTTCCTCCACAACTTCGCCAGATTGCATCCGAGTCCCTGTTTAGGAAGGCCCTAAAAACCTGGATTTTCAGTGCACTGGATACTCTCTGCAAAACTCTGATCTGATCTCCTGTTTTTACCGTTAGCAGTCAACCAGGCTCTTTTGCTTCCAACCCTGGTTAAGGGTGTAGCTAGGTTGCCATGGGTCCATGTGCAAGCAAAGTAACTAGGTCCCCTCACTAGGGTGACATCTCAGTCTGTCATCTGCCCCTGGCACTCCTCAACCTGCTTTGACAGAGACTGCATCTGCTTGATCAAATTCACTACAATTCCCATACTATTTGCTCCATACTGTATTTCTGCAATTCAAAGCCATATCCTTAGAAAGCACTAAAAAGCCAATAGGGTTTTTTTAAATGGTTTTTTTCACATTCTCACTGCTGCTGTGCTTTATGTTTTTTGAGCTTTCGGCATTGTGGGTTGCCATACATTAAATGGAAAATGAAGGTTATTTTTTGTCTGCACATGTCTGTTGGTGAGTAGGGTCTTGGTGGCACCTGGGGTGAATGTGAATGTAGCCAGTGTGTTCCTTTGTTCTCTGCTACCCATAATTTCTTAGGAATGTGTGTATGTGTGCTATGGTTAATATTGCATTTTCCTTTTTTCTGAAGCTTTTACAAGTATTGTGGATGGGCAATTGATATTGCCTTGGGCTTTGTATGGTTGTGGAACTTTTAAAGTGGTTTAAATGTTCTTTTCTGACATTGCTCATTTACTGGCTGTGGGTAAAGGGCAATGCCATGTGTGGACCCAGACACATTTTGGCTGCACAGTCCTTTCTCCTTGATGTTAAAAGATATATTGGGTGGAGAGGCTGTGGTCATTTTGTATTGCCACTATGTGTGTTTGTCATAGGCTGCAATTATTTCTTTGTTCCCTCCTCGAGGTACTTTCCCAGGATATAATGGGCACCTCTGGCACCCTGAACTTCTGTGGATTTGGAGAGGGAACCAAGAGAGTAGTGTCCTGCTGCCTTTGAAGCTGCATGAAGAGAGGCTGCACCGTCAGAAAGACTGCACCTGCTGCACCTTGGGCTAGTGTGACTGGATGGTACCCATGGCTCCTGGTTCAGGGAAAGGTTGATTCCCTGCCCCAAGGGTCAGTTGGCTGTCCCCATGGAACAGCACCAGGGACACCAGAGCTGTGGAAACCCAAACCGACAAAGCAGTAGCAACTCCTGAGGGATCGCCACTGGTCGACGCCGGGCATACTAAGAGACAAGTCCTAGATAGCCAAAAGTTGCACCTGTGTCTGTCGGACATGGGAGCGCTATCAGAGAGTGCATTTGTCACCCAAGATGGACACTAGTCCCCACCAAGGATCTTTGCTGTGACCGCTGTGTCACGAGATCGGAAGCCCCACCACAGCTGGCCATCTACTGTCATGAAGAGGACCTTGTGAGATACCCAGTGCTGAGGTCAAAGTTGTCTCAACCCACCCGTCAACCGAGGGATCAACTGCACTTCGCTACTATTGACCGCATAGCTCCAGCAGCATCATTGAGCGTCTTTTCTGCCTAAATCCACAGCACTAGGACCACTCCATTGTTGTCTAGGGCGGTCATTTCCTAAAGGCTGGAACTTGACTGGAAAAGGCTCTGTTGGCCAGGTAACTGTCCAAGGTGAAGCTACTGGACTCATAGACCTCTGTTCTGTTGGATTTTGTCACCCAACCTGCGTTGAAGTCGCCAAACTAAGGGCCGAAAGTATCATTATTGGAAATAGTGATGACCTAATTGCTATTCTCTGCGAATCACAATTAGGTAATCAATATTGCTAATGTCTGAAACTCCACGAGTTTCATTTTGTGATTCCTAGTGGGTCGCAAATCGACCCACCTCATGAATATTAATGAGGTAGGTCAAAATTTGCAAACCATTAGGAATCGCTAAATGCAGCCTGGTTGTGCATGATACATTTGGCCCTAACTGTTTCAAACTATTCAAAAGTTTGCAAAGATTTTGTTGACTAGCGCTTCATTGCGGTTGCATTTCAAAGCATTTATAACTTCGAAAATATGTATCTCCGGAATCATCTAGTGGATTTTGATGATCAGGGACTCTAAAAATTCATAGGAATATGCTCTATTTTTATAAAGTTTTGCCATGTCTCTTTCTTGCTGTGTGACTTTCTTATTTTGTTTTTTGGTGCTGTTAAATCATAAAGCTTTACATTAAGTTCCTTTGTCAAGCCTTGCTGCATCGAAGCCACAGCGACCCAGTATTGAGCTTAAGGTCTACAAACAAGCCCGACGGGATCCAAGAAAGTTTATGTGAGTATATTACACAATAAGGCCCACAGCCATATCATATAATACACTCAAATCCTCACAATTACAATTTCATAGATCCCAAACACAAAATGCTCACCTGTCCACAATCAAAAGTTAACACTCATCAACTGTACTAAGGCAACGCAATGTTATCCTGAGGAAGAGGTAAGCCTTAAAATAGTAAAACAATGTAGAGGTTTTTGACTATCAGGACATGCAAAACTTAAAAGCACCTGTCCAACTTTTAATTGCAATTCACCTTGCTCTAAGGGGTACCTAGGGCCTACATTTGGTGTGACTTATATGCAATAAACGGGAAGTTTAAGGCTTGACAAGGGGGTATAAAGAGAAAGTCACATTGCCAATTCAAAACTGCAGTCAGACTGTAATGGCAGGCCTGGGACATGTGTTAAGGGGCTACTTAAGTGTGTGGCACAATTAGTGCTGCAGGGCCACTATAAACATTTAATTTGAAGGCAATGGATCCATAGTATAGTCCTCTACCAGAAACTTATCAGTAAATTGAAAGTACCAATTATGTATAAACCAATTTTACCATGTTTATGGACGTCAGCACAAGAAATTTAGCACCGGTTAGCAGTTGTAAAGTGCACAAAGCACTAAGGCCAACAAAAACGAATTTCAGCAAAAATGAAGGGGAAAAATGAAAAAGGTTGCAGGAGAAGACCACCTTAAGGCGGACAGGTCTAGGAATTTGTATATGGATCGTAAACCAACTGAGACCCACCACAAACAACAAGGGAATTGGAAGATTCCTGAAACCCTTTGACGTGAGGAAGGTTATGATGAGTAAGTAATTGTTATTGTGGAGAGTGACATTGACGAAGTACAGGTCACCTCTATTCAACCTGCTCAACTCATAGAAGGAGGTGGTGGTGAGAAAAAAGAGGAGGATATCTGTATCCTATAAAAGCAGCCCTATGACTGTCAAAAATGGGGAGTCATTACAATGGTGGAAGGACTTTAGTCCGTAAGCCATAGTCATGGGAATTGGGACTGGCTGCCTATGTGGTGGCAGTCCCGCACATGGAATTACAATGCGACCACCACGGTGGCACTTGCATTGGGCATGTGGCACGCGGTGCCTGCCACATGGTGCAGGGAAATGTTGGGGGGCACCATAGATGCCCACCAAGTGCAAAACTGGAGTGCCCCTGCTGAAGGGTGGCCCACTACGGGCCCCCAAAGTCAATCCCTGCCAGCCTGCTAGGCACCGCCACCATTCTAGGTATGCTTTCGCGGTCCACCAGGCAATCATAACCATTGCCTGAGTCGGACCCGTGGAGGACGGTCTTCCTGTCCACCATGCACACAGCTGGCCATTGTAATCTGTTGGGCGGAAAAGTGCTTTGCGATGGTAGTGAATCCACCACCGGCAGGCTGCCGGTGGTGGGTTCACTGCCATCGTAATGAGCCCCATGGTGTGCAGTCATCACCTGCAGCAACCTCAGAATGGCACATGGGACAGAGGAATATTGTCACCCCCAAAGTATCCAAGAAGCCTATCTGCCCCCGTAGACCACTACTACTGGAGGGATAACATAGAAGACAGCCAAAAAAAAAACTATTCAGGCTTCACCAAGGTGTCACCATACCACCAAACCCATGAGAAATTCCATTTATACAATGAGAAGATGTTAAAAATCACTTGACCTCCTCCCTTTTCTTCGTGGAAGGAGAAGGGTTTCTTGAATTAGTGGAGACTCTCTGCTCGAAATGGAAGGTACCAAGCCAGGCCTATATTTCTATTGTTGCTGTGCCTGCATTGCACCATTAAGTGCAATTGGTTGTCAAGGCTTTGCAGGAGAGTACTGTTAGTACATCCACCTCAAGAAGGACATGTGGTGAGCAGCTTAATCCTTCACTTGAATACTAAATAAAAATTACAAAAAGAGATTGTGTCCTCCGAAGAGTACATCTGTGCAAGAATAGTGTATGTCAGGTACAAAAAAGAGATGGCCATTTTCATTCCTTTAACAGATATGGATGTCTTAGTTTACAAGATTGTAGGTAAAGCAGGTGATCTAGGAGAATAATTAATTCAAATTTGAGGGCAGGACAAGACTGAAGTACAGCCTTCAACATCCAAAGAGGGTGGTGCTTTTGGCTAACAGTCTGAGCAGCAGCAACCAACACTATTGCAGGCTACTAAACCCACAGCAACACCTTCAAGTTCACTGCCAACCTCTGCAAGGGCTTGGCTTCATATGGCAGGACTTAATTCAAGTGCACAGGAAGTGCAGGCACAGCAAGTGGCAGCACCAATAATATGTCAGAATATGATCCAATACTATCTGTATGACCCAACACCAACAGAGGTGTACATGAATCAAGACTCATTGACTTATTAGCATTGGTAAAAGGAACAGTGGTCAGAACTCAGCAGTCTGCCCAAAACAGTATTTGTCATGTTCGGTAGCCAGACTGTCTTCGAAGCATGTATTCAGTGCAGCTGACCCAGTTGTCTCAGTCAGAAGGACTAGTCTCTCTCCTCAAAACATGGAGATATTGATGATGTTTACAATGAACAAAGACTTCATAGGAAAAAAGAATATTGCTACTTAAGACAGAACCGTGGATGAGGAGGGTAATTGTGCAGCTTCTGTTGGCTATTGTACATATACTTCAATGGAATGGACCAGTGTGCATTATGCACATATAGTCAATTAAGAAGGACACACCAATTATTTGGCTGGGCTGACTGAGTGGTGAAAGGTATGAAAACAAATTCAACATTTAGTTCAACTGTAGAGTTTGAAATGATATAATATTGACAGTGTGCAATGGCAGGCTCCATGTCATAAAAAGAACAAGAAGATGCCTCTGATCCCTAGCCTGTGTTTCATTCCCTTGCTGGACTACTAGTCAAGATCTAAAAGACTGCTCTACATTGTGTGTCTCATCCATAGGAAAGAGAGACACATGAGTAAGTGGACAGCACACTTGGAAGAGGTAACTTGCACCAATGAATAATACCAAATGACGATGGGTCATGTGATAGCTGAAATGTTTTTGAATATTTGTGGATCAATCCTTACCATCTATTTGTCACTGGGACAGATAGAACTTTACAGTAGTGTCATTTTATTTTTGATTCCATAGGCCTTCTCTTGTTCAAGAAAGGTGCTCCTGCTCTGTGGTTCAGCCCGGAACCCAAGGTGGACAATGGCAGAAGAATGCAGCTGCCCTGTGTATAGTATCATTATGTAAATAGATATATATCGCTGCACCTGCAAAAATGGAATGTGAGTTGGACAACCTGGAAGTTTATACTGTGGCCTAACTCAAGGATTTCTGCAAGGGGTTTGGGCTCCCTACCACCAGGGAAATGGAGCTGCAAAAGGCGATGAAGGCCTGGGCAGAAGTTTGCGCTACTTTGAATGTAACCCTAGGAGAGGATGATGAGTTGAATGTCCCTTAGGGGGACCCCATCTTAAGAAACACCCATAGAGGAGGAGGAAGAAATAACCCCCAAACTGGAGCTTCCTGTCAGGGCAGGGAGCAGTGTCTCTTCCCACTGTCTATCCCCATAGGAACTGGCTGAGAGTAGAGAGGAGAAAGAGGTCAAAATACAAATGGCAAAATTAAATTTGGAAGAGAGAGAGAAGAAAAGACCCTTGGAGCAGAAGAAATTGGCTATAGAGGAAATTAAACTATTGTTGTCTCATGTACTGAATCAAAATGAGCTAAACATTAAGGGCAGGCAGGTTGAGTCCTGCAGGGATGGTGTCAGTATTACCCCAGTGCCCTAGGCGAGACATGATGATCCGCACACCAAAGATGACATTGACAAGTGGTTTGAGTCTTATGAGATTGGATTACAGATGCACACGATCCCTGAGGAGGATTGAGGGGCTAGTCTGAGCAGGTAAATCCCTAGTGAGGGGAGGGACACCCTTTTGGCCTTAGATGCTGGTGACAGGATGAGGTATCCCCCCATGAAAGATGCACTTGTCAGGAAGTATGGTCTGACCCCCAAAAAGAACAGACAAACATTTAGGGACAGCCAGAAATTGCCCTAAGAGACGTTAGTGGTTGTGTGGATTCTTTTTGCAAGGCGGGTGGGTGTAGGGCAGTGAAGTCACAGACTCTCAGGGGCTGCATAACTTGATCTGCGCCAATACCTGATTGATAATACACTCACTGACCCCAGGGAGTTTGATAAGGAGAAGGACTTCTGGATCAGTACCAGGGTCAAACAGAAGGTACCTAGGAGTGACCTCAAGAAGGTGGTTTGGGCTCCCCCAGCAGTGAGGGAGAGATCAAGGGAGACACAGACATGTCTCAGGATAAGTGAGGAGGAAAGGGTTTACATGCCCCTTCTGAGAAACAGGGAGGAGGCTTTGGTGAGCGGTGGCCCAGGGTGTACCATTTCCAACCCCGCTACTTTGATTGTTCCCAGATAGGACACAAGCATGGGGACTCTGTCTGTCCTAAGAAACCACCCACTGGTGGGAACTCTACAGGGATGGCCAATGTGGCCTTAGGAGTAAGTAGTCACCAGAAGAAAATCATATGGCATGCTATGATATCCCTTAGGTTGGAGGTGGGCTCAGAGGGTGGGATAGTGATCACTGAGGGTGGGAATGGGGTCCAAGTCACTGCCCTGAAGGACACCAGGATTAGCCAGACCATGTTTGTGGAAAGGATAGTTTCCCCAGAGCAGTACACAGGTCAGGTGTGTAGGGTGGCACAGGCCCCGGGCAGGTCTCCTTCCGCCCTGTGGTCTTGGTAACCCTAGAGTGGGATGGGAGAGTGACCCAGAGGAGGGTCATAGTTAGTCCCCAGATGCCCATAGACTGCATTCCGGGGAATGGCCTGCCCCCAGTGTCAGGGGAACTGGGAAGGTTGGCCCCACCAGGTTCCCTTGACAGTTCAGTTTTCTGGGAGTACCACTCCCAAGTGGAGGGTACAGGACTCCCAGTGGAGGGGCAGGGTGATGGAGACAGCCGGGGCCCGTGCAAGTGAGAGTGGTGGGGCCAGGTTGGGGGGGATTCGAGAGACGCCCAAGAGGGAAAATTAAATAAATATATAATTTTCCCTCGTCCCCCACCCGCCCCAATGCACCACTGCTCCACAGCTCTTACCTGCACACCAACGGCTGGATGGAGAACTCACCCTTGTCCCCTGTTCAGCCTTAGGGTACATACCTCTAGCTGAGTGACCAGTCTCAGAATACCACTCCTGAACTGGTAGGAGGTGGAGTAGGAAAAGGGCACAAGACACCTGGAGCTACTGCCACCCACTTTGAGAAACCACAGAGGTCAGAGACCCATGGAATGCCTGGGGCCTGGCTCTGGACACTGACAGCTGTCAGTGGCCTCTGTTGTTCGTTGTCCTTGGGGTCAGACTTTTTCTTGGGATGGGGACAGATGACAGGCCCAAGGGGTGGAATGGACCACATCACTTTGTTGCGCATGGTGGTACTGTCTGTCTACTGGGATCCATCTGTGAGCAAAGAAAGGTTAGGTGCTGCACAGACGTGGTCAACAGATGAGGAGAAGGGTTATCCATGGGCCAGTTCAGTGGTTTAGGATGGTATAGACAGAGGGATGCAACTGAGTTCAGAGAGGAGTAGAACTGACAAGTGTCCCTGCAGTAGAGGGCCATTGTCCATGTTATATCACCTAAGCAGAAACGTCCATGAGGTATTGATTAGTCATGGGCATTTACAGACGACACAAATGTAACACCCAATGTGAGCATTCCTGTTACAGTGTTTGGAAAGGTATAGTGTGCCAATGGCTCGGTTCCAACAAACCAGGGGGTCCACCGCAGAACACCCCTGACCGCATGATACCAAACCCAGGAGCCCCTGTAGATCACATAAAGTTGGGCATTAAGATGCCAAAAACTGAGAGTACACAGAAAGTCTGGAGCGCATAGGGGACAAGGTGAAGCATAATGTGTCTGAATGTGCGTATTGCCAAGTGTTGACCAAATGTAATGTATGTGTACTTGCACACTGAACTCTCTTTCCCAGGAAGCACCATGTCGGAGGCTTAAAGAGAGACCCTGCAAGAAGTCGACTTCTCAGTGGCCATTTTGGAATGTTAGGTCTTAAAAGCCACGCCTTCACTACCGCACCCTGCTAAGCAATCCTGCCTTATCGGAAAACAGTCCTTATTCGTAGCGGCTCTTCCCTGCTCAGAAAGCAGCCTGATGGAGTCTCTCGACTGACTGGTTAAGACAAGAGCTTCATTCCTCATCGCTGCATCAACTCTCTCGCTGGCACGATCATTGCGGCAGACCACACTCTCCTCTACTGCTTGTTGCAAATGTGAAGACCGGCAAAAGAAATCAACAGCTAAGTGCAGCAATATGGTTTATGCATGTGCGCACATAACAAGGAAAGACTAACAACAGAGCTGCTTATAGACTTTGCGCTCTAAAGAGCGATTTATTCTTCAAAGTTTGGTGCTAAGAACATTAAACCTTGTTATTTTAGAGGTGTGCGGTTGATAAAGGCTACCCAATAATACTAACCACAAGGCTAATCATAGACTCTACCATAAGTCTTGCTCATACACATTGCGCTCAACATTAGTCTCAAGTTATAAAGATTGCATTGTGTTTATAAAAGGATGTTCAAGAGGATCCTCTGAGAGGATTTCAAAAACCCCAGGGGGAGACTGAGAATTATTGGGTGTAATAGTGGAGTGAATCACAACTCTTCACATGACTCTGTCATCAAGATAAACAGGCATACAATTTGTGTGAGTGAGTGAATATATGATTGTACCTACTAAATGAATGGATGCGTGCAGGTGGCAGTAGATATATCAGTGTTTTGCTAATAGCATTTCCACTATTTCCTTTCTATGCAGACAACCATTATCACCACTTCACTGGCTTCATTCAGAAGTTGCTTCTTAGAGATGAATCCCTGTGGAACACCAAAGGGAGATCCATACATACTGAAGAGAACCTGTAGGCTGTCTCTTATTATTTTATCCACACCCTCATTCCCTTTTGGCATTCCTTGCAGAACGGTTTATTCTGTTCCCTGTGCAGAACACTAAGGGGAGTGGGTGGACTATCTTCACACTGTTATTCCCACTAGGCCGGGGCACCAGGTTAGTGCTTGTCTGTATGTGCAGGGTTTTAACATCTTCCCTGACTGTACGCTGGAGGAGGGTCGTGTGTGTTGGAAATGGCCCTTTCTGTAGGGTCACCTACAAACCTTTTGCTTTCCTCCTCCCCTGTTTGCTGAATTCCTTTTTATTGGCTTTAGAACTCTGGGCACTTTACCATTGCTAACCAGTGCTAGAGTGCATGTACTCTCTGATTAAAACATGGTAACATTGGCTTATCCGTAACTGGCATATTTAATGTACTTATATGTTCCTAGTAAAGTGGACTACATGTGCCCAGGGCCTGTAAATTAAATGTGCCTTAAGCACTGATTGTGCTACCCATTTAAGTAGCCCTTTAAACATATCTTTAGGCCTGCCACTACAGAGCCTGATTGTGCAGTTTACATTGCCATATCAACTTGCCATTTGAAACCACTTGCCTAGCCTTAAACTCCCCTTTTATTACATATAGGTAACTCCTAAGGTAGGCCACTATAAGAAAGATATAATGTATCTGCTCCTAGCCCTGTGTGAGTGCTGCCTGTCTCCAATACACATCTGGGGTGGGTGACAGCTGGACTTTGTGCTTTCCTTCTAGACAGCCACACAAAAGGGGAGCTTAGGTGCGACTTGATGGGCCATCCACATCCTGATTGACCATCCTGGGCAGGTTGGGAGGGGGGAGCCAGACACAGCCTCACACATATACCTGAATAGGCTGTGTCCTGCCCCCACACTAAGGTCTGCATAGCCCCCTTTAGTTAGTTTGCAGCTAGAGCAGGAAGGGCAGGGACTTACTGCACTTCAAAGTCATCTCTTTGAAGTCTCCCCTACTTCAAAGGCTCAACTGGGTATAAGTAATGGACTTCTGACACCACAACTCAGTACGCTTCTGGACCTATGAAGATTGCCAGGAGGAAAGACTGCTGTGCTAATGAAGGACTGCCACTCTGCTGGACTGCCACTCTACTGAACTGCTGCTTTGCTGGACTGTTGCTTTTCTGTGCTGACCAACGTCCTGCTGTTCTCTTGCATGGGTTAGAAGGACTGAACCTGCATAATTTGTGCCCAGAGTGACTCCAAGGGCTTGCTGGCTTGCCTCCTGTTTTGAAGTCTCAGGGACATCAAAGACTTCCAACCCACCCTCCTATGGCACCTGGCCTTTAGCATCTGTGAGTCTGCCCTGCCAAGTGGCCAACCCAGTCCTGGACCCTTGGAAGTGTATCTGAAGTGCTTTTCCAGCAGAATCCATGCATCACAGTTGATGCAAAGTCCTCAGAACTGGTGTATTTCTTCAACTGCGGATGCATCACCCTGGTGCAAGAATCGTCCGCAACATATCGCCAACTGTGCAGTGCAGTGACTCAATTCCCAAAGTATCTTCAACTTTGCGCGGATCAGAGCCAACACATTGCCTGCATCCTGTGGGACGTCAACAAGGTACTTTGCAGCTAGCCAAGGCTGGTCCCTATATCCGACCTGCACTCCATCACAGTTGGTCTGAACTTTTGCATCTGACCTGGTCTACCAGATAGTCTGGGTTGGCACTTTATGTGTTTAAGCACTACATTCCACTCTGTTCTTTAAAAATTCCTAACTCTGGTTCTATTTATGTGATTTTTGTTCTTTTGCTCATGTTATGTTTATTTTATTAGGCTCCATTTTTCTGGGCTGACGTTGCATCTTTTCATGTGGTGTGGTCACTGTTTTACTGTTTGAAATGTTGCACAAATATTTTATACATTGCCTCTTAAGTTAAGCCTGACTGCTCTGTGCCAAGCTGCCAAAGGGGTGAGCACATGTTAATGTAGGGTGTGTTTGTGACTTACCCTGACTAGGATTGTGGTTCCTGCTTGGACAGGGTGCATATCTCTGCCAACCACAAACTTGATTTCTAACAAGCCTGCTCCGATGGGAACAGTCCAGCCCGGACTGCCAGGCCAGGTCCCACCAGAACCAGAACACAAGCAATCCATGACTGGTTTCACCCTAATGGGGGATCATCAGCCAGAAATAGCTTGGTTCCAATGGCACAGTGTACATGGGACCCACGTCTGGGAATACCCATCCCACTTAGGGTGTGACACTGAAGTATATACAAAAGTGATGGATGGAATGCCTGAATTAATCTCAGCCACAGCTAATTACTCAGTAT
The DNA here is from genome assembly GCF_964204655.1 of Triturus cristatus. Lineage (NCBI taxonomy): Eukaryota > Metazoa > Chordata > Amphibia > Caudata > Salamandridae > Triturus > Triturus cristatus. Next base: position 534,281,666 of record NC_140594.1, on the reverse strand, counting down.
ACATCCCAATCCATTATTATTTTGCACAACATGCCACAGTAAAATCAGTTTTGACCTTGCTCCAGAGCGAAGAGTCAAGCCCAAAATGCCAGGCCTGCCCTGAAGTGAAACATGCAGCCCAAGACCTGAAGTATACACATAAGTGATGGATAGAATGATTGAATTAATCTCAACCACTGGTTGTTTCTTTGGCTGCATCCAGGTCCATCGTTATTTTGCTCACCATTCCACCATGCCATTTTGCACAGTATTGCTCAAACAACAAGCCCCAATCAGGACGAAATAGGTCCAGTTCAGTGACTGCCTGGCAGTTTGTAGTGGATTGTTCTTATTGGAGCAGGGTCAAGAATAATTTGCATATGACTAGTTCCAGATGAAATCTTAGGTGGTATGTTGAACAAAGGAATGATGGGTTGAAACTTGGAATGCACCCTGAGTAATTACCAGCAGTTAGACGTATTGCAAGGATTCCTCGCATCACCTTTTGTGTCTCTGACCCATTTTTTGGAGGGGCAGGTGAACAGCTGTCTTCCACCAGTAGTGGGACTCCAGGGCAGGTCCTATGGCAGGAGCAGCTAGATGATCCAAAGAAACAAGAAATAAACATGAATTGTAGTTCCCAGGGCAAACATTAGCTTATAAAGTCATTTAGTAGGACAAAATTACTGGCCTTCTAGGACCTTTGGAAATTTTTTGATGTGATTACTTGTCACGGCCCAAGTTGTTTATCCCAATACATACTTCACATAATGCATTAGCAGTGCATGTATGACTTAATCAATGAACACCACTATAATCAAAAATAGATTTGTTTCTAAAAAGGATGAAAAGTTAAAATGGTTTCATGTGATGACCCTTGAGGCACAGACTTAGCCCTCGATTACGAGTCTGGAGGTTCTCAGACCGCCAGAATCACTAGGGCGCGGCAGTGGCAGTCTTCTGGCTGCCCAATCACGATATGGGTGGTGGGACCATTACAGCCCCGCTGCAGACGCCAGGGGTGTTGCGGAGGTCAACAGGCATGAATATGCTTGGCAGGACTGCCACGGTCCCACCAAGAATAGTACACGTTTCCTCTTCGCCACAGTTTTCATGGCGGTTCCACTGCTGGGAAAACTGAGACAGAGAGGAAGCAGAGGGGGCCCTGTAGAGCCCCCTGATGCCTCACACCCTGTGGATGTACACAGGCGGGTACAGCATGTACCCCCCACTGTGCATGCACACCTGTTCCAGCATGGTATGAACTTTTCAGTCCATGCTGTGCAGAAACTGTATTTGCCGTTCCCATTGCAGTGCCCATTTTCAGGGCACTACCGTGGGAGTGTCAAAAACAAAGGCCGCTAGACAGGAGGAAACTCCTAATCTGAGGGGGGGGGGGTTGTAGCATGGCTTTGGCAGTGCATCAGCGGGGCAGACCCAGCCACGGCCGTCTTAACTACATATTAGGCCCCCGGACAAAGCAGTGCACTGGGCCCTGGCTACACAGCCACTCACAGGAATAAAAATGTTTGAAAGAGAAATTAGTGTTAAATTCTGGTCTGCATGGGGCCCCTATGCTTGTGGTGTCCCCGGGCAACTGCCCAGCATGCCCATGCATTAAAACAGCACAGGACCCACGCTGAACCGCCAAAGTCGGAATCGAGCCCTTAGTGTGTGTTAATAGATTAATTAGGTGCCAAATATAACAGCACATTACATTGATAAATATGGCACATTAAATTTATGCTGTACAATTTTCTTGACTATGTTATATAAAGTGCCACAGTAATAGAGCCATTCTTACGGGGCAGCTAATGGCATGTCTTCATATATTCCAGAGGCCCTGCTCTTAACTTACAACGTGAGCCCAGGCTTAATCCCAAACTTTAACCTCCATCCAAAATAATGCGCAACAAATACTTTTTCTTGAGCTATGCATCATGAAAATGTAGAATAAGGTAAGTTATAATAAAACATCAGGTCTGTGACTAAGTTTAGCTTTGGCTGTGGACCGGCTAGGTGTCATGTACTAGCAGGCTTAGTCGCATGGTCAATGGATTGTAGAAGATGGAACAGTAATGGGAACCATGAAAAGTAGTCACTTAAGCAGAAACTGTGGTAGTGATGATGTGCATTATACGCATGCCAAGATGGTATAGTCATTTGTGGGCTGAATGGGATAGAACGAGGGAAGTGGTATGATAGAGCGCCATGTGATTCTGAGATTTGTAGGGGTGCACCATATTCACTGTTAGTCGGCACCCGCATATAATCAATGTATATTTAGAAGCGTTATAGAAATGTATTTGCTATAATCATGTAACATAGAAGTGTTAGAATGTAATAACGTTTTGTGAAGTTTAACGTTGCAAGTATTGTGAATGTATTCATTATAACGTATCTGATTAGGTTTCACAAGCAATATAATGCGAATTAAATGTATGTCATGTTAGAATTAAAGTGTAGGTTGCTTATTTACATGATGGTAATGTCGAATTAATGCCTAGAATGTGAGTTCGTAGAGTGTTTAATTTCGTAAGGCCTAACCGCATATGTAGAAGAGAAGGCCTGTTTATTTCTTATTTTAGCTATGTTGTAGGCCTGCAGGGTTTTCTTGGTTAAGGCTTGAGTTGCAGCGAAGTGTAAAACTTCAAGATGCAAAGAGTTTTACTTTTTCGTTCCCATGTTTCTGTTGCAGGTGCAAGGACATTTAGCTCGTTAGTGAGAATAAGTCTTTGTTTTAGGAGTTGAGATACGGTGTGGAGCCAACAGGGGAGTGCATTGGAATGTGCAACTGTAACTCTTGGGATGGAAGGTGCCTGGGACCCAAAGACAAGCTAACGGACGATGGAAGATGGACAGCTTTGGATGGAAATTTACCGGAGGAAGACCTGGCTGAAGAGGGGTGTCAGAGGGCGTGTTCTGAATTATTGGGATTTTGTATTAGGGGCAGTGCCCTGTGGGTTAAGCAGACGAGGCTTAGATGGGAAGCTAGAAGGAGCATCCAATATCGAGCTCTCACTAAGTGAAGCCTTCTTAGGGAGTTTCACTTCTGACACCTTTTTTCCAGTGATTATCTTGCATGGGAAGGAATGCTAAGTAGGGATGCCACTTTAGAATAGAGTAGGGACAGAAAGGCTGTGACTGATGATTCCCAGTATTGACATAAGTATTTCGATTTTCTATCTGATGCTTTTAGAATCTGTAATTCTTTTCATTTTTAGTCGAATGTGAATTCTTCGTAAGCTAGCTTTTTTGTTAGTGCCCATTTATCTTTTGTGCCTGGTACTAAGGTGCCTTTATGTTCAGATGTTTTTGCTCATAATAAAATCTCGGAAATTCTAGATCTTGAGTCCTTAGTCCTTTAATGATGTCAACCTGTGGTAGTTATCTGTTGATAATTGTGTTTATTCCCTCTACGCCATTTGGCAAGTAAAAAGATCCTGGCGACCTGAAAGGGTTCTTGTAGATAATTGGGTAGACAAGAATCCGGCCCTATCAGGTATGAGTGGGCACTGGGTACCGCACCTTTTCTTCTACAAATTACTTTAATGATAGAAAGGATGAGACAGACATAGGAGGATGGAAGATTTGTAAAATGATTGCTAACTGGGCTTCTAAGAAAGAAAGGAGTACCTTTACAAATGCCGTCGTTGTCCTTGAGGAACCAGTCAGCCCAGCAGCCACTTCTTCCCCCTCCACGGGATGGTCTGTGCACTCCTCCTCAGCAGGACCCTTGAGTACATCAGGACCAAGATAAAAATGTAATGCACATTTCCAGATAACCTTGACCGCCGCTTTATTTTACACAACTTACAAAACACATCACCTCACTAATATAAAGTAATTATCTACCCAAGGTATCACTTTGAAAGCTTTACTTGACATTTAAAAAACAAGTAGTCCATGATACAATGTTATAATACTTGTCTTCATAATAGAGTGACATGGCTCTGAAATAAAAAAAAATCATGAAAAGAATGAAGCGGTGGAAGGGAGTGGTAAGTAACTATGGCATTGGCTTCGAGTATTGTCATGACACCGTGGAACCTTACATGACGTCCTGTTGGGGTCCATGACAATCTATGTTCCTGCACTATTTAATCTATAAAGCCTTCTGTCAACCTTCATGTTGTGAATATTTAGGCCTGAGATCCTGTTTATTTTAGCAACAATCATTTGTTAACATAAAACAAGATATGTAAAAGCAGGGTGAGGGAATGGTGACAGAAAAGGGAGGGAAAGAAAGCTACAGATAGAAGGAAGTCAGCTGCGCAACCTGAGGGAATATAAAAGAAAACCCAAGGTATCTTGGTTCAAAAAGGACACTTAAGTAATAGAGGAAAGTTGAAAAAGATGGAAAATATAGACCACCATAATGCATCCTAGTTGTTAAACGTTAGAAATATTAAACATGACTTGCTAGCATCAGCAGCAGAAATGACTGTGGAGTCAGAGACTGAGTCGGTTACCATGGTACCTGGGGGTGGTGATGGTGTCAGGCTGTTCTGAAAGGAGGGTAGATAAAGAGGAGACTGAATAGTAATTCTTTTTCCCACAGATTCCCCGTGGGTCGCGGGACGCTTTAGGATGCCTGATGCGACGTTGCCCATTGTTGGTGCGGTGTGGTCCTCCCGCCGTCAGTGGGCATAGTGCGCTCTCTGTGGGTAGCGCGAGTTTCAAATTCCTCACAACGGGTTTGGGTCGAGCGCTGCTCTCAGAGAGTTACCTGTCCCTAGCTACCCAGTGTGATGCCTGGTTAGGGTCTGTATTGTCCTCCTTTTACCTGACTCCCACTGTGGGACAGTATATTTTCTTTTGAACACCCTGAGGGTAGGAGGATGCTTGCACGAAGTTGGCAGCTCTTATCCCAGCTACTGCTGCGCCCGCCCCTGTTCCTCCACCCTCTTCTCCCCCTAGCAAGAAACCTCGCACCCAGGGGGTTGATGTAAATGCTTTTTCCCACTTGAAAAGTGCCTTTTTGGTGCAGGCGCCCCCTGAACCTGACCCGCTGTCCCCTGTGGATGACATCCCTGCCACTCCGCGTACTGCATCTCCTGAGCCCTTTGACACTGGGGACTCCCCTGACACAGATGAGGAGGCAGGCTCCTCTAGGTCGTGGCTCCCTACTTCTACCTCAGCCGGGTCTTCGGACATGTTGGATCCGGATGATATCGTCCACCCTAGGTCTTCGGACTGGGTCCCTGGGGACAAAGTAGCACAGTATGTGGTGAGCCATCTGCGTAAGCCCATGGATAAGGATGCTCGTAGCTTCTTTCGGGTGGAGTGTCCCCAGCCCAGTTTGAAGGGGAAGGTTGGCTTGAGCCCAGAAATAGACCCCAAGATGGCAACCTTCTTGGCGAAGTATGTTAGGTACCCTAAGAAGGGTATTGGCCGGTCCTGGTAGACCTGCCAGGACAAGCTGCTGGATGCTGAAGGGCCTGTTACTAAGATTCTGTACATGGCAGAGGAGGCTAAGGTGTCGGGTGCCCTCATCTCCCCGTAGGTTCTCTCCAATTGGGCGCAGTGCGCAATCGTGTTCATTGGCAATGCGAATTGCGCGCTCTCCACAGAGAGGCGGAGGTCCCTCCTGATCAAGGTGGACCCCAAGTTGGGTGACCTAGCCTCCTCGGAGGTTGGCGCGTGGCCCAGGGGGGCCTGTTTGGTGACCCGTTCGTCAAAGAGTTGGGGAAGTTTGTCGCTACTTTAACCTCTCTTAACAGGGCGCAGTCCAATAGTCGGAAGGTGTTTCCCCTCGGGTTTTTGACAGGGCCGGATGTGGCAGGGGCCGCTCGTCCAGCTTCTTTGGCAGCTCCGATCGGGGGCAAGGCTCCGGTCGCGGGCAGTATCAGGACAATACCCGCTTCAATAATTTCTATCCCACCAGAGAGCAGAAGTTCCGTGGATATGGAAGTCAAAGAGGCCAGCAACAAGGTGCTGGAAGAGGTGAGTGTGCTGCCATCAGCGAGCTTGTGAGTGGGGGGGCACTTAGCACAATTCCTCCCGGCATGGGTTTCCCTTACAAGCGACGCATGGGTGCTGCAGATGGTCCAGGGCTTCCAGATGGAGTTTCATGGCCGTCCCCGTCAGCTATTCGGTCCCCGCCCCATTTCTTTTTCGCAACGCGATGCAGATCTGGTGCACAAAGAGGTTTCCGCCCTCCTCAAAAAAGGGGCGATCTGGTGCTCAGTGGAGTATCCAGGTGGGTTTATCAGCAATCTCTTTTTGGTCGACAAAGTCGCCGGCACCCGGTTATCAATTTGAAGAATTTCAACGCGTGCCTGGTTTACCGTCACTTCAATATTGAGGGCATTTACCTTCTTAGGGATGTGTTGAGACCTTTCGGTTGGATGGTCCGGCTCGACTTGAACAATGTGTACCTCACGGTGCCCATCTTCCCCCCCTGATCAGAGTTTTCTGCAGTTCAGGTGGGAAGGTCAGGTTTATGAGTTCACCACACTCCCTTTCGGACTATCCTCCGTTCTGTGGTGCTTCACGAAGGTCCTCAGACCAGTAGTGGAGTTCCTGAGGGCACTGGGTGTGCGATGATCGTCTACTTGGACGACATGTTGTTCCTGGACCAATGTCCCGGGAGGCTGTCTACCCAGCTCTAGACCACGATCAACCTCCTTCAGGGTTTGGGATTCATCATCAACGAAGCAAAGTCCCTGTTGATCCCCGTCCAATGCACAACCTTTTTAGGTTTCAATATTGATTCTGTGTCTTCCACTCTGAGTCTTCCCGCCAGGAAGATGGCAAATATCAGGCACGAGCTACGTCAGACCTTGGCGAAGTCGCAGACCTCTTTATGCCAGTTGGCGCGTCTTGTCGGACTTCTCCCTTCCTCGATTCAGGCCATTTTTCCCAGGCCTTTGCATTATCGAGCCATGCAGCGCCTGAAGGCGTACCATCTCAGACAGGGTTTGACGTACTCCCAGTTGATTCCCCTGTCGGTCGAGGTACGGGACAAAATGAAGTGGTGGCTTACGCACATGGAGGCTTGGAACGGTCGTGCGATTTTTGGATCTGCTCCAGATATTGTTATCGAGTCCGACGCCAGTCGCTCCAGCAGGGGGGCCAGGTGCGGGTAATTTTCCACCGGTGGAGCCTGGTCAACTCACGAGCAGTCTTTACACATCAACTGCTTGGAGTTGCTGGCGGGGTCGTTTGCGGTGCAGTGCTGGATGAAGGATCGGGTGCAGTTGTGTGCCCTTCTCAGGATGGACATCTCAGCAGTCCGCTACATCAACCACCTGGGAGGCACCAGGTCCAAGATGTTGGCGAACCTCGCCAAGGACTTCTGGCACTTCTGCCTGGACAACCACATTTCCGTGACAGCAGAGTACCTGCTGGGGCGGCAGAACGAGGTCGCCGATTGGCACTGCCGTCACCTGCTGGACGCCAGCGTCTAGAAGCTGGACCCTCAGGTTTTCTCCAGTCTGTCGGAGAGGTGGGGTCCCCTTTCAGTAGACTTCTTTGCGTCCAGACTAGATCATCAGTTACCGAGATTCTTCAGTTGGTGGCCAGATCCTCTGGCCGAGGCGACGGATGCTTTCCTCCAGGACTGGCAGAGGGTTATGCCTTCCCTCCGTTTTCCATGATCACACGAGTGTCAGCTTTACTTCGCGGCCAGCAGGCGGAGGTGGTGTTGATCACGCCCCGGTGGAGGTCTCAAGTCTGGTTTCCAGTTCTACTGGAACTTTCTTTGGATTCTCCAATCCGACTCCCCCACTTTCCTCACATTCTTTTCAATCCCGACCTCATTCCGCATCGTCTAGTGGAAGAAGGAACGTTGAAGTGGATGGCCTGGAGGATTTCCGGCATTGCTGGATGCCCTCAGGACTTGCTCGCCAAGGCGTGGGCAGACAGCACGACCAAGAGATATCGATCAGCCTGGCACAGATGGTGTCGTTGGTGTCAGCGATGGAGTGCCGATCCCGTGGGGGCGGATGTAGTCTATGTCCTCAATTTTTTGGTGGGTTTGGAGGAGGATGGCTTGGCCTATTGGTCCATCAATACCTTCCGTTTGGCAATCTCGGACGGCCACATTGTGGTGCAAGATTCTTCTATAGGCGAGCACCCTTTGGTTTGTAGGCTCCTTAGAGGAATTTGTCTTTCACTTCCCCCGGAACCACGGTATTCCGCCTTTTGGGACGTGAAGCGGGTTTTGAACCTTTTCCTTTCTTGGCAACCAAATAGGCTTCTATCTCGCAAGGAGCTGAAAGCCAAGTTGGCAATGCTGTTGTGTCTAGTGTCATGCAGGCGCGTCTCTGACATAAGAGCCTTAGACATTTCTGCCAGAGTGTTTTCCCCGGAGGGGGTGACTTTCACGATGAGTAGAGGAACCAAGAGCAACACTATGGTCATTTCATACACGGCTTTTCCAGACTCCCCTCGTCTTTGTGTTGTGCAGTGCCGCCGTGCTTATGAAGAGATCACTGACGAAACTCGCCCTCCGTGTGAGAGGCAACTACTCATCGCACTAAGCAAGCCCTACAGAGCAGTCTCATCCCCGACCATCACCCGATGGGTGCGTTGGGTAATGCAGGAGGCTGGTATCGATACTAAACAGTTTGGTGCTCACTCAGCGAGATGTGCAATGGCCTCTAAAGCTTTTGCCTTGGGAGCACGGTTGGAGAATCTCATGCATGTGGCCGATTGGTCCTCGGATTCCACCTTTAAGAGGTTTTACTTCAAGCCGGTCCTGGATGTGGCAAGGCTGGTTGTCGACAAACTTTGAACTGGCATAATCCGAAGCCTCCGGTCCTGCCATAGAATGAAAATTTGCCGAGCCTTGGTGCTTGTAAGTTTCAATTCTATTAAGGACACGGAGGCGAGGATTATCCCACCCAATGACTTCTGAAGCTGTGGACCCTCCCCGTATTGCTGTAGGTAAACCATTCATGGGTCTGCGTAGATGCAGTCTTAAGTTGTTCATATTGTTTCACAATTGAAGTTTGGCTTGTGTTATGCTACAGTGGTTTCCGTCTCAGCCTCTTACACTGCCTTTTTTGCAGGAAATGATGGTTTCAAACAGGATGCGTGAAATCCGTCAGGACATGCCTCGCGCAAGGAAAGAGGAAGAGGAGACAGCGTAGAGGGACTATGATGGCTGGCTGGAGTGCGGACAGAGAGGAAGGACTTCTATTGAGACTCTCTTTTGCTTTCCCGAGTATTCATGGGAAATGTAGTTTTGTTGTGATATTAAAAGTTGCTGCTGTAAAAAATAAAGCGAAGGAAGAAGTCATAATCCTTGCCTCCGTGTCCTTAATAGAATATAAACTTACCAGCACCAAGGCTAGGCAAATTTTCATTATTAGTACTCTTTTTAAAAAAGGTAATTTTACAGACAAACAAATGTACTGCCTGATTAGCCAACGCTCCCTTCTCTTCCACCCTAAAAATAAAACAGTTCCCTGTCTTACACACAGTTTCCTACAAATTATATTGCTCCTCTATTCGCTTCGTTGAGTTTTGCTATATTGTCACTCTGAAAGCTACAGGCAAAGTCAGTCACCCTTCATGTACTGCATCGCACAGAGGTGATCTGATCCACAGGTCCATACTTATGAGGTCATGAACTCTGTGTATTTAAAATAGTGTGTTGGACAGCAAAGAAAATAGTTGCCTGGGCATTCACAATATTATTGGCTTCTTTCCCTGCCTCAGGAACTTCCACTTGTTGCAGGAGGTCCCCTCTTTATGTACATTCAAATCTCAAAAATGTTACATTTTCATTCCTTTTCTATTGCCTGTGAGTCATCCAAATAACAAGCCCTGTGTAATCCATATAAGGGCTGATTCACTAAAGTAGGTTTGCATATGCAAAATCTACTCAGGTGCAGATCAACCCCTACACCTAGGTGTAAATCTCTACTTGTTTGCTTTTCACCATTTCAGAGTGGATATCTTACACCTAGATGCAGACATAATTGTCTCCAAGTTTACAGTTACTATTAGTAACTTTCCACCTGTTTGTGGAGATCTCTGCCACTGGGGCAGAGGTATTCTTGTAGGAAAGTACAGGGGAATTTAATAAAGTTTATGAGTTTAAAAAAAATTAATTTAATTAATTTAATGTAAAATGCAAAAATAGCAGATTATTTCCTAAAATTAACCCACAATACATTCAATTTAATGTAATAAAATTAATAATATTAATACATTTTCAAACATTATTACTTGAGAAATACTTTAAAATTGAAGTCACCCCCCACATTTTTTTTAAATTTTGTAACAATATTGGTTCTAATTTGTTTTAAATTAATTTTAATACTTTTTAGACTTTTTAAAGTAAGTTAAAATATTCATTTTTGCATCCTATTAAATCACAAAATAACAACACATCGCATATATTTGTATATATATTTTAAATCTGGTATTAATGTAATTTATTTTACATGAATAGGTTGTCCCCGTAACGCAGTGCTTTGCCATGTGTGCTATTCACTCTTAGGTCTGCAGTAGAATTAGAAGTGTATTTTGTGAACAGTATTTGCCGTCTTACACTATCAGTGCTTAATTTGTAAAAAGATAAGTGCCAGGGCTCTCGTCAGGAGCCCACTGTAGCTTGCACCACACATTGCCCCTGTCATGCTGCCAATGATAGTAGCAATACAACTACTAACCATCACACTCCCACAAGTGTGATACTTAAGACTATTCCAGGCCCCCAAAGCTTTAAAAATGGCTTGGCCGGCAGGAAATAGTCATTTTAATGTATATTGAATTAATAGTTAACTAATGTTGTTGTCATCTCTAAATTATCCAGACAGCAGCCCTCTGGCAGACTGTTACAAGCGCCGGTGTTGCCATTTAAGTGCTGTCTGGTGTCGAGCACCGGAAAGCACCGGCTCAAATTTAGCACTATTTTCTAGTGATTATTCCCCGGTTTCGCACCTCGCCCCACCCCTTGTCTCGTCCACATCTCCGACTAAACACTATACCCACGTGTGCAGTGGTCCACCAATGGAGGATCTCTGTACAGAACGATGGAAGAGGTGGAGGTGTCTCCAGTCACAGGTTATGATTTGTAGGTGAAGCTGTACTACTAGATCTCTACTTCCAGTGTCTAAAATACCTTTTATGAATCCGGCTAACAGGCTGCTTCATGCGCACTTTTAGAAAGTCGAAATAATAGTCAGTCAAAATGATGCTACACAATTACCCTAATGAAATATATTTAACATTAAATTGGTTTGCAGCTCAAATGCAAGGTTCGGGAAAAATATTTAATGCAAAGTGAATACCAAACTTAACCAGTAGATGTCATAAGTCACCTTTCTGTTGATGTTTTCCTACCTTCTAACTGCCAAAGGAATTCAAACATTGAGACTTCGAGATAGTGCACCAGCTTCCATGGACAGAAACTCCTACAAGCTTTGGAACATATGACTATGGTGCTCTGCAACCTCATCGCCATTTACACAATAGTCATGACGCCTCACCTATCATTTTACAGAAACTACTTGGTGGGCAACCTCTACAGTTCTCAATCCATTTTCAAAATGCATGCCCATTAGTTTTCTATGATGGAGTCACAATAGCTCACAAGGAACAAAGGAAAAATAAATTGTGCTTTTATTCTGCAAGGTGAGCGCAATGCAGAAAATTAATAAAGGAAAGTTCTATTTTGCACTTTTTCTCTTGATCACCCCTCTTGACCACAACATTTTACACTGGTGTTTTGTGACTGTAAAGTTTCAGCATAAAAAAACCTGCCATTCGCTGGATTTGCACTGTTTGCTCCAACAGTACAGTTAGTGTTGATTTTAATGCCTAGTTGGCTCACACACATGAATTGCTCTATATCAGCATTTCAATAAATATACCATAAATTTACTATTGAGGGTATAAAATCATATGGAGCAACATTTTTGCCTGAATGTTGATACTGAAATATATGTGTCTCCGTTACCCCACAGCTCTAGCCACTGACTCCAAGCTAGTAATAATTAAGGTGTTATTCATCACAGGGTTCATTATTTGTCAGGTGCGATAAACAGCACCTATCAGGAGTTTTTGGCGAACAGCGAGAGGATGATGGTGCTTACCGCACCATGTTTTGCATGGTGCGGTAAATACCGTGGGGCAGATTTACAAGCACCTTGCGTCACCGGTGCATCACGTTGCATGCCGTACCGGTGGCGCAGTCTGCTGAGTGACATTTACAAGCACAGGTAAAGTCACCCTGCATGATTCAACCTGTGCTTGTAAATATCGCCCCTGTTCACGCAACACTTTGCGTGTTAGGGCCGTGACATGGGTGTTGCTGTGGGTGTTCCCACACAACACCCATGTCCACTGAGGCATCTCCAGATTTACAAGAAATTGTAAATCTGGAAATGCGTCAGAATGCTACGCAACCCTAGGGGTGGCATAGCGAGGTGCAATGAGGAGAAATGTTTTCTTTTCTCCTCGTTTATTTCCTCTTTCAATGCGTGCTGCATTCTACAGCACACATTGGAAGAAGAAATAACCTCAATTCATTGTTTTTGTGCAGGAAGGTGAAGCACAGAGATGCGACATGTTGTAAATATGTTGCATGCCTGTGTTTCGAAACTAACGCAGCACGGCGCAGCAAAATGACTTGCGGCACCGCTCTGCGTTAGTTTCTTGTAGATCTGCCCCCATATGCTTATATCCTGTTAAACTCCAACTGGGTTGACCTGCCTACATTTATTGAAGGGTGAGATATTCAAGGCACCCAGAGATCACTGGGTGAGCTGAACAACACACAGCTAGTAATTCCAAGCCCTGCGCAAACAGAAGTGTGTGCAGTGGTCTGAAACCACTGTTCAGTTCAAGTTTAATTAAACACCACTTTACTACTTTTTATGTGTTTTATTATTTTATATGTCTCTGTTATCATGTTCTTGAATCCTTAGTCTTTGTTTCCTTTTTCTATTGCTTTATATTTAATCTCTTCATGTGAGGGAAAATCCTCTTCACTGTTAGAAAGTTCCTCTTTTTGAGTGATAACCCCACTTTCGTTTTTGCTGGTTAACTGGATGGGCACTGTGCCACTGCTGATCACTTTAATTGTAGGGAAGAGGGCTCTGTACCTAAATTATTATTATTTTTGCCGATGTATATAGTGTGAACTCGACCCGAAGGTATTGGAGCTCTTCACATGAGCACCAGTTACGTTGCACAAGGACATATTCATTTTATTTTTTATTTTTGGTAGGCACGGGAGCTTAAGGGCCATATACTTACAAGGAGCTATCGCCGAATTAACTGCCCTTTATTGCAGCCAAAGTCGTGATGAATTTACCTCCCCATTCACAAGCTGGTGCTAACAGCCCACAGCACCAGTTTACCCGCGATAGCAGCCGCAAAAAACATCACCATAGAGGATCACCGCAACTATCGCTAATGAGATGCAGAGTGGGCGATCCGGTGCCAAAATCCACGACCACACCACACCTCAACATTCTCAACGGCTAGACAGATCGGTGATAAAAACACAAAACAGGCGATAAGGCGCGTTAGCACCAGGAAATCTACACCTGCTCTGACCTGGTGTTAAGTCGGACGGCAGCCAGCACCACAAAAGGGAGCACAGCCCAGGGCCACATCGGAAGTGCAACAGATGTCAGGAGCCACTCATCATGCGACCTGGACACCCTAGATGGCCACAACACCCGCCAGCGTAGGAGTGTCAAAAAAAAAGGATGTAGCTCTAGGCGTGGTCCTCTTCCGGAAGCACAACGTCTCTGCCAGGGTGGCGCCTCTCACCCCGCCACGAGGCCGACGCCGTCCTCATGAGCAGAGTTGCCTGCGATGCAGTGCACCTGCCGGACTCCGGCATGCTGGACCACAAACCCGTCAGGTCCACCCCTGCGCAGCCAGGCCACACTGATCACCTACCGACACCGGCGTGTGTCAAGGAGGGCCCACCACGTGCCGGCGCAAGCTTCAAGAGCGAGGGCCTTGACCTTGGCAGCCTCCTCAGTCTTTCACGGCCTCCACGACACAGGCCAGCTTCAGTCCTTTCTCGTTGACGTACTCTACTGCCGCCTTCGGACTACTCTTCGGCCCAGTTGGTCACATGTGTGAAAATGTGTCCAATTCCGGGCCAGCAGCCACAGCACCAGATTCACCCCAATCAGTGAGGCATAGTTCCATATGGGCTATTTGCGACACGTGGTGCCACTAACCCTGCTCAACACCAGCCTGCGACACGTGGTGCCACTAACCCTGTTCAACACCAGCCTGCGACACGTGGTGCCACTAACCCTGTTCAATGCCAGCCGGCGACACGTGGTGCCACTAACCCTGTTTAACGCCAGCCTTCGACACGTGGATGAGGGACCGGGACTACCCTGCGGACCAGTAGGTCCCACATCCGGCATCCTGGCGCAAATCACGAATGGCAGAGTCTGTGGAAATATGGATTTTTCTGGTCAGTTATGTCCCCTATCTTGGACCCCAACGGTTTCATGTATAAATCACAAGTACATGTATGTTCCCTCCAGTTCCAGTTATGAAGACGCAAACACATGTGCGTCCACCGCCAACATGTCCTCTTTCAGATCCGCCATGAATGGGCCGGATATTCCATTCCTGAGTACGAAAGGCCACCGGCTTTATATGGTTCACTTATGACATTTTACAGTCCAGGCAAGTAGGCCCTGATTCTGCCATCAAGCTTTTCCTGCCTTCTGCCTCTGAAAGCTTCAGTCTGAGCTCGCATCTGTATCCATGAACTTTGTCCTACTCTCTGCGCGGCTAACGGTGCCTGACATCAGCCTGTTGCCTGCCAAAAACTGTATTTCACCTTCGAAATTATCTGCTCCGCTCCTTACCCAATGCATTCCTGTCTAGTAGTTTAAGTAAACATTCTTCCAGCTACCGAGCAAAAGGCCCGGCTTCTCTGTCTTTATGCAAGTAATTCATAGCCCTGTTACTATGGAAGATTTCTGCCCCCGCATATTGTGTAGACACTTAGACGCTTGTACACGCACTCATAGTCAGTATAGAATAAGATTCTACTCTAAGAGACCTCCCTTTTGGATAACATAGTTCTTTAAACATAGGATGTTAGATATGATTTGGGATTAGGTTGACTTGACTCTCCAGACTTCTGTCGCCACATGTAGAGCTAAATGTCAAGTCCCCTTCACCCCCTAGTTGCACGTCAATCACACGTCATGCTGCTGCGCGCGCATTTCTGCCAAGTATTTCTTCTGACATTGCGAAATTCTTTCATGGAACCACCCTATTATGACATCATACCTGATGACGTTCTTTAGTTACGCCCAGTTACACCCACTCTAGCTACGCATGTATGTTTTATCTTTACTATCAATTGTTACGCCTCCTGCATTTGCTTCACTGTAATGCCTATTGTATAAAAATGATTACTTGTCAATAAAGTAACGTCTTCACTTCCTGAACCTTCGTGGTGATGGAATATGGAGCGCCAATTTAAATTGATTCTGGAATAAAGCCCGTTCCGAACCTCTAATACCACGGATTCTGCCTCTTATTTTACTGAGCTATTGTTATAGATTTTCCGCATCAAATTAAGTCCCGGTAATTAAATTATTTACCACATAAATGGCGCCCGAACAGAGACACTTTCTCATCTCACGCGCCGGCGGTGCGTTGCAGGCCCGGTCTCCTGTCACAGCTGGACGGACAACAACGCGTACCCACAGGATTTCCTGTATCTCCCTCCTGCCGAGCGGGGGTAACTGAGGCTGCGATCAACACCCAGACGAGGCGGTGAGAAGTGCGAAGTATCCCGACCAGAGCCTAGCTGAGAGAGCAAGATCCGAGGTATACAGAGGCCCACCAGTTTTCCGAAGTTTCCGAAGTTCCGAGTCGAGTCCAGTCCGGTTCAAGTTCAGTTCAGTTCCGAGGCCTTCCGTTCCGAGCTACCCGGTGAGTACCATTATCGGGGAGGCGTTCTGACGTGCACATAGGTTGTGCCGGTCAAGACGGGTTTGGGTACACAAATCCGGTCTGCACTGTTTCAGCAGTGTATCCGTACTGTTTAGCAGTATATCAAGTATGTCTAGTATATGATTCAGATTTACCTAGTTAGTATCGAGTATTATGCTTAGTGACTAGTTCCCTAAATGACCATCATTGTTTATTCATTAAATGTTAAATGTTAAAATGTTTTAAATACGTTCTGTATATTGTGGTGTGAATGACTGTTCATTATTGTGTTTTATGGTATTAAACGTGTTCAAAATTAGGTATCAGATCAGTTCTCAATATGCCGCTCTTTTCGAAATTAAGACAGATCAAAACCAGAAAAGGGGTACTCGAAGAAGCTGTTCCCATTCCTCCTAGGGACACTCCAGGGTACTTCATGTATCATAAACATGGCCTAGACGCCATATTATTTCTTGATCTATGGGTAGACTACACCAAGGAATCACCAGAAAGTCAGAGGTGGCCCGCAGCTGGGACCTGGGATGCAGATTGCATTATGAAAGTAGAAGAAGAATTATGGAAAAGGAAAGCTAGACAGTCACAGAAAGATGCCATTGAATTATGGCGTAAAGAATAATATAGACGTACAGAAAAAGCGCTCAGACAGGAAGAGAAAAGTAAGGAGAATTCAAATAAAGTTCGAGAAAGTGTATTAATTGAAGAAGGTACTCGAGTAAAGTCAGAACAAACAGACAGACAAAGAAATGCCCTTGTGAATGGTATGTATCCTCTTCTGGCCGAAGGACTACCTAAGGCTACCCCGGAGATACCAAGAGACTTGCCACCCCCATTGTTTCCGATAAAAGCACATCCCAAAGGGCATCCCAGAACCGCAGAAGATGTTTTTCTTTCCTCTTATTTAGACGACGCAGCTCCCGAGTATGCTAATGCTGCGCCACATAGACCGCCTGCCGAGGGGGTTCAACGCCAAGACCCTCCTCCGTCTGTACCTCTGCAACAGCAAACTCCGACACAAGTTCCGGCAAGCACATCTGTTTCTACATCCACATCCACACCTATGGTTGCTATATCCCGTTCAACGAATCCTTTCACATCCAGCACCCCAGGTGGTGCTACCGGAGGTACATCAAGCATTTTTTCTACGCCACCCAGAACAAATAAACTTTCCTTTCAAGAATTAGCCCACCAACGTACGCCCAAACTGGTAACTCCCAACACGCTCAAGGAACTTCTAATAGACTGTAGATATGACCCTGTGCCCGGAAAAGGGGACGAAATGATGCTGGCATCATTACGTATCCGACGAGCTGCAATATATTTAGGGAAGCTACCAGGAATGACTGCACATTTAGAAAATATATATCACTTTGTTCAGTCAGGGCGAGACCCTGAGAGTATTAACAGAGCCATGGAGTACCAAAAGGTGGAAATACAGGGGGAACTGTTACGTTTCCTCATAAACTGTGTGATCAGAAATCAAGATCAACCAGGGGTAAATCCGGAAGAAATGCAGATTCTTACCACATGGGGTAAGAATATATCAGAGGGGAGACATGATAAACGATCATGCATAGTAGCTATGAGCCGAAAGATCCGCAAAGAAATAGAACGAATACACGAGGAAAGATTAGCAGTAGACGAACCAGAACAAATCGAGGACGAGGAAGAATTAGAACTGCCCACAGGACAGTTAGAAACCATGGCCTATGTAGGTAGAGGAAGATCTTGCAATAATACTAGATGCTTTACTGATCCGATATGTCCGATACGTCCAGATAATAACAGAAAATTCCAAACTCCTATAATAAATATAAGGTCCCCCGAACATTCATTCCAAGCCGCTGACATATTACTCCGAGAACGAAGGGGTTATCATATACTCGATTCTATGGACGAACAAGAATTAGCCAGGTCAGCCGTTCACTGGGTTGATAGTCCTGGAAAATATGGTGATGATACACTAGTACATACGTTTTTGAACCTCGCCCCAGATGAACAGCGTTTAGCTGGTATCTATATGATTCAACAACTCCTTATATTATATAAAAGCCAACACTCCGATCCTGGCCCCTTACCTGATATATTGACTGAATTACTCACGAATAAATGGAGAGGTTCCGGTACTAAGTTAATTAGAGAAATACTAGAATCCAGAAAGCAGTACATCCTTTTTGTATGTCCTGAACATGTCTCACTGCCCATCAAGGAAAGAACGACGCATTACATGGATAGACAGAATCCCTTACGCGAAGTGCACCCGATAAAGGGTGATGACAATGAGTTTAAACGTGTGTTTGTATACACACCCATATCTAAAATAGAACTATTAGAAATGAAGAAAGTGGTACCCAGTCATGATAAAGACCCAGCAGGTTTCCATCGTGAAATTAAAGATATGTTACTCATGGGAGAATATACCTACCCCGACATTATGACAATATTGAAGGTATTAATGCCTGCGGGCATTTACGAAAAACTCAAGGAAAAGGATTGGGAGGTGGGAGACCAGAAGATAGATTGGACGGCATTAGAAAACGAAGAAAAAGCTCGAGGTCCAGGTTCAGGGCTCGGGGACAAGATCAAAGCACTACCAGGTCTACTAGTACAGGTACTGCCACGTTTATTAACTACGAAAAAGGAAGACTGGGGTGCAATCTCAGCCTGTAAACAAAAATCAGATGAAGACACTAGTGATTTCTATTCCCGATCTGAGAAATGTTTTGGTATAAATAGTGGAATAAAAGCAAGTAGCGAGTCGTATCCACATCTGTTTGTGACAAAGTTAGTTGAAAATGCCTTGCCCCAAGTTAAGAATAGAGTATTGAAGTTCGAGAGTACCTGGCAAGGTAACACTCCGTCACAAATGTTACAAATGCTACAGTACCATCACAATAGAATTAGAGAAGAACAAGAACATGAACATAGACGCATGAAAGACACGAAAATGAAAATGCTAGTTTCCCAGACAGTGCCAGTTGACGGTCATAAGAAGGGTATAACACAGTCCAGTGTTTCAACAGGTCCTGTTAAAGGGACGTGCAACTATTGTAAACAGCCAGGTCATTATGTACACGATTGTCCCGTTTTAAAACATAATATCGCCATAGGTAACACAAAAGAAAGACCACGGCCACTTAGACAGGATCAGAATCAACAAGGAACTCCGCAGCATGCACAGTCCATGCCAGCTCCGCAACAGTCTATGCCAGCTCCACCACCGCAGCCTATTGCTGCCACACAAACAACGACCCGACAGATGTATCAGACCGCACAGTATGACTATCCTGATTATCAACGATACTCATGAAACAGCCTAGAGAGGGAAGTTGGCTTACCCCTTATTGAGGTCCCTGTAGATCAAGAAGGACCTTATGTACACAGTGAACTATTAGGTCAAGATAGAAAATTCTTATAAACAACCGCAATGGACCGCACTCCGCTAGCCCCTCCTCCGGGTCGCCCCAAGGGAAGCTGGTAGATGAAGTTCTTGAGTGGTTCACCCCAGTGGGTGCAAGTAAGTACTTGTTGAACTGATGATCTCTGATGGAGTTCTTGAGTGGTTCACCCCAGTGGGTGCAAGTAAGTACTTGTTGAACTGATGATCTCTAGACCCGATACATGTCCCGGGTTTTAAAATATCGCCCGAGACATGGCTCGGGTTTCGGGATAACTTCCCTCCTCAGTAGAGAAAATAGTTAGGGGTGGAAGAGAGGGCCGCCAAGCAACCGTCAAGGGCCTCAGTGCCCGCACAGGCACGCAGGTGCGTCGTCCAGGAGCTCGTCAGCTCAAAGCTCGAGGGAGCCATTTTTATAAACAACCGCAATGGACCGCACTCCGCTAGCCCCTCCTCCGGGTCGCCCCAAGGGAAGCTGGTAGATGAAGTTCTTGAGTGGTTCACCCCAGTGGGTGCAAGTAAGTACTTGTTGAACTGATAATCTCTGATGGAGTTCTTGAGTGGTTCACCCCAGTGGGTGCAAGTAAGTACTTGTTGAACTGATGATCTCTAGACCCGATACATGTCCCGGGTTTTAAAATATCGCCCGAGACATGGCTCGGGTTTCGGGATAACTTCCCTCCTCAGTAGAGAAAATAGTTAGGGGTGGAAGAGAGGGCCGCCAAGCAACCGTCAAGGGCCTCAGTGCCCGCACAGGCACGCAGGTGCGTCGTCCAGGAGCTCGTCAGCTCAAAGCTCGAGGGAGCCATTTTTATAAACAACCGCAATGGACCGCACTCCGCTAGCCCCTCCTCCGGGTCGCCCCAAGGGAAGCTGGTAGATGAAGTTCTTGAGTGGTTCACCCCAGTGGGTGCAAGTAAGTACTTGTTGAACTGATGATCTCTGATGGAGTTCTTGAGTGGTTCACCCCAGTGGGTGCAAGTAAGTACTTGTTGAACTGATGAGCTCTAGACCCGATACATGTCCCGGGTTTTAAAATATCGCCCGAGACATGGCTCGGGTTTCGGGATAACTTCCCTCCTCAGTAGAGAAAATAGTTAGGGGTGGAAGAGAGGGCCGCCAAGCAACCGTCAAGGGCCTCAGTGCCCGCACAGGCACGCAGGTGCGTCGTCCAGGAGCTCGTCAGCTCAAAGCTCGAGGGAGCCATTTTTATAAACAACCGCAATGGACCGCACTCCGCTAGCCCCTCCTCCGGGTCGCCCCAAGGGAAGCTGGTAGATGAAGTTCTTGAGTGGTTCACCCCAGTGGGTGCAAGTAAGTACTTGTTGAACTGATGATCTCTGATGGGTGCGGGCACTGAGGCCCTTGACGGTTGCTTGGCGGCCCTCTCTTCCACCCCTAACTATTTTCTCTACTGAGGAGGGAAGTTATCCCGAAACCCGAGCCATGTCTCGGGCGATATTTTAAAACCCGGGACATGTATCGGGTCTAGAGATCATCAGTTCAACAAGTACTTACTTGCACCCACTGGGGTGAACCACTCAAGAACTCCATCAGAGATCATCAGTTCAACAAGTACTTACTTGCACCCACTGGGGTGAACCACTCAAGAACTTCATGTACCAGCTTCCCGTGGGGCGACCCGGAGGAGGAGCTAGCGGAGTGCGGTCCATTGCGGTTGTTTATAAAAATGGCTCCCTCGAGCTTTGAGCTGACGAGCTCCTGGACGACGCACCTGCGTGCCTGTGCGGGCACTGAGGCCCTTGACGGTTGCTTGGCGGCCCTCTCTTCCACCCCTAACTATTTTCTCTACTGAGGAGGGAAGTTATCCCGAAACCCGAGCCATGTCTCGGGCGATATTTTAAAACCCGGGACATGTATCGGGTCTAGAGATCATCAGTTCAACAAGTACTTACTTGCACCCACTGGGGTGAACCACTCAAGAACTCCATCAGAGATCATCAGTTCAACAAGTACTTACTTGCACCCACTGGGGTGAACCACTCAAGAACTTCATGTACCAGCTTCCCTCGGGGCGACCCGGAGGAGGAGCTAGCGGAGTGCGGTCCATTGCGGTTGTTTATAAAAATGGCTCCCTCGAGCTTTGAGCTGACGAGCTCCTGGACGACGCACCTGCGTGCCTGTGCGGGCACTGAGGCCCTTGACGGTTGCTTGGCGGCCCTCTCTTCCACCCCTAACTATTTTCTCTACTGAGGAGGGAAGTTATCCCGAAACCCGAGCCATGTCTCGGGCGATATTTTAAAACCCGGGACATGTATCGGGTCTAGAGATCATCAGTTCAACAAGTACTTACTTGCACCCACTGGGGTGAACCACTCAAGAACTCCATCAGAGATCATCAGTTCAACAAGTACTTACTTGCACCCACTGGGGTGAACCACTCAAGAACTTCATGTACCAGCTTCCCTTGGGGCGACCCGGAGGAGGAGCTAGCGGAGTGCGGTCCATTGCGGTTGTTTATAAAAATGGCTCCCTCGAGCTTTGAGCTGACGAGCTCCTGGACGACGCACCTGCGTGCCTGTGCGGGCACTGAGGCCCTTGACGGTTGCTTGGCGGCCCTCTCTTCCACCCCTAACTATTTTCTCTACTGAGGAGGGAAGTTATCCCGAAACCCGAGCCATGTCTCGGGCGATATTTTAAAACCCGGGACATGTATCGGGTCTAGAGATCATCAGTTCAACAAGTACTTACTTGCACCCACTGGGGTGAACCACTCAAGAACTCCATCAGAGATCATCAGTTCAACAAGTACTTACTTGCACCCACTGGGGTGAACCACTCAAGAACTTCATGTACCAGCTTCCCTTGGGGCGACCCGGAGGAGGAGCTAGCGGAGTGCGGTCCATTGCGGTTGTTTATAAAAATGGCTCCCTCGAGCTTTGAGCTGACGAGCTCCTGGACGACGCACCTGCGTGCCTGTGCGGGCACTGAGGCCCTTGACGGTTGCTTGGCGGCCCTCTCTTCCACCCCTAACTATTTTCTCTACTGAGGAGGGAAGTTATCCCGAAACCCGAGCCATGTCTCGGGCGATATTTTAAAACCCGGGACATGTATCGGGTCTAGAGATCATCAGTTCAACAAGTACTTACTTGCACCCACTGGGGTGAACCACTCAAGAACTCCATCAGAGATCATCAGTTCAACAAGTACTTACTTGCACCCACTGGGGTGAACCACTCAAGAACTTCATGTACCAGCTTCCCTTGGGGCGACCCGGAGGAGGAGCTAGCGGAGTGCGGTCCATTGCGGTTGTTTATAAAAATGGCTCCCTCGAGCTTTGAGCTGACGAGCTCCTGGACGACGCACCTGCGTGCCTGTGCGGGCACTGAGGCCCTTGACGGTTGCTTGGCGGCCCTCTCTTCCACCCCTAACTATTTTCTCTACTGAGGAGGGAAGTTATCCCGAAACCCGAGCCATGTCTCGGGCGATATTTTAAAACCCGGGACATGTATCGGGTCTAGAGATCATCAGTTCAACAAGTACTTACTTGCACCCACTGGGGTGAACCACTCAAGAACTCCATCAGAGATCATCAGTTCAACAAGTACTTACTTGCACCCACTGGGGTGAACCACTCAAGAACTTCATGTACCAGCTTCCCTTGGGGCGACCCGGAGGAGGAGCTAGCGGAGTGCGGTCCATTGCGGTTGTTTATAAAAATGGCTCCCTCGAGCTTTGAGCTGACGAGCTCCTGGACGACACACCTGCGTGCCTGTGCGGGCACTGAGGCCCTTGACGGTTGCTTGGCGGCCCTCTCTTCCACCCCTAACTATTTTCTCTACTGAGGAGGGAAGTTATCCCGAAACCCGAGCCATGTCTCGGGCGATATTTTAAAACCCGGGACATGTATCGGGTCTAGAGATCATCAGTTCAACAAGTACTTACTTGCACCCACTGGGGTGAACCACTCAAGAACTCCATCAGAGATCATCAGTTCAACAAGTACTTACTTGCACCCACTGGGGTGAACCACTCAAGAACTTCATGTACCAGCTTCCCTTGGGGCGACCCGGAGGAGGAGCTAGCAGAGTGCGGTCCATTGCGGTTGTTTATAGAAAATTCTTACTTGATACAGGGGCAAGCCGAACAACAATAAAACGTAGTGAAGTTCCAGGGGCACCCCTCTCAGGCACACAGAATATTTCCCTTGGCTTTTCAGGAAAACCTATCATTAACGAAGTAACACAGCCTCTTCCACTTACGATCGGTCCCTTGACACGAACTACAGATTTATTACTTACCAAATCATGTCCAGAAAACTTGTTAGGCATAAAAACTTTGAAAGCTCTAGGAGCTATTATATGTTGTTCTCCGGAAGGAGTAAGATTGTTTTTACGTGATTTCAAAGGGCACTACGTGTCCCGAGACATGGATCACCGACTACAGACTTTACCGACACATTTATGGGCGCAAGGCCCTACAGATGTTGGTTGCATGAACATTACACCATATCGAGTCACACTAAAGGCAGGAGTGGTACTTCCACGAATGCGACAATACAAGTTACCCCCAGATGCTGTAGTGGCTTTACTACAAATCATTGACGAGCTTATTACCCAAGGAGTGGTTGTGGAAACTGACTCCAATGTATGTAATTCACCGATAATTCCGATTCTTAAACGAACCGATCCAACAGCCCCGCCAGTATATCGATTGGTTATTGATCTGCGCGAATTAAATAAATGCATAGTACCACAATACCCCGTAGTCCCAGACATTTCTTCATTACTGACAGCCATTGATTCCGAAGCAACATTCTTTACTGTAATTGATCTCAAGAATGCCTTCTTCAGCGTCCCAATAGATCCGGAAAGCCAATACTTGTTCGGATTTAGTTTAAATGGACGAAGCTTTAAATTCACACGCGCACCTCAAGGATTTACAGAAAGCCCCAGCATTTATAGCCAAGCACTGAAACGAGAACTCGACAGTATCCACATGCCAGTCAACACTGCCCTGCTTCAATATGTCGATGATCTGCTGATCACCGCTAGAAGCGAACCTGAATGTGAGAAAGCCTCACTGACGGTATTACAATTTTTGGCCAAAAAGGGGCACAAGGTGTCCCCTTCTAAGCTGCAATTCTGTGTCCAGCGAGTTGTTTACCTTGGTCACTCGCTGTCCAAGGAGGGAAGGCAGCTTACATCAGATCGCATCCAGTTAATTGCAAATATGCCGATACCCAAGACACAAAAGGAGGTGCGGGCTTTCATAGGCCTCACTTCATATTGTAGGCAGTGGATCCCTCAGTATGCATTTCTAGCAAAACCCCTCATTCAATTGACAACACAGGAGGCAGCCACATCGACTGTTCTCCCTTGGACTCAGGAACATACACAAGCTTTTGAAAGCCTAAAGAAAGCCTTATGCCAAGCACCTGTTTTAGCAACACCATGTTACAATAAACAGTTTACACTCTTCGTTACAGAACGCGAAGGTACTGCCTTGTCAGTACTCACACAGGAACAAGCAGGATCACACAAACCATGTGCTTATTTTTCTAGTACATTAGATCCCGTAGCTCAGGCTTTGCCTGCGTGCCTGAAATCAGTGGCAGCAACAGCTTTAGCAATCAGACAAAGCGATGCCATAGTATTAGGACATCCATTGACAGTACAAGTACCACACGCAGTAGAGGTTCTCTTGAACCGGACACAAACACAACACTTGACTATAGCACGACTTACTGGTTACAAATTAACATTGTTTCAGCCACATATAGAAATCAGACGTTGTAGTACATTGAATCCTGCCACACTGTTACCTATAAATGGAACAGACCCACTTGCACATGATTGTATTGAAGTTATCACTATCACGACGAAACCCAGACAAGATTTGACAGACGTCCCATTGTCAGACCCAGACCTGACGTTGTATGTAGATGGTTCATGTATGAGAACAGGTACAGGAGAGCTAGTGGCCGCTTACGCAGTCACAACAGACACTGAAATCGTTGAAACAAATTGCATAAATACCTTGTCAGCTCAAGCCGCAGAGCTCATCGCTCTGACACAAGCCTGTATTCAAGCCGCAAATAAAAAAGTCAACATATACACTGATTCACGTTATGCATTCGGAGTTGTACATGACTTCGGCGTGCTGTGGCGAGAGAGAGGTTATTTAACTTCTCACGGGGCCCACATTCAGCACGGACCCCTTATTCATGCCTTATTAGATGCAATACATCTACCCACTGCAATATCAATTATGAAATGTAAAGCTCATACGAAAGTTACTGATATCATTTCTCAAGGCAATGATCTAGCTGACAGAACAGCTAAACAGACTGCTCAAACTCAAACATCCGACATGACAAAGACAATAGTCCCAACACCAACACATTGCATGATGATTAAGGATCCCGCCCTTGACGTAATCGACATACAGACACATGCTACACCAGACGAAATAAAGAAATGGACTGAGTTAGGAGGGATCCAAACGGATCAAGGATGGATGACGAAGGAAAAATCTGTGTGGTTCCTTCCTGATTCAATGGTCCAAGTCGTTATTAACAATGTACATAGTCCAGCACATCTAGGAGAAAAAGCTATGCTAGACAGCATTCAACACATTTGGTTCAACAAACATTTACGAGCAGCAGCTAAACAAAAAGTTCGTACCTGTATGATCTGTTGTCAGTTTAACCCAGGAAAAAGCATTCCCGTAGAACAGGGTGGATTTCAGCCTCCTGATCACCCTTTTGAAGTCCTCCAGATGGATTATATCCAGATGGAACGATGTCGAGGATTCAAATACGTTCTCGTAGTTGTCTGTGCTCTTTCCCGTTGGACAGAGGCATACCCGGTTTCAGATTACACTGCCCCGACTACTGCCAAACAGTTAGTTCGAGAATTCTTCCCACGGTACGGTTTACCACGTGTTGTCTACTCAGATAACGGCCAGCCGTTCGCATCCGAATTAATGAAACACGTTTCACTTTTGTTAGGCTATCAGTGGAAATTTCACTGTGTCCGACACCCCGAGGCAGCAGGTCTCGTGGAAAGACATTACCAGACCCTGAAAATTAGATTGTCCAAAATATGCAGAGAGAAAGGTGTCGACTGGGTAGTAGCCTTACCCGTTGCACTTTTTTACATGAGAATGGTAGCACACTCTCGAACAGGGCTATCCCCTTATGAAGTGATCTTCGGTAGACCACCAAATATGTGGGGGACGCCTATACCACGCAAAATAACTGATATTGACTGTAATATGCTGACAGATTACTTGGCTTCCTTGATGTCTGCACTACAATCTTGTCGTTCACAGGTAGCTGCAGCCTTTCCCGACAACACCGAGGTGAAACCCCATGACGTAATTCCAGGGGATTTAGTTCTAGTGAGGAACTTTGATCGGAAGTCTCAGCTGGATCCTAGGTGGAAGTCGCCTCAACTCGTATTGCTAACGACGAGGACAGCCGTAAAGATCGAAGGACGAAAAGGCTGGATACATTCAAGTCATATCAAGAAATTTCATGGACTACCGTCAGACGTAAACGACACACCTTGCGTGTCTTCCCCGAGTGACTCAAAACTTCCTTTGGTTGAACTGAATAACCATGAACAATACAAACTAAAACTTAGGTCTAACAAGTCAGGCAATTTGATTGTTTAAGTCCTCTCCAAGGTGAATCGGTCGAATTTGTCTCTGACATGTATCCCTTAGACCTGTACAGAGAAAGAAACAGAAGGATAAAGTTGAAACGACATGCGTACTGTAAATCACTGCGTAGTCACTGCACAGTGACGTTATTAATTTTGTTTTTCCTAAGTCTTTTAATAATTACTGCAAGTATACTGTTGCACACATATTATCCTATTTCTAGACATGTTTACAATATTACTGCTGAACATTCTTTTAGTGAATTACCTCCGCATGAATTGTCTTATAGATTTGCGCTGCGCAATAACACTTTTATTAGTATGTTACATCATTCCCATCAGGTTAGCAATGCTACAAATTGTTGGATATGTGGCCGACTCCCTCCCTATCAGAACTATAAAGGAATTCTACCTCTCTTTCCATACCCGTTCACACACAACGGCTCCTGTGGAGCATGGTTTAGTTTAATTAATTCCCTAGATTCGAATTCTGCAGTTTACCCGAATAACTGGGTATGGGGAAATCTGAACTTAGTTTTACTCAAAGTCTGCCACCCCAACAAGGAGGGACTTCCCAAAAGAACAGGAACTGATCTAGAAAATGAAGTGTATGGATTAGGTAATTTTACGCTTAATCTCATGATCCTGAATGTCGAATCCGAAGCTACTCCAATTTTGCCCGCCATGTCAGTATTTCCAGTTAAAGGTGAATTATGTGTAAGAAAGAATGGTTCCATACATATGGGCCATAGTAGATGCACCACTGTAATAGAATTTAGTGATCAAGGCAAGTCTACATTTAGAGCTTCCCGCCATTCCTACTTCATATGTGGTCAGACGGCATACATACGTTTGCCACTAGATTGGGATGGTACCTGCTACATCGGATTCCTTTTGCCACCTGTTTTCCTAGCTCCTCCTGATTATCACAGAAACACTCATTTAGTACACAATAGAGAAAGGAGAGATCTCCCAATAGTCGATTACACTGAGACCGCATGGGAAAAATACACAGATTTCAATAAAGGTCTCTTTCCCTATATAGGTACAGTTACCAATAGTAAGCTGATACGTAGATTAACCAGAACACTTGAAGCAGTAGTGAATGAAACTATTTCCGCCTTAGGCAATTTAACAGAAGAGCAGTCTGCTATGCGGATTGTTGTGCTTCAAAATCGTCTTGTCCTTGACGTCATCCTGGCCGATAGGGGCGGAGCTTGTAGGGTCATCGGATCAAGTTGTTGCATTTTCATACCAGAAAATTCGCCATCTGTATATAAAGCCATAACTCGCCTTCATAAGATTGTAAGCCAGATACACCAGAATGCAGGCACCTGGACTTGGTCCGGTTGGTTTTGGAGTGTATTATCTACCTTTGGATGGAAGGTCCTATCCTTCCTAGGTATTGGCTTTCTCATACTATTCAGTTGCTGTCTATGTCTACAATGTGGACCAGCGATCTGTGGTCTGTGTGCCACATCGTGTATTCCACCACCAAGATTTCATTCATCACGGAAGAAGAAAGAAGAACAAATGATGCTATATGAACAGATCGATGGATTAATGAAGATTGATATCTCTTGACGGGCAAGTAGGGGACAAGGGGGAATGTGGAAATATGGATTTTTCTGGTCAGTTATGTCCCCTATCTTGGACCCCAACGGTTTCATGTATAAATCACAAGTACATGTATGTTCCCTCCAGTTCCAGTTATGAAGACGCAAACACATGTGCGTCCACCGCCAACATGTCCTCTTTCAGATCCGCCATGAATGGGCCGGATATTCCATTCCTGAGTACGAAAGGCCACCGGCTTTATATGGTTCACTTATGACATTTTACAGTCCAGGCAAGTAGGCCCTGATTCTGCCATCAAGCTTTTCCTGCCTTCTGCCTCTGAAAGCTTCAGTCTGAGCTCGCATCTGTATCCATGAACTTTGTCCTACTCTCTGCGCGGCTAACGGTGCCTGACATCAGCCTGTTGCCTGCCAAAAACTGTATTTCACCTTCGAAATTATCTGCTCCGCTCCCTACCCAATGCATTCCTGTCTAGTAGTTTAAGTAAACATTCTTCCAGCTACCGAGCAAAAGGCCCGGCTTCTCTGTCTTTATGCAAGTAATTCATAGCCCTGTTACTATGGAAGATTTCTGCCCCCGCATATTGTGTAGACACTTAGACGCTTGTACACGCACTCATAGTCAGTATAGAATAAGATTCTACTCTAAGAGACCTCCCTTTTGGATAACATAGTTCTTTAAACATAGGATGTTAGATATGATTTGGGATTAGGTTGACTTGACTCTCCAGACTTCTGTCGCCACATGTAGAGCTAAATGTCAAGTCCCCTTCACCCCCTAGTTGCACGTCAATCACACGTCATGCTGCTGCGCGCGCATTTCTGCCAAGTATTTCTGCTGACATTGCGAAATTCTTTCATGGAACCACCCTATTATGACATCATACCTGATGACGTTCTTTAGTTACGCCCAGTTACACCCACTCTAGCTACGCATGTATGTTTTATCTTTACTATCAATTGTTACGCCTCCTGCATTTGCTTCACTGTAATGCCTATTGTATAAAAATGATTACTTGTCAATAAAGTAACGTCTTCACTTCCTGAACCTTCGTGGTGATGGAATATGGAGCGCCAATTTAAATTGATTCTGGAATAAAGCCCGTTCCGAACCTCTAATACCACGGATTCTGCCTCTTATTTTACTGAGCTATTGTTATAGATTTTCCGCATCAAATTAAGTCCCGGTAATTAAATTATTTACCACAAGTCCACACCAGTGGTTGCACGGAGATGAGTAAGAGGAAGATGTCTGGACGAAAGCCGGGTCACAGTCACAGAGGTGAGCGAACACGTGGTGCCACTGAACCTAAAACACGCAGGCAGGTGGGGCCATCCAACCTATGCTGGCAACACTCGGTCACTGGCCCGTTCTGACCGCTGCCTCCGGCCTACACTGCGGTCCAGTAGGTCACAGACTCTTCATTTTGCATTGGCTGAGTTCATATCAGCGTACCGGCATCCTCGATGACTGCATCCCCTCTCAACCCCTGTGCCACTAAGTCTGTTCCCGACAATCATTGATGCTCTCTGGTCTAACTTTGGTGGCGTCTGAGTCTATGGACCAGGGGGATGTTTTCATCCTCATGTAGCTGATGCCGAATTGGTGGTGGCAACGATGCTGTCGCATTCCACTCCTCCATTTGCTGCTTCCGGATAAAATCAAACTTTTTGGTGTCATGCCCTGGAGGACACCTTCCACTGTCCCATGATACCCTCCGCAACATACACCTCGGACATTGATGGTGACCCACTCAGGTCGCATGGCCCATCTGACTGCACCGCAAGTCACCGCCCCGTGGCTGGGTGCCTGTGCCGGCTGCTGTGCATCCGGGGCCACTAACTCTGTGCTGATCAAGTCCGGGACCCCTTCTTTTGAGATATTGGATGGCCCCTGAAGCGTTGGCCTTGGGGTCAACAATGCCATTTCTCTGTGGCCCTGCGCTGTACGCAGCCTCTGGGCCCAAGAGCATCCCAGCAGGTATCACACACCAAATCGAGTCCTGACCGGCCCGAACGTTGTATCACCGCAGGAGGCACACGCCACCACCGCAAGGACCACCTCCAACAGCCATCTGCCACAGTCGACACAGTGGTCCTGATAGACTTACGGAGTTTCTCAGACCTGTCGTGGATGCCTCATCGGCCTGATAACCTGCTCAGCACTCCAGGTGCCAGTGACTCAGTGCACTGCAAGGCATTGTCTTTTACTGATTGGCATTTGTGCTGTGGAGATGCTTCGCAGCAATGTCACCTCATGCAGTGGGGAAGAGCTGGGACTATGATGAGGAAGATGTGCAAGAGTGCAGATGGGAGATGGCACAGACAATGGGAGGGCACGAGGCAACATCCCCAAGGCAGGAATGCAGACTGGAGGTGGTAGTCGAGCCACACACCCAGAACCATTACTGGATATTGCGCTGTGGTCTGTGCATGCAACTGTCACCTCAGACAGTGTGGGAGACCTGGGATGATGATGAGGAAGTTGATGCAAGTGTAACACACCCCACTGCATCTGCATCAGGACTAACATGAAGGGACACAATCCTAGCATTTCCTTCACATGAGCGCGTTCATCTCTAGTGCCCCTACCTCAGAGCACTGCATGTTGCTGTGCAATTGACTCTGTTATGCATGTGTTTGCTGTTTCCGTTGCACTGGTGTCCAATGTTCAAGTTGTTGCCAGCACCAAGCATTCCGTGCGGGCTGGCTTACACTCACCCTGCACACATCCAGCAGAGGCGTCACTGTACATGTGGCCCTGCCAATAAAGGGGCTGGCCCATAGCCAGTTCAACATGATATCGGCGTGTGTCCCTCTGGTCTTGTTGTATGCTTGAGGGCCCTGGGCCCTACAATATTACATTGTGCTGTGTACATCGGATGCAGACGTGTCACTGCAGGCAGTGGGATGTAGCTTGGACATGTAGCTTTGTCGTCCCCCACTCAATTAGTAAGACGAGCGTCCAGGTCCGTCGTACACAGAGCCAACATGGGTGTGTGATTGCAATTTCAGTGCCCCTGCCCGTGGTTCTGTACTGTGAATGTGCATCTGCATGTGTCTCTATGGCTGTGTGGGTCTCCTTAGTGGGGTGTTGGGGGGCCCTGAAGGGTGATAGACACCTACGTATGTGTCTTGTTTCACAGTCCATGGTTTCAGACCACACCTGTTGGGCCACCTCCTTTTGGCGTGCAGACACATGGCATTGGGGTACGATGTGTGGGTGGGTGAAGTGTCGTGAGCCAGCTGTTCTTGCGGGTGCTTCCTGCTGTGTGGTCTGTTGCAGGCCCGGTGTTCTCCTCTGAATGCTTAGCTGTCCGAGTCATGGTGGGGGTTGCGTGGGATATCCATGTGCTGCTGTAGGGCGTCAGTGTCAACGGTGTGGTGTTCCTCTCGGGAATCACTGATGTGTTGTATTCTGTGCTCTGCTGAATGTGTTGTGTGCCCCTCTGCGATGTGAAGGGGATGTGCCTATTGAATTTGTGTTGACATACATGTTGGCGCATTGTGCAGGTTATATATAATCAAAAGAGGACTAGCCTATTTATGCGTGATACAGGACTCAGGACTGTATGGGAAGGGAAGGGAAACTGTTTGGTTTCCTTATGAAGCCCTCCCCCACCAACCTAGTTGGTGGCATGCTACATCGTCGGGCCCACCCAGTGACACCGAATGTGTCCCGGGTGTGCTTCAACGCCTGTATTACAGCGGAGAAGGTATTTTACGGAGTGTGCAGTGATAGTGGAGTGCAAGTGAAAGTTTAAAAGCTATCCAGTGGTCCCAGTACCCACGGGGTTACCTTTAATATCTGGGCCTCTGGTAGCGGTAAAAGCAAGGCAATGGATGTAGGTGGAGTAATAATTAGGAACTCCTGCATCCGGTGGGTGGTCTACATGTTTCAGCCAGGCCTTTCATTAGTAACTGGCTTTCCTCAGGACCTTAAACTATGTGAGTGTGAGATCTACACTAAAAGTGAGTGTGTGATCTTTTAAAATGTGTTGCACGCGCTAAGGTGCCATATGTGTGGGAGGGGGATTCCCTCTCCAAGCATTACTGTACACATAACATACAGGACAAACAAACATACAGTGGAGAGTCTTAGCATGATTGAAGTATAGTCATAATCATGTCCATACATATGTGCCGGCCGAATTGTGCACAAATAGCGAAGATAATGCTGCAAATGTGAAACCGTGCAGGACTACGACTCCCATGATTCCTGAGAACGCCGCCCCCATCCGCCAGCACTTCCGCGCCCGGAGGTGCTAAATTCAAACAGCTCCCTCCGCGTCGCGGGACGCGCGCGGGCGCCGCCAGGAGAAGCCCGGGACAAGGGCGGGACCGGCTGTGGCCGTCCGAGGCCGGAGGAGGCTGGGCTGGGGCTCCCCCCCTTGATATTTGTCTTTGGTTATCAGCTAGATCATATTCTCCATTGTGACCAGCTGCCTATTTTTCTGCTAGGAGGCTTTGATCGAATTCATTAACGGCCTGGTCCCGCACTAGCAATGTCAACTCGCTCAGGCAAAAGCTTGGGGGGGAGTGGGGGGGGGTACGGTTGGCACTATGGACCAGTTTATTACCCGTGTGGCCAATGTAATTGACATTGGCAGCGGGTTTGTGCCGTGTTTAGGTAGTCACGTCATGCCGGCGCCTATTGTCATCCTGGATTGGCCTCTTCGGCACTCAACCTGCAATCTAGGTGGTCTGCTTGTGGGTGAGTTGCTGGTAGTGTTCTGTCACCTCTGTGACGCTGGTCATGTTTGCCTGCGGTCTGCACCCCGTCTTCCTCTTCCTCTTTTCCTTGGCCTTCCCCGGCCCCATTGTTCCTTGCTGGTAGTCTGTGGGAGTTGTGGGGTTTGGGTTGGGCCCTGCGCTGTGTAAGGGTGCATCCATGTTGCTATGCACTTTGGATAGTTTTGGTGTATTTTTTCTGTGGTTTTTATGGTGCATTATTCTGCCAGACGCGTGGGATTTGCAGTCCTGTGGCTGCTTTTCGCTACTTTTTGTACTGCGGTTGACCACATTGCATTTTGCATTCGCGTAGCGCATTTATGGGGTGTGGCGTTGATTTTGACGTGGACATTTGGCGCGTTATCTAACTGACTGACTGAATTATTTATTAAGCGCACTATTGCCGAGGCGTCTTGGTGCTGTATGAGGGTAGAGATTAGCCACTTCCAGTCTAGGATTTAGTAAATAGCCAGGTTTTTAAAGCCTTTCTAAACAGGATCTTATTTGTTTCTAGGCGTAGCTCTGTGGGCAAAGAATTCCACAGCTTTGCTGCCTGAAATGAGAAAGCCTTACCACCCCATCAGGCCCTCCTTCTCTTAGGTAGGCAAACCAAACCCAGGCTGCCTGATCTTAGTGTACGAGATGGTACATAACGGGGAAAAAGAGATTTCATGTCCTCTGCACCTCCTCCGTTTAATGCTTTATATACTAGGCATAAAGCCTCAAACTGCACCCTTTGACGAACAGGAAGCCAATGTAGTAACCTTATGCCATTGGACGTCTGGTGATGTTTCGGAAGATCCAGCAGCACTCTTACAGCAGCGTTCTGCAGTGACTGGAGTTTGGAGAGCTGTCTTTCTCCAATTCCAATGTACAATGCGTTGCAATAGTCGATACGTGATAAAACTAAGGCTCCTACTACTGTCTTTCTTAATGGAAAAGGTATAAATGGCAGTATTTTTCGGAGGACCTTAATCATAAAGAAACAAGCCGAGGTGACCTGATTGACTTGAGAGGTGAGTGTTAAATCTTTGTCAACCAGGAAACCTAAATTCTTTACTTTCTGTGTCAGGACAGGACAAGTGCCAGCTTCTGGAGGCCACCACCAGTGATTCCAAATGGAGGGTTTTTGGCCAAATTCAATCACCTCAGTTTTCTCTGTGTTGAGCTTTAAAAAGTTCTTCTTCATCCAGCTCATAACACTAATGAGGTAATTTCGAAATCTGGTGACTATCGCATGCTACCGCCTTGTTGTGAATCCAATGTTCTCACGCTGTCACAGGGTTATTTTCCCGCGATAGGCTGCGATATTGAAAGTTGCGTTGCGCTACTCTTGCGGTAGGTATCACACGTTCTTGTGAATATACCCCGAAGTGGTTTGCCCAGAATCACAGAATGTGAAGTCGACCCGAGGCTCGAGCCTTAGTTTCCCAGCTCCAATGTCGGCCATCTAGCCGTGAGACCACATCGCTCCCCTAAATCATGAGTTAACTTTGTCTTACTCTATTGACTTATTTAACCAGTGCAAAAAAGAGCTCATGATGTCTGCAGTGATAAATGTCACATGTGGGCTGCAGTGTACATTTGCACCACCCACTCGTGCGACTGGAATAACATGGCTTCAGGTTCACTGTAATGAATGGGCTTGCTGCAGGGTAAAGCTGCAGTAACACATGAGAAAGGAAAGTGGAGTCTGGAAGCGTTAGCACAAATTCATTCAGTTTTCCTAGACTGCACTCCTGAGAGTGATTAAGCTTCAACAAGGCATGAAAAGCAGCCATGTCAGCATAACAATAGGTCAGCTTTTGAGGTCAGAAGGCTGGTGAGGAATACAATTACTAGCCACTTATCTAGGAATGTGGCAGTTGGGACGTGACAGGAACAAGTGGTCAAACAAAGGGCCGCAGCTGAGGCCTCGCTTAAGTCTTGGTATGCCAAGTGTTGTCTTGTGTGGAAGGAGCATTTTATCTGGAGAGTGCCCCTCAGTTAGGGGCTCGCTAAATATGCATAATATTGCACGCTTGAGTACATTTCACAGTAAAACTAGAGCCTGAAAAATACAAGGGGTGCGAGCAACAGCCACTCGAATTCTGGCCGTTCATGTTATTTGATTGTGCTCATGATAAAAATGTACCTTAATTGGTGCATTATTATGCAACGTGGCGTAATGGCATAATTTTGGAAATTATGAGTGACAAGCGTAACTTTATGCTGGTGCAATTACAAATTTGCCCTTGACTAAGCTCAGTGAGGGGAAATCCTATTCCAGCACCCTCAGATTGTTTGGATCCTGATTTGCATAGGTAGGACCTGGAAGGGAACTGCATTTTCTGACCACAGTAGCCAGGGTCCTGTAAAAAAATGTAAATTGATACTTGTATAGCGCACTACTCACCCGCAAGGGTCTCAAGGCGCTTGTATGAATACCACTGTGGAACCCATCCTGGCTTTCCCTATGAGGCGTCCACTCCTGGGCACCCCCAAGGTGGAGGCCAGGCATCCTCAGCGTTGTGGGGGCCATAGTGGAGATTAAGCAAGCTATTGCCCAGAGTTGCAGAG
This sequence comes from Triturus cristatus, assembly GCF_964204655.1. Lineage (NCBI taxonomy): Eukaryota > Metazoa > Chordata > Amphibia > Caudata > Salamandridae > Triturus > Triturus cristatus. Next base: position 534,245,886 of record NC_140594.1, on the reverse strand, counting down.
TGGGACTCCATGATTGGAATAGGCACCGAGGCGAGAATTATCAGGTCCGTGGAATTTTTTGCACCCAAGACCCACCGAGGTGGGGAATTGAAACCTGGTCCCAGGCTAGACCTCTGCATCAAGGTCTGCCGCTCTAATCATTGAGACACACTTCTCCACTAATATTGAAAAAAAGGCTTCTCAGATGGTTTGCAGGCAAGCAAACTAGGAGCTGCTGCACAACTGGGATGACTGATGGAAGAAATGATATAGAAAGTGAGTCAGGGAATATGATCGATCACCGGGTAGAGTTTGGGGTAAAATGGCCCGTACCACCAGCTCATTATAACACTCTTGGGCCTGGTGAAGCCTCAGGCAAAAGAAGATTTAGTGCAACTGACCCGTGCATAACACAGAGGTGTTTCTTGCTCTCCACTTGAACCCAGGGACTAGAAAAGTCCTCCACATAAGTTTAAATTTTTTTTTTAAATTAAGTTCATTATTAAACCCAAACAATAAAATTCAGCAAAATTCAATTTTTTCACTATGGCCTTCATTACACGTTTGTTGGAATAGGTACTGTGTTTACCACATGTGGTATTTGCCACATATAGCATTTACCATCTGTGGTAAACAACTCCTATTCCAGGTTTTTTACCAACCCAAATCCCACATATTTTGCCTTTTTCTGGGCCTGTTTGCAGAGGTATCAGAATGTAGCCCTTAACTTGGATTAAGGTCTAAAGTCTTCTTTTCCATCGGAAGAGCGTTTTTTTTATTTGTGAATAGCGCTGGTGCTGTTTGATAAATCAACATGAAACTTGCCAAAAAGAGTTCATCTACCTCCCCACCATTACTGGAAATTTTTGGTTTGATCTGTGAAAAGGGGTCCGAAAACTGGAGGGGGGAGGGGGACACCTCGGGACACTGTGGTTCCGTGCCCTCACTCTCCCTAGAAGAAACCTCCACTTTGCTCCCACCCTTACGGGACCAATAAAACAATGCAAAGGAAAGTAGCCAGCTCCCACCAGCACCCAGTATGGATGGAGGCATGGGGGTCTTTGGGCTCCCTCAGGATCCGCCCAACATAGTGATTTGTGGGTGCCCTTGTTCCACCAGAGGCCCTGGGAGGGGGTCTTTCGGGTCACTATTGGCTCAGGGAGGGGATCCACATGCCACCCTCCCCTTAAAATGAAGGCCGAAGGTGATGGGGGCCAAAGGGGTTTGGAGAAGGTGGCATTGTGCCTGTCCCTCCTTATAAAAAACAAAGGTCTTGGAGTTTATGGTGGCCAGTGTTGCTTAGGGAGGGGAGGCCGCATGTCCCTGCCCTTATTAAAAACAGAAAGGACCTGGGGATGAGGTGCCGGGCCGTGAAAACTCATGGTGAGGGAGGCTGCGCACCCCATTCCCCAACACTTTTAAATAATAGGGTATCCCGGGTGAGCACCAGGATATGACAATGGATAATAAAGGAGCAGCAAGAGATGCTAATTTATTATTCAGTGCTTTTCTAGGAGCACTCATAATGCCCTGAAAGGGTTTTTTTGTTTATACTTTTTTAAGCTTGAAGGAGCCCCTAGAAAAGGGAGGGGCACCGCCAAGCCTTTTTTTAATGTTGTGTGGGGCTGTAGCACTTCAGAAACATTAGGAAAAAATAACTGTGAGTCTCCTGGATTATTAAAAAGATGACCCGTGAGAACTTACCTTAATTGTTTAATGCATTCCTAACTAGACCTCTATGCTCTTCTGCTGGAGTGAAAGGTCCTTTTGTATTTTTTTTATATGATTACATTTCATGGGCTAAACAGTTTTAAAAGTAAGTCTCAGAGACATATTGGGTTACTTAAGAAAAAAATATATGTCTCAGAGTCTTTCTTTTAACATTTTTCAGCCCGCAAAATGGAATTAAAAAAACAATGTTAAAAAGAAGACTGACAGACATGTTTTTAAAAAAAAATATTAAACATTTTTATAATAATCACCACGATTTAATATTGCATTTTGTGAATTATTATAATATATTCTTCAAATATTGGTTATTTTTGGAGCAAGATGATAGAGGTTGGCTGCTCAAAGGGGTTTGAGACAGGGCGTGGCCATAGGTGAGGCCCTGCCGCATGTGCGGTGTCTTGCCTGTCTTGCCTGTGTGGTTTCTTGCCTCTGAAGGGTTGGATGCAGGGCATGACCTTTAGCTATGAATGGTGGACGGTTGGTACTACATATGGTCATAAAATATTACTTTGCGTTAAAAAAAACTAGAAATTCACTGAAAAAACAAAGGTTAAAGTGACGTTATAGTAAAGAATTATAATTATATCTTACCTTACATTTGAAAAAACCTTAGACATTTACTGAAAAAAAACAAAGTTCAAAGTAGCATTGTATTTAAGGGGATGATTTCAGTGACAAAATAACATTTCTAACTCAAATACCACTGAAATACACATCTCAAGTAACTAGCAGGCACATGCATCAAGAAAAGCTTTTGAGAGTCCTTAATGGTGATTATTAATGAATCGCAATCAAGGACTCTCAATCGTCTATGCATGTAGGAATCTCTATTAAAATAGCAATTCCTAAACATTCCTTAATTGCGACTCCTCGCAATTTGCGAGTCGCAATTAAGGAATGGCTTCCTATTCATTCCTATGGGCCTACAGGCCCATAGGAATGAATGGGAAATTGCATGCGCAATTTGCAGATACCAATAGGTACTCGCTAATTGCGCATGCAATTTCAAGGGTGCACAACTTTCAAAATGACACCCTGTTGCAGCCCTGAAATTGTGATGTGCACCCATGTTGCGCACACACATGCCCCAAAGGCATGTGTGTGTGTAACCTGACACCTTGAAAAATGCACTTCAGTGCATTTTTCAAGGTTTTTGCAAAATACAGACCAGAGAAATTTCTCTGTATTTTGCGGCCCAAAATTGCGAATTCGCTATTTCTAGGTGCTTCTAGCATTGCATTTAAGGAATCGCAAATTGCGATTCCTTAAATGCAATCGCAATTTATTTAAATCACAATTAATTTCAATTTCTTGTATTGCGAGTGCCTAACACTTTAATGCATCGCAAAAGGCCTTTTTGCAGGCGCAAACGGCCGATTTCTGCGAATCGCACCGTTTGCGCTCGCAAAAACCTTTGATGCATGTGCCCCATAAACCCTTGCCTAAGGTATCTATAACTCGCACCTCCACCATACACAGTTAATTACCTAACATATTACATCACTCATGACATGTTCTATAACATCATTGATAACATCACTGCAACACTTGAAATGACACAATTGATGACAAAACGGTGCAAAACTGACAAAATCATATACATTCGCATGCGGAGACCTCTAAACAGAAAACAGACATTGCGGAGGTGGTTATTTATATCCCTAGGTTTGTGTGTTGGATATTTAAGTAGCACTTCTGTAGCACTACTTTATGTACTACAAATGCAGTTTGGCCATCAGGCCCCCATTGCAGTATATTATCCACATACATTGTACCGATTATCCAACTAAAACCCCCCAAAACTAAATTTCGATCCATAACACAATCCTTCGGCTAGAGATTGAATATCAGATTGTGCATCGACGTCATAGAAGTGGCTGAATGTATGCTATATTCATATCTATAGCTTAAGATAACATTTTGGTATAGCCTCTAGGTCAGAGGTTTAAATCTAAGGCGACTAAACCTCTCACTTCTTACTCCTCATTGGTCAATAAAATTAACAATTTAGTGACTATTCAGAAAGCATATCAGCAATGATCAGTGACAAATATCTCTGCTTATTGCGCTGTAGTTGTTCATTTTACTAAAGTAAAAATGCCTAAGAATTTTTTTAATTTTCCCCTTGCCACAAATCTTCCTCACTTATAGTTATACGCTTAGCTGTACCCTTCATATAATATACCCCAGCAACCAGTGCTGTTCATACGTAGAATAAAACATGGCAAGAGTGAAAGTTAAAATATAATGAAATGAAGCTATATACAATTCATTTGTTTTATTTATGCGTTGCCTCTGCAAAAGCAATTATACCTAGCCACTAGCTGACAGCTTCCGAAAAACTGGGCTAGAAAAATTCAACAACGAGAGTTGAAAATAATGAATAATAAAAAAACATATTTCAGCTGTTGAAAGGCAAGGGCAACACAAAATGTAGGCCAAACGTTTTCCTAAAAAGTTCTTGTTATCACCTTTTTCACATAGATAAATTAATTTTGAGGAAACAAATGTCTTTAAGTAGTGTGCTCCAAACGACTGCATTTATAGTCTCCGGCTGTCTTGTTCCAAATCTAGCAATATGATGATATATGACCACAAATAATGAGCCGGGGTTTGAGGATTTCAAGTGATGCTTTGCAGTATACCATATCCATCCAAAATTCATGTCCATACAAAATTCATGTTTTCGGAAGCCTCTTCAGCCCAGTGTGCAGCAAGGCCTAATGGGTGATATACGGCATTTTGTATTCTATGTAATCGGTAAAGTCTTCACTAAAGATTTATTTTGACTTTCAATCCTACATGTATGAAAATGTGTCCCCGTGACTCTGAGCCAATCAAAATGTTCTCAACGTTTTGGTTTCATTGTGATTTGAAGTTTTTTTTTTTCATTGTGTTGCATGCTAATCACAATGAATACTGTCAGATCATCTGGGCACCACCCCTTCCAAATCCAACAACTGTCAAAAAGGTGGCCGTGGACTAGGGAGGCAGGCCCCACAGAGGTGGAAATGTGGAAACGTGTCAACAGAATGAAGCATTATCCAAGGTCTAAAGTGCCACCGGGTCTAGGAAGGCATGGACTGATGGCACAACCCAGCCAGTGATACATGTTTCTTCTACATGGCTCATCATGAGCCAAGGTCCTATGATGGAAACTATGGGTCGCATATCTGGGCATCATGCTAGCAGGCAGTGGCTAAATAATCTGAACATGATTTGAAAAGGTCTCACTGTGCATCAGGGTCGTCTCTAACTAGTAGCTGTGCATAACATGCCAACGTGCAGCTGAGTCAATGGACACTCTTCATGCACAGCTCAAGGAGTGCTGGCCTGGAGGAAGACATAAGGAGACAGATCTTAGCTGGATGCACATTTTAGCAACTATGACACTAAATCTAACATAACCATGGGTCAGACTGCATCCTTACTCTCTGCTACGTGCCAGGGTGCACACCTGTCACAGTCTACATTGAGGGGGCTTCCACAACTGTAGGGATTAAGGAGAACCTACAGAGACAGCAAACACTACACAGAGATAATTGACCCTAACAGGGCCACTACTGCAAACCCAAACGAGCCATCAGGCTTGAAGGATCGGCATTGACACCCAGCCTCTACTAAGACGGATGACCTGGTAAAGGCACAGCATGCTGGAAATATGAGTAAGTAAGGACTCCCTAATGCAAATCATTTCACTGTTAATGAAAGCCATCCTATGTCCATCTATCAGTAGAGACAGACTCGCTTTTAACACAATGACACACCATATTGTCCTCCTCTCACTTAAGTTAATGGCCTCAAAGCCAGTCCCATAGAGCTGTCTTTACATCTTGATCACATTAAACATCATCATTAGCTCACAGTCAGTGAATTTGGTTGTTCTTGATTTCATGTGCATTTTCACCCTCTTTCAAATAGAATGTGTAGGAAATGGGGTTAATCGTTGCTCAGTATGCGAGGCCTACACAAGTAATAGGTCCACAATATCCCTTTACTGGGAACCAAGAACCCCATCGTAGCGCTTGACTCTCTCAGGGTAGCGACGCAGAGCAGTTCAAGGTCTACTTGAGGGAGGAGGTATGGAATAGTAATCACCTTCAGCTGGCACGCCATAATAACGCTCAATAAATGATGGTCCAGAAAAGTACATTTATTGCACACACTACTTAATACTATGCACGAATGTACACATATATACATTAGACAGATAGAAATACCTTAGATTGCATTATGAAATTTCATTTGACCTCAAAGGGTCATGACCCTCAAAACCCAGTGCCCCTGCATCTATACCAGACAACACATTACAATGTAGGGTGCTATCACTTGAAATAGAGCAGGCCTATTGGCTTTATCAAGGGTTCACCATATTACAAGAGCAATAAACCGCATGTTCTAACCACCCTCACTTTGTGTCAAAATGCAATAATTAACAATAGTCACAGGAATGGGTAGATGCAGGGGGACAAGCCCTGCTGAGGGTGGTGTTTATGTCCCTCAGCACCCCAACCAGGGAGGCAATCTTGGTGCGGAGGCCGGCCACCTTGGCGAAAACTCCTGAGGCATGATGTCGTGCTCCAGTCTGGATCAAGTGAATATTTTATGAGCGGCTCTCCTGCTGCTTTGGGGAAAAACGCTTTTATTTTGTGGGGAGGTTCTCCATTTTTTGGGGGAGCCTTGTTCCACAGAGGCACCCCAGATGACTCCATTCATTGGGACCTCACAGAGTGACCACTCTTGCGAGGCCCACTGACTCCCCAAGCGACGGTCACTGTCCTTGGCACACGGAAGCGGCAGTATTTTTCTCCATACCCGCTATATGGTACCACCATTAGGAGGGGCGTAATGGGGCTTCCACTTTGTCCATTCTGGCTCGGGCTCCCGGTATTGGGGAACCAGGAAACCAAAAACTGCTTTCTTCCAGGCCGCATTCACGATGTGTCAGCCCCTGAGGTGATGAGGTGCCCCCGGGGATGATTAAAGATGAGGTGAGCGGGCCCCATGTATGCCCCCACCCTGGGACAAATACATGAATTAATCCTAGAGTAAACCTCGAGCCCTGGCCCACTCTGAATGTAACTGAAGGAAGGTGCAGCGCAGCCCCACCCACACTGATCCTCCATGGGGCTCAAAGGTAACTAATCATAAAAAGGCCATAACTCTTCCCCCATTGGGCCGAATTGGATGATATTGGGATCGCTTGTTTCACTTCTGGTGGTGAGCTCTGCCCTCCTCACCTTTAAGGCAGTGTATTTTACAGGGAGCTGGAGCCACTGGCTCCCCCTGCAAGCTTTCCTCCTTGTCTTTGCCACTGGGTACAGAAATTCAGATCTTTTCCCCAACTGGTCCTCAGGGAGCATAAGGGGACCAGCATCAATGTCCCTTGGAGAGACCCACTGGTACTCGGGTCAACTGAGGCAACGCCCTTATTTCTTTTGGGCATCAGGGGGTTTCTTCTTCCAGTAGTCCATGGCTGTCGCAGACCCAAGGTCCAGTGAGGAAAAACACAAACTGCTCAAAACAGCTCTTAACTCCCTTGTGCAATAGTGTTTAAAAGGTGGGTGGAAGGTTCTAGAAGCCAGGCACCCCTGGCAAATCCTAGGGTGCCACGTCACCCCTGTCCCAGCCCCCCTCTACCGCATGCTGGGGCAGTTCAACATGGCACCATCCAGGAGTCACTGGTGACATCTGTGCTTGGAGTTCAGCACTGCCTCTTGCTTACATCACTGCCAGGGCCTTTCCCACCAAACCGCAAAGAGGAGCCCCCTCCAGTGTTGGCTCCAGTTGTCTGTGCTTCCTCTGTTGTTCAGTGAGCCTGGGCTGTTCCCAGCCCTGATACAGTGCAACAGGTAATTAAGAGATGCAGAGTTTCATCCCCACCCCTTCCTCCACAGGAGCTGAGGATAGCACTGTTAATTACTTGTTTTGTCATGGGTGGCCTTTGTTCCCTCTGTTGGGGAGAAATGTAATTAACATGGGACCAGGAGGGTGACACAAGGGCTGGGCTCTAATCCTGTACTGAGCCAGAGAAACACACCATTTCTGCATGGCCCATAAGAGGTACATGTATGGTCTTGGGACCTGTGAATATGAACTGGTGCACATTTTCTACCCAGTTTCATACCTCACAGGACTTTGCAGTCCTATGGAAACTGCACTCTAAGGCAGATTTCCCCCATGTATATAATGAAGTACTCCAATTTTTGAGACCCCAGAGGTGCTAGGGGTAGCACCCTATGACTTCGGGTACTTCCTGATGTGGTATTATAAAATTCTGCATATCTTGATAATATAACAAAGAACTTGGCAACAGAAGCTGAAATATGAAAAGACATCTTTATTAAACTCAAATGAGTGAGACTACGTCGCACAGAAGCCTTAGCAACTGAATGAGGCAGTCTCTAGAACAGAAACCAGTCTTCTCTTTTATGGAGAATATTACGCTCTGGGCAACACCGCCCTTCTCTTGCAGTTGGTCATTCACATATTTTACTTCAAAGAACAAGAAGAGTCATGATTACAATCCCACATTTCAGCTCAGCCAGCCCGCAATTATTTACCCAGCAAGGCTCAGATCCCTCATCAGATATCAGCAGGCCCCAATAAACACGGGCACCTCCTGTTTGTAAAACAAGCCATAAAGCAGGAAGAGTCAGGTGTGAAAGAGATTAGTCAGGGTTCGTGTGGGAAGAAGGAATTTATGATGCCTCGGGCCCTGATGCTAATCCCATTTGGCCGCAGTAAAAGGAACCGGCCGGACAGGGCTGACCTCGGGCAGTGGAGTCAGTTTGCACAGGTCACAGAGAAGTCAAAGTAAAGTGTAGCCTATGTGAGGGCAACTATAAGATGGCCACCGCTCCAAGATGGAACCCACGGAGTCAATGTATAATAACGTACACATAGTGCATTCATAGCTAAAACGTTACACAAAGCACTTGTACATACCGCATTGACCATTCGCGGTTCGCTAATACCGGGATAGACAGGGGTAGGGCCCTGCCTCCTACGCGGTCCCAAATTTTAAAGTACAACAGACCCTCCTTTTGCCCTTACATAGGCAATAACTATACTCTCATCAATCCGAGTCCCGGTCTACAGACATGAAGTCATGGAGATGTTGCTGGAGCATCATCCTATTACTTAGCGACTCTCACGGGACACGTCTCCTTACACATGTAGTAGCACAAAGGCCACATATGGCAGGACAAAATAAGGAATACCTCTATCTGTAGTAGGCGGCATAAGATCACACACCCAATAATTAGTGATGGTCATTACTAACTAGTGTTGATGCAGAAGCTGTACAAAAGAATTGCTTACGAATTCTGATCTTTTAACCTGCTCATGTTCAGGAAAAGGGTGAAAAGAATGCAAAGAAGCAGTAGTAGGAAAGGACATAGGTTGGGAAGCGGGTGCAGAAGTCAATTGGGTAGAGAAAAACAATCCCATCCATAAATGACAACGTCATGTTTAAAAAGACACTAGAAAACTCGTTATTAAAAACATATAGACAACGGGAGAAAGTAGTGACCACTATTACAAATGAAATAATAATTTTTATGTTCAGGTGAAACAGTGGTGACCCTCATCAATGCTCTGAGGTGAAAATACTCTTTCCACAGACAATTGACTTTATTCTGCTTTTACTAAACAGAATAGTACTTTAAAACAATGCCAGCAAAACAATCAGTCTCCTTAACACCTACTCTATACAATCACACGGAAACCTCTTGTGAAACCACCTATGCCCAGAGTCCGTTCAAAAAGCCTCTCTGGCAGGCTTCTATTGTCCATCAAATCTTCTTCTGTTGTTTTCTTTTGCCTGGGCCTCTTCATTCAAGCCTTTCATGAGAAAAGTACTGCTTAGTTGGAGTGCCCTCCTGGCAAACACCCACAGCTCACTCGAAAAAGTCTCAATGTCGCAAGGCAGTGCGCCAGTATCTTTCCTTTGCGGCAGGCACTACAGGTAGTGTGCTCTCCATTGATCAAGGGCACAGGTCATCTCGTGCAGATTCGGGACCATTCTCAGACTCCAACACTCGTCATTCAGTGTCAGAGGACGCTCAGGCTGCTCTTCCATGGGCACTGGAATGTAGTGCCTTCTGTCAATCTTGGATCCGCCGGTGCACTGCACTTCCATTGAAGCAAAGGAAAAGAGGAGGGGTGTGTGGCCAAAAACTCAGGCCAAGGGGCTCAAGGGACTGCACACTGTCAGAGGTTACCAGCACATGACAGGCGCTCTTTTGCACTGGAATTCTGGTTCTGTGGCAAAACCAGCTCCTCCTTCTTTTCTGATGTTGAACGCCTTCTGATGAAGCAAGTGTGATGCTTTAAACAGTTCGTTGTATAACAAGGGGACTGTAAACAGGTGGCCTGTGATTTTCAAAGGAGTGGCCACACGCCATGGGACAATTTTCGTCTAGAATACACTGTCTTTCTCAGGAAGCAATACAAATATAAAGGCAGTAGGCAAAACAGTGCCTCTAAGCTTTTCAATTGGGTTTCCGTGTGAGAGCCTCCATCATCTAAGGGTAGATAACTACACGAGAATTCTATCTAAATGGATGTCTTCACATATGGTGGCATTGTCTAATAGGGCAAACACATTTTTTTTTTCAATGATTACATATGTGTTTCTAAATTCCTTATCTAGGACATCTCAATAGAGAAATCACATGATACAGATTATCATAGGCATGTAGAAACCTTTCACATCAGGTGCACTAGGCAATACACAGGCTAATAGTCAGATATGAAAACAAAAGACAAGAACTAGAGGGTCCTGATATTTGCATGATTAGAAACTTCTGATCCCACCGAAAATTAAAGCAGCAGGAACAAAAAGGGTAAAAACCACATTAAAAAATAGACATTGAAAATTCGTCATGTTCAAAAAAGGTAAACGTAAGTTATCTCCTATCGGGATGGAAAACTTGTCTTACTATAATATAATATACTTGACAGTCAGGCTGGAAAACATTGAAGCAGGCCTAGGGACAATTCTTGAAAACCAGTCTGGTCATACAAGAGGGGATTATACATAATATGGAGGTTCCTGGTGCATCACTGCAGTCTGGAAGTGTGTACCTGAACAATACACCTACAATAATAAATGGGCTGACTGGTGAAAGGAATACGGAAAAGAGAATTGGAACTAGGACACAACTAAAATCCCCAATAACTAAGCATGATGCGACATCGGTCAGGGAAGGAGCAACAAAAGCAATAAAAAATAAAAATCTATAGGAAGGACAAGAATTTACTTGGGTGATAGTCAGGCATGTGACACTACACCAAGAGTACGGGTGGTACACAAAAGGCCAAAGTTACATACATTTTAACTCTACCGCTGTCGAGTACACCATATACGGTAATCTTAGCTAATGTTCCAGTTCCTTCTGCAGGGAAAAATGAAAACCTAGTTTCCTTTTAAGAAGCAAAGGCCATATGCTACTTAGGAGACAGGACACCATTAACTAATGTAATATAGAAATTAGGCCACCTTGAGTCACAGATCTATAATTTCATCCTTAGGTCCAATCAAGGATACATAAACGTAGGGCTGCCTGTTCCTTTAAAGGAAGGGGCAGTAACGTGACTAACTGCATGTGACACTCTTTGATCCTGTAGATCTCTTTTAGTTTTCTGTAATACCATTATAGCCAATTTAGACATGCACTGGTAAAGTGCTGCCTCTCATGTTCACAGCATGAAATATCATTAGCTGTGGAATTTAGTAACCAGAACAAGTTCAACCAACTGTTGCGTAGCGATGGGCATTGTCATGACCATCCCCTCACAACACAGGTAAACTTGTAATAGTATCAAAAGCAGCAACAAAAACAACGAAAACATGCAAAAAATAATAAAAACGCACAAAACGTCAAGCCATCAGATATACTTGCTGTATATCCAGCACAAAAAGCATAGACAAAACAATAGCATATGTAAATAAGCGGTGACACACAACACCATGTCATGTACTTTTATGCCCTGTAAACCTGCAGCCCAAAACCCAATATTTGGGCCTGTTTAATTTGTCAGGTTTAAAATCCTTACCCTCCTTTTTGACAGTAGATCACCAGGCAATGGAAATCTGCTGTCAAATATAACGTTACTGTCTCTCTTCTAACATACAGGACCAGCAAGAACAATTCATGATAGGACCAAATACACAAAAATAAATTGCCATTACTTAACTGTACCCCCTTTGTCAGTCCTTGCAACATCCAGCCACTTAAGTTTTACCTTTCTAAAAGTAAAAATCTTTACACTGACACTTCATATTAATTTGGCACCTACAATTTCCACTGTGAAAAATAATCCTTGATTAGTAAAATCGCTCTAACTGAGGCATGTAGCTTTCAAAATGTTTAGAAAAGGGGCTGCATTTTATTGTCTGTCTAAGACTTAATGCAACACTTCGTTTTTCTGTTAAATAACAGTAACTAGCAGACATTATTTTATTTTCATTTATTTTAGAGCGAGTCACAAATGTATCAGTTCTGCAAAGTATTTAACACGATGTTTGGGCTTTTAAAGAAACCCCTTTTTCTATATTTTCCCTTTGGAATTAAGTTCTTTAGTTTTATTGATGTTCTTGTGGAGAAACCAGAAACCCCACCTTCAGAGGCCCGTGTAGCAAGGTCATTCTGCATTCCACAGAGGCAAGGCCCTAATTTAAAAGGTCATAAATGTCAACGTGGCAGCCTACGGGAAAACCAAAGATAGCATCTCAGCAGCGTAACTTGAGCCAGCCTCTGCAGCTCTCCTTAGCCCCCGGCTTCTGCCACTCTGAATTTGTCAAAGCCAGAAGGCCTTCCTAATTCCTCCTAACTTGCAATAATTCACTCTATTTTGAAAAATAATTTCTCCTTTTTAGGCGCTAAAAAAAAAATTATCTCTATTCCCAGATTATTAAACTACATTTACTGTGAATAATTCACGAAACTTAATAACACACATACCACTTTTTAGAATAAATCCTTGTTACAATCCTATGTAATGGTACACATTTCAACAACCTTAAATGAATGAACATCTCAGTAGGCCCAGCTAAAGTTAGACTGAACTCCAGCAATTGGGACCGCTTTCTGCCCCAGTCCACTGGCACTGCGAATTGCATTCGCAATGAGTTTTGATATTTTCTTCATCATTTAGTCACTTGCCTTTATTCAAGCTCTGTTCGTCGCTTTCATATTAGCATATGAAACTCAGTGCCTCCCGGTAGGTAATTACAATATTTTCACCCCTACTGCTAGAACTTGCAATCTCATCTTTCCCCTCCTACTTACTCAAACCGATACCACATTCCTTTTTATTCCCTTCGTCAATACAACCTTCCTCACGCTACTCTTCATGTCTTTATTACTCCCCTTCATCATCTCTCTTCCCTCCACGGCATTCTATTTTCCCAATTGTTCTTCTCCTTCCTACGTATTACCTAGTTCCTATAACCGTAATTCTACGTTTCTCCACCCCTCTATCATTACTGACTTCATCACGTACCTGCTCACAAACATCCTCTTTTTCCTTCATCAAAAAAGAATTCTCCATTTCTCTTTCTCTGTGTGGGTGCTAACTCCATTAAGGCCGTTTTTTATGGAAATAATAACTTATACTTTATAAAAATGAGCTGGTTTGCGCCTCCGCCAAGGGAAAATTGTACACGCGAATGCTTGTCATTTTAGTGATGCAACACAACTTAAATCAAATTTTAATGCTAGGAGGTCATAGTATGAGTATTAAGCTTTATAAATATCAAAAAACGATTTTGAAAAGCACTTATTTTTTTAAAAATAATTTTTCCATGATTAATAATTTTCTTTAAAAAAAAATCCCAATTATTCGTTTTTGTGATAATTCCATGTATAAAAAAACAAGCTGCATCTTTTGCCTATCATTTTGGACACATTAACTCACACACCTAAGCGCATAAGCCCAACTTGAAACGCGTCACATTTTTGCGCCACTTTCATTTAAAAGGACGGTTCTGCAAAATTCCACCCGTGTTCAACTGGGAAGGTGCTGGCTGAATGAACATTTCTATCAAATATACTGCAGCTGAAAAGTTTGCCTGTGAACATCTAATACAATGCAACTAAGGAAAATGCTGTAAATTTATTTACTTTTGCAAAAATAGATAATTTCGTTTTTGGGGCCTGATTTATATCTATTGAATGTGTTTCTAATTTTATCCTTTAAGCATTTAACGGCAGTTTTGTATATGTGCACAATTGCTCATTCTATAAATTAAAGAGCACCATATAGCTATTTTAGCACGTCACATGGTTCGTTTCTGGATTTCTTTTTTAAGTTTCTACTTGATATTAATTAACCAACAATTTACTTAACAGACTGGAAACATCAGAAGACCCACAAACACATATTGAGCTCATTTCAGACATAAACAGAAAGGGGTTAAACAGACAATACAGCGCGCTTTAGCCATTTTTCATAAATAGCGCCGTCGCAATTTACTTACAGAAGTTGCACTAATAAAAAAAAAAACACAGACATTTAAACACACAGTTGACTTACAAATCAATACGCATGACAGAAAGAAAGAACAGCTCACAGACTATACTTGAAACAAACCATTTGCAAATACTAGTTGTAGGTCATATTTACAAGCAACGCTTTTCAATAGTGTTCCAAAAGGCTGCATAAACAGCCCCACAGACAGATGCATGTCCAAGAAGTAGTGAATGCGCTCAATTCACTAGCTTTGCCTAGCAGAACACCACACAAAATCGTTCTGCATATCTTCATTCATGAAACTGCGCAGAACGAAGGATCCTTGTTTTGTATTATGTCATATTTTAATTCCCTGGGGATACAAAATCACCAAGGAAGAAATATGTTTTTAAATTTAACCTAATTAGATATTTCCCACACTATGGTACCTTTCAAAACAAAAAGCAACACATTTTTCCATGTGAGCTTACAAACAGGCATGCCAAAAATACTGCGGAAAACGCAAGTATTATAATCAAAACCAAATGGAGAAATATCTCCTCATTACCTGCCTACAAAAATTGCAATTCGCATATCCAAACCTATACAAACCAAAAGCTACATTTCCAAATTTGCTAAGATCAGGCATCTTATAGCTCACTAATCTAGCTTCAAACTTCAAGGGGTTATCTCTACCAATACACTCGCAAATATGCGAGACCCTCGGTTTTGGTAATTGCAATGACCAAATCAGAAACCAAGAAACCAACCCCTCAGCTTTGGTAATTGCGATAACCAAATTAAAGACCCAAAGAACCAAAGGACTGGGAGCGACCCACTTATACTCAATTCTTATTCTTAATAATCAAAAGGTTATCCAAATTCTAATTGTCAAGTTCTACATGACCAAACGTCTTCTATAATACTCACGCCAAAAGGGTTCGTTTTCTCACCTTTTGAGTGACATCATGTGGAGGATCAAAATCAGGAAGAGCAGAAATATACCGGGCTACATAATCAAAGAATCTCCAGAATCCCTGTGCACAGAGTACCTTCTTGGTAGAATCCCGTTCTGTCCTCCTCAGTAGATTTCAGTCTCCTGACAAGATCACTCCCACAGAAAGTCACTTCTCTGATGAGGCCGCGCTGGTGGGCGCCAACTGAAGTACTCCAATTTTTGAGACCCCAGAGGTGCTAGGGGTAGCACCCTATGACTTCGAGTACTTCCTGATGTGGTATTATAAAATTCTGCATATCTTGATAATATAACAAAGAACTTGGCAACAGAAGCTGAAATATGAAAAGACATCTTTATTAAACTCAAATGAGTGAGACTACGTCGCACAGAAGCCTTAGCAACTGAATGAGGCAGTCTCTAGAATAGAAACCAGTCTTCTCTTTTATGGAGAATATTACGCTCTGGGCAACACCGCCCTTCTCTTGCAGTTGGTCATTCACATATTTTACTTCAAAGAACAAGAAGAGTCATGATTACAATCCCACATTTCAGCTCAGCCAGCCCGCAATTATTTACCCAGCAAGGCTCAGATCCCTCATCAGATATCAGCAGGCCCCAATAAACACGGGCATCTCCTGTTTGTAAAACAAGCCATAAAGCAGGAAGAGTCAGGTGTGAAAGAGATTAGTCAGGGTTCGTGTGGGAAGAAGGAATTTATGATGCCTCGGGCCCTGATGCTAATCCCATTTGGCCGCAGTAAAAGGAACCGGCCGGACAGGGCTAACCTCGGGCAGTGGAGTCAGTTTGCACAGGTCACAGAGAAGTCAAAGTAAAGTGTAGCCTATGTGAGGGCAACTATAAGATGGCCACCGCTCCAAGATGGAACCCACGGAGTCAATGTATAATAACGTACACATAGTGCATTCATAGCTAAAACGTTACACAAAGCACTTGTACATACCGCATTGACCATTCGCGGTTCGCTAATACCGGGATAGACAGGGGTAGGGCCCTGCCTCCTACGCGGTCCCAAATTTTAAAGTACAACAATAAAGAACGTTTCACTGTGGACAAAACAGTAAATCACACTGGCTTCACCTATAAGTGGCCACTAAAATTATAGGGACTATCCCAGGTCAATTTTTAACCCTACATAGTCTCCTCTGTGCCAGGCTGCCTGCGCACAGATACCAGACTGTGCACAATGTTAGCCCTTCATGCGCAGCCTGCAGACCTGTGCACATGCTTGTGTACAACTAGTCATTTGAACCATTCAAGTGCCCCTTACCCTAGCTGCATCACAGCAGCCTTATCTTAAAAGGTAGACACTGATGATAAACATGTGTAGTTCATTTGCCATGTGATTACCATGGCTGAGGCACATATAGTGAGACGCACCCACAGTAAAAAGTCCAAAACCGTGTGATCCAAAAGCAAAAATCTGGGTGCATTAAATAGGCAGGAACCGTTTTGCAAAACAATGTATCTACAGGATGCACTTTGAAACATCATGGATTCTGAGACTTTGTTGCTAATTTTACTGATGTGTTTAATTGGAATATGTGACGTTACAACACGGTTGTTAGACCGCGGTACGTTACATCGCAGTTATTACAATGCAAGCCGTTACAATGACTCACGCTGGAGGGTGCTGGATTTAGGATTGGTATGATTTACTATTCTAACTCCAGCCTACGTAACATTAGGGAAGGGGTTGGAATAGTAAATCATACTATTCCTTAGTGTATAGCGCCATCCAGAGCAAGCGTTGTAATGACAACCATGTAAACATACTGCGGTGTAACGACCGCGTTGTAAAGGTCGTTCGCCATTTAATTGTTATATGATGTACAGGTACAGGGGGGTTGGTTAGTTTTCACCTGCAAGAGAACTAGTGTTGTTTGTCTGTGCTGTCATCACCAGCAGATTGTTGGCTGGTGGATTTTCCAATACGCGCACGTAGACTGTTAGTCATTGCAGAATGGATAGACATCCTTCAAATGTAGACATTCTATCAGCATAATTTTGGGGGGGGTTACAACAACAGACATACCCTTGATTCTGAAAAGTTCCCTAGTAGAAAGAAAATCTCGTAATGGTCAAGAAAATGGCAGATTTTCTTCTCCCCACAGTAACACTGCAGGGACACCCAATGGAAGGGCGGGTGGAAACCAACTACTAAACACTACATCACTCTTACTTATAGTCAAAGCTGTGAGAGGTTTTTCATGATTATTGCATCTGATGTATAGTGTCAATTTTAGATCATAAATGGTATTATAATTTAGACTGTAAACTGGTGTGAGTATTCATTTTTATGGTCCCAGAATGGCTACTGAATTGCCATTAAAACAGATTGCATTACTACACGACAGCTCTACACACTTACAGTTATTATAGATAGTTGAATATTATGTTGGTAAAATAGTTACAGATTCTTTTTTTTCACCGCAGAAGTGCTGGCACTGACATTTGTGAGTCACAAAAACAAATATGACAGCTGGGTCAGGAAAACATAGATAAGTGTTGAGGGAAAATGTAATGCAGTGCGGGGCATGCTTCAAGAATACATGACAATGATTGTTATTACAGCAAAGTTCAAATTGTTCCAAAATGAATGTGTGTGAAGATGCTGGTCTAGGATGAAGTCAAGGCGACTTGATAACGTTTATATAATTATTGTATTGTTCATTGAGTGCAATTTTACCTAAAAAAGCTTCTCTAAAAGAGGAAACGTAAACAATTCAAAACAAAGAAACCTAACAAAGAAAAGCAGGAAGGGGCCAATAGAAAATGTTTTTAAGGTTTTCACGAGTCATGCGCTTCCAGGGTCTGGGCATCAAGTATCAGGCTCATTGACACACACATTTTTACAATATGGCGTCCACGACTGAAGCATATTCACTAGCAATAACAAGAGAGAGGGTTAAGATAAACACACACAGGAGTCTCTTTTCACCACCAGTCAATCCTACGTGTGGCTGCATTGGGCTGAGGACCATGGCTATACTTCAAGCGAGCCCATAAAAGAGGCTCTCCTGTCATGGATGTAAGCAGGACTCTGGAACTCTTTGACTAAGGATGGAGGTAGTTTGCAGCCCCAATAGGTTATGAAGTGACTTTTTACCACTTGTCTTTAGGATATCATAACTTTTTAACCACTTGTTCACAGGTTATATATGTGGAGAGAAACCATGAGTAAATTGTAGAAACCAGAGCTTTTTACACTGATCGTGTAGGTGTTTCTTGAGCATTTTTGTCTTCTATGTCAATGATCTGTCAGTCAATAGGGACCTGGGCTGCTTCGATGAGCACTACTTCTACATCTGCAAGGGCAGCAGCGATGGGAGCTTAGCAGCAGCTTTGAAAGTACCACACCAAAGGATGACAGAAAGTGCAATACATAAGGAATTTTGGCCATTTTGCGGGTCTGTATTACATCTGGGTGCTGCAGCCTTGATTAATTATCCTATGATTGGTTCTGGTCAATTACTCACCGCTGAGCTATCTAGGGGAACTGTTCTGTTATATGAATGAATCTTGTAGCGTGCTCGCATACCCATTGGGGCATCTTGGCGCTAGTGAGAGAGCGTTGCTGATGCGAAATTTGTAGGGGTGCACCATATTCACCGTTAGTCAGCATCCGTATATAATGCAAGAGTGTTTAGACTTATCATAGAAATATATTCGTTGATATAGAAAAGAAGAAATGTAAACAGGCCTCGAGAAAAGAGAAAAGGCCATCAGCTATTACAAAATGTATTTGTGTATATGTAACGTTTAGTTTTACAACGATATCATGTATTAAGTGATATTAGGTTATGTTAGAAGAATTGAATGTAGGTTGCTCATGTATAAGTATGAGATGAAACAGTTGAATTGATAATCGTAATGTGTTTAGTTGATAGGCCAAGCATGTATGTAAAAGTGAAGGCCTCTTGTTCTTTATATTAGCCATGTTTTATGAGGCCGACAGGATTTATAGCCAAGCTTACAATTACAGTGAATTGTGAAACTTCATGATGCAAGGGTTTTTCCGTTCATTATTTTTGTTACAGGTGCAAGGCCATGCAGCTTGTTAGTTAAGAATAAGTCATTGTGTAAAGAAATTATGATAGAAGGAGTAGACAGAAAGGGAGTGAACTGGAATGTGAAATTGCAACTCCTGGTACAGAAGGAGCCTGGGACCCAAGGTCGAATTAATGAAAAGGAAGATGAAAGGGTCCGAATGGAAATCTACTGGAAGAAGATCTGCCTGGAGGGGTGTGCTGGAGGGCGTGAACAAGATTTTTTGGGTTTTGTATTAGGGACAGCGCCCCGAGGGAAGAGCAGACGAGACTTAGGAGAGAGACCGAGAGGAGCACTATAGATCGAGCTCTCATTTGGTGAAGACTTCTTAGGAAGTTTCACTGCTGACACCTTTTTGTGCTTTTCTCACCTGAAAGGGTATGTTAAGTAGGGATGTCACTTTAGAATAGAGTAGGGACAGAAATGATTGATTCATGACTCTTAAATTTAACCTCACAATAGCCATATTGTACCTGATGCTTCTAGAAGCTGTAGTTCTGTTTATATTTAGTCGAATGCGAATACTTCGACGAGTAGCTTTTGTGTTAGTTCCCATTTATCTTTTGTGTCTTGTATTGAGGTGCCTTTATATTCAGATGTTTTTGCTGATAATAAAAGGTCAACTTTCCAGACTTTGAGTAATCCTTTATGAAATGTCAAATTGTGGTAAATACGATCTGATAATTGTGTTTCTTCCCTCTACGCTATTTGGCAAATAAAAAGATCCTGGCGACCTGAGTGGGTTCTTGTAAGTAATTGGTTAGAGACAAGAATCCGGCGTTCCCAGTTGGTAGCAGAAACGGATGGTTTATTTCTGGTAGCAAGGGAAGATTGAGATCAGGATAAGGGATCCTTGAGGCCCATAAATGTTAAGTGAGGTTGACTCATCGGAAGGTGAACAGCAGACGACCTGGCGGACGGACATAGATGGCGAGTAGCAGTGCGACAGCAAGCAGCAGTTCGAAGAGTGAGTATGAATAGGATGCGATGTTGTAGATTGCGGTGTTGTATTGTGTGAGATGTCTTGCGGAGTTGGTGTGAATGTTGTGTGATTGTGAGATCAGGCTATGAGCGCGCGCAGCCCGGGAAAGTCTTAGGCGATGAGAAGCTGAAGCGAGTGGGTGTAGAATACACCCGTGGTAGATTTTGTTTACCACCCGAAGGGGATCGTGAGGTACCATCGATCACCTGGACCGAGATAGGGGGAGCGAATGTGTGAGTGCATGACAACCTGATGCTGGTCGTGGGTTGTTGTATGTGGAATTGAGTATTTGTAACCTATCAAGAGGCGACCTGTTTGCCCGGCGGGGACAGACAGTTGCCAACCGAGGTCGACAATTTCGAGAGACTGTGGACGGACAGTCAGAGGCTGTGGACGGACAGCCAGAGAAGTAACTTGTTTGGGACAAACGGTTATTTCAGCGTATGAAAGGGACGAATGCAAGGGTGAGACGTGTGGTGTGAAGGAGGGGAACTGCTGCGGGTGGAGGAAAGTGACGTCAGAAGGTGTCGCGTTGTGATAGGTTGGTTGGTGTAGTTTGCGCTGGCATTGGTGGACGGATACCAGGAAGTAAACAGAAATTGTATACGTTCAGAATTTGGCCATTATGAAATGTTTTAAAGTTTTTCGAGAATTGTGTCGAGGTGATGAACATGTGGTTACTCGAGAGGGAGAAGAAGCCCCTCCCGAGGATACCCCAGCACACTACATGGCAAGGAATGTGGGGTTGCATACCATAATTTGTCTTGAGAATAGGCATAAATTGACTCAAGGTGAAGGGGAATTAGCATTCCCGAGGTATGGCTCATTCAGGTTAGCAGTGTTGTACCAGTTGAAGTCTGTGATGGCGGCTTTACGACCTTTGCCAAGGCCAACGCAATTTGAAGCACTGCATGCGTGGATTAGAGCAGCGCATGATAGAGAAAGAGGAAGAAATCAGGAAAGGGTGAAAAAGTCGATCAGGGCTTTTCAGGATGCCAGATGGGATGCAGCGGAGAAAAGATGGAGAGTACAGGCAATAGAAGGACATACATTGTATCCCTTATTGGTAATGACAGAAAAATCAAAAGAAAAGGCAGTAGAAGAGGAGGAAGACAGCGATACGGATGACAGTCTATTGGAAAGGTTGCTATCCGAGAGACCACCTCCGTATAACCCGGAGGCCTCAGAGGGAAATGAGACAAAGGAAGAAGAGAGTAGGGGAGGACTACCCCGTTCAGAAGTAAGGGTGGAAGGAAAGATCTCGATAGGAACCGAGAATACGAGGAATAAGCCTGTAACTAGCTTCGGGGTTGAAAGAGGCGTGAGGTTACCGGATGCTTTGAAAATACCGGTTATTATCGGACCTATTGAGTCGATGTATGAACTTGAGCCAGAGAAGGTGGAAAGCTCAGAACAGTCAGAGGCAGGGGTGAGGAGCGTGGTCGAAGAAAGTGAGTCGGTGAGGAGAATGGAGCAGACTCAGAAGCCTGTAGAGTGGAGCACGCCGCTGCCAGCTACAGCCGACTCCTCGGTAGGACAGGGAGAGTCGAGACCTGGTAGATTAAGGTCTTTAGCTGAGTCAAGTTCAGACTTAGGAATGTGGACGCCACCAGTGAGAACCTAAAGTCAGGGCGTGTTACAAGCAGAGAGGGATCGAGGGACGATTGTAAATCGTTCTGTTCCCATGGGTATGTCAGGAGAGAGTAGACCACAGGAACGAGAATGTGAGTACGACGAAAGAGATGGTGCAGGTTGTCGAGAAGTCCTGAGGGGAGCCCTGAGAGGAGGGATGCTAGATGTCGTAAGACTAAAGGCAGAATTGGACGAGATAATATACGGAAATTTACCCCTTGAGAGAATTTTAACGTACAAACAGGATGAGTTCCTCTTTGTAGCGAAGGATGTGACTCGTAAAGCGAGGACAGCACATGAGAAATTGTCAGAGCTGGCAAAGAGATATGGGGTGGATTTTTCGAAGACTAAAGCATTGCAAGGAAATCACAGGTTAGAGTACAGTGAGCAAGACTTGGAAGAGAAAAGAGTCATTGGATTGAGAACCCATGTCAAAGATCTAATCATAGCGATGAGGGCATGGATCATGCTTGATAAATGGGAAGAAAAGTGGTCCAAGAAGAAAAGCTCCAGGGGTGTCGTGGGAGAGACGCCACCTCCGGGGGGAGAAATAACGGAGATAGGGAACTTCCCTTTAAGGGAGGTACAGAATGGAGGGGTGTCGTGGGAGAGACGCCACCTCCGGGGGAAGGAATAACGGAGATAGGGAACTTCCCTTTAAGGGAGGTACAGAATGGAGGGTACGTTCATGTACCTTGGAGTAGGGGTGATTTGGCTGACTTTACAAATGATTTTCCCCGTTTGAGGGAAAAGCCTGTGGAGTGGTACAAGCAAGTTGATTGCTTTGTTAAAATCTCGAAAGTACTGTGGATTGATTTGAATACTTTGTTTGACATAGTAGTTCCGGGTGATCTGTGGTCGGCATGTAAAATTGCGGTTGAGTGGCCGGCCTCGGAGCCTCACAGGAACCCGATTACAAATGGTCCGTCGCCGATAGTGATGAAAAAGTTCGAACAGGTAATCACATGGTTGAAGTCGAAGGTTTCACCCCAAGACACTGACTGGGTGAAGATAGATAGGACAGTGCAAGAGCCTAAGGAGACAGTGCATGAGTTTTACGAGAGACTCTTGCAGGCTTTTAAACAGTACAGTGGCTTGGAGGCGTTGGATACCAAAGATATGGGACAGTTTGTTTCCAAATCTGTGTTGGGATTGAGGCCAGAGGTTAGTCTCATGATACAGCAGCATTTGATTTGTTGGCAGAATAAGCCTGTGGATGAGATTCTCCGATATGCTAGATATTGTAGTGAAGAGATAGAATCTAAGCACAGGAAATTGAAAGAATATTTGCTATTAGTACAGATGCAGACAGCAGTTCAGGGACAGTCTACCGGAGGAACCTTGGGAAGGAGGCAGGGAAATTACCAAGGAGGAGCACAGAATGCCCAAGGACAAGGAAGGCCGAGAGGAGTAGACCCTAGGACAGGAATAGATGTGGCAATATTGAAAAAGACCACAGCTTGTCATCTTTGCCATCAGATTGGTCACTGGAGACGCGAGTGTCCTTTGAATCCGTTAAACCAAATACAGCAAGAGGAGGAGTTAGCACAGGTCCCAGTGGAGGACACACTCCCCATAGTGACGTGACCTAGGATGACAAAAGGGGGGATAAGCGTTCCGCAGGTACAGGTTCCCCAACCGCCCAGGGTACCGAATATGCAGCAGGGAGCTCGGACCTATGTACAGATGCCCGTATTCGAAGTGAATGGGGACGATGATTCCGAACCAGCAGCAAGATCCTGCTGGGGAGGAGAGGATGACTGTACGATCAGAGCGGTCCTAGAAGTAGATCAGAAGGGACCCTTTGTGGAAGCGGAGATCGATGGCCACCCTACGACCTTTTTGGTTGATACGGGGGCTACAAGATCGACTGTAAGGTCTGCAGTGATTCCGGATCTACCCCTTTCTGGTCAAACGATCCAGGTTGTTGGTGTAGCAAATAAGAAATTGACTAGCTCACTGACGGAACCAATACCTATCAGGATAGGGAACTTCAGTGACCGACACCAGTTTGTGGTGTGTGATTCTAGCCCAGTCTGCTTGCTAGGAAGAGACCTATTGTGAAAGCTTAATTGTACCATCTATTGTACCCCGAGTGGAGTGGAAGTGCAGACGAGAGATGCAACATTTAAGGTTGCGAATCAACGTTGGTGCGTGGAAATGTATCCAGCACTGACGGTGGAGGAGCTCCCATTTGACCTGAGGGACTCCGTGTCGGTTGATGTGTGGGACCTCAGTGGGGAAGAGATCGGATTAGTTAAAGGGGTTGAGCCAGTAAAAATCCAAGTCAAGCTGAATGTAGAGTACCCGAGAACTCCCCAGTATAAATTATCACCTGAAACTATTGAGGGAATTAGACCAGTAATTCAGAGTATGATTAAACAGGGAATTTTGAGAGAGATTAGGGGTAGCCCATGTAATTCGCCCATAATGGGATTACAGAAACCGAGCGGGAAATTTAGGATTGTGCAAGATTTGCGAAAAATGTATGAGATAGTAGTCCCATGTTGTCCTGTGGTACCGAATCCATCTGTGATCCTGTTTCAAATCCCATGTGATGCAGAATGGTTCACAGTGATTGACTTGTGTCAAGCCTTTTTCTCAATCCCTCTGCATGAGGAGAGCCAATTTTTTTTGCGTTTCGGCTGGAAAATCGTGTGTTAACATGGTGTCGTAGCCCACAGGGATATACTGAGAGCCCGTCTATCTTCAATCAGATTTTGAAAAAGAACCTTGAAGGGTTGGTGCTTCCACAGGAGTCTGTGCTCGTCCAGTATATTGATGATCTGCTCGTGGCGTCAAAAACTGAGGACACCTGCAGGATTGATACGGTAGCATTACTGAACTACCTAGGAGAGAATGGGCATAAGGTGTCTCCGAATAAATTACAGTACTGTCTGAGTGAAGTACAGTATTTGGGTCATCGGATTGAGAAAGGTGAAAGGAAAGTGTCACCAGATCGCATAGATGCGATTTTGAAAATGCCTGTTCCGACTACCCAGAGGGCAGTTCGAATGTTTTTGGGAATGGTTGGCTATTGTCGCCAATGGATCCCAAACTTCTCCTTTGAAGCGAAGCCCTTACAGCGGCTGACGCGCAAGGATGTGAGTGATCCGGTACCATGGGAT
Source organism: Triturus cristatus (assembly GCF_964204655.1). Classification (NCBI taxonomy): domain Eukaryota; kingdom Metazoa; phylum Chordata; class Amphibia; order Caudata; family Salamandridae; genus Triturus; species Triturus cristatus. The sequence goes on along the minus strand of NC_140594.1, from coordinate 534,220,949 downwards.
GAAGATTGTTTAAGGGCATTCTTGAGACTGAGAGAAGCCTTGTGTTGCGCTCCAGCTCTGGGGATGCCTGATTATGCTAAGACATTTGCATTATTCTGTTGTGAAAGGGAAGGTTGCGCATTGGCAGTGTTAACTCAAGTTCATGGGAATGTCCGTAGACCAGTTGCCTACTTTTCGGCTACTTTAGATCCAGTAGCCTCTGCGTTGCCCGGATGTCTCAGATCCGTTGCTGCAACGGGTGTCAGTATCGAGAGATGTGAGAGCATTGTAATGGGACACCCGCTTACTATGCATGTGCCACATTCTGTTGAACTGTTGATGACCAAGCCTAAAACACAGCACCTCACGAACAATAGGTTGACGCGTTATGAACAAGTCATCCCAGCAGCAGAGAATGTGACGTTGAAGAGGTGTTCTGTTTTGAATCCTGCCACATTGTTACCTATCCCAAATGTAGATGATGAAGATTGTGAGGATCATGATTGTCTCGATGTGACTGAATTGTGCACCAAACCCAGACCTGATATTGTTGATGAACCACTTCCAGAATCAGACGAAATATTCTTTGTGGACGGTTCATGTTTAAGAGACAATACTGGTCAGTTAAGAGCAGCGTTTGCTGTCTGTACCATCACTGGGGTGGTTGAAGCCGCTTGTCTAGAAGGAGTATACTCCGCACAGGTGGTTGAGCTTATTGCTTTGACCCATGCCTGTTTGGCCGCTAACCAGATCCATATAACGATTTATACGGACAGCCAGTACGGGTTTGGTGTCGTTCATGACTTTTGACAGCTATGGTCCCAGAGGGGGTTCATGACATCATCTGGGTCACCCATCAGAAATGGGGATTATGTGAGGCAATTGTTGGAAGCGTTGCAAGCGTTGCAAGGTCCAGAGGAAATTGCAGTTGTAAAGTGTTCTGCCCATACGAAAGGAAATGATTTTGTATCGCTTGGAAATAATTATGCAGATGAGGTTGCTCGATTTTGTGCAGAACAGGAATGTAATTTCACGGAACGACATATTGAGGGAAGCCAAGAGACAACCGACCTCAGTGTGATGCTAGCCATGGCTGATACATGGGAAGAGTTAAAACAGTTGCAGGATGAAGTATCTGACCAGGAGAGGGATAGTTGGGTGTGAGCTGGATGTGAGAAAGGAGATGTGGATGTTTGGGTTTCGAGTGATGGAAGAGCGGTGTTACCGGAATGTCTGTTGAACCCCATGGCAAGATTGTACATGGTGCTGTACATCTCGGCAGAGATGCGATGGTGCGGGTGTTTTGTCAAACGTGGTACAATACGAAGTTTCAGGCAGCAGCCGAAGCTGTGTGTCAAAGATGTGTCACTTGTCAACAAATTAATGTGGGAAAGAGGACAGCTGTGACAATGAGTCACATAGGGAGGTCAGGTGGCCCTTTCAACAGGATGCAGTTAGATTTCATTGAGATGCCAAAGTGTAATGGGTTGAGATACATATTAGTCGTAGTATGCGTCTTCTCTAGGTGGGTGGAGGCTTACCCAACACGTAGATGTGACACACTAACTGTAGCCAAGTTACTGTTGAGGGAGCTCATTCCGAGGTTCGGGTTCCCGACCTCTCTTGAATCGGACAGAGGTAGGCATTTCCACAGTGAAATCATGAAATTGCTCTGTGCTGCCTTAAACATAGACCAAAGGTTGGACTGCAGTTAGCGACCAGAGGCTTCTGGGATAGTGGAGCAAGTTAATGGGACATTGAAGGCCCGGATGGCAAAGGTGTGCTCTTCAACTCCTCTGAAGTGGCCAGATGCATTACCGTTAGTCCTCATGAGTCTCCGGAGTGTGCCTGATAGGAGAACTGGATTGTCTCCCCATGAAATTCTAATGGGGAGAGCGATGCGTGTGCCAGCAATACCCGCTTCTGCTTTGATTAATATCACTGATGATGTAATTCTCGACTACTGTAAAGGCCTGGCTGACGTGGTCCGTTCTGTGTCCCAGCAGGTGCAGGCAGTAGCTGTTCCAGCCGCCAGTGACCTGTGCCACGATCTGTTCCCAGGGGATTGGGTACTGGTGCGCAAACACGTGAGGAAGAGTTGCTTGGATGTTAGGTGGCGTGGGCCGTACCAGATCCTCCTGGTCACGAACACAGCAGTGAAGTGTGGGGGATTACTGAATTGGGTGCATGCCTCCCATACCCGCAGAGTCCCAGCACCCTTGGAAGATACAGCCCCTCTCGAGAACGAAAACCCAGCTGAGGTGGCAGGGCCATCTGAGAGGGCAAGTCAAGCTGTGAGGGTGACTGACGCAGCTGGTTGTGCACTGGAGCAAGCCGAAGGGGGAGGTGAAAGAAACTCCGAATCGGAAACGGAAGCAGAAGAAGGTGCAGTAGGCAGGATAGAGCCAAACTCTGCTGAAGAAGAGAACAGTGCACAGGGTACCAGAAGGGAGAGCAGGGGTGTCTCAGAAGCAGAAAGAGTTTGGCCCGCGAGTCAGAAACGGGTAAACTTGAGATTGACACCCGGAAGATATCTTGCCCCAGTACCCGAGGTGACAGAGACAGAGCAGAGTGATGAAGATCAAGACCCAGAAGCTCCGAGAAGGTCGAGGAGAGCCAGAGTTCCGTGTCACAGGTACGCCTTACCTGAGTGGACGTACGTAGTGACGAATGCCAGGACTGATGAGTACGGGGAGGCTGAGATCGATCACTCTTGTCAGCAGTCATCCGACTCCGAGGGTGGAAGTGTTGCTGAGGATTCCAGGATTGGAGATCGAAGGAATATTGACCCTCAATATTCCAGACCCACCGCTCCTGCGTAACGTTCGTGGTCTGATCTTGGATACATTGGCTTTTCCGACCTTTGCTGTCATACCCTCTCCCCAAGAACTGAAAAATCTCAAACTTGAAATCTTACAGGGGGTCGTAGAGTTGTTGGGACCAGCAGTTATTCTGGACTAAGGAACTTTGTGGAGCATAAGAGCGAAAAGAAGATAACCTAGGCCCGAGTGGAAGAAAAATAAAATTAGGGACCTTTCCGTTGTAGACATTGAAAAGAGTAAGGAAGCCTTTTTCTGACCAGAGTAAAAGAAGAATGGAAAATTCTTTTAAAGAACATTAGCTACAAGGAACGATTTCCCTGTGCTGAGACTCAAGCCTGAATGAGGAAAAGACTTTTGCCCATTGTCATTGAACTGGATTTTGAGCACAGGGGGAAGATGGCTGAAGACGGAAATACACATCGTAGAGCTAAACTAGTGATAGGTACACTTTTAGGAGTAGTGATAGCTGTTATATTTGCAGTAGTCATAACGTCTTATGCGGTGGCCCACAGAGAAGAAGGAAGAAGTACAGGGGACACCTATACCTGTCACTCCCAGTATAAAGAGGGATATCTCAGGAGATCAAAGGGCTATGATGTTAGAGGAAAGTCGTATGTTTCACATAGATTTGTCTAGAGGTGATTTCAAACTTAATGCGTATGCAAAATTGTTGTATGAGTACGTTGATGCGATGGATGCGAAGGATTGTTATGTGTGCATGCAGTTGCCTGCTTCTGTAGATGAGGGTATTAGATACCACCACAGTCCGTTGACATATGGGATTTCATGCAGTTTACTGCTTAGCCTGTTTTACGAAAGGAAACAGTTCGAGTATTATTTCTCTAATTATGATACCATGCTTCCTGACGTACCGGCGTTTAAGCATTTGAATAAGTATGACTATTATAAGTCAGAAGAAAGACTTCGGACTTATTTCATACCGACCAAAAGCTTAGATACTGCTTATGCACATAGACATAATCTGACGTGTTTGTTATCAGACACTGAAAAGAAATTTATTGGTCAAGTTGAAGATAGGTATAGAAAATTAACCGAGAAAAAGGATGGGGGAAAGAATTCTGTAGATTGGACTGATGAGGAAAAACTACATAAGTCAAGGGGAAGTTATGGACCCATAGCTTTAGATCATGTACAGAAGGGAAACTTATGTGTTGCTCGTCCGCAGTCTGCTAAGGACACTATCTGGGTTGGACATAGCATATGTGATCATACTTTTACTGTGGAAGATTCAGCTAGGAATTTCTTGCAAGGTCAAGTGCAAGTTATCCCGACAGTGTATTATGTGTGTGGAAGAAATGCATATGCCCGCGCAATGGTACGGGACTTGTTATTTGGCTGTTATTTTTCCAAAGATATATCATGCAGAGGATTTGAATCTGCTGGAGACTGGACGTCATTCTAGAGTAGGGAGAACTGCAAGTGCAGGAGTTGTGATTGGTGATATTTTTGGAGCAATGATACCCAGTTTGGGTGTGGTTTTGAATGATGTGAAAATACGAAAGCTAGCAACTGTGGTTGATGAATTTTCGATGAACACGGCGAAGTCATTGCTGTTGGTGGATGGAGAGATGTTATCGATAAGAACAATGGTTTTACAAAATCGTCTCGCATTAGACGTATTATTGGCAAAAGAGGGCGGAGTCTATAAATTGTTAAATGTTCAAGAATGTTGCACGTATATTCCAGACAATAGCAAAGAGCTGAGGAAATATATAGTCAACATTACTAGGCTTCACCAAGAGATTGCAAGTTTGGCAGAAGAGAATGTATGGGAAAAGATTAGCAAAGGATTTGGACATGTGGGAAATTGGTTTGCAGACTTAGGGAAAGGAGTTTTCGGATACGTGCTGAAACCAATAATGATTGTGGTAGTTTGTGTGATCTGTTTGTGGGGACTTGTGAAAGCGTTCAAGTGGTACAGAGGAAATAGAGCTGAGAGGACTCTCAGAGCGCATGAAAGGCGAATGGTGCGTATGCAAGATAGTCAATATCAGGACCTAAAAAGAATGGAGGGCTTCCGACAGAGCAGGATGGCTACTACTTCTGTGTAGATGAATTTATGTGATGACAAGTTGTCATCAAAGGGGGGAACTGAGAGAGTGTTGCTGATGCGAAATTTGTAGGGGTGCACCATATTCAGCGTTAGTCAGCATCCGTATATAATGCAAGAGTGTTTAGACTTATCATAGAAATATATTCGTTGATATAGAAAAGAAGAAATGTAAACAGGCCTCGAGAAAAGAGAAAAGGCCATCAGTTATTACAAAATGTATTTGCGTATATGTAACGTTTAGTTTTACAACAATATCATGTATTAAGTGATATTAGGCTATATTAGATGAATAGAATGTAGGTTGCTCATGTATAAGTATGAGATGAAACAGTTGAATTGATAATCGTAATGTGTTTAGTTGATAGGCCAAGCATGTATGTAAAAGTGAAGGCCTCTCGTTCGTTATATTAGCCATGTTTTATTAGGCCGACAGGATTTATAGCCAAGCTTACAATTACAGTGAATTGTGAAACTTCATGATGCAAGGGTTTTTCCGTTCATTATTTTTGTTACAGGTGCAAGGCCATGCAGCTTGTTAGTTAAGAATAAGTCTTTGTGTAAAGAAATCATGATAGAAGGAGTAGCAGAAAGGGAGTGAACTGGAATGTGAAATTGCAACTCCTGGTACAGAAGGAGCCTGGGACCCAAAGTCGAATTATTGAAAAGGAAGATGAAAGGGTCCGAATGGAAATCTACTGGAAGAAGATCTGCCTGGAGGGGTGTGCTGGAGGGCGTGAACAAGATTTTTGGGTTTTTGTATTAGGGACAGCGCCCCGAGGGAAGAGCAGACGAGACTTAGGAGAGAGACCGAGAGGAGCACTATAGATCGAGCTCTCATTTAGTGAAGACTTCTTAGGAAGTTTCACTGCTGACACCTTTTTGTGCTTTTCTCACCTGAAAGGGTATGTTAAGTAGGGATGTCACTTTAGAATAGAGTAGGGACAGAAATGATTGATTCATGACTCTTAAATTTGACCTCACAATAGCCATATTGTACCTGATGCTTCTAGAAGCTGTAGTTCTGTTTATATTTAGTCGAATGCGAATACTTCGACGAGTAGCTTTTGTGTTAGTTCCCAGTTAACTTTTGTGTCTTGTATTGAGGTGCCTTTATATTCAGATGTTTTTGCTGATAATAAAAGGTCAACTTCCCGGACTTTGAGTCATCCTTTATGAAATGTCAAATTGCGGAAATACGATCTGATAATTGTGTTTCTTCCCTCTACGCTATTTGGCAAATAAAAAGATCCTGGCGACCTGAGTGGTTTCTTGTAAGTAATTGGTTAGAGACAAGAATCCGGTGTTCCCACTAGCTAACTGTAGTGCTTAGTCGGTGGAAATATTCAGCCTACGATGCTGCCTCCTTAGGGGTAGCTTTTTCAAAAAAAATTCTAATGTGGTGTTATGTCCTTGCAGTGCTACCTCCCTATATCTGTTTTGGGGTGCTACCCACTCCAATCAATCCATGGTTAAAGTGCCCACGTGTAGTGTCTTAAGGTGTTGTTACATTTTTCTTTGGGGTACCTTTTTCCGTGGGCCTTTAAGGGCATATTTATCAATATGTGACGCAGCGCAGCAGCCACCTTGCAGCACTGTGTGACCGGGAAATGGAAAGGGCAGAAATGTGCTGTATTTCACATAATACGGCATATTTCTGCCTCCTCCCATCGGTGGCGCACAATGTGCTGCCTAGCGCCAATGTAGGCACTCTTGCACTGTGGTGCAAGAGTGCCTGCGTTGTAAGCAGAATTGGTTTTGTGCAGAAAGGGCCACCTTCATGCACAAGAACAATCCCTAGGGCCTTTTGTTCTCTTTCTAAGTGTGTAGCAAGATGTAACACACATAGAAAGAGAGAAAAAAAACGAGGAGAAATAAACATATTTCTCCTTGTTACACCTCCCCTGGGAATGCCTCTCTGGGGCAGAGTAGCACAATGCATTGATTTGCGCTGCGTTGTGTTACTCAAGATTTATCAAGTCACTCAGGGCAACACTAAGTGTCCTTGTGTGGCTTGATAAATCACACTGCATGGTTGCCACCAGCGGTGACCTTCAGGGCTTTGAGCGGGGTCAGGGGGTGAGGGCCGTGCTGGTGCTTGGCTGGGGAGTCAAGAATATACATGATAAAGACTCTTCAAAATGTAAAACAGTATTTGTCTTTTTAATGTGATCATTGCAACCCATTTTAGTTTACTGTATTAAATATAACATTGCACGATGGAGTGGGTCCTGGGGCGGGAGTGTGGAGTGCTGATGCCAACTATGTAACACTGTGTAGAAATGGTTCTAATTGCAGGGTTGTAGACAGGGGTGCTGTACTGTCAAATGCTACGTGTAAACTGCCTACTCAAGTGTCTTGCTGTTTTGTCTACAATGAAAACAATAAAAAAATAAAAAATATATATATAACATTGAATTAGAAATGACAGATTCTAATCATCAATTTAGAATCATTCATGCCTCCACCACCACCCTGACGACAACGCATCTAGTGAAACAAGAGGAAGTCTGTTTTTGTCCTTTATACATAACCTAGGGTGTTACTATAGATGGAGTAACATTATGGTATTTTGCTTTTTGTGCAGCGCTCACTCTGAACGGATGTATTTGGAGGTGCTCTCATGTGATGACAAAGGAAACGGAGGCACTGTGAGAAAAGTAATTGTCTAGGATCACACAACGTGGTCAAGTAGGAGCTGGGATTGATGCACCGTTTTGGGCAATTCTTCCACTAGTGGGTTTCTCATTCTCTATCCAATTTTAGACCAAAGCTTAATGGTTTGTGTTTAATCATTTGAGGCGCTAGATTAGTTTACTCTGTTAAATACTTCTGATCTATGCATATTTCATAAGGATTAATGGTAGTTGTATTTGGGGAGAATGATGCTATAATAAAGACGCTAAAACAAAAACCAGAGCACCCACCCTTGGTCAGTGCATTGAGACCATTTGCTGCACGTATCTAAAGTTGTTTAGTAACAGTCATCAATTCTGACATTAATTGATTCACCCACTATTCACCATCCAACTATTCATTCAATGAGCCATGCAACCCTGTCTCCACTTTCTATACATTCATTCAATGGTTGGACAAGGTTTGATAATGAAAAATGCTTTGTAAAACGCTTTGCAAAACGTACTGTATTTGCATTTTTTTTTAAAAAAAAAACAATCCCCAGGCGAGAATATTCCCATCCCACTCTTGCCGTAGTCACGTGCTCTCTCATTGACCTTGCTTGCGACATGCATCAAGGGGGGTGGTCTGACACATTTTGCAAGAGCTGCTTTTGGTTCCCAGCCCGGCCCTGCACCCGCTCATACTTTAAGCACTTCTGACTGCATTTGGTTTTTTGAAAACACGAGACTATTCACTGACTATTCACTCTTTACCCTGGTTGCTCTCTCTCCTATGATATGCTTGCCCTGTTTGCTGAACCATCCAAACAACCACCCATTCGTTCATACACTCATGCATCCAACCACTAGGTCCATTCATTCAGCAATAAATGATGCATGCATGTACTCACCCCTTCAATCACTCATCCATTAATCCGCCGTTCTCACATGCACCCTTTCATCCATTCATTTATTCACTTGCTCATGTGTTTACACATCTATTCGACGGCCCATACTCTCCGTTTTGCACATATTCGCATCAATGTACTTCATTACTCACTCACTGTTTTCACATATGTCTTTCATTATTTTTACATGCAGGCATGGTAATGTTGGCGAATTGTCCAACACTAATGCACAGTGGCATTGGTTTGTAAACAAATGCAACGCAACACAAAGCGTTTTGTCCTCATTGTATGTGTGCTGCATTATACGGCAAATATACAAAGAGGTAATTGCCCCAAAGCATAGTTTTTGTGCAAGAAGAAACCCATTACTGCAAAAATGCTGCATTGACCAGACAGGCAGAACCCTTTCACTATGGCACATGGGTACCTGCATGTATGCTTGGCTGCTGGACTTCTTTGTAGATGTGGTGCAGTTCTGGTCTCTCCTATACACACACGCAGCGGGGCAACTTTTCTTGCTGCCCTGCGTTGCGTCAACTCTTTGTAAATCCAGGCCTTAGATGTGTTCAGCGTTTTTCGGTGGAATTGCCAATGATTTATGGAATCGCCTCAGGATCCTATAGAGTAAACTGATGATATAAGCATTCATTTGTGTTTGGTCTCACAGTGGAAACTGAATTGCCATTAAAACTAATATTATAGTGTTGGTGTTAAGTTCACACAATAGGTACACATTCAGTTTTAATACAAATTTGTTTGTATTGAAATGTGTTATACCTTTGTGGGTCATGGAAAGAGTGTTAATTGCTGAACATAAATGTGTTTCATCATACAGGACTTCCCTAGCTTTAGGATCACAGGGAAAAGGGTCATATCAGCAAATTTCACCGTGCTCCAAAATGAATGTTCCAGGCGTGGATGGTCTAGAACGACGAACTGATGGGGTTCCATGCCTTTGGACAGAGACATCAGACTTCCATCCGCTCACTCGTCCAATCACTAGCGGCCAGTCCATATAACCATTCATTCATCGCTCAGTGATCCAGCCATGCATTCACCCTTTCAGACAGTCATCAGTCCATGCCCCCATCCATTCATCTATCCATCCAAAAATCCACCCACTCATCCATCCACCTACCCACTCATGGCATTCATCCATCATTCATCACCCATGTTTTCATCCATTCACCCAGTCATCTATCCATGCCCTCATCCATTCTTCTATCCATTCACAAATCCACCCATTCATCCATCCATCTACTCGCTCATTTATGTGCGTTTTCCTTTCATCCTTCAATTAACTCAGTTCCTCGGCCATTCAAATATCTACGTACTCATATGTCATTTCACTCATCCACTGACTTATTCTCACTTTCATCTACTCATCCTTTTACACAGCTGCGCACACAAACTCACTTATAAACAAAGAAGTACTTTTCCTTATAAAAGCAGACCCATGGACACTATTAGTGCATTCTCTTCTTAACGGATGCCCCTCTTTGCTATTGTCCATGACTTTTAGGCATTTTAATTCAATGTCCTTAGTTATGAAGTGGCGCCGAAGCAGTGCTTGTTGGGGTTCCACCTTCTGAGGGCAGCTGGACCGATGCTACATGGACTTCAACTGCTGTTTAGGAGTCACTGCATAATATAGAACTGCAATGGTTTAATTCCTGCAAGTAGGTACTTGCCTTTGTACCAGCTGACGTTTTGTAACTTCAGAACAGAAGAGCACTGAATGTATCTTTGATTTTTAAAGTCGTTCAGTGAGTACATGTTTTCTGCAGTTAATAGAGGATGTACTATGAGGGAAAAGTGCTAAACATTGACAGACACAATCCTGTTCTTCCTACGATGAATATCCAACCAGATTTACTATTTTCTTTCTTTATGAGTTGTACTTGCGTCACGCGACCCTGAGCAATGGTGTGAGTACTATTTACACAGGGAAGAATCTTTGTCTTTGTTTTACCCCTTATGTGGTGCATAATCCGTGTTGCCAGGCTGTGTGAACACATTTTAAATGTATGCAAGGTGGGTGGAGCCAAACAAATCCATCGCAAAATCCACAACACGTGATTTATTATTTTCTCGCAGTCATGCAAACAACAACATGCATGGAAAAATAAGCCTGTCACGATTACGGGGGAAACAGGGCAAACTAACCATTTTATAAAAGTGCATGGCATACTTCATTACACATTGGTTTGCCACCGTGGAGATTGTCATTCTGAGCGACAGGCAGCAACTGCAAAAGCACAACATGCAAAGAAGAAAATGAAGGGAGAGGATTTTTGGCAGATGGTCACACTGATCGACCAAAGGGGTGAGGATGTCATCCAATATTAGAGGCTGAATAAACAACTAAGCGTGGCTCTGTTGAAATAAATGGACATCATTTGGGGCCCAAAACACACTACTCACGTGCCAGACCAGCCCATGTGAAGCTCTTGGCTGTAATACATCTTCTTAGGTCAGGATTGTTTTATAGTACTTGTGCCAGGGTGGCTGGCACTTTTCAGGGTGAATTATCATGGTTTTTGGTAGCTGTACTGGATGCAATTATTCAAATAACTCCACAGTATCAGCATTTACCTAATACTGTTGAGGAAAAAATAGAGGCAAAGCAAGGGTGTATCTAATAACTTAATTTCTCCAAGTACTGGGTGCTTTAGATTGGACGTAGCAGTACCAAAGGAATTCAAAAGTCAAAAGAAAACACAATAAAAATTCCACAATCACTTTCTAAACATCTAGACCAGTTTATTAAGAAATATGACAGAAAATGATTAAAATCCAATCAGGGAAACCGGAGATATGATTTTTTTAAAACCGTTTGCAGGCAAAAAATGCCCAAAATGTAAAGAATCAAACGAAAGTCTTGGTTCATTCTTGACCTGGAGCTATGCAGGATTTCAGACCAATCACAATGTTCAGGCCAATCACAATGGAGTGGGTGTCAGTTACCCCAAGCGCGTCATCCCAAAGCTTTTATCTTCTGACTTAGGGCCCAAGTTAAATCTTGGCAGAAACGGTCCGGCTGTCACTTTTTCTATAGATTTACTGTCAGACTAGTTGGCCGTCTGCCACCTCTATTTAGATGCTGGCAAGTGCATGAACTATAGACCGCTAGACCACAGCTATCACCGCCAGATTTTATAACCCACGCCTATAGCGCCATAGGAAAAAGTGGCTGTGGGAGGCAGTACAACCACTTTGTCCACTGGGATAATCACAATGTCCTTTCCCGCTGACGCAACTGCGGCGGGGTAACCCCCACACCTGATTTGGCGTAATGTACACATGTATGGCACAAACTCACCTTTACTCACCTTCCCACTTTCTGTACCACCATGGACCCGATCCTATACATCCTGCCCCTGCTGGCTGATCATGATGCAAATCAGCGCCATCGTTGCCCATTGCTCAGGACTCATGCATTTTTAAGTCACTCACATAAGCAATAGCATACCAATGTGCAATGCATATGTATCTAGTGCTGACGTTTAAGAAATTTGAAGTAACACACCTGTATAAAATGGTTTTCATAAATTTTGTAACAGCTCCCTTCCAAAAAAAAGACACACGAAAAACTATATCAAATAGAAAAACAAAAACTCACCATACTGATGTGTTTAAATAAATTGCGAAAATTGTCACAATAAAAACATATGCATCACACATCATTGGGATAAGTGCAATGTAACATCATGTAGAACTTGCACTAGACAAAATGTAACCCTCACCTCATAGATTGCCTGGAAAATCAATGGCAGTCCCAAATTTGAAACACTTTACATAATCTTCCATGTAACATTTCTCCTTGTCTAGTGCAAGTCCTGTATTGTATACAACTTCAATTGCACATAATATTAGAAGTTACAATGCATTTGAGTGCATACTTATCAGTAATCAAAATGAAACAAACATTTGTAGTAAAATATCCTTAAATAATATGTCAACATCTATTTGTTGGTGCAAGTGTCCACTTCAAGTGTGAATGGCTGCACCTAAATTCAAATGACCATCACATACAATGTGAACCAGTGTATGCACTTAACATAGTAGACATTTAAAACGTATGAAGTAGTTCCTGCCATCATGCTAAAGAAAAATATGTACTACACATTTTACACTGAAATATTACTAGGACTCAAACCATTGCAAAAGAAAATGAATGCAGTATAAACTTGATAAAAAGAAAAATTTTGATTTTCTTTAAACAAGGCAAATGCCAGTCCAAATGGTGTCTAAAAAGTCAAGTTCACAGGTGCGCCATTGGACTCAGCTTGCCTCCAATTGAACTGCCTGGGGAACCTCCCCAGGAAGGTGCATCTAGTGGGCAGGGCAGGCACCTCAAAAATGTAACTTGGGAGCGGGGGTGGGTTTGGGAGGGGTGGTCTTGGGTTTGGGAGGGGAGGTGTGGGTTTGGGAGGGGTTTTCTTGGTTTTAGGATGGTAACCTTTGTATTTCTTTAGGGGTACTGTTGGGGGGTAGATGGTGTGGTTTCTGTCTTTTGAGGGGTGGTTTTGGATATGGAAGGGATGGGTTGGGGTGGAAGAAGTAGGTGTGGTTTTGGTAGGGGTGGGTTTGGGTGTGGCAGTGGTCAGGGCAAGGGCAAACATATAACTCCCCCAGGGAAATTGGATAGGATGTTCAGGTGGGATTTGAGGTTGGGAGGTAGAGGAAGTGTCTGTTGTGCGTGTGTCTGTTGAGGGTGCAGGTGTCTGTGGGTCTGCTGTAGGTTGTACACATTTGGGTCTGTGTTGCTTTGTTTGATGTGTGTTGTTTGCATGAGTGTTTCAGTTTTGAGGCTCTGTGTGCTGTGGAAGTGCATAGTGTGGTTGCGGTGCATGTTACTGTGCTGGTGGGTGTGGTGTCTGAGGGTGTTCTTGTGGTGGTGGTATATGGCCCTTAGGGTTATTGTCGACATTGCAAAGTTAGCATGAGCTTCGCTGCTATGATGCAGCTTTTGCACATGTTACTACATGACTTTATTTTTGCAAGACTCTGTTTATGCCTTTCACATGAGAACTGTCTGCTTTTCACGTTCTCTGCTAAGTTCTTGGAGTTTAGTCTGAACAAGTTGTGCAAGGTCGATAAACAATGCCCCTCATTATTATGTTCTGGTCAGTTCTTAGCACCTAGACATAACATGCTAAACACATCTGAAATGCTGGAGACTCGTGCTTTGATATTAGGGGGATGCATGTTCTTTCAGCACACACTTAGTGAGAGCCGTTTCCACGGAGAAGAGCTATGCTGTGCCTATGATGTAAACCTTCCATCTAGGCTTTAAGGTATGAGGTCTGCTGACAGAGGCCAGAGATGATCTTTTATATAATAAACTTTTTCCAGTCAAGGGGAGGGTGGTTAGGCCTTATAGTCTTTTTTCCACTGTCTTTATATAATGACTTCCCTTCGTACTCTATGGAATTGTAACAATGCTAATTATTCTGAGTTTATGCATTTTGCTGCTGGTAGTGGCTCGTATACTGGATTATAGAGCATGATAGTTAAAATAAATATTTCATACTATTACAGTGACTCTGTCAATTCTTATTGTGGATAAGTCCAAGTGAGCGAGCGAAATGGTATGTCTTGCTACCGCGATGCCTGAGAGAGTCGGGAGGGTTGTGTTCTGGGTTGTCTAATCATTTGTAGCTTCGTGATTTCGGAGGAGAATGAATGAGACACTATAGCTAGTCAATTTTGGGTACTAAGGTGATAGGTTGGTACACCCCTATACACCGAGGTCCTGTTTTCCTGTGCATAGATCTGTGTAGGTGCAGAATCCCCACAACATGGTGCTCAACTTGGGGCTATATCTGGTTGGTGCTTATCCTGATTTTCCTCTTTATGTCAATTGGATTTGTGACAGTGGTCTTATTTTTTGGTCAATGGCCATTATTTACCAGAACGCTCTGCTGTGAACTTGGTCGATGGAATCTTGGCCCCTCACACATTGTACCATTTCATGAAACATGATCAGACACTTGTGAACATTTCAGCATTCCCGGTTGCAGATGGCATCGTTTGGGACAAAGTAGCTTTCGAAATTCACGGTCCGACTGAGGTGCTCAGGGTACCATACGTGTTTCGCATCTCAGGAGATGTAGTAACACGGGACATACATTCTGACGATTGGGATGTGCAAGCAGTACATTCTTTATTTTCAGATTTAAAATATTATGCTGCTTTTGATGCTGAAGATTTGTATTTAAATTCTGCCAATTATGCTGATCTCTTCTGTTATCAACATTATGGGCATCATTTTTTACACAAAACAAATACGTTAAGACCTGTTCTTAATTACACTCAATGGGAACATTGTCCTACTCCCGTACAAGGGAGATCTAAAACTCTTAGGGATTCACAGTTTACCGATTATGACGCATCCAATCCGGAGTCCTATTTTTTTAAACTGCAATTGTCATCACAATCCAAATTTATCATGACCAACACTGAATTCATTTACTCCAACTCTTTTAGGACTAAATTGGCCACACAGGGTTATGATCACTGGAAAGAGACCATCGAGTTACAATCGATCTGGGGCACTAAGCAGTGGCAGGTTCAGGGAACTGAAGCTTTACATCGTGCCTGCCTGATCCCAACTCAAATTTTATTTTTAAATGAGACAGTGTACCAAACCACTTGTTTTGGCCTGGCAACTGTAAAAACGTGAAATATCCCATCCGGTCCGTCCTTAACGGAATACGACTATTGGCGTGCTCATACGAAGTATAATATCGATGCATTACAGGCATTGTTGAGAAATGACACTTTCAATGTCTCTGAAATTGATTCATAAGGGTGGTTGGTTGGCAAACCAAATGCATGTCAATTGCGTTTTTATAATGTAACCCCTAGTTTCACACAGGCTAGACCTGATCCTCGTTATCCACTTACAAATTCGTTCACCACATACTCGTTGGGTAAATTATGCCAACAATGGTTGGAACATTCCACCTTATCATCCGTGAAATACCACCTCACACTCTTGTCGAGTGACATCAATTTGGCTGATTTCATCTTAGGACTTAGGACTCCTAGATCTAAGAGATTTATCTATGCCACTTATAATGGCATTTGAAAACTTTCACAGATTGAGGCAGCTCTTCGTCTGCGCCAAATTGATCAAGCCAATCTAGAAAAAGTCCTTGCTGCGGTCGACAATATCATAAATATACTTTCATCACGCATTTATACCTTGGATAATATTGTCTCATCTGTTATTGATATTGTTCAGAGTGATGTATACAGGTTGTATCATGGGCAAAATCAATTAGGATCAGTTATGCAGTTTGCTTGGACGTTACAGACTCTCAAAATGGGGAAAGTCCCTTGGGATTATTTAAATGCTTCTGCTTTGTTTCTACCATTTAATCTGACTGATAAACAGAGGTTTATGTCCATGAAAGATGCTGCATATACACTGTTGCATATTGAACAATTGGAGCCATTGTCGTTCTCTGTAGCGGAAACAGACTCTGCTGTTTGGTTAATTCATGGGATTATATCTTTCCAATTTTCGCAGTTTCAATTTAAATCATGCATGCAAAATTTTCTGATTGGCCGTTTTGAACCACTAGGTAGTGCATTTCTCCATAAAATTACGGTCCCTACCTTTCACTTACAGATGTCAGCGGGAGGATAAGGACGTTTTCCTCCAAGGGGAGGACTGCTATTCCACAATAGGACATTCCCTGGTTTGTAAACACGTTAAGTTGCACAGCACTTGTAATGTATCTGTGCCTAATTTTGCTTGTTTTTTTAAAGGAACTCCAGTCCCATCAATAACTCCCGCTTTTACCTTGCTTACTAACGGCAGTTATCTTATTTTGAACAACCAAGACTGCTGTGGTTTACAGGCAGGAATCCCGTATTTAGTAACAGTTTCACAACGCTTTACTTGTTGTAGCAATGTGCTTTTTCCGCCCCCGCATGGGAGTGTAGATAGTTCCGTTTGGCCTTCCATTCTGACTTTGAAAACTGATTTCAACAAATTAAGCAGGCTCAAAGCGCTGTTGTTCCAACAAGAAGTGGCTCTCACTTCAGCTCGAGAGACCTTCGAGTTACAGGTGGCTAGAACCTCTAGCGAGATTCAGTCACTTCTGAACGCTAACCTCCCACTTCAATTCACTTTGGGGAGCTTATACATCAAATATTTAATGCGTCTGACACTAAAGGCTTTACAAATTTTTTTAAACATGTGGGATCCGGTATTGTGACTTCCTTACAGACGATATTTGGTGTAATACCGGCTTTCTTTCCTTCTATTTTTTCCAGCGTCTTCGGAGGATTCCCTTTATTACTGTTGTTAGCTGGTAGAATACTGCTTCTTCTGTTCTTGCTGCGCAATGGCTGCTCATCTTGTGGAAATGCACAGACCAGGC
This sequence comes from Triturus cristatus, assembly GCF_964204655.1. Classification (NCBI taxonomy): domain Eukaryota; kingdom Metazoa; phylum Chordata; class Amphibia; order Caudata; family Salamandridae; genus Triturus; species Triturus cristatus. Next base: position 534,204,152 of record NC_140594.1, on the reverse strand, counting down.
CAATTGCAACCGTACCATGATCGAATACACCAAGTTTTCGTATGCTTGCCATTAGCAACGCTTGGCGTGAGTTATGGATTAACTTTTCGCTTTGCCTACTTTACTTGCGTGCAACCAGTGTTCTACTGTCAACGGTGCTCCTTCTATTGGGCTATGGATTTATGCCTCTCCAATACGTCATGTCCAGTCCCGCATTTTAACCAGTTAATGGGTCCCTTAGAGATTCATGACCAGGCTTGTTCTGGGGATGGCCGTATGGCACGTGCGGCAGCACTTGAAGTATTGGCTGAATGGTATATCTGTGTGGCTGCGCAGAACCTTTTGCATCAGCGTTTCATTGAATATCACACAAGTTGTCCGATTATACTTTTGGAAGCATCAGAATACGAGGAGCACGTATGTTCCATCGACCTACTTGACTGGATGACATCCCTTTTTTCTACTAATGATCTTTTGGAAGGAATTGCATTCTAAAGTTCACGTACTTTGATGGATTTAACAGCTCCTTCATAATAACATTATCACGGAGACAACACTTTATTGGATTTTTTTATTTTTAAACTTTCCCAAATTATATTTTTTTTTCCTCAATGCTTTGAACTCTGCTTGGCTTTTGAAACTCTGTTTTGGTCCTTTGTCTATGTCCTATGACCTTACCAAGGGGACGGTGTTATACGGCCCTTAGGGTCATCGTTGACATTGCTAAGTTAGCATGAGCTTTGCTGCCATGATGCTATTTTTGCACACGTTACTACATGACTCTATTTTTGCAAGACTCTGTTAATGCCTTTCACATGAGAACTGTCTGCTTTTCACGTTCTCTGCTAAGTTCCTGGAGTTTAGTCTGAACATGTTGTGCAAGGTCGATAAACAATGCCCCTTTTATTATGTTCTGGTCAGTCCCTAGCACCTAGACATAACATGCTAAACACAGCTGCAATGCTGGAGACTAGTACTTTGACATTACAGGAATGCATGTTTTTTGGGCACACACATGGAGAGAGCCCTTTCCACGGAAAAGAGCTATGCTGGGCCTAAGGTATGGGGTCTGCTGACAAAGCCTTGAGATCTTCTTTTATATAATAAACTTCTTCCAGTCAAGGGGAGGGTGGTTAGGCCTTATAGTCTTTTTTCCACTGTCTTTATATAATGACTTCCCCCTTCGTACTCTATGGAATTGTAACAATGCTAATTGTTCTGAGTTTATGCATTTTGTTGCTGGTAGTGGCCCGTATACTGTATTATAGAGCACAATAGTTAAAATAAATATTTTAAACTATTACAGTGACCCTGTCAATTCTTAATGGTGACAAGTACGAGTGAGCGAGCGAAAGGGTATGTCTTGCTACCGCGATGCCTGAGAGAGTCAGGAGTGTTGTATTCTGGGTTATCTAATTGTAGCTTCATGATTTTGGAGGAGAACGAATGAGACACTATAGCTAGTCGGTTTGGGGATTTTGGGTACTAAGGTGATAGGTTGGTACACCCCTATACACCGAGGTCCTGTTTTCCTGCACATAGTTCTGTGTAGGTGCAGAATCCCCTCAACAGTGAATGTGGCTGTGGTGGTGGGTGCTGTGTATGCGGGTCTGCTTGTGGTAGTGCATGTGAGTGTGATAGTGGGTGCAGTGTCTGGGGGTTCTTGCGATATTGGATTTGGCTGTGGTGGTGGGTGCGGTGTCTTGGGGGTGTTTGTGGTAGTGTATGTGAGTGAGTTGGTCAGTGTGGTGTCTGGGTGTGTGCTTGTGGTGGATGTGGCTGTGGTTGTTGGTGCAGTGTCTGGGGGTGTGCTGGTGGTGGTGGATGTTGCTGTGGTGGTGGGACATAGCAAACACATCAAGATGATGGAACTTTGCAGCTACTCACCCCAAGTCAAGAGATCTAGGTTTAATTCACCATTCTTTGGTTCACTATGCTACCCCAGTTTGGACCCAGCCATATGCAAATCAGTCTTGACCCTGCTCCTCATGAGAACAGTCCAGCCACAACTGCCAGGTCATCCCTGGATCCGAAAAAAAACATCCTGGGACCGGTTTAAGGGTATTACCCCATATCAGCCAGGCTAACTTGAATCCAGTGGCACAGCAAGCAAGGGACCGATGTCTCTGGCTCCTTTTTCTTTGACCATATACTTTCCCATGTATCTAACTCACTCAACTTTCAAACATAGGCAATTAATTCCTTGATCGGTAATTACATTCCGACAGTCTCATGTTTGTGAGATCGCTGTCACAAAAGCTTAACAGGTAAGGCTTTGGATTTCTGCAAATCAATTCCTTATCTCCGAGTCCATTCAGATAATTTCTCATGAGCCTGTACTGCATGTCTGGAAACATCTGTATACACAAAAACAATAGTTCATCATCCTGGTAAGCATTCAATTGTGACATGTCAAGAGTTCCAAATTTCATTTCTTCCATTTCTACTTTCAATTTAGCCATGTCCAATACTCTTTCTCTCTCTGGGACCTGAATATTCCCTCCACTAGTTCTAGGATTTCCACTTCTAGTCAGAGTGTCTATGTCTCTAAGCCAATCATCAAATTCTCGGGTAGTAAGACCTGACTGTTCCACTGGGGTTTTAAGAATGATCTATCTGCTCTAGGTACCACTACCTGCATGCGGCAGTAAATTCAAAAGCGACATGTCAGAGGTTGGCATTCCCATAGGTATCTCTGTCCTAGAGTTACTGTAAATCACATTTTGAAACTCATTTGTTGTGGGCAGGAAAAAAGCTGATGATCTCTGAGGGAATATTCAAATCCTGACTGATTTAATGTGGGGTCTGCACTTGCAACACTTGGGCTATTCCCTTTTGTCGGACCCATAGGAGTCTGCGGAATTGGTTTCATTGTTGAGCCCACTGAATTGCTAGCTACGAACTTCATTCCAGTAGAACCCGCCAAAGTAAGTGTAGTACTTTCTACTGATCCAGGCTTATACAAAGGAACTACAGGATCAATAGTGACAGGAACAGTCAATACATCTGGAGCATTTAGAGCATGTGAATTTGAAGGAACAGTTATTCCCGAATTCTCGCTCACTGAATTTGGATTCATATTTACTGGTGCCGAAGGCACATAAGAAGTCTCACCAATAGGTACACTACTCACTCCACCAGTCTGGGTACGGAGGTGGACGGTTTAACAATAATTCAGTTATAAAATCCTCATGTGAAGTGCTATCACTGTCCCCAGCTATGTTCTCTATGTTTTCTGTCTCTTTCTTCTTTTTCTTTTTCCTATTCTTTTTTTTCATTTATTTTATTATGTTTGGATATAAACAACAATCAGAAATATGCAGAAATATCATCATACAGTGTTCAGACAATTGAAAAGGGTACATGGATTTTACCTTTCCCTTCTTTCTCACTTATTAGTGCAGGATATAGTCTAGCTCCCTCAATCATGTCAGTTCTCCAGGATTTCTGTTCTGCATCCAGTCTAGCATCCGCACAAGCTTTTCTGACCCTTCCTTGAAATGTCCCTATCTGCCTAAGATGAGCTGTTTGTTCCCATGCATTAGGTGCCTCACATTGGGTAGGTCTAGGAGGTGGTTTCATGTCATACAATGTCCTCCTTAAATGTTCAATAATCCTCAAATTCAATGTGCCATAACGAGGAAATTTCAATGCACCATCTTTCTCAGTGCTCTTATCCCATTGTGCAAGCAAAACACATGTGTGAACACGCTTGTCTGTCGCCATAATATGACCTGGCGTACCTTTGGGAGGTTTTTCCCCCTTTCTAATAGGTACAGGCACATCTCCCTTTACTAGGCTTTGTAATGATTAAAATAATTTCATTTTCAATCAAAATATGCTGTATTAACAAATTACTCTTTGTTGAAACCAGGAAATGTTTCTTCCACCCACAATTCTCTGTTCAATGATCGCAACCATTCCCAGCGTGGCTCTCTTAGATGTATCCAACCAGTACGGCGCTACACTAACCAACCTATACCAGCGTGACACACTGCAACATCAGTCTCACTCCGAGCAGCAACTCACCTTCCTTTAAAGATTTTACATGCACTTTCTCTCAGAAATTTACACAAAACGAATGCAAGCAACTTCAACAACTAACTCCTGCCCCTCTAAAGAAAATTATAGATTTTCATATACACAAGAAACATTTCGGAGCAATGCTCTCTGGCCTAACCTGACATTCACTTCAAATGAAACCTTGACCAGCTTGTTCTCACTTAGATTAAATAGTTCTTTCCTGTGCACTGAGATCAATTATACCAACCACACCTCAAAATCACACGAAGATAAAGTCCCTCTCTCAATAATGCTTTTGACAATGTTGTACAATCAGCACCACAACACAATAGACAACCACACCCAGTGTCATCTGCACTGAAACTCCTCCCATGTAGGTAAGTATCCTGGAATCTTCGGACACAACGGATCTGATAACCACTTCGACTTCTCTGCATTGAGCGCCACATTCACAGATCAACTTAAGTCATCTCAGGAGAACACCACACAGCCACTGGAAAATACCACAATATAAGCAATTAAGCATAGCAATTGCAACAAGCAACCCTATTAAAACTTGCACTCCTCTGCTGATACAATGTGTTTCCGAACTGCTGGAACGCCATCAATCCTTCAACCAAACGATGGACTTTTGAGGTTCGGACTGGGCTTGGGCAGTTTAATAATTCTGACACCCTAACCCCCTCACGTCAGTGGAAAACCTTCCAACTTTCTACTAGATTTGATCCAGTGGTTTCTGGGCCACAACACTTATTATTGGTCCTCCGAAAGCCTAAAAGGTGATGGAAGTTAACATGTACATTAATTAAATTTCAATTAACAGTGTAACCAATTTGGCTACACAATGAGGACCAGGATTCGGTAGCTAGGGTTAAAAAGGTTTATAATAAACTAAGAATCAAACTAAGATATACAACTCTTAACACCAGGCTATAAAGGTAGAGAATAACAACAGGAAGGCCCAACCAACAGAAAACTTTAGGCAGACCAATATTAAGCAAAGAAGCAATTCAGTTGCAGCAATACAAAAGATTAGTACAAGAACCTGATGCTCAGAAAAGAGACTCATTCGTTTTGTCTATACGTGGGTAAATCTAAACCACCTAACGTAAACTCCCAACTAAAAGGATGGCTCTAAATCTCTAAAATATCTAAAAAAAATCAGGAATTTCCATAAAGTAAATTCGAAGTAAGCAAGGAAAAAATAAGTGAGAAGGTATCAGCATTTCAGAAGCTTGGTCAAGAGTCTTCTTGGGGCAGGGAAGTAAGAGTTAACCTAAGCCACACTCAGCAAAAAATCAAGGGAAGCATAGAGGTCTACACCTCTCAAAGTCCAGGGAAAAGTGCTCTAAGGGAATCTGGGGGATCTGCAAGAAATCTAGAAGGAAAGTAAAAGGCATCTGAATCTCCAATGGTGTGAACATGAAGGGGTTTATTATGAGTTGGACAGCCCAATCCACCAAAGAACCGCATACGCACTCTCACACCACTGCTGTGCCGGCAATCTAACGCCTGCTGTATTACGAGTTGCTGTCTGAAATGCTGACTGCGGCCACGGTGATCTGCCCAGCAGGACCACGGCGGTCTGAAATGTTGATGGTACATCCAATGATGCCGCCAGGTCTGTGGTCAACCCGTAGAGCATATTACAACTACACAGTGGTGCTCAACATTCTGTGGTTACCCAACGGTGGTGAATTGTTCTGGTACCTGCCAAAAAAAACTGTGACCATTGGATGGATTTAAAAACTACACACCTGAGGTGCTTTGGCCAGTGGTGAAACCTGCAAATCACACTAAGAAACACACACGATCCCTGATCAGCATCCTTTGCTTCCAAACTGCACCGGAACAGCAGCTGGAAACACTCCTGAAGAGGTGGACGTGGCCGACGGTCCTGGCCCACCTATTCAGCCAAGGCAGATGCCAACAGTGGAGCTCACTGTACCCACAACCATACCTCCCACCACAGCTACAACTACACCACCAACCACTGCCCTCTCACCTATAGAACTAGCACAGTGACTGCCATCCTGTGCAATCCAGTCCTGGTTAGTGATCCGGCTAGCACCACCCAAGTCACAAAGGAAGCAGGACCCAGGGTGTAGTGTGTGCCAAGGGCACAGGGCTGGGGGTATTAGGTATCATGGAAGGATAAATGTGGGCCTCAAGATTGAGCCCGCTAAGGACTTGGACACCAAGGCAGCCATCTTTCAAATCCTGGGAGTCTACCAGGACTTCCAAAGTGGGATGTGCCAGGTTTTGACTGAAATCTGAGAAATGAAGGAGCAGAAGTGGGACATCCACACTGCAGTGGCCAGCATCCACACTGAGGTGGCCGGCATCCGCACCAAGGTGGCTGGCCTCCTCATCGAAGTGGCTTCCCTGGTTGGGGCGCTGAGGGACATAAACACAACCATCTGGAGGGATTTCCCCCTGCATCTACCCTTTCCTGTGGCTAATAGGAGTTTGGTTAACATGTGAGGGGCTGTGTAACTTTGCTGGAGAGCATATGTTCAGTCCCTGTTTTCCAGAGCTATGCCAACACCTCATGGAGTGTGAGTTCTCTGACCCCAGGGAGTTTACCTTGGAGGCAGACCTTATGGTGGAGTCCAGAAGGTCTGAAGAAGCTTTTGGGAGCTCAAGTTTTCCCAAACCAGGTGAGGTAGGGGAGGTTGGTAGTGGCCCAGGTAGGTCCCAGTGTTGTGGGATGGGTGGGGGGTCCCATGTCCTGTCTCTGAGTAGAAGTGAGTCCCAGGGTGCCCAAAACAGCAAGCCTGGTTGGTTCCATGAGGGAACACCTGGGTGGCCTAGTCTGTACCATAAGGCCATCCTCTGAGGGGGATCCCAGGGCGTCTGTTGAGCTGGGGGGCTGCTGTCTCAATCGCCCTACTAGTTCTGGTGTCTGGTAGCACCACACCAGTTGGGAAGGTGCATGAGTCCAGAGAAAGGGGTGAGGGGGGACAGTGGAAGGACCAGTGGGCCAGCGGTTGCCAGCTCTGAGGTCCGAGCACTCCAGGATTGACCCTGGTGAGGCCACTTCTGGGGTGAGGGGGCTTCATGCACTGTCAGGTGGACAGGATGCTGGAGACCTGCGCCAGGGAGACTCTTGCACAACTCTTGAGGAGTGTGCTTCCCTTGGGGGGGGGTGGGTGTATTTCCCTAGATGTCCTGGCTTGCCAGACACATGGCCAGCCTAATGGTACAGACCCTGGGTTGGAGGCCAGGTTCAGGGAATCATCCCCTGACCTGGAGGAAGGGGTTGCTGAAAGCAGTGCCCCTGCCGGTTTTTCTTCTGGGGTATCGCCTCCGGGTGGGAGGGTGCAGATCCCCAGGATGGGGGTTAGGGAGAGGGAAGCCCCGCCCTGACTCCCTTCCAGCCTAAGGGTACAGACCCTGAGCTGAGCAACCAGTAGCAGGATAGCACCCCTGAACTGGTGAGGGAACTGTGCAGGACACTTACCACAGGTGCCCTGACAATTCTAGAGCCTGGAAGTACCGCTCCACAGTGGAAGGTACTGGACCCATATGGGGAGAACAGGGTGTGGGATAGCCCACCCCTGGCAGGAGGGAGAGAGGACAAAGGGTGCCAGGCATCTGGGGCTACCGCTCCCCACTCTCTGACGCCACAGGGGTTAGAGAGCCCTGAGAGGCAAGAGGCCTGGCTCTCGTCACTGAAAGCTGTCAGTGGCCTCTGTGGCTTGCTGTCCTGGTGGACAGAGGTGCCCCTGGGGTGGCAGACAAGAGCCACACACCGGGGGTGGACTGGGCCTCACCACAGTGTTGGCCATGGTCGTATTGTCCGACTGCCGGGACACCACTGTGAGCAAGGTTAGGTGCCGCACAGGTGGGGTTCGCAGGTGAGAAGGAGGGTTTCCCAAGGGTAAGCTTAGTGGGCTCTGAGAGTATGGACAGAGGGATCCAACTTGGTTCAGCAAGGCGCAGAACCAGAACATGGCCCCGCTGCTGTGGGCCAGGTCTATGTTCTATCGCCGCAAGCAGGGAAGTCCGTTGGATAGTCTACCCGGGTCTTAGCCTGAGAGGCGGTGGCTTTTTGAGTGGGTTTATGCCCAGACTTTTTGCTTTTTGGCCTCCTATTTTTGACCTATTTTTCAGTGGTATTAGGACTCTGGACACTTTACCACTGCTAATCAGTGCTAAAGTACATACGCTCTCCATGTAAATTGTGTATGGATTGGTGTTTCCATGAGTGGCTTATTTGATTTACTACTAGGTCCATCATACAGTGCACTGTGTGTGCCCAGGGCCTGTAAATCAAATGCTACTAGCGGGCTTGCAGCACTAGTTGAGCCACCCACACAAGTAGCCTTTCAAAGGTGTCTCAGACCTGACACTGCAGTGTCTGCGTGTAGTTTTTACTGCCATGTCGACTTGGCAAGTGCACCCATTTGCGAGGGCTAAACCTTCCCTTTTCTTACATGTAAGGTACCCCTCAGATAGGCCCATGGTACCTCCATGGGTAGGGTGCAGTGCATGTGAAACGTACGACATTTACTGATGTTTACTACATGTCACGATAGTGAAATACTGTGCATTTTGTTTGTCACTATAGCAAGGCTATCTGTCCCATAGGCTAACATCAGAGTTGATTTGTAACATCTTACAAGTTTACATTTGCATTAGGGCAAGATAGAGAAATGGAGAGTAGGCTTCCTGAGCTTAGAATTTAAAAAATACATCTTTTGTGAAAATGCCCCTTTTAGAAATTGACATTTCCTTGTCTAACCATCCTGTGCACCTCTGCCTTTTGTGTATTCCCTGTCTGGGTTTAGAGTGATAGGACCAGAGAATGTGGATTCACACTAGACAGACACAAGGGTGAGGTTGAGGTGTGTTCTCCCTTTCCTGGGTGAAGAGACTTGGCTGCATTTAGAATAGTGGGATGAGTTGTTGTTTACACATGAACGGACTGTGGCTGCCTCTCACAAAGCTGTCTCCACCTCCTGTGGTGTACCTGGCCTGAGCAAGTTTGAACTGGTTTATGTGTGCAAGAGAAACTTTGTTTGTACCCACTTCAGAAGAAAATGTGGTATAAATATTGAGGCCCTGACCCCAGAATTTTGGATTACAGTGGGATTAAGGAACCAGCCAGGAAGAAGAGCTGGAAGAGTTGCCTGGAGGAGTACTGCCCCTTTGCTGCTGTGCTTTGCTGAGTTGGCCTGCAGTTGCTGCTTCTGTCTTGGGAAGGGAATGGACTGGGCTGTTCTTTCTGCATACTAAGTTTCTCCAAGGGCTTGAAGTAGAGCTTGCCTTCTGTTGGAAGTCTCAAGGAAATCAAAGACTTCAACATCTTCTTGGCAACAGCTTCTGCAACTGGATGTTTCAGCTGCCACAGAGGAGAAAAGGTAATCCAAAGATGTCAACGACGCCGCTGCTGGCTCCGTGACCTGAAGGTACCACAGAGGGTACCGCCACACTTCGCACTGCAATCCTGGTCTCACTGACAACACCATCCAATGCCGCCACTAAGCCGCTGCTAGCACCGTGACCTGTGGGCACTGCACTCCGCACTTCTTTGCTTCATACCACCACCCTGTTAAACCCGTCAACACAGATGCTTGCACCGTGACCTGTGGACATCGATCATGAAGAACACGGAGCACCGTCCCACTTCATACCGTAGCCCTGGTCTCATCGCCGACTCCGCTCCAAGCTGACATTGACGCCGCTGCCTGCAACATGGTTTGGGGACACTGCTTGTAAGCAACACGATGCCCCCTCCCCCCGTCCCACACTGCAACCTTGGCCCACCGACACCAGTGACTCCGGTTCATTAACCGACGTGGCCTTGGCTCTACCGATGACAGCGTTTCAGCAAGGATGACGCCACTGTCTGCACCTTGACCTATCAGCACTGCAACAAGCACCGTCCCGCTTCGCACTGCAGCCGTGGTCTCACCGACACCACTGGACGACCATCACCCAGCCACTGCCCTCACCACGACCTGAGGGCACCGCAAGTCGCACCACTCTACTTCACTCTGCAGCCCCGATGCCTGCCGGCGCTCCTAACTTTGAAACTCAAACTCACGGAGTTTGACCTGCAACGTGTGTCACTTCAAGGGCCCGATGACTCCTGTACTGACTCCCAGAAACAACGCCTGCCAACGCCACTCCTCTAGAGCTCACTGCAAGGTCCAACGCCCTGCATCTCCAAAGGTACTGTTTTATGGGTCTCCCTGACACCGTAGCTGGCCTGCGATGCAGCGGTCGGCCAGAACTGTTGGATTTGTTTGCTCACGATGCTAGGATGGCCCTGGACAGAGCTATCAACTTCAAGGAACTGTTTTTAAAGTCTATTTTTGCTTTATTGGTATTTTGGATCACTGTATGCTGGAATTATGTTGTTTTGGGTCTTGTTTTACACGGATAAATATTGGATATTTTTTTTAACTGGTGTGGTGCCCTTTTGTTGTGTTTTCACAGTATTATTGTTTGTTATGTGCAAATGCTTTACACAAGCCTGACTGCTCATGCCTAGCTACCAAGGGGGTGAGTGAGGGTTATTTTAGATGTCAAAGCCCTTTATCCTGACTAGGGTGGTGGATTCTGCCTGACTTAGGTGCATACCCTAGGCAGCCAGAAAACTAATCTCTAACAGAATGCCCACCTGGAAGATAGCTACAGACCCATCTGCCTGTTGCTGGTAGTGAGCAAAAAGCTAGAAAAGCATGTTAATGAACATCTGTCCTGTTATCTGGAGACTCATGGTGTCCTCCACCCCTCCCAGACAGGTTTCAGATCAGGCTACAGTGCGGAGACTGCACTGCTGGTAGCCACTGAGGAACTCCGCTCTATCCTAGACATAGGTGACTCAGCCGTAATAATAATATTGGGCTTAAGTACCGCTTTCGATACGTTATCGCACTGAATGCTCATCGAGAGGATGATGAATGTTGCCATCACTGTGGACGCCATCAAATGGCTGTTATCCTTCCTGGATAACAGAAGTTTTCAAGTATGTGAAGGTCTCTTTTTTTCATCTATCCACCCATTGAAGTGTGGAGTCCCATAGACCTCCTCACTAAGCCTCACAGTTTTTAACTTGTATGTACTCCTCCTTTCTGAAATTGTATGGTCTCATAGTCTTGCTTTAATGTCATATGCCGATGATACTCACATCATCATGACCCTCACACCCTGTGTCAGCAGAACCTCCACCCAACTTGACTCATGTCTTAGGGAGGCCATAAACTGGATGTCTGCAAACTTGACAGCAACAAGACAGAGGTACTGATGGTAGGTAACAAAAGTTCAAGGTGGCAGGAATTGTCCTGGCCATACCAACTAGGCGAGCTGCCGGAGACAGCCAAAGCTATAAAAAGTCTAGCTTTCTGGATAGACGACAAACTCACGATGGGGACTCAGGCATAAAACTGGTTGGCTCCTTTTTCGGCATCCTGAGATTTTCTCAGAGAAGTCTTACAGATGTTACCAGTTTCCGAAAGGAGGATAGTGGTACAGAGTCTAATAAATTCACGTCTAGACTGTGGTAACTCCCTCTATTTAGTGCATCCTTCATATGTGATAAAAAGGCTCAAAGTGGTGCCAAACGCCGCTGCTAGAATCCTGTTCAAAATACACAAGTACCATTCTGTAAGACCAACCCTCTTTGCCCTTCACTGGCAGCCAGTCCAAAGGAAAATTTATGTTAAGGCTCTGTGCATGCTCCATCGAGCCATCCATCAAAAGGTCCACTTATCATCCTAAACGTACTCACCCTGTACATTCCAGGGAGGACCCTGCAATCTAGTAATCAGGGACTCCTGGCATTACTCAAGATCACAAGAATGCGAAGCGGTGGCCGCTTCTTTGTGTACCTTGTATCCAAGCTGTGGAATACTCTCCCAACCTCCCTTAGAAGTCAGCAGTCAGAAACACGCTTTAAAAATTCTTTAAAAGCACTTCTTTTCTGAATACTGGATGCTAGTCAATTGGTTCTTCATGGTAGCTCAGTGATGTTGGTGCAACAGCACTGGGAGGCCCGGTCGGGTAGTCACGAGCTATACAAAAGCTACTGAATTGAATTGAATGGCAATGAGATTTGCTATTGTTTCATATGGAAAAGTCCAGCCCATACTGTCAAGCCAGGTCCCCTCCATATAGGAACACAGGCAACCCCAGATCAGTTTCAGCATTTATGGACCTCGTCAGTGTGTTGTAGCTTCTGTCCTGTGGCACAGTGAGCATGGGCCTCACATCTGGGCTTATACTTTCAACGTAGGGGGTCTCACTTGGAAAACAAAATAGTGGGTGGAATATATGAATTAATCTTATACACTGGGTTGGAACTTGGCCCTTTCTGCAGGGTCATCCACAAACCTTTTGCCTTTAATCTCTTGTTTTTTGAACCCATGTTATTTTACTTTTAGGACTATCCACATTTTATCTCTAGTAACCAGTGCTAAAGTGCTTGTTCTCTCCCCTTTAAACATGGTAAATATGGTGAAATTAGCTTACACCCAATTGTCACATTTAATTTACTTGTAGGTCCCTAGTAAATTGGTACTGCATGTACTCAGGGTCTGTAAATTAAACTCTACTAGTGGCTCTGCTTTTATACTCTATAGAATAGTCCATCGGGTAGCAGCTAATTCCTTTAGGCAAGCAAGAGTCATCTAGTAATTAAACAGATAAACATGGATTTTTAAGCACAAACACACAACACCAATTTTTCGATAAATATGTATATATATTTTTTTATTTTTATATACATATATCAACTTCTTTTGGTTGAAAGCAGACTGTCATACAAGGCAAGAATAAGTGGTTCAATAATTACTTTTGTGACATGAGGTGATAAAGGTGAAAAAACTGAAAACAAGGAACGAAAAAACACTGATACATAAATAACACAAATCTAATGACCAGTATATTTAAATCTCTGTTCAAACATATAATTCCAGTAGTACCCTGAACATTCAACTTATTGTGGTTACACTGTTTTAGGACATGAGAAAACAATACGTCGATGTTTCGATCCCAAATGTCTGTTTTATAAGGACATCACGATGGGTCTTCTTCAGGACAAAAGGAAATGTGACAGCTGAGTCATAAAAAAGTAAACTCCTCCAATCCTGAATGGAGTGCAGAAAGGACGTCTTGTCAGGGCATCTATAAATGAGGGAAGTGCCTTAGTGATTGGAAACACAGGTAGGTTCCTCTCATGATCGGTAATGGCGCTGGTCCTAACCGAAGGGGGTAATCCATTGGTACTGGATACTCAGTGAAAGAGCCTTCAAGAAGTGAAATCCGAAACATTGGCAATTGAATTGCTAAACAGGACCCTCTGCCGGCCGAGGGTTTCATTTGCATTTCGGTGAAACATCACCACCCGGTTACATTCACTGTAACCCAGAGGACATTAGTTTCCTTTTGCAGCTCAGTAGAGACCCCTGACTTGGAATCGCGCTGCACAATTCAATTGCCAATGGTTTCGGATTTCACTTCTTGAAGGCTTGATGGGCATTCGCCCATCTCTAAGTGCTTCTAATTATGGCAGATAAAGAAGCAGAGTCACAAGTTACACTACATCAGTCAATTTTAAATCCCATACAAATAAACAAACATTTACAAATTAAAAAAGAAAATATACTCACCATAGCCTGCAGCATGCCCAGTCCCCGACTCCATCCTCCCTCGAGGAGAGGTCCCACAGCTTCCAAAGGCCCTTATCCAATCCAAACGCTTCCCATGCTGTTAAGTAGCATGAGTGAAGCGTTTGGATTGGCTTCAGCAACGCTCTGCAGGGTCTTCTCTCCAACCTAGCTTTCTTAAGACAGCCGGGTTGGAGAGCTTGAATTGTGCATGTCTGTTTGGCCGGTTTTACTCAAATTCACACAACACAAGAGGACTCATTCTAAGATGCCTGGTACTTAGACATTCAGGGCCAGATTTACTAACCTTTCATGCAACGCAATGCAGAATAACAAAACAACTTGCTACATTGGGCTGCGTGAAAGGGAAAGAGCAGAAATGTGCCACATCTACTAAGATATGACACACTTCTGCTCTGTCATACTGATGGGGCACTGTGTTCTTCCTAGTGCCAATGCATGCACCCTGGTGCAAGGATGCCTGTGTATCAGGCAGGATTGTTTTTATGTAGGAAGGAATACCTTCCTGCACACAAAAATTACTTAGAAATGTATTCCTCTTTCTTTATATGGTGCACACACTGGAAAGAAGAAGTAACAAGGAGAAATCAAGATATTTCTCCTTGTTACGCTAGCATTGGGTAGGCGCACGAATTTGGCACAAATCAAGGTTTATTGACTTTCAAAATCTGTGGGTGGATGCACGGGAATGCCTGTGCTCCTCCAATGGAACACCTCCCTGATGCAAAGTAACTGCAAGGCAGCACTATGCACTGTATTGTGTTACTTATTTTTTTAAGCCACACAAAGTCACTCAAATCGGGCTTTGCATGGCTTAGCAAATAATCAAAATACATTTTGCATTGGAGCCGCATCCAAAAAGGGACGCATCTCTGACGCAAAATGTTAGTAAATATGGGCTCTAGATACCAAGGGGCAGATTTACAAGCCCCTTGCGACAGTTTTACGCCACCATTGCGTAACTTTTGTGACACAGCGGCGGCGTAAACAATGCGCTACTATGCGACATATTTACAACGTGACGCATCTAGTGAGATGCGTCACGTTGTAAAGCCCTGCGCTACATTATACCTGCGTCAGGTATGATGTATGCAGGGTGGGTGTTCCGTCGCAAGGAAGCCCCGTAAAAGTGACGCTGTGAAATCTACAAGAATTCACTGAGTCACTTTTACGTCCCCGCAGCATCAAATCCTTAAGCCTGCTTAAAGCAGGCGTAAGGATTGACGTAGCATATAAGGTATAGGGCACCCCTGAGCAGTGCAGGAGTTGCGTCGCGCTTGCGACACAACTCCAGCACTGTGTCACCCTTACGGCGACAGATGCGTCATGCATCTGTCTATCCGTGCGCCATGGTGCGCCGCATTCTAAATGCGGCGCATCCATGGTGGCGCAAGGGGGATTTTAAGTCACGCAAAATAACTGGCGCATCCCTGCTAATATGCAGGGATGCGCCAGTTATTGTAAATCTGCCCTCAAGACTGGAGTTAACAGTTCCATTTGGCATCTCACGCAAATTATCAGACGCTGTAACCTTGCTCTACCAGAAGATTGAGTGACATTCAGGACCTGGATTTACGGGGTCCAACACCTCACGCAGTTCCCCATTTCATGACTTTGTCTGCTGGCATTGCTTTTCCCCGGGTTTAAGCAGATGGAAAATGTCTGCAGAAACACATTTGGTTTAGCATGGCGCAATCCTGCACATTGTGAAATGTGTAATGAGGCGAGCGGTATCATTCCCGTTTAATGTGCCTTAAGGACTTTATGTAATCCTAATTGACGTCTTCTAATAAGGAACTTGTTCTCTTACTGCACAGACTGGTCGCTGGCGTACATCTGTTTTATGTAAGTGTCTGTGGTGCTAAAATCCAGCCGCCAGCACCCAAGAAACTCATCGTTTGCCAGCCACAGGTGTGGTCGACTTTCTATGTGGATTTGATATTTATTCCTAATCATCCTTCCATAGTGTTATTCCCCAGCGTGATATTTTCTAGTACATAACTTTTTAAAGGTTCACAGCTGCATTTCCTATGCTGAAAAAATGCAGCAACAGTGTCATTATCATCCACTATAAATTGTAGCCTCGCTGGAGACTCGTATGAGAGGGATATGAAATCTTAACGCTACCTGTGGATGGATAATGACGGCACAAAACCTGTATCTATGCCGCCATCAAAATGTCCTCTCATTATGTCCCTAGATAGCTTCCATTATCTCTGCTGTCCCAGGGAGATAAAAGTGTGCAAGAACCACACGGAGGAAAGAAAATACCTCAAAAGATCGCAACAAATGAAATATTGGTCTTGCAATTATCGCCATCAAGTGCAAGCAATTTCATTCTGAATGTTTGGAGCTACTTCTATTGATTGCCGGGTTGGGACTAATTGGTATAATTGCGAAAACGGGTTCTGAGAAGGAAGGTAAGACAGTAGATTTTCAATTATGGCTCTTTATTTCGACTGAGCACCCGAGTGCTTAAAGTGGATTGCACCCCAGACAAAATGGCTGTTCAATGAGGCGGCGCGCGAACACAGCCGTTTAACCCCTCTGCAGCTGACGGCACCTACATGTTCTTCAGTGACACCAGAAATAACTCTATTGGTCTCGCTGAGGTTTTTAGTTCAATGTTCTGTTTATTAAATAACCTTGTTATTAAAGTTTCATTAATTATTAATTAGTCCTAATATTCAGTGGGCGGTTACACATTTTGGTCACTAAACATTTTTGACTGGCGCTGTCAGAATTGCTTTCAGAGGGCCAGGAGGTACGCTGGGACTACTGGGGCTAACCGTGGTGGTTGAGGCCTTTTCCTCAAGGGAGGCTCCTCTGATGGAGCAGAGTACGTAGCCCCACTTAAATCACTCACAAAGCCCCAGAGATGAAAAATAAAATTGTAACTCATTATCATTTTATTTTAAATTCCACATCCCGAACAAAGCGTCCGGACAAGGGCGGGGCCGCTGCTGAGTGATAGCAGCATGGAGGTGGGTGGGCTGTTAAATGCCCTGTTTAAAGTGGGCATGTCTTTTTTGCCGGCTGTCTTGTGACAGCCAGCCACACTTGCACACTTCAAACCTCTCAAGCCAGCTGTCTTAAGCCACCTGGGTTGAGAGTAAGCGCAGGCCTTAGTAGCACTGTAGAGCGCTGAGTGAGGCCGCTCACTCAAATCAGGGTGCTGCTCCCATGGTATGAGAGCAGCGCCAGGATTGGTCAAGGGAGTTTCCTGATGGCCAGGTTGCAGAGGAATAAAGGAGAGGAAGGACGAGGTCTTGTGCATCTCAGGTAAGTGTTTAATTTTTATTATTATTTTTTTAATTTGGACTTGCTTGCCCGCTACCCGGTAGATGCCATACACCACTGCTTTTAATCCTGATGCCCCAGGGCCAGACCTACTATAGATTCTGAACAACTGGCTCAAAAAACCTTTTTCAACTTGACTCTCAGTGGTAGGTCTGGAGAAGCAGTCAAAGGCTCCCTCGAGTGGGAGGAGTAAAATGAAATGAAATTTCATTTTCATTTCATATGCAACAACACATTCCCCTTGAGGTCGGGGCTCCAGCAGTTGTCAGGCAAATCCCTGCCCCACCCTCTACCTTGTACTGTTTTTGTGGTTATTCCCCATTCACTGGTGGCTGCATCCAGGGAATGCATACCAGTAGGCTGTAGTCAAGAGTTCCCCTTTGACTCCATAGTTATTAGTCAAAAGTGTCTATGATGCCACACTACCTCCAACAGCGAATCCCCCGGGGTCCACAAGCCTAGTTCACGCCTTATCCACTCCTGTAGCACAGTAACATTCAGCATTACAGAGGGTACCCCAGGGGTGAGCACTCGTAAGTCGAGATCTTGCTCAGAGAAGTCAGACTGCTCGTGGCACATATGGCAGCATCTGGCGGGTGCATGCTCACTCTCAGGAGTGGCGCAGATGGTTCTACCCAGCGATCAGGGCAGCTGCCAGCTGGTGAAGACGTGGCAAGTTAATGAATTCAGTCCTTCAGCTCCCGCCTAGGGTCCAGCAAGGGTGCAGTGTCCTCCTGGTTCTCGGGAGTCAGTCAGGGCAGAACTCACAATGTGGCTAGAGCCGCTTGTCAGCCTCATTCCAGTCCTAGGTGACAGACCAAAGCCTTGGCTCCTTCTGGCATACTGGGTCACCACAACAAGGCCATGTGGGTTTGATGCCCTTCAAACAGCACTCAATACATGGCTCGGTCTACTGCAGCCCCGATCTGGAATACCTGGATCACCGGAACCAATCCGGCACATGAGCGACAGCCCGATCGGTGACCAGCCAAATGCTCACACCTCATACAGGGAGTCCTCATGGTAGAGCTCCCCACTGGACTGTGCTCCCTCCATTGCTCCCCTCTTCCTCACAGGGCACACTGGTCTTGGCAAGCAGGCAAGCACTGGTGCTGCAGGCTCCTGGGCAGGTATTCTTGGTTTTCCTGGGTGACGTCCCCTCACCCAGTAGGGAGACTAGTAGGACTAGGCCCACAGCCCTGGTCACAGACAGAATTCATGAACAGCTTTCACTCCTCACACAGTCATGGGGACTGCTTGGCAGATGACGAAATTTGTAGCCCCAACCTTCACTTCTTATAATCCACTTCTAGAGACCAAAATGTAATTTAGAGTCAGTCTTTGAAGTTGGGGTTCTCCTTCTTCTGAAGTGAACACTTCACTTTTTCTTTTTTCCTCATGAGAGACAGTCTGTCACAGCAGGCAAGACACTGAAGCTGATTGTCCCACAACACAATTCATAAGAGTGACCAGAGTTCCCACCTCGCTGTCAGCCACGGTGATATGTGCATCAAAAGGTTAATCCCAGATCCCCAGCCATACTCTTTATAATTCAGTTCCCAGCCCCAACTCCTTCCTTGAGATGTGTCCAAGTTGCATCCTTGTGATCTATCACTGTATCGAAGAGCAGTCTTTTGAAGTGTAAAGGGAGTCCCTTCTTGTTTCTCTTCCACTGTGTGTGTGTCGCACCCAGCTCACAGGAATGCAGCAATACACAAATCTGTCTCGTGGGATTCCTCTCTTTCTCATGTCTCCATTAGGTAGGTCTTAGTTTCCCAAAATGGAACAAAGGGTATCCCATGTAATGTACCATTGCAGGCAAACTTACTCAGTGTACATTCTCAGCACACTTAGGGGCCGATTCCGATCCTGGAAACATTTTCTCCGTACGAATCGTATCCGGATTTTTTACCGTACGAATCGTACAAGTAGCGTACAAACTGCCAAGTACGATTCGCATGGGAAAAAGTTCATACGAATCGCAGTGGGAAAATTTCCCCACACGTCCTCGGGTCGGAAAATGTGTCCGACACATCCCCGGACGATTTATCGTACGAATCGGAAAAATGAAGTCTGACCGCGCAAGTACGATCAGTCCCATCCTTTAGATTTCACAACCGTATGGAAAAAACACCGTACGGACCCAACTCCCATAGCAACCATGGAGACATGTGCCCGCATACTCGCAGAACACCCCACCCCAGACCCCGTATGTATGCGCAGAACACCCCTCCAGCCCTCGTATGTACGTGCCGAACCCCCCCCCAGGCCCCGCATGTACACGCCAAACCCCCACCAGTGTATGTACGGAGCGTACCCCCACCCATGTATGAATGGAGCGTACCAACACCCCACCAGTGTATGTACGGAGCGTACCCCCACCCGTGTATGTATGGAGCGTACCCACACCCCACCGGTGTATGTACGGAGCGTACCCCCACCGTGTATGTATGGAGTGTACCCCCACCTGTGAATGAATGGAGCGTACCAACACCCCACCAGTGTATGTACGGAGCGTACCCCCACCCGTGTATGTACGGAGCGTACCCCCACCCGTGTATGTACGGAGCGTACCCACACCCTACCAGTATATGTACGGAGCGTACCCCCACCCATGTATGTACGGAGCGTACCCCCACCCGTGAATGAATGGAGCGTACCCACACCCCACCAGTGTATGTACGGAGCGTACCCCCACCCGTGTATGAATGGATCGTACCCCCACCCGTTAATGAATGGAGCGTACCAACACCTCACCAGTGTATGTACGGAGCGTACCCCCACCCGTGTAGGTACGGAGCGTACCCCCACCCGTGTATGAATGGAGCGCACCAACACCCCACCAGTGTATGAACGTAGCGTACCCCCACCCGTGTATGTACGGTGCGTACACCCAGCACCCCCTGTATGTACGGTGCGAAACACCACCACCGATGGATGGTGCGGACCAACACCCTGCACATGTCTGTACGTACCCTACCCCAGGTCCCTACACCAGCACCCTCACCCAACATCGCGCATGTACGAGTCGTACTAAGCCATAGCAAAGGACAGCACTGTACAACAACATGGCCCATGTACGCACCGTACAGACGCCAAAAACACTCGTACTGAACCAGGACAAACAAAAACAACACAAGGAGAGTCAATTTGATGCACACAACACCACAAAACATGTCCAACAAGCCCAAATACATCCTATACACTGACCTGCAACTGCCAAACAGCTAAACAGAGGCCCAAAACACGACCACTCCTTATAACACACCCACCCAAAGTTCAAACACAGCCACACCCACAAATGGACCAATAAAAAGGCCCAACACACACAAACCATGATCCTTTGCAACGGATCCACGACTGCCAGACCACACAGACAACGCACTGCACCATACTACATCCCTCAATACACCTTACACTTGCACTCCTTCACACAACCACCATCACAAACACCCCCTCATCACATTCACATACACACACCTTCACAACCACACTCACACACACACAACCATCCACACCCAAACCCCCACAACCATCCACACCCAAACCCCCACAAACATCCACACCCACACCCCACACCATGCCCACTAACAAGAATCCAAAGTTCACAAAGGAGGAGCTGGAGGTCCTTGTCGACGAAATCGTCAGAGTCGAGCCACAGCTCTTTGGAACATTGGTCAGACGGACCAGCATATCCGAAAAATCTGCCATGTGGGAGAGGATTGTCAATGCTGTGAATGCTGTTGGGTCCACCAGAAGGACCAGGCATGAGTGCCAAGCCAGGTGGTACGATCTGCGGAGGACGGTCCGCCGCAAAATGACGGACGACCACAACCAGGCCAACATCACTGGAGGATGGCCGGCCCGCAGACCCGTACACTACCATCCCTGGGAGGAGAAGGTGATGGCCACGCTGCCGCCGGTGGGAGTAGACAGACTAGAAGGAGTCCGAGAGCCTAGTGAGTACACAAACAACTCACCTCACATGGGGGGAACACCAAACACAACCAAAATACCAATCATGCACGCAACCCCCCCAAAGCCAGCACCGGACACAACCACACTCCAAAAACACACACATGCCACTAGCGCCTCCATGCCCCAAGCAAGGCCAGGCCAAGTCACAGGCCACACAAAACACCAACACAAGACAGGATGTCCCGATGCCGGGAGGGTGGCCCTCAAAACTAACATAGAGCAATTCTGAAGCACACAACAATGCCCTCAGCCCATATGGCCTAGGGCACAGCCATACAAACAGTGTGTCCCCACACAGTACTGTGTTGCATGCAAATGGTGGCCGCGTTGCAGGATGACATGGGTATGAAGGCACAATTTGCACATAACAGCAGCTAATGAAGACGCTTCACTCGGAAAGAGTGACAGCACACACCGCCAAAGCATAAGCGCAGACTCACACACTCCGTCCAATGGGTGCCCGGAGATAAGCAACAAACCCACATGAACAAGCCAATGGCCTTTGAAAGACCTGCAAACTGTGTGTGCCCAGGAAGCTGGGCTGAGGTGACAGAGGGTAACACACAGAGGGAGGGAGAGGGGGAGAGAGAGGGAGGGATACAGAGGTGGACACAGGGAGACAGACAGAGGGAGGGAGGAGGCTGACAGAGGGAGGGAGAAAGAGAGACAGAGGGAGACGGACAGAGGGAGGAGGCTGACAGAGGGAGGGGAAAGGGAGACAGAGGGAGACGGACAGAGGGAGGAGGTTGACAGAGGGAGACGGACAGAGGGAGGAGGCTGACAGAGGGAGGGAGAAAGGGAGACAGAGGGAGACGGACAGAGGGAGGAGGTTGACAGAGGGAGGGAGAAAGGGAGACAGAGGGAGACGGACAGAGGGAGGAGGTTCACAGAGGGAGACGGACAGAGGGAGGAGGCTGACAGAGGGAGGGAGAAAGGGAGACAGAGGGAGGGAGACAGAGGGAGACTGACAGAGCGAGGAGGTTGACAGAGGGAGACGGACAGAGGGAGGAGGCTGACAGAGGGAGGGAGAAAGGGAGACAGAGGGAGATGGACAGAGGGAGGAGCTTGACAGAGGGAGGGAGAAAGGGAGACAGAGGGAGACGGACAGAGGGAGGAGGTTGACAGAGGGAGGGAGAAAGGGAGACAGAGGGAGACGGACAGAGGGAGGAGGTTGACAGAGGGAGACGGACAGAGGGAGGAGGCTGACAGAGGGAGGGAGAAAGGGAGACAGAGGGAGACGGACAGAGGGAGGAGGTTGACAGAGGGAGGGAGAAAGGGAGACAGAGGGAGATGGACAGAGGGAGGAAGTTGACAGAGGGAGGGAGAAAGGGAGACAGAGGGAGACGGACAGAGGGAGGAGGTTCACAGAGGGAGACGGACAGAGGGAGGAGGCTGACAGAGGGAGGGAGAAAGGGAGACAGAGGGAGGGAGACAGAGGGAGACGGACAGAGGGAGGAGGTTGACAGAGGGAGACGGACAGAGGGAGGAGGCTGACAGAGGGAGGGAGAAAGGGAGACAGAGGGAGACGGACAGAGGGAGGAGGTTGACAGAGGGAGACGGACAGACGGAGGAGGCTGACAGAGGGAGGGAGAAAGGGAGACAGAGGGAGACGGACAGAGGGAGGAGGTTGACAGAGGGAGACGGACAGAGGGAGGAGGCTGACAGAGGGAGGGAGAAACCTCTGATAAACACTGGGCCATGTGTCAATCTGTGCACGAGTACATCCGTGCTGCAGGCACAAACCTAACCTTACACCCAGTATACCCACCCACTGTGTTTGTTAGAACCCTGTCACAAATACTTAAGTTACCTACCTGCATTCCAAATAGCATGGAAAAAACAACATTTGGCCACGTACAGTGCAACACATAAGGCGGCTCTGCATGGCTTGCTACGCCCGCTCAGTACACTGCTGACTGCGTTCCAAAAAGATGCATCAACTAAGATTGTGTCACACATAGGTCAAGTGTCGAAAGCTGTGGCCAAGGGACATACCCATGCACGAGTGCACTGTGAGGGGAATGCAAGCCAAATCCAACCACACAGAGGAACTGTGCCAACTCAAAATGAATCAAACATGGATGTCGCATTTAACACAATTAACATTGTCTCTCTCACACACAGGTCAACGTCGTCCATCTCCCCCCAACACTGGGGGGGAAGACTCACAGGACCAGGCTCTGCGTGAAGAGGACCCCACCGGCAGCGACGACTCTCACCACTCTGTGGATGACCCAGACCAACCTGGCCCCTCTTGTGTCCAACCACCTGCTGCACCTGCATCAGGTACAACTGTGCCAACCACCACCCCCATTCCTGCCACATCCCAGGAGACATCCAGGAGCCCTGCCCACACACAACAACACAACCAGTCTGTCCAGGAGGGACAAGGTTCTCAGGGCACCCAGGAGGAGGCAGGCGACACCGCAAATGCCATCCCTCAGGGGTCCCGGAGACCTGACGTGCCCACAACGGCAGGCCGGGCTCAAGTGGGCAGGGGTGGTGGGAGTGGAGGACGGCGGAGGCGCGAGCCTGACCAGCCAGCTCAGGACCCGGTTATGTCACATGTCCCCAACATCCTGGACACATACCGGCGTGACTCCAGAGGCATCGACCAGGTAGTGGAGACCATCAATGAGATGATGAACATGCAGGTCGAGCATCATGCCAGTCATCTACAACACCATGGACGGATGGAGGCAAGACTGGCTGAGCTCCTGGCGGTGCACAGGGACGTGAGCCAATCACTCCGTCAGATCGCCCAAAGCCTGGCAAACCCTCCCTGTGCCACCAGGCGTAGACCAGCACCAGAAACAGGGAGGGAGGAGGAGGAGGATTCATCTGACGGAGCGTCCCTAGCATCGTCAAGGCCTGCTTCTGAGGGTCCCCGCAGGAAGGTGGGTCGTCCACGCAAAAGACCGTGAGAGTCAGCGGAACATCACCATCTCCCAGGTCACCTGGCCTGGCACCTGGCCCTCTGGCCCAACAGCAGCACAGCAGCAAATGACATTCTCTGCAACATGGCCTTGCTGGTCACTGTCTGACCAATGTTGACAAAGACTGTGGCACAGACTCTGATGACTTTCAATGGCAAGGATACCAACTCCCCCTGTGAACTTTGGATTCTACACTCCCGCCAAGCACCTCTTGTCACCCACCCAAACACGTACCCCAGCACTAATAAAATTCATCACAATCACAAGATGATGCCGTCATTTTGCATTATTCCACTACATGTGTGTGTTGTAAAGTCAAACCATGCCTGATTTCTGAAGTAACTCCAAACATCCATACCCTGGGGTCTGAGTCTGGCACAGGACACACATGGGTCACAATGTACCATCCAATACAGATATGGAGCATCATACTCACCCGTGATGGGCCCAACCAGCTGAGGGGGTGCCTGCACAACTGTGCCTACAGACCAATGTAGAAGAGCAACAGTCATGCGCAGAGGTCAGGGATCATGTGGAGTGTCCTGGGATGCTACTCCCAGGTATGTGTAGACACGTGGAAGAACCATGTCCTGCATGCTTGAGTCAGGTGGATGTGGAGAATGGTGGGCCGGCCAACGTTGGATGCATGGAGATGGCACAACGGGGTGTTGGATCACAGTGCCACAAGGTTGTGTTGTGGTTGTGGGCTGCATCCTGAGTGTGTGCGTGGATTGAGAAGGTCATCCTGCAGCTGGCAGTGTTTCATTCCCCCCATCTCTGTTGGACGTTGATGTGGCCTGGTCGCCGGATGTAGAAGCAGAGCTGTGCAGATGCACCCTGGATGTGGACAAGTATCATGGGAGTTGTAACGCACACGTCCGTAGAGTGCAGGGTAGGATTAGACACGGATCACGTAGTTGACCTGGGGGATGGTCTCTCTTGCCTTGAGGTGGATGGAACTGGGGATCTTGTGCATAATCCAGAGTGTGCAGCAGCATGAGGCACAGATGCTGCTGATCTGCATAGCACATGTCAGCAAGCAATCCATGATGAACACCAGCTCGTTTGCATGGACACTGGGTGCCCTTGCTGCAGGGCCTGCAGCAGCATGCGCCATGTCAAGAAAACAATGCCACAAGTAGCACACAAAGACAAGGATCTCAGGAAGGAACCATGCAAACGGTGTATGTCAAGGAAGGACTGTCTGGTTCAACATGGCACACACACACACAATGGATGCACATGCAGCACAGTGGCTGTCGTGGAGACTGACATGCCACAATACCTACACAGCCATGGACATCATGCACAATACAGATTCTAATCCCTGACAAACAGCTTGCATCTTGCTACTCTACACATAGACTCATATGCGCCATCTCTGAGAACTATGCCAGACATGCCGCATGCACAGTGGCAACAGACAACCATTGACAGAGATGAGGCACCTTGGAGGCAGAGGGACACCTTTATTAGTCATGTGTGTCGGAATGCTAATGCAACTCTGTCAACACATACACAGGTCATGTGGATGAATACGTGGGACCAACACTGGCACCCCCCTGTGCACTACAGATGCTGGAAATCCATAGAACTGGCACACAAGTGACGGGTTACAGTTAAACACCCCCTGCTGCTCACGGAGAGGCTGCTATACACCATTGAGCCTCTAATGGGGAATTCACACACCATGTCAACCCGGTGCAACCCGTATGTTTCCGAGGGCAGTGTTACACACATTGATGGCTTCATCACAATCCACAATCCCATTACAGATGACTGTCACCAAGTCTGACCATCAATTCAGGTGAATTCAGCTCCATGTCGTGTGCCCCATGGTGATTCTTCATGTATGTAAAGTATCCAAACATGAACAGGAGCAGTGCACACACATTCCAAACAAATACCACACCCAAAAAGCCGTGCTGCATCCCTTACCCTAAGGAGATTTTCAAACTTGTCCGTGCATGTAACGCTGATTCAGCACATGTTGCTGTGTTCATGAGGAATAGCAGGAGCACAACAAGGCCACCAGCAGACAGCAAGCGTAAGTACCTGTGAATGAGAGACACACCAGAAGTCAGCCAAAAGAAGCACATCCGCATGCATGTGCATGTACTCGACACGTATAAGGTTGTCAACATGCTAGGTGACAATGATGTCTCTGGAAAAACATTCTTCCATTGCACCATCACTCGAGTGACACATCCAAATACACCTCTGACTCACTTGGCAGACATGCAGATGGACACACACATCGCAACACATGCCACACACGGCCAAATGCGTGCACACTCAGACACTGGAACTCACCACTAAGCAAAGAAGTTGCGTATGAGCCGACTCTGGATGTCCTCTACCGCCTCCTCCTCCTCCACATCACTTGCCTCGTGACCAAGCCCTTCATCCTCCACGGGTGGATGGTCCTGCTCATCCGGATCCAGGATGAGTGGCACAGCTTTCTCCACTGCCATGTTGTGCAGCATGCAGCACACGAGGAAGATCTTGCAGACCTTCACCGGTGCATATGGGACTGCGCCACCGGTCTTGTGGAGGCAACGGAATCGGCTCTTCAGGAGGCCAAACGTCTTCTCTATCACTCGCCTGGTCCGCCCATGGGCGTTGTTGTAGCGGTGCTGGGCAGCCGTGCTGGGGTTGCGGAGAGGCGTGATCAGCCATGGCATGTTGGGATAGCCAGCGTCCCCTACATGGAAACATCATGGACAAGAGTGGGTCAGGAGAAGCAGTAAGACAGGAAGATGACGTTAACTACAGGACTGCCAGAGTATACCCACCAACAACACATGCTCGTTCGTTGCGCAGCTGCAGCATCATTTCAGGCACCCTGCTACGCCTCATGATGTAGGCATCGTGTGCTGATCCTGGAAAACGAGCACAGACATGTGAAATCACCATGTTGGCAAGACACACCACAAGGGCATTAATGGAGTGGTAATGCTTGCGGTTCCTATATGCTACCTCCTGTGCCTGTGGTGGTACCAAAGCCACATGTGTTCCATCTATGGACCCAATGACATGGGGCATCCCTCCCAGGGCATAGAACTCACACTTGACACCTGTCAACTGCTCAAGAGTTGGGAATTTAATGAACTCATCCAGGTGCTCCAACATGGCCTCTAAAAAATCATGCAGAACACGGCTGAACATGGTTTGGGACATGCCCCCAACATGAGCAATGGTATTTTGAAAGGTACCCGTAGCAAAGAAATGTAGGGCTGCCATCACCTTCATCTTGGGTGTCAGTGCAGTAGGATACCTGTGTAGCGGTTGGAGGTGTGGTGCCAGCCGTGTCGTCAAGTCCTCAATCAACTGTTGGGGGAAGCGGTAGCGGCGTATACAGTCACGTTCCCTCAGGTCAGCCAAGTCCGGAATTGGTCGAAGGAGAGGCGGAGCCCTGCAGTGAATTTGAAGGGACAACGAAGAGTGAGTGCAGTACACCACCAATGTCAATGTACTGAGCACATGTTCAACAGGCAATACACATATGCTACATACAGAGTCAGGTCTGTGCAATATGCCCTGGACACGTATGCCAGGCAGGTGACACTCCTACCAAGAGCCAGCCACAAACGTGGATTCTCAGGCTCAACATGACATGGCATTAAACTAGCGGTGGGCCAGTGTGAGTGAACAGGCAGACGCATCACAGGAGTGCCAGACATCCACATATGGGCAGAATAAATATGTCAATCATACAGACAGGTTGCGGAACACTAGAGGCACAGGTCACATGTAATGTAAAAAGGACAGACCACACACCTTGCCATCAAGGGGTACATGTCAAGACTGATCACACATACATTGAGAGTATGCAGATATGTCCTTGTTTTGGAACTCTGTGTCGATGCATACATACACACCTTACGTCGGATTACACATGTGGGCTGGTGTGCGGAACAGTGTGCCATGCCCATCTACACACAGACACATGTTGGTTGCAGCAACTGCAGATGCATTTGACCAAACACCTACGGCAAACCCATGGGAAAACATGACACACACATGACATAGTCACAGCGTGCAACGCGGGCATTCACATCTCAGGTGTAACATTCCGTGTACCTGGCATCAGGGGACAGTTGCGGGTGTCGGTGACTGTGCCATGCCAGTGACGCATGGCTCAACAAGTCTGTACTACATGCACACATGTCAAAGGAGTGAAGGGGATGTTTGGCACATAGTGCACCATCACACATGACATGTGTACACAGCTCATCATACAGTCATTTGCTTCACACCTCAGGAGTAATGTGCCACATCACAGCCTGACACACCTGTGCCCGACACATGTAGTACTGCACAGACAATGCCTTGATATCCAGCCTTGGCCAAGTAGGACAGCTCTATTCCTGTCTGTGTGCCGCCTGTCACCGCTGTCAGGTGTGAAACGCACCGTACATACGCACTGATGGCGTGTGTAGGGTCCCTATCACAATGGGAGTGCTGGCGTATGCGTACGCCATAGTGATACGGTCCGTACCCTCGTGTGTAGGGTCCGTGCCACCATGGTTGTGCAGCCCTAGGCGTACGCCAATGTGATACGGTCCATACCCGCGTGTGTAGGGTCCGTACCACCATAGTTGTGCAGCCCTAGGGTACGCCATGGTGATACGGTCCGTACCCGCATGTGTAGGGTCCGTACCACCATGGTTGTGCAGCCCTAGGCGTACGCCATGGTGATACGGTCCGTACCCGCGTGTGTAGGGTCCGTATTACAATGGCGTACGCATACGCGAGCACTCCCATAGTGATAGGGACCCTACACATGCGTGTACGGTCCGTTTCACTGCATTTGGGGTGCCCTAGGGCCGTGGAACGCACCGTACCTGTGTGTGAATATTGGAACAACATAGGGGACACATGAGGGACAAGTATAAGGGCCTAAATGCATGCTGGTTGTCATGGAGACCGAGTTTAAAGTTTGAATTTTTCCATCAGGTGGCCAGCAGAAGTCGGTTGGAAACAATATACTTTGTTGCAAAGAGGTTGTTGACTTGACATCATGCTCAATTTTTAAACCATGCAAAGACACTCACTGGGGTAGGTTTAAAGGGATTGGAGGAAACGTAGGATGCTAATGTGATTGACCAATCACTCTGTACTCCTGTAAATGAAACAGGCCAGCAAGGCAGATATAAGGCAGCCAGGTCCCATGAGAGAGCACTTGCCTGCACAACCTTTCATTCCACAACACTGCTGCTGCTTGTGATTCCTCTGGCACCATGTCCAGGTCTGTGGAGAGGGCCCAGCCATTCACCATGGAGGAGAATATGGCGTTGGTGGATGTGATCCTCCCACATAACACCATGCTGTATGGTCGACCAGGGGAGCAGGTGAGTGCAGACTCCACTAGCTTAGACTGTGCCCCTTTTTGTGACTGTGACTTCTGGCATTGTGTCCATGTGTGACAGACATGCAATGTTGTTTAGAGTGGGTCCCAGGGTGGGGAGGCCTCATGTCTCCCATGCAGAGCATGCTGTAGTTCCTGTGTGCACTCCTCACTTGCATAGTGCTTACTGTGACAATCAATGCATGGTGCATGCCACATTCTGCCTGGCTACTCCTCTTGGGAATGTTGTTTCTACAGTCCTGATGTGATTCTGTGGTCCCCCCAGTGTGACAGGTGACAGTACCCATAGATGTGTGTTTGTTTAGTGTACCTGTGCTGTGAGTGTCCAAATGATATGTTTGTCCCCTGGACATTGGTGTGTGTGTGTGTAAGTCCCCTGTCATGTGGGTGAGTGCATTTGGAGAGTGTTACACACCAGCTGCATGAGGGATGGATATACCCTGGCCATCTGATGTGAGCAGGGAGCAGTGCTGTGTGACTGCCGTGCTGAGCCAGCCCCACACCTGTGACACCCCCCAGTCTAGTGGCACATGGGCAGAGTGAGGTATGTACCCGCAGTTGCCAATGGCAGGTGATTGTCCTGTGCCTGTGTGTGTCTGTGTACTCTGCTGACGTTGCGTCAGTGGGCTGGGGCATGTGACTGCTTTGAGGCGCTGTACATAATCCTGGTGTAGCTTGTGATGCACAGTGTGATCCAGGATCATTGATTGTGTGGCACCCCTCATGCTACCTGTGTACGTTCAATGCCACGTAGTGCATTTGGCCTTCCCCAGAGGATAATGTCCCTATTACAAAGGTGCAATGAGTTGCCTGCATACCATGGCCTGTTCAAACAAGACAAGTTATTAATATGTGTGTCTCTGTGTCATTGCTCAGGTGTATTAAAGTATTCTCACTTTTGCATCCTCACAGGTAGGCGTCCATGCCAAGGGGGAGATATGGAAGCAAGCCGTCAGTGCCGTGAGGAAGACGGAGGGTTGGAAGCGGCGCCTAGCCCAGGTGAGGAAACGCTGGCAGGATATCCGGTGCTGGACGAGGAGGATCGCACGGGTCGTGCTGGGGGACTCACCTGAGAGCCACAAGAACCGTGGGCGCCGGCGTCTGACCCACATCCATAAGCGTGTGCTGGCGGTGGTCTTCCCCGACTTGGATAGGCGCTTACTCGAGAAGCAGCAGCAGGAAGGGGGTAGGTACATGTGTGTTTGTTGTGTGTCACCAGCTTTTGGAAGTGCGCTGTTGCATGGATACACTGCCAGGGTTTAAATGTGCAGTGCATGACCTGTTCCCCAAAGTACACCGGTGCTGTTCTTCCTCCCTTCCCCTCCTTGCCATGTGTTCCCTGGTGTAACGCCCTGAACGTCTCGGGATCGTTTAACAGACACGATAATGAGGACGCAACCACTTGTGAAGGGTTAGTTATTTTAATGAAGGCAAAAATAATACAAAGAACAAACAAAAGTTATAGTCACTGGAATCCTCCAGGCTAAGTACGTTACCAGCCCACCGCACGGATGGTCCTAACCGTCCTCTGCATATACGCCGATCCCGGCGTATGCCAACAGAGGGCAGAAATGAAATGGCCGACAATGCCAATCGGTAGGCTGTGAGGGGCACGAAGAGTGTTGGGGAGAATCGAGGAGTCAGGGAAACACCCAGCCGGGGTCTCTACCTGAAGGGAGCAGCCGCTCAACCTCTTCCTCAGACTGCACCGGGACGCGGAGTCACCTCCTGGTGATGCGTCACCGATACCCCAATCAAAAAGCAAGAAGACTGAACCGAGAGCAGCCGCTCGATCGATCCTGTGGACTTCCGAGTCTGTAACGCGGCAAACACCTCCTGGTGTGCGTTACAGCTGGCAGTCCCTGTATCTCTGGTCTGGCTGGGAGTTACGACTCCAACCAGCAAAAGCGCCACTGCGCTTTGACTCAGCCGAGTCAAAAAGCGAAGCTCAATGGTTGACCGGTAGAGCTTCCGGGTCCTTCACAGGTGACGATGGGGCAAGACACGGCCCAGGGAGTAACGACTCGACCTACCTCCGTTCTTGCCTTACTGGAGCACCACTCCGGAACACTGCTCTTCACGAAGCAGGTACGTCGGTGTAAACACAATATCCGACAGCGTTGTACCTCCCGGTTCCTCCCTTTATAGGGCGTGTTTTCCTTGAGTTATGTAACAGCTCTCCTGTTTACATAAGGGCGTGTTTTCCTTGAGTTATGTAACAGCTCTCCTGTTTACATAAGGGCGTGTTTTCCTTGAGTTATGTAACAGCTCTCCTGTTTACATAAGGGCGTGTTTTCCTTGAGTTATGTAACAGCTCTCCTGTTTACCTAACCTCTCAACCGCTAAGCATCCTGGGAGATGTAGTCCGTTTTCGCTGGTTACCGTTTTCTTCCCCTCGCATGACAGGAATTCTTGACAGTACATCCTCCCTCTCAGCGGCTCCCCACGGGTCCAGCGCTGGCAGGAAAACGCCGATGGAACAAGGAGACCAAGCGCGGAGCATGAACCCCTTCAGCCGGTTCCCATGATTGCTCCTCCGGGCCATAGCCTTTCCACGCAACCAGGTACCACAGCTTCCCCCTGCGCCATTTGGACGCCCGTATGCCCGATACTTCATACTCCACCTCCGACTCCACGCATACCGGCCTAGGTGTCCCAGACGGCTTGGAGGGTGCAGGTTTGAGCAATGATACATGAAAGACAGGGTGTATCCGCAATGACTGGGGCAAGCACACCTTCACGTTCACGGGACCCATACACTTGGCAATTCGATAGGGGCCCATGTACTTGGGATGGAACACACTGTTCTTTCGAAACCTCATGTTTCTTGTGGATATCCAGACGTAGTCTCCAGTGCGGTACAGTGGCCCGGGCCTTCTCTTCCTGTCTGCCGCAGCCTTGTATTTTCTCTTGGCCTCTATTAGGACAGCCCTTGAGCGCATCAACGTGTCTTTTATGTGTGCCACCCTGTCCGCTGTGGCGGGAATCCTGTCCTCTCTGAACGGATGTAGAAATGGCAAGAACCTGGGATGTTGGCCATAGTTGCTATAGAACGGAGATGACTGTGTGGAGCTGTGAGTGGCGTTGTTATAGGCTATCTCTGCAACCCATAGCAAGTCGACCCATTCTTCCCTGCCCTGGTCCACAAAACATCGCAGATACTGTTTGAGCGTTTGGTTCAGGCGCTCGGTTTGGCCGTCCGTTTGAGGGTGGTAGCTGGTGGACAGGGCGGTCTTAACATGCAGCGCAGTGCACCAAGTCTTCCAGAATTGCGCAGTAAACTGCGACCCCCGGTCCGACACGATCACCCCAGGTAATCCAAGCAGTCGTACCACATTCTTTAGAAGTAGTGACACCAATTCCCCGGCCGTAGGGACTCTCTTGCAGGGGATGAAGTGCCCCATTTTCGTCAAGTAATCCACCACCACCAGTATTGCCGTCATCCCCTGGTCTACCGGTAGGCCCACCACGAAGTCCAGTGATATGCTATCCCATGGTCTATCCGGGGTCGGAAGTGGATGTAAGAGCCCTTGGGTTCGGCCATGGTCGGCCTTCATGGTAGCACACGTAGGACACTCCTGTCCCCACCTCCTGACATCCACTCTCATGGTTGGCCACCAGAAATGCCGTCCCATGCTAGCCACCGTTTTTTCAAAGCCCAAATGACCTGCGCATGGAGAGTCATGGCACCAGATGAATGCTTGTTTCCTTAGCCTAGGCGTGGGTATCAATAGGCACCTGCCTTTCAGGGGTATCCCGTCCTTCAGCTGCCATTCTCTGTGACTGAGGAGCAACCTCTGCCATGCGAACGACCTGATCCCTCTCTTTATTCCCCTCAGGAAAGTATCCGGTTGGATAACCCCCAATACCATCCTCGGGGAAATGATGGAACGCTCGGTCGCAGGCAATGGTTCCTTAACTGCAGATTGACGGGACAGGGCGTCCGCCTTCCGGTTTTCCGTCCCCGGCCGATTTGTGATGCGGAAGTTGAACCCCGCAAAGAAGATCATCCACCGCAGCTGCCTGGGAGAAAGGTGTCTTGTGGCCGTCATGAACTGTAGATTCCGATGGTCCGTGTACACCGATACCACATGTCTTGCCCCATCAACCAATGCCTCCATTCGGTGAAGGCGTCCTTGATTGCGAGAAGCTCCTTCTCCGCAATATGGTAGTTGCGTTCGGCGTCGTTGAGTTTGCGGGACATGTACGCAACGGGATGAAGCACCCCTGTGTCGTGGTTGCATTGGGACAAGATAGCCCCCAGCGCCACATCCGAAGCGTCCGCTTCCACCACGTAGGGGAGATCCGGATCGGGGTGAGCCAACACCGGCGCCTTACCAAAGGCGCTTTTCAGGGCCTCAAAGGCTGTGTTCGCTTCAGGGGACCAGACAAACTCCTTGGACTTCCTCAGTAGCTGTGTGATGGGGGCCACCACTCCTGAAAATCCATCTATAAACCCCCTGTAAAAGGTGGCGAAGCCAATGAAACTTTGGACGTCCTTCACGCTTTGGGGCACCGGCCATTCTTTCACAGCCTTGATCTTTCGTTCTGCCATCTCCTGTCCCTCTGGACTCAGCATCACTCCGAGGAATTCCACGGACGTGACGTGGAAGTCACACTTGCTGAGTTTACAAAACAGCTTGTTTTCCCTCAGCTTTTGGAGCACAGCTTTGACGTGGTGTACGTGCTCCTCCACACTGGACGAGTAGATGAGGATGTCGTCGATATATACGACCACGTAGATATCCAACTCCTCTCTGAATACCTCATTCAAAAAGTACTGAAAGGCTGCCGGGGCGTTGCACAGACCGAAAGGCATGACGAGGTACTCAAAAAGGCCGAACCTGGTCTTAAAGGCGGTCTTCCACTCGTCTCCGTCCCTCATGCGCACCAGATGGTGTGCCCCTTTCAAATCCAACTTGGTGTAGATACGAGCTTTCTTGACCTGTTCCAGAAGTACACTGATGAGAGGCAAGGGGTACCGATTCTTTATGGTTATCGCATTCAATGCCCTAAAGTCCACACAGGCTCTCAGCTCCCCATTAGCTTTCGGGATGAAGAAGAGTGGCGAGGCGGCCAGAGACTTGGACGGGCGGATGAATCCTAGCTTGAGGAGTTTATCCAGGTACCCCCGGAGATGCACGTTTTCAGGCTCCGTCAGGGCATACAGCCTGCCGCTGGGAACGCTGGCCCCTGGCACCAGGTCGAACTGGCAGTCAAACTGTCTATGTGGTGGTAGCACTTCCGCCTTTACCTCATCAAATACATCCTCAAAACTGTGATAAGCCCGGGGGAGAGCCACATCTTTTTCTGCCGCTGTAGCCACCGTCTGACTCCCGCTCTCATCTGCATCAAGGGATTCCGTTCTTTTTCCACAATGCAGGATGCAATACGGTGACGTCATTTCGACGCGATGTGTTGGCCAATCCACAGAGGGGTTGTGTTTCTGTAGCCACGGCAATCCCAATATGGTGTCGGTGTCCCTTAGTGACCGAGTTGGAAAGTGAAGGGATGGATGAGTGACTCCGAGATGCCCCTTCTTTGGTCTGGGAGTCCTCTAGTTTTCCGCCGGTATGTCCACCACGGCTGTTACCGACCGGTTGGCCCGATAACGTGACGTCTTCGGTTTGGCAGGGCATTCACGTACGTAGTGGCCTTTTTTGCCACAATATAGGCACAATCCTTGTTTACGGCGTGACTCTTTCTCCGTGGTTGTGAGGCTCGCTCGTATTGCGCCGATGTCCATGGGTTCTCCCTTGGATGCGGTGGAAGTTTCAGGACTTCCCACCGTCACATAGGATGGAAGGGATTTTCCTTTTCTCCCATGATCCCCTTTTCTTTCACTTAGCCTATGTTCCAGCCGTAATACCAGGTTGATAAGGCCCTCACATGTCTTAGGTTGAGGGTCAATATGAGCCACGGCGTCTTTGAGCTCATCGCACAGCCCGTGATGGAAGAGCGCCGTCTGTTTAGCAACAGGCCACTTGGTTTCCGCAACCAGCCGTCGGAACGCGTTGAGATACTGCACCAGGTCGTTGGATCCCTGTCTCAACTCAAGCATTTCACGGTCCGCCGTGTACGAGTCAGCCCTTCTGTCGAATACCTTCAGGAATTCCTCGCGAAAAGCACCCCAATCACATAAGATGGGGTCGCCCCTGCTCACCAGAGGTACGGCCCATTGTGCCGCGTTTCCAGCCAAATAGGAAATAAGGAAAGCCACACGAGCCTGACTCGTGGGGAACGCCTTTGGTTTGCACGATAAATGTAGCGCCACTTGTGTGAGGAATACCTGCACTGTGTTAGGATCCCCACTGTACCTCTCTGGTGTTGCCAAAGGGATGGCTACCGGCATTTCCACTACTACAGCAGGGGTCTGGGCCGTGAGGGAGGTGCTGGGCGTGAGCGGGTCCAAGTGGATAGCATCCAGTCTGGCTTTTACATCGGCTGTTTCTTGCCTAGAGGCAGCCAATTCAACTTGCACGGTCGCTAAAGCAGCCAGCACATCATCAAGTGTTGCCATGTCTTGTTATCGACCGGGAGACAGTTAGTGTATTAAGGTCGGATATTTTGTAACGCCCTGAACGTCTCGGGATCGTTTAACAGACACGATAATTAGGACGCAACCACTTGTGAAGGGTTAGTTATTTTAATGAAGGCAAAAATAATACAAAGAACAAACAAAAGTTATAGTCACTGGAATCCTCCAGGCTAAGTACGTTACCAGCCCACCGCACGGATGGTCCTAACCGTCCTCTGCATATACGCCGATCCCGGCGTATGCCAACAGAGGGCAGAAATGAAATGGCCGACAATGCCAATCGGTAGGCTGTGAGGGGCACGAAGAGTGTTGGGGAGAATCGAGGAGTCAGGGAAACACCCAGCCGGGGTCTCTACCTGAAGGGAGCAGCCGCTCAACCTCTTCCTCAGACTGCACCGGGACGCGGAGTCACCTCCTGGTGATGCGTCACCGATACCCCAATCAAAAAGCAAGAAGACTGAACCGAGAGCAGCCGCTCGATCGATCCTGTGGACTTCCGAGTCTGTAACGCGGCAAACACCTCCTGGTGTGCGTTACAGCTGGCAGTCCCTGTATCTCTGGTCTGGCTGGGAGTTACGACTCCAACCAGCAAAAGCGCCACTGCGCTTTGACTCAGCCGAGTCAAAAAGCGAAGCTCAATGGTTGACCGGTAGAGCTTCCGGGTCCTTCACAGGTGACGATGGGGCAAGACACGGCCCAGGGAGTAACGACTCGACCTACCTCCGTTCTTGCCTTACTGGAGCACCACTCCGGAACACTGCTCTTCACGAAGCAGGTACGTCGGTGTAAACACAATATCCGACAGCGTTGTACCTCCCGGTTCCTCCCTTTATAGGGCGTGTTTTCCTTGAGTTATGTAACAGCTCTCCTGTTTACATAAGGGCGTGTTTTCCTTGAGTTATGTAACAGCTCTCCTGTTTACATAAGGGCGTGTTTTCCTTGAGTTATGTAACAGCTCTCCTGTTTACATAAGGGCGTGTTTTCCTTGAGTTATGTAACAGCTCTCCTGTTTACCTAACCTCTCAACCGCTAAGCATCCTGGGAGATGTAGTCCGTTTTCGCTGGTTACCGTTTTCTTCCCCTCGCATGACAGGAATTCTTGACAGTACATCCTCCCTCTCAGCGGCTCCCCACGGGTCCAGCGCTGGCAGGAAAACGCCGATGGAACAAGGAGACCAAGCGCGGAGCATGAACCCCTTCAGCCGGTTCCCATGATTGCTCCTCCGGGCCATAGCCTTTCCACGCAACCAGGTACCACAGCTTCCCCCTGCGCCATTTGGACGCCCGTATGCCCGATACTTCATACTCCACCTCCGACTCCACGCATACCGGCCTAGGTGTCCCAGACGGCTTGGAGGGTGCAGGTTTGAGCAATGATACATGAAAGACAGGGTGTATCCGCAATGACTGGGGCAAGCACACCTTCACGTTCACGGGACCCATACACTTGGCAATTCGATAGGGGCCCATGTACTTGGGATGGAACACACTGTTCTTTCGAAACCTCATGTTTCTTGTGGATATCCAGACGTAGTCTCCAGTGCGGTACAGTGGCCCGGGCCTTCTCTTCCTGTCTGCCGCAGCCTTGTATTTTCTCTTGGCCTCTATTAGGACAGCCCTTGAGCGCATCAACGTGTATTTTATGTGTGCCACCCTGTCCGCTGTGGCGGGAATCCTGTCCTCTCTGAACGGATGTAGAAATGGCAAGAACCTGGGATGTTGGCCATAGTTGCTATAGAACGGAGATGACTGTGTGGAGCTGTGAGTGGCGTTGTTATAGGCTATCTCTGCAACCCATAGCAAGTCGACCCATTCTTCCCTGCCCTGGTCCACAAAACATCGCAGATACTGTTTGAGCATTTGGTTCAGGCGCTCGGTTTGGCCGTCCGTTTGAGGGTGGTAGCTGGTGGACAGGGCGGTCTTAACATGCAGCGCAGTGCACCAAGTCTTCCAGAATTGCGCAGTAAACTGCGACCCCCGGTCCGACACGATCACCCCAGGTAATCCATGCAGTCGTACCACATTCTTTAGAAGTAGTGACACCAATTCCCCGGCCGTAGGGACTCTCTTGCAGGGGATGAAGTGCCCCATTTTCGTCAAGTAATCCACCACCACCAGTATTGCCGTCATCCCCTGGTCTACCGGTAGGCCCACCACGAAGTCCAGTGATATGCTATCCCATGGTCTATCCGTGTTTTCCTTGAGTTATGTAACAGCTCTCCTGTTTACATAAGGGCGTGTTTTCCTTGAGTTATGTAACAGCTCTCCTGTTTACCTAACCTCTCAACCGCTAAGCATCCTGGGAGATGTAGTCCGTTTTCGCTGGTTACCGTTTTCTTCCCCTCGCATGACAGGAATTCTTGACACCTGGTCTGTGTGTAGTCACTCTTGCACAAGGTTATCATGGCTGGCAGTTAATCCAAGTGCCCAATGCTTGCAGCATCATGTGTGCGGGTGGTGTGTAACAGGTTTTGGGACCTTGCCTGTGCCCTGGTCAGTTCAGTCATTGTGGGGTCCATGTCAGTTGGCACTGATGGTGAGTCCCGACATAGGAGTGTGTCTTACAAGTGCACTGCCTTACAGCATGCATATTCAATGTTGTGCCCTCTGACATGATGTGCATGAGTGGGAGTAATGCATAGTGCAGGGACGGTTGCTTCAGTTGCAGTCATATCCATCCAGGACCATGGAGGAGTGTGGCCACTACCGTGCCCTGGGGCACCTTTTCCTAGGTATCATGTGTGTCATCCAACAATGTGGACATTCTCTGTGTCTTCGGCATAGGTTGGGCTCTGTGGCATTGTACCCTGGCCTCATCTGTATTTACATAAACTGTGCTACATGTGTCCACTGTATTGTGTGACCCAATTTTGCTTGTGCATACTCACAGTGGGCAGTGCCTGTGTGTCTTGGTACGACAATCTGATGATGGTTTATTGTCAATGATATATGTGGACAGGCGCACCGGGGGTAGTTTGTGTACAATCAGGATTTAGTGCAGGCCATGTGTTTTTATCCCAGAGTATGAGGTGCAAGTACTTCCTCTGTCTCAATCACATTGTCTCAGGTAGGGGGTGGTTTGTGCGGGCAAGGCCTACATGTAAAAATCTGAAGTCTCCATGGTAGGTCTGGCCTGTGTGGGATGTTTGTCTGGACATACACTCAAGGTGCAGTGACCCAGTCATGTTGGGCATGGTTTAATGTATTAGCTTTGCAGCATGTGCATGAAGTTAATAGACATGGTTCCTGCTCATCTCTTTTTTGGCAACGCTGTGTGGTGCAGATGCTGTGCACGATTGTCCCCAGAGCCTGGCTCCTCTGTCCAATTTGATATCAAGTAATTTGCTGTTGTGTCATGCTCTCCATTGTTTCTCAGTGGCATGGTGGGTCAACCAACCGTGTGTTGCAGGGCCTACATATGTACCTTGTATTGTAGATGTTACTCATGTTGCTTTTCAGGCTATGCACTGTGACCTATGTAGATTTGACTCATGTGACATATGTATCCAGGTGTCTGATTATTTCCTGTCTCTTCACCTTGCCCACAGCATCGTCGGGGGACTCCGAGGGAGACACTGGCACGGACCGTGAGGAGGGATCGAGCACCAGTGCTGTCTTGTCTGGCGAATCAAGTGGCACGGAGGCCGAGGGGAGTACGGCGGAGGACCTGTCCAGTCCCACCACCGACTATGACGCTGACGGGTCCGAGGCTGAGCTCCCAGAGGGGGCGGAAGCAACTCCCACAGCTGAAAGCAGCACTCAATCTCTGCCCGCCCCCTCCATTACCATCACCGGCCTCCACTTGCTCGGGTCCCTTCCGCTGTGCTAGGTCACCACGTGTCTCCTTCTTGCCAGGCACCGCACCCCCTGCCCCTGTCTCCACTGCTGCCGCGAATGCCGAGTCTGTGGACATCCTGCGCCAGTTGCAGGTTGGTCAGACTGCGATGCTTAATGTCCTCCATGGCCGCACCCGTGTGCTCACCCAGATGGAGGCATACATGGAGGGCATCTCAGCTGCGCAGTCTGACCAACGCCAGTTGCTGAGGTCCATAGACTCAACACTGACTGCAGCAGTGGGTCTCCTGCAGCGCTGCGTCCCCCCCCCTACCCCTGCACCATCCACACTTCGCACTCCCATGCCTGTCCCAAGCACACCCAGACGTCCCCATGCACACACCCCACCAGACACAGGCACCACACCACCAGGGAAGGCAAAGCGCACACCTCCTGTCACGCACACACAGGGTGAAGTAGGCACACCCACTGGGTCGGGGGGCAAACGGAAGACACGCAGACACAGTGGGAGTCCACATTCCACAATACCCACTCCCTCCAAATCCACTCCCCTCAGCTCTCCTGGCCAAGATTCAACAAAAGATTCCTTCATGGCCGCTCTGTCCCTGAGCCCCAGTGTGTCACCACCCCGCAAGCGGTCAAAGGAGTCCCCGGTCAGGGTAGTTGAGTTTTCCCCCCTGTCCACACCCTCCCCCAGCAGCGCTGCGACCCATCCCTCCGCCCCCCCCCCTCCTTGGGGCCTGTGGTTCCTTCGGGTGCAGGGGAGACGCTGGGGGACCTTGCAACCGTGTGCAGCGCCATTCTCACCACCACCTTTGGCGCTGCCCCACCCCCTGTGGTGGAGTCCTCCGTCCCTGCACCCACAACACCTACCCTTACCCCTCCTGTCTCTGCGGTGCCTGGTCCTTCCCCCCCACATGATGCCCCCCCCCCTATGGAAGCTAAGGAGGTATGAACTGTGCAGGCAAGCTAGGGGACACGCGTCTCTATGTGTCCCCCACCAGGATTTGGACTATGGACTGCCCTATGGGCCTTGTACATATTGAACTTTTATTACCCATTTTTTTTCCTGCTGAATAAAGCAATGTTTTTTTTCCTTTGAACACTACTGCTTTTCTGGTATTGCTGTTGTTGGTGCTGCTCCATGATTTGGGGTGGTGATAATGTGTAAGGTGTCTGGGAAATGTAGTGGTGTGCTGCTCATGGGGTGGACCCTGGTATCTGTGTGCCATCACAAGGTATTTGCCAAAT
Organism: Triturus cristatus; assembly: GCF_964204655.1. NCBI lineage: Eukaryota > Metazoa > Chordata > Amphibia > Caudata > Salamandridae > Triturus > Triturus cristatus. Next base: position 534,163,343 of record NC_140594.1, on the reverse strand, counting down.
GTCGTTGTTCATGTCAGCTCTTACTGCATGGTGACATTGTCCCAAGGTGTGTTCCTTCCTCTGTGGCCCTGACATCTTCCCTGCAGGGTGTTTCATAAATGTTGTGCTGGGCTGTGTCGACATATCCTTGGTGTGTGATGGATCCGTTCAACTTTGGCCATGCATGCTGGGCAATGTCTCCACCTGCATCATTAGTGGCATCCTTGGTGGTCACTGTACTTGTGTATGGAGTATATTGACATGACTTCATGTGGACATGTTCCCTTTTACACACTATGCATGTGTGTACTCCCAGCCTCGCGCACATGTGTTACGTGTTCTGCACGGTCTCTGGGCACCTGACTGACAATTGTGGCCATTGTATCTGTGGGTACTGCACCCTTTTCTTTACATGGGCACTGCTGGGAGGACTCTGCACCCACCCCTCCTGTGTCTGGGCACTGCTGGGAGGACTCTGCACCCACCCCTCCTGTGTCTGGGCACTGCTGGGAGGACTCTGCACCCACCCCTCCTGTGTCTGGGCACTGCTGGGAGTGATAGGCACCCACCCCTCCTGTGTCTGGGCACTGCTGGGAGTGATAGGCACCCACCCCTCCTGTGTCTGGGCACTGCTGGGAGGACTCTGCACCCACCCCTCCTGTGTCTGGGCACTGCTGGGAGGACTGTGCACCCACCCCTCCTGTGTCTGGGCACTGCTGGGAGGACTCTGCACCCACCCCTCCTGTGTCTGGGCACTGCTGCACTGCTGGGAGGACTCTGCACCCACCCCTCCTGTGTCTGGTCACTGCTGGGAGGACTCTGCACCCACCCCTCCTGTGTCTGGGCATTGCTGGGAGGACTCTGCACCCACCCCTCCTGTTTCTGGGCACTGCTGGGAGGACTCTGCACCCACCCCTCCTGTGTCTGGGCACTGCTGAGAGTGATGGGCACCCACCCCTCCTGTGTCTGGGCACTGCTGGGAGGGCTCTGCACCCACCCCTCCTGTGTCTGGGCACTGCTGGGAGGACTCTGCACCCACCCCTCCTGTGTCTGGGCACTGCTGGGAGTGATAGGCACCCACCCCTCCTGTGTCTGGGCACTGCTGGGAGGACTCTGCACCCACCCCTCCTGTGTCTGGGCACTGCTGGGAGGACTCTGGACCCACCCCGCACCCAGAGGACTCTGCACCCACCCCTCCTGTGTCTGGGCACTGCTGGGAGGACTCTGCACCCACCCCTCCTGTTTCTGGGCACTGCTGGGAGGACTCTGCACCCACCCCTCCTGTGTCTGGGCACTGCTGGGAGGACTCTGCACCCACCCTCCTGTTTCTGGGCACTGCTGGGAGGACTCTGCACCCACCCCTCCTGTGTCTGGGCACTGCTGGGAGTGATAGGCACCCACCCCTCCTGTGTCTGGGCACTGCTGGGAGGACTCTGCACCCACCCCTCCTGTGTCTGGGCACTGCTGGGAGGACTCTGCACCCACCCCTCCTGTGTCTGGGCACTGCTGGGAGTGATAGGCACCCACCCCTCCTGTGTCTGGGCACTTGTGGGAGGACTCTGCACCCACCCCTCCTGTGTCTGGGCACTGCTGGGAGTGATAGGCACCCACCCCTCCTGTGTCTGGGCACTGCTGGGAGGACTCTGCACCCACCCCTCCTGTGTCTGGGCAGTGCTGGGAGGACTCTGCACCCACCCCTCCTGTTTCTGGGCACTGCTAGGAGGACTCTGCACCCACCCCTCCTGTGTCTGGGCACTGCTGGGAGTGATAGGCACCCACCCCTCCTGTGTCTGGGCACTGCTGGGAGGACTCTGCACCCACCCCTCTTGTGTCTGGGCATGTATGCTCGGGACATACACGGGTGTTGGTACGCTCCTTTCATACACAGGTGGGGGTACGCTCCATTCATACACGGGTGGGGGTACGCTCCGTACATACATGGGTGTGGGTACCCTCCGTACATACACTGGTGGGGTGTGGGTACGCTCCGTACATACACTGGTGGGGTGTTGGTGCGCTCCATTCATACACGGGTGTGGGTACGCTCCATTCATACACTGGTGGGGGTACGCTCCGTACATACACTGGTGGGGTGTGGGTACGCTCCATTGATACACGGGTGGGGGTACGCTCCGTACATACACTGGTGGGGTGTTGGTGCGCTCCATTCATACACGGGTGGGGGTACGCTCCATTCATACACGGGTGGGGGTACGCTCCGTACATACACTGGTGGGATGTGGGTACGCTCCATTGATACATGGGTGGGGGTACGCGCCATTCATACACGGGTGGGGGTACGCTCCGTACATACACTGGTGGGGTGTGGGTACGCTCCATTGATACACGGGTGTGGGTACGCTCCGTAGATACACTGGTGGGGTGTGGGTACGCTCCGTACATACACTGGTGGGGTGTTGGTGCGCTCCATTCATACACGGGTGTGGGTACGCTCCATTCATACACTGGTGGGGGTACGCTCCGTACATACACTGGTGGGGTGTGGGTATGCTCCATTGATACACGGTGGGGGTACGCTCCGTACATACACTGGTGGGGTGTTGGTGCGCTCCATTCATACACGGGTGGGGGTACGCTCCATTCATACACGGGTGGGGGTACGCTCCGTACATACACTGGTGGGGTGTGGGTATGCTCCATTGATACACGGGTGGGGGTACGCTCCATTCATACACGGGTGGGGGTTCGCTCCGTACATACACTGGTGGGGTGTGGGTACGCACCATTGATACACGGGTGGGGGTACGCTCCGTACATTCCTGTACCCACGATCTGCAGGCCTGGGTACGGGCCGTACCCATGCCTTTGGAACATGGGTACAGTGCGTGCCAGCATTGTTGGGGTGCCATAGGGGTACACGTGGTATGACCCGTACCCACGCTATTAAGGCCTGGGTAGGGTGCGGACCCCCAATGGGGTGCCGTAGGGGTACGCACCGTACCCAGGCCTTCGGAGGGTGGGTACGGGTCGTACCACGCGTACCCCTACATCACACCAACGATGCTGGTACGGCCCGTACCCATGCCTTTGGAACGTGGGTACGGGTCGTACCGCCATTGTTGGGGTGACGTAGGGGTGGGCGTGGTACGACCCGTGCCCACGCTCTTAAGGCGTGTGTACGGTACGTACTGGAATTGTTGTGTTGCCGGTTCGCGTCAACATCCACTTCCATTGTGGCGGACGCTTGCGTTGCTGGACACGCCCCCACCCCCTCGAGGTGACCAGGTCCTGCAGGTCAGGTATGACCAGGGCATGTCTGATTTGGGACTTGGGTGGGGGTTATGTTTCCTGCCCCTGCCCCCCCTTTGCCCCTGGGTGTTGTTCTGACCTTCTGCGGCGTCTGCGGCGGTTCCTGTAGAGCAGGTGGACTGCTATGAGGGCCGGGATGACTCGTAGGTTGGGGTCCATGGCTGTCCGTCGCGTACAGGTGCTCCTTGTGCGCGTCGTCCTGATTTCCTGGCAGTTTTTGGCAGCCGGAGAATATAATCCGTGCGGGGTGACGTCGGTGCGGTTCGTACTTCCTGGTTCGTGAAATGCAGCCAGAATGCGTCCCGATGTCACGTCGGCGCTTTTCCGGATCACATTTGTATGTATATTTTCGTCGGTCGGTGTTTTGTTCGATTCGCACGGAAATAGTGTTTCCATGTGAATCGTACTTGCATTTTTGTAATTTTTTTTTGCCGGGTACGAGTCGGACGGAGAAAATGCTCCGTCCGACGGTTCGTACCCGGTTTCTCCAGGATCGGAATCGGCACCTTACTGTCTAGCACTGTTACCTGCATGCATTGTAGCCTTACATGTACACATGCATTTGATACACATACGCAGATTGCACACACTGTTTAGCAATGAAGCCTTTCTATATTTACCCACTAGTGTGCTATTTACAAACACACATTGCAACACGTTCACCATGTGTGCGCTGCACTAAACTTCAGCCTTCATGTATTGTACTTCACGCAAGCACATGTACACCGAGCACATGCTCGCCTTATGCACACAGTGCATGCACTACATATTTAATGTCAGGGTATTCCTCATAGGCATACATACACTCAGCACATGTCTAATCCCACATGTACTACAGAGTACTGCTCTTCCCATGTACTGTACCCTTCCCAGGCACACAGACATCCAGCACAGAATCACTACTCCTGAGCTAAGCAGCACTCCACATCTATCTGATGTAGGCCAAAGGTGAGTTAAGCACACAGTAGCAGATTGTTTAAAAGGGTAGTGAACCTGTAGACCTCACTCCAGGTACACAGGGTAAAAAGGTCTTGTTCACTACTACTGATCACTACACTGTCTGCTGCCACCACCGCTCTTGTGCTGCTTGATTCTTGGTGAAGGCAGTAGCCTTCCACTACTATGAGGTTGAGCTGTGGGGCACCACCTTCTGGACCAACAAGACTGCAGTCCATGGGACAGGCCGATGTTATGGTACATATATGATTGGTGTTTGCCAATAACACAAAATCAGCATGGGATCAAGACAACAGTACAGTTGCCCACTCAGGGCACGGATACACATGTCTAACCATGCAGAGGACTTGCCAGGCACTATTTCACATCCTTGGTGGTGTGTTAATGCAGTGCTTGCCCCACACACCTTTTGTTGCCACCATAATATGAAACATGGTCTGGAGGTGGTAATGAGTGACAAAACGTTTGAGCATATTTGTTGTGATGAGGATCAAGGCTGTTGTTTTTTTGTGCAGCTGTGCCTTTGTGATCTGTTTTGCAATGTGATTCTGTTTTGTTGTACTGTGGTATTTGTGTGTGGCTGTGTTGTGATATGCTGTTATGTTTTAATATTTTTGTTATGCTGCTGTATGTATGTTCTTCAGCTATGTTCAGGCCTTGAAACTTTCTTTCACACACAGCCATTTACCACTGTCTAAGGTGATAAATTAGCACTCTTTTCACAGTCAACTACTTAAGACACCAGTCAGCCCAAAACGGTTCCACAATGCCTTCCAAGTGCTCACTTAACATGATATAACCTTATGTCTATGTATGTAAATTTCTGACTACACAGGATTAAAAAATGAATCCATGCCGAAAACGAGAAACGCCCCACCATTTCCCTTGGTGCAAGAAATTTGTGAAAAGAGATTCCCTATGACAGACAATATCTATTTGTAAATCATTGTTGTGGTGGAAATATGAGAGAAAAGTTGCACATGTGCAGTCACACACGTGCACCAATGCAATATGAAATTCTGTGAAATATTATAGTCTGTAAAGTCGATGAATCTTATATTCCAGAAATTCTGCACTAGGAAAACCAAGTGAGGATTTGTTTTCATATGCCTAGGCTCAGTCACCCACACCTTGCAGTAAATCACCTAAACACATAACTAGCCAGTTTGGTAAAGCCATGGGCCCTGTTTGTTTTTTGATGTAGTGTGCCACCCTTGAGCCAAGAAACCAAAGAGGATGTTGACATTCTAGGTTATGGCTCATGATGGTGAGCTCTATAGTCTGCTTTTCCACATTTGCTGTGTTGCAGAGGATCCGGCCATTTAGCTGAAAACAAAAGAAGAAAAGGGAAGAATTTAAAAGATGAGAAAAAGCGGGTGTAGGAGAAAGTCATCCCAATGCATGCAATAGCTGCTGTGAACATATGAAGATATGGATCATGTCTTGGACTTGCCCCCATGAATGAGGGGTTGAAGATTACTCCCTCCGAAATCCAGAGGGCTCCTCTATGAAGGCATTTGAAGCAGTGTCCAACCAGTTAGTGTTGCACTAGGAGTGCATCATAGCTGTATACTGACACTGATTAACCATGTGAAAGTGGGTGCTTTAAATTTTCCCTCCCCCATCACCAGTGCAGACTGTAGAATAAAGCAAACATTATGGTGCCACAAGCTGCCAAACAGGGATCAGGTCTGCTGCTGGGACTGTGGAGATAGTAGAGTGGAGGCAGCATTAAGGGACAGTCATGAATGTCAGCGTGAGTGTGTCTGTGTGTGCTTGCACATGAATATGTGTGTTGGACTTGGTAGAAGGGTTCATGGGTGCTAACACAAACCTAATGGAGCAGATAAGTGGCACACTGTAAACAATTTTTGGGCAACATGATAGCTATTGGAGCAGTTGGCGGGGTTGAATGATTTTAATTGAAAGAACAAAGGGAGTGAGACCAGTTGGTACTATCAGACAAAAGGAGGAACTCAAGGATACTTTGGAAGCAGACACTGGAAGATGGGAGAAGTGTTCAACGCGCCAAGTTCTTTCTCAGAACGGGAAAACATATTATGAGATAGATGAGATTATATTTTTCTCGAATGTTCTTTGTGCATTTTAATTAGTGAACCTACTTTGGGTTCAGTCAGAATCTCTTTAGACTCGGAGAGATACAGACCTCTCCTGACATCTCTTTATGCTATACATGTTTCTTTACCCATTCATATGGTAGGGTTAATCCCAGAACCCCAGCCCTACTCTTTATAATTCAGTTACCAGCCCCAACTCCTTCCTTGAGATGTGTCCAAGCTGCATGTAAATCTTCTCCATGCCCAATGCGTCCCATAGTGTATCTAGCCAATCCAGGTGCACTGGCACAGTGTCCTTGCCCCAGTTAGACAGGAGAACTTGTAAAGCTACCTTTCCCCTGTCGGAGTAGAGTGCATTGGGGAGCCCCAGTGGGTTATGGTTAGAAAGCGGGGAATATCATTCATGAAAACCTCGTCTACGTCATTGAGAACATCTTTCCAATATTGCTGGAGTTTGGAGCAGCAACAGAAGTGGTGGGTAAGTGTGCTTAGCTGGCCACATTTGTGACAACAGGAACCTGTGGTGTTAGTCTTCCTGAGCATCACACACGCTGGGGTTTAGCACCAATAGTGTGTCCTTTTCAGCATGGATTCTTTCACGGCAGAACAAATGGAAGATGTGTGGGCTTTGTGGAGAATGCCATACCATTCTTTTAGTGTGAATGTGCACTCTAATTAGACCTCCCTACATCTCTGAGCTGAGGAGTTGCTGTTGTCTGTAGGTGATGCAGGCCATAGTTGCTGCAAAGCAGCATAAAGTCTAGTGCTACCAAATGATCAAACAGATCTTTAATTTGTTTGCAGTTGGCTGCTTGCCATACATAATATTCTGTGCTCATGCACACTGGAGGAAATGCCTGGTTCGCTAAGATGGGGTGAGTGGGGAAATAGGGGTGGAAGTCCCTTCATTGCTATCACCTTGTCCCATGCCATCGTGGTCTCTCTGGTGATCGGGGAGATGTATACCTCTGCAGGGCAATATTTTTTGGGAAGCCAGGAGACTTTCCAGATGTGGATCCCTGCTATAGCCTGATCGATAAAGCACCAATGTTTTTCAGTAAGGGGTCTGGTCCTTGCGACCATCTACCTAAGTTAGGCGGCAAATAGTAGTGTGTGAGCTGGGGAAAACCAAGACCTCCATTAGCGGCAGATAGGTATGCTCCCTTTTTGGATAAGCAGGGCTTCTTGCCTTCCCGGTTGTGTGTTTCTGTCCTATGCTGAAGTTTGGTAGGTAGGTGTGGAGGTGGGCTTAAATAAAGTGTCTACATTACATACATAATTTTGGGTAACAGTGTCATTTTCACTGCAGCAAATCTGACCATCCATGACAGGCTCTTGTTCATTCAACTCTGGAGATCTGTGTGCGCTGTATCCAGAAGGGATAAGTCGCTGCACACCCCCATCTTTTTCAGGGAGGAGCACAATGTGAGCCCCAAATATGACACTCTTCTTTTCGCCATTGAAAGGCCTGTTCTAGATAGGCCTAAGCATTATATGGTACAGTTAAGTTGAAGACTTCAGTTTTTTTAATATTCAATTTTCAGCAGAGGCTCTTCCAAAATCCTCAAGTTCTTCAGCAATGGTGGGGAGTGAAGTATGGGGTTAGGTCAGTGAGATCATTACGTCATCCGAATACAGAGCCATTTTATGCTCCAGTTTACCAAAGAGCATACCTTTAATAAGAGTGTTTGCCCTTATCCAATCTGCAAGTGATCCCATATAAGCACAAAGAGGATAGTTGACTGATGACAACCCTGTCGGGTTCCTCTTGTTATTACAAAGGAACAGGATAAGGTGCCATTGACATGCACCAGGGCACTCAAGCCGGCATAGTTGCTCCATACCCACGTCAAGAATCACTGCCGAAGTCATGACCTCCCAATCACCAGTCAAAGAAACGGACAGTGTACTCAGTCAAATGCCTTTTTGGCATCAATAGACATGAGCAATGTAGGGGTGTGTGAGCGGGCTGCCTTATCCATGAGATGGACAAGGCACTTGGTGTTATCACTGCAACCTCTTTCAGGGATAAATTTGTTTTGATTAGGGTCAAATAGTTATTTCAAGTAGGAGCTCAAGCGATCTACTAGGATACCTGTGAAAAGTTTAGCATTGACATTCCAAAGAGAGATGAGGTGGTACGAGGCACACAACATGTAATCTTTCCATAGTTTCAGTAGAACTGTAATTACCGCCTCTGTCATGGTGGGGGAGGGCGTGCCCAAGTCTCCGATTGAGTTATAAATATGGGCAAGTTTAAGGGTGAGTTGAGGCCCAAAGAGTTTATGGAACCCGGGGTGAAGCATTCATATCCCGGGTCCTTGCATGGATGGAGTTTGGATATTTGGGGCGAGGACATTATCTATGCGAATGTCTGCCTCTAGGGCTAGAGTGTCATTCTCAGGTAAGCGTTTGAAAGGTGCTGACGTTATCAACCCCTGGAAATCCACTGGAGCTGTCTCTTCAGCCTTGTATAGGGTAGCATAAAAGTGCTCAAAAGCTTTGGCAGTTTCAGTGTATTGGTGGGCTCGGCTACTGTCTGCCTGATAAATTTCAGCAATCCCATACGTATGTGTTTGGGCTCTCAATTTGTGAGCCAATAAATGTCCTGCCGTGTTAGCCCCTGCATAATATTTTTTGGGGTTTAGGATAAGAGTGTATTCTGCCGCATTCAAGTTGTCTCCTAGCTAGAATCAGTTACCTTCGTATCTTTTATGCACCAGTGCATTTGTGGGTATCTTCTAAGTCCCTCATTCAAGTTTCTAGGTCTATCTGTTTCTCCCGCAAAACCCTATTGAGTTTCGCAGATATCGCTAGCAAGCACCCCCTTATTACAGCTTTCAGTGTTTCCCAGCGAAGTGAGATAGGCATATCCGGGGGTCATTATTGTTAACAAAGTGCAGAATGGTGTCCTGTGTCTCTTTTTTAGTGGAGTCATATGTGAGCAGTTTATCATTAAGTCGCCATGAGTTGCTCTGATCCTCTCCACCAGGTATTTAAAACCTCGGGGAAATCAGGGAGTAGTCAAATAATGCCGCCTCTTCAATGTCAGTCTGTCGCACAACCGCAAGGGCGCACAGGGAAATTAGTAAATAGATTATTCTGGTGTAGGTCTAGTACACGGCTGAGGAGAAGGTATAACCCCCTAGAGGTGGGATGCTTGCTGCACCAGGCATCTGCCAGGACTACGTCAGTGGGACATTGCAGCCCATTTCCTGTAAAAGCCCCTGACTGACACACTCTCTGTATCAACTTATCGAGGGAGTAGTTGCAGATGAGATTGAAGTCACCCACCACCACCTTGTCAGAGTCAGTAGTGGCTGAGATTATGCCTAAAGCTTTAAGTGCAAACTGCTGTTGGTGGTCGCTGGGGGGCATACAGTGTGGCAAGAGTGAAAATATAGGTGTTTGAGGTTACATGAACGGAAAGGACCCTCCCCGGATTTCCGCTTGTGTATGACTTGGCCATTAAAATGACTAGCTAGTGGTATTGCCACTCCCTCCTTCTTGCTGGGGCCTGAGGAGAAATATTGCCTATCAAAGCAGTGGGAATGTAGACTTCCCGAGCCCTTTTTAACGAGGTGCGTCACTAGAAGGAGAACAATATCACATTGGAAGTCCTTTAATAAGGTCAGGAGAGCCTCATTTGAGATGTCATCAGTGATGTCATGAATGATGTCATAGAGCATGTCATGAGTGATGTCAAATGTGAGGTCATAAGCAGTGCATGGTAGGGGCGCAAGTTATGAATGTATGAATGAATGCATGAATGAATGATTGAATGAATGAATGACAGATACTTATAAAGTGCACAGCTACTCCGGCTGGAGTGTCCCGCCGCTAACAGTTCACATATGGCTGCCCTACTAGAAGTCTTAGCTCTTATAAAGCCATGTTTTCAACTGTTTCTTGAAGTGGGCAAGATCTGTTAATGCTCTCAGAGCTAACAAGTTTGTTCCATGCTTCGGCTCCTAGGAAGCCGAAGGACCTACCACCTCTACGCACCAGACGTGTTTTATGGATGCAGGCCAGATCGTCGGAGGATGAATTGAGTGCTCTAGTAGGTGTGTTACACTGTAGCGATATTATCTATGTGGTGCAAAGATCAGGGAAAAAAGGCTCCCATTCCCCAGGTGGTGAATAAAATTCACACATACACTAGCAACAAGATGATCAGCACACACTATATTCAAGTAGTTTCAATTCTGCTTCAATATTGGTCTTTCACATTTAGATAAGTCACAAATGGTTTCATGGAGACGTGTTTTAAGTTTTCAAATCCTTTTTCTTTTCACAGATTAAGTCTTTCAAGAGTAGCCAACGCTTTTTGTCCCGTCTCTGGACTTCTTCAGGGATTGATCGCATACAATGGATTCCTATCTGTGATGCATCGTCTCTTGTGAACAGATTGATTGAATTTGTTGGTCTTCTTGTCAAAGATAAGAATTGTCAATCCAAGATTTTCAATGGAATTTGTCAGAGGTAATTCAGGCCAATGTTGGCCACCGCATTTTCTGACTGACTGTCTCCGTGCGTAGTCTCCTTGTTCAATGTATAAAAAAGTCCCTCTAGGGCCTGAACCTGGGACCGTATCGAGTGATCATTATCAATGTAGATGCCCAGGTTTTTGACTGTAGATTAGGCAGCACTGAGAGGGGAGACTTCTACGGGCCACCATTGGCTCTAATTGTTCACAGCGGGCTGGCAGAAGAAGGCAACCTCAGTTTTATCGGGATTGCACTTGAACTGATTCTCCTTCAGCCATCTAAAAACCTTTGTAAGGCAGGATCTAATATCATCCCCATTGAAGTATGTGCTTTGGTCGCATGTGAAAATCAGCTGCGTATCATCAGCATAAGAAATTATTTTGGAGGCCTGTGCCTACGCCAGTGATGCTAGAGCTGACATATGTAGATTAAAAAGAGCTGGACTTACTGAGGAGCCTAGTGGGACTCCAACCTGCCTGTTGGGCATAGAGACTGAAAACGGGGGAGTCCAGATAACCTGTACTCTGTCCACCAAAATTAGTTTTTTTCAGGAGTGGAATAATTTTTGCCTGCTTCCAGAGTGGGGGCACAATGCCCGTTTCAAGCGAGGAGTTGAGTACCTTATTGACTGGTGCGTTTAAGGTGGCTGCTAGAGCAGGTATCAGTTTAGCTAGGCACGCATCTGTTGGTGATCCCGACTTGAGGCCCAGAAGATATGTAAGTGAATCCTCAAGTTCGATAACCGGGATCTATAACAGTGGTGGCAATTGTGAGAGTGCCGCAGGGGTAAGGGGTTGAGTGATGATTCTCACCTGGGTGTGAGGAGAAGAGATTTCCTCCCTTAAGACCGTGGAGAATGATTTCTGGATCATCGTTATCTTTTCACAAAAGGAACGGGCCACCTGGCTCATCCAATCTGCTGATAGCAGGACTTTATTGTTCACTGCCTTAGGAGCAGTAAACGACTTTCCCATATTAAAAAATGTCTTGCCCCTGTTGTTGGTTGTTGTAATTGTATTCTCCATGAGTTAATTTTGGCCATTCTCACCAGTTTGTAGTGTGATTTGAGAGCTGTCTTATAAATATTCATATCTTCCCAGAAATAATGCCTACGCCACTTTGTTTCAAGGCCTTTGCATATGTTTTTGCTGACTCTCAAGGATTCATTGAACCATGGCGCCAGACTGCCAGTCCTCCTAGAGGTGTGTGAGGTCAGAGGGACGACTGCATCAATATTTGACCTCAGCCATGCATCTAGAGTACAAGCGTCCATTGAGGGACTGCCCACAAAAGAGAGGACTGATGAGTTAAGCGCCCTCTGAATAGAAGGCAAAGTTATTTTATTGAGGGCTCTGTAGTTGTGTTCAGCCTTTTTTTTCCCTAATGAGACATGCTTCCCTGTAACTGGTATCAGAAAGTTAACAAGGGAGTGATCTGACCACGTTAGCGGGATTGGAGGATCCACCTCCAAATTCATGTCGCAGAAAATTTGGTCTAAAATGTGTCCCAGTTTATGAGTAGGACCCGTGACGAAAGGTTTAAGATTACAGGCTGGCATGATTTCGGACAGGGCCATCACATGGGGGCCCGATGGCTTGTCACAGTGCAAGTTCAGGTCCCCCAGAATGAGAAGGTGCTTATACCTTAGGGCAAGCGGTGTAACGCATTCTTGTAGGGAGTTGATGACGTTTCTACGTATGGCTGGTGTTCTATAGATTAGCATCCCAGCGATGCATTGGTGCGGTGAAAGGGTACAGTGTAACCCCAGACCCTCTGCGCCTTCCACCTAGTCCAGTAAAATAGGGGAGCACTCTAGTTTCCATTTGAAAACAATGGCGACTCCCCCTCCTATCCCCGCCTGACGGTCCAGCCTCATGATTTTATAGCCTAAGGAAATAGCCGATGCAATGGTAGGATCAGAAAAGTCTGATAGCCATGTTTCAGTGAGGAACATGAGGTTGGGGTTTTTCCCTGATAAAAGGTCATAAATTTGTGCTTCATGTTTTTGCAGGGAGCGAGTATAACTGACAATACTTGCACAAAACTCGCAAGCAGTTTGAATGAAATACAATTTAAATGAGTTTAAACTAAATGTAAATTAAGTAAAACAGACACTTAAAATAGTTAAAACAAGTGCCTCTTTAGAGCAGGAATCTAAAAACAGACTGGCAACCCGAGTGTCACACCGTCTCTTATCCGCTGAGCCTCAGCAGCATCCCCGGGTTAAATACCCTGAGGCAGGAGGAACAGGGAGGAGACTAGACAGTCCCCTTCCCAAGATGGCGGCTGCTAGATGGCCCGCCAGAAGTGGGAAAACCAAGGGATAATCCTCCCTCCACGCAAACATCGTGAAGCTGCGGTGGACCGGGGACGGTTGGCGGGGAAAGGTGGCAGTGCTGGAGACTCAGTGAGTGTCCAGGAGTTTACTGAAAAACTGACAATACATGCACAAAACTCACAAGCAGTTTGAACAAAATGCAATTTACACGAGTTTAAACGAAATGCAAATTAAATAAAACACACAGTTAAAAGAGTTAAAACAAGTGCCTCTTTAGTGCAGCGATCTAAAAACAGACTGGCAGCCCGAGTGTCACACAGTCTCATCCACTCTGCTAAATATAACTGGTGAATTTTTATTTTATTCTTAGTTCAAAAAGTTAATGTTGACACTGACATATTCACCTAAATATAACAGTATTTTAATCTTTTTTTAAGTGAATTTCTAAGGTTTTTAAAAAAAGCAGATCTTTTTATTACATTTAACTGTGAAATTACTTTATCCTTTGTTTTTTCTAAAGTAATATTTTCTTACCATATTTAAAGCCAGCCCCCCCCCCCCGCTTTGCACACAGGGCAAACTCTCCACAGGCAGCCAACCACATGCTGCGCACAGCCTTTGGCCATGCACTGCAGGAGAGAGGAGGCCCTGTGGCAGATCCACTGGTGCCAGCACAGTTGCTTACTTCTAATGTGGAAGGGGCAAGGTCAAACGAATAGAGCTTGTAGATTATTTGGCACCTTTCCATAATCAGCTGCAAGTACTAGAGAGAACAGTGGACTCTGCCTTCGGGCCAGGAGATTACAAGAAGGAATCCACTTGTCTTGGACAGTCACTACAGAAGAGATTGAGCTCCAATAAATTAACGATGCATTCACCTCCATCAAGGATTTCAGATAATTTTTCAATGTGCAATTGTAGAGAAATCACACTGTACATCAGCTGGAAAATGTCAGTGTTAGGCCTGGCATCATTGGTCTGGGTTTCCCTTGTATTGTTTGCCTTTACCTCCTGTTATGTTGCTACGTTTTTGATGGTCTAGATGCTTTAGGCACTTTGGCACTGATGTTCAGTGCCAAAGTGCATGTGCTCCCTGTAAATTGTTGTTATGGATTGGTGATTCCATAATTGTCATGTTTGATTTACTAGTCAGTCCCTAGTACAGTGCACCATGAGTGCCCAGGGCCTGTAAATCAAATGCTGCCAGTGGGCCTGTAGCACTGATTGTGCCACCCACATAGGAAGCTTGTAAATGTAACTTTTGGCCTGCCATTCTAGTGCCTGTGTGCAATCTAGTACTGACATGTCGACCTGGCCAGTGCACCCACTTGCCAAGCCCTAACCTCCCCTTTTCTTCCAAAGATAGTCATCCCCAAGGTAGGCCCAAGGTACCCCTGTGGGCAGGGTGCAGTGTATGTACTTTGTGTTGAAAGTGTTGCATCTGCAATTTGCTTGGAACAGAACTATTGTTATCATTTAAAAGTCATATCTTTATTACTGTTTTGTGGATATTTGTTGTTTTGGTCTTGTATGGTTTAGATAAAGATTACATATTTTTCTAAACTGGTGTGGTGCCCATTTGTAGTGTTTTCACTGTCTTACTGTATGTGTTCACAAATGCTTTAAACACTGCCTCTGAGATAAGCATGTCTGCTCATGCCAAGCTACCAAGGGGGTGAACAGGGGTTATTTTAGAAGTTTATCCCCTTGCCCTGACTAGGAAGAAGGGTCCCTACTTGGACAAAGGTGCAAACCCTTGCCAACGAGAGGCCACCATTTCTACCATTGGTGGCAGCAGTGGGAACTGGATTTGCATTTGTGTCTTACATACAGTGATTGGTGTGCACTACTAGTATAGTGCAGACCATCATGCAACCACATCCAATTGGTTGCAACTTGAGAACTGATAATTTTCACCATGAGTAAACCAGCTTCACTTACATCTGGGGATATTCAGTTTGAAAAAGATAAGGTTTAAACCTACACTGTACCACAACTGAAAGCTGTCAGTAAAAAAATTAAAATCTCAGTGAGAGGCCTCACCAGGAAGGAGGAATACCAAAAGGCGCCGAGGGCCTGGTTGGAATCAAGAGATGCCAGTGAGCATACTAAGGAGCCTATGGTGGAGGGTGAGAATTTTGATGGGCAGCACGATGGACTAGTGGGTCTGCCTGGAGGGAAGTTGCTGCCCGGGGGGGCAGCAGTTTTTCTTCAAAGGGTCTGTCTCCAGAGAATTTGGAGGACAGGGAGAGAAGCAGTGTGCATGAGTTGGAGCTTACAAAGCTTAGGCTGGGGAAGGAGTGGGACATGGAGAGTAAGACATTGGAGTTAGAGAAGCAGAATCTGGCCAGGGAGGAAAAAAGGATGATGTTAGAGCATGAGAGAGGTTTGAAGGAACTGGATATAAAGGCCAAGAGAGTGGCACCCAGTTCCAATGGTGGCAGCTTGTTGCCAGTGCCTTGAGAAAGGAGGGTGTACATCCCCAAGGAGGTCAATAAGGATTTTGTGAAGCATGAAGACATTGATCAGTGGTTTAAGGCCTATGTGGTAGCAATGAGGTCCTGTAGAGTCCCTGAGACAGACTGGGGAGCGGGGTTGGGAGCTGCTTTGTTACTAAAGGGAGGAACATGTTGCTAGCATTACCCACGGTGGACCAGATGCCTTATGCCCCCATGAAGGAATTCTTATTCAGGAGGTGTGGTTTGACCCCAGAGTTGTACAGGCAGAAGTTCAGGGCCTGTAAGAAGCTGGAGTCAAACACTTGGGTGGAGTATGTGTCCTATTTCTGCAGAGCACTGAATGGATGGGTAAAGGGTAGCCAGGTAAATGATTTGCAGGGACTCGATGATTTGGTTGCATCTGAGCACTTGTCAGATAAATGTTTTCCAGAGCTATTCCAGCACTTGATTGACAGTAAGCTGACTGACCCCAGGAAGCTTGCTATGGAGGGGGACTGCTGGGTTAGTACCCGGGTCCAAAAAGGTCTTGTGGGAGACTCCACTAAAGGTGGGCAGGGTCCCCAGCAGAAGAGTGGGGGGACAAGTGTAATCAGAAGGAGTCCCAAAAAGGGCCCAAAAGTAGTTCTCAATGGAGCCAAGAGAAAGGTTCCCAGCCCCCCAGTGAGAAGAAGCCATGGGTCCCAGGAGGTAAGCCTGCCTAGAAGGGTCCCAGGGCCTGTTATGCTTGTGGTCAGCTGGCCACTTCATAGGGGATCCTGGGTGTCCCAAGGAAGCCATTACTGCACCCAAAGGTGCTCCACCCAGTGAGTTGTCTAGTGTAACCTTGTGGACGGAGTTGGGTTCCCAGGAAGGGTGGGGGCCCACAGAAATTACCCTGGGCTCTTTAGGAGACCGTTAGATGGTCCCAAGAGCTCATCTGCCTGATAACACTAAACAATACAGGTAGTGGGTGACCATCAATGGCCAAAGTGTGGAAGCTCTGAGAGACACTTGAACCAGTGTGACAGCTGTCAGTTTTCGGTTGGTGTCTGAGGAGCAGGTAGTCCCCAATAAATTCTACCCAGTAGTTGCAGCTGACAACTCAGAGTGCCTCTGCAAAGTGGCACAGGTTCCCTTTGAGTGGAGGGGAGGTCTAAAGGTACCTTGAAAGTAGCTGTGAGGCCAGCCATGCCTGTTGACAGTCATCTAGAAAATTATTTGGAGATCTACTCTTGGGAGAAGGTGGAGCGTAAGCCTCATTTGGAGATGTTTGTTCTGCCTGAGTGAGCGTGTGTGACCACTCCCTCTACGGCAGCAGGAAGGGGGTCCCTCCAGGGAGGAATTCTGCCAGGCGCAGCATAAATGCCCATCTCTTGTTGGTCTGCGGCAGCAGGCTGCAAACCAGGTAGCAGGTCATCAGTCTGGATCACATTGGGTTTACTAGGAGAATGGTCTCCTGTATAGTGAACCTAAGGTTGCTGAGCCTGGGTAAGCGTGTGTGCTGGTGGTACACCAGCGCTTCAGAGCCTTCCTACTCGGATTCTCTCATGATGTGTCTTTGGCAGGGCATTGGGGCAAGACAAGACCTTTGTAAGGCTTGTCACCCACGTCTACTGGCCCCAAATGTGTAAGCACTCTGACACACACTGTAGGTCCTGTCAGACTTGCCAGGCAAGTGATAAGAGTGGGAGGAAGTGCAAGGCTCCTCTCCAACCTTTCTCTGTAGTCAGCACCCCCTTTGAAAGGGTAGGTATTGATATTGTAGGGCCTCTGGATTCCAAGACAGCCATGGGCAACACGTCAATCCTGTTCTTGGAGGACCATGTCACCTGGTACCCGGAAGCCATGTCTCTCCGGACTATGATGGCCCCCGTGGTGGGTCATTCGTTGATGGAGATTTTCTCCCGTGTAGGTTTCCCTAGAGAGGTTGTATATTACCGGTGTACCAACTTCATATCTAAGTATATGAAGTCACTGTGGCACTGTGTTACCTACAAGTTCACCACTCCTTACCACCCACAAGGTAATGGGCTGGTTGAGAGATTCAACTAGACCCTGAAGGGCATGATTATGGGTCTTTGTGAACCCACAAGGCGTAAGTGAGATGTCCTCTTGCCATGCCTGTTGTTTGCTTACAGAGAGGTACCGCAAAAGTCCTAAGGGTCAGTGTCTTTGAGCTCCTGTATGGGCATCCTGTAAGAGGACCTCTAAGTCTGGTCAAAGAAGGCTGGGAGAAAGCTCCCAGCATATCTCCACTGGATGTATATAGCTACATACTGGCCTTCAGGAACCAGACTAAGCTCTTCAGGCAACTCGCTCAGGTGAATCTGGAAGCCAGCCAGGAAGAGATGAAATGGTGGTATGAACAGAATGCCACTCTGATCGAGTTTCAGCCTCTTCAAAAAGTGTGGGTCGGGGCGTGGTCTTGCTGCAAATAAGGTGAGACGCACATCGCGGGGGCTGCGACGGATCGCTACTTTCCTCAGCCATCATAAGCAGAGCTGGGGCCCATTTGCTGCCGTTTTTTGGGGAGCACAGGTGGCGGAAGGTGAGAAGCGTCTCCTGGCAGGCTGAGGGCACTGAGGCTGCACCGGTTGCTGTGACACGCCCGTGTTGCTCCCGCCTTCCGCTGCTGAAGCCTGCGGCCGCCATCTTGTGGCTTTCGGGTCGGGAGCACGCAGCGGGATCAGCGGGACCTGTCTCGACCCTCATCGGACCGCATCGGTGCGGCACCATCCTGGACACGGCAGCGCGGCACATCGGAGGGACCGGAGGCAGTGGAGGGCATTGTGAGCTGCCTGGGAGCCCTCAGGTCATGCCAGCTGTCCGCCATTTTATGAGCGGGCGCGGACCAGACTGCAGCAGAGCCGGCCTTGAGAGGACGGCGGAAGTGGAAAACTGCCGGTGGCTGGGCAACGTGGCGGTGAGTGGCACTCTTGAGTGGAGACGGCGGGTGGCTGGCTCGCTGCCCAAGTGACAAAGGCCGCTGATATACCCGCGCGTCCTGCCCGTTTGCTCGGCTGTTGTCTGCAAGTGGATTGAGGATTCCCTTGTGGGGGTGACCCCCGGAGGCACTCTCGGCTGACACCCGCCACCCATAGGATTGCGCGGACAGGGGCCGCGGGGAGGCTGCCCAGGTCCCAATATGCCTACCGATGCCCTCGTGACCCGCCCGCCGCTGTTGCCGCACACCCTGCCTGACTGCCCAGCCTACGCCTCACACTAGCCCAAAGCCATTCATGCACTGCCCGTGGGAGGGCTAACTCTTGCATTGCCATTGGGGGAAAGGCATGCTGCTGCACTTGCGAGCTGCCCCTAGCTGTGGCCGTATACCTTGCCAGATTGGTCATCTGCATTGGCCTGGGGATCCTCTTACATAGAGACTCACCTTAGACCTTCTGACCTGTCTTGACAGCGTTGGACCGCAACATATCGGATTTCACGCGACTGTGGTCTGAGGGGAGACTGGCCTGACCCCGACGTGCTTGCTAACGCTCTTGGGAGGCGACCATTGGATGGATGCATACTTGCTAGAGGTGCGGTGGGTCGGGTGCGAGAGCTGATTTGGACATTGTGCTGTGTCTTGGGGGCCCGACCACATACTCCCACAGGGCCGCCGTGAGCTTTACAGGAATGCTGTGGGATCGACGGGGGATGCTGGACTCACGTGCAGCTGTGTGCTGCGGAGCTGTTGCGACAACCTGAGCGTCGGGGCCTACTATTCTGAACTGCCTGGTTCGCCTGGGTCTGCGGTGGAGCCGGACGCCTCTGGGGGGGTCCTGTGGCAGGGGACGAGGCTCTCACTGGGGCTCCTGACCTGCAGACACCGCGGATAGACTCTCGCTACCCTCTGGGACTGAAAACCAGCTGAACAGCAGCAGCACAAGAATGACACGCACCAACAGAGGCAAAGACGTTTCAGGGCCAACCTGCAAAGACAACTTGGTGGCGGCAATGTGGGGCAAGGTGGGCCTGTCTGCCCCCACTGAGGGGACCCCGCAGGCTGGAGGGAACTCGTCACCGGTAACGCAGGTTTTTATGGCTTCCTTCATGTCCAAGTTGAAGTCTGAAATTGGCTCCCTACGTACCAAAGTGCACTCCTGTGTTCAGGACCTCAGGAAAGAAGCCGCAGAGATAGGCAAGCGGGTAGACGGGCTGGAAAAGACGGTCGACGCAAGTACAGAAGACCAGGAGCAGCTCTGGCAACGCCTGTCCGTCCTGGAAGACCAACACATAGAATTGCAACTGAAGCAGGAGGACCTGGAAAATCGAAGCCGCCGGAATAATCTCCGCATCCGGAGGGTTCCTCTCGGAGCGGAAGGGAAGGACATTATGACCTATGTGGCACAGCTACTCCACGAGGTGTGGGGAGATGATGACGCCTCCCCGCCAGCTTTGAATCGGGCACACCGAGTCTCCTGGTCCGCGGGCAGGCCGGGCCTCCTCCCGGACATCTTAACCAGGGTCCACTTTTTCACAGAAAAAGAAGCTATTCTCCGGGCGGCGTGAGCCAAGCAAGATCTCACGTATGAGGGGAACAAGATCCAGATTTTCCAGGACCTGGCACCCAATACCCTGCGACGCCGCCGTGACTTTAAACCTGTGACAGACAAGTTGCGGAGCATGGACATCTCCTATCAGTGGGGCCATCCCTTCGCCCTCATTTTTACATGGGAAACCAAGCGTAGGGTGATTCGGTCCTACAAGGATGTGGCTCAACTACTCCGACTTCCTTCTTCACGACTCACCAGCCCCACTCGCCCTCCGCCTCCTGCACAGGTGCCTGCCAAGCCGACCTGGTCGACCGTGTACCGGCGCAGACGCTCACCACCCTTCAATGAACAAGTGTCCTTGCAGGCTAAACAGGACATTATAGAACACATCAGGTCCTTGGAAGGGGACAAGTCGGAGTCAGGTCCGGATTCTCCAATCCCCTGATTAACAGCTAATATACCCATGATGGCCCTTGGAGCCCTCCTCTGGGAGCACAGCTCTTTCTAGTCGGACTCGATGTTTGTTGTGGGGGCCTTGACGCTAGCCCAACTCCCCTTTCGCAGTGTAGCTGGTGCCGGAGCACTCTGCCTGGATGAACTAGAAAGCAGCGGACGACATACCCCCCTCTGTTCCTGAGAGAGTGATGTCTCTGGGCTCATCTGAACCTTAGGGTGTAGGCTAGCCCGCGACTGGAACAGGAAAATGTGGCCCGATTGGCCAAAGTTGATTATCCACCTTTCAATTCTCTATTTTCTTACTTGTCTGTTCCTTTTCTCTACCTCTTTTTTGTTCACTAGGTATAGCGGATGGATGACCCAAAGGATATGACGCCCTCTTGTCGACAGGGAAGGCTCACGTCTGTACCCCCATTCCATTCCTACAACATGCTCTCTGCGGTGGCATGATGGACTAATTTGGGATCCGTTTTATTTATGGCTCTTCCCGGCCCTTTAAAGGTACTAACCCTTAATGTCAAGGAGCACCTCCCATACAGCTCAGTGCAGAGCTAGAGGTACCGACGGAGAGGGCGGGGCCTCCATTTACCTGAGTTGTGACCGGGTGAGGTGAGGTTTTCTCCTTGTGCAAGACAGGTGACATAAGCATACCGCTTGTACAAAGGAACGAGTGCCTACAAGGTTGTATCTATTCTAATATGTTTTTCACTTTACTATTGATGCAGTAGCAATACAGTTATTGGTTGAGGTCCTGAAGAAAACCGACGACTAACAGTCGAAAAGGCTGAAACATGTCGACCGTATTGTGAGACAGCCTATGTGTTCAAAGCTGTTTCTGCACGATTTTTAATTAGGATTAGCAGAGATACCTAGAATAAAAGATTTTTCTCTTCTAACTCATTTTTAACTTCACTTCCATGCACTGCACACATTTTCCATCACTTACAAATTCATCACCTAATGTTGTGGTTCAACACTATATAAGAAAGTGGTCTCTGTTTCTTCATTCCCTCCGTGTGTGATTCTGGTGACCTGGTCGATACCCGATCCACATGACTTTCCTCCGTCATCTGGAGGTTTAGTGGTGGGAAGGAAGGATATACAAATGATGACACTGACCTTATTGGTAATTGATGGAAATCCTTCTTGGTCGCAAAGGTCTTTGCTTTTTGCGCTCAGGGTTTTCTTATGCCTGTTTTGGTAACTTAGTCAGATCTCCTGCATGTAGACCACCAGACTCAATTTTTTTAAAAAGGGGCTTAACTCTCCCAATAAGCGGCAGCAAGTGTGGCGCTACCTACGTCAACATAGCCCAGACATCATCTTTCTTCAAGAGACATGTATCGCTCCCCCCCAACCGCCCCTCCAGGTCCTAGAGCACAGTTCTTAAAGAACTGGAATCAGGTGCTTGAACCCCCTCATTACAAACAAATAATTGTACAATTCTAGGGGATTTTAATTTTCGATTTTAATTTTCATCTGGAGAAACAGAATGATAAGGATACCGGTGGCTTTTAAGAATTTATGCAAAGTTGTGGCCTTTCCCAATGAGTTGTTTGGGCCACACATAAAGCAGGCCATACAATTGATGGTATTTTTTTCCAATCACAAAGACAAGTGGCAGAAGTGTGTAGTCAGCTCAGCTGCTCGTATCATTATGCAGTGCTATTCAAAGTATCCAAGGAGCAGGCTGTTAGAGGAACCCGAGATAAAGCTAATAGTGTGAGGAAATGGAATAAACTTGCCCGTGGGGAGTTGGGAGAGGCCTTGATTAAATCTCAGATTGACATCTCAGGGGAGCCTGAATCCCCAGCAGTGAATTCTAATAAATGGCTTTCTTCTGCTATTGAAGAACTGGCCTCAACCCACAGTGGTAGGCAGCAGGATTACCTCAGCCACGTGGTTTTCTGAATATCTGAAAAAAGTAGAAAGGAAATGTTGGGGACTAGAACACAGACGGAGACTCAAGCAACTCCTAGAGGATAAGACTAAGCACAAGAATCTGTGAAAGAATACAAAGGTGCCATTACTAAGGCTAAATCTTACTAATTTTCGCAGAAAATGAGACTAGCCAATAACACAACAAAATAACTATTTAAGGTAGTCCCGAATATTTCCTCCCCCATGCCCTGGAAAATTCCCAGGATTGAATAGCGGAGTTTTTCACAATAAAGATTTTGCAGATCCATGTGGGATTTGTACAGGAGGATTACCAGCTATCCCCTGTGCTCGAAGCTACCTCCCAGGATGTCCCTGCTGAGGCTTTGTTAGTAATTCTCTCCTCTTCCGGAAGCTAGAATTAAAGATCTTCTGGCACAAACCTCTTCTGGCTCTCCAGATGATCTTTGCCTGCCTAAGGTGCTGCAATTGCAATTGCAATATTATCAGCATTTTTGGGAAGAAAGTTTATTTGTTGGTGCTGGAATCCGGCATTTTCGCTCAATGTTGGAAGGGGGGAATTGTAATTCCACAAAAAAAGAAGCCCAATGGATATGTAGGCGATCTTAAAAATGTGTGTCCAATCTCCCTGCTTCCCACCCCTTCCAAATTTGGGAGAAACACATTAACCAGGAATTGTCACAATTTCTCAATGCTCATGAAAGTCTGGATCCGTCACAAAATGGATTCATAGGTAATCATAGCTCAGAATCCTCCCTACTAATGGCAGCAGATCACATTCGCAGTCAGGATCATGCGTGGGGAGCCACTATTTAGGCCTTCCTCGATCTGTCGGCAACCTTTAACACCATATCTCCATCCATCTTGGTGCAAATGCTGAGACAAGCAGGAGTAGTGTGCAATGTTGCATTAAAACTGCTAGAGTCTTTCCTGACCGATAGAACTCTTACAGTTAGCTGCAGCGATTTTAGGGCTCACTTATTTCAGCAGATGCCACCCAAATCATTGTTTCCATCTCTGATGATATGGAGGATGTGGCCAAGAAATTAATTTAGCTTATTTATGGCCGCAATCCACAGTTGGATGAAGACAAACTGGCTGAAAATTAATGGAGAGAAAACAGAAATCATGTTTTTTGGAGCGAGAATTCCAGCTGGTCAAACTCTTGGTGGCCTAAAAACTGCTGGATGCTTCCAGTGCCAGTTAATACAGCAATAAATCTGGGGGTGGTCTTTGATAATGCATTGATCTTTGACACCCAGGTAAATAAAATGGTAAGCACATACTTCTGGATTATCAAGAACCTGAAGAAAATTCTTCTTTTCGTACACCAGGAGCAGAGGGCTGCAGTGGTCATAGCATTTATCACATCTCGTCAGGCCTACTGCAAGCAACGCTCTCTATTTGACTGTAAATCAATATTCTTTGAACAAATTGAAGATGATTCAAAACGCGGCCACTAGGTTGGTTCCAGGCCTGCTTTTAGCGGGTATACCCTAGCAGGTTATTAAGATCTATGGGCCAAAGAAAAGTTGTTATGCACAAATTAAACAAACAAACAAAAGATGGGGGTGGAACGCTCCTTCTCAGTGGTGGCAGTAAGGCTGTGGAACAGCCTTCCTGAGCTATTTAGGATGGTTGATTCATATCTTCTGTTTTGTAGGCAGGTTAAAACTTGACTCTTTATGTCCTCTTAACTGAGCAGGAATTTTTATTTCTGGGTGAGTGGCCAGCTGAGTTTTTCATAGGTGCTGATGTGTCTGCCCTTAGCGCTTTGATGTCTTATAGTTATAGGCGCTCTATAAAATATATACAAATACAAAATGCAAATAGTTTTAGGATTACCGGTAAGTGTTTGGACTTGTGAGGATGCTTGAATTGGACCCTACCTCTGTATCCTGATGTTGTAACACATAGTGCCTAATTATGAGTGGCCCGGCAGATTCTGATCAATTCGTAAACCCCTGTTTAAGCACGGGTTGGAATTACGAGTTTGGTTTTATCCCAGAATTATCAGATGAGTTGAATAACTCAAACTTCGTTAAATTTTGGCAGGTCAAACCTGCCAATATTTAAAGGGGGAAAAGCATGTCATTTACCATATCATGTTATGTTATGTTATTATTACTTATAAAGCGCACGATTACCTTGCGGTGTCCTGGCGCTAAGCACTGCCAACCTAACAATAACAAGGAACTAAAACTGGGAAAAAAAAACAAGTTTTAAGATGTCTTCTGAAAAAATAGAACTCAGAGGAGCTTCTTAGCATAAAAGGGAGTTCATTCCAGATCTTGGAAGCACTGTATACGAAACTTCTGCCTCCCCAATTGGCTTTTTTAAACTGGGGTGTTTGTACTAGTTTGGCCTCAGTGGATCTGAGAGTTCTACTAGGAACGTACCAGAAAAACCTTTGTCTTAAAAACTCCGGACCAATCCCGTTCAAAGCCCTATGCACGCAGCCTTGAAGCGTGCTCTCAGACGAATAGGGAGCCAGTGCAGCTTCTCTAGTTTGCCCTTAACTGACACAGTCCTGGGAGTCCGAGTCAACAGTCTGGCGGCAGCGTTTTGAATAACCTGCAAACTATTTTGATGTTGTATCTGCATATTAACATACAGACTGTTGCAATAATCAAGACGTGATAGTATAAGTGCCGTAACCACAGTTCTAAGGCAACCCTCCGAAAGAAATAGTCTAGTTTTCCTGATCATTCTAAGGGCCAAGGAGCATCCCGACGTCACCTTGCTCACCTGGGGGCATATGTATCAACATCACCATTTGCGATTCTCAAATAGCGATTTTTAAAGAATCGCTATTTGTGAATTGCAAAACGGGATGTATTTAAAAAATTGCAAACTTTTTGCGATTTCTTAAAATTCCTTAATTGCGATTAGCAAATTGCGAAATCGCAATTAAGGAATACCTGCCCATTCATTTCTATGGGCCAGGAGACCCATAGGAATGAATGGGAAGTAATTCTCAAATAGCGAATCGCAATTTGCTAATCGCTATTTGAGAATAATTTCAAAGGTGCAAGGGTGTCATGATGACACCCTGATGCACCCCTGAAATTAGCATGTGTGTGCATATGGCGCACATACATGCCCTAAGGGCATATATGAGCGCCATGTGGCACTTTGTAAAATTAAAAAAAGTGCATTTTGAAAGGAAATCGCAAATTACCACCAACTGGAAGTTGGTGGTAATTTGCGATTTCTTAAGGATAATTCGCACAACTTGGGTGCTTTTTACATGTCATTTAAGAAATCGCAATTTGCGATTTCTTAAATGCTTGCGAAAAGTTAGGAAATCGCAAAATTAGCGATTCCTTAAATTAGCACTGAAACATGGCTCATACATACCGTTTAGCGATTTTTTGTTCGCAAACGCTGTTATTTGCGATTCGCAGCGTTTGCGAGTAAAAAATCGCTTGATACATATGCCCCTTGGTCCCCTAAAATGAGTTTATCGTCCACCATCACACCCAAGTTTTTAACTTTCCTATAAACAACCGCAATGGAGCGCACACCGCTAGCTCCTCCTCCGGGTCGCCCCATGGGAAGCTGGTGCATGAAGTTCTTAAGTGGTTCACCCCAGTGGGTGCAAGTGAGCACTTGTTGATGATCTCTGGACCCGATACATGTCCCGGGTTTTAAAATATCGCCCGAGACATGGCTCGGGTTTAGGGATAACTTCCCTCCTCAGTAGAGAAAATAGTTAGGGGTGGAAGAGAGGGCCGCCAAGCAACCGTCAAGGGCCTCAGTGCCCACACAGGCACGCAGGTGCGTCGTCCAGGAGCTCGTCAGCTCAAAGCTCGAGGGAGCCATTTTTCTAAACAACCGCATTGAGCGCACACCGCTAGCTCCTCCTCCGGGTCGCCCCATGGGAAGCTGGTGCATGAAGTTCTTAAGTGGTTCACCCCAGTGGGTGCAAGTGAGTACTTGTTGATGATCTCTAGACCCGATACATGTCCCGGGTTTTAAAATATCGCCTGAGACATGGCTCGGGTTTCGGAATAACTTCCCTCCTCAGTAGAGAAAATAGTTAGGGGTGGAAGAGAGGGCCGCCAAGCAACCGTCAAGGGCCTCAGTGCCCACACAGGCACGCAGGTGCGTTGTCCAGGAGCTCATCAGCTCAAAGCTCGAGGGAGCCATTTTTATAAACAACCGCAATGGAGCGCACACCGCTAGCTCCTCCTCCGGGTCGCCCCATGGGAAGCTGGTGCATGAAGTTCTTAAGTGGTTCACCCCAGTGGGTGCAAGTGAGTACTTGTTGATGATCTCTAGACCCGATACATGTCCTGGATTTTAAAATATCGCCCGAGACATGGCTCGGGTTTCGGGATAACTTCCCTCCTCAGTAGAGAAAATAGTTAGGGGTGGAAGAGAGGGCCGCCAAGCAACCGTCAAGGGCCTCAGTGCCCACACAGGCACGCAGGTGCGTCATCCAGGAGCTCGTCAGCTCAAAGCTCGAGGGAGCCATTTTTATAAACAACCGCAATGGAGCGCACACCGCTAGCTCCTCCTCCGGGTCGCCCCATGGGAAGCTGGTGCATGAAGTTCTTAAGTGGTTCACCCTTAACTTTCCTGCAGGGTGTGGGACATGGACCAAGCATGTCCGGCCACCAATCGGGTGTCCACATCAGCGGATTATTGCCAAATCTCATAACCTCTGTTTTGGCCGAGTTTAACTTGAGGCAATTTGCCGACATCCACCTAGAAATGGATACCATACAGTCCTAAAAACGAGCCCCTGTTTCCTTTTCGGTTCCCTGCATCACAGACTGCACAATTTGAGTGTCGTCTGCGTAGGAGGTAAGCTGAAACCCAAAAGATCTAATAATACCAGCCAGGGGTGCCACATAGATATTAAATAATGTAGGGCTAAGGGAGGAGCCCTGCGGCACCCCGCAAGGTAGGGAAAAGGGTTCAGAGATTTCTCCATTGAGTGCGACTTTTTGAGATCTGTCCTTCAAAAAGGAGTGTAGCAGATTCCAAGCCTGACCACCTATCCTAATCTCAGAAAGCCTATTTATCAATACCTTATGGTGAACGGTATCAAAGGCCGCAGACAGATCTAATAAAATCAACATCGCACTCCCTCCTTTGTCCATCACTTCTCTGATCTCCTCTGTGGATTTGAGAAGTGCCAGCTCGGTGCTGTGATGAGCTCTAAAACCATATTGAGATTGGTCCAGAGAGTTTTTGTCCTGAAGAAAATCCCTAAGTTGCCTATTCATGGCTTTTTCTACCATTTTGGCAGGGAGGGGAAGTCTGGAGATAGGTGTTAGGGTTTGTGCACAGCAAAGAGCATGTCCCCTCTCATTGCACTAGTGGTCTTAGTAATAGCTCTCTTTTAAACATACTATTGAAAGCCTTTCTTGTTATCTCAGCCCCCTCCCTAGGCTTCTGTGTATGTTGCTTAATGTATTCACAAGTTTGGATTTTTCTGTTTGATTGCACATTGGACCTTGCATTTACCAAGGCTTATTTAGAAAACCCCTCCCTAGGCCATGTGTTACTTCAACTCATTTGCTTAATAACTGAAGCTCTGCACCCCTTTCTAGAACATGGGCAGCAGGTGTTAATTCTACTCATTAGCATAATAACAGAAGCTCTGCACACCGGCATGTGAGAACCACACCCAGTACTTTGAACCACACCCAGCTCTTCGAACCACACCCAGTCCTGTCTATAAAAGACAGCCCCTGAGCCTCATCCAGTGCTTGTGCTCGTCTACCTCCTGCTTACCTGAGGACGTATCCTTCGGCGCTGGCATTCCTGCTCTCTCCTGACCTTCATTGGCTTCAACGTGCGTGACTGCTGGCTCTTCCTTCTTCCGGTTTCCGGCTCCCGGCTCCTTCCTGCCTCAGTCCCTCTTCTGCCCACTGCAATCAACCTGCAAAAGAGAAAGAGGACAAGGTTAGACTGATCAGTATCCCTTTCCAGCAACAAGTAAGTGCAAAACCTTTTATTACCTGAAAGAACTTTGACGGCGATTTCTGGATTCATGTATAGACAATTTGGAACAAGATAGGTCCCACGAACTTGTGGAAGAATACTTTGTGGAACTTAGTGAAATAAACATTGTTTTACTTGGAACTTTTGAAAATCGAACAGAGGAAATCATTGGCAGCAAGGCCAACAGTAAAGCAAGGACTTGAACTAATTACCTGCATTATCTTGATGTAAAAGTACAGTATTTGTTTTATAAAAGTCTGGAAATGTGTGAAAAGTGAGTTTACAATTAAGAACTTCGGCTTTAGTTATATTAAGGTGACTGTTAGATGTTGATAACTCTGATAATGATATTTGTTTGATTTTTATAGGAATATAGGAATTTTACAGTAATAGAAAACTCATCCCAGAACAGTAACACATACCAAACCTGGAAGCTAAAGACCAGGATCCAAGAGGTACTTGTAGAAGGGAATTTCTAATAGATTAAGGGTTAGTCAGGAACACATGTAGGGATAGGTTGCACTTATCTGTTCTTTGTTTATATTCCAATAGGCACCCGTTTCTACAGAAATCAGAGAGGGCCGCAGCTTGTAACGGCACTTCAACAGTGGAAACGCAAAAACGGTGTTGTCTCTATCTTTTTTTATTTTATCCACTTCCCCCCTTCCCTTGAGCTTCTGGTTCTTAGTGCACTGTTTACACTAGTGTGCTGGAACAAGCGGTTTCAGGGTGGGGTCGGACTGTCTTCAACCTCCATCAGAACTGAACAGAAACTCAGGTGAGCTGGGCTTTGACAATAGGGCGGTAATTGGTTGGATCCTTAGGATCCAAGGGCTGTTTTTTTAGAAGTGGAAGTACAGACGCCCTTTTCCAGGACTGGGAAAAGTTCCAGTATGAAACATGTCATTTAAAAGGGGAGTCAAAACACTGCAGATAATATCCGCGATCTGTTTGATAATCCAAGTGGGGCAGGGATCAGTAGGAGCGCCTGATTTAGTATTAGTCACAAGTTTGGTAGTGTCCTCGGAATTCAAAGGTAAGAAATGATCAAAAGTACTATCTGAAGGATGCGAGATTTTAGAACTTGAGTTGTTATGAGTTATGTCAATCTGTTCTGAGAGTGAGATAAAAATAGATTCCACTTTTGACTGGAAGAAAGTTGCTATGGTATTGCAAAAATCCGGGGCGACAGGAACATTAGGTGTCCTGGGGTTAGACAATTTAATTACTGTTTTAAAAAGCTCCTTAGTATCTGATTTAGCTTTCGTGATTTGCGAAGAAATATATTCCTTCTTGGCTAACAGGAGGGATTGTTTGTAGCTGGAAATAGTAAGTTTGTATTCGGATCTGTTGGCCGAATCATAGTTCTTCCGCCAAACTTTTTTGCCACGTTTGCATAATAATTTTTTGTCCCTAAGTTCACCTGAATACCAAGGGGCAGTAGGTAGTGCCCTTTTCGGTATCCATTTTTTAGTGGGAACTAATCTGAGACAGGCGTCATTTATCCAACTGTTGTAACAACAAGTAGCTGCATCAGGATCCTGCGGGACTATGTACATTGAGTCAATGAGAGTAGATTCTAGGTGTTTAACATCTAACTTACCCCAAGCCCTAGTTGTAATTTCCTTCTTTTGTTCGGAACCCCTCCTCACATGGTTTAGTTCGAAAGTGACTACAAAATGGTCAGACCAAGTGACCGGAAAGACAGAGATGTTGGTCAGATCGCAGTTATTAGAAAATATCCCATCTAAGGTATGCCCTTTCGAGTGAGTGGGAGAAGAGATTAGCTGTTTAAGGCCGTCTAAGGCCATAATATTGTTCAATCTAGCTGTGTCCGGATCTTCAGATTTTTCCAAGTGGAAATTAAAGTCTCCAAGTACCACAAATGTTTGTTGACTCAATCCATCTTCAAGCATCAGGCTTAATGAGTTTAAAAAGTCATTCTTCCCTCCGGGAGGGCGATAGATAAGAGTCCCTTTCAGAGGTTTATAGGAAGCTGAGAAAATCTTAAAAGACAAAGCTTCACATCCTAGGTCGTGAACAGGTAGAAAATGAGGGGTCAGTGTGTCATGGTATATAACTGCGAGCCCTCCGCCCCTTTTATGAGTTCGATCCAGTGAGTAGCACCGGTAGCCAAAAGAAGTAGCTTTCACAAGGTCAGGACCCGACGATGTATCCAGCCACGTCTCAGTAATAAATGCTAACTTGATGTTCTTTTCCTCCAACAGGAGAGCACATTCCTCCGAATGTTTTACTAGCGATCTAGCATTAAATAGAGAGAATTTCAGAGTGTCCCCTCCATTACCATTATCTGATGCCTGAGTGTAGACCCTATGTTTAATAGGAAGGTTTAACAACCTAAGCAACTGAGTGAGACAATCCTTGCATATATGGTTCCCTTCATTTCTATCCGAGACCATTTCAGTTCCGTAAAGAGAAACTGGAGACAGTTTATAACAGTGTGAGCCCTTATCAGCAGAATCCCACCTTCGCATATCGTTACCGGAATAGACGATTCTCCTAGTCGGCATGGGGGGGCTAAGGGGACTGGCCCTGCGCCCGGCCTGAGCGCGGACGGGCGCAGACGGGCTTGCCTTAAGCGCGCCTTCGGCGCGCCCGCAGCACGCCCGCTGCGCGGGCGCGACAGCGTGCTCCTTATGAATGCCCTCCCCAAGCCACTAGACCGCTAACCGGCGGAAGTGGCTTCCTCGTCACTGGAAGTATGATTTTTACCAAAAGTGCAAGTGCCTAATATTTCCCAATACAACAGTTAAAAAGAAATATTTAAAAGCTAAGCATTTTTTAAAAGCAGGTCAGCAATAATCTCACTATATCAAAGTTTCTCTGTTCGAATTCCATGTAGCGCCACCAGCGAGCATTCACACACAGCTTAGCTCAGTGGGCAGTGCTGCGCGGGCGCGACAGCGTGCTCCTTATGAATGGCCTCCCCCAGCCACTAGACCGCTAACCGGCGGAAGTGGTTTCCTTGTCACTGGAAGAATGATTTTTACCAAAAGTGCAAGTGCCTAATATTTCCCAATACAACAGTTAAAAAGAAATATTTAAAAGCTAAGCGTTTTTTTAAAAGCAGGTCAGCAACAATCTCACTATATCAAAGTTTCTCTGTTTGAATTCCATGTAGCGCCACCAGCGAGCATTCACACACAGCTTCGCTCGGTGGGCAGTGCTGCGCGGGCGCGACAGCGTGCTCCTTATGAATGCCCTCCCCAAGCCACTAGACCGCTAACCGGCGGAAGTGGTTTCCTCGTCACTGGAAGTATGATTTTTACCAAAAGTGCAAGTGCCTAATATTTCCCAATACAACAGTTAAAAAGAAATATTTAAAAGCTAAGCTGCTACAACAGGTGCGAGCAGGGATTTCTTTCCATGTGGGGAACAGTAGGGTGTTCCTTTTCCCAAATTTCACAGCAGCGGTGAAATCTGGAAGTGAAAAGGGCCATGAATGAGTAGGGGTTGCAGTACTCACTGTTATTCCCATTTCAGCTTAAATTCTACTGGTAGGTGACATTCGCTTCCATGCTGACCCTGCATAAGCCTCGGACCAGCTAGAGGCCTATAGAGCAGGGGTCTTCCCCCCGACGGACCAGTCTGCAGACACTGAGGTCAAACGTAAGACCAGAAATTGCAACTGCGTGCCTCTCGGAGAGTGATGATTAAGAAGCCAACCAGGTCCCAGACAGACAGGGACAGGAGTGTGGCACTTCTGACAGCAGCGGAAATTACTGTGCAAAAATCCACAGACTCCGACAGCAGTGACTCCTTTGAACATCACTTGAGACTAGTAGATTGCAGAAGATGGCTGCCCCGATGGTAATGCCGCAATAAGCAGAGAACCCCCTGTGGGCTTATGAGACCTGGGTGGGTTTTGGGACTGTCAGTTAGCCTGAGAGTGGCCATCTCTTTCTCAGTCCTCCATGTGAGCTATGACAAATGATGTATTAAGCTGGAGTGGTCTGGTGGTTCTGGCACCTGGTGCTACGGCATCTTTGTAGGCGGCTCAACCGATTGTACCAGGTAACATGGACTGTCCATCTGGGTCAGCTGAGGACTTCCCCCACAACCCACTTAGGTTGGGAACTTTTGATTTGACATGCGCTAATTGCTGTGCCTGAGGTCTGGCGTGCCCATTTCAGAGGCTGAGCAGAGACATGATTGTGTTGCAGTTTTTTTATTAAAGTTTGGGTGGTCAGCCGTTGCTGGACTGCCCTTGGGAAGGGGTGTTTGGGGTTTGTCTGTTTGTTTTCGGTCTCTGGGACTGTTGTGCATGCTGAAATGGGAACTGTGGGCACGTAGAGGGGGGACCCCGAGGTACCACTAGGGCACATTTCTGGAGGCTCACCCAATAACTAACACGCCATAGTCTTAAGTTCCTGACGTGGAACATACGCGGACTGGGGTCTGCAGCTAAGAAACCCAACATGCACAATAATATCAGGTGTAGGGAAGTCCACAACACCATGCTACAATAAACCCATCTTTTGGAGGTGGAGGTGGAGCGCTCACAGCACCGTTGGAGGGGGCAAGTGTATGGGACAACATACTCAGCTTATGCCTGGGGTCCCCTCCTGTGGATTATGGCAGGAGAGACACTGTATGCTGGTAGAGGGTAGGTTGTATGGTAGAAATTTACCCAATCAGGACCAGGTCGCTTTTCTGCATGCACTCTTTGCATCACTGAGCCACTTTGCAGAGGACACTTTGATATAAGGTGGTGATTTTAACTGCATGCTAGCCCCCGTCTCTTGACTGCTCTATCCCCGTTGCCTGGGGCACCTGCCCATAAGATAGTCGCATGCTTTCGAGACTGGGTGCATGCTTGGAGTCTTGGCTTGGAGCCTCAAACATGTCTGGAGAAAATAACATGGAGATATGAAGGACGACTCCTATTACTCACACATGTACCACTTACACACCTGCCATGACCAATATGTCTACTGGAGCCGATTGAGTCAATATATAGAAGTGTCTGGGCAGCACACTTTCAAACTACAGCCCATTGCCAATGAGTTTCCAGCCAGGAGATGAACACCCAAGAATACCTCACTGAAGCTACTTACAAGGACTCATTAAGGGAGGCCATTGCAAGCTCTTTTAAGCTTAATTGAGGCACAGCATCTTATTGTGTGGTAGAATGGGAAGCCTTCAAGCTGGTGATCTGAGGGCACTGTCTGCCCAGTCTGTGGGGGTGCGAAGGGAGTTGGATGGAGAACTACGAGCCTTAGACGAGGTTCTATACCCTCTTGAGAGCAATCGGAATGCTGACTGACACACATGCGCAGTTGGGAAATGAGCAATGCAACATGACATTGAAACACCTGCCATGCCACAAATACAAGGAATATATTAACAAGGCTCATGAGGAGGATGAGATGGCTGAAAGACTGATGGCCTGGCTTATTATGCAGAGGCTTGGGGCATGCCCATTACCTGCTTACTATGGACGAACATCATGACACTATACTCTACCACGACCATAAATGCCACCTTCAGGGATTACTAAGTAGAACTATATCGACGCCTAGCTCAGATCCCGGTTGAGATGATGAATGCCTCTCTAGAGAGACTCCCTTTCAAAACTATGCATCTGGTGGAGAGGGAGCGATTAGGAGTTCCAGCGACACCCCAAGAAATTAAAGGTGACATTAAGGAAATGGCCACAGGCAAAACCCGGGGTCCTGATGGGCTCCCTGTGGAGTTTTACGCCACCTATGCAGGGTTGCTAGCCCCTAAGCTGGCAGCAGTGTATACTGAGTCGTACAAAACAGGGTCTTTCCCGTCCTCGACTAAGAAGGCCCTGATGGGCCCGCTTCCCAAGTCCAGGAATACCTGACACCACACCAGCGGCATTTTGTCCCCTTTCCATGCTATAAATGGATTTTACAATACTTGGCGAGGTCTTGGCTACCAGGTTTCTACATCACATGCAGGTAATAATCTATCTAGAGCAGAATAGTTTTATATCTGCACGAAATACCTCCTTTAACTTACTGCGGCTGTATCACATCTTATACCACCCGAATGTTCGGTCCATCCCTGGTGCCCTCATCATGTCAGTAGACCGCTTGAAGGTGTTCGACACAGGGCAGTTGGATTTATTTGAAGTGGTCATGCAGATGGGACCTCTTCTGTCACCCTCACTAAACAGCTGGTGCAGATGTGTCTGGCATACGGGGGCACTCTACTCCTCTGCATTGCCACTCATGTGCCTTCCACATATCAATCCTTTATCCCACTGTACGACTTCGCAGTTGAGTGAGTGGACCAAAATTGGACTGGTGACGGCAGGAGACTGCATCTACATGGGAGTCCTGTTACCTCTGGAAGAAATAGCGTCCAGAAACATTTAGGGTGAGAAACATTTAGGGACTTATGGAACAGAGGCCAGGAGGTGCCCCTAACGCACTTTGCGCTCCAGGCATAGACAAAGCTGGGTTCGGCCCATCACCTGGAGACGTGGCTGTATAGGGCAGTGAACGAGATGGTCAGACAGCCCCTAGGTGCACTCAGGTGCAAATGAGAAGTGGTGGTAGCCAGGGAATTCACTGATCCGGCATGGAATAAAATGTTAGAGTACCCCTTTAAGTCGTCTAGAAACACGTGTCTGAAATACTTTTAATTTAACCACACACACGACATACCTGACACCACACAGATTCAGAGCTATTTATGGCAGGGAACTCCAGGGGTGTCCTCCACATTTTGATGATGATTTTCGTCATATGTTGGGGGTTGCCCCGTCCGCTTGCAGACTTATTGGGGTGAGGTTCTGGCCAGACTAAACAAAGCACTCAACTGCATTCTGACATGCACTGTGGAAGTGTGCCTCCTTGGGACTTTTCCCAGCCCATGGTACAGAAAGATGGGCACCAGGTTTTTGGATCAGGCCCTTGCTCTGGCTAAACAGAGTGTTGTATTCCGCTTTAGTGCTCCGTATATAGGTTTTCATGATACATGTCCTTATATAGGCACAATTCGCATTGTCCTTATATAGGCATAAGATCCCAGTACTTATTTAGGCATTAGCCATGTTATCCAAATACAGGCATGGTCACCTACATCCGTCCACACCAACGTCACAACGAGTTCTTAGAAACCAGACCCTTAAGCTCTAGGGAGTTCCCCTAGGAAAGGATTATTGATTTCTCCAAGAACTCATTTCTTATGCATGAACCGCTATTCCTCAAGGGTTCATTCCTGACGTCTTCCTCTGCCCGACTTTAAGTCAATGCTACCATTCCAAGGCACCTACCAGGTATAGATATACCTTCCCTTGCCCAAGCAAGTAGGAGGAGACCTCGACTTTAGAGGAGCCCGTGTTCCGGCCTGATGCACTGACAAGAGACGCTGTCATCCCTGCTCGCAGAGAATCCAGCTTCCAGTGTCCTGACTTCCTTTGTGGGGTGTTAGAGTTCGAGACCCGGAAAGAGATTCCCACCTCTCTCATTCTCAGGGTATGGAGCTGACTAGAACCAAGAGGGACTCTTGGCATACTAAACTTAGCATACCATACTATAGCCTACCATACTATAGAATACATCACCTACTTCTTACCTTGTACTACACTTAGGTTAGGTACTCTGGGGTAGAACTAGTTAGAGAAGCATCTTATCGCATTTTTAGCTTATGTTAGTTATGAATATGAATATATGTGTCATAGCTAAAAGATAATGCTAGCGCAGTATTATTTCTTTCTACTGCTTACGCTGTACATAATATATCTTGCATACTGTCTTGTGATTGTAACAGCTCATATCTCTTACACGAGAAACAAGACTGTTCAATAAATCCTTTTATTGAAATGCCTGTCTATTCTTTCTGTGTAACTCTGAAGAAACTAAGCATGCACGATTAGCTGAGTGAAACTGTTATCTGTTGTTTCCACGATTCTGAGAGTGTTCCGATTCTAAAGGGAAACAAAGTTGTCATGTTTATGCGGTTGCCAGAAACTAATCCCTTCTTGTTTACAAGGAGTTTCTAGTGGCCTCTGATTTAGCTGGTACAAATTAATTAAGTTTAATATACTCGATAGGGGCATACTGACCTCAGTCCTTTGCCAAATCTATAGGGTATATTATTCAAATGCGCAAACCTATTAGGGAAATAGGAACTACACTACATGGCGCCCAACATTTGGTAAGGCACTAATTTAACGCTAGATACGGAGTAACTCAGTCATGCATTTCTCAGAGATCCTTACTCACATACTCCATTAGACGTCTGGAGTGGGTAGGGTTAAGTATACGCCAAAGCTGAATAGGACAAAAATCCTTTATATTAGCTGTTTGATTTGTTCAACGTTGAAGGATACAGTGTTACAAAATATTGTGCACCTTATCTTTTTTTCTTGAAACTTGTTCTACATTTTTCAAAAACAATGTCCCTGAATGTGGATACTAACACCGAGAATGGTGTAGCTACGGCTGACCCAGTCATAACAGCTTTTAATTTTACAGGTTTAAATGAAACCGATGAGGGTGTTATAAACATCCCTCCAAACTTAAGGAGAGTCATCCCTCTAAAACGTATAAAACACGGCCTAACACCAAGAGGTGATAGAGCATTTTTTGTGATAGAGGCACAATCTTTTCATACAGAGGTATTCTATTCATGGATTGTATTCCCAGAATCAAATCCAGTAACAAAAGTATTTCACTTCTTTAAAGAAGATGAACCACCTGAGGAATATATTCCTTT
The DNA here is from genome assembly GCF_964204655.1 of Triturus cristatus. NCBI lineage: Eukaryota > Metazoa > Chordata > Amphibia > Caudata > Salamandridae > Triturus > Triturus cristatus. The sequence continues at coordinate 534,126,335 of NC_140594.1, read as the reverse complement.
CAAGGATATTGAAATTCCACTCACATACCAGGAGCATAATTTCTGGTTTAAGGGCGCCCTAAAACATCACAAAAACATTACCAGGCTCGGTCACTAGGTAGACCAGGAGCAACATGGCCGATTCTAGCAGGCTACACACCTCACCCTGACATCGGAAAAATGTCAGACGAAGAATTACTTACTCAACTACAAGAGTTAATAACAATTTACAGACAATTAGTCCAATATGTCATGTGGACTTTCAGAGTCCAACCACTAATAACCATTCCACATCAAACCCCTCAACAAGGGTATACACAAAAAATTACTCCACAGACTTTACACGCAGTCATGGGTAAAATGCCCACAAAACAAATTCCATTCTGGATAGCTCAAAAAATTACTCAAATCAAAGCAGTATTTCCAAATACTAGCCCTTATGAGAAACACAGAATCCTAACAATCTGTTTGCCAATGGGGATCATACCACAACTGGAAGACTGCACCACTTGGGGCACAGTCTTTGCTGCCATCTATACTAAAACACATGGTGTTCCGTCAATTGCAGTAATACCAGATGTCCTGAAACAAATTCAAAACGAATACGAGGCAGCGCCTGCTCTGAATTTAGGTATGAAATTACTGAAAAACTTCGACCAGGTCTCAACAATAATATTATCTAATATTAAAGGGAAGGCAGCATCAGTGGCGATCCGCCAATGCTTAAGGGAATTTGATGTAACAGAACATCAACATGAACTACCCAGAATAATAGAAAAATCTTATGCAGAATTAGGCAGACACAGTTTGGGTGAAAACCTTTGAAGCCAAAACTGTCTGAAGGTCCTGAGAAGGACTCTAATATTCAAAATCCTACATCTTCTAAAAAGAAGTGGGAAACTAATAAAAAAAAATCCAAAAGAGACACGTTCTGCCAGCCTTCTCCAACCATATTCCAATTCACCTAAAATATACTTATGCCAGGAAATGGGCAGTAGCCCAGGCCCCAGCATTATACAAAAATCATGCACAAAGGCAGTACCCAATAAAGCAAGAAGCTAAAAAACAGGTTAGGGAGATCTTAGATCAACTTGAATACCAAGGTGTAATTGAATTATGCACCTCCTCAATGAGCAATCCTTTGTTTCCTTTATCCAAACCAGACAATACATATTGTCTAGTTTTGGATTACAGACACTTGAACACTTGTTCCAAAACACTTGCAGTGCACAATGCACATAGTAAAGCATTGATGAATAACATTGTGCGTAAAAAATATAAAACCACATTGGACATTTCAAATGGTTTCTTTTGTCAAAACATAGCACCTGAAAGTAGGTACTTAACAGCTTTCTCAAAAATGGGGACCCAGAGTCAATTTTGTCGACTCCCACAAGGGTTCAAAACAGCCCAGGGTTATTCTCAGCAAGGGTAACAGAGTTACTACAAATTTATGATAACAAAGCATTGTCATTCGTCAATGACATCTATCTGACAGACGATGACCTAGATAGGCACTTGAACAGGGTGAATACCATTATACTGGGCTTCTCCTCTGAGGGCTATAATTCAACTTTAAAAAATCCAGAATTGCCCATCTCAATGTCCTTTTCCTAGGATATGAGCTTTCAAGTGAAGGCAAAAGCCTGGCAGGTAACATTTTAGAAAAGTGTGCGCTGCTCCAACCTCCAAAAATGCTGCAAAACTTACAATCTATGTTGGGTTTCTTAAATTTTGGAAGAACTTACATTCTAAATTACACAGAAAGGGTTAAACCTCCCTACAGATTAATCCAACCTGATTTTTCAATAAAACATTGGACACAGGAACATACAGATATCCTGCTTTCACTCCAAGCTAACATGTTAGCAACAAATCACTTACAAACACACGTAAATAAACGCAATTTAGTGATCCGAATAATTTCGGGTCAATGCGGATTCACCTATTTAACATTTAATGAGGGTAAAAAAGGACCAATAGCATACAAATCACATTTGTATACACAAGCAGAAATGCGCTTCACTTCAACAGAAAAGATACTGACAGCAGTTCAAACTGCTGTAGCAAAAGAAAGAGCACTAGCTCAGGGGAAACGCATTATTGTCGTGACTCCAGTACCAGCCTTAGAGGAGGTTACAAAAGCGAGCATTCCAAATGCAAAAGCTTTATATACTAGATGGATACAATGGGTTAATTCTCTTGCTGCAACAGATATTGAATATGTTTTTTGGATCCTGATTTAAAAACACAAGCGTTCCTGCAAAATGAACATGAATGTCCTCTGCCCACTGAAATTCTGCCTCTTGATCAGTACGAACTTATAATTTATACTGACGGATCAGCACAACCTGCTACAGGGAGTAAGCAAGCTTACAGTGCAGCGTGCGCAATTGTTAAAGGTCGCATGCGCGATGGTAACTTCCGAGCAATGGTCACTAAAACTCAATCTCTAGGAGATTGTACAGCTCAGTGAGCTGAAATACAAGCATTCAAACTGGCACCTGAGAATACAGATCGTGAATTTCCCACACTTATAGTGTGCGATTCCTTTTACTATGTCCAGTCATATAATGAATATTTACAGAATTGGCTTCAAAACGGATTCAAAGATGCAAAAGGTAGCACAATAAAGCATAAAACGCTTTGGGAACAAGTAGTTCAGTAGAGAAACGAACTATCAAAAACTCACGTGATACACACGCTGAGTCATCAACGTGATGGCGTTCACGTTACAGGGAATTCATTGGCTGATGAAGCCGCATAGGAGGCTGTTCAGACGGCTTCCGTAGCTGCGATCACTCGTTCAAAAACGAGAATAGACAGTGAGATATTGTTGGCTGTGTCATGTGTTTTCCGGTCATAGCGAGGCTTCGCAGGGGCGCGGAACACACACGGGCATGTCGCCCGTACACGAACTACATTTCCCAGGAGCATTTCGGGATAGGCGCACGCGCGCGTTAGTGACACGCTTACCCAGCATTCTTAAGGAGGGGCGGTGGCAGCGCTCAGTGCTGCAAATTTAGAAACTCCAAGGAAGCACTGCTGGGACACACCACACGAGGATCCTGAGGCCGTAGCCTCCGATTTGAAGGGCGGTAAGGGTGACTTAGTCACCGCCTGCTGAGGGTAGGGAAAGCTAACGTTCCAAACATTATGGGGGGCAATTACAAGTTTGGGTGCAAGCGCTCAAACTTTGGCTCTGATAATTAAGGCTTTCACCGATGCTGACGCAAGCGCACAACATGGCTTCCGCTACTAAAGGCATTTACCGACGCTAGGAGCAAGGGCACAACTTTGTTTCTGATAACAGAGGTGGGACGCGCTACCTCCAACGTGGGCATGATTTCGTGATGTTGAACAAGTAATTGCGAAAAGCTGTGTCGAGTGTATGGATGAAACACTTCATGTCATTTTCTCTGTGCTGCACCAACAGAGGAGTACTTAATATATTCAAGTTGTCATACAATGGGTTGCGGCAACCAAATGAAGCGCTGGGCATGATGATAATGCCTGTTTTCACTTGTTCTATTGTTATGAGTATTGCTATCGACTACTGTATAAGTTCTTGTGCGCTTTCTCTCTTCTAGCAGGGGCTGTGGTGTGAAATAGGTTCAACCCCCTCTGTGATGCAAGTAGATACAGTCCTAGTGGTGGGTACAGTGTGTGCTTGAGCAAGTGTGAGTGTGTGTGTACGTGATTACGGTTAATGTGTGTTGAGACTCACCTGGACCATTTTGTCTCCTTATATTACATAGTCAAAGTCTGCTTACAGGAGATACCCTCGTCAAGAGCTTGGTTATGAAAACGCACATGTTATTTTCCTTTACAGGTAGTTATTGCTCAGTTTAAGTTTTGGGTTCTTGGTTTTGGATTACGAGCGTAGAAGAGGATGGTAATTGTGTTTTATCTTGTTTTGTAGGTCTCCCTCCCTGCTGTCCCCATCCTTTCCTTCCCTCGCTTAATCATTCCTACCCTCTTCACTGTTATAGCATCAGAGGGTGGAGCGATTGAGAGGTGGACCCATTTGAGCAACGCACCGATCCCGGGAGTTTGGAATAAAGACTTGACAGGCTGTCAATGCTTCAAGCAAAGGCAGTGGTGCAGCGTTACCAAAGAAATTTCCACTCAAGTACTCATTTGTAATTGATGTGAACAACGTTCCTTTTGCTCTAATCCCTGGAGTGGGGATAGGGTAATTCCAAACATGGAATGTAGATTAGGACTGATCCTAGCAGCACATGAAGGGATAGCCTCTGCCCATGCAGGTGTTTCTGCAACAGTATCTTTGCTAAAACAAAGATATTGGTGGCCTGGCATTAGGAAACAGACCAAAAACTATGTTTTGGAATGTGAAATATGCCAACAGATAAAACTCTCCATAGTAAAACATCCTGCGCAGACACCCCTGTTGATTTCAGACAAACCATTAGCTTGTGTTTACCTGGACCACTGCGGTCCCTTGCAAAGGGACGGTAACTATAAATATATAATTGTCGCAGTGGATTCGTGCTCAAGGTTATTATGGATGTGGCCTCAGCGCTCGGCTGACGCTCGAACTGTTAGAAAAGATTTGCGAGTCTTTATCTGCACATACGCAATTGGCACACTACATTCTAACCAGGGCCCTGCGTTTAGCTCTCGGGCTTACAAAGAAGCCATGGCCAGTTTGGGCATAGCATTGCGGTACTCCTCTCCGTTTCATCCTGAGGGAAATTCTGTTGTGGAAAGGAAAAACCCGGGACATAAAGGAGTCTATAGCAGCTAGAGCATTTTGTTCGGGTGTTGGGTGGGTCAAACATCTTTATGGGGTCCAACGCTCATTAAATAATTTGACAAGAAGTTCTCTGGGGGGTCCTATTTGGGACAAGAATGAGGGTACCTGATCTCGAATGTAAAGGCACAGTGGTGGAAAATAAACCCTTTGATATCAAAGATCGTTTGGCTGTTTTACAGGCTCTAAATGAACTAAGATCGAAACAAAGCAACGTGTTTCTGAAGCCAACCACCACTGGGGAAAAACCGACAGTCCCAGCAAGGCCTGTCTGGATCCCCAAAGTTGGGGATCTAGTCAGAGAGAAGATTGCGGACAAGAAGAAATTTGGACCTTCTTACAGACAACCAGTACCTGTCCTAGCCGTTCACGTAACAAGACCAGTACTTCTGCCGCCCCTTGCTGGAAAAAAGGACAAAAGATTTGTGCCAATCGACCTCATCAAACCACACTATGTGGCTGATACTAAATAGTAGGCCTCGTGGACTCCGACCTAGTAGCAGACGCCCTCCTCTCGCTACTATCCAAGAGGTTCAGACTGAAGGACTCATAACCATCGAGAATTCAGCAGTAAGAGATGAAGGACTAAGAAACAATGCTATGGAACTCATCCCTCTTGAAACTCAAGTAACAGTTCGTCCAGATACACCTGTCTACACAAACGTAACACGTGATCAACTGGTTCCAGCGATTTCGACGAATCCTGATGCAATTACAACAATTGACCAAAATGCTTCTGGCTACTTCATTAACTTTGATACCTTTTCTGAGGATCCAAGTGAGCCTGAATTGACACCAGCCCTAAAAACTTTCAAATAACAAGTACAAGAATTTTTTCATTTTATGAAAGACGCTTAACTGGTTTCACCATGGATTGAACTATGGATTATTTCTGGAATATTTTTCTTTCTGCTTTGCCTAGCTTTGGTAATGACTCTTAGCGTGCTTACGAATGGCAGATACATTCGTTTGGACACTGAAAGTAAAGATGTGAACTTACTTTTAAAACCACACTAATCTTCCCATCGTGAAGCAAGAGATTTGTCAGCAGTGAACATCACCGCCGTTCCTCTACAGGATGGTATAGTTTGGGACAAAAACGATTTTGACATATTCGGCCCAACTGAACTTTTGAAGATTCCACATTTATTTAGAATTGCATTAAGTTACTTTATTACGTCCAGTACCTATTCTGATGAATGGGACTTTGAGACTGTTAACCCCTTCGCTGCTAGGCCTTTTCCCCTCCTGTGCTAAGCCTTTTTTGGGCTATTTGAGGTAGTGCGCGCTTAGGCCCCTGTAACTTTTTGACCACATTAGGTATCCACGCCAAATTTGCGTCCTTTTCTTCCAACATCTTGGGGATTCTAAAGGTACCCAGGGTTTGTGGATTCTCCTAGAGGGTTCCCAGAAATTAGTCAAAATACAGCAATTGTTTTTGTTTTTTGTGAAAAATGTGAAAAACGGGCTGCAAATGAAAGCTTCTGGGTTTTTCTCTGCAAATGGTATCAAAAAAGGGTTTGTGGGGCTGAAATCACAATTTCTCCAGCTTTTAGGGAATGACAGAATTTTGTTAGAAAACCAACATTTTTTACACAGTTTTGGCATTTTTCTGGGACATACCCTATTTTTGCTATTTCTTGTGCTTTCAACCTCCTTCCAGTTAACGGTAGAAATGGGTACAAAAACAATAATGGATCCTGGAAAACTATACATTTTTGAAAAGTAGACAAAATTCTGAATTCAGCAAGGGGTCATTTGTGTAGATCCATCAAGGTTTCTTTATAGAAATTTACAGGCAAATATAGGAAAAATTAAAAATTTGTTGAAAAAAGCAGCCTTTTGAGTCAACGTTTTTACCTGTAACTTCTTCGAATTATGACATCTCTTTGAAAGCAATGTACCGTTACATCCGGTAGACCTTCCTGGTTGTGGGGACATATAGGACTTGTAGGTTCACCAAGAGCCCAACGAACCCAGAGTAGAAAAATGAGCAGCATTTTGTAATGTTTTTTTTTTTGGTCCGGGTATATAGCAATTATTGTGGGAAAATGTATACATGGAAAAATCGGTATGAAAGTCACCTATGTATTTCTGAAATGGGAACAAATTACAGAGTTCAGAAACAGTGCATATTTGCACATTTTCGAAATTGGGAATACTCATATTTGCATGACAATTATTGGTCAATTTTCAAAATGACTTTTTTTTTACACAATGTCTTTCATTTGGAAGGGAGAAATGCATCAAAAATCAATAGGTAATAACAGTTTCTTTACAAATTTGAACTACCCTAAGTCTCCCGATAAAAATGGTACCTCACTTGTGTGGGTAGGCATAGTGCCCACGACAGGAAGTGGCTCAAAACCTAAGGTGAACACACCACATTTTCACACTGAAAATTTACACTTTTTTTGCAAAGAGTCTAGCTGTAGTTTTTGAACCCTAGCCCTGCCGGCACCTAGGGAAACCTAGCAAACCTATACATTTTTGAAAACTAGACACCCAGGGGAATCCAGGATGGGGTGACTTGACTGCCTCCCACCATGGTCTGTTACCCAGAATCCCTTGCAAACGTAAAAAATTGACAAAAAAAACACATTTTCCCCACATTTCTGTGATGGAAAGTTCTGGAATCTGCGTGGATCCACAAATTTCCACCCACCCCGCGTTCCCCAAAGTCCTACGAGAAAAATGGTACCTCTCATGTGCGGGTCGGCCTAGTGCCTGCGACAGGAAACGGCGCAAAACGCAACGTGGTTTTGCAGTGAAAAATGACCCTTTTTTTGGCAAAGTGACTAGCTGTAGATTTTGAACCCTAGCCCTGCAAGCACCTAGGGAAAACTAGCAAACCTATACATTTTTGAAAACTAGACACCCAGGGGAATCCAGGATGGGGTGCCTTGACTGCCTCCCACCATGGTCTGTTACCCAGAATCCCTTGCAAACGTAAAAAATTGACAAAAAAAACACATTTTCCCCACATTTCTGTGATGGAAAGTTCTGGAATCTGCGTGGATCCACAAATTTCCACCCACCCCGCGTTCCCCAAAGTCCTACGAGAAAAATGGTACCTCACTTGTGCGGGTCGGCATAGTGCCCGCGACAGGAAACGGTGCAAAACGCAACGTGGTTTTGCAGTGCAAAATGACCCTTTTTTTGGCAAAGTGACTAGCTGTAGATTTTGAACCCTAGCCCTGCCGGCACCTAGGGAAACCTAGCAAACCTATACATTTTTGAAAACTAGACACCCAGGGGAATCCAGGATGGGGTGGCTTGACTGCCTCCCACCATGGTCTGTTACCCAGAATCCCTTGCAAACGTAAAAAATTGACAAAAAAAACACATTTTCCCCACATTTCTGTGATGGAAAGTTCTGGAATCTGCGTGGATCCACAAATTTCCACCCACCCCGCGTTCCCCAAAGTCCTACGAGAAAAATGGTACCTCACTTGTGCGGGTCGGCCTAGTGCCCGCGACAGGAAACGGCGCAAAACGCAACGTGGTTTTGCAGTGAAAAATGACCCTTTTTTTGGCAAAGTGACTAGCTGTAGATTTTGAACCCTAGCCCTGCAAGCACCTAGGGAAAACTAGCAAACCTATACATTTTTGAAAACTAGACACCCAGGGGAATCCAGGATGGGGTGACTTGACTGCCTCCCACCATGGTCTGTTACCCAGAATCCCTTGCAAATGTAAAAAATTGACAAAAAAAACACATTTTCCCCACATTTCTGTGATGGAAAGTTCTGGAATCTGCGTGGATCCACAAATTTCCACCCACCCCGCGTTCCCCAAAGTCCTACGAGAAAAATGGTACCTCACTTGTGCGGGTCGGCATAGTGCCCGCGACAGGAAACGGTGCAAAACGCAACGTGGTTTTGCAGTGCAAAATGACCCTTTTTTTGGCAAAGTGACTAGCTGTAGATTTTGAACCCTAGCCCTACCGGCACCTAGGGAAACCTAGCAAACCTATACATTTTTGAAAACTAGACACCCAGGGGAATCCAGGATGGGGTGGCTTGACTGCCTCCCACCATGGTCTGTTACCCAGAATCCCTTGCAAACGTAAAAAATTGACAAAAAAAACACATTTTCCCCACATTTCTGTGATGGAAAGTTCTGGAATCTGCGTGGATCCACAAATTTCCACCCACCCAGCGTTCCCCAAAGTCCTACGAGAAAAATGGTACCTCACTTGTGTGGGTCGGCCTAGTGCCCGCGACAGGAAACGGCGCAAAACGCAACGTGGTTTTGCAGTGAAAAATGACCCTTTTTTTGGCAAAGTGACTAGCTGTAGATTTTGAACCCTAGCCCTGCAAGCACCTAGGGAAAACTAGCAAACCTATACATTTTTGAAAACTAGACACCCAGGGGAATCCAGGATGGGGTGACTTGACTGCCTCCCACCATGGTCTGTTACCCAGAATCCCTTGCAAACGTAAAAAATTGACAAAAAAAACACATTTTCCCCACATTTCTGTGATGGAAAGTTCTGGAATCTGCGTGGATCCACAAATTTCCACCCACCCCGCGTTCCCCAAAGTCCTACAAGAAAAATGGTACCTCACTTGTGCGGGTCGGCATAGTGCCCGCGACAGGAAACGGTGCAAAACGCAACGTGGTTTTGCAGTGCAAAATGACCCTTTTTTTGGCAAAGTGACTAGCTGTAGATTTTGAACACTAGCCCTGCCGGCACCTAGGTAAACCTAGCAAACCTATACATTTTTGAAAACTAGACACCCAGGGAAATCCAGGATGGGGTGGCTTGACTGCCTCCCACCATGGTCTGTTACCCAGAATCCCTTGCAAACGTAAAAAATTGACAAAAAAAACACATTTTCCCCACATTTCTGTGATGGAAAGTTCTGGAATCTGCGTGGATCCACAAATTTCCACCCACCCCGCGTTCCCCAAAGTCCTACGAGAAAAATGGTACCTCACTTGTGCGGGTCGGCCTAGTGCCCGCGACAGGAAACGGCGCAAAACGCAACGTGGTTTTGCAGTGAAAAATGACCCTTTTTTTGGCAAAGTGACTAGCTGTAGATTTTGAACCCTAGCCCTGCCGGCACCTAGGGAAACCTAGCAAACCTATACATTTTTGAAAACTAGACACCCAGGGGAATCCAGGATGGGGTGACTTGACTGCCTCCCACCATCGTCTGTTACCCAGAATCCCTTGCAAACGTAAAAAATTGACAAAAAAAACACATTTTCCCCACATTTCTGTGATGGAAAGTTCTGGAATCTGTGTGGATCCACAAATTTCCACCCACCCCGCGTTCCCCAAAGTCCTACGAGAAAAATGGTACCTCACTTGTGCGGGTCGGCCTAGTGCCCGCGACAGGAAACGGCGCAAAACGCAACGTGGTTTTGCAGTGAAAAATGACCCTTTTTTTGGCAAAGTGACTAGCTGTAGATTTTGTACCCTAGCCCTGCCGGCACCTAAGGAAACCTAGCAAACCTATACATTTTTGAAAACTAGACACCCAGGGGAATCCAGGATGGGGTGACTTGACTGCCTCCCACCATGGTCTGTTACCCAGAATCCCTTGCAAACGTAAAAAATTGACAAAACGTGGTTTTGTAGCGAAAAATGACCCTTTTTTTGGCAAAGTGACTAGCTGTAGATTTTGAACCCTAGGGGGGTCACTTTGGTTTTTGGCCCGGTGCGCGGCGGCCATCTAGGGAAACCTACCAAACCCAGGCGGTTTGGTAGGTTTAAACTAGATACCCGGCGGCTTCCAGGGAGGTATGGCTTGCGTGGATCCCCCAACGTTTCCTTACCCAGAATCCCCTGCAAACCTCATTTTTTGCTCAAAAAATCACTTTTTTCACACATTTTGGGGTGGGAAAGTAGTGGCATCACCGGGCTCACACAAATTTACCACCACCCAGCGTTCCCCCAGGTCTCCCGGTAAAAATGGTGCCTCACTTGTGTGGGAGGCTCAAGTACCCGCGGCAGGCAAGGACAACAAACGTAGTGAGGCGACATCAACATTGCCTATCCCAAATGTCTTCCTCACTACGTTTGTTGTCCTTGCCTGCCGCGGGTACTTGGGCCTCCCACACAAGTGAGGCACCATTTTTACCGGGAGACCTGGGGGAACGCTGGGTGGTGGTAAATTTGTGTGAGCCCGGTGATGCCACTACTTTCCCACCCCAAAATGTGTGAAAAAAGTGATTTTTTGAGCAAACATTGAGGTTTGCAGGGGATTCTGGGTAAGGAAACGTTGGGGGATCCATGCAAGCCATACCTCCCTGGAAGCCGCCGGGTGTCTAGTTTTCAAAAATGCCTAGGATTGGTAGGTTTCCCTAGATGGCCGCCGCGCACCGGGCCAAAAACCAAAGTGACCCCCCTTGCAAAACCAGGTGGTTTGGCGATAGGCCATTTTGATGTCGCCTCACTACGTTTGTTGTCCTTGCCTGCCGCGGGTACTTGGGCCTCCCACACAAGTGAGGCACCATTTTTACCGGGAGACCTGGGGGAACGCTGGGTGGTGGTAAATTTGTGTGAGCCCGGTGATGCCACTACTTTCCCACCCCAAAATGTGTGAAAAAAGAGATTTTTTGAGCAAAAAATGAGGTTTGCAGGGGATTCTGGGTAAGGAAACGTTGGGGGATCCACGCAAGCCATACCTCCCTGGAAGCCGCCGGGTGTCTAGTTTTCAAAAATGCCTGGGTTTGGTAGGTTTCCCTAGATGGCCGCCGCGCACCGGGCCAAAAACCAAAGTGACCCCCCTTGCAAAACCAGGTGGTTTGGCGATAGGCCATTTTGATGTCGCCTCACTACGTTTGGGGCCCTTGCCTGCCGCGGGTACTTGGGCCTCCCACACAAGTGAGGCAACATTTTTACCTCGAGACCTGGGGGAACGCTGGGTGGTGGTAAATTTGTGTGAGCCCGGTGATGCCACTACTTTCCCACCCCAAAATGTGTGAAAAAAGTGATTTTTTGAGCAAAAAATGAGGTTTGCAGGGGATTCTGGGTAAGGAAACGTTGGGGGATCCACGCAAGCCATACCTCCCTGGAAGCCGCCGGGTATCTAGTTTTCAGAAATGCCTGGGTTTGGTAGGTTTCCCTAGATGGCCGCCGCGCACCGGGCCAAAAACCAAAGTGACCCCCCCTTGCAAAACCAGGTGGTTTGGCGATAGGCCATTTTGATGTCGCCTCACTACGTTTGGGGCCCTTGCCTGCCGCGGGTACTTGGGCCTCCCACACAAGTGAGGCACCATTTTTACCGGGAGACCTGGGGGAACGCTGGGTGGTGGTAAATTTGTGTGAGCCCGGTGATGCCACTACTTTCCCACCCCAAAATGTGTGAAAAAAGTGATTTTTTGAGCAAAAAATGAGGTTTGCAGGGGATTCTGGGTAAGGAAACGTTGGGGGATCCACGCAAGCCATACCTCCCTGGAAGCCGCCGGGTGTCTAGTTTTCAGAAATGCCTGGGTTTGGTAGGTTTCCCTAGATGGCCGCCGCGCACCGGGCCAAAAACCAAAGAGACCCCCCTTGCAAAACCAGGTGGTTTGGCGATAGGCCATTTTGATGTCGCCTCACTACGTTTGGGGCCCTTGCCTGCCGCGGGTACTTGGGCCTCCCACACAAGTGAGGCACCATTTTTACCGGGAGACCTGGGGGAACGCTGGGTGGTGGTAAATTTGTGTGAGCCCGGTGATGCCACTACTTTCCCACCCCAAAATGTGTGAAAAAAGTGATTTTTTGAGCAAAAAATGAGGTTTGCAGGGGATTCTGGGTAAGGAAACGTTGGGGGATCCACGCAAGCCATACCTCCCTGGAAGCCGCCGGGTGTCTAGTTTTCAGAAATGCCTGGGTTTGGTAGGTTTCCCTAGATGGCCGCCGCGCACCAGGCCAAAAACCAAAGAGTTCCCCCTTGAAAAACCAGGTGGTTTGGCGATAGGCCATCTTGATGTCGCCTCACTGCGTTTTAGGCCCTTGCCTGCCGCGGGTACTTGGGCCTCCCACACAAGTGAGGCACCATTTTTACCGGGAGACCTGGGGGAACGCTGGGTGGTGGTAAATTTGTGTGAGCCCGGTGATGCCACTACTTTCCCACCCCAAAATGTGTGAAAAAAGTGATTTTTTGGGCAAAAATTTAGGTTTGCAGGGGATTCTGGGTAAGGAAACGTTGGGGGATCCACGCAAGCCATACCTCCCTGGAAGCCGCCGGGTGTCTAGTTTTCAGAAATGCGTGGGTTTGAAAGGTTTCCCTAGATGGCCGCCGAGCCCTGGGCAAAAAACCAAAGTAACCCCCCTTGCAAAACCAGATTAACTATTGTTACTACAGCGTGAGAATTTAGGAATAATACTGCAAAGAAAATGTGGCAGACAGTTTGAGGTTTACAGGACAATGGGGATAAAAAATATTTTTCAAATCACTAGAGAGACATCACCATGAACTCCCAAGGGTTTTCGACAATATCTACAGTTGGTGGGTTATTCTTACATGGAAAGTGTACCTTGGCAGAGAAACTAAAGACAAAGATTCCTGCACAACCATCTATTCCTCAAACACACACACATACTGGTTGGATTTGGCACGAGGGCGAGTCATGGTTCAGTGTATTAAATTTTATTAACAAGAGATTTCACAAAAATGAAATGCACTGTCAATAATTAAATTCACAAAAAACCAAACCAATGACTTGCAGCTCGTGAGCTGTAAAGCCACGTCAAGGCACCAACCACTTTACAGGCCATTCACACACCTTTCATACGTGATACAAACAAGACCATTCGCACCACCAGGTACAAAAGCAACACAGTACAAAAATCACCAAAAAGGGACAAGGTACACCCTGCTTCAGAAAGACAAATATTACTGCACAGCCATCTAACCCGCAAGCACACACACATACTGGTTGGATTTGGCACGAGGGTGAGTGATGGTTCAGTAGATAAAATTGTATTACCAAGTGATTTCACAAAACATGAAATGCACTGGTAATAATTGAAAGGGCAAGAAACTGAACCATTGACTCACAGCTCGTGAGCTGTAAAGCCACGACAAGGCACCAACCTCTTTACAGGCCATTCATACACCTTTCATACGTGTGAGACATACAAAACCATTCACACCGCCAGCCGCGGGCCCATCACATAACAAAACTCACACCAGCACACAGCGCCATTCAAGGGCCCATCACTTTCACACGCCCACAATCCAGACACAGCAACTACACAGGCTGAAGGATTGCGTGGAGTGGCACTCAGCTAGCAGTGTGTGTAGTGACCAGCAGAAAGTCACTACTCACACACAGCCAGCCAAGCACCAGTCGACACACACCGCTAGCCAAACGCCAGTCCACGCACACCGCTAGCCAAGCGCCAGTCCAGGCACACCGCCATCCAATCGCCAGTCCAGGCACACCGGCAGCCAATCGCCAATCCACCTACACCGCCAGCCAAGCTCCAGTCCACGGACACCACCAGACAAGCACCAGTCCGCACACACCACCAGTCCACGCACACCGCCAGCCAAGTACCAGTCCACGCACACCGCCAGCCAAGCACCATTCCACGCACACCGCCAGCCAAGCTCCAGTCCACACACACCACCAGACAAGCTCCAGTCCACGGACACCACCAGCCAAGCTCCAGTCCACGGACACCACCAGCCAAACACCAGTCCGCACACACCACCAGTCCACACACACCGCCAGCCAAGTACCATTCCACGCACACCGCCAGCCAAGCACCATTCCACGCACACCGCCAGCCAAGCACCATTCCACGCACACCGCCAGCCAAGCACCATTCCACGCACACCACCAGCCACGCACCAGTCCACGCACACCGCCAGTCCATGCACACCGCCAGTCCACGCACACCGTCAGCCAAGCACCATTCCACGCACACCACCAACCAAGTGCCAGTCCACACACACCAACAGCCAAGCGCAAGCCTACACACACCGCCATCACATTTTGGATTTTTTTAGAAAAAAATAAAAACACAAACAAATTGCAAATAGATACAAATCTTCTAACAGAAAATCAGCAACTAAATACATTGCACTAACACCAACCTTGAAACAGAATCATATTTTCCAAAGAATACAGACCAGCCAGTTCACTTTACCACTCATGAATGTTCCCAAAAGTTTTTTCGCGTGGGGTACGCTCTGAAACAAGCAGGGAGACACAGTGCAGGATGAGAGGGACAATCGGGGCAGTACATACGACTCTCCTTCCGCAAACCTCTTCGCCAACAGACTCTACATCTCCTACTGGGAAAATCTTTTGCGGGTGTGGGAGGAATGTGATCTGGAAAGTGGCATTCTTTCAATCTAGCAACATCCTCCACCAGTCCAACTCTAGGAACACTTGCCTGTTCCACTACAACAAGGCTGCCTATTACAGACTCCTGAAACTTAGCAAAAGTCATCTTTGACTCAGGGCAAGAATCCTGGAACACAACAAAAGCATTAAACATTGCCAAGTGGAAAAGATGGATAGCCAACTTCTTGTACCAAATGTAAGCCTTACGAAGAGCAGCGTAAGGTTCCAACCTCTGATCTACTCTGTCAACACCACCCATGTGCCTATTATAGTCTAAAACGCACACAGGTTTGCGCACTTCAGCGACCTGACCCCAAACAGTCACAGGTGCAGTGCTTTCATCATGGATGGAAGTCAGCATGTAGACATCTCTCCTGTCTGTAAACTTCACAGCAAGAAGCTCCTGGCAACGCAACGCACTGCACTGTCCCCGCACAAGCTTTTGACAAACAAGTTCTTTTGGAAAACCTTTACGGTTACAGCGGATTGTGCCACAAGCAAAAGTGTCCACTTTGGCCAATTCCCTGAACAACCGCACACCAGTGTAGAAGTTATCTACATATAAATGGTGGCCTTTGTTAAAAAATCCTCTACCAAGTTCCCAAACAATTTTCTCAGTCACTCCAAAAGTGGACGGACAACCAGGGAGGTTAAACCTAGATTCCTTACCGGTGTACACCCTGAAATTAGAGACATATCCAGTCCTACTGTCACACAGCATATACAGCTTTATTCCATAGCGTGCCCTCTTACTAGGAATGTATTGCCTAAAAAACCAAGCGGCCCTTGAACAACACCAAAGACTCATCCACTGCAATTTCTCTACCAGGGGCATAAATCTCAGAAAATCTATCAACAAAGTGATCAAGGACAGGCCTAATCTTAAAAAGACGGTCACAATCAGGGTGATCTCGTGGCAACGCTAAACCATTATCAACAAAGTGCATCATCCGAAGCAGAAGCAAATACCTGTCACGAGTCATGACTGTCGGAAAAATAGACGTTGCCATCAAGGGACTGCTAGACCAATATGAAGCCAATGATGGCTTCCTTAGCAAGCCCATCAAAAAAGTTAAACCCAAGAACTTCTTCATCTCTTCAACATTTGTGGGAGTCCACCGGGTAGCTCTAGAGTGTGGCTTAAGACTGGCACTGTTGTCCCTCAAAAACTGTTCGGCATACAAATTAGTCTGCTCAACAATCTCTGCCAAAAACACATCGTCCATAAACAACTGAAAAAAATTTACAGGCAAAAAGTTCTCAGTATTCACTCTAGACCCTGGAACACCAGTAAACTCTGGAAATTCCGGCTGCACCATGCCAGGGGCAACCCAGAGGTCATCACTTTCAACGGGAAGACTTGCAGCCCCAGCCTGCAGCCCAGATGTCTCTTGCCGCACTACACCAACGGAAAGGCTTGCAGCCCCAGCCTGCAGCCCAGATGCCTCTTGCCGCACTACACCAACGGGAAGCCTTGCAGCCCCAGCCTGCAGCCCAGATGTCTCTTGCCGCACTACACCAACGGAAAGGCTTGCAGCCCCAGCCTGCAGCCCAGATGCCTCTTGCCGCACTACACCAACGGGAAGCCTTGCAGTCCCAGCCTGCAGCCCAGATGCCTCTTGCCGCACTATCGGCACATCAGTCTCCTCCTCTAACACAGGCACTTCATCCGCACTAAGAGTATCTTCATCATCCGATGACCCCATACGGAGAGAAAACTCACTGCCAGAATCGTCCCCTGCCTCCTCTCCCTCAGAAGCAGAGTCAGTCTCTGACCCAATATCAGAGGAAGACTCAAACAGCAAACCAACAACCTGCTGAGCAGTCATCCTGCGGCTAGCCATTATACTTACTAAGATAGAAGACTGCACAAACAAGTCAACAACAACCAACAATGTGCAAACCAAGTAAGTAAAAAAATGTGTACCTTTTATCACAAAGATCAATGTACTCAAAAACTATACAATCCAATTACAAGAGACAGCTGCACTCACCAGAAACAAACTCTGCAGTGACACAGCAAAGACCAACGATATCAAACTAGAAAGAAGAAAAAAAAACAAATTACTCACAAGACAACAAAATACACATCGAGCACCAATGCAAAAAGTTTTTGACACTCAAAAACCAAACATACTGCTATTATTACACCATTTGCAAAAAAAAACCGGCAGAGAAATCAAACACATTTGCATTGTACAAAAAAACAGTCTCTTACCAAACTACACAAACAGCAGAACCACCAGTACCACAACGTCAACGTGAACAGAAGAAAAGCCTTCACCTAGAACAAAAAAGTAAACAAAAAAAACATTACAATTGGAAATCACAAAAAATATAACAATAAACATTATAACATGCCATGTCACTACCCAAATGGTCAATCGGTTTGTGTGCCAGGTGGGGCAGAAAACAGCAGGAAAAAAAAGGCTACTCAGTCCCGGGGTGGGTGAGCCAAATACATATAACAAATTGCACCCTGGAAGCGAGGGGTCACTTCTATTTCTAATTGAACTAATTCCCTGGTGTCTAGTGGGCTTTTCTGCCCCCAATGGGAGCAGAAACGGCAAAAAAATAAAACCGATCTGCCCCCAGAGGGGGCAGAAAAGTCTTCAAAAAATTTAGGGGCCCAAGGAAGCGACCCTTGCCCAAGGGGTCGCTTCCTACAATAATATTTATATCCCTGGTGTCTAGTGGGCTTTTCTGCCCCCCCCTAGGAGCAGAAACGGACAGAAAGACGACCAATCTGCCCCCAGGGGGGGCAGAAAAGTATTCTAAATAATTAGGCCGCAAAGGAAGCGACCCTTGCCCAAGGGGTCGCTTCCTACATAAAGAAAAAGACATCCCTGGTGTCTAGTGGGCTTTTCTGCCCCCCCTGGGGGCAGAAACGGGCAGAAAGACGACCGATCTGCCCCCAGGGGGGGCAGAAAAGTCTTCTAATTATTTTACCACCCTAGGAAGTGACCCTTGCCCAAGGGGTCACTTCCTACATAACATAAAAGACATCCCTGGTGTCTAGTGGGCTTTTCTGCCCCCCCTGGGGGCAGAAACGGGCAGAAGGAAGACCGATCTGCCCCCAGGGGGGGCAGAAAAGTCTTCAAATTATTGGGCCCCCCAAGGAAGCGACCCTTGCCTAAGGGGTCGCTTCCTACATAGCATAAACGACATCCCTGGTGTCTAGTGGGCTTTTCTGCTCCCCCTGGGGGCAGAAACACGCAGAAAGCGGACCGATCTGCCCCCAGGGGGGGCAGAAAAGACTTCCAAAAATTTTGCCCCCAAGGAAGCGACCCTTGCCTAAGGGGTCGCTTCCTACATAGCATAAACGACATCCCTGGTGTCTAGTGGGCTTTTCTGCCCCCCCTGGGGGCAGAAACGCTCAGAAAGCGGACCGATCTGCCCCCAGGGGGGGCAGAAAAGACTTCGACAAATTTTTCACCCAAGGAAGCGACCCTTGCCTAAGGGGTCGCTTCCCAAATTCGAAAAAACAAATCCCTGGTGTCTAGTGGGGCATCCCTACTCCACGATCGCGACGCTGTGCGCGATCGTGGAGCAGGAATGCCCTGTATTGAGACATCGGGGGAGAGGAAATACTCTTTCCTCTCCCCCGATGCCTCAATACCACAAATTTCACCGCCGCGGCCCCCACCGGACAAGAAAACCTACCTCTACCCCCTTGGACGCGCTGGAAGAAATGGATTCCAGCGCGTCCAACGCTTCCTGATGACGCCGGCGCGCGCTGTGCGCGTTGACGTCATCAGAAAGCGTGGGGGGGCTCGGGGGGGCTCGGGGGTGGCAGCGGAAGCTCTTCCGCTGCCACCCCCGTAAAGGGGGGCAAGATCGCTGCACAAGGGGGGGAGCGCCAGCGCTTCCCCCGGGGGCTGTCCTCATGACGGAACGGTTCCGTCATGAGCACAGCCCAACCGATGCTCATGACGGAACCGTTCCGTCATGAGCATCGAAGGGGTTAATAACATGATGTCTGATCTAGAAAGGTCTGCTGCGTTCTCTAACAATGAAAACTTAGAGGGTTCATCAGAGTACAAACAGCTTTATTGTTACAATCATTTCTTGCATAAATCTGCAACACCTAGAAATGTGTTTATGTTTAACCAATGGGAACATTGTCCTACACCACCAAAGGGTAGTTCAAAAATGTTTGCAAATAAGTTTCCATATTTTTCAGGGTACAAAACATCTGATCCAGAAACATTTTTCTATAGAAATGTGAACACAACAGGACAGAAAAATATGTTAACTAATACAAAACAGACTTATTCTGCAGCCTTTATTGCCCACTGTCTAGACAAGGATTTGACCTTTGGAAAGACACAATCGACACAAAATCTGTCTGGGGTTCTAAAGATTGGCAAGTGCAGGGGATAGAAGCTTTGTTTAGAGCCTATATCATCCCTCAGCAAATAATGTTTTTGAATGACACTGTGCAACAAACGTCTTGCCTTGGATTAGCCAAGATCAAAGACATGAACACACCTTCTGTACCAACACCTGCAAGTAATAGCACTACACAGGGAGCGGTCACAGTAGACACAATACTACAAAACAACAGATCAGATCCTGATTGGGAAAAATGGTTGCTCTGGCCCACAGACACAAACATCTGTCAAGAAAGATTCTTGAATAGAATACAGGGCTTTACTATCCATAGGCCAGACCCACGTAATGTGCAATGACATCATCCGTGGGTAGTAACAAGATACAGTGTAGGAAAATTGTGCCTTGACTGGTTACAAAAATCTGCACTCGAGGATGTGAAACAACACTTATCTTTACTTAAAGAAGACGCAGACCTTAGGGATTTCTTACTAGGACCGAGAAAACCGCGTCAAAAATGTTTCATATATGCCGGCATTTATGCTGCTTTTAATGAAATATGGAAGGTTTTACAGGTGGAGGCCGCAGAAAGAATACGTGAGCTTGATCGTATTAACTTAGAGAAATCTCTCTGTGGTCGACAATGGGTTAACAACTTTGTCATCCAGAATATATTCACTGGACAACATTGTATCCTCTGCTATTGACATACTGGAACAAGATTTAGCCAGGTTACAACAAGGCCAATCTCAGTTACGTTATATATTGTTATTAGGCTAGACGCTGCAATCCTTGCGTGCGGGCTATGTGCCTTGGCGTTTTATCAACACGTCGCCTCTGTTTACAGAATACAATCTCACGGGTAAACAGATCGAACTGGCACAAAGGGGAGCAAAGTATACAGTGCTGAGCATTGAAAAACTGGAAAAATTACCATTTACGGTAGCAGAAAAACCAGCTACAGAATGACTTATCCATGGCAAAATAACTCTGCCTGTCACTAATTTTCATTTTCAGTATTGCCTCAAACAAATGCAAGCAGGCAAATATGAAAGGTTGGGTAAAGAATACATTAAGACATCCTGGGTTTTACCTTACGAATACAGATGTTGGAGTGGGGGTCGTGAAGTGTTTCTAAGTGGTACACACTGTGAAAATGCACTGAGCGGATCTCTCATATGTCAGGACATTTGTTTACACGGGGCTTGTAATGGTTCTGTAGCAAACTTGTCCTGCCACCTGTAGGGTACACCAGCTGCTGTGATTAATCCAATGTTTGGCCAACTTTCTAACGGGGATACCTCATGTTGAATGATCAAAGTTGCTGTGGCATGATGCCAGGAATCCCATATCTGGTAACGGTTAGCTCCAAGGTTACTTGTTGTATGCAAGTATTGTTCCCCCAAATAGACACAGTCAGAGAGTCGCCTCTATGACCTTCAATGAATGTTTCTTTTATACATTTTGATACTTTAAGCAGAATGAAAGCCATGCTTTTGCAACAGACCGTGCCTTTGACCTCAGCCAAAGAAACCTATGATCAACAAATTGCAAGGACTTCGGCTGAGATACAGGCTCTAATTCGTACAAACTGTCCTATACATTTCGCAGAAATGATGGGAAGTATCTTAAACATGTCTGATACGAGCTGGATTGTACATGTATTTAAGACCATATGTTCAGGACTGTTAACACCTTTTCAGGCAGCCCTCGGAATCATTTCAAACTTCGTGCATTCGGTGTTTGGTGGTCTGCCATTAGTTCTAGCACTCATTGCAGAAATCCTGTTTCTATTCCTACCGCTATGCAATGGAAAGCCTATCCACCGGCATCACTCCCAGCAACTTGGAGAAAGCTCTCCTAGAACGGAAGTGCAGTGAGCGCATAGTGCAACGTTTGGGCATACCTCGTCTACAGGAACTTAATACAACATGGTATCTGTCATTTAGACCAATCTGGCAAGATTGCATCTTACCTGTTCTACGCTGCCTGCTTTGCGGTGAATAATGCATGCTAGACATGTCTAACACTCCCATCAGTCATGCCAACGGATATCGATACTCTGCTGGACCCGATAATTGCCCATGCTCTGTGTTGTCCCCAGAGGCTATCAATCCTGATGACGGCATGCGTTGAGATCTCACAGACGCTTCCTGCTGTTGCTGAGGTACGAGATGGATCAACAGGCACACAGGTAACAACGGACGTGAACATTGCTGCGGCATCCCATGCTGAAGGCGATGATTCACATCTCTGTGCAGTTAACCTTCTAAAAGATGTGTTCCAACTGTCACCGACATCGGTGGACGATCTTTTGTCTACAAGAGTTGATGATTTCATGTTTTCTCCAGACCCTTTACACTGACTTTGATTCGGCTCACAGTGTACCAGGAAAGCAATGAATTTGGCCTCCATATTTTCATAACAGAACAGAACTTGGAACTCTTCCTAAAATTGACTTTTTTTCTAAATTTGAAAATACATGGCAAATCAATCTGCTTACAGTAGAACTATTCATATAGAACATACTTCTTTGAATACTTCCAGGGACACATTGTCACCTTATTTACCACAATTTCATTTAGTACCATGTTATGAAATGGCTTTGATTTTTTGAATACTTGTCAACCATTTCGTCATATGTATATATTTCTATTCATTCTTATTGCATTTATTTCCGATAAATGCTTGGAATGAAAAACTGCTTTAAAATGTACAGTACCTTTGCATTACATGTTTAGCTACAGTTCTTTTAAACTTCTTTTAGTATACTTTTACAAATGTTTTTAGCAACATGTGGTACTCAGTTTAATGTTTAGCATTTTTATGTTTAGCATTTAGTATTATCATTCATTTGAAAGTGGAGTGGGTGTTGTATTCCGCTTTAGGTGTCCTCTAGCACAGGATTATTGATTTCTCCAAGAACTCATTTATTATGCAAGAACCGCTATTCCTTAAGGGTTCATTCCTGACGTCTTCCTCTGTTTTACTTTACGTCAATGCTAACATTCCAAGGCACCTACCGGGTATAAATATACCTTCCCTTGCCCAAGCAAGTAGGAGGAGACTTCGACTTTAGAGGAGCCTGTGTCCCGTCCTGACGCACTGACAAGAGACGCTGTCATCCCTGCTCGCTGAGAATCCAGCTTCCAGTGTTCTGACTCCCTTCGCGGGGTGTTAGAGTTCGAGACCTGGAAAGAGATTCCCACCTCTCTCATTCTCAAGGTATAGAGCTGACTAGAAGCTAGAGGGACTCTTGGCATACTAAACTTAGCATACCATACTATATCCTACGATACTGTAGAATACATCACCTACTTCTTACCTTGTACTACACTTAGGTTAGGTACACTGGGATAGAACTAGTTAGAGAAGCATCTTATGAGTACTCGCATTTTTAGCTTATGTGATTTATGTATATGAATATATGTGTCTTAGCTAAAAGATAATGCTAGCGCAGTATTATTTCTTTCCACTGCTTACGCCGTACATAATATATCTCGCATACTGTCTTGTGATTGTAACAGCTCATATTTCTTACATGAGAAACAACACTGTTCAATAAATCCTTTTATTGAAACACCTTTCTATTCTTTCTGTGTAACTCTGAAAAAACTAAGCATGCACGATTAGCTGAGTGAAACTGTTATCCGTTGTTTCCACGATTCGGAGAGTGTTCCGATTCTAAAGGGAAACAAAGTTATCATGTTTATGCAGTTGCCAGAAACTAATCCCTTCCTGTTTACAAGGAGTTTCTAGTGGCCTCTGAGTTAGCTGGTACAAATTAATTAAGTTTAATATACTCGATATGCCAAATCTATAGGGCATATTATTCCAATGCGCAGAGCCTATTAGGCACATAGGAACTACACTACAAGAGGATAGCGATGGCATGAAGTCTGGAATGGGCTCTGAGGTTGGGGTTTGGGTGCATGATGTTACCAAGTGGGACAGAGCTGAAGAGAGAGCCTTACTAAAAGAGGCCGGATAGGTGCGTAGGAGCCCCGTAGCCCAGCTTTGGACGGAGGTGACGGAGGCTTCAGAGAACCCTATCGATGAAGACGAGCAGGGTGTTGGAGAGCGCGACACTCCAGGCGAGACTCAGCAAGATACTGATTGAGTGGAAAGGAACTCAGGGAGTACCCACTACACCGGGTGCAGCACCTTTTCAATTAAGGGGCCGATTCCGATCTCGCTCGGAGAAGGCTCCGTCCGACTCTGATCCGGAGGACTTTCCAATCCGCTCGTGCTCCGGGGCTCCGAGCGCCTGACTACGATGCGAGCAAGCGCTGACGGGCACGGGTCGTTCGGAGCCCCATTGAAGTCAATGGAAGCCTGTTGTACGACCCGTACACAGACTTCCATTGATGAAAAAGGTACGTTGCGCACAAAGGTGCCCCCTGTTGTGGGGACGTGTCTGTGCCACCCGCACCGTACATGCATGAGTAGGGGGGTCCCTTGGGTCCCCCCTGTGATCAACTCGTAAGGCTATGGGTGATGGGGGGTCTGGCGCGGACCCCCGAAGTCCGCTTCCCAGCGCATTCACATGTCAGATGCTCTGACTCGATCTTGCTGTCCGAATCGTGCATCGTACTGGCTTGGTCGTAAATCGCCTCCATTGCACGGCACGGTTTGCTTACGGATGAGACGTACGGAGCGGTTCAGACCCGGAAACGATTCGAATGGCGATTTTGCGTTTCTCGCATCGTACTTGCTCACTCGTACAGCTGTACGAGTCGCACAGAAAACATGCGTATGGCTCGTACTTTTTCCAGCCGGATTGCATTCAGAGCCCTTCCGAGCGAGATCGGAATCGGCCCCTAAGTGTCTCCCGCACCATTTTTACCCCTTTGGCAGACCCCTGTCCAGAAGCGCTGGTGACAGCTGAAATACACTGCAACCTTGGTCTCGTACACACAATGCCTTGGGTGCCTGTCCCACACATACTTACCCATAGCTGTAAGCGGCAGCCCCCTGGAGACAGAAGTTTGGAAAGGTTATTTGTTTTTTCTCATTAGTTCTTTTTGTATCACTTTTGATTGGGTTAGCTTTTGTATGTACACATTGCTATGCACCATATGAGGTAGCTGGCTTGCTCACATTAAAGAGTAGGAACAATGGGGTGCCTGGACAGACTCGGACCTGGAAGACCCACAGACTGCAATTCTGTGTGGCGTTGTGTACATGTAACACCCGTTATGTACCGTTCGAGGCAGCCTATTGAAGCATCATTTATCTGCACTGTGCTTACATGAGCAAAGTATGTTGTTTATAGATGGTGGTTGCCACTCCTAACAGTTCTATGCTGAGGCCAACTGGTTGTTTAAAATATACTTCAAATGCCAAAAAACACAGCTTAAAAAAAAAAGAATGTGGTGTTATTTAGAAACCAAAAAGCCTGCATGAGAAGCTCTTGCAAGGTATAGATAAGGAAGTCCACTCGGAATCACCAGATTTAGTACACATTCCGACTTTGGGGGGGATGTACAAACATTTTGCGATGGGTTAGCCTCACAAAAGTGACACTAACCAGCGCAAAATGTTTTGTTTTGCTATTTACTTTCCAGGGCAAAACTTGTTTTGCGCTGGAAAGTACTCTCAAAGTAGCAGAAAGCAGCACGAAGCACTACATGGGCATTACATAGCACCAAGGGGGCATTACATGGTTGGAACATGGGCGTTCCCATGCAACCACTCATTCCTTTTGAAGAAAAAAACATATTTACAAAGATTTGTAGACATGGTTTTGCACAAAACGTTAACGCCCCCTCAAAGGAGGTGCTAACAGGAGACATGCTTTAATTTCTCCGTGCTTTTCCGACTTTGAATGCATGCTGCACTGTGCAGCACGCATACAAAATGAGAAAAGCTTCCATCGTCTCTAGGCATAGTATTTTGGACAAGAAGGGTGCCCTTCCTGTGCAAAACCTATGCTGGGAAACATTGTTTACAATGAGGGGATTACATCGCAATGCCATTACATCGTGGTTTTTACAACTCAAGTCGTTACAACGACTTGCGCTAGATGGCGCTCGAGGACAAGGAATAGTATAATTTACTATCCAACACCTTCCCTACTGTACGTAGACTGGAGTTGGAATAGTAAATTATACTACTCCTAATTCCAGCGCCCTCCAACGCAAGTCGTTGTAACGACTTGCGTTGTCAAAACCGTGATGTAATGTACCGCGATGTAAATGTATGCGTTGTAACGTCATACATCCCCTATGCTAGACTCATGCACTCACCCTAGCGCTCTAGCGCTACGATTTGTGTTCATGGCACACGGCTGCAGAAATCAGCGCCAGTGCAAGGGATAGAGGAGGAGAGAGCCATATCTCTGAAGATATGGTGCTCCCCTGCTCCCTCCCTGTCGCACAACGCAGCACAGCCTTGTGGGGGGATGCACTGCGTTGGGTGACATTTTTTGTAAATCTCCCACGCAGGCTTTAGTTATATATCAGACTTCACTGTGAGCTGCCTGTTATTTGATGCAGCTATACCAGGAGTGCCAGAATCTCTGATTGTGGTCAGTTTCGCCATTCCAAATAATGAGCATCCCCACTTATTCCACATGGAATGAGAAATAACAGGCCCCTTTTATGAATACCATTCCTGCTTCTGCGCCCAATAATGAGTCCTTCTATGCTGCCATTTACCACGTGCTTCAAGCATATATGTAATGGCAAGAGATGTTGCTATCGGTCAAAGCCTGGGCACATGGGTCAGGAAGCCCTGGAAGGGCACACAAGGGCAGGGCAATGCTGGGGGGACTGTTATCTATTACCCCAATGGTGTAGAAAGGTGCCACGTTAAATTTCTGTCTTCAGCACCAGCTTGTAGTTTAACTAGCATTCCATGAAACTGGGTCCTGAGTCTCTGAACTTGGTCTTACCAGATCCAGTATTTTCAGACCAGATAATCCTGGGCCCATAAACACTGGTCCAACCTGTAGTTGCCTGGAGTCTTTGTACAGTTCCTCACCTAAAAAAAGAAGGGAAGATGCTAATCAGGTCAACCTCTGGTTGCCGCCTTGCTTTCTGCTGGCTTTACCACTTCCTTCCTTTTGGGCAGACCATGAGCTAGTTGCACCAGTCAAACTTCCTGGTAGTCATGTCCGAGGCTCCTCATTTGATCAAAAACATTTCAGGAGGGTACTGGGTCTCATAGGTTCCAGCGGTGCTTGTTGCAGACATGCCCAGCTGTGCAGGTCTAGATTTCAGCCATAGGTTTGCTGGGGCCTTGTCAGCTGGTGTGGTGATGGCTGGGCCTCATCAGGTGTGTTTGGTGTACACAGCTCTGGTCACACTGTAATTGGATACTTTTTGTGACTTCGGCTTCAGTCTTGCTGCACTCGTTCTCTTGGCATAGCTGCTCAGGTCATGCCACACTATCACTCAGCACAGCGACTAAAGTCACACAGCACAGATCTTTGGGCACAGTGGCGCAGGTGATGACATTCTTTATTTCTTGACACCAAACACACACAAGTTGATGAAAAAATGCTTGCAATAAGTCTAACCACTGGCAATCACTCAGGATAGCATTCCAACCCATCGATCTTTTGCCCACCATGCCACCTCACTTTGGATCCAGCCATATGCCAATCAGTCTTGACCCTGCTCCTCATAGGAATAGTCCATCACAAATGCCAGGCCAGGTCCTCTCTGAAGCAGAACACAAGCAACCCAAGACCAGTTTCACACTGATTTTGGGGCTCTTCAGTCAGGTGTACCTTTTTCCAATGGCCCAGTGAGCAAGAGACATACATCTGGGCATACCCATGGCCATTTGAGACATTACATCAAACACACAAAAGATGATGGAGGAATGCTTGCAATAAGCCTAACCACTGGCAATCACTTGGGGTAGCATTCCAAACCATCATTCTTTTGCCCACCTGCCACCTCAGTTTTGACCCAGTTAGATGCAAGTCAGTCCTGGCGCTGCTCCTCATGGGAACAGTCCAGCCCCAACTGCCTTGCCAGGCCCTCCCTAAACTGAAAGACAAGCAACCTTAGCCCAGTTTTCTTCTGATTGGGACTCTTCAGTTAGGCGTAGCTTGAGTCCAGTGGCACAGTGAGCAAGGGACTCATGTCTGGGCATACCCATCCACCTAGGGGGGTCACACTGAAATATATTTTGAAAAGTGATGGATGAAATTCAAGCTTTCCACCTATCACTCTTGTGCTCCTCCTGCTGAGAGCACATGCATAGGAGAATAATCAGTGCTTAATTTTTTATTTTATTTTTTAAAAGCTCAGAGACCCTCCATTGGGGCTGCTGGGATTGCTGAATACCAAGGTCGCCTAGTCTTGATTCAATCTGAGGCCTCTTTCTTCCACCAATGTACACTTCTAGTAACTTTGAATGACTCTTGCAGGTTGTTTCATCATGTTTTTCTGTTTGTCACTATTTTTCTATCTGTCTCTTCCTGCTCGTTTCTCATATTTCTGCCTTTCTCTCCTTTGTTCTGGATCAAAGTATGATGAAAAATAAGTCCTGGTGCCCAAAAAAGTGTCACAGCTTCCACCACCAGCAATCACAAGTCAAGCACTATATATTCCTGATACTGTCAAAAAAAGCTTTTTAAAGTAAAATAAAATGTACCTCAATTAAAATGTCCGGATTTTAATATTAAGAATATAACCATAAAAAAAGCTGCATAAAGCCACAAGATCCCTGCCTACCACCACTGGGTACAGATACCTAAGAGGCTGTAAATGGGTTTTACGCTTGTTTTCATTTGTGCATTGGAGCACTTAAAATAGCAAAACGTCTTATCATTTTTGTCCTTACTCATTGGAGGCTGTGTCTATTTTCGTCTCATCAATCAATGACACATAATTTTTTATTTTCACCAATTACCTGCGGAATTAACTGACCATTGGACTCATGCGATGCTTTTATTTAAAATATGCATGTGTTAGATTTGGATTTTTGTATTTGAATTGAAACTAGACTCTCAATTAGGTAAATGATTTGATTGAGTAGGTGGTGGACCAATTTTGTTTTTGACTGGAGACTTCAATTTCTAGCATGTAACACTCAGTCTAAGACATGAAACAGCATAAATACATGCTGTATCCTTGAATAATACGATGAAAACATACATTCGCAATAAGTATTCCTGAAGTGTAGTTTATTAAGAAACAGACAAGTTGATAATAAAGAACCCACAAAGGCAGCGGAGACCGGTAGTGAAGCTGTTGTCCAGTTGACAGGTCCATTTGAATGTCCACTCGAGAGCAGCAACACCATGGCTACCGAATTAGAACAACATTAGCATTCCAATAAGAAAACATCTAGTACTAAAGGGATACAACATCTTCCTTTCTTATGCAAAATAAAGTAAAAATATAGATAATGAATAAACAAATTAAACAATTAAAACAAATGAAAATCCTCAAATTTTACAGGCATGGCAATCTTTCTTATACCAGAAACAGATGCCGAAGTCGAAGTAGATGGATTAGTACAAACAATATCCCAATCCAACATTACCTGGTCGGAACAGTTAGCAGTAGAATCAATCCTATAAGTAACACTGTTATCTGACATCACACTATGACCATCATTTCTGTCAGAATTTTTTGCAACATCATTCCCAAAACCCCATGTGGAACAATCGTGAAGACCTTCCCTGTTGCTTTTTTTTATTTTTTATTATGACCTTCTGATAAGGCTTTATGCCCACAACAGCACATTCATTCCACCAACCATGATTCTTCAACTTACAATTTGTGCTGGTCTAGTGAATTTTGATTTTCCTTTTTGAGTTCTCCTAACTTTTTTAACACAAACCTAATCACTAACTCTAAATTCATTCTTCTCCTTAGTAAATTTGTCTAGACCTATACCTGTGTTTAAAATTTTCTCTGACGCATTCATCAACATTGCTATGTACCTGCAAACCTCTCTCCAAAGAATGTCAATTCTTAGTTTTTCAAAATTAGGTTTCAAAAGTAGTTTAGCATCTCAACCTTTGAACAAGAGGAAAGACGAAAATCCCGTGATGGAGTGTGGAGTATTGAGGCAACTCCAAACCTTCTCTCAAATGCTTAAGCACATCCAACCCTGAAGCTAGAGCTGTCTGTATTCCTTCTTTAAAAAACTTATTAGACATTTCAACTAAATCATTAGTTGCTGGAAAGTATAACGAAGTCTTCTCATGCTTAATGCCATGCTTATTTAAAAATCGCACCATTTTCTTTGAAATAAAATGTGTTCCATTGTCAGACACAAGTTTTTTGGGAAATCCTTCTGTGCAAAAAACTTTTTTTTAAAATTCAATAACTGACTCAGTGGTAGTACAAAGACACAACATCATATGCTAACCATTTTGAATAGTAATCAGTGAGAACAATAACAAATTTCATGTCATTGCACAATACATTGTATGGCCCTGAAAAGCACATTTGAAATATATTCCTCTATGCTTTCTTCTGCAAATTGTTTTCTTTGGTTAAATCCATGTCTTTCTACCATGATGTTCGGTTGTTCGGTGAATCTCTTCTGCAAACTCTACTTCCTCAGTTAAAACCATCCATGATATGAATTGTCTTGGTGGTGGTTCACTTTCTGGGAGATTGTCGAAAATTTCACGACCTGCATTTCCTAGCAATGCATACAAAATAGCCTTTTTGTGTTCATTTGAATATTCTTTTCCGCCAATTGCAACAATGTAATTCTGAAAAGATTTGTACCATTGTCGCCACTTGACCGCTGGTTTTCCTGGATTTTGCAAAACCTGGTTGATCTGATAATGTTGCATATGATTTGCCATGTTAAGTTTTCTTTACATACATATATTTTAAACTAAAATATTTAAATGAAAACTAAATATTCAAATATATAATTTCGGTGGGTCCAAATTCGTAGATCCGTCTCCAAGCAATTGTCGCCAAATTAATGCTGTATAGTTGATTATTACGATGAAAACATACACTCGCAATAACCGCCATGAAAACCGCGGCGGTGAGTAAACTCATAATATGCTTGGCAGTGCTGCAGCAGCAGCATCAGCATTTTAGGGCCTCTCACCGCTAGGGCACTGCCATGGGATTCTTGATCACCAGTGGTTGCAGTGGGCCTGTGGCGGTCCCACTGTCGTAATTGGGATACGGTGGGTGGACCACCAGTTTGTTGGTCCTGGGACCACCACCACAGGTTTGGCGGTCCGATGGACCATTGAACTCGTAATCAGCCCCTCAGTTCTTGAGAGTACCAAGGCGCAGATGGAAAACTCCTTGATTAGTCTGGGTTTTTTTAAAGGAACTTGTTGTGTAATCACGTGTTGATTAAGCCAGCCAGTAAAATTGGCTGCAGCAGGATCGACATTGGCATTGTTCTCGAGGTAGGGCTGATATTTCATCAATAATTGATTTAATTCAGTGCTATCTAATATATTCCACTAACTGTAATTTGATAATGTGAATACTTTATGAGCTGGAGGATATGTAGATGGAATGTTCAAGTTAAAGGTTATAGCCCTTTGTTAAAATGTCCAGGCTAGGGGAATTACCTTCTCGACTGACAAATTGAGTTAATTGGTCAAAAATACCATCGAGAGTATGGCCTGCTTGGTGTGTAGATGATTTGACCAATTGAATCATATCCAGGTTCGACGAAATATCAATAAGCTGTTTTATGTCCCCGTCATCTAATAATTCTAAATTAAAATCTCCCAAAATGGGAACATTTGGAAGCACTAGACATGATTCAATAACATTTAACAGAGTTTGAGTAAAAGCTTCCCTTGGGCCAGGCGGTCGGTAAACCTGAAAGCCATTAAAGGTGTACATATTATCTCTGCCCACCTTTTTGAATCAGTGTTTTGAGGCAACTGGGTTCTCAGCAAGTCCAATTTTACCAATTCAGTCACTCTTTCAAATGGATTTTCAAAAGCTGGAGCCCTCACCAACGCTAGACCTAAGATTCTACCTTGAACTTTATGCTGATTTTCTTTGACTAGGGTATCCTGAGTTTCATCAAGGAGAGTGGCAGGAAGAAATAGAAAAGCAATGTTTTAGTCATTATCACCAGCAACTCCCATCTTTTAAGGTTGTTATCGGTTGTTGGAACAAGCACTGACAAAGTCAATAGATGTTACCTTTTGGGAAAAATTGGCTTTGTCAATATTTGGGCCCATTTTGCACAGTAGCGGGACTGCTGTACAGTATGGCTGAAAGTTAGGGGAAAAAGCACTATGACACTGCCAGCGCTGGCTGCGTCCTATCACTTTTTTCTGGTGGGAGGGCCAGAGTGGAGCAAGCATAACAATGTGGAAGGGGCAGAAGGATGGTACAAACAATAAGGGAGGGAGGGAAGGAAGGAAGGTCAGTCAAGCAATCCAACTCGGGAGGGGGTGGGACAAGCAACACAACCTGTTGAGCCATTGGCGAGAAACAGAACACAGAAGGGTATGGGAGGAATGGGGTTAGCAACACAATGTGGCAGATCGAGAGATGGGTCAAGCGAAACAAATTGGAAGGGACAGGTCAAGCAATGACGATGGGGAAACAGCTACAACACTGGAAGGGGAGGGTGCAAGCCACAATGTGGTGTTGGGGAGAGATGACCTGCGAACATATGCAAAATTGATAGAGTGATGCGACTAAATGAAAAAGCAGCTCTGAAAGTGGGAGCAGTAGAAGGTCACTGGGTAAGGAAGAGTTACTTGGGCTATGCTCTGGGAGAGGGACAAACACTCATAGACGAAGTGAAGATGGCATGCACTGACCAAAGGGAAGCAAGGAAATGAGAGTAACGACCTAGCCAACAATTGGCAAGCAATGAACAGGCTCTGAAAGTAAACAAAATGTCTTTCAAGTGACAGCGCATGCTCTGTCTCAGGTGAGACCTAAAAAGTAGCTCCAAAATGGGGAGCAGGTGAAGGACAATGGGCAAGGAAGAGGTATTTGGGCCATGCTCCAGGGGAGAGACTAGCACACAAAGAGGAAGAGAAGCCGACCAAAGCGAAGGAAAGAAATGAGAGTTAGTGTGACCCCAACCAAATGAAAGCAATGGGTGGTCTCTAAGCCCCTGTAACTAAACAATCTATCTCACAAGTGACAGCCCACACACTGTCTCAGACGAGACCAAATAAGCAGCTCCAGATTGATTTATGTCTACAAGATTTAAAAATATTATTATAGACATATGTGAAAGAAGTTTCTAAACACATGATCAAACAGATCTCGGTGGGTCAAGCAAAAATGAGAGGAGGATATATTTTCAGTTAAATACTTTGGACATTATTTTAAGTAGCTCAGGAATAGCAGGTGCAAAAGCTGCCCGGTACAATTACCTCTTGATCATGGTATTTATTGTTATTGTTATTCTTGTATAATAACTTCCTGGTGTGTTCATCCTGTAGGTGCAAAAAGGGGGTGCAAAATCTGTTTGCAAACGATTTTACAGAAATCAGAATTGCACCTCATGACTTGTCAGTTTGTTGCTTTTATTGTTGTGCTAAGTATAACAACTGAAGTTATATTTCTAGTACTTACGATATGCCTTATATCATATGTCAATCATACCAGATCAACTAAATAAGCCCAACCGTTTCATCGCAGCACAAATGTAGGTAAGTAGATGTGGAATTAAAAATAATAATTATCTCCTTGTGTAGTGTGTAGTGTGTAGTTCAAAGTAGTGGATGTAATATTTTTGCCAATAGATCTTATTGACCTCGATAAAGGAGCGTGAAAACAAATGGAAATGCTTTCAATGTGTCTGGTGCACGCTGAGATCTTGTTGAGTTTCCAGTGAAAGATGTAATCTTCATCCACCTTGCAATACTCTGTAACTCTGGCTTCAGAGTCATAATAATTGGAAATGCAAATACAGTCAGGTTCTGACAAAGATTTGGGTCATTCTCCCTGTAATTGCACAAAGGAATTCTGGTATAGACTGTTGATTTGCAACTTTACTCTTATATTCAAAATGCAAATTACCTGCGATAGCAAAGCAAATAAAGCTGAGTGGATAGAGTAAATTAATAGAATCAAAATTTGTACAAAGGAGAACATCATGTCTGAAGGATAAAAATTACGAGCTCACACTGACAAATTTTAATGAAACAGCTGGTCTGAAATAAAAGAAGCTGCTCCCATGTGCAAACTAAGCAGACAGAACAAGATGTGCAGCAATTATTCAACCAAAGTACAATTATGAGATACTAAAATAGCAATCACACTAGTTAAAGGGCAATGCTCCTTGTGATATAGCCAACAATATAGCCTTCAGTATGAGTATCCAGTTAATTTCCAGTATGCCTAGTAACCCGTTAGCTCATGTCAGCAATGGGGTTGTTATTTCGGAAGGGGGATATCTCTTTAGTTAGGTCGAAACACAGTTGTGAGAGACTCTCATAGAAGTGTGAGTTGAGTTCAAACAGAATCAACAGTTACAAGGTCAGGAAGCAGCATAATGCCATTCCCAAACCGATATAGAACAATAGAGAACACGTTATTGAAGAAAAAGGCATCATGATCAATAAAGTAGGTTTCGAAAAACCAGAGATATGAATTTTTAAAGTTTTTAGCCGAAAATTGCCAATAAAAAGTAAAGCGCCAATCAAAAAGTTACATTTATCGGCTGTCCAGGACCTAGGCATGATATCGGGTCAGCCCTAATGGATCAGAGGCCAGCACACCAGGAGAGTCATCCTGATCTAAGAGCCCGATTCTAAAAAGGCTTTCTGGAGTACATCAAGTGGTATTTCAGAAAAATGCTTCACAAACCTGTGGCCTAAGATCACCCCTTCCTATAATTCCTGTATGAAGATCTCCTTTCAAGTGGCAGAGCTCTCTGCACATGTAACTACAGGATTCAGAAGTAAATGTGGGAGAGGCAAGGAAGAGTGGTGGGATCATGGTGAATAATGACCACAAAATTGTCAAGGTTAAGGGAAATTTAAGAAGGAATTTAGGGAGGGACATACTAATACAAAACACACAGCCATAAAACAGTAAGGCAATTGTTATTCACAAAATACACTTCTAATTCTACTACAGTCCTAATAATGATAAAACAGGCTTGAACATACACCAGCCAAATCTTGAAGTAAGTCAAGCACCAAAAATGCCTTACCACTGAAACTGCAATACACTTCCATAGACAACAAAGGAGGCAGGCTATACCAATAACTCCCCGTAGGAAATATGTAAAATGAATTTAAATTAATTCTAAAATTAAAATATATATAAAAATATGTTTCAAAGTGTAAGTAGAAACAATTCTAAATGTTATTGTGTTTCATTTAATAATATTCTTAATTATAAAATAAATGAAATTAAATGTTTGGCTTAGTCTAAAAGGGTAGTGAGATGGGGTGATTTCATTTTAAAGTATTTCAAAATATTTAAAAAGAAATTGTATGTATTTAAATTAATACAGATAATAATTTTAAAAAGCTAATTTTAGGAGTTAGCATTTTGTATCTTTTTCTTTCAGTAGGCCTGGGATATTATTATGTTGAAATTATTTTAAATTTTCATTTTCCATTACATTTTATTTATTTTGTGTGATAGTAAATTTACGGAATTTGGTGAAGATCTTCACAGAAAGGTCTAAAGTTACCAACTGCAACTTTACACTCCTAAGTTGATTCGCAGGAGTCTCTCCACTGCGTCATTTGAGGGGGTGGAGATTCTTAAGTCTACATCTAGGTGCAAAGAGGGAAATGGTGAACAGCAAAAAAAATAAGATTTACCTCTATGTTTGGGTGGTGATCTATACATCAGATCCACAAGTGGAAACGTACCTTAGTAAATTCAGCTCAAAATGTTAACCTTCTGACATAGTCACTGAAATGGAAGTCAAAAGATTCCAGCAGGGCAAAGTCCAAGGTTGTGACTGACTAGGGCCCTAGAAGCTTTTATTTTTGGCCCAAAAGTTGGACTAACATGTGGTTGCTTTACAGGTCGAATACATTTGATGCCTCTACTCAGTCCAAGATTTTACTTTTTGACTTAGTTACTTTTTGGAAGTTAAATCCCCCAACGGGGCAGAGTTGGAAACTATAGCTGTGCAGGGCTCAATAGTGCCACATACATTCACCCTGAGGACCTGCAGAACCTGTTTCCAAAACTACAAAATGCTCTGAGCAGTACATACCTTATATTATTATCTGCCAAAGGTACGCCATTCCTGGGCAAGTCTTACCACCTTGTTCCAGCCCTCTGAAGGTGAAAAAAACGACCAAGTCCTGCAGCCCCTAACTCATCATGGCAATCTTCTCGGCAACTGGGATCAGATTTACTAACCTTTCACTCAATGCAGTGAAAAAAGGGAGAGAGGGAAATGCATCGTATCTAATAAGCCAACTACAAGAAGAATTGTTTTTGTTCCGGACGGAATATCTTCCTGCACAAAATAATCCCTCGAGGCATTTTCCTCTTTCTAAGTGTGCTTCAGAATGCAGCACACATGCAAAGTGGAAATAACCAGGAGAAAAAAATATGTTTCTGCTTGTTATGTCATCCTCTGGGAGGCGTAGCGAATGCACACAATCCCAGGTTTACAAACCTTTGTAAATCTGGGGTTGTGTGAAATCCATAGGTGGATGCACAGGAACGCCCATGCTCCACCCTTGGAGTGCCTCCTAGGAAATGTAGCACCATGCAGTGCAAGCCGCTGCATTGCATTACATTTCTCTACAAAGTCACACAAGGTGGCACAAATTGCCCCTTGGTGGCTTTATAAATGTCTGCTAGCATTTTGCGTCATGGCTGCGCTATAAAAGTGGTGCAACCACAATGCAAAATGTTACTAAATCTGACCCCTGGTTTTGCTAATGCCAGTGATTCATATTCCACCACTGCAATTTCTGTGACACAGATGGTACTCAGTTAATGAAATGGTACTCAATTAATGAACTTCCAAACTCATGCTACCAAGGATAGTATGTACAATTCTAACCTGTGTTCATCAGAGCATCACATTTTGTCAGTGGCAAATGTTCAGCTCACTGAGCTATCCTGCATGCGTGAGAATTACTGCCCAGGAACACCGAGCTGCAAGTGGCACCCACTGCACATCATTATTAGCGTACCACAAAAAAGTTGGAAAGTTAGCATCGAAAAGCATATATCATTTTGTTTGCGAGGAGCATCTGCTTTTAAGAAGTGTGTGCCTAATGCTTGGTACTAGTTGAGGTATACAATAAATGATCAAATGACAATCTCGAATTTATAGTTTGTGTCTCACATACATTTTAGCAATTGCTTGCTTAACTTGGTAGATTCTGAGGACCCACAACTTCTCTTGAGTTACTGTTACTTGTACAAGGTACCAACTTCACTTTGAAAACTTGACCTTTATTGAACTTTATCTATTGGGGCAGTAAATTATTGAATATTTTTATAGCCAATAAAGCAGAAATCCTCCCATTATTTTGAACCCTTTACCAAATCCGCTGATATATAGATGTCTCAGACACCCTCTGATGCCCTCGTGCTATACTATCTGTATTTAAATGTATGTTTTGCACTGTGATGTCGATGGACTACTCCTCAGGCCGGATCATTGCTTGAGTGTGTCTTGTTTTTTCTGCTGTTAGTGTTCAGAAAGCAAGTTAACAGATTGAAGGTGATTTATGGGGGAAGGAAGGGTCTACAATTAGATGGTCTCATCTTATATACTGCAGGGAACAGGGATGACTTCTTAGAAGAAATGGATTTTGTGCCAGGTTAGTTAAGAGCAAGTATGTGTGTGAGGCACACTCATCATTTCTCCAAGATGGCAGACAGACTTCGCAGAAGGTATTGTGCCCTTCCTGCAGGGTCCTCCAGATTTTTGCTGTCTTTTGCTGAACTCGTTTTGTTGGCCATACCTCTCTTTGCACTTTACACCTGCTAACCAGGAGTAAAGTGATTGTGCTCTCCTTTATCAGCTAGATAAAAATGGACATTTACTTAACTAATAAGTCACTAGTATATGGTAGTACCTGTACCCATGGGTGGTAAATTAAATGCTACTGGTGCGCTGCAGCACTAATTGTGCCACCCATTGCAGTAGCCCTGTAAGGTCGGTCTCCAGGTGTGCCACTGCATCCAGGGCGTGCAGTTTTAAACTGCCATTTCGACCTGGTTAAAAAAAACGCTTTGCTTTTTAATACTTATAAGTCATCCCTAAGTTAGGCCTTAAAAGCCCATATGGCAGGGTGCATTGTATTTAAAGATAGGACACGTATCTCTAATGCTTTATATGTCCTGGCAGTGAAAAACATTAAAAGTCGTTTTTTGACGGGGACAAGGCTGGCTCTCACAGAGGTTAACACTAGTTTGCATTATTACAGTTAATAAGTGCTAAATTCAGTTTGGGAATAGCTAGAAAAATATTTTAAGGACTTATTTTAACATTAATTTAAAATCCAACTTAACGGTTGGGTTGGTTTTTATATGACTATTTGGTAAATTACACTTTAAGAAAGTTGTCGTTATCCTGCCTAAAAATCAAATGGCTTTCCTGTCAATGTCCATCTGTCACCTGACCTCTGATGGATCTCCTATGGTGAGATGTGTATTGCCCCGGAAAGTAGAAAAGGGCTCTGGGTGTGGGGAGAGTGTCTCCTCCATTTATAGGATGAACTGGGGCAGTACCCGGCCCTTCCTGAGCTTCAAAGGATGCCCATCCTGTCACTGGTAGATGATGTTCACACCTAGCCCAGCCTCCCTTTTGTCTCTCTAGTCAGGCTAGCTCAGTGGGAAGGTAGGAACTGACCACAACTGATTTAGGGGGTGAATAAAGGATTGCTCTCCACCCACAGATTGGCACTGGGCATGGCATTTGGATCAGAAAAAATGTCTCTCAGAACACTCCTGGACCGGCGAAGAATCAGGAAAAGTACTGCGGTGCTGTCTGGAGAACTTGAAGAAAAACTAGACCTGTCTGCCTTGAATCCAGGACCCCAAATGTGACTCCAAGCGTCAGTTGGCTGATCTCCTGTTTCAGCTACAGGGACACAGGTACACATCAAGCTTCCAAAGGCTCTGTCAATGCAACTGACCAGCTGACTAGTTCCAACTAGATCTGCCCCGGACCTGCTGTTGGCCTATGTTGGAGGGAGTCCTAACCCTCAAGCGGTGCCTCCCAGGTCCTGGACCCTTGGCTGGTGTTTGAGTGTACTCCTCCTGTCCCCAAACTGCAAGAAGTGAGACTTGAAAATTTCTTGCCAACCTAGGGCACCATTACGATGGCACCGCAACGGAGCATGGGACCGACTGCCGAAGTTGCGGCGGTCCCGCTAGGCAAATTAGGATGCGCCCGCCACACTGGTGGGCGCATCCTTGACTTCAACATTGCGGCGGGCGTTGCTATTAGCAGCACCCGCCGCAATGTTGAAGCCCATGCTGTGCATTGCCATGCACAACATGACAGGCACCGCGCGGTGCTTTCCACCTTGTGCATGTCAATGATGGTACACCCCAGTGCAGCTACCCACACCCCCCACTCGCCGGGGGCCTGCAATGGGCCCCCGTGGTGATTTCCCACATGCCTTCCATGGCGGAGTCTCTGCCATGGAAAGGCATGCATCCTTATATTTATGGCGGTGCCTGCAAGGCACTGCCACCATTAACAATTCCTTTTCCGCCCGGCTGGCAATCCGACCAGCGGAAAAGTGGCGCGGTGCCCCCCGCCATTCTAATATGGCGCGGGGTGAAGATAGGTCATTTGGCGGGGCGGATCGCCACCGCCGGCCCGGCGGTGGTGATTCGCCAGCGAACATTATGGGCCCCCTACTGTCTGGAGAACCGACAGGCACTGGAGTTGCCATCGAAGCCACAGCCATAGATATCAAATCGACTTCCAGAAATGTTTCCAAGTCTGATGTGGAGGGTTTCACCAGGTCCGTCCTGCTTTGAGCTTTCCTGTCTTTGTCAACAATCACTCTGGGACCTTGCTCTACAGCAGCCCGCCATCATCGAACACTGCTTTGCAATGCAGCTTGCACCACTGATGACCACTTTTTCTCTAGAAAACTTTCTAAGACAGAAGGTAAACTTTCCACCGCAACAAACATGATCCCTTCACCCAATCGGCGATCCATCGCGGTCAGCCTTAAATTTTGACTTTGACCCGGACTTTGACCCGGTCCAGTGTGACCAGATACCGGCGGTTGACGCTTTGTTGTGCTATTTTTAAATCACAGTTCAAAAACTCATTTCTCTGGCTCTACTTATTGCATTTTTGTTGCTTTGGTGTCATTTTATTTATGAAAATATTCTAATTTTTTTTTAAATCGGTTTGGGATTTTTCTAGTGTTGTGGTTTAACTTTATTACTTTTCACATGCTCAATAAATATTAGCCCTGGGCCTAATTTTAATTACGTCAGCATAGTTGGAGTAATTTGGTAATTTTGTGTCACTCCTGTGAAATCATGATTACCTTTTTACAACCATAAGGTCACGTCACATAACCGATTCATGTGTTCAGGGAAAATCGTACCATGAGAAACAATGCGATAGTTTGAATGCTCGCTTTCGTCTTTTTTTGGAGAACACAATCAGACCATTCAGCAGTCATATTAAACATGAGCATCAGTTTATTTATTGTGGGCGTTCACAGGTCTGCATTTTGGGTAGATGTTTTTTACTCGTGTTCCCAGAAAATCAACTTGAAATGCATTTTTGAGTTGATGTTACACAAATGGAGCATTTGAGTATTATTTCAGAGCAAATTGAAATGCAGCACTTTGTGAAATGTTTGTTGTTTAAGGGAAGGCATTCACTAGTATTTTGTTGCTCATTTTTGGTTTTCTTATTTATTTTGTATCATTGTTGGTGGGTGGCCTGGAGTGCCCATGTGTGATTAACTTTTTTGATGGTGGAGGCTGGGAATAAATATAATTTTTCACCATTAACATGTGTGGAATTAGTGAATTTTGTATTGATTTGTTTATCTGTGATGGTATTTTGCTGTCTGTGACCTAGGCTGCCATTTACTAGGCCTTAGGAGTACTCTTGATGCATTTTTCGCAATCTCACTGCTGCTGTGCTATGTTTTTTATAACGCTTTAGGGGTTGTGGTGGATTGCCTTGGATTATATACAAAAAGTATGTTATATTTTACCTGCATGCACCTGTTGGTCGCTGGAGTTCAGGCCCAGGCAGCCAGACATCTTCCTTTGTTCTCAGCTACCATCTTTCTGTCCACCATTTTTTGTTAGCTGGTACACATGTGCCCATGTGACATGGTTGATATTTTGGTCACGGAATTTTTAAACTTCATTTAATTTTGGTTTTGACATTGCTCATTCAAAGTTGGTGGGTAAAAGGCAGTTGCATGTTTGGGCCCAAACACATTCAGTAAATGATATGTTTGCACACCTTTTCCTGCAATGCGACAAGATATGTTTTTTAGGGGGGTGCTCCAGGCTGGCAAGGGCAAATGTCTTCTTTGAGTTCCATGTCGCCAAATTTACTGGTCATGCGGCAGTGGCAATTTTGTGTAGTCAGTGTGTGTTTTGCTATCGACTGCCATGCGTTCTTTGTTCTTCAGGTTTCCTTCTTTGCTGGCCAATAAGGCGGCAGCCATTTTATGTACCTAGTGTGGGTGTGTGCATGTGTGTGATGGCCATTTTGTCTTTGTTTTCTATTCTTCTTTCTTCAAAGGCCATGTGGTGGATAAGCTAGCTTCCACCATTTAGTGCAGCTAGTTTGTTCTTCAGTTCTTTTGTTTCACTTTTGAAAGCCGTTTTCTAGGATGATTGATAGATGAGGCCTATGATATTTTTGTTCAGTTTTCTGTTTTTCCTACAATATTTATTTGTGGTTGT
Organism: Triturus cristatus; assembly: GCF_964204655.1. Lineage (NCBI taxonomy): Eukaryota > Metazoa > Chordata > Amphibia > Caudata > Salamandridae > Triturus > Triturus cristatus. The sequence continues at coordinate 534,085,169 of NC_140594.1, read as the reverse complement.
GGCTGATTGAAGTACAGTGTTGTTGTTTCTTATTCACTTTTTCGATCTTTGACTGCCCCCAACTCTCATAATCTCTCTATAGGCCCTGGACGGGCACCAACACTTATTTATTGTCTTTTTTAATTTTTGCCTGACTCCCATAAAGTCCCCATGGGCCTTGTTGGGGCACCAGCAAGTATTTAATATATTTATAAGATTTTTGCCTGCCTCCGATAGGGGTTCCATTCCATGTTGATTGATGGACATCAGCAATAAATTATTTATTCACTAAATATTTTTCCCGGCACCTCCTACCTCCTATAGGAGTCCCATGGCTGTGGTGGGAAAAAACTAACCTTTTCTGTCTAATGATATCACGTAAAAAATAGTTAATGCTTGTTATAGTTAAGCATTTAAGATGATGATGACTTCATCACCCATTTGTGTTACATTGGCTAGATTCCAATTTCCCACATTTCAATCGCTTTTTTTTGCTTTGCTTGCGGTTGCACAAGACATCACAAATGGTACTAATATGCATAGAGGTCTGCAAATTAGCTGACAGTGATACCCAAGCCGTTCTCTGCTAACTGCATCTGCTCCTAGTGATACATGGCAACTGCTACTACTAAGATCTTCACGGCGAGAGTGGACAAGCAGTCAGAGGGAGGAGCACCCACCTTGAAAAAAGTGTGACTACAGGGGTCTCTCCTTGTCTCTCGCCAGTTCTAATAATGTTCTAATGTAAACTCGTATTGCGGGAGAGTGTTACTTAGGGGATATCTCGGTGCAGGAACAATTGTTTCATGTACAACAGCACTCTAGGTAACAAGGTGACCGTGGTCTTGGGATCGGAAAGGTCCTGATGGAGGCCAGCGTGACACTATATTGTGGGCACATAACTACGGCTGAAACATGTCGACAACATGTTGACAAATTGGCAGTAAGGAGGCGTGTAAGGAATTCATAATCTCTTCCAGTCACCACCATACTTAACGTTTTTAATCCTGGCCGGAGGGTTCAGGAATAAGATTTACGCACAGCGACAACTCTGGACTAGTTTTGACTCACACTGCACTTCCACTTTCAGTGATCCCAGTCAAACTGTTTTAAATATCTTTATATGTTGTGTCTTGTCTTCCCCTACACTATTGCTCCACCCCAGGCGTCTGTCCGTGCAGGGGTGTACTGAAGCAGCCCTATGATGAAGCATGTCACACAATTGTGTAAGTGAGGGCTGTATTTCGACGCAGAGCATGTGCCACCAGAGAGACAGATATTTTGTCCCTCTCTCCTCCTTTTGGTGGGTTCAACTACTAAGATGGCCCCATTGAAAAAGGTTCCTGACAAGAAAGTGGCAAGTGGGGAGGACAGGAAGCCGGTTGCCACCACTGGCATCAAACCCTCATAGTTTATCAGGAAATGTGACGTACCTGCTGGACCCTCCTTGGGCAGAAAGAGAAGCTCCTGCATCAATGGCATCACCACCCAAACCTAATGCTTTGTCTCTCAGCACTGCAGTGACTGCAGTCATGGTGAACAATGAATGTGATATAGAATAGTCTCTGTCGCAATCTGAATCGCAGGAAAGGAGACACAGTCAGCAACTGATCTTCTGGAAGTAGGAGCAGAACAGGAGGCTCTGGTGATGAAAAAATGTCGATCACCATTTGTTGCCTGTCAACCGACTGCCGTCTTCCTAACACCTTGTGCTGTTCAAAAGCACGCATCAGGGAGTGAATGACACAGAGCAGGAAGCAATACATTTGGGAATCAGAAATTCACTTCCATCTCCATTGACCCCTTTTCACTCTATCTGCCTGCAGCAGGCAGGGGGGTAGCAATTCAGATGGCTGTAATGGCCATAATCTAGAAGCACAGTTCCATGGACCATACTAAGTGGCAGTATGAGTAGATGTCTGCCCTATGCTGGCAGAGCGTGCCAATTTATCTCAATGGAAAGAACAACAATAGACTTCTGCACAACCTGGGAGGGGGAGTCTACAATGGAGTGACTTATTCTGATGATTACACTGGAAACTTGCCTAGTGTCTGTTTAGTGACTGTGTTATTGGTGGCGTTGAGGCGGAAGGGGTGAGGTTGATAATGGCTGTGCCTCCCTTGCTAGTGTTTCAAGCGCTTCAGGGACCCTGAGGGATACCTGGACATTTGTTTCTGGCATTAAGGAGGGCACTACTGGTCTAATAGTTCTTCAGGATGCAAGGAAAGGCAGCATTGTATTTGCCAACACGACCACCAGTTTTATAAGGCTACTTGCACCTACAGTGCACCCACCAACCCCAATCCACAGTGCGGGTCGTTTGTTTTTGGCATCAAGGAGGAACTACTGGTTTTTCAGGCTGTGAAGAGTGGCATATTGTATCTGCCACTAAAAAGCATTTACTGACCTGGAGTTATTACCCTAACATTGAAAATCTCTGAGAAGCACCCTGCTTCGGCTGCTGGCTCACAGATAAAGAGGTCTGTCATAACTGCTTAAGACAAAGTGAGCCATCTCATTTATGCTTGGGGTGGCATATTAAATGTCAGACTATTGCAAGGTGGGACGAGTTCACGGAGTTGCACTACGTGGAATTCCACAGAGTTGCCTAAAAACTCAGTGGAATTCCACAGTGTTAGAGTCGGGGATCTCTGGTTGGCGCAAGGTTGCCCTTGTGTCAAGCAGGAACCCTCTCCTCCACGTCAGGGCGCAGGATAACCCCTCGCGAATGACCCTTGCTCACCCTCTAGGTGCGTGGCGTGAGCAGCCAAGGCGATTCCTCAGGCGTTGTAGGTTAAGCACTTACAATCATACACACAGTAAATACATCAATCCCCCCAGAAACGGACACCAGACTTGGATATATATAAAAATACGATTCTTTATGTAAAAATAAGGTATATATATCTCAGCCGACTTATCACAAGACCAATAACGTTTTCGCTATGCCACCAGGTTGTAAAGCGGGCAAATGTTCGTTGTTCGTAGCTTTAAATGGATACTTCGTAGTTCTCTTGCAAATGTTACTTGTGGTTCCAGTACTCACAGAGATCGGCTCCTGCGAACGGGGAAATAAGGCGTTGCGGGCCCCGAGCCCGATACTGGAACTTCTTTCGTGATGTGGAGAGTCGGCACAGGTCGATGCGACTCTCAGCTTGGGAAGTGTTCTTGGGTCCTCAATCAGCAGGTGTGGGCACGTAGGCAGGCGCGGCCAGCGACCCTTTAGCACGGCGGTGCAGGAGGGTCTCCACAGCGGGGGCGGCGCGGCCTGAGATGTCCGGGGATAGCGAAGCGGGGTCGCAGGGCACGGTCAGTGCAGCTGGATGACCCGGCGTAGATCACAGTCGTCGGACGGCTTCCGGCGGGAGGGGTGATAGCGCGGTCAGCACGCTCCAGTAGCAGGCGGTGACAGGGATGCAGGCGGCCTGGCCCGGGGACAGAGAGCGGCTCGGGACGGAGCGGGGCTCTCACGGGTTTGAGGCAGGCGAGCTTCTGAGTGTCACGGCCCTAGGAGGGGCGATGAGGGGCGCAGTCTCTTTTCCAGCGGGATGCCCACACGGCTCGAATTGGAGGATGAGCAAGAAGCACAGAGAACCCACTGTTCCTGGGGTTCAGTTCAGGGGGCAAGCTCAGATCAAGCCCTTGGAGAATGTTCAAGCACAAAGTAGCAAAGTCTTCTCAGTAAGTCTCTTCCTCTCCTTTCTCAGCAAGGCAAGCAGCAGGCCAGCTCCTCCGGCGTCTTCTTCTCCTTCTAGTCGGGCAGAGGTTCTTTGTGGTAAACAGGATTCTGATTTCTTAGGAGCCAGGCTCCTACTTTTATACCATGATTCTTTTGTTCTTTAGCGCCAGGGGGCCTGGGCCTGGCTCAGTCCAGTTCTGGAGCACTTTGTTATGGTGACTCTGCTCTTTCCTTTCAGCAGCAGGGCAGAGACATCAGCCGCCCCACAGGGGGTGGCGCCGGCTTTGTGGTGGCAGAGCACAGGGCTATTCAAGAGTCAAGGTGTACTCCTCCCACCCATCCAGGTGTCACCTCTCTACCCACCACCTGGCAGCCAACCTGTCTCTGGGGATTCCCCAACCCTGCTCCTTACTGTTGCCAGGCAGAACACATACACACAGCAGAGGCGGACTGAGATGGTCAGGTCAGTAAATACTAACTTTCTAAAAGTAGCATTTACAAACCCAGGATACTAAAATAAACTTGACTACAAGAAGTATTTTATTATCCTGAGTTCAGGCATACTAAACTTGACACTTCTACCATGCTCCCTGAGTCCACTGGGGTCACAGCGTTGGTGTGATCCCGGCAGCCCATTCTGGCCTAGGGAGACCAGGTAGCCTTCAATAGTGAAGAACGAAAATGGCTGTAATTCACTACTAAGACATGCCACACACATCAGGGCATGTCCTACCTTATACCTACAATGCACCCTGCCCTTGGGCCTACCAGAGGGGTGGCTAATATGTAGGTAAGGGAAGGTTTAGGGACTGGCAAGTGGGGGCACTTGCGCAGTCAGCGCGACGGTCCCGGACCGCGCACAGGGTCTGCGGTGGCAGACCCTAGACACACTTTACAAGGCCGCTTCCGTGGGTGGCGCAACCAGCGCTGCAAGCCCACCAGCAGCATTGGCATTCACAAGCCCTGGCACCCCTGGTGCACTTTACTGGGGACTGACAGTGAATCCAATAACCCAATCGTGGACATCAATTACAGGTACACTTTACCTCGGGAGCACTTGCACTGCGGCACGGATTAGCCGTGGCGCAGTGCCCTGAGCGGACAACACCAGCAAAACAATCGAGGCACACCATCAAAAAGTGGAAGGGAAACTCACGCCAAGGTGCCAGGTCTAACACGTGTCCCCTCCAGCTGAAATGTGGGGAGAACTACCCTTGCCCAGGGGGTTCCTCGTCACTAAGGCGGAAATACCTGGACAGACCGTCAGCGTTGGCGTGATCTGTACCAGGACGGTGTTCCACCGTAAAGTCCATACCCTGTAGGGAGATGGACCACCTCAACAGCTTCGGGTTTTCACCCCTCATTTGCATCAACCATCTGAGGGGCCTGTGGTCCGTCTGAACCCGGAAGTGAGACCCAAACAAGTAGGGTCTTAGCTTCTTCAGCGCCCAGACCACAGCAAATGCTTCTCGCTCAATTGCACTCCACCTACTTTCCCGTGGAAGTAACCTCCTACTGATGAAGGCTACGGGTTGGTCCCAGCCCTCCTCAGTCATCTGCGAGAGAACAGCCCCTACACCATGCTCTGAAGCGTCTGTCTGTACTAGGAATTCCTTGGAGAAGTCAGGGGCCAAGAGCACGGGCGCCGTGCACATGGCAGTCTTCAGGGTGTCGAAAGCTTTCTGACAGGTGTCAGTCCAAATCACGTTCCTGGGCTGCTTCTTGGAAGTCAGCTCTGTCAAGGGGGCAACAATCGTTCCATAGCCCTTGACAAACCTCCTGTAGTACCCAGTGAGCCCCAGGAAGGCCCTCACTGCGGTCTGCGTCTTGGGGGGTTCCCAAGCCAGGATGGTCTCAATTTTGGGTTGCAAGGGTGCCACCTTGCCACTCCCCACTTGGTGTCCCAAGTACACCACGGAACCCTGCCCGATCTGGCACTTGCTTGCCTTGATCGTGAGGCCTGCTCGGCGCAGAGCCATCAACACTTCCCAGAGGTGGCGCAGGTGTTCGGGCCAGGTGGCACTGAACACTGCGATGTCATCCAGGTAGGCGGCACTGAACACATCCAGCCCAACCAGTACCTGGTTGACCAACCTCTGAAAGGTGGCAGGGGCATTCTTCATCCCAAATGGCATGACTCGGAACTGGAAGTGCCCATCTGGTGTAGAGAATGCGGACCTCTCTTTGGCCCCATCGGTCAAGGCGATCTGCCAGTACCCAGACGTTAAATCAAACGTGCTGAGGAACCGGGCAGCCCCCAGCCGATCAATGAGCTCGTCAGCTCTGGGGATGGGGTGCGCGTCAGTCTTCGTTACTGAATTGAGTCCTCTGTAGTCCACACAGAACCGGAGTTCAGGTGTGGCTCCCGGCGCAGCAGCTTTGGGGACCAAGACCACGGGGCTGGACCAAGGACTGCTGGAGGACTCAACCACCCCTAGCGCAAGCATTTTGGAGACCTCCTCCTTAATGCAAGCTCTGACCCTGTCAGTTACCCTGTAAGCCTTGTGCTTTACAGGTAAGCTGTCTCCTGTGTCCACATCATGGACGCACCAATCTGTGACACCAGGAACCAGGGAGAATCGGTCGGAAAACTGTCCCAGCAAGTGGCGGCAATCTTCCTGTTGTTCGGGCGTCAGGGTGGGTGAGAGGTTAACTCCATCCACTGACCCATCTTTCTCAGAGGCCACTAAGAGGTCAGGAAGAGGCTCGGTCTCCTCTTCCATTCCATCATCAGTGGCCAGCAGCATGCCCACTTCGGTCCTCTCGAAGTGGGGCTTAAGGCGGTTAACATGTAGGACCCTCAAAGGGTTCCTGGGAGTCTGCATGTCCACCAAGTAGGTGATAGGACTTTTGCGCTCCACAACCTCAAATGGACCTGTCCACTTATCCTGAAGTGCACACGGCTCCACTGGGGCCAAGACCCACACCTTTTGTCCAGGTTGAAGCTCTACCAGAGTGGCATTCCGGTCGTACCACCGCTTCATCTCCTCCTGGCTGGCTTCCAGATTTGCCTCAGCAAGTTGCCTGAAACGCCGAGTCTGGTTTCGGAAGGCCAGCATGTAACTATATACATTCTGGGGAGGTTTCCTGGGAGATTGCTCCCAGCCTTCCTTTACCAAACTCAGAGGTCCTCTTACCGGGTGACCATACAGAAGCTCAAAGGGGCTGAACCCTAGAGACTTCTGCGGCACCTCTCGGTAAGCGAAGAGCAGGCATGGCAAGAGGACGTCCCACTTACGCCTCATTGGACCGTCCAGGCCCATGATCATGCCTTTGAGGGTTCGGTTGAATCTCTCAACCAACCCATTTCCTTGGGGGTGGTAAGGAGTGGTGAACTTGTACGTTACCCCACACTCCTTCCACAGGGATTTCATATATGTGGATATGAAATTGGTCCCCCTGTCGCTCACCACCTCTAGAGGGAATCCCACTCGGGAGAAAATTCCCATCAGTGCCCGTCCCACCACGGGGGCCGTCACTGTCCTCAGAGGGATGGCTTCAGGGTACCGGGTGGCATGGTCCACCAAGACCAGGATGAACCTGTTGCCCAGGGCTGTCTTGGGATCCAGAGGCCCCACAATATCAATACCCACTCGTTGGAATGGCGTACCGACCACAGGGAAAGGTTGCAGAGGAGCCTTGTGCTTCCCTCCGCTCTTACCACTTGCCTGGCAAGTCTGACAGGTTCTGCAGTAGGAATCTGAATTCTTATGCATTTGGGGCCAGTAAAAGTGGGTGACAAGCCTGTCATAGGTCTTGTCCATCCCCAAATGTCCTGCTAAAGGCACATCGTGAGCCAGCCCCAGTAGGAAGGTTCAGAACTTCTGGGGTACCACCAGCACACGGGCTGACCCAGGTTCAGCAGCCTTAGGCTCGGAATACAGGAGGTCACTCTCCCAGTACACGTAGTGTGTTTTGGCCTGAACACCATTGGCCTGGTCTGCAGCCTGCTGCCGCATACCTACGAGAGAAGGGCATTCTTTCTGTTCCCTGCAGAATTCCTCCCTGGAGGGACCTCCTTCTTGCTGCCAATGGGTCAGCTCAGGCAGATCTCCCAGTTCGGCAATCTGTTCCCCGGTAGGCTCCAGAGCATCCCCCTCAGGGTCTACTTCCTCCTGGGCCGTGGGAACTTCGGGGGCCGGTTTCCCGCGCCTCCTGCGCCTTCTCCCTAAGGCCGGTTCCTGGACCTCTCCCTCAGGCTCCAGGACCCTCTCAACACCCCTACTGGCTGCCATGGACCGGGTGGTCACGCACGCCCAGTCGGGTAGACCCACCATCCTCAGATGCGTGGTCTTCTCCACCTTTTCCCAAGGGGAACTCTCCAGGTCGTTCCCTAGCAGACAGTCTACAGGCATGTCAGTTCTCACAGCGACTTGTAGAGTACCAGAGACCTCCCCCCACTCAAAGGGAACTTGAGCCATTGGACAACGACTCTCTATGTTGTCAGCATTGACAACCCTACAGTAGGCATTGGGTACAATTTGCTCTTGAGACACCAGGTGTTGCCTCACCGAGGTCACGCTGGCTCCTGTATCTCTAAGAGCCTCAACCTTCTTTCCATTGATGGTCACTACTTGCCCATATTTCTTAGTGTTAGAGGGCAGGTAGGTTACAGGGACCATCTCACTGTCTCCTAGCGAGACTAGGGTCATCTGCCCGGGACCCCCACCCTCCTGGACTGCTACCTCCTCCCCAAAGTTAACACTAGCTACTTGCCGGGGTGGAGCACCAGTGGGTGCGGTCTTACCAAACAGGCGACACTTAGGATCAGAGGCAATGTGACCCGGGTCACCACACCTATAACAATTGAAGGGCCCCTTTGGAACAGGTCTACCTGTCGGGGCCCCGTTCTGCTGCGGGGGTGGGGGAGGCTGAGAACCCTTCTGCTGGTTCCCTTGGGAATTACTTTGGGGGCCTTTTTGGAACCCCTTCTGTTTACCCTTGTCCCCCCCACTCTTCTGCTGGGGACCCTGCCCACCTTTGGCGGAGTCTCCCACTTGACCCTTGTGGACCCTGGTGCTGAGCCAGCGGTCCGCCTCCTCAGCAAGCTTCCTCGGGTTGGACAGCTTGCTATCTATCAGGTGCTGGCGTAGCTCAGGAAAACATTGACTGGACAAGTGCTCCCATGCAATTAAATCAAGCAGCCCTTGATAATCATTCACTTTGCTACCCTTCACCCAACCATCCAGCGCTCTGCAGAAAAAGGTCACATATTCCACATACGTACTCTCAGGGATCTTCTTGGTCTCCCTGAACCTCTGTCTATATAGCTCAGGAGTTAACCCATACCTGGTCATTAAAGCTTCCTTCATATGGGGGTATGAGGTCTGGACTTCTAAGGGCAAATCTAACAGTGTGTCCCGCCCTTCCGCAAGGAACCTTCCCCACAACCCCGCTCCCCAGTCTTTCTCAGGGACCCGGTGTGAGGACATGGCCACCTCGTAGGCTCTGAACCACTGCCCTATGTCATCCTTTCTAAAATACTCCTTTACTACATCTTTGGGGATGTACACCTTGGACTCTACCTGCACTGGTGGAGTGCTGCCACCAGAAGGAGCGGTGTCCAAACTTTTCGCCTTCAGCTCCAACTCCTTCAATCTTATATCATGATCCATTTGGCGTTGTTGTGCCTCCAGGGCCAACTTCTGCTTTTCCATTTCCATTTGTCCTGCCAACTTTGCCATCTCCATTGCATGCGCCCTGTCTGCTGCCCTGTCTGCCAGCTCCTCTGGCGACCGGACTCTGCTGGGCTCCTCAAGGTTGTCGGGTGGAACGATGTCCCCCGCATTCCGTAGGTCTCGTGACTCCTTCCAGGCTCTCAACGCCTTGGTGTACTGGGGCTTCCTCTTGCATCCAGCATGGGGGACTCTGAATTTTACACTGTAGCCTTTCAATTGCTCCATCGTGTAGCCTTCCAGTCTCTCCCAATCCACCTCATCTATTCCAGAAATCACAGAGAGTGCTCTTCCAGCGGAGTGCGAGCCAGGCATGGTTGCAGTAATGGCAGATGTTTCAACAAAGTTCAACAATTACAAACCTGTGGCTGCGTTATTTGGTCTGCTCTCACTATCTGGTGATTAATAATTCACTGTATGCAAATTACAAGTGCAAATCCGAAATCCCAGCCGCTGCCAACAATGTTAGAGTCGGGGATCTCTGGTTGGCGCAAGGTTGCCCTTGTGTCAAGCAGGAACCCTCTCCTCCACGTCAGGGCGCAGGATAACCCCTCGCGAATGACCCTTGCTCACCCTCTAGGTGCGTGGCGTGAGCAGCCAAGGCGATTCCTCAGGCGTTGTAGGTTAAGCACTTACAATCATACACACAGTAAATACATCAATCCCCCCAGAAACGGACACCAGACTTGGATATATATAAAAATACGATTCTTTATGTAAAAATAAGGTATATATATCTCAGCCGACTTATCACAAGACCAATAACGTTTTCGCTATGCCACCAGGTTGTAAAGCGGGCAAATGTTCGTTGTTCGTAGCTTTAAATGGATACTTCGTAGTTCTCTTGCAAATGTTACTTGTGGTTCCAGTACTCACAGAGATCGGCTCCTGCGAACGGGGAAATAAGGCGTTGCGGGCCCCGAGCCCGATACTGGAACTTCTTTCGTGATGTGGAGAGTCGGCACAGGTCGGTGCGACTCTCAGCTTGGGAAGTGTTCTTGGGTCCTCAATCAGCAGGTGTGGGCACGTAGGCAGGCGCGGCCAGCGACCCTTTAGCACGGCGGTGCAGGAGGGTCTCCACAGCGGGGGCGGCGCGGCCTGAGATGTCCGGGGATAGCGAAGCGGAGTCGCAGGGCACGGTCAGTGCAGCTGGATGACCCGGCGTAGATCACAGTCGTCGGACGGCTTCCGGCGGGAGGGGTGATAGCGCGGTCAGCGCGCTCCAGTAGCAGGCGGTGACAGGGATGCAGGCGGCCTGGCCCGGGGACAGAGAGCGGCTCGGGACGGAGCGGGGCTCTCACGGGTTTGAGGCAGGCGAGCTTCTGAGTGTCACGGCCCTAGGAGGGGCGATGAGGGGCGCAGTCTCTTTTCCAGCGGGATGCCCACACGGCTCGAATTGGAGGATGAGCAAGAAGCACAGAGAACCCACTGTTCCTGGGGTTCAGTTCAGGGGGCAAGCTCAGATCAAGCCCTTGGAGAATGTTCAAGCACAAAGTAGCAAAGTCTTCTCAGTAAGTCTCTTCCTCTCCTTTCTCAGCAAGGCAAGCAGCAGGCCAGCTCCTCCGGCGTCTTCTTCTCCTTCTAGTCGGGCAGAGGTTCTTTGTGGTAAACAGGATTCTGATTTCTTAGGAGCCAGGCTCCTACTTTTATACCATGATTCTTTTGTTCTTTAGCGCCAGGGGGCCTGGGCCTGGCTCAGTCCAGTTCTGGAGCACTTTGTTATGGTGACTCTGCTCTTTCCTTTCAGCAGCAGGGCAGAGACATCAGCCGCCCCACAGGGGGTGGCGCCGGCTTTGTGGTGGCAGAGCACAGGGCTATTCAAGAGTCAAGGTGTACTCCTCCCACCCATCCAGGTGTCACCTCTCTACCCACCACCTGGCAGCCAACCTGTCTCTGGGGATTCCCCAACCCTGCTCCTTACTGTTGCCAGGCAGAACACATACACACAGCAGAGGCGGACTGAGATGGTCAGGTCAGTAAATACTAACTTTCTAAAAGTAGCATTTACAAACCCAGGATACTAAAATAAACTTGACTACAAGAAGTATTTTATTATCCTGAGTTCAGGCATACTAAACTTGACACTTCTACCATGCTCCCTGAGTCCACTGGGGTCACAGCGTTGGTGTGATCCCGGCAGCCCATTCTGGCCTAGGGAGACCAGGTAGCCTTCAATAGTGAAGAACGAAAATGGCTGTAATTCACTACTAAGACATGCCACACACATCAGGGCATGTCCTACCTTATACCTACAATGCACCCTGCCCTTGGGCCTACCAGAGGGGTGGCTAATATGTAGGTAAGGGAAGGTTTAGGGACTGGCAAGTGGGGGCACTTGCGCAGTCAGCGCGACGGTCCCGGACCGCGCACAGGGTCTGCGGTGGCAGACCCTAGACACACTTTACAAGGCCGCTTCCGTGGGTGGCGCAACCAGCGCTGCAAGCCCACCAGCAGCATTGGCATTCACAAGCCCTGGCACCCCTGGTGCACTTTACTGGGGACTGACAGTGAATCCAATAACCCAATCGTGGACATCAATTACAGGTACACTTTACCTCGGGAGCACTTGCACTGCGGCACGGATTAGCCGTGGCGCAGTGCCCTGAGCGGACAACACCAGCAAAACAATCGAGGCACACCATCAAAAAGTGGAAGGGAAACTCACGCCAAGGTGCCAGGTCTAACACACAGATTTCCGCTCCACCTACGTGTAACAAAATCCTGTAATATGTGGGCCGCATAACTACCACTGAGGCACTACTTCAGGCTATTGAGCCAGGGCAAGAGTAAGAAGAGTGTGGAAATGTGGAGCAGGGGCCAGTAACCCCCATCATGGCCTGCCATATCCGCTGAAAGCAACCTTGTCAAATATATGGGGCAGAGGGAAAGCAAGTCCCCCTCCCAGACCATAATGTATTCACTTCTGTCTGTTATGCAGTAATGACCTCGCCCATCCGCCGAGGGCAAAAAAGTCTGCTTAGGCTCAACATTTCAACCTTATCCAATCTGCAGGTTTTTTCCTTTCATGGAAATGCCCCGAAGTGCTGCCACTCTATGACTGTATGGGAACAGCACGTGATATGGCGGCCACTCATAGGGGATTATTGCGGTTAAGGCGTCCAATTCTTGCCTTTCAAAATGTACAGATTTGTCCCCACTCTCTGCACTCACCTCTCAGTGCTGCCTCATCTCCGTAAAAAAAAAGAGTTGCCTCACTGACGAAGATGATGGTTGCAGGTGGTGGTAGCGCCACATGGGGGTGCTCCCGAGGACATGGAGAGCCATCCCCACTTCCCACTGCTGGGCTCCCCACTGATGCGCAGGGGAGCGGTGTTAGACATTGTGCAGACAGCTGGAACAGCAGCTGCACACACTCGCTCACCTACCAGGGCACAGCGCGCACAATACATGTCAGTCGCCCGACATCCGCTGCATTGCTGTGATGTGTGCGGAAAGCAATGAGAGCAGCCAGGGAGGCAGGTATGGCATCTGTTGGGGACTGGGGCTGAAACATTTTCAATTAGGAGTGAGCCACCGAGACGCCTGCAGAGGGCTATGTCGACCCCCACCGCTCACCACCACAGAACACGGCACCAGTGAAGAGCGCGATGACACCGGTATTTAAAAAATGCCAGCTTTTGAAGATTTTCCTCTCTCTTGAAGCTCAGCCATGCTCTCAAAAACCAACTCTTCTAACTAAGAACGCTTTTGTGTTCTTGCTAAGGGTGGGCGGTGGGGGCAAACTCCGCCTCCCAGCGGAATCAGAATTTTTGCTGAACTCCGCCCTCCCAGCAGAGTTGGAAAAATTCTGAAAACTCCGCTGGCAGAGCGGAGTTCACCGCCCACCCTTAGTTACCATCAACCTCAGTATTAGCATTATCCAGTGGTTACTCCCGCCTCAATTTCAGGATTGGACTGGTAACCCTCAGAAAAATCTGCCTTCTTTAGAATGTTGTCATTTTCTGGGGGGGTGCACAGAGATACTTGCGGGTTAAGTGTGTCATCGCTTTTCCATTTTTTTATTCGCACTGTTGATATGATGTGATTTGTCCCAACTGGGGCCTGTGTTATTTTCTCTGTTTCTTTGTTGATTTATCTACCATTACAGTAATCACTTGTTTCATTCATTTTTAGAATTTTTTGCATTTTAGTATTTTAGGTGATCTTGAGTTTTTTATATCTATTTGACTATATACCATTTTTAGGTCTCGCCTGACCCAGCGCATGCGCTGGTCTGGCGAAACTTTGAGAGGGCTCCAAAAAGTGCTACCAGGCCCGCCTAGAGCTACAGTGCATGTGCATGTGCGCCGGCGCGCGCACCGCGCATGCCGCGATTACTTTCACTTTCGCGGCCGCACGGCCGATTTGATGTTTGATCACGATCACTTTCGCGGCCGTACGGCCGCTTATTCTAGTTGCATCCAAGAGAGTGATTTGCCTGTAGTTGCCACCAATATTACTAGAGTTTTTCTGAAGAGGCATCTTGTCCATGACATTAGAATAGTCTGTCTCGTAGCAATGCGAGAACAGAGGGGTAGGATTTTGGTTCATAGAACAGGATTCTTTTTCAGTACAGTTACCAGGATTTCATATGGGGCCTTTGCTGCTGAAGATCTTGCTTTATTTATGTAGCAGACGACTTGACAGCAATTTGGAGGAGAGATACTGTTTTGATTGCAAACAACTCAATGCTAAAACTTGTATAGTTTAGAAAGTCTGCCCAAACCTGTGCAGGAATTACACTTGCTGCGGTTTTAATGTTTGATTCACTGTTTATTACTACAATGCGCCAGAAATTGTGTTTTTTTTCTTTTCTTGTGCGGCTCGATGGAGAACATGCCAGTTTCGGTCAAATTGTCTTTGTGCTGCAGAATTTCTATTGTTTTATTTTTTAAGGGTCTTTATTTTTTCTATTTCTACAGACTATGATTAAAACTGTTTTCAATGATTGAGTTTGTTTGTAGCTCTGTCCAGCTCATCCTGTACTGGTTTGTTTGCTCGTACATTTCAATTTCGCCTCATCTTTTGTGTTGCAATTTGAATTTATGTAACTAAAAAAAAAAGACACATGAATAATTACTGGAACCCTGAAATAAATCTGCATTAAATGATGCTACCATTTCATTAAAAAGTTTATTACAAGGGTTCCAGTGTAGTCTTGTGCTGTTTAATTTGATATCTATTAGACCAGAACCTATTTTCAAAGGCAAACCAAGAATAGTTTTCAGAGGTAGTTCAAGTGCGATTTATATCATGGTCACTATATATTGTATTTGTAATCGTTTCAAAAACGAGATCATATGACAACTTGTCTGCCATTATATAATACATTATTGAAGCTCTTGCAGGACCTTGTCCTATGGGCTGGTATATCCGAATCTGCTCATTCAATTCATATTATTGTGCTCAGAGATTTCCGTTGTCATAGTAAAACTATTCCACGCTTGTAGGCTTTGACATTATTAAAACCTGAGATTCAGGATTATTCCAACCTTCCTTTAGATCGATATTTATAAAAGCCTGAAACAATTTATTTGATACTTTAGCATTAAAATCCCCTACTATAACGGCCCATTATAGATATATAAGAAGCAGTTCTTCGGCAGGCGAGTTTCGGGGTGATGCCTTTATCTGTGCTTAAAAAAATGCTTATTATATGGTACATAGTATTTGGTTGGCTTAAATAATTTAACTGTTAAAGCTACAAACGTTTTTTGTGGTTTCAAATCTGCAAATTGTGCAGCAGATGGTGGATTATGTGGCAAATCTTTAATTATGTAAAAAAACGCCGCAGCTGAACAACCACTTGATTCCAGTGACCCTAGCTATAGTTTGTAGTGTCCTTGTACATCATGTTGTCTTTGTCAAGTATGTCCAGACGCTGGAATATTTTATTATGACAAATCAGTTACTTTGTATTTTACGTAGGTACAAAATGATTTGCTATGTACACCACTTGTGATTAAAGTTTTGTGTAGATAAATATCTAATCACTGTTAAATTATTACTTCACAATCGTGTCTCTTAGTTTTGTTGTATTTATAAGCAGATATCAATCGCACTGAATTGGCCTACAGGATTAACTACCGTTGGCAGAATTCACAAACGAAAAAACTAAACGTATAGGCAGACATTTACATCTCCCTGTGAATGCACTTTTACGTTTAATTGTTCCAGTTCCTCTGCAGACATTATAGATTTCATAACATTGCGAAGGGGTTACACAACACTTGCACTCCACACCTAGTGAGGTAGGGGGCATCCCAACGGAAAACCGGGTACAAGGAAATGAACGACTAAAATAATATCGAGGGCTGAGCTGTTTCCCTGCATGCCAGGAGGCACACCCTAGACTTCCTCCTTCTGCAGCAGAGGTACCTCATGAGCATGAAGCACGGCTCATAGGCTATGGGTACACAAGAGTGTGTCCTGCCGGTTTTTCCTGTGCTCTAGAACAGTCACCATATTGCTCCAGAAACTATTTCCCTTACCTCAACAGTTTAATCAGATCCACTAGACAAATTTGTGAAGGCTGGGGTCTTCTGGAGGATTGCCCGTTGACTATGATCAATCTGTATATTCACACAGGATTGCAGAAGAGTACTTAAAAAGATATCCAACATACTGCCCTACTCTCAGCCAGGTATGGTAATTATCAGTACCAACTTCACTTCGGTCTTGAACTCCAACCTATATGTACATAGTACAGAAAACACATGTAGAAAGTCCCCTTTGCCTAAATGGGCCATCTCACAAGCTTAACTGACACATGGTGTAAATGGCACGGGGCATCGCAGCTGTATACATACTATTTTGATACCCATCTTCTCCTGTTGATGATATAGTTGTGTCTTCAATAGATGACACTGTTACAACAGTGCAAATTGTTCAGAGGGGCTCTCGGACCACTCAATATTTAGATATTACTTAGAAAACAGATTGGGGTGCAAAAGCCAGTGTGGAGACTTGCCACTTGTAAGTCGCAGGATGAGCAGTTAGCAGGCTTACTCAGGAATGACCTAGCCCAATAATTGGAGTTGAATGCAAGTGCATCTTCTACTCAAATGACCCCGTGGAAAACCTTTAAAACTGTGATTAGGGACGGCCCACTGCAAAGGCAGAGAGACGGAAGGATGAACTGAACTGGAAGAGCTAGAAAACCAAAAAGCATTGGCATAGCCAATAGGTCTCGCCTTTGGGACCTTATAAGTATTTAGTTATGCAGCACAATATCCTTGGTGCAACAACATCAACTGTTGCATGGCAAAACACTTAGAAGGTACCAAAGGCGAGACCTATTGGCTATGCCAATGCTTGTTGTAGACTTCTAACCATGGTTGCAAGAAAGGCCATGGATAGGGACATAACGAACCCAAAAAAATGGTGAAAAAATCCCCTAACCCCCACATGGTAAGCCAAATAGATGACTTCATTGAAGAGGTGGAGACAATTATCAACCCAGGTATCCCATGCAAAGTCTTAAATGAGTACAAAAGTCCGAAAACTGTAGGATACTGGATATTTTTTATAAGAAGGCCAGCTATGGGTTAACGATTGAAAAGGGAAAGGGCATTTTTTTAAATCCTAAAGTTTATGATATGGAAAATTCTCAGACAGCAGAAGCCTCCACCAACCAATACGCTTGGAGCCACTATGTACTAATAGGTGTGCCCCCCTGCTGAATACTAATATGGTAAACCCCAAGACAGGTGCCCAGGGTTCAGATGAGGAAAGTGCTTCCTTGAAGTCGCAAGACGCAGTCAGCATCTTGTATGATATTATTGCTGAGCTGAAAAAAGAGATTGGGGGCTTAAGGGAAGTTGAAAATCACTTGAACTAAAAATAACCATTGTTAAGAAGGCTATTCAGCATGATGGTTATGTTATGCGAAGAAAAGTAGACAGTGTTACTCCCCCCAAATAACCTTGGACCTGAGCCCATACAATCTGGAGCGCATTAGGAGCCTAATAGGGTTTCTCAGGGCAATGGACACATGGAGGAAGGGCAATCAGAATCAGGTGTTAGGTGAGATTATCTACCCTTATCAAGGCGGGTGCTATGCAGCCCAAGCCCAAGTCTTACAGGGCTTTGATCAGGCCCAGTGGTGGAAAGGAAGTAGTTGTAGGGTGGAACTGGGAAATAGGGCCCCATTGAGTTATGTACGTAAAGACAGATATCACAAGGTTGAACAAAGGGAAGATCCCAATAGATTTATGTTAAAAAAGTTCCCAAAACTACCATTTGAGTTCCTCACAAACAAAACTTTGCACTGGTTGAGGGGCACTAATAAATGCCTGTCCATTGTCCCGCGGGACATTACCAATGTCACCCAAAAATATCTTGGACAACAGATGAGAGATATTATCGAGATTGAGGTGGGGTCAAGGGACATCAGTGATGGTGTTTTGGCAACTGAGGTGCAAGATAAAAGCAATCCAAAAAGGCTTCGTCCAAAGAGAGGGGTATGTAGGCTGTCAGAAGTATGCCGCAGAAGGGATCGCCCCAAATGTCAGCATAGCTGATTGACAAGGAACATTGGCCCTTGGTTCAGAGGGAGATAATTCGAGCCACGGTAATCCCCCAATTGATTTGCTAGGCCAATGGAGTACAATTCTGGACCACTCTTCTTCCTCCTCTAGGCTAGAGACCAGTTGTCTCTGGAGGATGTATCGGTCCCTGTTGTTACCTGTTTCATCTCTAGATGTCAATCACCTAAGCTGCACCATATTTCTTGTAATGTGGCAGGTCTTGGAGCAAATTGAATGAATCCAGAATGGTGTGTCTTTATCAATAACATTCATATTTGTCTGTTCCAAAAGGCATGGTCTCCCCTCCCACTGAATTGAGTGGGTTTTACATGCCTTGATATTCCTGCTGTCAAGGGAACTAGGGGAAGAGCTGTAGGGTGGCTTGCAATCGGATTCAAGACATCATTGGATTGTAAAATAGACACTCTTGACTCGGGGTGTCTTAACCTGATGGGTATCAAGCGTCAGAATTTTATAGGCCACTTTCTCTATTTATTTAATATATATAATAGATCATTTAGACCCGCAAAGTAATCCAGTACTATATGTCGTTTGGATACATACTTAATTAGTCTAGAGGGGAAAGGGTCACTTAATATAGCTGTTGACTTTTAATGCCAATTTCAAGCCCCAACTCTGGGGTGTTGAGGAACTGACCGTGGATTCTGACCAAATAAATCGCATTCCATCTGTCGATTTGATATCTGTAAAGTGGTCAATCAAGGCGATGCAAATTATACCGAAGCATAATCGCCCAAGAGCATACATGCGTGCAACGAACGTACCAAGGGGGACTCCATACATTTAATCATCTTAACCATACCAGTTGAATATATTACATTCGTTTGGATTGCAGTCTATGGCCGCAACTCAATGGTGTGGTAATCTTGCATAAAGTAGGTAGCGACCATAATGCTATCCATCTAACCATGGTACATTTTTTGACCATGAGATTGCCTATTACTATATCGAAGTCATCCTACTGCGCCATTAAACTATCAAATAATAAGAAATCCGTAGAGTGGGTAAGGTAGGTTCTCCAGCATGATAATGTGTCAAAGATCAGGGCATACAGAAAGTATCTCCTAGGGTGGTAAATGAGCCTGCAAAGTGTATCCTGGATATGGGATTACACAAGGATTTTTTCACGCAGTTAAGATATCCTGTAATAGAAGAAGTAAAACAGGATGGCAGATCCTGCAAGCCCAGGACTTGGTTGAATAAATCCTGTAGAGCTGCAAAGCATCCTTGATAAAGGCACTCACTGAGGGAAACGCAATGAACATTAGATCAGCCAGAAAATCTTAGAAGAATATGCATCTAGCAGTCAATCGCCAATGGGACACAGAGGTGTGGGAGGGGTTAGTCATCGGGGCTAAGGTTAGGGATAGCCATGGGCTCTGGGACCTGGCAGTGAATAGTTTGTCTGGGGAAAGTAGAGAGTTGGAACTGTCGGTCCAACCTGCAGAGTAAATTGCCCACTTTAGTAAACTGTACACATTAACGTCCAAGCCACTCCAGTCTCTTCATATGACGGAGCGGAGGAGAATGGAGGTTGCCTCTCCCTTAGTTTTTTCCATTTTGGAAACCAAAAGAGCACTAAAGGGAACTGCCAGGGGCAAGACTCCGGGACCTGACGGAATCCCGGGTGACCTCTATTGGTCAAATAGCAAATTTTGGGCCCCTTATATCAATGCCCTTTCAAATATTTTTTTGGGCAGGTGGCAGAATTCTAGAATCCTGGTGCCAGGCTGAGATAATCCCGATCTTTAAAAAGGGATACAGGGATATTCTTTCAAACTTCCGACCAATTAGTCTTGTTGATTGCCTTCAAAAAGATTTTTTGCAGGTAACTCCCCCACATCCTGCATGATTGAATAGCAGAGAAAAACATCCTCTCAGACCTCCAGGCAGGTTTTAGACTGCGAGTGTGCACAGTAGGCTAATTCATCCGGTTTTACACCATCTTCTGGAAGAAGGTCACCATCAGCAGAGGCAGGCTTTATGTCACATTCATTGATTTACGATCGGCCTTTGTCCTCATCTCTAGCGACACCTTGTGGAGGACGTTGAGAAACATGGGAATTCCTGATAACCTGTTGACTCTTTTTGTGAGGCTTCATGAACAAAACAGTGCAAGAGTTCATTGGAGTAAGAGAAGGGGCCAGTCTGATACTATTAAGATACTGCCCCCCTTTTCTCACTTTATATTAATGACGTTGTTATGTTTTTGGATAGGGATGGCTGTGATGCTCTGTGAAAAGGAGGGCTGTGAATTCCAGGACACTTGTTCGCTGACAACACACTCCTAGTATCAAAATCACTATATGGCCTCCACCGACTATTGAATGTGTTTGCTGATTGTGAGGAAAGGGGGATGGAGCTGAATGGGACCAAGTCCTAAGTCGTGATCTTCAACCCCCCAAGAACAGTCTGTACTAAAATGCATGTTGGTACAGAGACTATTGGAAGAGTCACAGAGTTTACATACCTGGGTATTCAAATGACACGCAATGCAACCTGGAAGGCTCAGACTTAGAAGGCTGAACTTTTACCTGAGCCCTTAGATGGGTGTAATTGCAAAGAATCATAGACTTTCCTAGATAAAAGCTGTCACTCTTGCTTTGGAAATGTATTTTGCAAAAGCTCTGGGCACTGCTATGTATGGGACTAAGTTGTGGGGGTATGGAAGGTGTGAAAACCTCGCAAATGTAGAAAATAGGTTCAGGAGGTCACTGTTGGGTCTCCCACAAGGGACCCTGATGTTACCAGTTCTTTTTGACCTAGGTTGCAGGGACATAGAAACTAAACTCAGAATCCGGCTCCATGGAAGAACTGGCGCGTTGCATGGTGGGCCTAAAAGCCCTAATGGTCCGGGCGGCTGTTACCAAAATTCCCTGGTTAAATAACATCAAGACCCTACTACCAAATTTGGGCCTCATTAGGTTATGGCATCACTTAAGAGTATATATATTGGCAGTGAGTACACTACAATAAAATTGGTCAATTTGACCAGAGGGCGTGGTTGCTTGATTTTCGGAACATAACACTGAGCTGAGTTTTTAGCAGTTTCTGGACTACTCGAAACTTCCTCAGGCAAAGAAACAATGTATTGAGTGCTGGAATGGCGCGCTCAAGAACATGGCTTTTATGAACAAATGGTCTAAATCTCTTGACCACTGCGAACTGTGTCGAGTTTGTACCCTAGGTTTTGAAATCTATGCTCACATTTTCTTTCTTTCCAAAGGGTACCAGCTACAGCTGAAGAAATGTCTAATTCGGCTTTGAAGGTTGCTTGGGTGCTGTAGACTTCTGGACTCTCTAAGAATAATAGGGATTAACATTAGCCTATTTGTAGTGCACTCTGTATCAAGGTACTTAATGGCGATCTGGGGTATTAGGCCAGAATGCAAGAAGGAAGTGCACCCTTATGCTTTAAATATTTTCCCTAATGTATACTATGCATAAGGGCTTTTGGGTTTACTGGTGATGTTATGTGATCTCATGGACAAGCCTAGCCCAAGTTATGCATTTGATTAGGAACAATCTAGGCCTGTTGAAACTCTGTGTCTAATGTAACTGGGGAGTCCTGATATTAAACTGATTCCACGCTATGATGCTCGGGCACAGCGTATTTAACTGTGTCATGGTAGATCTTATAAGAGGTTCTTCTTGGCAGAAATGTATTGGATACATTTATCTTTTTAACCCATCCCCTGGATATTGTAACCCAACAGAAGTTAGTTTAACGATAAGATTCATGAACTGCACAGTCCACTTTAATGCACAATGAGTGGTGCTGTGCAAAGGGTTATTTTTGCATGCTGTACGTTTATGGTTGCATTTACCAAAATTAAGCTGATGAAGGAAAGGAGGTTAAGGTTGGTGTTCCTGCTGAAGAAAATGTTGTTGAGAAGACTGCTCTCCCTCCATTGGCTTCATGATCCCCAGAAAGGAAAAAAAAAGTGTACTCCCCATCTTCTCCAAATCCCACTTCAGATGAACTGGACATGGAGTGGACCGCGGCTAAGTCCGAGAGATAAGAAAACAGGAAGTTTTCGGAAAGCCTTGCATGTGAGGAAGGTGGTGTTGATGACGAGCCAGTGATCATCAATGTGGAGAGTGGCACAGAGGAATTACGGCTCACCTCTATTCAACATGCTCAGAGGCATGTAGTTCCCCCAACATCACTGGGTCCCATCTTTTCAAGACCTCAGAAACCTTCAGCGGTCACCACCACCACCCTTACTGCAGTAGCCGCACACTCTACAGAAAGGCAAACAACACAACCATCTAGCTTTTACTCCTATTCTTCAGGCTCTGGCACAATAAGAAAGCTCTATTTCCCAGTTTGTGACTTCTTGTCGGTTAGCCATATTGAGGATAGCATCACAATATGCTCCATTTGCCAAATGAAAGCTCATTGTGGCAAGCCAAATGGGCACTACAGTATAAGAGGCCAACTATCCCATTTGGAAAAAGCAACATTTAATCACGTGAGAGGAGTACCTTAGAAGCAGTTTAATGGGGAGGTTTGGTATGTTTAATTTTCCAAAACTGACAGCAGGAGGGTAAAATGAGTGGACCGGAGGTGACTGGTAATAGTAGGCTGTTATAAGAGCTCAGTCAAGGACAGACTAGCTGATGGGGATGGGCACAGCTGGACAATTTCTTTGTTATGGGACCAGATATGGGGGTCAGTCTTGGCTATGTAGTCACAATGTAGATCGAACTTCCTGTTTTAATTGAAATGGCTGCTAATGCTAAACAGTAATGCATGGTTAAACAAATATTTAAAAACCTAATTTTAGAATAAATATATTAATTATGCATAACAGCAAAACCAGCATCACCAGCAACTGGCCCAGCCACTCCTAAATACACACAAACTAATCTACTGCTTCCTCTGCCAAATGTTCCGATCCACACCACCTGCAACTTACCTGCCCATCTCCCTAAACCCCACAACATACCAAAACTAACTTTCCTTCTGCCACCAGTATCTTATGTAACATCCTACCTGAATAAAGATACCTGAAGAACCCACATGAATGGACTACTTTTATTTACAACAAACACCCACACCTACAACAGACCCACTCCTCTCCCAATTACTTTACAGTCTCTCCAGGTTGTTCTATCTGCACAGGATCTCCCTCTGGGTGCCCCGAACTGAAAGGAGATCTTGGACAACCTCTGTTAAGGGAACCTCTGTGGCTGTACTCAAGGGGGATGGGGACTGGGCCGGTGTTGGCAATGGTGTTAGAGTTGGTGGTGGTGGTGGAAGGCTTTGCTGCATGCGGTGGCAATGGCACTGTGGTGGCCTTTGTTGTGTCACAGGCTTCGCAGCTCTGGTGGTCTTTGGGTTCACAGTCGCTGTTTCCTTTTCTTCCTCTTCAAGCACAATGAGCTGACAGTAGGTCACTGATAGGGACTCCATTTTTAGGCAGAATAGCCATTCAATTGTTTCATGCCAGTGATGTCCACAGCACCTATAATATCCTGAGACTCTCTACAGTGATAGCTGCATAGCCTTAGGAAAGAAAACAATATTTTGAAGTTTCTATTTAAAGAACATGGAATGTATTGTATAGTCAGACAGTCTTATATTGTTTTCAGTTGCCAAGGGCCACTGAAAATGTATACCTGTTTGTGTAAATGTGGGAGGGCAAGGGTAACTTTAACATCTTTAAGTCCAATTTCAGAAATCTTGATCATGCAGGGGGTTCTTCAGTACTTCCAGAAGAAGTGCACATGATCATTGTGCACTGCTGTGTGTTGCACATTACTGCCATGCGACGAAGGTTACATGTAGACCATACCCCTCAATTAAGGTCCCATCTAAGTTCCCGGGGTTGGCCAGCAGACCAGAGGTCAAGATCAGTAAGTGTGTTAGCAATTAATGCCCTTTCTTTTCACCTGAGATCCTAGTTTGGTTCCTGTGGTTGTACGGTATTGAGTTAATCATGAAGGGTGGATTATGTCACCTTCGACACATATGATCTTGAGACATCATTATTCTATCACCACGATACAACAACCAGATTTGCAATTGTAGATGTTATGTCTATTTGCATACATATCACTCATGTATTCATCCAGATATTCCATCTTAGACCTATGTACATCATTTACCCACACATTCCGCTCAGATTTGGGCACCGCTATATATTGTGTGAAGAAAGACACATATATCTCATTTTGCATTACAACCATATACCTTAATTTACACATTTCACACATATTTCCCAGTGCATAATTTCACTAGAAGGTTTTGTGTAGTACCAGTGGGTTGCCATTCATGACCCCACAAATTTCACTTTCATTATTTTTTGTTTTCCTAGTCTTCACATATGCAGCATAAAACTACACAGTACTCCAAAATTACCCTCAGCTATATGTGGGGCCAGATAGCCTGCTAAACAGCCCAATACACATAGATAGATGACATTGCTAGGCATTGCAGTGCGGTAGGTTTTCTCATCCATCAAGCAAAGGAGTGCAGGAAGCTTTGGGAGGGAAGGCACAGGGTCTGATGTAGATATCAATTAGCCCCATATGTGCTATCCAGAAGTCAGCAAGCTACAGAGGAGGGTCTTGTTAACAGCTTGGACGGACCTCCATGCTCAACTAATGGCTCATGAGCAGTAGCATAGTGGCACATTATTGCATATAGAAAGTGTATATATTGTTGTGTTATGTCTCCTGTTTAATGGGTATTGCCATGTCCATGTCTGGAAGCCACGGTGTTGTCAAGGACTGTCCGGGTCTATTTCGGGAACACAGTCAGGGACTTGAGCAAGGACTGGGGACTGGGTAGAAAATGTACAACGCTGCCCAGGATCCCACAAGGAGACAGAGGAGATAAAGGAGAAGTCTGTACAAGATGGCTAAGACTCAGAAAGGAAGGGCACTCACAAGGCAATTTAGCATTCAGACTAACTACACCCAGGATGGACGTGCAAGACACATATATAATACAACATTAACAATAAAGGGAATGTGGGGTAAAGCACTCAGGAGCTCCACGCGGTAAGACTGAAGCTCAGTAAGTTCCTCACCTACAATTGCTGTTACAGATTCTGACTGAAAATACCCACATATAGGACATGTATGCAAAGGCAGGGTCTGTGGAGCTTATACCTATGGTGATGTTATAACTGTAACTCAAAGACAATACTCACAGTGAACAAGAAACGCCACCTAGGTAGTCAGCTGTGCCCATGGATCCTGGTGATCAAACAGGAACACGCAAGGCAATGACAGCAAAGGGGTAGAACTAAACAAAAGCACAATAGACAAAGAGCTAGCAAGGAGGAGTGCTTAACAGGAAAGGAAGGAAATCACAGGGCCCACTTGGCAGTATGCAGGTAACAAACATACAAGGTAACAGAAGCAAGACAGCAGAATAGAAAGACAGCAAACTAGAACTGGAACCAAGGAAATGGTAAGAAAGGCAGGGACTGGAAAAGGATATACAGAATGGGAGGCTAGAAGGCAGTGCTGGGCAGGAACAAGAATTGAGCTCAGGTTCAGGAGTCAAGGTAGCACTGCAGGCAGTGATGGTTCAGGAACAGCTAAAGCTTCAGGAGTCAAGGTAGCACTGCAGGCAGTGCCAGTTCAGGAACAGGGAATTACTAAAGCTTCAGGAGTCAAGGTAGCACTGCAGGCAGTACTAGTTCAAGGAAACAGGAAATAGCTACAGCTCAGGAAACAAGGAGTCAAGAGAGCACTTCAAGCAGTGCAAATCAGGAACATGAAATAGCTGAAGCCCAGGAACAGGAACAAAGAATAACTATAGCTCAGGAACTCAGGAAACAAGGTAGCACTGCAGGAAGTGCTAATTCAGGTACACGGAATAGCTATAGCTCAGGAATCAAGGAACAAGGATTAACTATAGCTTAGGAATTAAGGAATATCAAAAGCTCAGGTAACAAGGATCGGTCTCACCAGAAAACAGCTACAATGACCAACTGTGGGCTGAAGGGAGCTGGAACTTAAAAGAACTCACAGTAATTACATGCATCAGGTGTGAGCAGGCTAGCAGCAGCCAGCCACAGGTGAGCTGAATTCCTCCACCCATCCTTGGCCTGCAGGGGTGGATACAAAGCAGTGAGCAGGGGATTATAGGTAAGTTTCCAGCATGAGCAGAATGGCTTCCACAAAACCCGGCATGGATTGGGAAGGGATGTCAATTCCTAAATGGTGTCCAAATGCCTGGAAGTCAGGCTATGCATGCAGGGGAGTGTCTGGAAGCATATTAGAACACTGGAAATTCCCACAATTCAGCCCCCTGGTGGTGGGCACCAGAGCACAGGGAGTGAATCGTGACAGGTGTCATGCATGAATTGTGGGTACAATGCACATGTCCAATAAACAATTATAGAGATTTGTCATATTTACCTAGATACATGCATTAAATGCAGTTGCCTTACTCATTGGAAAACCCTTCAGCTTACAAATGACAGTCTGTGCTACCCTGGTCATATGTGCTAATTTTAACTCTGGCACTTTGTATTGCTAAATTCAGGTGGGACATACACGTCTGCTTCTCTCATGTCAGACACAGATCATTGGCAGTGTGGTACCAGACATCTCAGCCATCTGCCATGGCGATGGTTACTGCCCTGGGGGTAGCACTCACTAGTTGGGGTTGTGGTAGATGCCATGGGGTCAGCTGACACCAGCTATAGCACTAAATGCTGGCTGCCTTGGGGCCGCAGTCAACAGGTACTGTTGCAGGTTCTACCCTGCGGGCATCATTGACCAGCCAGGGTCGTGGTCGAAGCCCTGGGGTCAGCAAACACTAGCTATATCACTGCCTGCTGCCTTGAAGACATCAGTCAAAAGCTATTGTTGCAGGATTTGACCTGGGTGCAGTAGTCTTCAGACCTGGTGATGGTTACTGCCCTAGGGGCAACAGTCACCAACTGTAGTTGTAGTAGCTGCCCTGAGGGCAGAAGTCGCCAGCCATAGCACCAGTGCTTACTTGGAGCTGGTGGGTCCCACAGGCACTGATTTTTGGGGATCAGCACTTATTTGAACTCTTCTGACATTTCCCAAGAGCAAGAGAGGGGAAAACAGGCAAAACTAAAATTTGGTGGAAGAAAAAGATGGTAAAACCGTCTAAAAAGAGAGAAAACAGGAACCTGCAAGAGTGAGATAAAAGTGCAGGGAGTGCCTGGTACTGGATTCCAGAAGCATGAGTAGGATTGAAGACTGTGTAGACATTTAATAGCGCCGGCTGCGGGCTTCGGAGAAGAGCTTTGGGCACCAGCACTCATTACTTTCCGAATTAAGCAGTGCATAGCACTGAATGCTGCATGGGGGCAGACGTTACCAGCTATTGTTGCAGATTCTGCCCCAGGGCAGCAGTCACCAGCTGTAGCACTGTCTGCTGTTTTGGGTGCTTCAGTCACCACCTATTGTTGCAGGTTCTGCCCGGGAGGCAGGAGTCACCAGTCTCCAGTCATGGTGGTGGTGACTTGGGCAGAAGTCACCAGCTGTGGTTTTGTTAGCTGCCCTGGGTACAGCAGTCACAGCACATAGCACTGTGTCCTGAGGGCAGCAGTCACCAGCTGTGGTTGTATAAGCTGCCCTAGAGCAGCAGTTACCAGTCATCACACTGAATGCTGCCTGGTAGCATCCAGCCTTGGCGATGGTTATTGCTCTGGTGGTATATGTTTCTA
Source organism: Triturus cristatus (assembly GCF_964204655.1). NCBI lineage: Eukaryota > Metazoa > Chordata > Amphibia > Caudata > Salamandridae > Triturus > Triturus cristatus. The sequence continues at coordinate 534,057,618 of NC_140594.1, read as the reverse complement.
GCCATATCACTCCATGCTGCCTTGGGGGCTTTAGTTACCAGCCATTATTGCAGAATCAGCCCTGGAGACATTGCCCTGGCTGCAGCACTCACCAGCTGTGGTTATGGTAGCTGCCCTGGGGGGAAGGGGCAGTCATAAGTCATAGCACTGAATGCTTCCATCGGGGCAACAGTCAGCAGCTATTGTTACAGGATCTGCCCTGGGGGCATAAGTCACCAGCTGTGACTGTAGAAGCTGCCCTGGGGGCAGCAGTCACCAGCCATAGGACCACTGCTTAATAATTGCATCTTGTGGGCCCCACAGGCACTGATGTTTGGGGTTCAGCACTTATTTTACCTCATCTCACATTTCCTGAAAGCAAGAGAGGGGAAAATACATAAAGTGGAGAAGAAAGAGAAAGATGTTAAAACCGACATGTAGAGGCAGGGAGTGTCTGATACTGGATTGCAGAGGCATGAGGAGGACCGAAGACTGTGTAGACATTTAATATCACTGGTCGCATGCTTTTGAGCAGAGCTTTGGGCACCAGCACTCATTACTTTACAAATTAAGCAGTGCATAGCACTGAATGCTGCATTGGGGCAGGAATCCCCAGCTATGGTTGCAGGTTCTGTCCTGGGGGCAGCAGTCACCTGCATAGCACTGCATGCTGTCCTGGGGGCTGCAGTCACCACCCACTTTGCAGGTTCTGCCTGGGTGGCAGGTGTCACCAGTCACCAGCCATGATTGTGGTGACTACCCCCTGTGCAGAAGTCGCTAGCTGTGGTTGTATTAGCTGCGCTGAGTGCAGCAGCCACAAGACACAGCACTGCATGCTGCCTTGGGGGCAGCAGTCACCAGCTATTGTGGTAGGTTCTGCCCTTGGGGCAACAGTCACCAACCATAACATTATTTGCTGCCTTGTGGGCAGCAGTCACAAGCTACTGGTGTATGTTTTGCCCTGAGAAGTGCAATCACGAGCCATGGTTGTGGTCACTGCCCTAGGGGCAGCAGTCACTAGTAATAGCACTCCATGCAATCTTGCGGAAGCAGTCGCCAGCTATTGTTGTGGGTTCCTCCCTGCTCGGAAAAGCAGTAATCTGTCATAGTTGGGGTTGATGCCCTGGGACAACAGCAATCAGTCATGCTTATGGTAGTTACCATGAGGTAACAGCCACCAACTATATCACTGCCTGCTGCCTTGAAGTCAGCAATCACCGGCCAGTGTTTCAAGATCTACCCTGAGGGCAAATGTCCCTAGCAATGGGTATGGCTACTTGGGTCAGCAATCACCAGCCAATGATTGTGGGAGCTTTCAGGGGGCAGCAGCCATTGGCCATGCTTATAGTAGCTGCCCTGGGGGCAGCAGGCACCAGCTATATCACTATAAATAACAAAATTAGGGAGTGCAGAGGAAAAGCCCTCCACGGGCATTGGAGGTGGACACGTCCTCCAGACAGAATTAGTTATAAAACATAAAGATCCACCTCTCGGGGAAGATGGGGGGGGGGGATAAAGACCTGGGTTCAGACTATATGAAATGACTATAAAAATAAGTGAGGATGCAACTAATAATGCATTAGTATACGATACCTAATGGTATGCTTGTGTGTTTATGTATAAAAAGCCCATTAGACACCATGGATTTTTTTTGCCAATTTGAATTAGGGTGGGGGATGCCCAAGATGGGCATGCCAATGCCCCCACCCCGGCAAAACGTACAGTCTTTCTGCCCCCAGGGGGAGAGCCCACTAGAAACCAGGGATTTTGGGCAATTATAATTAGGGGTGGGGGCTGCCCAAAACAGGCATGCCAATACCCCCACCCTGCAAAAATTACAACTTTTCTGCATCCCCTGGGGGGCACATGGGGGCAGTAGCCCCCACTCTGCCACCCCGGGTGGGGCAAAAAGTCCACTAGAAACCAGGGATTGTTTTGGGCAGCTAGGGTTCAAAATCAACAGCTAGGCACTTTGCAAAAAAAAGGTCAGTTTTCACTGTGAAAATGTGGTGTGTCCATGGTGTGTTTTGAGCCGTTTCCTGTCGCGGGCACAAGTCCTACCCACACAAGTGAGGTACAATTTTTCTCGGAAGACTATGGGAAATGCAGTGTGGGTGGAATTTTGTGGATCTACACAGATTCCAGAACTTTCCACCACAGAAATGTGAGGAAAATGTGTTTTTCTTTGGACAAAGTTTGAGGTTTGCAAGGGATTCTGGGTAAGAGAACCTGGTGCGAGCCAGTCAAGTCACCCCATCCTGGATTCCCCTGGGTGTCTAGTTTTTAAAAATGTATAGGTTTGATAGGTTTCCCTAGGTGCCGACAGAGCTAGGGATCAAAATCTACAGCTAGGCACTTGGCAAAAAAAGGGTCAGTTTTCACGGTGAAAATGTGGTGTGTCCACATTGCGTTTTGGGCTGTTTCCTGTCACGGCCACTAGGCCTACCCACACAAGTGAGGTACCATTTTTCATAGAAGACTTTGGTGAATGCAGGGTGGGTAGAATTTTGTGGATCCACGCAGATTCCAGAACTTTCCACCACAGACATTTGGGGAAAATGTGTTTTTTGTTTTTTACAAAGTTTGTGGTTTGCAAAGGATTCTGGGTAACAGAACCTGGTGAGAGCCAGTCAAGTCACCACATCCTGGATTTCCCTAGGTGTCTAGTTTTCAAAAATGTATCGGTTTGCTACGTTTCCCTAAGTTCCGGCAGAGCTAGGGTTCAAAATCTACAGCTAAGAACTTTGCAAAAAAATGGTCAGTTTTCACTGTGAAAATGTGGTGTGTCCATGTTGCGTTTTGGGCCGTTTCCTGTCACGGCCACTAGTCCTACCCATACAAGTGAGGTACCATTTTTCTCTGAAGACTTTGGGGAATATGGGGTGGGTGGCATTTTGTCAGTCCTCCCAGGTTCCAGAACTTACCCCGACAGAAATGTGAGGAACATTGTTTTATTTGACAAAGTTTGAGGTTTGCAAGGAATTCTGGGTAACAGAACCTGGTGAGAGTCAGTCAAGTCACCCCATCCTGGATTCCCCCGGGTGTCTAGTTTTTAAAAATGTATAGGTTTGTGTGGTTTCCCTAGGTGCCGAAAGAGCTAGGGTTCAAAATCTACAGCTAGGCACTTTGTAAAAAAAGGGTCAGTTTTCACTGTGAAAATGTGGTGTGTCCACGTTGTGTTTTGGGCCGTTTCCTGTCGTGGCCACTAGGCATACCCACACAAGTGAGGTAGCATTTTTCACTGAAGACTTTGGGGAATGCAGGGTGGGTGGAATTTTGGGGATCCACGCAGATTCCAGAACTTTCCACCACAGAAATGTGAGGAAAATGTGTTTTTTTTTTTTACTATGTTTGAGGTTTGCAAGGGATTCTGGGTAACAGAATCTGGTGAGAGCCAGTCAAGGCACACCATCCTGGATTTCCCTGAGTGTCTAGTTTTCCAAAATGTATAGGTTTGCTAGGTTTCCCTAGGTGCCGGCAGAGCTAGGGTTCGAAATCTACAGCTAGGCCCTTTGCAAAAAAAGGGTCGGTTTTCACTGTGAAAATGTGGTGTGTCCAAGTTGTGTTTTGGGCCGTTTCCTGTTGCGGGCACAAGGCCTACCCACAGAAGTGAGGTACCATTTTTATCGGGAGACTTAGGGTAACACAGAATTGTAGAGGAACTGTTATTGCGTATTGACTTTTAATGCATTTCTGCCTTCCAAATGAAACACAATGTGTAAAAAAGAAGGCACTTTGAAAAATGACCGATAACGCTCATGCTAGTATGGGTACTCACAATTTCGGAAATGTGCAAATACCTACTGTTTCTAATCTCTATATTTTGTTCCAATTTCAGAAATACATAGGTGTCTTTCATCCCGATTTTTCACTGTATACATTTTCCCAAATTAATTGATATATACCCAGTACATAATAAAAAACCACTGCAAAATGCTGCTTAGTAATTGGCTTTGGCTTCGTCGGGTTCTATGTGAACCTACAAGTCCTATATATGAGCGCTCCTGAGGTCCTAGTAGGCAGTGAACCCGCTTTTCGTTGCATCTGGAGGCCAGAGCTGAGCGGAACACCCAGAGCTCCCGGAGCAGAACTGGCGAACCGCCGAGCCGCTGTGCCACTCCGAGAGCCGCTGGGAGCTACTGCGGCAAGAGGAAAAGAGAGGAAAACGCCAAAGGCAGGGCAGGCCAGGTGCGGGAGGCTGCGGGCAGCGTGTGAGCCGTGCCGCCACACTGAGCTGCCGAGAGTCGCTGCAGGGGAGGAGAACGAGGCCCAGGCAAGGCAGGGGTGCAAGCGGCGGGCAGTGTATGAGCCGGCGAGTAAAGCTCCAGTTACCAAATCAGAAATCACCAAGCCGTCATCACCATTATCAAGCCGCAGATGCCACAGTGAGAGCGAACGCGGCTGATGGTGAGGAGAGGTGGGGGTGAGCTACGAGTGAGTTGTGAGTTGTGAGCTGTAAACAGCGTGTAATGCTAATTTCAACGCTACTTCCTCTGGATAGCACCTCGGGACTTTAGTAGCGGAAGTTCTCGAAATTGATTCCGGGTTGGGAATCTACGGCAGCCCCCTGGGTGTGAACGAACACAGCGAGGAACCAGCCGCAGAGACATCAGCTCTCGGACACCTCTGTGGAGCTCGACGAAGATAGGCGTGCGGACTGGGCGCCGAGCGACCCGACATTGGTGGCGAGACCCGAGACACAGACGTGTACAAACCCTGGAGGACGTGTGGGAACCTGTGTTGGCTCCCGCTGTGTGGATGCACTGCAGAGCCGCAAGTTAAAGCGGAGGGAGCGGGCGGTCGCACGTACCTGTGAGGCCGCTCTGTGTAACAGCGAGTGCGGTGGTGTTGGGACTGCTTGCTCAGAGCGGCGCCGGAGGACTTGCACACAGCCACGCGCACAGCGGTGAGTGAGCGATAACTCGGGTAGATCGCGAGGGTAGACCGTGAGGGAAAAGGCACAACGCAGCACCGGGCCGTCTGGGAGAAAAGAGACTGTCTCACCTTTTCAGAGGCAATTAGGTTATTCATTTTCTGAAAAGCGGTGGTTACGCAGCGTGCATATTTCAGACATAGCATTTAGATGCATGGGCTGCTTTCAGATTTTAATAACTATATTATAGGGTTTGTTTTAAAGTTAAAAAGTTTTAAAGTTTATTTCATGTCAACAAACATCTCTGCACTGACCTACAAACTACGGTATATTTGGACCAACCGATGGAGGGTAATCATTTCTAGGCGCTCTGTTACAATCCAGTGCGTTCTGGGAGGAATAGTCCAAAGGCATTGCGTTTAATACAAATGACCTAAGGCACAGGAAAATATGATTCATGAAAGAACATAGTTCTCAGTTTGATTATGTGCCGATCGCAGTGGTAGGACTTCATTACCATCCGCGGGTGCCGCTTGCAGCGGTAGGACTTTGATGTTTTGAACTGGGCATTGCGGAAGTGTAGGGACTGCGAGGACCACCAGCCTACGAACATCCCCAGCTGTGTCCTCTTCCCGGATCGCATCCCCCTGCCTGCAGCTCCATTACCGCTTGCAGCGGTAGGACTTTGGTGTTTTGAACTGGGCATTGTGGAAGTGTAGGGACTGCGAGGACCAGCAGCCTACGAACAACCCCAGCTGTGTCCTCTTCCCGGATCCCGCCCCCTGCCTCCCATAGGAATATAGGTGATCCCCACCCCTGCCTCGCGGAACGCCCGTTGCAGCCCGTAAGAGACCGTGCGAGGCTGGACCGGGCACCCCCTCTAACTTCTTAAGCTCTTAAGCTCTTAAGCTACAGGACCAGATCACAAACTGTACGTATGTTACATCCTTTCTATTCGTACAGATCACATCCCTACCTGTTATAGCTATTAAATTGTGTGCAGACTCCCCTTTGACGCAGGCAATATGACAACACGAGGAAGTAGAAGTAAAACAGCGGCAGGGGAGGCCCAGCTTATAGTCCCTTTAGATAATTTTATCATCAGGGCAAATTCTTTCATAGACCAAAGTATCTCCCTTATGGAACGCAGAGTGTCCCAAGACCTAGCTTTAGCAAAAAGATCTGCTATGGGACACCTAGCTACCGCGAAAACACCTGAGCGGGCTAGGGAGTCCGGATTGATTGAAGTTTGCGCCGATATCCATAGCCTACCAAATGTTGTGGACTTATCGGCTTCACAACTGCTATCCGATTCTGAACTAAGTCCCGAACTAGAAAAGACCCCAGAACTAGTTATACCAATTACACCTGAGGAAACTAGACAGCTGAGAGGAAGGAGGGAGGGTGCAGGCCGGAAAAAAAGGGAAAAATCGAAAACATCTAAGGTTAACAAGATACGTGAGCTACCCAAAAATCAAAGGGAGAAGGTGGATCAAACCGCAAAAAGAGGGAAATAAAACAGGCACATTGCGCTCTTAAACCCTATCTTGAATGAGACCCTTGCACCTACTAGAATAGAGACACCGGCCGATCTAAAAGGGGGAAGTAAGAAAAAAGAGGTCGATAGCCAACTTTTGACAAAATTGGTGGAGCTATTTAACCTCCACTTCCTTCCACTAGAAGCCAGACTACTGCAAATCGAAAAACAGTTAAGTGAATTGATGGACATCTCAAAAAATCCACCAAAAAAAGGGGACCCAAAGACTGGGGGAAATAAACTGACCACTAACAAATTAACAGGGCAGCAAGCTAAAAAGACATCATCTGCAAGGCCAATCCCAAAACCACATCCACCTACAGTATTAGAAAAGAAAATTGTAGAGAAGACCGTAGAACCAACCCCACGGATTAGGCCGGAACATATTATCTCCAAAACTCCGGTTTCAAATCCTAACAGAGACTGGAACAGGGGAGCCGTTGACTGAAGATTTGCAGTTAATTTGCCTCCTGAGGCCAGTCCTTTCGTGGTTGTGATGACTGGTGTCCGGAGGTGGTAAACCCGGAAGCAGAACCAAGTTGGTCACTAAAAAATAAGGTCCAACATTGGCTGAATATAAACCTTCCTTTACGACCTATGCGGTCGAGCAAGATTTTAATGGTATGCAGGGCCCCCTGGGTGGGGCATGGAAAGAAATCTATTCAGGGAGACTGCGTCTTGATCAATTTTGATGATCCACGCACAGTCAACCATATTTGCTCATGGGGATCTCCCGGGATGAATGAGGCATAGGAACAAAACGCCTCTCCTTCTTCTATCCTCCCAGGAGTCGTATCAGCCCAGTCCATGAGGGGAATTGGCATATAGTGGGCCCCCGATATCAGGGAGGTGAATGGGAGGAGTGGGGAGGCAATCCTGCCAGGAACCAAATAAGAGAAGTAGCTCATACGGACTATTGGAGAGGTGTTCCGACTGCGAACAGATATAGCGGCCTGGAAATGGTCGACTGACAATCACTGACTAAGGTGCCCTCAGTGGTAAATAGGGAGGAATTAGATCCCTCTCCCCTACCGGGTGGCACCTTGGCGGGAAATGGGGAGGAAATAGACCTCTCTCCCCGACTGGGTGACACCTTGGTGCCATGTGGGGAGGAATTAGACCTTGGGTCCCTAGTGGGTGGTACTATAACAAAAAACTCCCAAACGCTAAATGTCATCTTCTGGAATATCGCGGGTCTCCGTCCTAAGGTAGAAGACGGTAGTGCCCTGAGTTTCCTGGAGATGTACAAAGTAATCTGCCTCCAGGAGACATGGTCTACGACTGAACTCCACTTTCTAGGATACAAAACTTATTTTTCCCCAGCCCTAGCAGGCATTATGGGCAGGCCCAAATTGGGACTGACTATTTTTATAGCCAACACAATAAAAGGACTGAAAACGTCCGTAGTGCAGCTGGATGTAAATTTCCAGCTTCTCTGTCTTTCCTTTAGCAACAAAGAGATCATCCTATTGCTCAACTTTTATAACAACCTAGCGGAAGGGCAGGTTTTAAAGGTTTTGTCGACTGTTCAGGATAAACTCTCCCAGCAGATAAAGGATTATGGAGAAATAGGCCATGCAAGTATTGTATGGGGGGGGGGGACTTCAACCTGCATCCCTGCCCGCAGAGTAGCAATAATATCTGCGGGCTGGTGGATAAACATGATGGTCCAATCGTCCATTTCAATCATTCCAGGCTAGGTTCGTACATGAACGAAGTCCTGGCAGCATTGGATGTTATGATAGTAAATAAACTGGAACTAACTCCAGATCAGCTCCAACCAACATACCTGGGGAGGGGGCACGAAACAACAGTTGACTACGTTTTAATATCAAACATCCTTGTAAACAGAGTCAGACATTTCGATGTACTAGTTAATGTACTAAGTGACCATTCGGCCCTCCGCTTGGAACTCCATTTAAATCTTACACACTCCTCTCAACAGACTATAGCCAGTGCTCTAAGTCAGAATACTTTACACCTAGACAGAAAAAATGGTTACTCTATAAGATGGGAGAAGCTAGACCCCGGACAAATCACCGAAAAGGTAATTAGAGCAGCCTATCCATATATTACTAGTTGTCTAGACCTAGAAGCTACAGAGGAGGAAGTTCTAAGTAACTTTGAGGTAATTCTCGGAAAAATAAGTGAATTACTGACAGCAAAGTGTAGAAGAGATCAACCTAGGAAGGTAGGATGGTTTAACCATAGCTGCACGGCAGCAAATAATAAATTAAAAGCAGCACTGAACAAATCTAATAGAGACCGACAGGAAATTAGCATACTCAGAAAGGAGTACACCATTGCACGGAAGAAGAGAAAGGGCGAACTAAAACAAGCCCTCTGGGACCAACTCCATAAAAGCTCCCTAGAGAAAAACAGCGAGGCATTCTGGAGAGTGGTAAAATCCCCATTCCTAGTTGATGATACAAACCTCCCAAAAATAGAAGTAGCAATTGAGGAATCAGCTTGGGTGGCCCACTTCTCTAAAATATTCCAGAAAGGCCAGCACAAACAGGGACTGAGGTATCTTGCATTAGCAGCCCCCCTTCGGTCTCATATCCTATCCCGCTGGAATTCGATATTTCGGAAGTGCTTCGTGCATTAAAAGCGAGTAAGAACGGGAAAGCTCCGGGACCTGATGGGGTCCCTGTGGACCTATTTAAGTATAATACAGATCTCTGGGCCCCAATATTGAGCAGGGTGTTCATGGCTGTAACAGAGAAGGGCCTGCTGGATTCCTGGACCAGATCCATCATGGTGCCTATATTTAAAAAAGGAGATCGGCAAGAGGTATCCTGCTATCGCCCAATCTCACTGCTGGATTCGCTGGGCAAGGTTGCGGGTAGAGTGGTGCTCGAGCATCTCCAGCAGTGGGCGGAGGATGGTGGGGTCCTCTCCGATCTCCAATTTAGATTCCGGGAGTGCTTTGGCACAACAAAACAGGCCCTGAATCTATCAATGATGGTGAGCAAATACGTACATGCAAAACGGGGCAAGCTATACATGGTCTATGTAGACTTGTCCGCCGCCTTTGACTGCGTTTCCCATGTTAAGCTCTGGTCAGTTTTGTCACAATTAGGAGTTGACGCCCCCATTTTAGATTTTTTGAGAGCGTTATATTCCAAGGCATCCGCGAGGGTACGATTCGGCGTAAAAGGCGAACTGTCTGCGTCGTTTGGAGTAGAGCGTGGGGTTCGCCGAGGTTGTGTCCTGGCCCCCTTTCTCTTCTCACTGTATACAAATGGTCTGGAGGTGGAGATGTTGAGGGGGGGCCAGGATCTTCCGCAGGTAAAAAAACGTCCAATCCCCGCTCGGCTCTACGCGGACGATGCCGTGATACTGGCTCGTACCCCACGCGAATTACAGAAGGCTCTGGACAGGTATGCAGACTTTATGGGGAGCCTTGATTTACATATAAACATAAAAAGACATATGTAATGGCAGCAGGCATAGGGAAAAAACGGGTCAAAGACAGATTTCTTAGTAAACAAAAACTTGAAGTTACGGCCCATTATCCCTATTTAGGCATCATGATGGATGATAAGTTGAATTGGAAGGCCGCAGTTGAGGCACGAAAACATTCTTTCATGAGAGCCATTGCTGCTCTTATAAGTTTCTCCCAAAGGCTGGGTAAAAGGTCCCCGGTAGAACTGTTAAAAATCTATAGTGCTAAATGCCAGGCAATAGCCCTATACGGGGCGGGAGTATGGGGGCACGCTGACATAAGTGCCATGCAGGTGGCAGAAAACACGTTTCTAAGGTTCCTTTTAGTGGCACCCAAACGCTCTTCCATATTAGCATGTCATATGGAACTGGGGATCCCGTATTTAGAGGACCTGGTAAAAATTCAACCACTCCTTCTTTGGCGACGAATATGGATCTCTGAAAAGAACCTATTAACCAAACAAATCATGATGGACTGTATGTTACTAGATCACTCAGTGAAAATCAGTTGGCTCCTCTATGTGCGAAACTTTCTAACTGATTTAGGGTTAGAGTCTTACTATATATCACCTGAGACAATCTGTGAGATTTCAAGAAAGGATCTGAAAGCTAGGACATTGAGCCATTTAGAAATTTTATGGCTCACGAATGAAGCAATGAAAGCTTCTGCCCAACATGCAATTGCGATTCAGCCCTCCCTGCTAATCCAGCCCTATCTGACACTTGACCTCAAAGTTTTTGAGAGACTTCTTTTGACGAGATTCAGGTTAAATCTTTTCCACCGATTAGTCACCTTTCCTGTAAGAAACAGTTGGGACCCAATCCTTTCGCCATGCCCCTCCGATGAAATATCAGAACAGACGACTATACACACTGATTCAAACAAGGAAGGGAGGTACCCCTTAAAGTTTTATAGGGACGAGGTAAGTAAGTTGACACAAAGAAACATACGTTCCCAAAAGGAAAAGCGTGTGTGCAAAGACAAGGCTCCTGCTTGGCCTGCTATTTAGTTGATCATATTTTTTTTTTTTTTTTAGGAAGATCACTATCTCATCTGAGGTTACCACAATAAAAACTTATTCTCACATTAACACAGTAGAACATGCGGTTTCAAAAGACATACCATTCAATACAATCACAGTTAAAAAGGATTTTTATTTAAAACAATTTATATAGTCAATAAAGTAATATGTGTCATTTTCTCCCATTCAGGGTTACAATCTAATGTTAAAAATAAAAACAACAACAGTCGACGCAGCGTTTCGGTGTTCAATTCAATGGTTTCACCTTCTTCAGGACCAAGAATTTTCGTTAAAATCTATACATAAAAAGCATAAAAATACATATAAATCAATTCTCTAACATGTACTGTGTATATTACAGCCTAATACATTTGCATCCACTTCAATATTAGCCCCAGTTTTATTCTTACTACTCGTTATTAACAAAATTCAAGAGTGTTGTCACATAATTTAAAAAACATGGAACAATAAATAGAGATTTATAGTTCCATATACACAGTACATGTTAGGTTTCTTGATTTATATGTATTTTTATGCTTTTTATGTATAGATTTTAACGAAAATTCTTGGTCCTGAAGAAGGTGAAACCATTGAATTGAACACCGAAACGCTGCGTCGACTGTTGTTGTTTTTATTTTTAACATTAGATTGTAACCCTGAATGGGAGAAAATTACACATAGTACTTTATTGACTATATAAATTGTTTTAAATAAAAATCCTTTTTAACTGTGATTGTATTGAATGGTATGTCTTTTGAAACCACATGTTCTACTGTGTTAATGTGAGAATAAGTTTTTATTGTGGTAACCCCAGATGAGATAGTGATCTTCCTAAAAAAAAAAAATATGATCAACTAAATAGCAGGCCAAGCAGGAGCCTTGTCTTTGCACACACGCTTTTCCTTTTGAGAACGTATGTTTCTTTGTGTCGACTATACACACTGTCCTGTTCTGTAAATTTTATCATGGTCATCGCAAACTCTGGTTATTACTTACCTCTGTTGAAATTCTGGGGCCTTAGGCATTGTCGCCTGGCTATGTTACGACTCCAGTTTCTAGATTCTGAATGTATCTGCTATTATGTCGTCAATTTTTTAAAATGTATTTTTAAACATAGAACAAATTTGTGAAAAGTCTTTTATCTGTGAATTGGATGACTTTCTTTTTATCTAATGTACAGACAGTGACGACAAATCTTAGTATGGAATTGCCCTTTTTCCCTTTAATTACAGAAATTCTGTAACATTGTGAGAATATGTTTTTAACTGATATGTTGCTTTTATGGTTTTTCTATCCTGTAAAACCGAATAAAGAAGAAGTATATATATATATATCCCAACAACCAGAAAGGGCCAGCAGATATACCAGTATATTACTTTCAAACATCTGTCATAATTAGAAGTTACAGGTGAAAACGTTGGCACACATGGCTGTTGTTTTCAACGCATTTTCAATTTGTCCTATTTTCAATGATTAATTATTATAAAGAAACCTTGAAGGATCTACATAAATGACCCCTTGCTGAATTCAAAATGTCTATTTTTCTAATATGTATAGCTTTCCAGGATCCATTATTGCTTTCATACCCATTTCTACCATTCACTGGAAGAAGGTTGAAAGCACAAAAAATAGCAAAAATAGGCTATGTCCCAGTAAAATGCCAAAACTGTGTAAAAAATGTTGGTTTTCTGACAAATTTCTGTCATTCCCTGAAAGCTAGGAAAATGGTGATTTCAGTGACACAAAACCTTTGTTGATACCAATGGCAGGGAAAAAAACAGACGCTTTCATTTGCAGCACTTTTTTCCCATTTAAAAAAAACATTTGGCTGTATTTTGGCTAGTTTCTGGGTCCCCTCCAGGGGAATCCACAAACCCTGGGTACCTTTAGAATTCCCATGATGTTGGAAGAAAAGGACGCAAATTTGGCGTGGATACCTTATGTGGTCAAAAAGTTATAGGGGCCTATTCGCAAACTACCCCAAACAGCCAAAAAAAGGCTTAGCACAGGGGCCGGGAAAAGGCCTAACAGCGAAGGGGTTAAAGGCTACTATTCTGCAGGCTGATCAGGAGGTTTTGTAAGGGTGGTTCTGTTCAGTGTATATCCACAAGGAGCGGCCTCTTCCTGGGCTGAGTTCCAGGGGGTCTCTATTCTGAAGAATTCTAGAGCCGCCAGCTGGTCCTCTGATTCTACCTTCATCAGACGTTATAGACTGAATCATGTGGTTGATCATGATAGTACTTTTGGTGTTGGGGTTCTGAAATCAGTTCTGGATTAAGGTTCTTGATTTATTATGTCAAGTTGTGTTCTCGTTAGCATGCATTAAAATCACGCTATGTGCATTCTGATCCTGAATTCTGGATTATGTTATTTCGAAGGCATTTAAATTTGGTACATCTCAAAGCGTAATGACTGGGATGAGGACAAGGGATGTAGACGTAATGCCCCGATTACTTACCGGTAATCTTCATTTCTCTCAGTCCTACTTATCCTAGTCGTAGTCATTACAATCCCTTCCAACCTCCTTCCTTGCCTTTGAATTTGCTTAGATACAACAGGAGGATTCTGGGTTACGCAGGGCTTTAAGTGGGATAAAACAAAATGGGGGGTCTCGCAGAGGGGCGTAGCAAATGAAATTAAGGGCGTGGCTTAATACATGTAAGCTAAAAATCTACGCTTAGCATAGAGTCCCGCCCGTCTTGTATTTTGCTGTTTCTGTCATTGCATCCAGATATATGATAAAACAACTAATATCATACCTACAGTCAGGACTATTGGCTTTGTCAATGGTTGTTGGTTGCATAAGACAAATAAGCAGCAACTATGGCTTGTATATAATATTGAAAAAGCTTCAACTTAAAGCCCTGGTGAAACCACGACAATGTTGCTGTTCCTGAGTTTCAGAAAGAGAAGGGAAATCCAGAGAGAAAAAATGACTCTTTAAAGGATTTCCCTTCCCCTACAACGCTCACCTGGCATGACGTCATACCGTAACTTCTCTACTAGTGAGGAGTGAGTAGTGTGAGCATGCGCACATGATGTGCCTGTTGTCACTCTAGTCCGGAAAAAACTGACCACCTGTGCCAGGGCACAAAACAGAGCCCGATAGAGACCTGTTTTGAGGCCCCCTTTAAAAAACTGCCATTGCTCAGCACCGGTGGGACCCGGCCCACTTAATGCCCTAGGGTTCTGCTTCGCTTAGGTAGCACCCAGAAGGGTAGGTAGCGCATGCTTAGAATCCTCCTGCGTCTTTTTCTGTGTGGGAGACAGAACTGCCTCAAGCGTAATGACTGTGACGAGGAAGAATAGTACTAAGAATAATGAAGATTTCTGGTAAGTAATCAGGGCATTATTTTCGAGCATTGGTTGCTGACTGCTCACAGAACTACAGACAACAGAAAGTGAAACCGTTCAGCACTTCAGAGGCGTGCGCTCCAGACCCAATGAGAGAAGCGATGGCTGTGTGCCCGAGGCTGCTACCATTTTTACCTGCAACCAATGGGAGACAGGGGGGATGTCAGACGATCAGAGCCCATGTGCTGCCCCCACGCAAGTCAGGGCATAAAACTCGACCTATCTGTTAGAGCCCCTTTGTCTGCACCAGTGCTTTAAATGGGCTGGTACTCACCGATACTGAGTACCGCCACTTCTTGAATTTATCACTCTGAGTACCGGCACTTCTCTACTGCCGAGGAGAGTACCGGTACGAAAAGGTAGGCTCATTCGCTGGGAGTGCTAATGGGCAGGAGTGGAACATGTCTGGCAGCCAAGCCGCCACTTCTGTATCCCCGAGCTATTCAGCAGGGCTCGTTTGAATAATGTCCAGTGCTTGCCACCACGCTGTGCTTGACAGAGCAGGGTCGAGATTCATTTTACCTGCTAGTGTGCGCATGTGATTTTCAAAGCACAGCACTTCAGGTAGTGAAAAGTCAGTGCAGGGTAATACTTTACAGAGAAATTTTATCAGGGACAAGGGCGACGGATTCTCACACTTCCCATACTTTCTCTTGATTGGAGGGTTAATGCCCAGACAATGTTATCAAAGAGGCCCCTGGACCACTAATCTAACTGCTTTCTGCACTGAGGCATCTACCTTTCTGACTCTCTGAAGAAGAAAAGACAGGCTAGCGATCCCAGCGGTGCTGCACCAGCAGCTCCTCTCGGTGGATCGTTCTGACAGCTATATAGAGATTCAGGTAAATCAGATATTAATTTAATAATCTCCTGCTGCTGACATTTAAAATGTTTGTTACGAAAATGATTAGGGGGCTCCAGCACGGTATAGGGCCTTGCAAACGGGCACACTAGAGTGGTCTGTCTGTGCTGAAAATGCGCTACGTTTTGTCTAAATTAGCAGTTTTATTAGTAGTTCAAAGTGTTTAACATCCCTGCTTGACAGTGACAATACGAGGCAGCAGCCTTTCTTTTCCCATCACAGTTAGACTTGCTAAGTCAGAGATAAGTCATGTGATTATTGTTCTCGCTGGAGAGAGGTCAGAGTTTTCTCTACTGGCAGATTTCACTCTCACCATTAAGTAGCGTAGAGGGTTAACATGCCTCCTTCAAAAAAGCATATTGTGTTGCACTGTATTGTATGTGGATAGCTCAGTGAGTTGCTATTTTTGTCACAGAGATCTCTTTGTTTCATGTGGTTTGGCCGCACCTGAAGCTGAGGTTGGGGTGGAGGGTGCTGATTTTTTTAGAAATTAAATAATAGCTTCAAAAGCACCTGCTGCAGAGTTTGACTTCCTTGTTGCTCAAATGAGTGTGATTTCTGATATTTGTCTATTTCCATTGACTTCATTCCATGATTTTGGTCGCAAGAAAGTGCCACTCCAAGTGTTACACATCTAGTTGTTGCCTGACTCTTGTAAATCCACTGAATCTATGAAAATGTCACACATAAGCAATCTGAAACATTAGCAGCTATACTCAAATGGGTGTCATTTCTGATATGTATATGATTCCCTCGTCTTCGTTGCATAATTTTGCTAGTGAGAAAGGGTCACTCATAGTCATTGAAATGTCACTCATAATTGCAATGAAAATATGAAAATGTCACACATAGCAATCTGAAACCTTGGCAGCTATGGGGTCTATTCAGGCCCTGTGCTGTCAACCACATTCACACTATCCTCTGCATTTGCGCAAACACAGGAATCATGGCAGTCTCCAGGCAGTGGCAATTAAAAAAGCCATGGTGAAGACTATAACATGGCTTTTAACATACCTGAGTCGTTTGTGTGTCTGCTTATGTTTGTGTGTTTGCCTGCATTTGTAGGCCTCTTTTTTGTAAGAAAAAATGCAAGAGAGAGAGAGACTCAAGACACTCTCAGGAGGTATTTTAAAGAAAATGGGTGGCACTTTGTGTGTACATGTCTGCTCGGCGACAAAGGTTCATAAATAACGTAGTCTGGAGGATTGGTGGCTGAGTGAGTGGATGGATGAGGGCGCAAGGGTGGATGTATAGATGGATGAATGGATGGATGAGTGAATGAATGGATGGATGAGTGAATGGACTGATGGGTGAAAGAGGGTGGATGATTGTATAAAAGGGCGGATGATGGGTGGATACGTGAAAGATTAGATGGACGAATGAAAGGGACGGAGGATGGATGAAAGGGTGGGTGATGGATGAATGATAGGAGGGATTGAGTAAAAGGGTGGATGTAATGAAAGGGTGGCTGATATAAAGGAGTGAAAGGGTTGATGGATAGATGAGTTAAAGGATTGATGGATGAGTGAAAGGGTGGATAAAGAAATAGATTAGTGAAAGGATGAATGGATAGGTTTAAAGATGGATGGATAGATGGATGGATGGAGAGATTTGGATATGAAGGGTGGACAGACAGAATAGTGAAAAACTGAATGATGGATGAAAGACTGAATAGACAATAGAATGTAAAGGTTAAATGGTGGACATCACCAGGTAAAACGTAGGATGAAAGGATGAATGGATAGATCGATGGAAGAGACAAGAGATATCTTCTGGGGAGGGTCATGATGATTTGCTTCATTTGCTTTGTGCCATAAGAGCTTTGGTTCGAAGTGGGGGTATTTTCAGTTTCTTCCTACTCATGTGCTCAAAAATATATAGTATTGTGCCAAACAACAGCAATTAACAGTATGGCATTAACAAGGTGCAACTATTGCAAAAAAAGAAATGTTAACATAGTACCGCATTTCCCTTTCATTTTGTGTAATGAGTTGGTGTGTGCTGCAACTATTATAAAAGTCGTTAAGTATCATCGTGTCTTGCTCTTAGCCCCGCCCATAGCCCCGCCCACTCACTACACCTCTAGCTCATTTTAATGAGCACCTGCACTTATTGTTTCCCAATTTCAATTCAGCTTTATTCGGAGCAAGTTAATGTCCATAAAAGCAAACACAGTCATAATCACAAATACAAACATGAACACTTATAGCAGACATAATCACAATTCATATACAATATTAATCATTAAAAAACATAATACATCTTAAAATTACATATCTACATCTAAAAAACACATACTTTTCCTCAGGTTAATGCATTTGTTTAAAAAGGAAGCTGTATAAAAGCAGATATCAGCAGATTGTAAGTTAAAAATCAATTTCATAGCCTGCTCAACCGTCCGTGTACCATATTTTACAAACATGGGCTTTAACAGAATAACACGGTAGTTGGAGTACAGTTTACAAAATAATATAAAGTGCATTGTGCTCTGCTTGGAAAAACCGTCACATCTACAAGGGCCTATAGGGTATTTTCTCATTACAGGATGTGCCACCAGGTGATGCACTATTCCAAATCTCAGTCTTGTTAGTACAAATTTGTGTGTAGGTCTGGTGACTAAAGTTAGATAGACGGGGAATCCATCCATGGACAAGTATCTGTTATAGAACATGACAGTGGACAGAGAACCTGCAATTACTCTTCTTTTCCTCTCGGCAAAGGCTAGAAAAGTCACTTTCATCTCAGTCTTGGGGATTAATAAGACAGCTTTTGGATCAGTTACAATATTCAGGTTAAAAATATCCGAAAAGCACATAATAATGTATTTAATCCAGGGAATTGCCTTTACTTTATCTAATCGCATACAGTCCTGGATTATAGACCTTGTGAAGGATTTTTCTTCATTCAAATATATTGATCTCCACAACATTAAAGGTCTCAGTGACAAAAGATCGGATAAATAATTAACATTTAGTTCATAATGACATAATGCATTAGAGGTCGAGGTGGGTAAACACAACACCTTTTTTAGGAAAGAATTCTGTTCCAGTTGCACCTCGTGTGTGCTACTGTAACCCCAGATTCCAGCCCCATATAATGCAATCGAAACACATCTAGCCTGATAAATTTTTACCATGTCTCTGGTCCTACGATCCCCAATTTTCTGTGCAAATCTAAAAATTCCATGTGCATTTCTAGCCATTTTATTGCGAATATTATTAAATTCATGTGTCCACTTTTTATCTTCAGCGAAGGTTATACCCAAGTAGCAGAATTTGTCCACCTGCTGCACTTTTATTTTATCTATAAAAAACCCTTTCGCTGCATGTTTAATTTTCTTTGGGCCACAGATCATTGTATAAGTTTTGCTTTTATTGATAACTAATTTTTTATCTTTAATAAAAGATGCAAAACTATCCATTAATCGTTGTAACCCTATCGGAGTTCTTGACAATAATACAGCATCATCGGCGTATAATAACACCGGAACGGGGGTACCGTTAATCACTGGAACATCTGCTGGTACTTTTTTTAAAATAGCATCAACATTATTTATAAATAAAATGAATAAAAGAGGAGCTAAAACACAACCCTGCCTTATACCGCGTTTAACGCTAAAGTTCCTAGTGCATTCACCCTTCCTACCGAAACGTACACATGTTTTTAATCTCTCGTACATTCTGGCAAGAAAATAAATTATGGCTTTTGGCGCCCCTAATTCTAACAGGGTCCTCCACAGAATAGAGTGGTCGACCATGTCGAAGGCGCTGCTTAAATCAGCAAAGCACATGTAAATATGGCCATGTTTGGCTTCGCTGTATTTCCCGATCAGTAATTCTAAATTAATGCATTGATCGAGTGTACCCCTACCTTTCCTAAAGCCATATTGGCTATCTGTCAGAATATGGTCCTGTTCTACCCATTCTTCCAGTCTAACCAACATAATCCTACTCATTACTTTTACTGAGGCGTCCAATAGTGAGACTGGTCGATAATTTTTCGCATCAGACCTAGATCCCTTCTTGTATATAGGTACAATTATAGACTCCTCCCAAGTTTGTGGAGGGCCTATACATACCGCGGCATTAAAAACAACAGCCAACAACGGGCCCCATACTTCCGGAGTCTCCTTATATACATCACTTGGGACCCCATCCGGGCCTTGGGCCTTTCCTCCCTTACTTGCTCTTATCCCACTTTCCACTTCTTCCACAGTAATATCAAGTGGTATGATAGGCCATCTTTCTGGCCCAACATTACTATTTTTATTTGAATCAAAGATACTAGAAAAATGGGTAATCCATCCTTCACAGGAGACATTTGCTGTTAACTCCGGGGTATTTGTTTCCTTGAGGAACGGAGAATTAATTGTTGACCAAAATAAAACAGAATTCGATAATTCTGCGGCCTGGTTAAGAGATTCCCACGCCTGTAGCTGCAAATCCTTCTTCCTATCTTTAATAGCCTTTTTGTATTCTAGCCTCAGAGTAGTTATTAATTTTTTATCCCTAGGTCTTATTGCTAGGGCTTGCTTAAGGTCGGTCAGGGCATCCGAACAAATTTTATCAAACCAAACGAAGCCAGGCTTCTTACTGCCCCTACTACCACTTGTGAACTTGTCGTTAATGGCGTTGTTGATATCTTTAAAACTAGACAAGACCCGCTCATGATCTAATCTATTATCTAAAATAAAGACAATGTCTGCTAAATTCTTCACGATAATAGACTTAGTTAATTCAGATGCTTTAGCACCTATCCACCTCAGCCTTACCCCATTAACCCTGTGTGCTTCAATGTTTCCAACTGTAACCCCTACCTCTACATCATTCTCCTCCCACAAAGTCATGGGGACAATAATACAGTTGTGATCACTAGTATCCATTATTTCAATTTCAAGTGGGCCAAAACAATCGGTAATACTGGACGAAACCAACACATGATCAATTACAGAATTCGCACGCCAATTCCTAAATGTGGGGATAGGTGCACCATTACTATCCCTGCAACAGTCCAACATTTCCAGGTCAAGGCCCCCCATTAGTGCATTCACTTTTTCCCCATACATATCATGGGCAAAATGTGGAGCCTCCCATCCAGCATTATTTGTAACCCCACAAGCTGTAGTGGATAGTAATTCACATAATGAGACATTGAAATCCCCACACCAAATGATATCAAATACTTCATGAGAAATCGAACTTAAGTTCTCAATAGCATTATTCAGATCAGTAACAATTCTGCCCCTGCTACTATCAAAGATGTTATTATAATAATTGATCAGAAGGATATTACGACTTTTACCTTCTTGGATCCAAATCATCTGTATTAAATTTCCTACCGGCACATATTTTATCACCGTCATCTGTCGATGAACCGATACAAGGGTGAGTAGACCTCCCTTGGCTCTACCTGGTCCATCTCCATATGCTGGCAGGTTATATGAAATGAATCCCTCATAATCAATATTATCTTTGCACCAGGTTTCCTGAAAGCATAGGATATCAAACCTGTTAATAAAGGAGTTCCAACCCGGGTCCCTACTTTTGGATTTCAGACCAGCTACGTTCCAGCACACCAACCTGGAACATATACCTGCTCTGGCCATATTCCCTCTAGGGACACCTTGTATAACATCCTCCATAATGGCAACCTCAGCAATTTGGCCCAAATCGCCAGAATTCATACAACCATCTGGTGTGGTCTCAACTTCATCCTGCTCAGGCGTCAGTCTGGGGGTCAGTGTTGTTATACCAGAACTTACAGATAAGCAGTCAACTCTGTGATCCTCCAAGTTCGCTTCCTCTTCCCTTCCCGCACATATCTCCGTCTCCTTTATACGTCAATCGTTAGAGTCCAGAGTACTAAGTGCAAGAAATCTATTCTGGGTTGGGATATCAGAATGGGGTTTGCAAACAGGTGGGAAAGTAACATTTCTATTGATGACCCTCCCATTAGCATTGAGGTGATTATAAAAGTATCCTAGCGCTCTTGCGCATACATTGCCATCTAAGATTGGGAGAGATGCCGCTCTTAGGAGGACGGTAGAGACGTGCTGCGGATATTTAAAATTAATAATTACACAGTCCCCTTTTAACCTTTTCTTATCACTCCCAATCCAATTGGCTCTTCTGGTTGTCAGAATACAGTCAGAAAGATTCAGTGGGAAACCACATTGCCTATTTAACCACGACAAACATTTGTTTTTTAAAGAATCGTGAGTCTCTTGGGGAGCCTTGTTATCTAGCGGTGGCACATTTGTAAGCACCACCACATAGGGAGCACACTCAGGTGGTAGGTTAACAGCACCCTTCATTTTATTTCCCTCCCAGCTGTTTGTATTATCTAAAACAGGCAAATTACTTCCTGATTGGTTTGTGCCTATTTGTGGTACTACCGGAGTAGCACTACCATTCGCTTTGGTCCCTGTGGCTTCCTTAGTAGGGTCTCCCTGTCCTTGATTCTTACTTTGGGTATTAGTAGTGGTGTCGGCTACCACCTCCATAACCGGAGTAGCAGCAGACACTTCTCCCAGTTTGCCCAATGCCTGATTTAGCAGACCGCTCAATCTGGCTACTTCTTCCGTTAGCTCCTTTATTTTGAAAACCAGCGGATCTATTGTGTCCCTAATCTTTGTACTAATAATCTCCTTGATGTTACTAACAATATTATCCTCTGTTCCCGTCTTATTCACTGATCTCAAGGCGGAATTCTCAATATCTTTATATGACTGATCTGCAGATTTCTTCCCATTATATGATGTCCCCTTTTTAGACTGGGTTTTCCTGCATGTTCTTACTGAACGTTTTTTTAGGGGAGGTGAACATTGTTCCACCCTGTCATGGCAGTCATCTGTTATTAACTCATTGGGGCTATCTTGTACAGGATCAAGGTGCCCCAGCTCCATTAACTCAACCACCTCCGGGGTGGTAATATCAAAAAGATTGTTTACATCCTCCATACTGGAGGTTAATAAACCTCGTGAGGGACTGGCTCCGGGAGGGGTACCAGCTTTCCCTAATGACTGTCGTCTTTCACAATTTATCTTATTAACCTTCTGAACCAAATAATTATCCATTGTACGTGGCCCTGAAGAGGCTTTAGATCTAGACATATTAAGAACAGTCTCACCCTCGTTACAAGCCTGAATTGATAGTACGTTATGTCTGTTAGTAATTATTAAAATGACGATTTTTAAAACACACTAGCAATAATTGGCAAATCCTCAATGTCACCCCCCGCTGCTTCATCCAGTTCTTGTGACCAGGACCAGCGTCCCTGGCCCAGTCCAGTCTCCTCAGGCCTCTGAGGGCCACAGAGGGCCCGCCCTTTGCCCGGGCTTAGCCCGGCGCCGCCCGCGCGCGTCCCGCGACGCGGAGGGAGCCTCGCAGCTTTAAGCGCCTCCGGGCGCGCAGGGGATCGGAAACAGGAAGTGCCGCTAGGGCTTCTGGGGCTGTAGTCCCCACGCGTCGTCCAGCAAGGTCTGTGGCGGCAAAAATGAGGAGCAGAACACCACCGGACCCCCCGGGCTATGCAGAGAGCGCAGCGGAGCGTCCACCAGCCAGGTAAGCTCTTTGTTGTGCCCCATTTAAAGCAGTGGTCTGCACTGAACATCTTGTTCTAAATGACGGCTAATTATCGCGTACAACTAGTACAAAGATATCCATTGGCTATGAATAATTATTGTAGTTTAGGCAAGAAAAATAAATAGTAATTCACAACATTAAACACAACAAGTACCGCCTCGCCAGCCTTCGTCGCCCCAGTATTACCCTCGACCTGACTATGGCGAGGAATTGGTTAATGACGATTACCGGTAGGTAACCGGGGCGTTCTTAAGGGTGTTTTGGAAACAAAACACCTGTTATAAAAACAACAGAACGTGGGGGGAAATAAAACGTAATTTGAGCTTGCAATAAAAACATAAACATGCAACAAACACTGGTAAGGCTTGCTGCACGCGATACACTAAAGAGTTAAAAAATGATCCCAGCTGGAGTCGGCTCGTCACCTCCCTTTCCACAGCTTTCAGTTTCTCGGAGGCGGAAGTGCTGAAGCTTCAGGCATGCATAATAGGCAAAGCAATCGGGTGAGCGGCATAGAAGGAGGGGAACAAATACAGCGATTTTACAATACAGCGCATCTCCATTGCAGCTGAAAGATGCCTCGGAAACGTGGCCGGAATGATTGGATGGACTCCTTGTATTACTACTACGGTTTGAAGTTCTCCCTCTCCGTGTATTCCATGCTGTTCCTGGTAGGTGTAAATTTCATTTCGCTCTGTAGGACTGATTTGAAAATCACAACCGTTGTTTACATGGTTCTCTCCATAATACGTCTGAATTTCAACGACCGTGTGCTGCGTTTTGCACAGTCGGGCTTTGTTACGTGCAAACTGTACAACTAGCTTTCATTGAACAAGAAAATGACATTATTGTTCCTGGGCTTTTGTCAGCTCAGGCCACGCCCACAAAGCTCTGAGGCGACGCTCCTTCCACTGGAAGTCTCAGGAGGGTGGGATCGAGAAGTGCCCGTATGTGAGCATTTATTAGCTGTCATTGTGCGCGTCCAGCTTGTACACAGGTGCCAAGGGCAGACTGATGTAACGCGGCCTTTGGAACTGTCAGGGCAGTTCCTAGGAACGTGCACCTGTTATATTTAATTGACATTTGTAGCTGCTTCTGAGTGTTTTCAAACGGATCACAGTAAAAGAGTTATAGGTTGACGAGCGAGTGCATGAGTGAGGTAGTAAGGGCATGTTGGAGGAATGGTTCAGTTGGTATATTTAATGATGAATGAGTGAGTACATGGATTGATAAATTGTCACGTTAATGAGTGAGTGAATGGATAAATGTGACTAGTTAGACAGCGAAACCACCGCTGGATTCAAACCATCAAATATTGTTTCAGTCTTCCATCCACAACTTTATTGCAAGCCACTGGTGATGGATGTGTTAGTTTTTTGTTTTTTTTAAATAAATGCATTGCCCCAGTGAAACAAAAAATGTAGCTAACATATTAACTGTGGGCCTCACTCCATTTTGTTTGTGACTTTGCTGCCAGTGATATATATCACATGAATAAACTGATATGTTCGGGTTTCAGTAGAATAATTCTTGAATGTGTTTTCACAGGCAAGACAGCAACCTTCCAGTTGTTTCGGCAGAAATGTACATGTTCAATGTTTCACCTATCAGTTGTAGCAGAATCACACACTTTTTTGCAATATTTTTTCTAGTGCTTTTGGCAGTGTCTGTGAGACGCTCCATGCTGTAGAATTAGGAGACATTTTCTAAATGTATTTTTTGAAATTGTTTCACTGTAGTAAGTTATGATTGGTTTATTCTGTGGGAACCGTGTACAACTCTATAGCATGTATACAATCCTTTGTTCAGAATTATATAAAATTACGCTCATTTTTGATGTGAAAAGTGGCCCTTTCTTACTGACCTAGGAGGTGATATTATGTTGGTTTGCTTTCTCATCATATACTCTGTACTTGCTGACCTGAATTTACTGAGTTCTTTGATTGATTCTGTATTCTACTGAGCTCTGCACTCTGAAATATTGATTTTGATTATATCACTTGCTTTCTGTATGACTTAAGAATCTGAAAATAAGCCTTTAAGGTTTAAACCGTCCCTGTCTGGACAACTAGGTTCTACATGTCCATAAGTTGAAATTGTCATTTGAAGTGCTTATAAGAGAGACCGGTCCAGTAAGGAGCAGCAAAATCCGTGAAGAGATTAACACTGCTCCCGGTCCATCAGTCACTCAAGAAAGCAAGGTGGAACGCAACATCACATCCAAATGAATCAACACAATATCCTAAGAATACCCTCCATCAGTAGCGGCTCCTGGAGGGAGTGCTGCAGGCTGGGGAGGGTCAGGGTGTGGGGTAGTAAACTCCGGTATACGGCCGAACGGAGGTAAGTACATGAATAAAACTAATTACATTGCAAACGCTGCAACGCCAAATGGCGATGCAGTGCGCGCAATGTAATTCGTTACAGGGAGAGGCACGCAGGTAGATCGGCCCTGCTACTACGGGAAAACCTTCCAGAGTGCCCTCACTGATCTCATGAGGTCCTGACTCTAATATTAAGGGAAACGCTACTCCCTTCTACAAACTTGGTGGCTCTGGTTAGTTCAGTCCGCCACCGATACTAAAATTGACCTTCCTTTGGTCCTGAAGAAGCGCTTTGGATCTCCTTCTGAGGCCAGATACAGCGCAAAACATGTTGACCGTTATATATGTCCATTAGGGACATATACCCAGCTACAGAAGGACATAATATCCCCTAAAGCAACACTACACACCTTGTTTTAACCATGACAGAGGGATCACCCTAATAAATAGTGCCCACTCTCCCTCCAGTCATTTTTTAACACACCACTTTAGACTTCACTGCCACTTACACCCACGCACCCAATCGGCTTCTCATAAAAAAAATCTCGGATAAAGAGACCCTTTGGGGGACCCGTAGGGCACTGCAGCACCGGCCTGACGAGGAGCAAAGCCCAAATGATGAAGCATGATATCCTTCTAGGTGTGTGAGGGCATCATGATGAGGACACACTGTCCTCCACATATAGAGTAGCACATGAAAAAAAGTTTCTTCCTCTTTCATCCTCTACAAGGAACAGTGACTCCCTTTGTGTACTAGTTACTTTTCGGGAGCAAGGGTCACTGGACCTAATAATCAGCTCCTAGTGTCCCCCCTCTCTATAAATAGGATTAACAAAACTCTCTTCATTAACTAACTTTAAATGCTGTAACGATTTTCATGAATTGATAGGTCTAAGGCGCACAGAAGACCACACAGATTCGCCTTTAAGCTGGTTTTTCAACCGCACTGCTCTTTCTTGAAGGGTAAAGATTCACCAACCTCCCCCAACCCCAATCGAGGAGTGGCAAACACTTTGTATAACTTTAAGGCACACGCTACAAAATCCAGCTTGATAGTAACAAAATTGTTTGTCTCTTATTTGATGATTTATTTTCGTCCACTTTGCCTCTTCTTTTCTAACTTAATTAATGCTCTAGCCAACATGTTTTTCTTCGTCTTGGGGTATTCACTACGACTTCATCAGGGCTGTTTCGCCTAGATCTCTTAATGGGCATTCCTCAGCTTCCGGTTGTAATTCTGACCCGGAATATCTGTTGCACAATTCCCTCTTCAAATCCATGTTATGTGTCCGTACCTACATAATTAATGTGCCAATCACTGTCCTTATTGTACAGCTGCACCTTCCAAAACGTGTATATATATTCGGAGTAGCAGGAGTAGACTCGCTTGCGCATCGTTCTAATAATATCTAAGAGGAATCCTCCCAATATTGATATGTTTTAGAAGGTACGGCTATCAAAGGGTTTTCTGTATTTGTGAGTAAATGTGATAGTACATATTGGTCAATATTCTGAAGGATCCTTCATTTCAGCTATCGGTGAATGAATTAAACCCTACTAAATATGTTTTTAATATGCCCAGATTCCCTACAGTTAATACACGAATTATATTACATTTAAAACACACTTTGAAACCCTGTATTGTAAATCCAAGCACACAGTGCTCATCCTCTGGTGTGATTTGGTAAACCATCTTTGACAGAAATTGCAGACAACACTCCAGAAGCGAAAATAAGGGTGTATTTGGATAACTTCTCAATATCGTTTTCCTCCATATGAGATAAAAATTTGACATGCAAGTAAAACAGTACTTCCTACAGTTGCTACAGTCTGTCTGTTGATTCCCCAGTGTTCTACTGTAGGTTTACCGTTGAGTTATAATAAAGGCTCCATGTTTTCCATTTTTACAGATAAATACAGACAGAAACCCATTTGTTTTCCTGTCTGTATTTATTTTTAAATGTGGTTAAAAACGGAAATTGGGTTGTTTTTTAGTGATTCTGAATGCTGTTAATCATGACAGCCATGCCAAAAGCAGTGCGGATTGATAGGCAAAGGATTACAAAAATAAAGGAGCTTTAGTAAAGAGCCTTAAACAGCAGTAGATTTGCACAACCTTGATTCTAAAATGTGCAAGTTCTCGTCAAAGTGCGTATTGTATCATCTGAGTGTGTCCACATGATTGAAACCTGGCAGGCGTTCAGGCACAAGTGTACATAAACTGGTTGAATAAATGCAGAAATATACACATTTCGGCTTGATTTGTTTTACAAAACCTAAAATAAAAATGGATAAATACAGCAAAAAATAAATATGAATAAATTGAGACAGAAATGACAAAAATATAAATACCCTAAACCGGGCGCCCTAGTTATACTCAACAACTCAAATTGTAACATTCCACATCAAGAAGAATGTGAGCCACACCTGAACACCAGGTTACTAGAACAAGGGTTGTAAAAGTGAAAGCAGTTTCTATGAAAACAACTACAACTATTGGAAAGAATTGAGGGGGTTAAGCTTGTCATGACATTTTGGATACTGTTCTTCAAAGCTCAAATGAAGACACATATTCTACACATTTTCAAGTATCTTCCTCATCCATGTGAGAAACAAATCTGGTAGGCTTTGCAAACCATTTACTTCCAGCAGCAGTCTGTCATTTGATTTTTCCTGCTTCGCTGCAGAGGCCCAATAAAGAACTAGAGTGCTAACATTTTATATTCAGAACAAAAGTGAGGCATTCCAGGAGCTGTTAAATTTGAAGCATTTCCTATGGATCAGACTAAAGGAAATGAGAATTCATCAGTCAGTGCAGTGAAGTCAGTATATTTATATTTTTTAAAGTGAAGGGATTTTTGGGGTTTATGGATTTTTACATTATATATTTTAAAAAGGATACCCAAATTAATGTATGTGATTCCTACCCAAGTCTGTCATCTGCTTTCCGCAATTGTTTTGTCAGACTGTGCATCTTCTTTGCTTAATAGCTCTGTAAGAAAGTTAATTGAGGTTGATGGAAGTCCACTACAAGCAGTAAAGTTACTAAACTGTTAAGGGGATCCCGGGATCTGCGACAAAGCCCTGGACTGGATCACCTCCTTCCTCACCGGCAGAAACCAGAGAGTCCGCCTCCCTCCATTCCTATCCGAAGCCACCAAGATCACCTGCGGCGTACCCCAAGGATCATCCCTCAGCCCGACCCTCTTCAACGTCTACATGACACCACTTGCCAACATTGTCCGATCACACGACCTCAACATAGTCTCATACGCTGATGACACCCAGCTGATCCTCTCCCTCACCAAAGACCCCGCCACCGCCAAAACCAACTTCCACGCAGGGAGGAAGGCCGTCGCCGAATGGATGAAGAGCAGTCGCCTGAAACTGAACTCGGACAAGACGGAGGTCCTCATCCTCGGGTCCACCCCTTCCGCCTGAGATGACTCCTGGTGGCCAGCCTCGCTGGGAACTGCGCCGACACCCACCGACCACGCACGCAACCTGGGGTTCATCCTGGACTCTTCTCTGTCAATGACCCATCAAGTCAACGCCATCTCCTCCTCCTGCTTCAACACCCTCTGCATGCTTCACAAGATCTATAGATGGATCCCCTCCGAAACCAGAAAGACGGTCACCCAGGCCCTCGTCACCAGCAGGATGGACTACGGCAACGCCCTCTACGCGGGAACCACGGCCAAACTCCAGAAGAGACTCCCAACGCATGCAAAACGCCTCCGCGCGCCTCATCCTCGACATCCCCCACAACAGCCACATCACCGTCCACCTGAAGGACCTGCACTGGCTTCCTATCAACAAGAAGATCACCTTCAAGCTCCTCACCCATGCTCACAAAGCACTCCACGATGCCGCACCTGCATACCTCAACAAGCGAATCACCTTCTACTCCCCCAACCGCCAGCTCCGCCGACCTCGCCACCGCCACTGTCCTACGCATCCACGGAACAACCACCGGCGGCAGATCCTTCTCCCACCTCGCCGCCAAGGCATGGAACACCCTCCCCATCCACCTTTTGACAGACCCAGGACCTGCTAACCTTCAGGAGACTCCTCAAGACCTGGTTGTTTGATCAGCAGATGCTCCCCCCCCCCCCTCCCTAGCACCTTAAGACCCTCGCGGGCGAGTAGCGCGCTTTACAAATATCTAATTGATTGATTAAGTCTAGAAAAAGGTTCATTTAATCCAGAGCTCAACCCCTGGTAGCTATGGCACAGAAATGACAAAAACCTGATTTGGCGAACAAGAGTTATGAATTAATTTTTAAGGCTTTAAGTGAAAAAAGCACAAAGAAAAAATAAAGCTTTAATGAAAGTCAATAGTTGTGGTAGACCAGGACCAAGTTACAATTTCAAGCCAACAACAATGAAGCATGGACTGGATTAGCCAACTGAATTCTTCCTGGTGAAAGTCTGGAATTCCACTTCAGAATTTTTTTTTTTTCAGTTTCAGGACAGAAAGTGTTGAATGTCTTCTAAGTCCCGCACAGAATGGGATTTTGTCACTTTTTGAGAAGAAAAATTCTCCCTGTGCGGGGTGCCGCTGAAACCGTAGCTGTTGCTGTGGAATTGAAGGCCAGATATCTGAAGCAGAATAGTCCCGCAGGTGCCCTTAAGCTTTTAAGATGTTTTGCTGCAAATTTTCTATATCTGAATTCAGAACGTGACTTAGACATTTTCACGGCGGTGCCTAAAGGTTTCCTCTCCAGATGAAGCTGAAATCCAATTCGACACAGTGGTAGTGGCCATTAGATCCATTTTACTGGTGGGTCCCACTGAAGAGAAATATTTCAAGTTTTCAAACTCTTCTGATGTCAAACAAGCACATGAGCACACTTCTAAGGCCCCAATGACCTCAGGGGAAGGCTTTTAGAGACTCTCGGAGTGTCAGGCAAAGGCCAAAGCATGGTTCCGTCTAGGTCCATTTGCTTCTGGTCAGCTGGGCACTTCACGGAAAATGCCTCTTGCAGCTTGTTGCGTCCCTGTAGCCACACAGAAGGTCCTTTGTCCTTGGTACACTTGGGAGCAGTTTCAGCCCTTCAAGTTTCCTCACATCTCAAACAGCAGACAGTCCTTCTTATTTTCTTCTGTGCAGAGAGTGTTCTGAGGATAGTGCCTTGGAGTGCCACATTTATGCTTGACACCAGCTAGTGGGTGGGTGGGGGGTAACTCCTAGTTCTTCCTTAACCAGTGGGGTAAACGTCCCCAGGGCAACCATATCCACTTTTTAATCAGTTCCTGTTTACCCTACTTCACACATTCCCCCCCCCCCCCACTGCACTTTATTCCCCCAAAACCAGATGGGGAAACCCTTCCCCCCCCTTGTGCAGAGACTGTGCCCACCCAGAGGTGTAACCAGAGTAATAGGCAGCCCCCTCCTCTGTGGTCAATGAAAATCAGTTCTGGTTGTAGCTCTTCTCCCACTTGGTTCAGTACCAGCCTGACTAGGAAGACAAAGGCTTGGTCTTTCCAGGTGTCACCTGACATTTACTTGTGACATGGCAGCCCCTTTGAAGTTGGGTACGTTCTTGGGCCCACCCCAACTGGTCTTCCTGCAAGGGAAAGAAACACACCTTCCCACAGCCAGTCCGTTATTCCTACTCGGGGAGCAGTTCTCACACCTCCTTCATTTCAAGCATTTGATTGACAGCTGCTGAAGAGCTAATGTAAATTAGCCTCATCCTGTTGCTTCTTTTCCCTTCAACCCCTGACCCGGACATTTCTTCTATCTGTAATGTGTCTCATGTGCGTGGCTTCAGCCTGGACCTTGGAGAGAGCTTTCCCAGTCCGAGTTTGATATATTGCTTCCTGCTCTGTTCAGAAGCAGCTGACCAGGTAGAGGGGTAGGACGGGCCTGCCATGAAGTACTGCTCACATTTGCATACGAGTGGAAGCACAAGGTTGCTTTGGATAACCGGATTGGTACGCATTCTGTGGAGTGCATCTGTTCTCGTTTTCTGCCACTTGACTGGGCCATTGCCTCCAGTGTTCAGAGACTCCTCGCTAGATGAGGGTGCTTTGGGGGGGTGGTTATGAGGGAAGAGCACATCCCCCACTGTTGTCTAAGCTTTCTGGAATATCCAGCTCTGCATGAAGGCAAAAAAAAGATATGTGCACAGTACTTTAAATATTTCCCCCTCCCACAATTATCCACTCCGCTGTAATCCAGTCCAGTCCATCCCGATCAACTCCAATCCTCTCCGCTCTATCCCACTCTAATCCAGTCCACTCCACTCTAATTCACTCGAATCCCCTCCCTTCCACTCTAATCCATTCAAATCCACTTCAGTCAACTCCACTCCACTCCTAAAACAAGTCCTGGGCACACGTAATAGATACAGTTGTTACAATAATGAAAATTATATGGAGGTCGACACCGGTAGTTCCATGAAAGCTGTTTTATGTAAGAGGTATTCGTGAAAAGAACCATGCCAGTCGACACATGTTTCGTCAACAGGTCACTGCCCGTGACTCTTCAGGGCTGAAAGAAGCGTTAAGCGAAATATCGATGAACCGGTGAAATTTCCGACCCGGGTAACGGGTAATATCGGGAGCCGGAGGTATGGCTGTCAAACAATGCGTGAGTAACACGGGCGGGTGCGTCCGTGAAAAATGCGGAGCCTGAAGTTGCAGGATCCAGCCTATGCTCGTCTCGTCCTCCATTCTAATCCATCCCTTTCCACTCCAGACAACTCCACTCTAATCTAATCCGCTCCACTTCAATCCCCTCCACTGTAACCTACTCTAATGAACTCCAGCCCACTCCACTCTAAACCAATCCACTCTAATATACACCACTGTAATCAACTCCAATCCACTCCAATGCACTCCACCCTAATCCACTCCAATCCACCACTCTAATCAACTGCACCCTAACCCACTACACTAATCTCCCCCAGTCGACTCTGCTCTAATCCACTCCACTGTAATCTATTCCACTCTACACCACTCCATGCCTCTCTGACATGTCACTATATGACACTCCACTCGATTCCACTTTACGACACTCCACGACATTCTACGTCCCTCCACTCTGATAATGCACTTTACATCACTTTGTGTCACTCTACTACACTACACTTTGTTACACTCTGCTCCACTCTGCGACACTACTTCACTCTATGATGCTACTCCACTCTGTGACACTTTACTCCACTCTACAACATTCCACTCCACTCTACGGCACTTCACGCCACTAACTTTAAGCCTTGCTGAACAGTAGCAACACTGGTGTACAACATGGTTAAAGCACATTGCCAAAGCCAAGCTCTCACATAGGCGAGTCCTATTGGCTTTGCCAATGCTTGTCTTTTTTATTTACTTCTGCAGTTGTTTTTATCACTCATTGCAAATCCCTTGTATGAAGGTGCACTTGCTTCAAAATTATCTATATTGCTCACAAAGCTTATTCCCAACGCACACCAAGCCGCCTTCTTGGAGTGGTGCTACTTTACATTCATTACGACAGAAACCAATGCATTCATTAACATTTTAAGCAAAAACTAATTTGCGTTCAAAACTGCACAATTTTAGAAAAAACTCTAAAGCAGTCACGGAAATTCGAATTTTGAAACGAATACACAACGTACAAATGTATTTCTGATTAAATATTCCCGAAAACGCATTTTTGTGGTTGTCATTGAAGACGTACCAGTAATTTGCTTGGCATGACTGCAGTTACACATATATGCACTTATACAGTGTCTTACGTGTTCTTGTGACACCAGAGCTATTACGGTCGCTGGTATAACATGTGGGAGTGGCTTCAGCAGAGCAAGTTGAGTCTGCGTACAGGTCAGGAATGCCTATTTAATCTCTGCCTAGTGGTTCCGTGTCCTCTGTAACACCTTTTTTTCCGCTTTAGCTCTTTCCTGAATCGCGCTTTGCTTGAGAGCGCATGCTGGAATCCATGGATGGGAGAGGGCGGGGGAAAAATGGCACACGGAGAAAGCGTCTGCAACGGCACCCGCTTCACGAACTATGAAGCGCGGCGTTTGTGCAGGTGGGGGCTGAGCATATTTTAAAGTTATAGCTCGACGTCCATAAAGTGGGCGCCACGCTCAGTTATTAAAAAGTGTTGCAGAAGAGCGTGCCCCTAACTGCAACATAATGCGAATGGCACCAATTAACCACGTAAAACCACAACCTCAATGCCTAACAGACATAAAACAAAATACAAATTTGAAAGGCGCTAACACTTAGGTGCCGATTCCGATCCTGTAAAACCCGGGTACAAATGGTCGTACGGAGCGTTTTCTCCATACGACTCGTACCCGGGAATTTCACCGTACAAACCAGCAAGTACGATTCGTACAGAAATACCATTTCCGTACGAATCGTAAAAAACACCGTACGGCTAAAAAATACATACAATTCCGATCCTGGACAGCGCGTACGCGACGTCCGCACGGAGTCAGGCAGCGTTTTACGGACCAGCAAGTACGATTCGTACCCACAGCACTCCACACGGCTATATTTTTACGGGAACCAAAAAGTGCCGGAAAAGCTAAGTACGCCGCGATGCATGAGGAAAAGGGGGCCCACCACGCGACGTACACGCCATCACCCACATCGTACGTGTCATCATGTACGGTGCGTACCCCAACATTGCATATGTACGGACCGTACCCCCGCGTATGTACGCACTGTACCCCAGGCATACCCCCCACCCCCCGCGTATGTATGTACGCACCGTACCCCAATCCTCGCGTATGTATGGTCTGTACATACGCGGGTGGGGGGTACGCCTGGGGTACGGTGCGTACATACGCGGGGGGCGGGGGGTACGCCTGGGGTACGGTCCGTACATACGGGGGGTGGGGGGGTACGGTGCAGACGTACGGGAGAGGGGTGGGAGGCTGGGGGGGGCCGTACGACTCGTACCCCGGGCACAAGTGTACTCGGGGAAGGGCTCGTACAAAGTTCGCTCCGTATGGAGCCTATTCCATGCGCTTGTGTTTTCGGACGCGCGGTACGGATCGTACTTGCGCGCTCGGACTTCAGTTTTACGATTTGTATGTAAAACTGTCCGGGGACATCTCGTAGACTTTTCCCGAGGCGATTCGTATGCATTTTTCACGGATGAATCGTACTTCGCAGTTTGTACGGGACTTGTACGATTCGTACGTAAATAAATACGGATACGAGTCGTACGGGAAAAAAAAATCCAGGATCGGAATCGACCCCTTAATGTAAAAAACACAACCACGCAATACCAAAACATATGCTTACCGCTGCGTGCGTGTCCTTCCTTTCAGCGCGTACATATGGGCACAAAAACATAAAGCATTAGTTAAACTTAACCCACATGCAAGTAATGGTAAAAAAAGTGCCAGCACAGTAATTATAAAACACACCGTGTCACGTCGCCAGTAAAAGATCCAGTCCAGGTGGGCGTGGCCAAAAGGACTAAAAAGCCATCAGAAGACATCGTTTAGCATAAGCAATGATGCAAAATTACGCACACCAATGGAAATTACGGGAGGAGCAGAAAGTTAACTTCTTAAAGTATATTGAATCCAAGAAGCCCTTGCAGAGCGAGCAGCGCATGTGCACTGCAATGCCAGGGGAGACCTAAAAAAGGAATTGATGTATGTTTAATAATATGCATTTGCACTATAGACTCAAGTAAAGGTGCTGTCTGTCTAGCAGGGAATGCTTACCTGTATGCTTTTATGGCTATTAAATGTGAATGGTGCTTTTTATATGCATCACTAGTTTGCAAGACTATACACAAAATCAATGTCCTGGTGATCCTAAATTTGAAATACCGGATAGATGGGACAAAATTGGATGACCCGGTGCATTTATATCAGGTGATATGAAAACTACTTCCATGTATGTATTCAACCTTCTATGTAGGAAGCTCAGTGAATGTAAATCTATCATATCACGCAGTATGCCTCTCAGTGTGGGTATATTCTGCAAGCTAGGTGAGCACTCTAGCCCAACTGTTCTTAACTTGGCTCGCGATGCTTGCTCAAGAGGGTTGCGACTGTTTAGAAAATGAAATATTAGCAGACTTAGAAAGTATACATACTTAAAAGACCAAATGTAAAATTTAAACTATTATAACACTCAGAAAATGTGAAGACATTTGAAATTGGAGGGTACAAATGAAGTTGGTATCTTTTCCTTAATTCGGCGGACCAGCACAAGTACAGCTAATAGAATCTAGAATTGAAGATTTGTGGCTCAATTGAATTGATTTGCAGTAAAAATTGAGATTGCATTAAGAGAAAAAATGACAAAGTGACTTGAGTTTGGGATTTCTGCATACTCCCTTTACAAACTCTACTGAGTGTGCTCATTATTGTTTTGTAATATCCAGGCCTAAGTGTTGTACCCATTTAGTTTTGACATCTGGGCTTTTACATGAGTGTCACACAAGTGAGTGCTTGCCTACTGTTCCCAAAGATCAATAGACACTGAAAACCTCTGACTTGTTGGTCCTGCCTGCAACTTGTCCTCTAACTGTTCACCAGTGAATTGTGAGTCGCAAAATGAACTGGTCCTATTCCATATGTATCTTGTATATTTTGGAAAATGTACAAGCCATCTATTGTGTGCACTACCAAGTGCACTCCTGCTTCCATCCATAGCCTTATGTCATTCATGAGCGTCCATCATATTTGACAGCATTGACAGCGTCCATAGTGGTGACTAAGGCACATGGGGGAAGGGGAGGCACCTGCACATATTGTGCAAACAGACATTTGTCACTGGGGTGAGCTTATTCAGCCCGGGATATGACTGCGCTGGGTTCATTACCCACTCGAATACAGTAGCAGCCCGCAGGGTCTGGAGGAGATCTGTCCTCTCCGAATTAGGTGCGACCCCAGCCATCCAATAACCCACTGCAAATGGGCCGCAGCATAGATGAGTTCATAGCTCAGGGGTCCTTGGCCCCCCTCTTTCATAGGGATTTGTGTCTTACCTACCACCGGCCTCTTCCTTCCACATCCCCATATCAGGACGGAGAGGACACTATGTAGTTCATTGAAATATACCTTCTTGAGGATGACAGGCAGTGCTGCAAACAGGTACACAAATCTCAGAAGGACCAGCATCATAGCTATACCTATGCACCCAAGAGGAGACATTAGACTACACCAAAGGGCATAGCCCAATGTGTTTTTGTGAGGACTTTGCCTAAATTTCCTTTGGCGAGGTTTTGCTCTGTGTGATACATACTGACCCCAAGTACTTGAATGTGTCTAATTTCCTGTCAAGTCTCAAACCTGGAAGAGCTGCCTAGTAGTCATATGCCAGCTACTGAAGGGGAAACAGACAAGATGTGGCCCAGTTTATTTTTAAGGTCCGATATATCCTCAAACTCATTCAGCATGTCCAACAACACTAGCCAAACGACATGGGCATTGTGGAAATACATACGTTCATTATCAGCATAAAGCCACACTATATGCCTACTATCAGAAATTGAGATGCTCCAATCCAGTCCTTTTGTCCTCAGCATACATGGTAGGCACTTCATAGCCAATGTGAAAATTATTGGGGACAGTGGGAAACTCTGCCTGGTGCCCACGTTGATTCTGAAAGGCCTTGAAATTACTTGGCCAGTTGTAACTGTGGCCTATTGGTCGGTATACAGTAACCTGATTCAGCTGAGAATTTACAGCCCGATTACCACCTCCTCCAGGACTAACATATGATTGAGCCACCCCAAAGTGTTCAAAGTCTTTTCTACGTTTAGAGACTCTACCAAGGGTATTTTATTCCCTGCTCCCATCTTCTCCATCAAGTAGAATTAATGACAGAGGTTCAGAAAAGTGTTTCTCCCACGTATAAGCCCATTTTGGTCTGGGTGTTTTAGAGCCACAACTATTGGATGCATGCGACTGGCCAATACCATAGCCAATTTTTATTGTCCGGATTTAATTAAACTCAGGGGTCTGGTATGAGCGATCTAGCGGTTCCCTTTTACTTATTTGGCATCTTCATAAATGACAAGCAACTTTAGTGCTACGTGAGTCCTGTGGGTGTTGCAAAACCCTAGGGGAAAACTGTCCAGCCCTGATGACTGATTACATGCCATTTGATCTATGAGAGTGCATATCTTCTCTATTCTTAGTGGTTCTTGCTAATCTTGGTACTGTAGGAGGTCTATCCGAGGAAGAGAAATTCAGTGCACATATATGATCAGTCTGGGCAGGTCAGTGCCCTGGGGAGCGGTGTATATGGTGTGGTAATAGTCTGTGAGGGCGCTGTTGATACCTGCCTGTGTGTTGAGCATGTAGCCCTCCGGACAGAAAGTAGCTCTAGTCAGTGCTCTAGATGTGTCGACCTGCTGCAGCCATGCTAGAATCCGGCCCACTCCATCACCTTCAGCATGCTGCCATGACATATATGCCCTTTAGTCAATCTTCCCCAGTCTGTCTACTAGATCCAAGTGTTGTATCACACAACTGACTTTCCACCTCTAAAATATTATTATTGAAGATAAACGGTGTGCCCCTTGTGGTATTGATGCAGTGCTCCCAGATAACTAAAGGCTGCCCATTCCTCTGCCCTGTCTAACACAAATCCTTCATTTTTAGTGAAATATTGGAAAATACAGGTGCCAAAACTATCCAAAAACGGAGCCTCCAGCAGCACCGCTGTACACAGCCTCCACACAGGGATAGCGACATGTCCCTCACTCCCTAGTTTGAGGGGGTTATGATTGGATAGAGTACGACCCAAATACTCCGCATCAACCGATGTGAGTCTGAAGATGTCATTCCATAGCATTAAATGCAGTCTACTGTGTATTTGGTGAGCAGGGAATATCCGTAGTGTCTGGGTGGATTAAACGTCAAACATCATGCAACTGTCTGGTTAACACTCATTGCAAAAATTGTAGTGTCATCCTAATGCCCACAGTACATGGTAGTGCACTGATCTATCTGAATGAGTGTCTTGTATGCAGTTAAAGGTTCCTCCCACTTCCCACCGAGACATGGGGCTTGGAAATCTTGTACTAATGTCAGTGTGAGGGTGTCTGTAAATGCAGAGTGGTTGACATTGGGGGCATACATTGCTATCAGGGCCAGTAGATCTCTGTGTGCCATCCCATTGATCACTACATTCCTACCCTCAGTGTCCATGCCGATTCTAAGCTGTACAAAGGTAACTCCAGGCTAAACACTCAGCCGCATCCCCTGCACAAATGCCAAGTAGTTTATGTCAAAATCCTGTTACCTTAACTGTCGGGACACTCTCTGACGCTCGCCTCATTGATGTGCATCTCCTGTAAAACCGCAATATTTGTTTTCCTATGCCTGAGATGAAAGTATATTTTGTGAGTTTTGAGAGTAGTAACCATGCCTCTAATCTTTGACAGCATGTTGTACCTGTTGTCCCTGATTCTCCTATTCTTGATTAGAAGGGCTTTATTACTTTTAAACTATCTCACCGTACTCATCTGCCTCTTGTCTAATTTCCCATTTCTGGCACCACCATTTGTGGTTATTGACTCTTTAGCCCCTGTATAAAACATTAACTACACCCCGAACTCCCATCCCCGGGCAAAACGTACAACTCAATCTTTGCCAGAGTAAAAATAGGAATGCAAACATAGACAAACTTGCACATTTTGGGAAACGTTTTCCTCACTGGGTCGTGGCTTTCATACTGTGATATTCAGCGTTGTGCCCCCCCTCCAAAAAAAGGCATCTATTATACGTAGAGGACCCCTTTATCCCAAGAATATGACCCTCTTCTACCTACAATCTCCTGCTCCGCCCAAAGCAGATTGTCAAGTACATGAATGAGCAGTTAGACAATGGCGTACGCTGTCATTGGTGTCAGGTCGCACCGTCACAGGAGCCCAGCCCGTCCCACCCAACCTGACTGAAACATACGAAAAAAAAAATTATAATAACTTCTGTTATTATCATTTTAGTTTTCCTTTTACACTGCTCC
The DNA here is from genome assembly GCF_964204655.1 of Triturus cristatus. Lineage (NCBI taxonomy): Eukaryota > Metazoa > Chordata > Amphibia > Caudata > Salamandridae > Triturus > Triturus cristatus. The sequence goes on along the minus strand of NC_140594.1, from coordinate 534,018,696 downwards.
TAGAGCAGTGGGGCAACACTCCTCCGCCTTAGCGGAGGAGTCACCACTGGTTACTCAAGACTGGTCCCTCACCCAGAATCTAGGTGATGCTCAGCAGCCAGCACAAGAAAACGGTTCTTGCTCTGTAACATAACATTGGCCACTACCATCACCCTGTCAGGGCTGTCTTTTCATTTGTGCTATGTCCTGGCAACTTGCTGCCCCATCACCTCTTGGATCATTGCCTCTCCCATCCCGCTCCGAGCAAACCCCTAGTAGGAAGAAGAGGTATTCCTTTCAGTTGCAACCAATACCAGGCCTCCTCGGGGGGACTGGAAAAATAATATTTCAGTGTTCTCAATTACTCTGAGTTTTGCAGAATACAGAAGTTTGTATGCAATTGCTGCTTGATTCCTATGAAAGAATGACCTTGCCTCTGGACGTCTGTTGTGTAATCATTGAAAATGTTGATGAAAGTGCCATTATGGAACCGTGGTCCTTGAAATCTAGAAAGTCGCAATAGCAGACCTCTGCACATGTAGTTATGCAGCCTTGCTACCAGTGATCCCTGTAAGGTGTGCGCATGTGCGTGCTTGCACCATGACTTCCCGAGTGCTCAGTCTTGATTGTGATGCGCGCACACTTCACTCATCACGTAATAGACTGTTGGGAGGGGTCAGACCAGACATGACCATTCTGATGTGTGAAAAGGCCGCTTTAAACAGGTGCACATTCCTGGCAACTACCTTACAAAACTTAAAACCTTGCTAATGCATCCGAATAACTGACCCCGCCCCGCCCCTACGATCCCCCTGAACATGGCTTCTCTCTGACCTTACCCTATAAACAAGATTACAATGCATTGCAGTAAAATTATACACTTTAATTAACAAACATCTTATTATGCCTGCCTCTCTAAAATAGTAAATCACCAAACTTCTATAACTGAACTTAAAATAACCTGCCTACCCTTTCCCTTTCTATGAAACCAACTTCAACGGTAACCAAAACACTTTTTCCAACCCTGGCAAACAAAACCTCTACCACCCAGAAAATGGGAGGAGAGACGCAACGCTATTTTATGCCCCCCTCCCCCCGCCTAAACTACACACAGGGTCTTATACTTGAATGTTTCTGCACGTTCAAAGGCCTGGCCAACAGCTCCCTGATTTCCAAAAGGTATAAGTCCATGCCCATCCTAGAAAGATGCACGCCATCGTCCCTGAAAAATTCCACTGCCTCAAAACATATCTCCAAGGGACTAATCCTTCCGAAACCAAAACTCCTGCAAAAACGTGCCATTTCTGTATTCAATTTCCACCTAACCTTATCAATAGCGGCCGGATAGACGTCTCTCTGCCAAACTCTGCGAGGCACAAACTCAGTCCACAGAACAAAGCAACCTGCCCACTGCTCTTTAATCAAGGCCAAATCCTTCTTCATACCCTCATCAGCAACACGCCCTTCTCCTTGCACAAATCGTTCTCTCCAAGGTGTAACAACACGATATCCGTGCGCCCACCAACCACTTGTTAAGACAAACGCTCATTAAACCCAGGTTGACACCAAAATAACTGACTCGCTTTACAAAGGAATGACCCACGACCCAAATGGTCAATTCCTCCGTTCGGCCAGGCACAGAACCTGCAACGAGAAAAATTAGCATGCATCTCAGACATTGGAAAATGATGCAGGTGCCTCCCCTTCTCCCCTTTTTACATAGCACATAAAACAATCGGAAGACCAGCGACCCAAATGCATAATATCTTCCTGTGCCCAGCCCCTGTTGCTCGCCTCTGTTGCTGTCACAATCCGAAAACGGTGCGTCCCCAAGCCTGCCCCATCAACCCCAAAAAGGTGCAAAGCCTTCCGCAGCACCACACGCAACTGGTCATCCGTTACTCTGTTCCCATTTGCGTGTTTGAATACTGCCCCTCCTGCACCTCTTACTAAACTGAACCATCGATATGCCCACCTGAGGGGGCATGAAGGAGGGGGGTACGTTGCTTGCAACTAGACCCATTTCCCCATCCCCTACTGTTCCGTTTTGGACCGACTCCACCATATCTGCAGCCCTTTCTCTTCGGGAACGACGTCCTGCCACACTACTCCCACTCCGCTCCTGTTACCCAGTAGTTCTTATACTCTAAAAGCCCCGAAGAACATCCACACCATCAGCATGTCTCTAGGTCGTCCCTGCATACCTCTGGCAGTATTTCAACTACTTGACACAAAATCTGCCAGGAAAGTGGCTTCCTGAGAGTTCACCCACACATTTCTCCCTGGCCCATCCTTCTAAGATTCTGTTTCCCAGTTCCCCTGCCGCCGGAGGGTAGCCCCATAGCAGCTTGCCCATGAAGGCCATACCTGTCGGCTTCCCGGCAATTTTGACCCTAGACAAACCTTTGTCAATGAGATCCAATATAAACTGGATGACATCCTCTGACCGCCGCCGGACCTCAGCGCACCTCTGGGCACCTGACTTCAGAAACTCCTTCCATGCTTAGAAGTATGCTGTCCAGGTGAATTCCGACAAGGAACCTACCACCAATTGTAGCATCCTACATTGCCTATGTACCACAAATGAGGCGGCATTGGCGTTGGTGTCTGTTAGAATTGGGGTCACCAATTCCGACACAGTAGCTTGGCGCGAGGCAGGCAGGCAGGCACCCGAAGGCAATGTGTAAAGCAGTGGTGCAGCACACACTCACACTGAGACAGTAACTCACACGCAATAGAAGGACACCACACCAGGTTGTTTTATGAAACAAGACTCTATCTACTTTTAGTTCAGGCAGGTAACACTTCTGAGGTACTAGGCTAATGTAGGCAACATCTCTTAGGCATCACTTCAATAAAGATAATAATTCTGATATTCAGGGACAACATAGGCAACATTTCCCATAGGCATGGTCATCGAATGCAACATTTTGTGGATCTGAGTAAAACATCAAAACATTTCCTATGCATGTGGATAAATCAAGTAACATTTCTTAGGCCTGGGTATCATATAAGTAACGTGCACAACATTCCCTATGCAGTGGCACTCTAAACAGAACAGTCCCTATGCAAGGGTTAATTCAGGGTACAATTCTTAGGCAGTGTTTATACTCCAGGTAGTACCTTCCTCGATAGAGGCCCCACCTAGGCAGAGCATTATTCAACTTAGGCCCCGGTAAAGTGGCAATGCGGGGCAGATTCCCTTAGGAGGAGCAGTTCCCCCTCCCCCTCCCTCCAGTGTGGGTTTGCATGCGTCCGGCCCCTCAGCTGTCTCTAACTCACCAGCCGAGTCCCGGGTAGGCGCCCCCTCCCCAGGCAGCCCGCTGCTCTTCTCTCGCGGGGCTCTCACCTGGGGATGCGGCGGAATTCCTTTCGGGGATGGAGTCCGTGCAGGCAGGGAATCAATCAAGGGGCTCCCACTGGCAGCGGAGCCCCTCCGGCGATGTTCGTGACCCGCCCCGGACCTCAGGCCTCCTCGCGGCCCAGGAGCCAATGGGGTCGCGACGTCCTGGCCGGGCGCAGCAACCAATCAGGTGGCGGCTGTCAGTGGGCGCGACGGCGGCAGCCAATGGGTGCGCTACTTGGAGGGATCGCGGCCGGCACCTCGGTCACATAGCAAATGGTGCGCGTGAGGCCTAGGCCCAGCGCAGCCTTCGTCAATACCGCGGCGGCCCACCCCAGGCTTCGGGGGCCGCGGCGGTGCAAGGGACTGCACGCTCTTCTCCTCGGGCGGCCTCAGCTCGCTTCTTCTCCTGCCATGGCAGATAGCGCGCTTACCGACACAGCGCTAGATCGCAGGTACCTGGGCTGCGGCGGTGATCGGGGCATGCAGCGCTGGGAAGTCACAGCGCCATGGCAGGGGACAGATGCAGGCACTATAGCGCAGGATGACCACAGCGCTTTTAGGCAAAGGGCCCAGCCTCAGCAGGAGGCAGCAAAGCTTCTCAGTCCAGCGCTGGCAGTAGGGGCTTCTCAGACTACTGCTTGGTTGGCACAGCGCTTCAGTCCTAGCGCAGGTGGTGGTGGTTCTTTAGTTGCAGTTTCTTTTGTTGCAGTATGTTGGGGGAAAGGAAGGGGGTTGAGTTGGCAGGCACAAGCGGCAGGATTGTTCCCTGCAGCACACTGGGTTTCCCCCTCACTGGGCAAGGTCAGCAGGCTGGCAGAGTCCCTCAGCTATCTTGGGTACAGCAGGGCCTAAGCTCAGTCAGTCTCAGTAGTGTAGGTTCCCCCCTAGGCCCTACCGCCAGTACTCCGGCAGAGGTTCCCCCAGGTCCAGTGGTGCCCAACTGACTAGTCAGGTTTCCCTCCTTTCCTCTTATACCCCTAGGCCAGGTGACCCTCCTGAAAGGCGGCAAAGCATAACTCCTCCCTGGGCTGGAAGGTTCCAGGAGCTTCTACATGTCTGTCTATGGGACAAAAAGGCGGGACAGCAAAGATACAGTAGCACTATGTCCCAGCCTGCTCCTGACTACTGGTGCTTGTGCGTTCAATGGCCACTCCGCAGTAGCAGGGGCTTGTGGCAGCCATGTTATTAGGAGAGAGCACCTGCACCTCAGCACTGTTTGGCAGTGGTAAGGCGCCCAGAGGCCTAGGTCCAACAAAAAGATGGTGACAAAAATAAGGCGACAAGGGCAAAAAAACGGGGTAAGACCATCCTAGGGCTGACAGGTCTAACAGTGTCCTGTCTGCATCCTTGGCCAGCCCACGGAATCTCCCGCACTGTGAACGAGACAAAGCGTCAGCTATGTCATTGTCCACACCAGGCACGTGTAAAGCCATGAAAGCAATATCATGTCTCAGACAGCCCAACACAAATACTCTTAGCAATTTCAGAACCTTCTCTTCCTTTGCGGACTGTCGATTTACAATTTCGACTACTGCTATGTTGTCTACACTAAAGAGAACTTTCTTGTGAGCTAATTCCTCCCCCAAAGTGTTATTGTTACCACTAGGGAAAAAAATTCCAAGAATACTACTTCTGCCACGTCTTTTCAACGTGCTAGCCCTTTCTCTGCACACCATCTCCCTTGCCAGACCAAGCCAAAGCCCTTGCTACCTGCCTCATCAGAAAGTATTTGTACTTCCCATGTCATGTCTTCCTCCCTTGCCAGCGGAACGCCATTAAATGATTGCAGAAAAACAGTCCACATGTGAGGGTGAGGTAGGTGTCAACGCACGCCCCAATCTTCTACTGAAAGCCCTTCCTGCCCTCGCTACTCTGCACACAAAGTTGAGATGTCCCAACAGTACCTGTATATCTTTGACCTTTACTTTGTCCTTGGATAACATGTTCTTCAACAATTCCCAAATTTTCACTTGTTTGTCATCTGGCAAGCGCTCCCGCATTGTCCTAGAATTAATCTCAATACCTAAAAAAGACAGAGCCTTACTTGGGCCCATCATCTTTTCCAGTGCCAGTGGCACCCCAAGTTCCTCTATCAGCTCATGGAAATTGTCCATTGCGGTCTGGCATTCCGCGGAGCCCGGAGAACCAACAAAGAAGAAATCTCCTAAATAGTGTGTTACTAGTTGGTGACCTGTGCGTCGTGTAAATAGCCACTGTAGAAAAGTGCTGAAGCACTCCCACAATGCGCATGAATTAAAGCATCCAATTGGCCAATCTTTTTCCACGTACCATTTTCCTTGAAAATGGATACCCAGAAGATCCCAACCATCTGGATGGACTCGAAGCAATCGAAAAGCCGATTTTATGTCATATTTTGCTTTTGGTGCAGTTGCGCCTGCCATCACTACAAGCGACATGGCCACGTCAACTGATGAATAAGATACTGAGGTTGCCTCCTCATCAATACACTCATCAATTAAGTCATTGACCGAAGTCCCTTCTGGACAGGACACGTGTTGTATCAGTCTGTATTGCCCGACTACCTTTTTTGGCACCACTCCTATTGGAGAGACAATGAAGTTTTCTGTGGGCTAGTCGTCAAAAGGCCCTGCCATTCTCCCCTCTTTAACCTCTTTATTCAGTTTTTCCTTTACTAACTGCTTATGTTTGGTAGCTGATTTTAGATTGTCTGCCCATCTTCTATGCCTTGGTCCCCTGTACCCCAGATGAAACCCCCATCTGAACCCATCTCTCAAAACCTGTGCTGCCCTTTGATCTTCATATCACTGTAGCCCTGCTTCAACTCTCTCGAGTCTAACCTGAGTACGAGCCTTTGGGTCTAAGCCCTTGGGGCCCCTTACCTCCCCTAGTGCCTGCTGCTGCTGGTGCCCTCCTGAGTTACTCCCTGTCTGATGCCATTGCTGACCTCCCTGTTGGTATCCGCCTCCAAAGCAGTTGACCAGCGCATGTCGGCCTCCGAATTTCGAGCACTCTTGGCGAAACTTGCCTTTATTAAAGTCCGCAGCACGCCCGCCTGCTCCAAACTGAGTCTTCCCTGTGCCCCCCACCGCCTTGAAAGGGCCTGTAGACGGTAGGCAAACTGGCTGTAAATATCGTCTCTCCCCCCCCCCAATCCCCCCCCCCCTTTGGCCGCTCCCATTGTGTGTTGCCATAAATCCGTGACCAGCTTCCTCCATTTCGCTTCGGGGTCCCATGCCCCAATGCTCTAAACTCATCATATTGTGCCCATGCGTATCCCCCTCCGTGATCTGTGCCTTTGTAAGGACGTCCATGTACTTAAATAACACTACATCTTTCGCAATATACACTTGCATAAATCAAAAAACGCTGCTGTCCAATTTTCTATTCTCAACTGAACTTTCGGCTGCTTGGCCAACTCGTATTCCTCCTCTTTAGATGCCTCCTTGGATCTCATCTCTCTATGCAGGAGTTTAAGCATTTAAACATATTCCCGTTTCCATATGCGCTCCTCTTTCGTTGCCAGTATTAAATGGGCCCCTAGAGGTTTTGTTACCCCAATATAAGGGAGTTTCTTAATTTTCAGCTCCTTACTCTCTGGGCCGTTTTTTTCTCCCCTTTCTTTTCCCTGTCCTCAGTCAACTTCTCTGTATTGGTTCCACTCTCCATTTTAGTTCCCTTTGCGTCTCCTGCTTCTTTAGTCCCTACCCCAATGTCCACGACGTACTACACTTTCCTTAAACGTCCCCCCTCGTCCCCCCCCCATCCCCACTGACCCCATTACGGGCTTTGCCCATACTTTTTCTATCTTACTTGGCTCCAAGGAGGGTGACTGTACAGTTGCTGTCCACCTCGCCAGTGGACACTTATTTTCTGATCTCCGTGAGTGCCCTCGCAGAGGGCCCCGACACCTTCCGCGGCTTCTCTGTCGGTGCTGCAACATACTACTCGAACCGTTAGGTTGCCCCCCCTTTCTTGATCCTCCTCCTGCAATTCACCTTCCTCAAGGCTTTCCTCATCGTGATCTAGTTCTTCATGCACCACAACCTAGGGCCACTCCTGAGTCAACCCTGACCTAAGGGCCCTACCGGACCCTCTATTCTCTGCCTGTGGTGGAGCTGATTGTACTTGCTGGTACTCCATAGGCTCCTTTGACCATTTGATATCACTCCTTGATGCCACAGCGGTCCACCAGGACCCACTGGACGTTGGGGCCATCGAGGTAGGTCTGGGTCTTCGTCTGCTGGCCGCGACAGGCTCCCCTGCCGCTAACAGGCACGCCGTTCTGGGCTCCACCCTCGCTTCTCCTCTGTGCCAACGGATCGCCCCCAGCCCTGCAGAGTCTGCCATGCTGCGCCCCTCTTTGCCCAGCAACAAAAATGTCTGGTCTGATGTGCTGGTTCCCTGCCAACCTGTTGCTTGGCCTATACTTCTATGTCCTACGACTGACCAACCCCCTCTCTCCCCGCACTGCATTGGCCCTTCGTTGACATCCTCCCCACCTTCCTGATCCACACTCCACTCTAACATAGCCGTGACAAATGCTGATGCCAGCCCCTGTACCAACCCTGGTCCTGCTCCCCCTCGGATCCCCTCCCCCAGAGACCTTCTTATACCTGAACCCCCAGTATCCCCCTACCCTGTGGCCCTTACCTCCTTCCGCAGAGAAACCCCTTTTGATAAATAAGCATCTAACTGACCCACCCTGTCCAGGCCCCACACCTCATCATTCTAGGATGCAAAAATATCCAGTCCTTCCCATGCCTGACTACCTCCAGCCAGCTTTAACTCCCTAGGCAACTCGTCATCCTCACTGACCCCACCCCCCTCTCTCCAGTGGCCCAACTTTCCCCCCCCAAGTTGCTGGCACGGGATCCAGACCTGCCCCCTCCACTGACCCAGCCCCTGTACCCTCAGGATGGAAACTTGCCTCCAGGCCTCCCTCCCCACCCTCCTCCACAAAAAGTGGGGCCTCCTCATCAAACGAGCCCTCTGAGCCTTTCCATCCCATATGCCTCACCCTGGAGCTGTCCTCGGCCTCCCCCAACGGTCCTGTTGACTTTGAGGAAGGCCAGGTTCCTAGCGCTTCTGCAGCATTCACTGGCAGGGGCCTATTGTCCATGCCCCGCCCCACTCCCTTTCTAGCTGCATGCAGGAGCGGGTCGCTCCCTCTTGAAGGCCCCTTTAGCTGGCTTGGTTTTCAGGCTCTGGGGCTGTCACAGCCTTAATTCTTTTGTGTCCCGCTGTGTGGCGAAGCGTCCCCACAAGGCTTCATCTTGGCCCCACCCCCTTCCCCTGGGATCCATTTCAGCCCCATGCTGATCGGACGTCCCCGGGGCCGCTTCTCTTGTATAAGAGCAGCCCGCCCACTTACCGCTGCACTCCTATGCCGTTTCGGCGATTAACATGCCACAACAGCATCGGCCACACCCGCCAATGCCTGCCGCGTCGGGTGCGCTGGCTGCAGCCTCAGGAACAACCAGGTCCATGCGCCCGGCCTCACTCAAGAGACGTAAAGCTTCGAGGACCCTGTAATCTTCCATGAAGCCACAGGTAATATAACACTCTTCTAATTACCCCAAACCTACTACCAACTCGTAAAACTCCTCGAAGTATTCTTTCCTAACTACTAAGCGCACCCAGCCACCAGTTCACCAAACCTGAAATGGTGGCTGGGAGCGCCCGCCTGATGCCCTTATACTTGAACTACCATTGGGTTACAAATATGTAGCCCTATCTCCAAAATGGATGCACGGGGGACAGACTCCTCCCCTCTCAAACCACGGGGGGAGGGGGGAGACCGCCCTACGGTCGGCTGCCCCCCCAAATACACCTTTGCACTGCTGCTTTTGAAACAATGCACCCTTTCACGACTTAGCCCGCCACCTGCTATCCCCTCATATCGGCGATCACACTATTCAAATCCAAATAGACGCACGTTATCACTTCACGCGTGCCTGCATCCGTCCCCCGTTGTCCTTACCACCCCACTCCGGTCAATTTCACACTCCACGCGCCCGACATTGATCGTTTAAATGGTCCTTGCATTCCTTATCGCATGCCAAGCCATCACGCGACCTCTATCTTTACTCATCCGTTCACCCACGCTTCGCATGTATAACTCTGGCTCATATGCCACGCATGTCACCTTGCACAACCAACTCTCGCGCTAAACTTTTCGAGCGGTTTGCCTATAATTCTATTATTCATTCTTCCTTTTTCTTCTCTCATCCCTCCTTTTCCCCTGCTATTTGGTTTTTCCACAGGCAATTTCAATTACAATCAGGCATGTACACATCTAAGTCCTGATGATGATCCTGACACCCTGTACAAAGGATCGAAACGCCGTCGACCCCCCTAAATAGCATGCACGTTACTCCAATGTGTTAATAAGTGCAATTGCTATTTCATATGAGCTTATAACATTGCATCTCTGAACAAGCTCTACTCTGTCTTGCCTGAAATGCCTTGTTTGTTTTGTTAATGTCTTTGTTCTACCTTGGGCACAGGACTGTGTCCCACGCACAATTGTTCTTATAAGTATGTATTCTCTAATTTGCATAAATTAAATCGGTTGTCCGGCTGGACTCCTGGAATATAGCATCGATTCTGAACTATATTTACCTTTGAATCATTTTTTTGTTTCTGAGGATCATTGTTGTCTGTAACAAACGATTACCCAAGGTCCTCAGCTACCTTTTTGGGTTCCCTTGTATTTATGAATATGCTTTTGAAACAAGAGCAGCGTGAAACAACAGTCACTTGCTTGTTACAAAAACCCAGGGAGCAGCGACGATGAACTCGTGTAGAGGAGCAGATACCCGTGGAAGATGAAAGTGGCATTTTAGCATTCCTCTTCCATGCTCACAAGTTTCTGCGTTAGTTTTATAGATAGAAGGGGTAGCAGTTTTGTTCTATGCTCGCGACATTCTTCACGTTTTACGAGCCGAGCGAGTGGCCAGTTGATGCTGCAAGGACGGCTTCTGCTGTTCTTGGCCCATCTATTTTACTCTTGGGGGTGATAATTAAAAAGAGAAAGATCAGCCAGTTAGCTGACTCATCTGGCATCAGGGCCCAGACCGGCTGTATAGACAATTTTAGCCTTTGTGCAAGCTGAGCCCTGAACTCGTAAAATATGATGAAGTCTCTTCAAAATTCAAAAAGCACCTTTCTTTAACATAAGGATGCCTTGACATTAACAGGTCACTTTCTATCACTACACTGAGAGGCAATTATTTAAAGGCAGAGTTTTTAAACATGAACTATTCCTACCCCGTCCTCTTCTTGGCAACATGTTTGTGAGTTAAGTGACAAGTCAGTTGTCATGTACACGTATGTGGCCCAAATGCCTGGTATTGTTAACTGTTAGACCCGGCACCATTAGCGTGGGTCTCCCTTCCATTTTTTGCTGTTGTCTGCTCGGTTTTTGCTGGTAATAGATGCTCGGGGCGCTGTGCCACTGCCATTCAGTGCCACAGCGCGAAAGCTCCCTGTGTAAATATGACATGTGAATTGGTATATCCATGACTGGCTTATTTGGTTTACCTGTTAGTCCCTAGTAGCGTGGCCTGCGTGTGCCCAGGACTGGTAAACCAAATGCTGCTGGTGGGCCTGCAGCGCGGGTTTGCGCCACCCACAGAAGCAGCTTGTAAAGTGTGTCTCAGACCTGCCACCGCAGTGTCTGTGTGCAGTCTAGAACTGCCATCTTGGCTGTGAAGTGCACCCACTTCCCAGCCCCTGATCCTTCCCTTGGAATCATATAAGCCACCCCTATGGTAGGGTGCATTGTATGTGTAAGGTAGGACATGCTCTGATGTGTGTAGCATGTCCTGGTAGTGAATTACACCCAATTTAGTTTTTCACTACGGTAAGGCTACCTGTTCTCCATAGGCCAGAATGGGCAGTTTGACTATTACATTCTATATTCCTAACTGACCAACAGAACATGGTAGAAAAACTTATTTAGTATGCCTGAGCTCAGAATATTAAAATACATAGTTTAGTGAAGTTTATTTTTATATTCTGTGTTTGAAAATACCACTTTTAGAAAGTAGGTATTTTCTTGCCTAAGCCTTCCAGTGTGCTCTGCTGTTATGTGTATTGGCTGTCTGGTTTTGGAGGGACAGGGCAGGCTGAGTCAGACCTGGGTTGAATAGAGAGATCTGCATTGGAGTATGGGGAGGGGTAGCTCCTTGACCTGAATAGGGCTGTGCCTGGCAAGGTGAATGCTGGCTCCACCTCCCACTGTGCGTCTGATGGCAGACCCCCACTTTCTGAAAGGAAGGATGCAGCCTGGTAAACAAAGTGCTCCAGGGCTGGGCAGAATTTGTTCTGGCTGGGTTCAGTGACTTGTAGCTTCTAAGAACAAAGACTTTTGGGGTATAAATATCTGTGCTGAAACCCCTACAATTTGTATTGCTCCTGGACAACAAGAAGAACCTCTGTCCGTGTAACTGAAGGAATCTGCATGAGGTGACTGTCCTTGTGCTTGTGTGCTGTTTCTTGGACTGGCCTGCAGTGGTTACTACAGGACTTGGAAGAAGAGTAAAAGGACTTTGAAGGAACTTTTATTTTTGTTACAGCAATCACCCAAGGGCTAGAAGAGAGCTAGCCTCCTGCTGGAGTCTCAGGCACATCAGACTCCACCACCAGCCTCCTGTCTCCTCCCAGCCAGGATTTCTATCTGCAGGTGAGGCTCCTGTGAGTTCCAGAGCCTCTAGTTCTACTGTGGAGAAGAGAGTGCTGAAAATCGTCGCTAACGCCGGTTAGCGAGCCGCCGCAGCTGAAGAGCCTAAGGAAAATCATCGCGTTGCTGCCGCCGAGTGCTCGCTACCGGAGATCATCGCATGTTTGCGGGCTGCCAAACGCTCGCTAACCCGAAGATTATCGCATCGCATGTTTGCGGGCCTCCAAGTGCTCGCTAACCAAAGATCATCGCATCGAGTTCATCGCTTCACGACATCGCAGCGCGGATGCTGAGCGTTTGCCATTTTCATCGCATCGCATCAGGATCGTCGCTTCCTCGCGGGGCGCCATTTCTTTTCATCGCAACAAGATTGCACACGCACCAGGCTCGGCGCATCATCCTCCCTTGTGGCAAAGATTCAACGCATCGCTGGTCACGCGTGAGGAAAATCATCGCTACAACTCCTTCGCGACATTTTGGTTGCTTTGCTACAGAATCCAGGTAGTTTGTGAGTAAAAGGGTCGCAGAGGCCACTGCCTTGAACTGAACTCCTCTTTGCACACTTTGAACTATTTTTGCAGCATTTTAAGAGTAACCCTATTTTCCTAGTATTGTGGATTTTTACTGTTATTGGTCTTGTGTTAAGTCTATTTATAAAGATACTTATTTTTTTATAACTACTTGTGTGGTGTCCCTTTGTAGTGTTCTTCACTGTGTTGCTGAGTATGGTCATAAATGCTTCACACACTGCCTCTGAGATAAGCCTAACTGCTTGTGCTACATTTCCACAGGGTTGAGCAGGGGTTATCAAAGGGTGTAGCCCGCTTACTCTGACTTAGGAAGAAGGGTCCCTACTTGGACAGTGGCCAGCCATTGCGAACTAGAGACCCCCATTTCTAACATTGGTGGTCAGCGGTGAGGATCTGGAGTTGCATTTATGATTGCATACAGTAATTATAATGTACACTACTAGTGAGTGCAGAACATAACCACATACGTTTTTTGAGGTTTTGATTCTATTTTTGATTATTATTGCCGGTTATTGCTACAATGGGCAAGCCCAGATCCAATGCCCCTGAAGATCTCTCCTGGGAAGAAGAGAAATTAGAAAACTACAATGCCAAGCAGCTCAAATATTTTTGCAAACGCTTCACAGTCCCTATCACGGGTTTCACTAGAAGGGAAGAGTATTACAAGGCTCTGAAGGCCTGGTTAGAAGCCAGGGATGCCCCTAGGAATATGGGAGAGCCTGTGGAGGGGGAAGAGAATGCAGGAGAGCAGCAGGATGAAGTGGTAGATTTGGTGGGAGATAAAGCAGTTTCCAGCCCGGGCACTAGTGTGTCCTCAAGATGTCTGACTCCAGAAGAGGTGGAGGACAGGGAGAGAGAGAGACGGCATAATATGGAGATGGCTAAGCTCAAAATGGATGGTCAGAGGGACCTAGAGAATAAGAAGTTAGAATTTGAAATGATGAAAGTGAAACTTGAGCATGAGAGAATATTGAGTGAGTTGGAGATTAAAGCAAAGAGTGTAGAGATCTCCCCCTCTGATGGCAGCATACCAGTAGTGCATACTGAGAGTAGAGTGTATATACCCAAAGAGGTTATTAAGGATTTCCATGAAAGTGAAGATATTGGGCAATGGTTTGCCGCTTATGAATTAGCCATGGTGGCCCACCGGGTCCCTGAGAAGGATTGGGGAGCGGGGTTGTGGGGACGCTTTGTGAGTGAGGGGAGGGATACCTTGTTTGATCTGCCCCCAGAAAGTAGGGTGGTTTATGCCCACATGAAAGAAGCTTTGATTACCCGCTATGGTTTGACCCCTGAGATGTATAGGCAGAGATTTGGAACCTGCAAGAAACTAGAGGTTACCACGTGGATTGAATGTGTCTTTTTTTTGCAGAGCAATGGAGCGCTGGGTAAAAGGTAGCAAGGTAGAAACTTTTGAGCAGCTTTATGATTTGATTGCATGGGAGCATTTATCTAGTAACTGTTTTCCTGAGCTACGCCAGCACCTGATCGATTGCAAGCTAACTAACCCTAGGAAGCTTGCTGGGGAGCGGACCGCTGGGTGAGCACCCGGGTTCGCAAGGGTCCAGTGGGAGACTTCGCCAAAGGTGGGCAGGGTCTCCAGCAGAGAAGTGGGGGGGGACAGGGGTAAACCAAGGGAGTTCCACAGAGGGCTTCAAAGTAATTCCCAAGGGAACCAAGCAGTGGTGTCCCAGCCTCCCCAGGATAAGAAGCCAGTACCCCCAACAGGTAGGCCTGTTCAGATGGGCCCCCTTACTTGTTTTAAGTGAGGTCAAGTGGGCCACAGATACTTTGATCCCCAGTGTCCTCAAAAGGATGCTCCTGCACCACCCCATGCACCACCCTGTTAGCTTGCTAGTGTAGCCCTGGGAGAGGAGGAGATGGGTGCCCAAGGTGGGTGGGATCCCGTAGAATTGATCCTTGTCTCACTAGGAGACTTTGAGATGGTCCCTAAGCCTGTACTGCCTGATAATACTAATAAAAATTACAGGCAATGGGTGACCATCAATGGCCATAGAGTGGGGGCTCTAAGGGACACAGGAGCCAGTGTAACTGCTGTCAGCTCCCGGTTGGTGTCCAAAAAGCAGGTTGTTCCCCATGCATTCTACCCAGTAGTGTCCGCAGACAACTCAGAGAGCCAATGTGAGGTGGCTCAGGTTCCCTTTGAGTGGGGGGGGGGTCTCAGGAACTCTTCATGTGGCTGTGAGTCCCGCCATGCCTGTAGACTGTCTGTTGGGCAACGATTTAGAGAACTCCCCGTGGGCTGCGGTGGAGAGGAAATCTCACTTGGAAATGTTGGGTCTGCCTGAGTGGGTGTTTGCTACCACTCGGTCCATGGCAGCCAAAGAGGATGTTGAGAAAGACCTGGAGCCTAAGAGTATGGCCCAGGTCCCTGCTTTGGAGAGAAGGGGCAGGGGGCGCGGGAAGCCGGCCCCATAGGTTCCCACGGCCCAGGAGGGAGCAGACCCTGAGGATGATGCCCTGAAGCCTACCGGGGAGCAGAGTGCCAACCTGGGGGACCTGCCTGAGCTGACCCATTGGCAGCAGGAAGGAGGGCCCACCAGGGAGGAGTTTTGTGAGAAGCAAAGAGTTTGCCCTTCTCTTGAGGGTGTGCGGCGACAGGCTGCAGCCCAGGCAGCAGGTGACCTGTCTGGTTCACATCTGATTTATTGGGAGAACAGTCTCCTGTATAGCGAGCCTAAGGCTGCTGAGCCGGGGTCAGGCCATGTGCTGGTGGTATCCGTGTGCTTCAGAGCCTTCGTACTGGGGTTGGCTCATGACATTCCATTGGCAGGACATCTGGGGCAGACCAAGACCTTTGAGAGGCTGGCAACCCACTTTTATTGGCCCCAGATGCGCAAGAGCTCAGATACTTATTGCAGAACCTGTGAGACTTGCCAGGCAAGTGGGAAGAGCGGGGGGAAGATCAAGGCCCCACTCCAGCCCTTTCCAGTTGTTAGTACCCCATTCGAGCGAGTGGGCATTGACATTGTGGGGCCTCTGGACCCCAAGACAGCCATGGGCAACAGGTACATCCTGGTCTTGGTGGACCATGCCACCCGGTACCCTGAAGCCATCCTGCTCAGGACAGTGACGGCCCCCGTGGTGGGACGTGCACTGATGGGGATCTTCTCCCATGTGGGGTTCCCCAGAGAGGTGGTGTCTGACAGGGGGACCAACTTCATCTCCCAGTATATGAAGTCTCTGTGGAAGGAGTGTGGGGTAACTTATAAGTTCACCACTCCTTACCACCCCCAAGGTAACGGTCTGGTTGAAAGGTTCAACCGGACCTTGAAGGGCATGATCATGGGCCTAGAAGAGCCCCCGAGGCGTAAGTGGGACGTCCTCTTGCCATGCCTGTTGTTTGCATACCGTGAGGTGCCACAGAAGTCCTTAGGGTTCAGTCCCTTTGAACTGCTCTATGCCATCCGGTAAGAGGGCCTCTGAGTCTGGTCAAGGAAGGCTGGGAGCAATCTCCCAGGAAACCTCCCCAAGATGTATTTAGCTACATGTTGGCCTTTAGGAACCAGACTCTGCGTTTCAGAAAAATTGCTGAGGCAAATCTGGAAGCCAGCCAGGAGGTGATGAAACGCTGGCACGACCAGAATGCCACTCTGGTTGAGTTTCAACCTGGTCAGAAGGTTTGGGTACTGGCCCCAGTGGATCCTTGTGCGCTCCAAGATAAGTGGACCGGTCCATTTGAAGTGGTGGAACGCAAAAGTCCAGTTACCTACTTGGTGGACTTTAAGTCTCCCAGGAACCCCCTGCGGGTCCTGCATGTGAACCGCCTGAAGCCCCACTTTGAGGGGTCTGAAGTGGGCATGCTTCTTGCTTCAGATGCTGGAACAGAGGAGGAGAGTGAGCCTCTTCCTGACCTCCTGTGTGCAGAAGAGAAGGATGGGTCAGTGGAGGGTGTGGTCCTCTCTACCACACTGACCCCTGAGAAGCAGAAAGATTGCCACCAGCTGTTGGGGCAATTTCCTGAGTTGTTTTCCCTGGTGCCTGGTGTCACTGATTGGTGCGTCCATGAGGTAGACACCGGGGACAGTCCACCTGTCAAGCACAAGGCTTACAGAGTGACTGACAGGGTCAGGGCCTACATTAAGGAGGAGGTCTCCAAAATGTTTGCCCTAGGGGTGATTGAGTCTTCTAGCAGCCCTTGGTCAAGCCCCGTGGTCTTGGTACCAAAAGCTGCAGCTCCTGGTGACACTCCTGAACTTAGGTTCTGTGTGGACTACTGAGGTCTCAATGCGGTCACGAAGACCGACGCGCACCCCATCCCCAGAGCTGATGAGCTCCTAGATCGGTTAGGGGCTGCCTGGTACCTCAGCACGTTTGATCTAACGTCTGGGTACTGGCAGATCGCCTTAACTGATGGGGCAAAGGAGAGGTCCGCATTCTCCACACCAGTTGGGCACTACCAGTTCCGTGTGATGCCCTTTGGGATGAAGAATGCCCCTGCCACCTTTCAGAGGTTGGTCAACCAGGTGTTGGTGGGGCTGGGGGATTTCAGTGCTGCCTACCTGGATGACATCGCAGTGTTTAGTTCCTCCTGGGAGAACCACTTGCGCCACCTCTGGGAAGTGTTGATGGCGCTGCACAGAGCAGGCCTCCCAATCAAGGCCAGTAAGTGCCAGATTGGGCAGGGTTCTGTGGTGTACTTGGGACACCAGGTGGGGAGTGGCCAGGTGGCACCCCTGCAGCCTAAGATTGAAACCATCCTGGCTTGGGAGCCCCCAAGGACCCAGAACCAGGTGAGGGCCTTCTTAGGACTCACGGGTTACTACAGGAGGTTTGTCAAGGGGTATGGCAACATTGTTGCACCCTTGACTGAGCTGACTTCCAAGAAGCGGCCAAAGACTGTGAACTGGACGGACACCTGTCAGAAAGCTTTTGATGCCCTCAAGACTGCCATGTGTACAGCACCCGTACTCCAGGCATCCAATTTTGCTAAGGAATTTATTGTCCAGACAGACGCTTCAGAGCATGGGGTGGGGGCTATTCTGTCACAGATGAATGAGGAGGGACTAGACCAACCTGTAGCCTTCATCAGTAGGAGGTTACTTCCACGGGAACAGAGGTGGAGTGCAATTGAGCGTGAGGCATTTGCTGTGGTCTGGGCACTGAAGAAGCTGAGACCATACCTGTTTGGGACTCACCTCTGGGTTCAGACAGACCACAGGCCCCTCAGATGATTGATGCAGATGAGGGGTGAGAATCCCAAGTTGTTGAGGTGGTCCATTTCCCTACAGGGTATGACTTCACGGTGGAACACCGCCCTGGTACAGAAAACATCAATGCTGATGGTCTGTCCAGATTTTTCTGCCTTAGTGATGAGAACTTCCAAGGGGATGGGTAGTTCTCCCCACATTTCAGCTGGAGGGGACGCGTGTTAGACCTGGCACCATTGGCGTGGGTCTCCCTTCCATTTTTCGCTGTTGTCTCCTCTGTTTTTGCTGATAATAGATGCTCTGGGCACTGTGCCACTGCCACTGAGTGCCACAGCGCGAATGCTCCCTGTGTATATATGACATGTGAATTGGTATATCCATGATTGACTTATCTGGTTTACCTGTTAGTCCCTAGTAGCGTGGCCTGCGTGTGCCCAGGGCTGGTAAACCAAATGCTGCTGGTGGGCCTGCAGCGCTGGTTTGCGCCACCCACAGAAGCAGCTTGTAAAGTGTGTTTCAGACCTGCCACCGCAGTGTCTGTGTGCAGTCTAGAACTGCCATCTTGGCTGTGAAGTGCACCCACTTCCCAGCCCCTGAACCTTCCCTTGGCATCATGTAAGCCACCCCTATGGTAGGGTGCATTGTATGTGTAAGGTAGGACATGCTCTGATGTGTGTAGCATGTCCTGGTAGTGAATTACACCCAATTTAGTTTTTCACTACTGTAAGGCTACCTGTTCTCCATAGGCCAGAATGGGCAGTTTGACTATTACATTCTATAGTCCTAACTGACCCACAGAACATGGTAGAAAAACGAATTTAGTATGCCTGAGCTCAGAATATTAAAATACATCTTTTAGTGAAGTTTATTTTTATATTCTGTGTTTGAAAATACCACTTTTAGAAAGTAGGTATTTTCTTGCCTAAGCCTTCCAGTGTGCTCTGCTGTTATGTGTATTGGCTGTCTGATTTTGGAGGGACAGGGCAGGCTAAGTCAGTCCTGGGTTGAATAGAGAGATCTGCATTGGAGTATGGGGAGGGGTAGCTCCTTGAACAGAATAGGGCTGTGCCTGGCAAGGTGAATGCTGGCTCCACCTCCCACTGTGCGTCTGATGGCAGACCCCCTCTTTCTGAAAGGAAGGATGCAGCCTGGTAAACAAAGTGCTCCAGGGATGGGCAGAACTGGTTCTGGCTGGGTTCAGTGACTTGTAGCTTTTGACAACAAAGACTTTTGGGGTATAAATATCTGTGCTCAAACCCCTACAATTTGTATTGCTCCTGGACAACAAGAAGAACCTCTGTCCGTGTAACTGAAGGAATCTGCATGAGGTGACTGTCCTTGTGCTTGTGTGCTGTTTCTTGGACTGGCCTGCAGTGGTTACTACTGGACTTGGAAGAAGAGGAAAAGGACTTTGAAGGAACTTTTTTTTTTTGCTACAGCAATCACCCAAGGGCTAGAAGAGAGCTAGCCTCCTGCTGGAGTCTCAGGCACATCAGACTCCACCACCAGCCTTCTGTTTCCTCCCAGCAAGGATTTCTATCTGCAGGTGAGGCTCCTGTGAGTTCCAGGGCTTCTAGTTCTACTGTGGAGAAGCGAGTGCTGAAAATCGTCGCTAACACCCGTTAGTGAGCTGCCGCAGCTGAAGAGCATAAGGAAAATCATCACGCTGCTGCCGCCGAGTGCTCACTATCGGAGATCATCGCATCACACGTTTGCGGGCTGCCAAATGCTCGCTAACCCGAAGATTATAGCATTGCATGTTTGCGGGCCTCCAAGTGCTCGCTAACCAAAAATCATCGCATCGAGTTCATCGCTTCACGACATCGCAGCGCGGACGCCGAGCGTTCGCCATTTTCATCGCATCGCATCGCATCGGGATCGTCGCTCACTCGCGGGGCGCCATTTCTTTTCATCGCAACAAGATCGCACACTCAACAGGCTCAGCGCATCATCCTCCCTTCGCGGCAAGGATTTCAACGCATCGCCGGCTTAGCGTGGAGAAGTTTGTCGCTTTGTCCTGCACACAGATCAGCGCATCATCCTCCCTTGCGGCAAGGATTCAACGCATTACTGGTCACGCGTGAGGAAAATCATCGCTACAACTCCTTAGCAACATTTTGGTTGCTTTGCTACAGAATCCAGGTAGTTTGTGAGTAAAAGGGTCGCAGAGACCACTGCCTTGAACTGAACTCCTCTTTGCACACTTTGAACTATTTTTGCAGCATTTTAAGAGTAACCCTATTTTCCTAGTATTGTGGATTTGTACTGTTATTAGTCTTGTGTTAAGTCTATATATAAAGATACTTATTTTTTATAACTACTTGTGTGGTGTCCCTTTTGTAGTGTTCTTCACTGTGTTACTGTGTATGGTCATAAATGCCTCACACACTGCCTCTGAGATAAGCCTAACTGCTCGTGCTACGTTACCACAGGGTTGAGTAGAGGTTATTAAAGGGTGTAGCCCGCTTACTCTGACTTGGGAAGAAGGGTCCCTACTTGGACAGTGGCCAGCCATTGCCTACTAGAGACCCCTATTTCTAACATTAACATACCTATTTGAATGTGTTTTTATATGGCCTATTGAAGAAAATGGAGGATTACTAAAGACAATATTACCTAAGATCACACTATTTGGTTAGGCGGGTAACCCAGGATTATTCACAGGTTTTTGGTCCTCAATTTGTATAAATCAGCTACTAAATGGGTATCTATTTGTCTCTCTCCATTATCTTAGAATGTTCGAGGAATTTACTTTGATACACAGTGCCAATGGTGTAGCCAGTTTGGCATGGGCACTAGTGCAAGGATGAAAATGGGCCCTTTGACTGCTGTTTGAACTGTGAAATACAGCAATAATCAGCGTTTAGGGGCCCTGGTGTTACTGCACCAATGGAAGCTATGCATCAGCACATCACTAATAATAGCCTTTTCTTTTCGAGGCACCAGCTGATGTTTTTCTGTACTGTGCATGAGCTGATGCTATTACCAGGGGTGTAGCTACCATTGATGCAGCAGGTGCAGTGGCACTAGACCAATTGAGCCATGTAAATTGATGTATTTTACTAATCCCAACAGCAGTCAAGTGGGCCATTTTCCCTGCTTTTATGTATTATTTCATTGTGCATTACCGTAGAGGATTAGTTGTGTATTTGTAGTTTTATGCAGTATGACGCGAACAGTGCTTTTTGTGAACAGAGTCCATCCAGATGTCTTATTAAGTAGAAACTGTGGGTGTGTGATTGTGATGTGTTGTATGATCGAGAGCTCTGCAATTAAGGTAGAATGTAGTGCCCATTTATCACAGTACCTGGAGTACTTGAAACAGATGAGTATATCAGGGGGGTTATTGAAGTAGAGGTGATGAAAGGAAGTATGTGCAGGAGAGAGTGAAAGAACGGTGGTAAAGAGGAAAGAGATGATGTATGAGATGAATATGGAGAATTTCCAACAGATGTGGGGATGTAAAATGGTGTGCAAGTGTCTTACAGAGTAAATGACTGCAGAGAAGACTGGTGTGAAAGGCAGAAGTTTTCAGTTCACATTATCACAGCAACATCATTTTTACTCATTTACTTGATACAGCTAAAAAGCATTTGCAGAGCTAATTGATCTGGCTTGTTTTAGGTGTAGATCTATTGGGGTTATGTGCCTGGATGTAGTAAAAGCGAACTCCCAAAGGCGCGTAAATACTGGTTGGGTTTGCCGCAGTGTGAAGCACAGGATTCTGGTTCACATGTTTTCAGTCTTACCTGTTGGAAAAGATGGTTACTTGCACTTCTTCCGTTGCCCCTTTTAGGAATACCTCACCAATTTCTGTCCATTTAAAGCTCTGCTGCATATGTTCCATACTGTTTGGACTTTCTCTGAATAGCCACTGCAGGGAATGGTACCGACATGTTGTCTGTAGCCTACCCAATGGGCCACCATTAAGGTGTGTGCACATCTCCTCAAATCCTCCACACATAGTCAGGGAGAGAGGTTCAAACACTCTTTCTACATTCTGATAGTGAGTAAGTACATTTGTGGTACATCACCTACTCTATTACTATAGGTATGGTCTCAGGAACTTGGTGTAATATCAGACTCCCAGGTTTCTAGAGTGATGTTTCAACCTGAAGAATGGCAATTGGTGTTGCATTCTGATGCTGTTTATAAACCTGTTTAGTGTAGCAAATACTAAAAAATAAATCTGACCATATGCATTAATGGCTTAAACTGGAATTCCATGTAAGTGTTTCATGCATGGCCGGTCTCTTGGTACACATAGCCTTGGATGCAGTACACAGACACCTTATTCTGCCACACAGATCAAAACAATGGGAACATTGCTTGTGACCATTGGTTTTGGGCTGGCTCCAGGCAGTAGGGGGCTCCCAGGGACCCAATAAGCCCTTTCAGTCGAGCAGAATTTAGGGATCCTACTTGCAAAAGCCTTTTTGACCAGCTACTCTTCCAAAACAAGCATTGGCATAGCCCAATCTTACTCAGAGACTCAGCAGTGAATCTGATTGGAGAAAGGACCTTTTCCTATTGTCATTGGTTGAAGAAGGATGGCAGCCGTGTTGGTTTTGGATACCTTATTTGTGAGTGGAATTTGAAAGAAGGACATTATCCAATTGACAGTGGCCATATTGGATTTGGAGATAATCCCTAACAGTTGAACCTCTTCCTTAAGACTTGAATCTGATTTTAAAAAAGACAGTCCTTTTGAATTGTGGTAACCTTTCAGCAAGCCTCATTTAAGACTCTGTCAATTACACAATTTAAAAAACCGAGTATCACATCGGATACTGGTGGGATCAGAATGCGGAGGGTTCGTCGAGTGCCTAATGGGGCATCAGTGATTTCTTTGGGCATTTGGCTAGACACCGGTGTACCGACAGACATACACAGATTATAAACAGCAGGTGCCTGGAGGGACAGAATGCAAAATATAGCGCCTCCACTGTTTTTTTAGGGGCGCCTTGCCAGTAGGGAATGGGTGGACAGTTAGATTCCACCGGGCAGGATAGCCGGGTGGGGGGGTTTCCTTAGTTTATTGGGGTTAGCTATAGTTTGTTTGTCATGGAGCAGTAAAGCATCATTCAATACCTTCCTCCGACACCTCCCCTATCCTCGGGGGACTAGCCCCCCCCCCGCTTTCTCAACACATGACATGTCATCCTCCTCTAGTTCCCGGTCTCAGTTGATGGTTTTATCATAGAACATGAATTGTCTGGGCAACAAAATCAAGCGAGACATGGTACACCAATGTACACGCAAGCATGCACCTGATGTTGTACTACTGCAAGAAACACATTTACTGGGCAGCACTTGTAGAGCTATGAAGCTACACAATGGTTGCACGCTTCACGTCTGACCCAGGGGGGTGGGTATACTCATCAAGAACTCAACCGCCTACATTCCACACAAGAGATGAGTGGACCCCTACGTAGCACAGTCTTGCACTTGGAGGGGACCCCGATTAACTTTGCTCAGTTTATGTTCGACCACTACTCCACCGCCTTGCACTCCCAAGACTGAGTGAAATGCTGCTTCAACTACCAGAAGGGGCTGTATACCTGGGGGGTGACTTTAATGCACCACTATCCCCAGTCCTCGATAAACACGCTCAAACGACTCACCATGATCCTACTCTATCCAATTTCATTACAGCCCTAGGCCTTGCTGATATCTGGCGTTCACGTCATCTGATGGCGCACCAATACACCTTCCTCTCAGGGGTCCATCATAGCCTCTCCAGATTAGATTATATATTTACTCAATCCGCCCTCCTGGCCTAGGTGGCCGAAGTCGGCAATCTAGCCAGGGGAATCTCAGACCACTCTCCGGTGTGGTTGGCGATATGGGGACGTGGCCGCTCACCCCACGGCCCACGGCCCATATACGACTGGCATCTGCAAGATACCACATTCTCCAGTGACATGATCCAAGCCACAAACTCCTACTTTAAACTTAACAAGGGATTGGTGGCCTCCTACCTTACTTTTCGGGAGGCCTACAAGACAGTCATCTGGGGCAGAGCGTACTCAGCAATAGTGGGGTAAAAAACACAAACCGCAAAAACAACTGCTCGCACTGGACAATGAGCAAATTGGAGAACTAGGGACATCAAGCTACAGCTGAGGACAGTCTGCACACCCTCCACCTTAAGCAAAAAAAGTACAGAGACCTACTAGAGGATTGAGCCAGAATGTCCTACACCCTATCCCATTGACGCCTCTATGATGTAAGTAACAAAACGGGCAAACTACTTGCTTGGCTTGAAAAGAGGGATCAAACAAGGGGATGGGTATCGCATATCACCAACAACCTGGGCGAGTCCCACTCCTGAGGGCATAGCGGAGACGTTTGCGCAATACTATGTGCAGCTGTACGCTCCCAATACAAATTGGTCACCCGCTGAGATTATTGACTTTCTAAGAGATATCAAACTCTCCACTCTTACAGAGGAACAACATGCTCTACTGGAAGCGGACATTGAGTCGCACGAAGTGGAACAAGCGTTGCAAGCTTTGAGCTCCAGCAAAGTTATAGGACCCAATGAGCTCCCTGTTGAACTCTACAAATGCCTTGCTTCTAAATTGGCTCCATAGATGCTTAAAATGTGGAAGGAAGTTCGGGAGAACCACATGCTCCCTGAGGACCAACAATTGGCGACAATTGTCTTAATATACAAGCCAGGAAAGTCGCTGGAGCGCTGCAGCTCATACTGCCCCATTTTCCTCTCCAATGTGGAGATCACATTCCTATCCAAGCTCCTTGCAAATAGACTCCGACTAGTAATCAGCTCCCTAGTACACCCGGACAAATCTGGCTTCATGCCGAACAGGGGGAAATGTCTTAACCTGCGCTGGTTATTTGGGGTTATGGCAGGCTCCAGAATGCCGAGGTCTCCACTATGGTGGTATCCATGGATGCCTTGATAGCATTGGACACTTTGGAATGGCCCTACATTTTTGGAGTTCTTGAACATATAGTGTTTGGCCCCAAGTTTCTAGGTTGGACGCACCTACTATACAGAAACCCGACAGCCCACGTTAAAGTTAATGGCACAGTGTCCTGCAGTTTCACCTTAGGCAGAGGAACTAGGCAGAGGTGCCCACTCTCCTCATTAATATTCGCCCTCGCCTTGGAGCCCCTGGTGGCTTGGGTCAGTCAGAATCTGCTTGTAAGGGGCATTTCCTGGGGGAGTCTCGGGAAGAGCACATATACCTATATGCAGATGATATCTTCTTTTAAGTGACAAACCCCCGGCGACCATCACCGGCTTAACCCACATACTACGAATTGTTGGCCAATATTCCAGGTATACTGTAAATTGGGACAAATCCCTCATGCATTTGATAACTGGCCCTTTGCCGACAATTCCTAGAGACCTTTGTCTCCCCTTAGCCACAGAGCATTTTAAATACCTGGGCATCCATGTAACTATGGACCCGCTTCTATTCTATCGATTAAATTTGGTGCCTATCCTTGAACGATTTGAATCCAATGTACGACTCTGGAGAACGCTCCCCTTTCCCTCTTGGGGAGAGCAAATCAAAATGATGACACTGCCCTGCATGCTCTATGCCCTACAAAACACAACCCACCGAATATCCGACAAGTTTATTCACACCACTGAATCTCCCCCCCCCCCGCTTTCTTCTGTGGCACGAGGCCCCACCACGGATAGCCCTTGCCAAGTTGATGCGAGGGGTGTACGACAGAGGCATCGGTCTTTTCCGACATTAAAAAAATACTTTTGCGCATCCCCTTTAGCAGTGGCTAATGACTGGGCATTTTTGTCCTGGGACGACCCCGCCCTTAGATTGTAGAGACTCAATGGAACCAGAAGGATACCTAAGTATACTCTATGATTCCACAAAGGCTAAGACTCTTCTGCCCCAGACACATACTGTGGCACAAATTTCGAGATCAACCACGTCCTGTTTGTGCTGGAAAAAGACACTTACAGATATGACTCCCATATGGAGTAGCGAATCATTCTCTAAATTACGAAGCCTGCAGGGTTTCAAATCTTGGGACCTCATAGGGATAATCACGCTGGGCAATGTATTGAAGGGGGAAGAATGCTTTCATGGGGAAAATTGCATACCCAATATGAGTGGGGGCCCTCTGAGGTTTTTAGATACTTACAACTTCAGCATGCCCTCAAGACCCATATCTCCAGTGGCACCCCTATCCCTGATTCCTCCCCACTAGAAGATAGGGTCTTAACTGAACTGCTACCCCAAAAAACGATCTCCCTTATATATAAAAAGCTAATAAATAACTCCCCCAACACTCTCATGACACTCAAGGCTAAGTGGGAGGAAGATCTTGGAGACTGCGATGAGGGGGGAGTGGGAGGAGGCACTGAGAATGTTCAGTGAGGCGGCCATACTTGCGGGTTTTATTTGATTTACCTACGTGTGTTAAACCGCTCTTATTATTCGCGCATAGCAATCCGGGCAATGGGCCACTCCGCAATTGATGATTACCTCAGGGGTTGCGGGGAAACCAGCACTTTCTTCCACACTATATGGTCTTGCCCACAGTTACAACCTTTCTGGACAGAACTATAGAGCATTATGGGAGAGGTGACGAGGGAAGCCCCACCGGGAACTGTAAAAATATGTCTTTTACACATATAGGAAGATGGCCCACAACCTAGATACGCAAAAATGTGGTTATCACTGGGTCTCATAGTTGCAAAACGAAATGTAGCATGCCTGTGGGGGGCGACTGGGCCCCTAACAGTGAGGGAGTGGGAGCAGGGCACGGACTTGTGGAGTGCCGGTGCGGAATGGCCCCTGAATTGCTGAGCCATGACTATAAGGTGCTAACTTGTTGTGTAACCTCAAAACCAATTGAATTTTGCTCAGAATGTTTTGATGGAGGTATTGTTCCTTATTTAAAAAAAAAAGTTTTTATACACCTGTAAAACAACATCTATGTCACTGTTCAATCTTAATTGTTAATGTTTATGTAGTAATTGAGCCGGTAGGTGCTGTAGGGGTTCAGTCAAGATTTATTCGAGAATAGCTACACAGCAGACAGGAGAGCAGAAAGGTTACATTTCCAACTCCAACTGCTCTCAAACCATCTGAATCAAAGAACCCAGCAACAAGGCAACCAGGCAACAACCCAACATTCTACAAGGTGATGCCTGGAATGGAACTAAGAAAAGGGCAATGCGGCATAGGACTGCAGTGCTAACAGAAATAGGAGTGAAGATACAATATATCCTCCTTTCTCCGTAAATAAAACAACCAAAAACAAAATAGAAAAGTAAAAGAACAACAAAATAGGAAAAACATAAAAGGACCAATAAAATAGGAGCAGTTCAAAGACGGTACCTATTAGGCACAATTCTTGATCTTGTGCTCCTTCTAAAGGAAGACCCGGAGGGTCCAGCAACCTCGAGACAATTAGGTACAGTTGGGGAGGAAGGAGCAATATTTTTAACTTTGACAATTTTCCCAACATTACACCACTTCCCTCCTTCAACCTGTACAGTTTTCTACCTACCCTGGTGACGGAAATTCGGGAACCAAACTTGCTCTCACCCTTCTTTACAGGTTAAGAAGATTTCACGCGTACAAGATCACCCACTGCAACAGGAACAGTCTTGACAGCTTTCTTGTTATCAAACCAAGACTTCTGTTTGGATTGAGAGTTAGCAACATTTCCTCTGACCAATACCATGAGGCTATCAACATCAGGAACGGACTTGATCCATTTGTTCATCCAGGCGGGTTTAAAACTAGTGTTTGCTCTCCTTCCCCTTAAAAGCTCGAAAGGCAACCCTTTAGTTGTGGAGTGCGGGGTGGTCCTGTAGAACCAAAGCATACTATTAAGGGAAGTGGGGATATCACAGTTACGAGATCTTGCCCACCTGATGCAGTCACCCACAACCATGTTCATTCGCTCAACAAGTCCATTGGACTGGGGGTGGTAAAGAGAACTCTTGACATGTTTAATGTTGCAGGACTGCAGGAAAGATTTGAAATTAGCACTGGTAAATTGGGTACCATTATCCGTCACCATGGTATCAGGGAACCCCTCCCTCATAAAAACTTCCTTGAGGAAAAAAATAACGTTGGCAGTGGAGACTTCTTTAACCAGCTTTACTTCAGGCCATTTTGAGGCATAGTCAACCAGCACTAAGATAAAGCGACACCCATCAGGCAAAATTTCCAGAGGGCCCATGATGTCTAACCCCACCTTGGACCAGGGTTCGGAGGGGCATTCAATTGGAAGAAGGGGTGGAGTAAACCTTCAACCCTTTGTCAGCTGATCGGCAAATAGAACACATATCAATGAACTCATTAACATCACTGTCCATGGAGGGCCAACAGAAACAATTACGGACACGTTGCTTAGTGAGCGTGGACCCCAAATGGCCTTTGTGTGCTTTAGTAATAATATCTTTTCTGAGACGCTGTGGGGAAATACGTTTGTCATCACATAATAAAACACCACCCTCCAAGGAAATCTCTGATTCCACCTTCCAGCAGGGTTGTAGACATTGAGGGAGAGCGCGCCCTCTGGGCCATCCTGACCTGATAAACTCACACACACGCTGCAAGACACCATTAGCAAGAGACTCACCCAACATTCTTCAGTGCCAAGACCATGCTCAGGCAAGTCAAGAGAGGCCACAAGACAATTGTCAGTCTTCTTTCCCCACGTCAGTAAGAAAAGACTCCTCTTTGTTATCCTTCATGGGAAAACGAGACAAATAGTCCGGTCTGAGATTTCTACTACCAGAGACATGTATGACATCGAACTGGTATTGCATAAGCCGAGATACCATACCGAGGATTCTAGGAGAACAACATTTACCAGTGCCAGCTCCAAGTATGTTAATAAGGGTCTTGTGGTCGGTCCTCAACAAGAAACGTTTCCCCCAGATATAAGGACGGAACTTTTCGATGGCCCACAAGCAAGACAAAAGTTCCTTCTCGATGACAGAGTACTGAAGCTCCCCATTCCTCAGAACTCTGGAGGCAAAGACAACCGTGTTTTCCGCATTACTGGCATTCTGTGTCAACACGGCACCTAACCCCACTTGACTTGCATCCACCGTTATGCAGGAGGATAAATCTGGGTCAAAAGGCTTGAGGGCACTGCTATTAATGAGGGAATCTTTAACACACCACAAAGCAGTCTCACACTCATTAGACCATGCAAACACGACTCTTTTACTAAGGAGGGCACTAATGGGTCTTAGAAGAGTGGCATAATTGGGAACAAACTTTGAGTAGTACTCCAGCAGACCAAGCAGAGACTTGACTCCCGCCTTATCAGATGGAGCGGGAGCTCGGGTGATGGCATCCAACAGCCCTTGCCTGGGTCTGATTCCCTCACCAGAAATAAGATGGCCTAAATATTCAATGTCATCACTGAGAAACATGCATTTTTCGAACTTCACAACCACACCATGATTCCTGAAAATATCAAGGACCCTCTCGAGTAATGAATTATGAGTCGGGATATCTTTGGAGTGGATTAATACATCGTAATGTAAGACAAGTACCCCATCAATCCCACCCAACATATTTTGCATGACTCGTTGAAAAACGGAAGCCGCAGAGGCAAGCCCGAATGGCATTCGTTGGTACTGAAACGTGCCTAAGGGAGACACGAATGCTGTAAGAGGACGTGATGAAGGGTCCAACTCAATCTGATGATAAGCGTTGGCGAGGTCCAGCTTTGAGAAAAATAGAGACCCTCTTACACTAGCAAACAAATCGCATATTTTCGTCAGCTGATAAGAGTCGACCCAGATCTCCTTGTTGAGAGACCTCAAGTCCACGCATACGCGCAATTTGCCACATTTCTTGCGTGCGACGACTAAGGGTGATAACCAGACTGACGACTCTGTAGGTTCGACGATCCCTTGATTGCACAGAGTCTTGAGTTCTCTCTCAAGGTCGTCTCTCACACTGAAAGGTACACCCCTCAATTTATGTTTGATAGCATGGGCCCCATCTTTAACAATTTTGTGCTTGAACCCTCGCACGGTTCCCAGACCCCCTCCCAAAACGGATGGAAAACGTTCCTTCCAATTGTAAAGATGTTGATCCTCAGAGACTCCCTCCCTGATCCAGACGATACCAGAGGCAATGACGGACAGAGCGGGGCCTCATATTCCTGAGACAGGTTCCAGGGAAGGTGAGGTGTAGTCCCTGATCAAGATGGGTGACATTTGCACCCTGTGATTCGGAGGATTATAACCAAGTAAGGTTGTATTGATTCCAACCACTATTTATCAAATTCTATTGAAAATCTGTTTTACACTTTACTGTAGGGAGTGTGAACATATGTTGCAGTAGCATTGATTTGTCGTATACAGGTCCTGAAGAAAGCCGTGGGTAATACACCCGGATGGCTGAAACATGTCGACCTCTAATGACAGTCATTTGTTGGTACTGCTTTGCTTTTTTGCACTGGTTTTAATAAGGGTGTGAGGAGTTTGTTTAATTCATATAAGTGTTTTTTCTCCGCACAACTCCTTTTTAGATTTCACTCACTATATTTTTGCACTGCACCACATAGGATCATCAATCACAGACACAATTGTCTTTCTTCCTTATCGTGAGGTCTAGTTCCATCTGTCTATTCGAGCAAAAGAGCTTCCCAGTGAGGTAGTCTCTATGATCAAGAGATAGACCTCCTAATCGGGTGGATGACCAAATTATAAGACTGATCACGTTAGTAAGATTGATGGGAATCCAGGCTCTGCTCTTAGATTCTATGTGTTGATTCCTTATACATACATCTTGGTTTATTTGCGCTTCCTTTCATTTGACCCCCAGCTCTCTTTGTGTTTGATTGAGTTAGAATTGGGGATTAGAACTTGGGCAGGTCATTAAAATATCCCTTCGACCCTACTCTTTAAGTGCTTTTGTTGATCCTCAGAGACTACCAGGACTTATTCAGACGTACCAGGTTAGAGGACCATCCCGAATAATCCTTGATGATACCACCCCAGGATGTTCAAACCTTTTACGTCAACGTAAATTTTCCCACTAATGTTCCTATCCTTGAAGACCAGCACATCTTTAAAAAAAACAAGAAGGTCAATCTTGCATCCTTCATATGAGACTGGCGAGCGGTCTGGAGGTTGTAGTGGTCTGTTGCCCCATGTTTCGTAAAATAATTTGTGTGTTAACATAGTAATCCTGGCACCAGAATCAACAAGTAGATCCAGTGGTTTTCCACCATTACTAATCTCAACAATAGGGTCAACACATTCACATGAATCATTAACTTTAGATACAAATTCGTGAGAATCAGTGATAACAGAAATGACCTCCGAATCAGATTCTTGATCGGTTCTAAAACACATGCTACAGTCCTTTTTTGATATTTTTGTGTAGGCAAACCTTTGCAAAGTGTCCTACTTTTTTGCAATAACTGCAGACTACATTAGCTCCAGGACACTTTGCTCCCTTTAGATGAGGAGGATTCTCACATCGATAACACATCTGTTTGGTGTTGTGGGGCTCAGGTACGCTTCTTCCAGTATTTGAGTTTTTAAGTGTGATATTTCTAAAGGAAGCTTGCTTGGAGTCATTTTGTTTCTCCTTGGCGTTACGGATGATGGCATTAACAGGATCAGTTTATTTTTCTTCCAAGTTCTTTTAATGACACCTGAGATGTTTCAATGCTAATGGCTATTTTGATTTTATCCTCAAGAGAAGGATTGGCAAGCGAAAGAAGCTTTTAACGAATTTGTTTATCTCTGCAGTGGCACACAAATTGTTCGTGGATCAATTTGATCAGTGAAGGCATCAAACTGACAAACAGCAGCAAGTCTGCATAAAACTAGATATGTAGGAATTCACATCCTCATTTTCAGACTGCTGTCTTTAAAAAAAAAAATTGTGACGGATAACCATCAGACTAGGTTGCTTATCAAACCTTATTTTGAGTTTTGATATTGTGTCTTGAAAATCATCAATGTCATCACCTGGAAGATGAGTGATTTCAGGGAGATGCTTGAAGATTTAACGACCTTCAAAACCCAGTGTATGAAGAAGGAGACCTTTCTTGCGCTCACTGCTAAACCTTGAAGCACCGATAGCACCAATGTACGTTTGAAAAGCATCAAATCAAATCTCCCATCTAACAGGAGGTTCTCCTGGAGATTCAAGAAAAGGAGGAGGAGGAGTTACAGACTGCATAGTAATATAGAAAAGGCAAAACTGAAAGGCGAAGAAGGAAATGAAGAGGGGGGAACAAAAAAACAAGCAGGAAGGAAAAAAATAATAAAGTGTTAAATGCGCGTAAGTAATAAATAGTATGCGCAGTAGTGAAGAATAATTTGCACCAAACACGATTATCTAGACAAGGTGTGCAAATAACGGTAAGAAATAAGTATTTCCACTCTGTATAAATGTGTAAAAATGGCAAAGGGTGAGTGAATCACCGTTGTATGATCCACTGCAGAAACACGTATGTGCGCTGAAAATAGTAAGCTTATAAATGCACAAGGGTGTGTGAATCACCGTCGTGTGATCCACTGTAGAAAAGAGTTTAAACGCTGAAAGTTGTAGATAACAGACGTGCCGATGCCAAAAAGGTGTGTGAATCACCGTCGTGTGATCCACAGCTGAAAAGAGCACTAGCGCAGATAATTGTAAATAAGAGACGTGCTAATCATCGTGATCAGCTGCAACCAAGAATGCGCTTGTACGTTGGTAGACAACCGCTTGTGTGTTTGCTAGGCGACGTCGAGGCATATTATTCACACAGACGGGCAGGTCAGGCAGGTTGAGAAATATGTTTCTGTTGCTGAGTGGTTGCTAGGCATCCGGAAGCGTTGTGACGTCTAGAGGTTTGTGGCTTGACGTGGTGCGTGCGCAGTCAGGCAGGACAGGCAAATTGAGGCCTACTGCTGCACGAGCGTATGTGGGGACAGATGAAAGATGGACAGCTTCTGTGCGTCCGCGACAAATAATGAAAAACAGCCTTTGAGTTTGAAACGGGAGGTAAAACAGCGAGCAGAAGGAAGGCTGCACAGTGAGTTTAAATAGTTTTGGAAGATAGCGCAGGCAGGCTTGATTGGGAAACAGAGTCCGAGGATTGTGCTGAGCGTGGTGAAGTGGGTCAGCAAGTTTTGTGGGCTGGCAGGTAATCTGGCGGTTTTGAAATAAATAAGAACAGTCTTACCGCAGGCTGAGAAGGTGTTGAAATGATACCAATCCACGATAGTAAGAGATGCATGCAAGGTCCAGCGTGTGACTGTGTAGCTCAGGATCGTCGCCACAAATTGTAGTAATTGAGCCGGTCGGCCCTGTAGGGGTTCAGTCAAGATTTATTCGAGAATAGCTACACAGTAGACCGGAGAGCAGGAAGGATACATGTCCAACTCCAACTGCTCTCAAACCATTTGAATCCGAGAACCCAGCAACAAGGCAACAACCCAACATTCTACAAGATGATGCATGGAATGGAACATAAGAAAAGGGCAATGCAGCATAGGGCTGCAGTACTAAGAGAAAAAGGAGGGAAGATACAACAGTTTATTGTATGATTGTTGCCTTCTTGCTGAAAACTGGGGATGCGACCAAGGAACAAGTACAGACTGTAATGAAATCCGAAGGTGAGGATAGTGAAAGGGAAAAATCAGTGGGAAGTAATTCAGATGTGGGATGGAGGGCCAATGACAAAATGTACTTGGCACGGGAAGTGGAGTGCAAATCCTGTGGTTTAACAAGCCACTATGGGAGGATTTACAGTTCGTAAATGTTGGGCACAAAGGTAAAGGTAGTAGGAGTGTGCGACGCTTATGCAGAAGAGGAGTATGATCGCTTGCAAGTTGGGGAAATTCATCTTGGAAGTGCGAGGACAAAGGAAAGGTTGAGGACCAGAAGATTATGTGCAGATGAATGGTTGTGAATTAAAAATGTTATCATTCTCAGGGGTTTCTTTGAAGAGAAATTGGCTGGCAAGGTGAAGTTGTTCAAGCCGGACATAAGGCCCCTAGCCTATGTGGGATAACCCATCAAACTGGCAGGATACGTGATGGGGAAAGTAGAGTATAAAGGGTAGATAATGGCAGGGAAAGTATACGTTTTCAAAAAAGGGGACAGCCTCATCAGTTGGATCCATCAGGGGGATTTGGGTGGAATGCTAGATTTGAATAGTTCACTACAGATCTTATTAAAGAAGAAGGAACACTGTGTTGAACAAGAGAATGAAGGTGGGCCAAGGTTGTGACCTGTGTGGTTATCCCGAGGTGAGAGGAGTCAAAAAGGGTCATGGCAGAAGGAATTTCCTGATGTATTTAATGATTATTAGGATGTCTAAAGGACTACACTCATGATATAATTTAAAAAACAGGTTGCAGTGCCAGTGGTCAAAGCTACGTGGGTTCCCCTGGCAATGAGGCAGCCCTTGAAAGATGAGATTGACGAAGTAAAGAGGGAAAGTTTGATTGAGGAAGTGGAGGTATCCAAGTGGGTGACACCATTGATCTTTGCTCATAAAGCTTCTAGTAATATTAGATTCTGTGTGGATCTAAGAGGCTTCAACAACAAGGTTTTGGTGGATGCGTTTCCCTTGCCAAACATCACAGACATGCTAACACAGCTTGAAGGGGCAAAAGTATTCTCCACGCTAGACATGCGTGCGGCCTACCATCACAATGTACTGGGAGAACAATCTAGAGACCTTGCGACGGTCATCACTCCTTTTTCTGTATTAAGGTTCACAAGGACGCCCTTTGGGTTGGTCTCTGCTTCCTCAGCATTTCAGAGGGCCAAGAAGAAACTACTGTAGGGGTCTTGAAGATGTTAAAGTATATCAAGACGATTTATTGGTCTTTGGTGACATGTCAGAAAAACATAATCAGCGCTTGAGAAATGTTCTGGAGAGATTTTAACAGCATGGTCGCACACTGAGGGAAAGCAAATGCAAACTTGGGTGTGAGGAAATCATCTATTTAGGACACAAACTAACAGCTGAAGGAATCCGTCTGAGTAAGGAGATGGTGGAAACCATCAAACGGTTGACCTTTCCAGATAGTAAGGAGGAATTGAGTGAGTTTTTGGGGAGGGGGTAATATTATCACAAATTTATCCCTAATTTTGCAACCTGTGCATATATCAAGAAAACTTCTGGAAAAAAAAGGTAATGTATTTATGGTCACCACAGTGTAATAGGTAATTTGATGATCTTAAAGGGGCATTGTCTGATGCTCCTTCATTGAAAAAATTCAGAACACAGGATAGATCTGTGTTGGTTACGGCACCCCCGCTGATACTATCTTGGAGCCCCGGGGGGTGGCGGTCCCCGGGGCAGTGTGGGGAGGATTGGGACCCCCACACTTCTTTTTTTTTTTTAATGCTTCTCCTGGAATTTGGCCCCCACGGGGGCCAATTACCAAAGAAGCGCGGGAGCCCCGCCCTTCCTTTTTTTTTTTCTTTTTTTTTTTTAATGCTTTTTTTGGCCCTGGGTGTCCTTGTGGGACCCCCTGAGCAGGCCCTTGGGGGTCAGGGTGTTTCTACCCTGCCCCCTTTTCGCGTTTTTTGTGTTTGTTTTTTAGGTTTCTTGTGCCCCGGTTCTACCGAGGCACAAGATGGCTGCCAACACTTCCTGATTTGGAGTGTTGACAGCCAATTAGAATACAGCTAGTGCTCGGAAGGGTGCGGGGAGGGTGCGCGGATCCTCCGAGGCCATAGATATACATGTACTTTCACCTCCTAATTTTCTCAGGAACTACTGAACGGATTTACACCATTTAAGCAAAAGGCACGAGTCTGAACTGAGGACTACCTCTTTGCCAAATTTGGTGTAATTCCGTTCAGCAGTTCAGGCTGTAGCTGCGTCAAAAGGTCCTATGGGAAAATGCATGGGGAAAACGCGTTTTGAGACTTACCTTTTTTCTCGGCCCCCGCTTGACGAATCACCGTGAAATTTTCAGGGTAGGAGCGGACCGGAGCTGGCCAAAAGTTTGAAAAATTTCGCGAAGATTCGTCAATCGGCACCAACGTTATTCCAAATAGAATGTTGCGGATTTCCTATGGAAAATAGGTCCTAACTATAACTACCTACTGGCGACCGACAGTAGGATATATATATATATATATATTCTACTGTCGGTCGCCAGTAGATAGTTATAGTTAGGACCGTGTTTCCATAGGAAATCTCAAAATTCTATTTTGAATAACTTTGGCGCCGGTTGACGAATCTTCGCAAAATTTTCAAAACTAATGGGGCGCTCCGCTCAGCTCCTACCGTGAAAGTCTCGGGGGGGGATTCGTCAAGCGGGGGCTGAGATAAAAGGGGGGTCCCAAAACGCGTTTTCCCCATGCATTTTCCCATAGGACCTTTAGTCGAAGGTACAGCCCGAACGGCTGAACAGAATTACTTGAAATTTGGCAAAGAGGTAGTCCTCAGGTCAGGGATGTGCCTTTTGCATATATGGAGTCAATCTGTTCAGTAGTTCCTGAGAAAAATGCAGTTAAAGTACATAAATATCTATAGGCGCGCACCCTAACGTGCGCGAGCGCAATTCTGATGGGTGGTTTCATGTCAGTCAACATTCGAATCGGTCGAAATCAGGAAGTGTCGGCCGCCATTTTGTGTGTTTGGTGTGTGACAGTAAAAAAGAAAGGTGGAGAACGTGAAAAGGGAGCAGGGTAGAGAGTTCCTGACCCCCTAGCCTTTGTCAGGGTCCCTGAAGGACCCCGAAGGGTGAAAAAAACATCTTATTTTTTTTCAAAAATTCGCGGGGTGCGCACACGGTGAAAAACCTTTAAAAAAAAAAAAACATTTTAAACGAGCCATTCCATATTACAGGATACAGTCAATCTATAACTATATACATAGGTAGTTTATTGAAAAATAAATATATAAAAAAAATAATAATACATACATAACTTAGCATTTAAAAAACCTTGCAAATTCACTTAAAAAACCATAGGTTTCACACGTTATAGTTAGCTGAACATTTCACTCGAAAAAAAACAATGAAATTCCCCCGTTATAGTTAGTTCAGATAACTATAACTCGCGCGACCGCCACTCTATCACAAGGATGATGTCATCAGTGATGTCATGAGTGATGCCACTGACCATGTCATGAGTGATGTAATATGTGACGTCATGAGCAGTGGATTGCGGGCGCGCGAGTTATAGTTATCTGAACTAACTATAACGGGGGAATTTCATTGGTGTCCAGCTAACTATAACATGTGTGAAACCTATGGTTTTTTAAGTGAATTTGCAAGGTTTTTTAAATGCTAATTCCTAACTATAACGTGTGTGAAACCTATGGTTTTTTAAGTGTATATCTATATATCTCCTCCGACAAAATACCGGCTCCTCTCCACTCGGGGTCGGTGCAAGATGCGGGTGTTGGATCCCGGCGAACTATTCACGAAATTTCCCGTCTTTGAGCTCCTCACTCGGACAGGAAAGAAGAACTCGCACTCCAGGGTGAAAGTAATCAATTGTTTTCCTTTCCAAATGAGGAGCTCAAAGAACGGGAAATTTCGTATATATATATTTTCTACTGGCGGTCGCTGTAGATGGTTATAGTTAGAACCTACTTTCCATAGGAAAAGCATTTTTTGATTTGCTTATAACTTTGGCGTCGTTTGACGAATCTTTACGAAATTTTCCAAAATGTTCCTCTTTTTAGGTCGGCTCCTATCCTGAAAGTTTGGGGGTGATTCATGAAGGGGGGGCTGAGGAAAAAAGGGGGGTCCCAAAACATGTTTTCTCAATGCAATTTCCATAGGAAACTTTAGACAAGGCTACAGGTCAAACGGAATTACGCCATATTTTGCCGGGAGAAAGGTCTTGGTCCAGAAAGCATGCTTTTGTTTCAATGGTGTAATCCGTTCCATAGTTTTAGAGAAATATCAAAATTTCCAGATATCGATATTTGAGAATTCTGACATCTGATTGGCTGAGGCATTATGAGCACGAGCGTGCGACTCATTGGCTGCGAACTGTTGAAAGGAGGAAGTGTTGGCAGCCCTTTTGTGACTGAGTTGAAAGGCGTAGGGCGGAAAAAAAGAGAATAATTGTATAAGAGGGTATAGTAGGAACACTGTGGTCTTAGTTTAAGCAGTCTGTACGGTGCAGAGGCAGGGAGTTTGAATGTTGCGTAGGCCGTGGAAATAACCACGGTGCGCGGTATTGCAGCAAGGTTGCGTAGGTTATGGAAATCCCGTCGGGGAAAAAAATGCGCTGTATTGCGGCAAGCAGTGTGTGTAGTTTGCACATACAGGTAGTTTGAATGTGCGGTATTGCGGCACTGTTCAGTAGGCTGTGTAACGGTGCGCACACACAGGTAGTGTGAATGTGCGGTATTGCGGCAATATCCAGTTGCCTGTGTAAATCATATGGGGAAAATAACAATGCACCGCATTGCAGCTTTCCTTTAATATAATGCCCAGTAATGTTTACTCATAATGCGGTCTTAACTTTTATCACGGACAGTGTCACTTTCTTAGACGAAGTTTAATATTATGTGGGAGGGCGTGTTCTGTTCCTGTGCCCAGAACAAAATTAACGTTTAATTGGCAACGAGCTCAATGTTCATTGGCTGCGAACCATTGAAAGTAGAAGTGTTGCCAGCCATTTCCTCCCCGTCCGCGGAGTAGCAGGGACATCTGACTGACTGACTGACTGACGTGTTCCAAGCAGGAGCTTCCCAAGGTTCATGTTCATTGGCTGCGAACCATTGAAAGTAGAAATGTTGGCAGCCATTTCCTCCCCGTCCGCGGAGCAGCAGGGACATCTGATTGGCTTACGTGTTCCAAGCAGGACCTTCCCAAGCTTAATGTTGATTGGCTGCGAACCATTGAAAGTAGAAGTGTTGGCAGCGATTCCCTCCCACTCTGCGGAACATCATGGACATTTTATTGGCTAAAGTGTTCCGAGTACAAGTTTTCTCATTATTGGCTGGGAACGGTTCACTGTTATAAACCATTTTGTGACGCACTTCAATAGAGTACGGGAAAACAAAGAAGTAGCGGGGAGGGTAGGAACACTATTAACTCTGTACAGTAGTCACAAGGGGGTGGGCAGGGATTGTGAAGGTAAAAGTGAAGTTTAAAAATTGTTTTTTGTATATGTTAAGGGCCATTTATATAATTGGCGTGGGGTGTAGAAATCACGGCAGGAAAATAACAGTGTGTGTTGCCGTCTTCTTTTAATTTAGTTTGCAGGTGGGATACTTCCCAGGAGTACTATTTACTTACAATGTGGTGTTTACTTTTCTGAGGGGGAGCTGTGGTTGCGCAGCAAAAATTTCAGTCTAGGTTTGAGACCTTTTTTATTAAGCAATTACAAATATACTTTCTTCGGAAACTGAAGCTTTATATATCAAACGGGTGACAAATAACGCAATTCATAAAATATCCCTTAAGCGTGGCCACACTCTCCCTTTTTTCCTGCTATAGTTTGTAAAAGTGTTGCCCCATATTCTTGATAATGTAAGAGGGCATGAGTTACTTTTAGATAAAGTAGAAAAGTGCTACAAGAAACACTCCTGCACTACATCATCTGAGGTCAGAAGAACAATAAGAAGTAAAAACAGTTAAACACAAATGACTTTATATTACATACAAATGTACGCTTTATCATTTAAAAAAAAAATTCTATTCTGAAGAATTCGGGAAAGTTCTGTCGTAGTGCTTAGAGGTCACTCACTGCTCCGCTAACAAATCACGTACTCCTTTCGGAACATATAGTATAGTAGTATAATAATATACACAACTGGTCTTATAT
This sequence comes from Triturus cristatus, assembly GCF_964204655.1. Classification (NCBI taxonomy): domain Eukaryota; kingdom Metazoa; phylum Chordata; class Amphibia; order Caudata; family Salamandridae; genus Triturus; species Triturus cristatus. The sequence continues at coordinate 533,979,262 of NC_140594.1, read as the reverse complement.
ATTCCATAGGGAGAAGGTGATTAGAAACCGCAACAGAGAAAAATAGCAATACCCCCCAAAAAATGTAGGGTTTATCAAATATATTCACTGAGAAAGTATGCAAATTAACTTTTCTTTAAACTGTAATTTCGAAAAATATTCTCACTGTGAAAATATCTGATCAAGTAAGTTATACAGGTTAGTAAGCTGTATTTCAGATTGGTTACTCCTGGCAGCGACAAATCTCCACTTCCTGTTGTGTGGAAATATGACACTCTATTACAATATACAGAGTATCACGGATGTCACACAAAAAGGAGAAGGAGCGTAAACTCATGAATACAAAAGATCAATAACGAAATACTGGTGGGCTAACGTGCCGGTGGAGCCGGGAATCGAACTGTTAACGCTGTTTTTAGAAGTCAGGTATCATAGCTGCTGCGTCACACTTTTTCCACACTTATATGTTAATTACTTCTAATTAAGTTTCAAACATTGTTAAATTATAACTTCTAACAGACTAATGTTACAGTACGTTTTTCATTACAAAAAGTATGCACGTCTTTTTAAAATGTACTTAAAAACAATATGGGTTTCAGGGACATTGTAGTTAAAAAGTATCATTTATAAAACCTTTGAAATGCACTGACAAAACCATAGGTTTTACAGACCTTATAGTTAGAAATTAGCTTTTAAAAAACCTTAGACAGTCTCTGAAAAAACCATAGGTTTCTGGCACGTTATAGTTAGAAATTAGCAGTTAAAAACCTTATAAATTCTCTGAAAAAACCATAAGTTTCAGGGGCGTTCTAGTTAGCTGGAAATTTCTCACGTACAAAACCATAGAAATTCCGCCGTTATAGTTAGTTCAGCTAACTATAACTATAACTATTCCCAGCATTGTGGCGGGCGGTGCTCACAGCACCGCCCGCCACAATGCTGGGAATGCACGTTGTGCATTGTCATGCACAAGGTGCCTGCCACCTTGTCCATGACAATGTAGGGGGGTACCATAGGTACCCCCCATGTGCACCCCCCAATACCCTGAGGGCATGCAACGGGCCCCCGAAAGCAAAATCCGCTCGGATTTCCATGGCTGGCTCTCTGCCATGGAAAGCCCTGCACCGCTGCCCATTCTAATATGGATGGCGATGTCTAGCAGACACCGCCACCATATCCAGCCCCTTTTCCTCCCGGTCGACTGGCGAAAAAACGGCGGACGGTCTTTCCGTCCACCGTGGTCCCCCCGCCATACTAATATGGCAGGGGGAAATGGGTGGCGGGCGGAGGGAAATGTCGGGCGGATCGCCACCGCCATGCGGGCGGTGGCGATCCGCCCGACATCGTAATCAGCCCCCTAGTATGATGCATGGCTTTTTGGACATTCACATTACCTATGGGTTTAAAGAAATAATCATTGCGTTTCTGAAACATTAGCTCATGGATCTTCACGAGGGAAGAGTCTGTTGGGGCTTTTAGTATACTTAACTCCTGCAAAGGAGACACCATATTGTACATGTATGCCAGTTTGATCATATTCCATTTGACCCTCTTGCAATGAATTGAGAGGCTTGCTGGGGTTCGAACATAAACCAATCATCATCACGGAAGTTGTGTTACATAAAGCAGACTACTTGAGGGACCACCTAAATTATTAAGAAATAGCGATGCTGTTTATCCTACAGACAAGTGAAATGCAATTGCACTACTGAAGCAACCTAACAATAAGCCATTTAAAATGAATGGGCAATACAGTTGTGTCTGCAGGCAGCAACAGCCTTTTTTTTTTGCAACACACAAGAACATCTCGAAATGGCTTCCACCAAAGGCACACACTTTGATGCAGTATGAGAACACAGAACCAGCAAATTAATTATATTTGGACTATTTTATAAAATTGAAAAAGAAAGAAGAGGAAAAGAAACATGCATGCAGGAAACTTATTTGTGCAACTTTTAAAAGCCATATTCCCTCAGCTGTCAGTGCAAAGAGGCACAGGCCTAACAACTTTATTTTGTGCCCAGGTTATGGTAACTTAAAATCACATAAATTAACATGACTTTCTTATTAATAAAAATACCCTGCCAGTGAAAGAACAGAAGGTTCCCGAAGAAAATGTATATTTAGATATTTCCATAGCACTGATCATTATGTCAACACACTCCGAGAATGAAAACAGCAGATACATTACCGAGTCTATTTTTAAGTCAAAAAGTCAGGGTGGGAGTTTAAAACTATGCAACAGATGCTGTAAAGTAGCCTGCTACTGTAGGTATTGGTGATAACACCAACAAACATAACATGTGCAGGGTATTGTAATTAAAAGTCAAGCCAACTAATAAATGTGCATCTTTACAGCTGCATGTACAGTGCTATAAGTATGTGTAAAGACAGGTTGAGTGGACAGTTAGCACCGAAATATGGCACCTTCCTAATGAGGAGTTTAACACCCCTTCAGACGGTGAAAGGCCGGTGATGGACAGTGTCCCTGAAGGTGTTAAGCTTGATTGGAAGAACTGTTTTGAAAAGAGTTAGGGACACTAAACCAAATGTCAGTTTGCAAATACATGCAAGCCTTAACAAGAAGAAACAAATCTGGGTATATATTACATATAATATATATGGAGTTTAGTTTCAGTACAGTGTGCATGGTGCCCCAGGTGGGGGTGACTCTACTGAAAGGTGAACCCTGAGCTACATTGATAGGTTCACCTGTACCAATTTAAAAGAAACCAGTGAGGAGAATAACCTCATATTTTGCATTACTTTGATATTGCTGAAGTAGTGACAACATAGTCACCTTTTATAGATAATAACTTTTCATAACGCCACGCTTGTAGAAGGACAGTACAATTACCTATAGGATTTGCTGTGCTTCGAGGTTGCCGATGCGTAGAGTTCTGCGTGAGAAGAGTTCAGAGTTCTGCGTGAGAAGAGTTCACAGTGAATTATCGTCTTGTGATTTGTACTTACTCTACACCTAGCTCCTCACCTTGCTAACTTCTTATTTATCAGCACAGCCTAAGCGTGCACCACCATCTTGCTCACTGCATGCATCAAAGAATGCATTTTTAAGAGGAAGTTGGAATTATAGAATGCATTTTTTTTAAAACGAAGTGCAGTCTCTAGCACTTTGTTTAAGCCCCCGGGTGGGCCAGGGCCCGGGGGCAATGCCAAAATAGGCGGGGTCCTGCAGGGCCCCCGCAACCCCGAGGACTGCCACCTCCCCGGGGCTTTTATTAATTTTGGGCGGGGGGCCTCATGGGCCCCCCAAGCCCCATAGACCGTTACTCCCCGGGGCTTTAATTTGTTTAATGAAGTGTGGGGGGGGGGGCTCCTGCCCACCCACACTGCTCCGGGGACCACCACCTCCCCGGGGCATTCATTCATTAAAATGCGGGGATCCGTTGCGAACCCCCGGCCCCGGGGACCACCACCTCCACGGGGCTGCACAGAAGATGGGAGGGGGTCCCGTGGCCCCCCTCCAGGAGCCCTCTATGGCCCTGGAGACCGCCACCCCCAGGGCAGGCTCCAGCAATGTCCGTGGGTGCCCACCCCCAGGACATTCCAGTTTGCTGTGGCAGAGCGGGAGCACTGCTTCCGCCCTGCTAGAGCAAACTTTTGCTTGGCTTAATGGAAGCAATAGCAGAAAAACTGTTCTCGGCTTCCTTGAAGTGAAGCAGAATTGCTTTTGGGCAAAGGGAGCTGCATGTTAGCAGCTCCCTTTGTCCAAAAGCAGTGCCGGCTCCCACTGGAAGTGGGGAGCTGGCAGGGACCGCGGGGGCCATGGGTCTCCTCAACAAGAGGCCAAGCCCCGGGCGATGGGATCCCGAGGCCGAAAATGGCTTGGGAGGGAGGCCACTCGGCCCCCCTTTTTTTTTTTTTTTTTTTTTTAAATCCCAAAAGGCCGAGCCCCGGGGGATGGGGTCCCTTTGGCCAAAATTGGCCTCAGGAGGGGGGTCACGCTGCCCCCCTCCAAAATATAAAAATAGAAGACAAGGGAGGCCCTGGCGGATGGGGTCCCTGAGGCCAAACGTGGCCCAGGGAAGGGGGTCCACGCAGCCCCCCGCCATTAAAAAAGTTTTGCTGGGCCCTGGGGATGGGGTCCCCTGGTCGTAATCGGCCTAGGGAGGGGTGCCGTGTGCCCCCTCCCATTTCCCAATATTTTTTTTAATGGCTCAGGCCCCGGGCATGGGGTCCCTGGGGCCCAAAAGGGTCAAGGTAAGTGGGGCCACAGAGACCCCTTCCAAAAGAAAAGAAATTTTAAACGGCAACTAGCCAGAGGCCCTCCCTCCCTGCACCGTTCTGCAAACGCGCCTCTGAGTTGGGGAATGAAGTCCCCTTAACTGGTGAGGGTCCTTAGGGGCCAACTAGTCCACCAGGTACCTCCAGTAAGCCCCACACAGGGGGATTGCTGAGAGGTGGTCCGAGGCCACGCCCCTTTTTACAACATTTTACAAACGTGCCTCCTGACGCACTGCTGGTGGCGCGATGAGGTCCCCTTGTGTCCTGAGGACTTCAGGACTAAAGTGGACTTCAACCCCCAAGCAGCAGTGCGCCAGGAGGTGCGTTTTCAGAGTGGTGTAAAAAGGGGGTGTTAGGCATTAATCATTTCTGAACACGAATGGCCGGTTTTACTCCTGCAATTAATGAACTCTATTCGAGTTATCTTCTGTGGAGTGCGCTTTCTTTTTTGGACAAACTTAGAGAAAAAATATATATATATTTAACATTCTTAAATGTTTTAGAAATACTCCTTCACTGGATGATGTCATCCGTGATGTCATTTGAGATGTCATCAGTGATGTCACTCACCACGTCATGAGTGATGTAATATGTGACTTCATCAGCAGTGCATTGCGGGGGCGCGAGTTATAGTTAGCTCAGCTAACTATAACGGATGAATTTCTATGGTTTTGTATGAGTGAAACGTCAGACTAACTATAACGTCCCAGAAACCGTGTTTTTTTCCAGTGGAAAAAAATGATTATATATATATATATATATATATATATATATATATATATATATATATATTACCTACTGGCGGTCGCCAGTAGGTAGTTATAGTTAGGACCACGTTTCCATAGGAAAACCTCAACATTCTATTTTGAATAACTTTGGCGCCGGTCGACGAATCCTCGCGAATTTCTCAAAATAGGTGGGGCGCTACGCTCCGCTCCTACCCTGAAAGTCTCGGGGGGATCCGTCAAGCGGGGGCTGAGATAAAAGGGGGGTCCCAAAACGCGTTTTTCCCATGCATTTTTCCATAGGACCTTTAGAACGAGCTACAGCCCGAACGGCTGAACAGAATTACTCAAAATTTGGCAGAGAGGTAGTCCCTAGGTCAAGGAAGTGCCTTTTGTAGGTTTGGTGTAAATCTGTTCAGTAGATTCTGAGAAAATAGCCTTTAAATCAATATATATATCTGAGCCCGCTTACGGTACGCTTACCGTACGCTTACGGTAAGCGTACGGTGACGTGCGCGAGCGCGATTCTGATTGGCTCTTAGATCTTAGTAAACATTCGAATCGGCCGAAACCAGGAAGCGGCGGCCGCCATTTTGTGTATTTCACTCTGAAAAAAAAGAGTGAAAACAAGGAAAGGGGGCAATGAGGAGAGTTACAGACCCCCTAACAATTGTAAGGGGGTCAAAGAAGGACAGAAAAGTACAAAAAAAACATTTATTGATTTTAAAAAAAATCACGGGGTACGCGTACGGTAAGCTTACGGTAAGCGTACGGTAAAAAAAATAAAAATAAATAAATGAAAAGCAGATTTAAGAGTTTAGAAATTAGGGAGCTCTAAAAAGAGCTGTTGTGTTTATGGAGTCATTTTTTTAGTGGTACCTACAAGTAAGTACCGATGCAGAGTCTAAGGTTCATGAGGAAGACTCTGTTCCCTTCATCATTGAAGTGTACACCATCTCCTCTATAAATGTCTTGCATGTCGTAACGCAAGTTGTTGTGGTAAATGGCACCCATACCATAGTCACGGAGGAAAGCAGAAACAGATTTGTTGACGTGCTTTCTTGCTTTGTCAATCTGAGGACAGAAATGATTGGACCAGTTCCATTTTTGCCTTTGGCATATGTTGGAAAACACAAAGGCAGTTTTAGGGAAAAGTGTAAACAGTTGTGCAAAGGTGTCCTTCATAAGCATTTCCAGACCTACCCCAGTCAAAGTGCCTAGGTCATTGCCACCACAGTGCACTATTATGAGGTCAGGGTGTTGGATTTGAATGAAGGATTTCACCAATGGCATCAATTGGTGCCACTTTAACCCTCTCTGACCAATCCATATAATGTCTACATTTGGCAAAGCAAGGTCTCTCACCATATCTGTTTTCTCTGCAAACTTTTCACTCCAGAAGACATAGCTGTGCCCTACAATCCACACTGTGAACATCTTCAAAGGAGAACTGGATGCACTCAGGAGGTGTCTTTCAGTAGAATGGCAATATGAAAAGAAAGACAGTTTGGAAATGGAGGCATACATATTTTTTTTTATAAAAAAAAGAACTGATTGGCTGTTTCATACCATTCCAGAATAAAAACTAGGCTGTATGTGAAAATTAATAGAAGCATGTTTTGTATTGGTACAAAAAAATGTGTAACCAAAGAACAGTACTATGGATTTGCTGTTAGGTTTGAAAAGTCAAGCACTCTTGCTCTGTGGAATTGAAACATTGTGTGTCGAACTTCTGACCTAACTGCACACAGCAGTGTTCCATGAGCTGTTGCTATGGTAGCAGGCAGAAGTCAAGTTGGGGGAAGGGTACTAGGCAGAAGTCAAGTTGGGGGCAGGGTACTTTTGGAAAAGGGTTGGTTTTCAACCAATAGAAATGTGTCATTACATTTGAAAAAAAGGGGGAAGCACTGAGATTTGAAACTTACATGTATATGTGTGGAAAAATAGAGGGAAAGTTTGCCATTATCTGGTTCTGCTGAGAGGAGAGAGGTGAACACAACAGAGATCCTGGCTCTGATAATCTGCTGTTTGAGTGTCACATTTCTTTCACAACTAACTAATTTTAAAGGTGAGTTTACAGTTTGAGAGGGGATGTATGTGGTAACTTAAGAAATGAATAATAGAAATGGGAATTGTTTTTGTTGTAGTTACACATGGTGGTTTCATAATGTGTCAGTCTGTAAAAGTGATTTTCACTTGGCCCGAAAAAAAAAGAGCAGTAAGTGTGCTTTCAAATTGGCAAAAAAATTTCGTTTTGGCACTAATGTGAAAACATGACTCTGTGTGCATAGAAGAATTATAGGCAGAGATTTATTGCGTCTTGCTCTGGTGATTTCACAGTTGCAGTAGATGGAAAAGAGGAGCGAATTTTTGGGGGAAGAAGCAGAGGCTTAGCACACACCCATGTGCTTGCCATGTATAGTCATGCACAGTAATTAGAAGCGAGTGGGGTTTTCAGGTTTAAGTCTGTAATGCAAATACATTCAGCATCACTAAGGCTGGTTGCCCCTGCTGGAGTGTAGGCAGTCACAGAGAATACACACGGTGGTGGTCTGAAAAAAAAACAGCTTGGACATGTGCATTTAAATAAATTTAAAAAAAAGGTTTCAGAATGTGTCAGTCTGTAAAAGTGATTTCAAATTGTAAAAAGAGATTTTCACTTGGCCCGAAAAAAAAAGAGCAGTAAGTGTGCTTTCAAATTGGCAAAGAAATTTCGTTTTGGCACTAATGTGAAAACATGACTCTGTGTGCATAGAAGAATTATAGGCAGAGATTTATTGCGTCTTGCTCTGGTGATTTCACAGTTGCAGTAGATGGAAAGGGGGAGCGATTTTTTGGGGGAAGAAGCAGAGGCTTAGCACACACCCATGTGCTTGCCATGTATAGTCATGCACAGTAATTAGAAGCGAGTGGGGTTTTCAGGTTTAAGTCTGTAATGCAAATACATTCAGCATCACTAAGGCTGGTTGCCCCTGCTGGAGTGTAGGCAGTCACAGAGAATACACACGGTGGTGGTCTGAAAAAAAAACAGCTTGGACATGTGCATTTAAATAAATTTAAAAAAAAGGTTTCAGAATGTGTCAGTCTGTAAAAGTGATTTCAAATTGTAAAAAGAGATTTTCACTTGGCCCGAAAAAAAAAGAGCAGTAAGTGTGCTTTCAAATTGGCAAAGAAATTTCGTTTTGGCACTAATGTGAAAACATGACTCTGTGTGCATAGAAGAATTATAGGCAGAGATTTATTGCGTCTTGCTCTGGTGATTTCACAGTTGCAGTAGATGGAAAGGGGGAGCGATTTTTTGGGGGAAGAAGCAGAGGCTTAGCACACACCCATGTGCTTGCCATGTATAGTCATGCACAGTAATTAGAAGCGAGTGGGGTTTTCAGGTTTAAGTCTGTAATGCAAATACATTCAGCATCACTAAGGCTGGTTGCCCCTGCTGGAGTGTAGGCAGTCACAGAGAATACACACGGTGGTGGTCTGAAAAAAAAACAGCTTGGACATGTGCATTTAAATAAATTTAAAAAAAAAGGATTCAGAATGTGTCAGTCTGTAAAAGTGATTTCAAATTGTAAAAAGAGATTTTCACTTGGCCCGAAAAAAAAAGAGCAGTAAGTGTGCTTTCAAATTGGCAAAGAAATTTCGTTTTGGCACTAATGTGAAAACATGACTCTGTGTGCATAGAAGAATTATAGGCAGAGATTTATTGCGTCTTGCTCTGGTGATTTCACAGTTGCAGTAGATGGAAAAGAGGAGCAAATTTTTGGGGGAAGAAGCAGAGGCTTAGCACACACCCATGTGCTTGCCATGTATAGTCATGCACAGTAATTAGAAGCGAGTGGGGTTTTCAGGTTTAAGTCTGTAATGCAAATACATTCAGCATCACTAAGGCTGGTTGCCCCTGCTGGAGTGTAGGCAGTCACAGAGAATACACACGGTGGTGGTCTGAAAAAAAAACAGCTTGGACATGTGCATTTAAATAAATTTAAAAAAAAGGTTTCAGAATGTGTCAGTCTGTAAAAGTGATTTCAAATTGTAAAAAGAGATTTTCACTTGGCCCGAAAAAAAAAGAGCAGTAAGTGTGCTTTCAAATTGGCAAAGAAATTTCGTTTTGCCACTAATGTGAAAACATGACTCTGTGTGCATAGAAGAATTATAGGCAGAGATTTATTGCGTCTTGCTCTGGTGATTTCACAGTTGCAGTAGATGGAAAAGAGGAGCGAATTTTTGGGGGAAGAAGCAGAGGCTTAGCACACACCCATGTGCTTGCCATGTATAGTCATGCACAGTAATTAGAAGCGAGTGGGGTTTTCAGGTTTAAGTCTGTAATGCAAATACATTCAGCATCACTAAGGCTGGTTGCCCCTGCTGGAGTGTAGGCAGTCACAGAGAATACACACGGTGGTGGTCTGAAAAAAAAACAGCTTGGACATGTGCATTTAAATAAATTTAAAAAAAAGGTTTCAGAATGTGTCAGTCTGTAAAAGTGATTTCAAATTGTAAAAAGAGATTTTCACTTGGCCCGAAAAAAAAAGAGCAGTAAGTGTGCTTTCAAATTGGCAAAGAAATTTCGTTTTGGCACTAATGTGAAAACATGACTCTGTGTGCATAGAAGAATTATAGGCAGAGATTTATTGCGTCTTGCTCTGGTGATTTCACAGTTGCAGTAGATGGAAAGGGGGAGCGATTTTTTGGGGGAAGAAGCAGAGGCTTAGCACACACCCATGTGCTTGCCATGTATAGTCATGCACAGTAATTAGAAGCGAGTGGGGTTTTCAGGTTTAAGTCTGTAATGCAAATACATTCAGCATCACTAAGGCTGGTTGCCCCTGCTGGAGTGTAGGCAGTCACAGAGAATACACACGGTGGTGGTCTGAAAAAAAAACAGCTTGGACATGTGGATTTAAATAAATTTAAAAAAAAGGATTCAGAATGTGTCAGTCTGTAAAAGTGATTTCAAATTGTAAAAAGAGATTTTCACTTGGCCCGAAAAAAAAAGAGCAGTAAGTGTGCTTTCAAATTGGCAAAGAAATTTCGTTTTGGCACTAATGTGAAAACATGACTCTGTGTGCATAGAAGAATTATAGGCAGAGATTTATTGCGTCTTGCTCTGGTGATTTCACAGTTGCAGTAGATGGAAAGGGGGAGCGATTTTTTGGGGGAAGAAGCAGAGGCTTAGCACACACCCATGTGCTTGCCATGTATAGTCATGCACAGTAATTAGAAGCGAGTGGGGTTTTCAGGTTTAAGTCTGTAATGCAAATACATTCAGCATCACTAAGGCTGGTTGCCCCTGCTGGAGTGTAGGCAGTCACAGAGAATACACACGGTGGTGGTCTGAAAAAAAAACAGCTTGGACATGTGGATTTAAATAAATTTAAAAAAAAGGTTTCAGAATGTGTCAGTCTGTAAAAGTGATTTCAAATTGTAAAAAGAGATTTTCACTTGGCCCGAAAAAAAAAGAGCAGTAAGTGTGCTTTCAAATTGGCAAAGAAATTTCGTTTTGGCACTAATGTGAAAACATGACTCTGTGTGCATAGAAGAATTATAGGCAGAGATTTATTGCGTCTTGCTCTGGTGATTTCACAGTTGCAGTAGATGGAAAGGGGGAGCGAATTTTTGGGGGAAGAAGCAGAGGCTTAGCACACACCCATGTGCTTGCCATGTATAGTCATGCACAGTAATTAGAAGCGAGTGGGGTTTTCAGGTTTAAGTCTGTAATGCAAATACATTCAGCATCACTAAGGCTGGTTGCCCCTGCTGGAGTGTAGGCAGTCACAGAGAATACACACGGTGGTGGTCTGAAAAAAAAAACAGCTTGGACATGTGCATTTAAATAAATTTAAAAAAAAGGTTTCAGAATGTGTCAGTCTGTAAAAGTGATTTCAAATTGTAAAAAGAGATTTTCACTTGGCCCGAAAAAAAAAGAGCAGTAAGTGTGCTTTCAAATTGGCAAAGAAATTTCGTTTTGGCACTAATGTGAAAACATGACTCTGTGTGCATAGAAGAATTATAGGCAGAGATTTATTGCGTCTTGCTCTGGTGATTTCACAGTTGCAGTAGATGGAAAAGAGGAGCGAATTTTTGGGGGGAAGAAGCAGAGGCTTAGCACACACCCATGTGCTTGCCATGTATAGTCATGCACAGTAATTAGAAGCGAGTGGGGTTTTCAGGTTTAAGTCTGTAATGCAAATACATTCAGCATCACTAAGGCTGGTTGCCCCTGCTGGAGTGTAGGCAGTCACAGAGAATACACATGGTGGTGGTCTGAAAAAACAGCTTGGTTTCATAATGTGACAGTTTGTAAAAGAGATTTTCACTTGCCCAAAAAAAAGAGCAGTTTGTGTGCATTCAAATTGGCAAAGAAATTTCGTTTTGTGACTATTGTGAAAAGAAATGTAGTAATATATTTAAATACAATAAAGGATTTTTTTTTTAGTTTTTTTCAGGTATTACTGAAGAACAGTGAACAAAATTTAAGATGCCTACAAAATCTCGAGTTCAAAAAACGCTAAAAAAAAAACTATATTTGAAGACAACTGGAGGACCAAAGTTAGTAGAAGATGCTGATGTTGGGAAAAAGAAAAAATCTTCTGGTAAGCAAAAAAAACAATTTCTAAACAAAATATTCAAAACAAAGAAAAATGTACAAAATGTCTGTTCTCGGAAAAATGTAACAAAACATAGTGAACAGCAAAAAATTGAGAATTTAGTTAATGCAAATATACCTTCTGCAATTGAAAAGTTTAACATAAACAGAAAAACAGCATTTAAAGAGATACGTAGAAAAATGTTTCAGAGAAGAGTTATGTCCAATTTGATAAAGGATATAAAGAAATATAAGCAAAAGGCTAAATATTACAAGAGAAAAAAAGAAATTGAAGCCATTGCAGCAAAAGCATTAGAATTAAAAAGGAAACTATTCATATTAATTTTGAATAGGATGCGTACATTAGATAAAATGGTTAATGTACTGAAATCACAAAGCAAAAGCAAAAGAGTAGTGAACAGAACAAACTTTTGTAAAGTGTTTTTAGGAAAGTGGATGCATAGTTCAAGTAGTGAACCTTTTTTTAATGAAGAGAGCTATTTTCAAAGTAATAGTTTGCTGCATGCAGTTGACACCAGAGGTCGTTCATACGAAGTAAAAAATGGTTGCATAATGGAGAAGGAGATAATGGTTCCAAGAGATGAGGTACAAGTGATGGCAGATGAGGCAATGGGGAGACGTCCTAAAGCCCCAGTGTACACTTGGAATTGTAGTAGTATTTGCACTGTGCGTCAGGAATCTATTGACAGATTTCGAGAGTTTCTAAGAGAATATAGTAAAAAAAGTGTAAAACAAAAGATTAAGGTGCTTCAAAGTCTGGATCCATGCAGAGTGAGAGAGAATACTGGTTTGCAGGGTCATTCTCTTGCTTGTCTATCTAGAAAAGTGTGCAATAGTGTTTTCCATCATTTTAGGATGCTGGCTGTTCATCATACTGAAATGAGAAAGTTTGTGAGACGGTTGTATTTTGCCAAAAGTCCAGCAATAAAGTTAAATGAATTGAATAGGGCTCTGTTCCGAGGAACGGTATCAGATGTAGAGAAGGTTGTTGATGAAATTCAGTTTTGTTACTTTGGTCCTGAACAAAACAGTGCAGAGAAGGACACAGTAAATGAGGCAGAAGTGGAAGAGAATGTAGAACCTTGTGTAAGTAAGACATTTAATGATCACATAACAAAATTTGCAATAATCTCTAATGAAAGACCAAATGTTACTTGTATTTGTTGCCGCAGAACTCATTATAGAAAACAAACTAGGAATGTTGATCTCTACAGAAAGAGTGAAAATGAAGATAATTATAAGTGGATGGATTTTGCCACATATATATTTCTTGAAAATTGTTTTGAATTGGGTGAAGATCAGCGTATTTGTAAATACTGCTACAACAAGTTAGAGGAAAATAGAATGCCGACCAGAGCTGTACATAATAATTTAGAATTGGATGCTATTCCTGCTGAACTTTCTGAATTAAATACATGAGTCTATACTCATTCAATGTGTTCATCCGTTCCAGACCATAGTACGTATGGAGCCCAAAACTGGTAAATTACCTCCTTCAGATTTACTGAGAGGTTTAAAAGGTAGAGTGGTGTATTTGCCCTTGGATTTGAAAAAAAATATGGAAACTATTGATGCGGATACTTTGGAAACTGAACCATTAATTATTCTGGTTAATGGTGTACCTACAAAGAATAAGAAGATTTGGCAGGAGCTGGTAGATGTGCGGAAAGTACAAAGAGCAAATTTGTATTTGAAAAAAAATAACAAATGGTATGAATCAATTTATATAGAAGAAGAAGAAGAAGAAGAAGATTTACAAGGAGACACAGAAACACCAACTGGACAAATTGAAAAAGTGGACAAGTCAAAGGAAGAAGAAATTTATGAACATTTTAGCATACATCCTCTCCATTCGAAAGAAGTTATGGGAGACAATATTGATCTCTTTCAGATGAAGAAAGCAAAAGGAAATCCCGTGAGTGTATGGGAGGAGAGCTTGGAAGCTCGATGTTTTCCCCAGCTGTTTCCTAAAGGAAAAGGAGGACGATACGATGAACGTCCAGAACAGATTCCAGCTTCAGAGTATCGAACTACAAGACTATATGCTGAAGATCCCAGATTTCGACAAAGTATTCCTTATTTGTTCCATCTTTTATTTGAAAGCGACTTGTCTGCACTGTCTTATGCAGTAAATCACATTTTAAAAAGTGGAGTACATTTACAAAATGTGTCTGCTAAGGATTTTATGGAGAAAGTGCAGCACCGAGATGATCATTTGGAAACACAACTGATCAATCTGATGGCTTGTCAGCGTGGGACAAATGAATATTGGTACCGACGCCATGGTGAACTAAAATGCATGTTACGCAATTTAGGAACACCAACATGGTTCCTTACCCTAAGCTGTGCCGAGTACGCTTGGGATGATTTACTGGATTTTCTACGAGAGGCCAATTCAAACATTAAAAACATCGAATACAAGACAGCAGGAGAACTGTGCTCATTGGATCCGGTTAATGTTTGCAGATATTTCAATCATAGATTTGAGGCTATGATGTCCTTCATCTGCAATAAAAAAAATCCACCCCTTGGAGAAGTAGTGGATTTCTTTTGGAGAAAAGAGTACCAGGCAAGAGGTGCTCCTCATATTCATATGCTGCTGTGGATCAAGGATGCCCCAAAGTTTGGAACAGATACTGATGAAGCAGTGTTATCTTACATTGAAGAATATGCAACATGTGCTATACCTAAAAGCACAGAAGAGAACAAGTTAAAGGAGCAAGTTCTACGTTTCCAAAGTCATCGGTGTGGAAAATACTGTCGACGGAAATACAAGAGCAAAGAAAAATACTACACTAAATGTCGATTTGGATTTCCTAGACCTGTTCTTACAAATGGAAGAGTCAACAGTTTTATGTCAGCTGTGAGACATACTATCACAAGAAAATCACCTAAGAATACCTACAACCTTAAAAGAAAAGAAGAATCAAAAAATATAAATGACTACAACCCAGTCATTTTATCCATGTGGAACGCTAACATGGATATACAGTATGTTGCTGACAATTCCATTGCTGTTGCTCGATATGTAACGTCTTACATTACGAAATCAGAAAAAACAGAATTGAAGGAAATGTGGGAAGAGATTTCTCACGAGAAGACTGTCAGTAAGAAGCTGTACAGTTTCAGTTTGAAGATGTTATCGCATCGAGAAATTGGATCCTACGAATGTTCAGATAGGTTATCTTCTGCAAGTCTCTACTCGAAGTCAAGAAGAATAATTTGGGCAAGTTTAGGCCTTGCAGCAATGAGAAATCGGGTACTGAAATCTGTTGGAGAAATTGAATATTTGGCTGAGAATGACCCAGAAAGTACAGACATATTGAAAACAAACATGTTGGACACATATTATCCCAAGAGAAGTCATCATCTGGAGAACATGTGTCTCTATGAAGTGTTACAGAACTACATTTATTCACGGAAAGCTGCAGAAGACATCAACAGTGGAAAATATAAAGTTGTTGGTGAAGAAGGATGTTTGGTGAAGCAAACCAAAGGAAGTTTGATAAATCACCGGAAGCTGAGTTGCGACACTACCGACAAGAAAGAATTTTACTACTTGGCTCTTTTACAGTTGTTTAAACCATGGCGTACAGAGGATGAACTACTGGGAGAATTCCAGAGCTATGAAGATTCTTTTAATGCTTGCAAAGACAGCATACAATGCAGTACATTCTCAACTTATCTGCAAATGTTAAATGAAGAAATTGAACAGGAAACTACAATTGCAGCAGAAATAGCTAGAGACAGTTCTCAGGACAGCCAAAGTTCAGGAACACACAGTCAAGATCCCCTAGGACAACCAATCGTTGAAAATGAAGCATCAATAGCCATGAATGAAGTGGAAACGGCTATGAATCAAGCTCAAGAAGAATTTATAGACTTAGAAAATTTGGAAAGACAACTGAATCAAGAGCAGCAACAAATTTATGAAGAGATCAAAAACAAAATTGATCACGGATTTCTACATATCAAAAAAGAGTGCTCATGCACATCATTTCATCCAATCAGGATGTATGTAAGCGGACAAGCTGGCACTGGAAAAAGTTTCCTAATTAAAGTCATCAGAAGCTACCTAAAGCAAAAAACGGATTCTACTTTGTCTTGTGTGGTTACTGCTCCAACTGGGTTAGCAGCATATAACATAAAAGGAATCACCTTACATCGTTTGCTAATGTTACCAGTGGAGCATGAGAACAAAATACAATTCAACAAGCTAACTGGAGAAGCATCCTTGGAAGTTTCACGAGTATTGAAGAAGATGCAAGTTCTCATTATTGATGAGGTGAGCATGGTATCAAACTTAATGCTTGCCTTTGTGCATTTAAGAATGCAGCAAATTTTGAAGACAGACTATGACGTGTTATTTGGTGGAAAACACGTCATAGTTTTTGGGGATCTTTTGCAACTTACTCCAGTTAAAGGACAACCAGTGTTTAATACTGTGACACATGAAGACACAAAGAAGTCATTGGGAAGCATTGGAAATACAAATATTTGGTCCTTCTTTGAGTACAAGGAACTTACAAC
This sequence comes from Triturus cristatus, assembly GCF_964204655.1. Taxonomy (NCBI): domain Eukaryota; kingdom Metazoa; phylum Chordata; class Amphibia; order Caudata; family Salamandridae; genus Triturus; species Triturus cristatus. The sequence continues at coordinate 533,963,173 of NC_140594.1, read as the reverse complement.
TAATATGAGGCAAGCAAACGATGAAGAATATGGAAGTATTCTGAAAGATATCAGGATTGGACTACTCACAGATGTTGGGAAAAAAGCATTACAGAGTCGGCTGCTACATAATTTATTTCCAAAGGAAGAAATAGTTGCAGAGAAAATATACAAGAATATTGCAGAAAACAAAAGTGTCATCTGCTTAATGCCAACTCTACGTGAATGCTCAATATTTAATGAGGAGCTTTTGAAATTGGAAAAGGAAGACATCAGGAAATTGGAAGCAGTGGACAAAATTGAGGATGGAAGAATTACAGTCACAGTAACAGGCAAACTGAAAAATAAATTGGACTCACTAGAGAAAAACATCTCCAAAACAGCAGGATTAGAAAAAAATCTTTATGTTTGCATGAACTGTAGAGTGTTTTTAAGGAGAAATTTGGATGTTGAGAAAGGCTTAGTGAATGGAGCGATGGGAAGAGTTGTGGGTTTTATTAATTATCAGAAAAAAGAAGGAATTGAATGTTTACAGATAAAATTTGATCAGATAGAGGAAGTTAAAGACATTTGTCGTTGTTCAGTTCGTTTCATGCTTGTGAAAGACTTATATGTACGTAGGAAGCAGTTTCCGTTTTCACTAGCATATGCTGTAACTATCCACAAGTCTCAAGGATTGACTGTAGATTGTGCATTTGTGAACATTGGTTCAACTGTGTTCAAAGAAGGTATGGCATATGTAGCTTTGTCACGAGTCAAAACATTATCAGGTTTATTCATGATGGACTTTGATGACTCAAAAGTTAGTGCTGATACAAACTGTGTAAAGGAGTATAATAGATTAAGAAGAAGCTATGCTCCTCATTTAGGTCAGTATCCTGTGTTGGAGAAACGTGTAGTTTCTCGTAAAAGGAGAAATGAGAATATCTGTAATGAAGATATAGAGAAGAGGAAAAAAAAGAGGAGTGATGTAATTGCAAACAAAAAGAAAAAGGACAATGAAGAACAGGTTGTAGGATGTCATTTTGAAAATAGCTCTGGTGTCAACTGCTACGCTAATGTAGTGCTGAATGTTGCATTTTATCTGGAAAGTTTGCAAGAGCAGATAATAGTAAATCAGGGAAAAAGATTCTGTTCAGAGCTCAGTCTCCTTTTTCAAAAGCTGAGTAAAGATAAAACTCAAATAGAAAGTGCTACTGATATTAGAAAACTTTTAGATGTATGTTCAGGACGAACACAGTTTTCTCAAAATGAACAGCAAGATGCACACGAATTTTTGATGTATTTTCTTCAGGTAGTGGAAGAAGAAGGAGTTCCCATTGACATTTTTTTTGGTCTCTCTTATAAATGGGAACATAGTTGTGATAATTGTTATAATATATGTGGCTCTATTGTTGATAATGAAAGGTTTATTTATTTGACATTGCCAGAGAGTAAAACAGTCACTTTTGCAAAATTAGTTAAAGATGCTAATCATAGCATGAAATGTGGTGAGTGTAATTCTGACATGTTATCAACATTAATTTTAAGGGAATACGGACAGTATGTAATTTTAATGATGCAACGATGTAGAGCTGATGGATCAAAATTGGATACTTTAATAAAGAAGTTTACAGGACAGCAATTATCAATTTCAGGAAAAACTTTTGTAACTGTTGCAATAATTTTCCATGATGGACCTACTGTTACTTCTGGACATTACACAGTTTATCTAAAATGTGAAAAAGGCTGGACACTGTGTAATGATTCCCAATTGATTTTCAAACAACGTTTGCCTTTTGATTTAGCAAATTCCTATCTAATCTTCCTGAAACCTAAATTTTAGAGAGATTTGGCAAGATCTGGACAAAATAATTTTACCATTTTACTGGATTACCATTGCAATTTTGTAGAAAAAAGATTTTTAAAATTATCATTTGGCCTAAAGGAAAGATAACCAATTGTAATGTGGACTTTTTTAAATTTTAATGCAATTTTCAAAAACCAATAATTTAGAGATAATCGGTAACTTCTGCACATTTTAAATTATGGAATGCTATTGGACTGCCATTGGAAATTTTTTCAAAAATGATTTAAAAAATTACTATTTGGCCATGTGGAAAAGTAAGCAATTCTATTATGGACTAAATAAATTATTCAAAAAATTTTCGTGAACCAAAATGTTACAGAGAATTGGTGAGATCTGGACAGATTAAACTTTAGAATTTTAATGGTTTTCCCTTGGAAATTTATTCCAGGAAAAAAAAAAAAATACTATTTGGCCTAAAGGAAATAAAATCAGATGTATTTTGGAGTTATTTGAGATATAATATTGTGATTATACTTCTGAAACAAACATATCAGACGGTATTTTAAAGAAAAAAGTATTGTTTTTAGATGATATTTTTTTAGAATAATATGCATTTCTGTAATGATAAGTTTAAGTGAGAAGAGATTCTGGGCTTTTTTAATACAATCTTTGTGATTGTTAATTTTTTTTGCCCGCTGTAAAATGATGAATGCAATTGCTTTCACAATTAATAGTGAAATGCAATATATTCTGAAAACAGCAAAAATAAGGCAAAAATATTTTTTGGTAAAAAATGTAAATATGTGTACTGTATTATAAAATGGATAAAAAATATTAATACTTTTTTCTTTATTTTCAGATCGATATAGAAAATTTTCGGAAACTACAACCATTTTAAAAACTATTTTTTAAAAAAACAAATGAATAAATATTTTTTTGAGTGAGTATGGTAAGTTAAAAATAAAAATTGTAGTCTCTCAAGGACTTTGTAATGTGATAAATGATTTTTAGTGTTTTTTTTTAAAAAATAAAAAAAAGGTACGCTTACCGTACGCGTACGGTAAAAAAAAAAAAAAAGTTTTTAAAAAAAAAGAAAAAAAAAGATGAAAGATAAGGTTGGCTCTTAAAAGAACCGTTGTGTTCATGCAGGGACAGAGGAAAGAAAGATTGGGAATATTAGACGGTACGACAAGTGTGCTGATCTATTTTACTGTTCACCAGGGAAACACTGGTCTCCCTATAAGTAATTAGATCGTGACAAGTGGCGCACCGTACTTCAACCCTCGCAAACCGAGGGTTAATTTCCAGAGGGCCAGCAAAAGGAGATTCTCCCCCCACAGATGAAGGGCTCACCTGACCTGCAGAAGAAGGAGTCTGCCCTGCAGGTGATGGTCCAGGCTGAGCTGCTGTGGATGTACTGGCTCGTCTTTCTGAAGAGTTACCTCCAAAAAGATGACCATGTGTCCTTCTGTGTACATCCTGGAGGTGTCTCTTCATGGTGTGATTCCCAAAGGAATACTTCCTGTTAGGATTACCTCTAGAAAGTACACGCTTACACAGCTTGCAAGTAACTAAGGGTGCATTCACCTTTTGCTGGCCTTCTGGAAAAGTAAAATAATCCCAAACATAAGAAGGCTTTACTTTCCTCGCTCTCTGCCTCAAGACAGTGCTGCTGGTGCTAGCCTCACTCTCAGAAGAGCTCTGCTGTTCTGCCATCGTATCCCAAAGACAAACCAGCTCCTTCTCCCAAGGGATCACAAGCAGAAATGAGGGGAATGGGTGTGGTGTAGGAGAGTTCTAGAACTGAAAGTACTTTCAACCAATCAAAAGTTGTGTTTCATGATCACATGACCTACCGTACGCTTACGGTACGCTTACGGTACGCTTACGGCAAAAAGTACGCGTGCGCGTAAAAAAGACACGCGCTTGCGCGCATGCGCATAACAGTCACTCCCCGGCACTTCCGCGTAACGTGCGCGTATTGCGTAAGCGCGCACGCGTCCCACGCGCAGTACGCGCGGCTACGCAAAGTGCGTAACTATACGCAAGCAGCGTAGATAGATTACGGACGTTGCGTAAACCGTACGCTTACCGTGAGCTTACGGTACACGTACTAAAAAAAAAAAAAAAAAAAAAATCTGGAAATAAATTTTACATGTTTATTTTAAAAAATATATATAAAAAAAATATTTAAGGATTTTAAAAATTTAAGCATAGTCTTTATAAAAGATAAGAAAATTAAATTAAAAATATGTTTGAAAAAAATGAAGAATAAAAAAAAAAATAGCATTTAAAAAACCTTGCAAATTCACTGAAAAAACCATGGGTTTCACACACGTTATAGTTAGGAATTAGCATTTAAAAAACCTTGCAAATTCACTGAAAAAACCATGGGTTTCACACACGTTATAGTTAGGAATTAGCATTTAAAAAACCTTAGAAATTCACTGAAAAAACCATAGGTTTCACACACGTTATAGTTAGGAATTAGCATTTAAAAAACCTTAGAAATTCAGTGAAAAAACCATAGGTTTCACACATGTTATAGTTAGCTGGATATTTTACTCGTAAAAAACCAATGAAATTGCCCCGTTATAGTTAGTTCAGCTAACTATAACTCGCGCGCCCGCAATGCACTGCTGATGACGTCACATATTACATCACTCATGACATGGTCAGTGACATCACTCATGACATCACTGATGACATCTCAAATGACATCACTGATGACATCATCCTTGTGATAGAGTGGCAGACCTCCTCTCACCTTAATATAAGCTTTGATACACACATTCAAAAATAGAGACTAAAAATTTCAAAACAATGGACATACCAATACCAGTTACAACAACCTCTTCAGTAATTCTAAGATCCACATACACATCCACTCATTCACCAACAGTCCTATACAGTCACTCATACATGTACTCACTCATCATATGTACTCATACACCTATACATCCTGTTACATAATGCCACTCATCCATAGAGTTACTCACACACATAGTCACTCATGCTAATAAAGAATCAAACATACATTCACCTGCATATACAGTTATACACACACCACCACACTTACTTCTACGGAAACTTACACATACTTAGTCTTTTAAACAATCACTTATAGAAACACATACTTATTCATACAGGAACTCTTTCAATCTGTCCCTCTCACATATACTCACATATATACACCAATAGTCACATATACTAGTTTAAAACATATGTAGTTACTCCTGAAGACACTATTGGGACAGTCATTCACTCACTAACACACCCATACACACACTCATCCACCCATACAGTCCTGCACACATGCTGTCTTCAACACATACAAACAGTGAGTCACTCATTCATGCACCTATGCACTACGTAATACCCCCCACCGAACCATACAGACACTCAGACTGATACTCAAAAAAACAACTACTAACCTATATAGACACCCATGTAGCTACTCACCAACCCATGCAGCCACTTATACACAAAGTGAGAGATACACTTAATCAGTCAGTTACACAATCAATTTTTTAAAAACAAATCATCCATTTAGACACTTATATACCCATTTATTCTTCCATCGACCTTGAGATATACATATATAAAACATATTTAATTTTCAGAAAAACACACATTCACTGGATGATGTCATCAGTGAGGTCATCAGTGATGTCATTTGAGATGTCATCAGTGATGTCATGAGTGATGTCACTGACCATGTCATGAGTGATGTAATATGTGACGTCATCAGCAGTGCATTGCGGGCGCGCGAGTTATAGTTAGCTGAACTAACTATAACGGGGCAATTTCATTGGTTTTTTACGAGTAAAATGTCCAGCTAACTATAACATGTGTGAAACCTATGGTTTTTTCACTGAATTTCTAAGGTTTTTTAAATGCTAATTCCTAACTATAACGTGTGTGAAACCTATGGTTTTTTCAGTGAATATATATATATATATCGCTCCAGGTGCCCATAGGGTAGGGATGCACTCGGACCATTGACGTGCACAAAGCCTTTATTGGTCAAATTGTTGGCCTTGGACAGAATGCTTCCACAGCTTTTCAATCAGTTTCCAGTCGATTACGCCGATGCGTTTCGAACCTTCATGCTTCTTTTTCAAAGGCTCGGCTTCCATGTGTGATGCTTGACACACCCTTCTTTTCAAACGATACCATGCCTTTGGATGGGCAAAGCATTCTGGTCCTTGTAGTGTGTCTTGCAATTAAAACCCTGGATGGGTGCACTTTTAGTCTCTGCTGTTACCAGCAAAATTCAAAGCCCTCTGATGGGCCTCCGTTCAAGGGTCCATTTAAAATCTAGCGTCGATGTCCCACATCTAGGCAAGGTATATCCAAAGCCTGGTAGCACCCAGTTATCTTGGGCTGGTGCATATCCTCGCGGCAAGGGCGGCCGTGTTTAAAATATCTCGCTCCAGGTGCCCATAGGGTAGGAATGCACTTGGACCATTGACGTGCACAAAGCCTTTATTGGTCAAAATGGTGCCCTTGGACAGAATGCTTCCACATCTTCTTAGTCAGTTTCCAGTCGATTACTCCAACGCATTTTGAATCTTCATGCTTCTTTTTCAAAGGCTCGACTTCCATGTACGATGCTTGACACATCCTTCTTTTCAAACGATACCACGCCCTTGGATGGGCAAAGCATTCTGGTCCTTGTAGTGTGTCTTTCTATTAAAACCCTGGATGGGAGCACTTTTAGTCTCTGCTGTTACGGGCAAAATTCAAATGGCAACATTTTGACCAATAAAGGCTTTGTGCACGTCAAGGTCAGAGTGCATTACTACCCAATGGGCACCTGGAGCGAGATATATATCAGCAAAACTCCTGAGGAACGCCCTGCATATAACAATGCACTCAATCCAAGGCGAAACAGAAGGGCGGCTCACAGAGATTCCTTGAGAAGCAGTTTATTAAAGTTCAACTGCTTTCATAACTTTATTCTGCAGTTTCAAAAGCAAAGTGCCAAGTGCATGTAAAATTCCAAGGTAGACCTACGTGTTTCTGCCGTAGCCTTCTACTGGGTCATAAAGTTTTCAGTGCATAGAGTGCCATTTTAAGGGGATAGCTACTCCCTTTCCCATCACCTATTAAAAAAAACTTGGTATTCATCTTAAAGGGGAAGACCTATATATTCATTTAACTTTACAATATGTCCTCACTGCCAAAATCTTAATCAAGTATATCACTGTAAAGTACACAGATATAGCTCATAGTCTGAAATGTTTAGATCACCTATCGAACCTATTATCCAGAACAAAATATTAATTGCAAAATTGCAGTTAACAATGATAAAGTTAACCAAGATGGCCGCGTAGGCTTGTGGCTCCCGGGGGCCTCCGCAACCTCCCACGTCTATCCTGTCATAATCCTGGTTTTCTAGACGGGCTTTTGTCTATGATCTTGCGCTAGGGTGCCACTCGTTTTCCAGATCGAAATCGGACTCCGGGAACCGGACTGGTGGCGATCTGAAGTTTGCGGCCTTGGTCCCGTACTCGAGTTGGTGAGGTGCCCGGGCGCGAAGTGAACAACAACAGCGGCATGCCAGTCTGGGCCTGCCCCGGACCCTGTGCTTTCACTTTCGTTTTCGAGTTGATCTGCGGAAACTGACGTCGGGACTCAGGGTAAGCAGTGCCGGGGCCTGATTCTCGAACTGTCAACGGGCCTATTTCAGTTGGTGGCCCGGATCTCCTGCAGTGGTCGCCTGGCCTTCCTCCGGGTGCTGGAAGGTGCTGACCTTGGTGGTCGCTGATGATGGCGGCGAGAGTGGACGGCGACAAGCTGAAACCCAAGTCTACCCGGAGGGGAGCTTATACCCAGGCCAACAACATGGACCGCTATGTGCAGCCAAAGGGATCCCCTAGTGGCTCACATAAATCGCCTGATCTGCCCAAGGAGGACTCGGGCGCATCGTCCGAAATGCCTCTGCTGGATGTCATGGGGGCCATTGAGGAGATGAAGGCGACTGTGAACCAGCAATTTGATACCCTGGCTAATAAATTGTACTCGGTGTTGATTGATGTGAATTTGGTCAGAGCGGACCTGTCCAAAACAAATGACCGGGTTGACTCATTGACTCAAGCGGCGTCGAGCCTAACCGTGGATGTGGCCGCTTTGCAGACGGAGGTGCGAAGGTTACGGCTCGCCAGTGACCTGACTGATCGTCGCCTTGAGGATTCCGAAAGCAGGGCCAGGCGGAATAATGTCCGTATTATTGGGGTGCCCGAACGATCGGAGGAGTCTACTGCGGATCTTTTTGTGGAGGATCTAGTGGTGACTCATCTAGCACCCAAGGGACTGAGCAAGTTCTTCGCTGTGGAACGGGCCCACAGGATTCCGGGTGGTGCGCCCAAGGTGGGTGCTCCCCCGCGGCCTATCATTGCCCGACTTTTTAATTTTCGGGATAGTGATGCTATCCTTCAGGCATCGAGGGTGGCTGGGCCATTAAAGTTTGAGAACTCTGTTAGCTTTTACCCAGACTTCACGCAAGCGGTTCAAAAGCAACGGTCGGGTTTTTTGGCCATCAAACGGCGCTTGAGGGACATGGAGCTGAAATATGCGATGCTATTCCCGGCTAGGCTGCGGGTTGAGTTAGAGGGTCGCTCGCATTTCTTCGACCGGCCGGAGGCGGTTGGAGGATGGCTGGATGCCCTACCTAGGGGTCGAGGTCGGGAAGGTCGGATGGCGGAAAACGGAGAGTGCTCGACGGAGTAGGGATAGAACTGGGATCCTGGCTATGGACCAGACTGGTAACGTTTTGCACCTGTGGCTGCACTGGACTCCAGTTTGTATCACTTTGCCCTTTGGTATTTGGAGGTTGCGGGGGGCTTGCTGGGGCGCTTTCCTCCTTCTGGGGTTTTTTTTTTCTGTCTTCTTTGTAGTGAGTTTCATATTGGGGCGACAGGCACACTGCACGTTGGGGGGGGCTGTTTGGGCTCATGCAGGGGTGCAGGGAGGGGGGAGTTTTGTTGGGGTTGATGGGGTGGGGTTGGGGTTTGTTTGTTTGCATCACAAGGCGGGGTAATGTTTTCCGTTGTGTTATTATGAAAGTGCTCTCCGGGAGGGGGATATTTTGTGCTGGGGGGGATGGGGGGTAAGGGGTTGAGACTTCTATCATGGAATGTGAATGGGCTGGGGGACAGGATAAAGCGGGGGGTGGTCCTGCAGTTCTTGAAACGTATTTCACCTGACATTGTGTTTCTGCAGGAGACGCACCTTATAGGGAACTCTTTCCATGCCATGAACAGGCGGGGATATCGCGTTCTGGCCCATTCTGGTTTCACCTCTGGCTCGAGGGGAGTGGGCATTTTAGTTAGGACCTCTCTCCCGTTGGAGGTGGATGAGGTGCTCCACGACGACAGAGGGCGCTACACTGCGCTGGTGGGGAGATGGGAGGGTAAGTTGATTTCGCTGGTTGCTGTCTACGTGCCGCAGGGCCTGCAGACGGCCACCTTTGCTGATTTGGGGCGCCTGCTACTTGGGCTTCCGGGGGGGGGTTTTGGTCTTGGGGGGGGATTTTAACGCAGTGGTTTCCGGAGTTGAAGATCGACACCCCCCTAGAGACCTCCCTCGGGCCCAAAACTGGCTGGGGGGCTTTCTGGATACCCTGGGACTGATAGATTGTTGGCGGTTGAAACACCCTGGACAAGCACAATATACTTTCCACTCCGGGGCCCACGGTAGTCTTTCGAGGCTTGACTATATGCTAGTGCCTGCGGCCCAAGCTGGGATGATTGGGGAGGTGCGACACTTGGCCCGCGGTGTTTCTGATCACTCCCCTCTTTTGCTACACTTAGATATCGCCATGGGGGCGGTGGGGAGGGTGGCGCCGATCAACCCCTGGTACCTACGAAACCCCACGATCCGTGCAGACCTGGTTAGGTCCCTGGAACACTATTTTAACGACAACGTGGGGTCGGTGTCTTCCGCCGTCTCCCTTTGGGAGGCCTTTAAGACGGTGCTCCGGGGCCAGGCCCTGTCTCTCATCTCCCATACCAAAAAATGCGAGGCGAAAGAGGTGGTTCGACTAGAAAATGAGATCACCGAGTTAGAGATCGATTTGGAGCAAGGTGTTACGGATGACAGACTGCATGTGCTGGGGCTTAAACAGGCCGACTACAAGGCGCTGGTTACTGAATCTGCCAAGAGTATGAGCAGGGAGCAACAGGGGCGTTTGTACGATATGGGTGATAAGGCGGGGAAGTTGATTGCCTGGTTGGATAAGAAAGAGAGAGCGAGTCGAGTGGTGCCGGTTGTTGAGAGGGTGGATGGTGTGTGTGTGACGGACCCCGGTGATATTGTTGATTGCTTTGCGGAGTATTTTCACGGGGTTTACTCTCCGGTCTCTGAACGATCGGAGGAAGACTCTCGCCTGCTGCTTAAAGACATCGCTTTGCCATCTCTATCTGATGAGGATAAATTACTGATGGACGCTGCCCCGTCGCCGGATGAGATTGCTTTGGCCATTCGCTCTATTGCTTCTGGCAAGGCCATGGGTCCTAATGGCCTTCCCATCGAATATATAAGTTGCGCCCAGATAAGATTGCGCCGTATCTCCGGGACATGTTCCTCGAGGCACAGGCGGCGGGCTCCCTCCCCCCTGACCAACGTCTTGCTACTATTGTTGTTATCCATAAGGAAGGGAAGCCGCGGGATCGGTGTACTTCTTACAGGCCTATCTCTTTGTTGAACGCGGAGCCCAAAATCCTTGCCAAGGTACTAGCCAATCGCCTGATCCGGGTCGTGGGCGACCTGATCCATCAGGATCAATCCGGTTTTATACCCCACCGCAATACCGCTTTGAACCTGCGGCGACTGCATGGCGTCCTCGCCAGAGCGCCATTCATGCGTGAGCCGGCCATTTTGGCGTCCCTGGACGCTACCATGGCGTTTGACACCTTGGAATGGCCGTATATTTGGGCAGCATTGGCGAAGTTTGGGTTCGGCCCGGGTTCATCGGTTGCGTGAAATTGCTTTATGATAACCCACTGGCACAGGTGGTGGTCAACGGACGGGTGTCGGCTCCTTTTGCTTTGGGTAGGGGCACGCGACAGGGATGTCCGTTGTCGCCTCTTCTCTTTGCGCTTTGTTTGGAGCCCCTTGCGGAGTGGCTGCGGTGGCACCCTTCGATGCGTGGCCTTAGATGGACGCCGGAGTACGAGGATCGTGTCTCCCTATATGCGGACGATATCCTCTTGTATCTTGCATCTCCACGCAAATCGCTCATTGTATTGGTGGATGTGTTGAGCTCCTTTGGTCGCAACTCCGGATTGGTCATTAACTGGGCTAAGTCTTGTGTGTACGTTCTCTCCGGGGAGGCCCCCCCCCCTTCCGCGGGGGTGCCCTATCCAGGTTGCGCAGTCGGGGTTTAAGTATTTGGGAATCTTTATAACCCTAGACCCGGTGGCCCGGTATGAGCGGAATCTTCTCCCCCCCCCCTTCAGCGCCTAAGGGCGGATGTGGCGGGTTGGCGGCGGCTGCCGCTCTCGCCGCTCGGCCGGGCGGCGTTGATCAAAATGATGTCGCTGCCACGCTTTTTGTACGCCCTACAGAACACTGTGGACGTAGTGCCGGCCCGCTATTTTCGGGAGGTGGAGTGTCTTCAGCGTCGATTGTTTTGGGATGGGCGGCCGCGGATCGCTCTCGCCAAACTAACCCTACCGTGGTACGATGGGGGGGGTCGCTCTCCCTGATATTAAACGATATTATTGGGCCTCCCAGTTGGCTGCTGTCAATCACGGGATGTATGGGCCTGCTTTGAACCCGGCTTTTGAGATGGACAAATTGTTATTGCCAAGCGGGGATTATAATCGAGCACTATACTTGGGGTCCCTTGATGCGCGATTGACAGGCCCGACGCGGGTCGCGGTGCAGGTGTGGCATGCAGCCAATGCGGCGATGGGGTGGAGGGATCGCTTGACTCGGGCAACGCCATTGTACGCTTCCCGGCGTTTGGGTTATCTGTGTAATACGAAAGGCTTTGAGAAATGGGATATGATTGGTATCAGCAAGGTAGGGGATCTCTGGACGAAAGGGAAATTTAAGACGTTCGATATGCTGAAAACCGAATATCAGTTGAACGATAGGGAATACTTTCGGTACGCTCAGGTTCATCACGCTTTGTGTTCCGTATTCCCGGACATTGTGGCTATTCCGGAGTCCTCCCCGTTGGAAGATAGAGTATTGGACGGCTATGTGCCGGATAGCACCATTTCGCTGATTTATAAGAAGCTTATCAATGATCGAATGGGTTTGCTGACCTCATTGCGAGAGACATGGACTGCCGACGGCTTGGAACTTGACGACGAGGATTGGGTGTCAGCGGTGGCCTCCCCGAAAGAGGTGGCTATCCCGGCCCGTTTGCGTTTCGTCCAGCTTAAGATACTTCATAGAGTGTACGTCACGGGGCCTGGTTTGATGCGTATGGGGTATTCGGTGGATGGTCTGTGTAAGCGAGGCTGTGGACTACTAGGGACTTTCCTCCATATCCTGTGGGAATGTCCGGAAGTGACTCGGTTTTGGTGTAGAGTGCATGCGGTGTTAGGAGAAGTCACGCATGTTGCCTTGTTGCCGGAGGCACGGAGATGTTTGCTGAATGTCTGGGAGCCGACTGATTACAATGTGATGCAGACGCAGTGGGTGACTCTGGGCTATATGGTAGCGAAGCGTGACATTGCACAACTGTGGGGCTCCCAGAGGCCACCAACGGTCTCAGCGTGGAAGGAACACATGGACTGGTGTATGTTCAGAGAGAAAACGGTGTATGTGGCGAGAGGCAAGCCTGGGAAGTGGATTAAGGTGTGGGGTCCCTGGAACTCCTATCGTGGAGGTATTTGCGCCCCGCCCCAGACGTGAGAGATGGATGCTGCTCTGTCTCCCTAGCCCGCGCATTCCTCTATGCTCCTGCGACATGTGCATTTGGTTTCTTCTGCCTGCCCCCCCCCCCTCTTTCTCCCTGGGTTTGTTTACCCCTTCGATACGGGGAGCACATGTTACTACTATTGACCTCCTCTGCCTTGTGTGTGTGATGTTTTTCGTTTTCTTTAAAAATATGAAACCTTTCTTTGTTTGTCTATGGACTGCGGCTGCGGCTGGCTGAGTTGATTAGCACTCCAGTAGCTCTTATTGCTTCACCGATGTGGCTGTTAAGATGTGTCTATGCTTATAGTGTGCATTCGCGGCCGGCCTGTTGGTTGTAGGCCCATACTTGTATGTCTCTGAAATTGTAATAAAGGTTTTTAAAAAAAAAAAAAACCCCAAAAAAAAATGATAAAGTTATTTTACAGTTTTTTTAAAGTTTTTTTACAGATTTACTCAAAAGACAAACAGGTGGAGGATAGTAATAGTTCTCCAAGAGGGCTTGTCATAGCATGGATGGTCACCAAAGAAACCTCATAAAGTGCACTGCAGAGAAGATTCAGAGAGATAAAGTGTCAAATGTATCTACTTTGTAATATAAATAATTGTTCAATAGAAAATTCATATATTGCTTCTATGTTGCCTCATATATTATGTATATATAAATTTAAGTGTAAAATGTATATGATATATTAAAGTGCATAGTACCTCGTTTTATGTTTGCATTCACATATATGAATTTACATACTCTAAAAAATTCATAGCCCTTCTACTACCTGAATATATACATAAAATGTATCTAATAAACATTATATAAAATGTACTAAAACATATATCATACAAACAATTCATAGATAGGGCAGATATGGAATATAAAGTGCAAAAGGTATAGCCACATTGTTTAACAGGTTGTTATTAAGGTAATTAGCACAAATAGAGAAATTCTGGAATCTATCAAACTTGCATATATGGATCTATATACATCTGTAAAGTGCACAAAGTAGTAAATGCTCCATGGCACTCCTTTTCCGGCCTCCTAGAGCGTCCACACACCTCTATTCTACTCCATCCATGAAAATATACAATATTTATATTGGAATAAGTTGGAGGCTGAGGTTCTCCATGTCTCTATTCTAAGCCCCTAAACACCAAGTTGATTTAACATAATACAATACTGCAATGTTCAGCTACAGTATTACTCCCAGTGTTTTAAAGTGCATAGTGCTGTTTATATAAATTACCAGAAGAGTCGACCAGGGGTTATCAGCCTCTCCACTATTGGTTCACAAACATAGTGCAGCAGATGACTGTATAAGAACCATGAAAGATGACCTGTGCTAGTTCCAGTAGAGCTTTCATTTTCTGCTCTCACTCAGATATTACCCAGGTGGAGCCCAAATTAAGCTTGATCTAGTTCTATACAAACCACATATTCCTCTCCTAGGGGAATCCCTATGTATGAGATGTGTACCCTATACGCTGACACCTAATAGTGTATTATTTTAGGATCAGGTCAAGACATGCCACAAGGCTTCACAAAAGATGCGGGGAGAAACAGAGTAATGAGAGCATATTAAAGAAAATATCATGAAACCAAAAAAAAGTAGAACAATGGAAAAATGAGAGGAAAAAGAAAAAGGGGTAAAGGAAAGAGTGAAAAGAAAAGACAAAGGAAAAACAACAAAAGAACATACAGCATTGTGATAAAATTGAGACAATATTACAAGGTTTCAGAAAGAGGTTTAGGTTTAAAGAAAACTGTAAAGTTCGGTATCTGTATTTAGACACCATGGGATCTGAGTCCCCAGATTGATAATCCACTTCGATTCGGCTCTTCTCAGGGCTTCTTCTTTATTTCCTCCCCTAATGTTCAACGGGATATGTTCAATGTCGGAATAGAGGAAGTTGTTCTTCGACTGGCCGTCGTGATCTTTCCAGATATGTTTTGCCATTACATATGTAAAGTCTTTACTGGTAACGGTCCTTGTGTGTTGCAAAATACGCAACTTCAGTTTGTTCACAGTGCTAACCACATATTTTTTTCCACAGCCACATTGTAGGAGATAAACTACATGGGTGGTTTCACATGTTATCCGTCCTTTGATGGTTTTGGTCATGACTTGTATATTTGATATTTCTGGTTTTATATATATATATATATATATATATATATATATATATATATATCCACTACCAAGGCTCACTAAGAATAGAAGCAAGTCGGACACAGCTCCGGAATGAAACATCAGCATTTAATAGAGCTTAGCAGCGCTTGCATGCAGTCCGTGAAACGCTATGGCAGACGCGTTTCTGGCCGGAATGGCCGTCTTCAGTGCCGGTCTCAACGGCTGACAGCTTTACCATTGAGTGAGAGTCCACTCCTTAAAAACAGTCTCTCAGCTCCTCCTTCATGTCCAGGTGGAAATCATTAGTGCTGCTGGATTCAGGTGAGCTGCATGCTGGAACTCGTAGTGCAGCGTAGTGCCTAAAACAGTGGTGTAGGCTCCCAAACAATCAAGTGATGCCCAAAATTCATTGCGCTGTAATACATGTTACCGCAGCCTTCCTGATAAAGTTAGTACTGCTCTCGCTGATGTCGTAATCCTTATCAGGCAGCTCTCGCCGCCTCCTCTCTCCCCTCGCGTTCATCACAGCCATGGTGGCAGTAGTTTCTGCTTGGGGGGGCGCCGCGTTTACACTCCTCGTGTTGCACCAAATTGTTGCTGAAGACGCGGTGCTCCTGACCGAGAGGGCGTGTCCTTGTGCCGGACTCAGCAAGCCGGCTATACATCCACTACCAAGGCTCACTAAGAATATATATATATATATATATTCACTGAAAAATCCATAGGTTTCAGCCATGTTATAGTTAGGAATTAGCATTTAAAAAACCTTAGAAATTCACTGAAAAAACATTAGGTTTCAGGGGCGTTATAGTTAGCTGGACTTTTCACTCGTACAAAACCATTGAAATTCCCCCGTTATAGTTAGTTCAGCTAACTATAACTCGCGCGCCCGCAATGCACTGCTGATGACGTCACATATTACATCACTCATGACATGGTCAGTGGCATCTCCGATGACATCTCCGATGACATCACTGATGACATCATCCTTGTGATAGTGACAGACCTCCTTTCACCCTAATATAACCTTTGATACACACATTCAAAAATAGAAACTAAAATTTTCCTAACCTAATGTTTTTTCAATGAATTTCTAAGGTTTTTTAAATGCGAATTCCTAACTATAACGTGCCTGAAACCTATGGTTTTTCAGTGAATGTCAAAGGTTTTTTAAATGCTAATTTCTAACTATGCCTACAGAGATAGGACATGTGAAGAAAGAAGAAAAAACGCACAGAAAAAAAAGAAATGCAGAAAGAAGCAACAGAAGTCCTCAGAGACGGAGAAAAGTGCAGGAAGAAGGATAACGTGCAAAAAGAACAAACAAAAGAGCAGAAAGAAGCCTTGTTGCAAAATCATCCTGTACCCTCAACTTTTTCAGACGGATACTGGTGGTAACTGAGTCTGACTAACCAGTCCTAGAGCCAGTGCTATGTTAAAAGACACTTAGAATACAGTGAAAACACCTACATACATTAGGGAACTATGCGTTGGGGTCACCCTGTGATTAGCATGTCCTCCTCTGCATATAATAGGGCAGGGGGATTAAAACTATCTCTTAAAATGCGCCACAGGGCGTGTTTGCACACGTCCCCTCAGGCCTCGTCCCCTCCCTTCCCCACTGTGTAAACACGCACTGTGGCCATTCTAAGTTGAGAGATTAAGTCCCCTTGAATCCTAAGGGTCCCTAGGGTCAAACTAGCCCACTAGGTACCTCCAGTAAGCGCCACAGAGCTGCGTTGCAGAGCGGTGTAAAAAGCGGCGTGGCCTCAGAACACCTGTCTGCAATGCAGCTCCCTGGCGCATACTGGAGATACCTGTTGGGCTAGTTGGCCCTCAGGGACCCTCAGTATTGAAGGGGAATTAATTCCCCAACTTACAGCTCGCCAGGGAGCGCGTTTGCAGAGTGCTGCAAGGAGGGAGCGTGGCCTCCGTCGCGATGCCGGTCTTTTTTTTTTTTTTAATGAAGGGGGGCTGTGTGGCCCCCCTTCTTTTTCTAATTTATTAGCCCTGGGTACCCCATCCCCCCCGGGCCTGCCCCCTAATTTGAATTTGGAAGGGGGTCGCGTGGCCTTAATCGGCCCCGGGGACCCCAACCCCCGGGGCATGGCCCTTTTTTTTTTTTTTATTCTTTAGGAGGGGGGCTGCGTTGCCCCCCTCCTCAGGCCACTTATGGCCCCGAGGCCCCATCCCCCGGGGCCGGCCTTTGTTTTTTATTATTTTTTTTTAAATATATTTATAGAAACACTTAGGACATGCTGGACAAACCATCTAACGTGCCTTCCTCGATGCCTATGTTCTAACGCACAGCGCTATGCTTTACATATTACAATCTGGAATCCATATCTTTGTCACAGTGCATATGCAATGTTCCACTCCCCAGCACATATTTTATATTACAACTTTAGAGACTAGTTAGGTTACACAACACTGCCCTGTGCATATTACACTCCAAGGTGCATATCGCATGGCACGCGCTAGTGCCTGTGCTATCTCGAATGAATCTGTCATTGTGCAAATGTATTGCATATTATGTGTCATGCCCCGGTTCATCTTATATCACACTTTTTGGTGCATAGTTTATACCATACACTATATCTAGTTTTCATTTTCAATCGTGCTCTCAGGACTATATTCTGTATAACACTGCGTTCACCTACCCTTTTCACGGGCATTACATTTTGCGATGGGGGGTTGTTTCTGCCAAGTGAGCCCGGAGTCACAGTCACAAACGTCCTCTTCTTCCTGAATAAAAGTGAGATTATGCTGCATACTTGTTCATATTTTAAGTAGTTCGCACAGACACACATTTTAAAAACAATAAAGTTCCTAATACCCGCCTTCTCTGAACAGTTTGCTTGCTGCCCCATCCACCTCCTCCCTATCCTCTGTTGTCTGAATCCATGGTCTGATGTGCTGCCGCTGCCCTCCATTTAGCATGATGTACCAGTCCACTCCTCCTGCCCTCTATTGCCCAATTCTATGCCTCATCATTGACCTCCTACTTAGCCTCTGTGCTTAGCTTGCTGCCCCTATTCTCCTTCCCCCTGCCCTCTGATGTCTTTGTGCATACCCCTGCTCCATCCTTTTTTCCCACCATGTTCCATGGACCTGCCACTCCTATCTACTATGAGTGTTCTGTTGAGCTGCCACTCCCCTCCCACCTGCCTAGAATTGTCAGATGACTGTAACCTGTCCCTGCCACCTCCACCCTGCCTGTCCACATTCCATGCCCCTATCCCCTTCCTCCTGTCCTCCATGGTCCATTTTACTGCCACATCCTTCTGCCCTCCCTGGTCTGTTGTGCTGCAACTGCTCCTCCTGCCTGCCCCGCGTGGTCTGTTGTGAGGCCCCTTCCCCTGCACTCTCTTGTCTGTGCCCAGGTCCTGGCCCTCCCTTCTATCCTCCATGGTCCTTTGTGCATGCCCCTGCACCCTCCTTCTTGCCCATCATAGCCATTGTACTGCCACTAACTCTCCCGCTTGCCTTGCATGGTCTTCTGTGCTGCCACGGCCCCTCCCACCTTCCCTGTGTGGTCAGCTAGCTGCCCCTGACCCCCTTCCACCTTCCCTCCATGGTCTGTGTGTATGCCATCATAGTCTCACTGTTGCTCTCCATGGTGTGTCTTGCCTCTAGTGCCCATCCTGCCTGACCTGCATGGTCATCTTGCTGCTCCTGCCCTGCCCCCTTGCCCCCAGCCCTCTGTTTCCATGTGGAGACCCCTATCCCCTCCCTCCTGGCTTGTCTGTTCCATTGTAATGCCCCTGATCCATCCCTCCTGCCCTTTATGGTCTGTTATGCTACCAGCTTTCTCTCCTGTCTGTCCATTATGGTCAGCTAGCTACCATTGCCTCTTTCCCCTCTGGTCTCTGTTGTCCATGTGCATTGTTCTGTCCCCTCCCTATTGCTTTCTATGGATTGTTGTGCTGCATTCCCGTCCCGCATGCCCTGTGTGGTGTATTGTGCTGCTGCAAACCCTGATGCCTGCCCTGTAGGGTCAGTTTGGTGCACCTCTCCATGTCCCTCCTGTCCTCTGTTATCCGAGTCCATGTCCCTACCTCAATTCCTCCTGCCTTCCATGATCCAATGTATCATACTTGCGAACATTTTGAACTTGGTAAGAGGAAGATTTTGAAAAAAACTGGGGTATTGATTTTCCCCTTTGAGTTACATTGAAAACGAGGAGATTGTAGACAGGAGACAGATCAAATAAAGCCCATTTGAGCTTAAAAACATTTGACGTTTCCTGGCTGAATCGGGTCTGTTGGCATGTATGGTTGTACTACCACTGCCTCTTCCTTCTGCCCACAATTGTCTATTATATTGCCACAGCCTCTCTTGCCAGTCCTGTATTGTTGGTTTGTTGCCCCTGCCCCCTTTTCCACTGCCCTCCACAGTCTGTTGTGCTGCCACTGCCCTTCCTGCCTGCCCAGTGTGGTCAAATTGTTGCCTCTGCACCCTCCTACCTGCCTTCAATTTTCACAGCCCGTGCCCCTGGCCTCTGCCTATCAACAGTATCCCAATGAATAACTACATTGCTAACATTCTATATTTATTACAAAAGTGTGGAACGCCTTATTTGCATCAAAATTATGGTTAGTGCTCTAAAAAACTAAAATGAGAACATATTTTCTGAGTTTTCAAATAGCGACAAAGCACTTTTAAATTATTTGTTATCTTTATGTTTTTTTATCCAGTTGACCACTTGATTAAATATTGCACTTAGGGGAGAGGATGTGGTGTTACTTCCAGAGCTGCAGACTTTTCAACTGGGGAACCAGGTTGGAGTTTCTGCTTCAGCTCGACATTCTGTGATTCTGGTCAAATCACTTAATCTCCCCATGTCTACAACCAAAATGAATTTGTTCTTGTCTGATGTAACCAATGCTCATGTAAAGCACTCCAATACCTGACAAGTCTGCACTATATCAAACTGCAAAAACACAAAAAATAAACAGTGTTTTGCACACTTCTGTCATTGGGCTACGTGTGGGGTAAATCTGGGTGATATTTGTGCTGCATTTGGGCTCTCTTGTGGCCATCTTGGGAGATTTATTTGTTATGAAGTTTCCTAATTTCCTCATTTACTGCAGTCTCCTCAGTAGGAAATGCTTTCAGTTTTTTACTTTGATTCCATCAAGAAGGTATTGAGATATGTCACATATTTGCCATAAATTCTGTATGTTAGCACTCTAGTTGCTCATTAGATCACTGTAGTAAAGCTACTGCTCACCACTGAAGTCTGCTGCTGGTATTAAAAGTGCATGTTTCAGTCTGCATGTCAGAATTGTTTTATGAAATAGAAGAGGATTTGAGAAGTCAAAATGTGCCCTAATTTTTCTTTCTGCAGCACTAATCATAATTTCTATGGCAAAATGAACCCCCTCATTTTGTTCCTTTGAAAATTAAATGTTTTGAGAGTTACCAGTTTATTCCAATCAAGATGCTTCAGGTGTGCAATACGTTTGTCATAAGTAGGACTGTTAGCGCTCTAGTTGTTCTTCAGAACACTCTGGGAAGCTGCAGTAGAACACAAAGGAATTAACTGACAGTCTCTGCCCTTGTTGGATGTACATGTTTTACTGGGAATGTCAGACTTCATTCTCACATGACTGAGAAAGATAATGTAAATTTACAGAAAATATGCTCTCAGTTTAGCTTATATAGTACCTTCCAAACCTCTGTGGGAAAAGCATGAGAAAATAGTTTTCTCTCAAACATGATTCATGATATCCCAGCAGAAGGCTTTTTCACATGGTAAAATCACCTTAGAACGCCACCACAATTCCTGAAATGAGTATGGTTCCATCAACAAATGATTTATAATGTAACTAAAGTCTTAAAACCTTCTATTAACTGCAATGCTTTTTAATGAGGTGCTATCATGTATATTGGTCCCAAGATGGCTGCCAACACTTCTTGGAGGAATTGCTGACAGCCAATCAGATCTCACAATGAGGTGTGTGGTTAGGCTCTGCCCAGATATATATGTGATTTTACTTTTGATTTTCTCAGGAACTACTGAACAGATTTACACCATTTAACCAAAAGGCACGACTCTGAACCAAGGGCTACTTTTTTTGCCAAATTTGGTGTAATTCCATTCAGCAGTTCGGGCTGTAGCTGCGATTTAAGGTTCCTATGGAAAATTGCATGGGGAAAACACGTTTTGGGAACCCCTTTTTTCTCTGCCCCCGCTTGACGAATCACCCCGAGACTTTCAGAATAGGAGCGGACTGGAGCCCCCCACCAGTTTTGAAAATTTCGCGAAGATTCGTCAGCCGGCGCCAAAGTTATTCCAAATAGAATGTTGCGGATTTCCTATGGATAATAGGTCCTAACTATAACTACCAGCTGGCGACCGCCAGTAGGTAATATATATATTCACTGAAAAAAAACCATAGGTTTCAGAGACGTTATAGTTAGAAATTAGCATTTAAAAAAGCTTTGAAATTCACTGAAAAAAACATCGGTTTCAGAGACGTTTTAGTTAGAAATTAGCATTTAAAAAACCTTAGAAATTCACAGAAAAAACCCATAGGTTTCAGGGGTGTTCTAGTTAGCTGGCCATTTCACTCGTACAAAACCATAGAACTTCCTCCGTTATAGTTAGTTCTGCTAACTATTACTCGCGCGCCCGCAATGCACTGCTGATGATGTCACATATTGCATCATTCATGACATGGTCAGTGACATTACTAATGACATCTCAAATGACATCACTGATGACATCACTGATGACATCATCCAGTGAATGTGGTTTAGTTTGAAATTTAAATATCTTTTATATATATACCAATCTGTGTTGAAGATTGAGTGGATATATAACTGTCTGGATGGAGGATTTAGTAGCTGTCTGACTGTCTGTTTAAGTGAGTAATTAAAAGTGTCTCACTTAATACATGGATTAGTAACTATGTGAATGTGTACATCACTGTCTCTGTTGTTGTATAACATGCTGCATCAGTTGGTCACTAACTACATGAGTGTGTATATTAGTTATTCATTAGTTGGGTGAGTATTTGTATGGGACAATGAGTGTGTGTGTGTGTGTGTGTGGTTGGATGGGGTGTGCTTAACTCTATGCATAGATGTGTGAATGGTTGATTGACTAGGTGTATAGGTTTAAGAGTGCATGTGGAAACAGTTGTTTGGGTGACTGAGTGTATTTATTTGTGTGTTGGTGAGCGAATATATGTTTTAGTTGTACATCTTCAACAAAGTAGAACAATAAAAGGCATTGTATGTGGGTTGGTGTATATAAATAAGTATGTGTAAGAGTCTGTTATTGTGAGAGTAACTATATGAATGAGTGTATAATTGTAATGGTGATTTTTTAACATATTAACTATGAGTTACTATGTGTTTGAATAAATGAGGTGCTGTTGGATAATTGTGTAACTGAGTAAATGTAAGTGTGATTAATTTTTTTCATGAGTGAGTAGGATGACTGCATAACCGACTAAGATGACTGCTGATGTGTCAATGTCTATATATGTGTATAAGTGCATTTGATAGCGTTCTATTAATTAGTGACTGCATGTATAAATGATTCTGTTGTTGAATGGGTAGTTGTGTGTGTAGACTTAGGAATCAGTGAGTGGGTGTGTAGTAACTGGTATTGGTGTGTCTATGGTTTCAAATATGGTACTCGGTATTTTACAGTAAATGATGAAAGGTTATACTAGTGTATGATGATTTGTATTAGATTGTCACGTGGATGATGTCATCAGTGATGTCACTGACCATGTCATGAATGATGCAATATGTGACTTCATCAGCAGTGCATTGCGGGCATGCGAGTTATAGTAAGCAGAACTAACTATAACGGAGGAATTTCTATGGTTTTGTATGAGTAAAATGGGCAGCTAACTATAACACCCCTGAAACCTATGGTTTTTTTTGTGAATTTCTAAGGTTTTTTAAATGCTAATTTCTAACTATAACCTCTCTGAAACCTATGGTTTTTTTCAGTGAATTTCAAAGTTTTTTAAATGCAAATTTTTAAAGTGTGATAGTAGTTATACCTATTTTTTGTACTGATTTTCTACAGTTTTTTTAATTGTTTATTTATAAATATTTTATTCATTAAATAACATATTTTTCTGAAAATTGCAAAAATAAAATTTAAAAAAAAAATAAAACTGAAATATTGATTCGTTTTTTCGTTTTTATTTTTTATTTTAATATATTTATATTTTCTTTTTTTTTTTATGTCCAAATTTTTTTCGGAGTCGCGCACTCAAAGTGTACACATCACGGTGGGTGCGCGGATTCTAGCCGGCATTTTAGAAAAGTCGTGAAGGATCCGCGTATGGTGTGCGACGGCTGCGTGTTTTTCAGTTACATCATAAACATTTAATATTACGTGATGTGCGCGATTGGAATGCGACCAGTCCGAAACTCCTGCTCCCGTGCATTCGCGACACATGCGCATTACAGTATGAGATGCTTGTACGGTGGAGGGTCCCGCGTGACGTCATATACGTGCTGGGGCGCGCTGGGTGCACGACTCCCGCAAAAAAAAATTATGTTCCAAAATGATATGTATGTGTCTTTAATATACATATTAGGGCAAGAGATTATCTAAGATATTCATAAAAATAATATATTTGTACTTATAATAAACTTTTTGCGAAGTCTGGTGTGTGCATCGTGAGTGCAGAGAACCAGGTCAGCAGAGCTGCTGTAGAGCCAGAGAAACCAGGTCAGCAGAGCCGTTGTAGAGCCAGAGAACCAGGTCAGCAGAGCTGCTCTAGAGCCTAAGAAGCAGGTCAGCAGAGGTGCTCTAGAACCAGAGACAGCAGAGCTGCTGTAGAGCCAGAGAAACCAGGTCAGCAGAGCTGCTTTAGAGCCACAGAACCAGGTCAGCAGAGCTGCTCTAGAGGCAGAGAACCAGGTCAGCAGAACTGCTTTAGAGCCAGAGAACCAGGTCAGCAGAACTGCTTAAGAGCCAGAGAACCAGGTCAGCAGAGCTGCTCTAGAGCCAGAAAACCAGGTCAGCAGAGCTGCTTTAGAGCCACAGAACCAGGTCAGCAGAGCTGCTCTAGAGGCAGAGAACCAGGTCAGCAGAGCTCTATAAAGGAAGAGAAACAGGTCAGAAGAGCTGCTTTAGAGCCAGAGAACCAGGTCAGCAGAGCTGCTTTAGAGCCATAGAACCTGATCAGCAGAGCTGCTTTAGAGCCAGAGAACCCGGTCAGCAGAGCTGCTCTAGAGCCAGAGAACCAGATCAGCAGAGCTGCTTTAGAGCCATAGAACCAGGTCAGCAGAGCTGATTTAGAGGGAGAGAACCAGGTCAGCAGAGCTGCTTTAGAGCCAGAGAACCAGGTGAGGAGAGCTGCTCTAGAGCCAGAGAACCTGGTCAGCAGAGCTGCTCTAGAGCCAGAGAACCTGGTCAGCAGAGCTGCTTTAGAGCCATAGAACCAGGTCAGCAGAGCTGCTTTAGAGCCATAGAACCAGGTCAGCAGAGCTGCTTTAGAGCCAGAGAACCAGGTCAGCAGAGCTGCTCTAGAGCCTAAGAAATAGGTCAGCGGAGCTGCTCTAGAACCAGAGACAGCAGAGCTGCTGTAGAGCCAGAGAAACCAGGTCAGCAGAGCTGCTTTAGAGCCACAGAACCAGGTCAGCAGAGCTGCTCTAGAGGCAGAGAACCAGGTCAGCAGAACTGCTCTAGAGGCAGAGAACCAGGTCAGCAGAACTGCTTTAGAGCCAGAGAACCAGGTCAGCAGAACTGCTTAAGAGCCAGAGAACCAGGTCAGCAGAGCTGCTCTAGAGGCAGAGAACAAGGTCAGCAGAGCTGCTTTAGAGCCAGAGAACCAGGTGAGGAGAGCTGCTCTAGAGCCAGAGAACCTGGTCAGCAGAGCTGCTCTAGAGCCAGAGAACCTGGTCAGCAGAGCTGCTTTAGAGCCATAGAACCAGGTCAGCAGAGCTGCTCTAGAGCCAGAGAAACCAGGTCAGCAGAGCTGCTCTAGAGCCAGAGAAAGCAGGTCAGCAGAGCTGCTCCAGAGCCAGAGAAATCAGGTCAGCAGAGCTGCTTTAGAGGGAGAGAATCAGGCCAGCAGAGCTGCTTTAGAGCCAGAGAACCAGGTCAGCAGAGCTGCTTTAGAGCCAGAGAACCAGGTCAGCAGAGCTGCTCTAGAGCCAGAGAACCAGGTCAGCAGAGCTGCTCTAGAGCCAGAGAACCAGGTCAGCAGAGCTGCTCTAGAGCCAGAGAAACCAGGTCAGCAGAGATGCTTTAGAGGGAGAGAATCAGGTCAGCAGAGCTGCTTTAGAGCCAGAGAACCAGGTCAGCAGAGCTGCTCTGGAGCCTAAGAAACAGGTCAGCAGAGCTGCTCTAGAGCCAGAGAACCAGGTCAGCAGAGCTGCTCTAGAGCCAGAGAACCGGGTCAGCAGAACTGCTTTAGAGCCAGAGAACCAGGTCAGCAGAGCTGTTGTAGAGCCAGAGAACCAGGTCAGCAGAGCTGCTCTAGAGCCTAATAACCAGGTCAGCAGAACGGCTGTAGAGCCAGAGAAACCAGGTCAGTAGAACTGCTGTAGAGCCAGAGAAACCAGGTCAGTAGAACTGCTTTAGAGCGAGAGAACCAGGCCAGCAGAGCTGCTTTAGAGGGAGAGATCCAGGTCAGCAGAGCTGCTTTAGAGCCAAGGGACCAGGTCAGCAGAGCTGCTTTAGAGCAGCTCTGCTGACCTGGTCCCTTGGCTCTAGAGCCAGAGAACCAGGTCAGCAGAACTGCTTTCGAGCCATAGAACCGGGTCAACAGAGCTGCTTTAGAGCCAGAGAACCAGGTCAGCAGAGCTGCTCTGGAGCCTAAGAACTAGGTCAGCAGAGCTGCTCCAGAGAACCAGGTCAGCAGAGCTGCTGTAGAGCCAGAGAACCAGGTCAGCAGAGCTCCTTTAGAGCCATAGAACCCGGTCAGCAGAGCTGCTTTAGAGCCAGAGAAACCACGTCAGCAGAGTTGCTTTAGAGGGAGAGAACCAGGTCAGCAGAGCTGCTTTAGAGCCAGAGAACCAGGTCAGCAGAGCTGCTCTATCTGACACTGACTGACACTGACACTGATTGACTCTACTACCCTACTACTCACTCTCTACTACTCTCTCTCCACTTTTCTACTACTCTCTACTACTCACTCTCTCTCCACTACTCACTCTCTGCTACTCTCTACTACTCTCTCTCTCTCTACTACTCACTCTCTACTACTCACTCTCTTCTACTCACTCTACTCACTCTCTACTACTCACTCTACTACTCTCTACCACTCACTCTCTACTAATCTACTACACACTGTACTACTCTCTACTACTCTCTCTCTACTACTCTCTACTACACACTCTCTACTACTCTCTCTACTACTCTCTCTACTCTTCTCTCTCTACTCTTCTCTCTCTACTACTCTCCCTCTACTACTCTCCCTCTACTACTCTCTCTCTACTACTCGCTCTCTACTACTCTCTAGTACTTACTCTCTACTACTCGCTTTCTACTACTCTCTACTACTCATTCTCTACTACTCACTCTCTATTACTCTCTACTACTCGCTCTCTACTACTTTCTACTACTCACTCTCTACTACTCACTCTACTACTCACTCTACTACTCTCTACTACTCACTCTCTACTACTCACTCTCTACTACTCTCTACTACTCACTCTCTACTACTCACTCTCTACTACTCACTCTCTACTACTCACTCTCTACTACTCTACTACTCACTCTCTACTACTCTCTCATCCACTCACTCTACTACTCGCTCTACTACTCTCTACTTGTCTCTACTACTCTACTGCTCACTCTCTACTACTCTCTCTACTACTCACTCTCTACTACTCACTCTCTACTACTCTCTACTACTCACTCACTCTCTACTACTCACTCTCTGCTACTCTCTACTCTTCACTCTCTACTCTTCACTCTCTACTACTTGGTCTCTACTCTCTCTACTACTCACTCTCTACTACTCACTCTCTACTACTCACTCTACTACTCTCTACTTCTCACTCTCTACTACTCTCTCAACTACTCACTCTCTACTACTCTCTCTCCACTTCTCTACTACTCTCTACTACTCACTCTCTCTCCACTACTCACTCTCTGCTACTCTCTACTACTCTCTCTCTCTACTACTCACTCTCTACTACTCACTCTCTACTACTCAGTCTCTTCTACTCACTCTACTTACTCTCTACTACTCTCTACTACTCTCTACCACTCACTCTCTACTAATCTACTACACACTGTACTACTCTCTACTACTCTCTCTCCACTACACACTCTCTACTACACTCTCTACTACTCTCTCTACTACTCTCTACTACTCTCTCTCTACTACTCTCTCTCTACTACTCTCCCTCTACTACTCTCCCTCTACTACTCTCCCTCTACTACTCGCTCTCTACTACTCTCTAGTATTTACTCTTTACTACTCGCTCTCTACTACTCTCTACTACTCATTCTCTACTACTCACTCTCTATTACTCTCTACTACTCGCTCTCTACTACTCTCTACTACTCTCTACTACTCACTCTACTACTCTACTACTCACTCTCTACTACTCACTCTCTACTACTCACTCTCTACTACTCACTCTCTACTACTCACTCTCTGCTACTCACTCTCTGCTACTCACTCTCTACTACTCACTCTCTGCTACTCTCTACTACTCACTCTCTACTACTCTCATCCACTCACTCTACTACTCACTCTACTACTCTCTACTTGTCTCTACCACTCACTCTCTATTACTCTACTGCTCACTCTCTCTACTACTCTCTCTACTACTCACTCTCTACTACTCACTCTCTGCTACTCTCTACTCTTCACTCTCTACTCTTCACTCTCTACTACTCACTCTCTACTTGCTGTCTACTCTCTCTCTACTACTCTCTCTCTACTTCTCACTCTCTACTACTCTCTCAACTACTCACTCTCTACTACCCACGCTACTACCCACGCTACTACCCGCGCTACTACACACTCTCTACTACACACTCTCTACTACACACTCTCTACCACTCACTCTCTACTACTCACTCTCTACTACTCTACTACTCACTCTCTACTACTCACTCTCTACTATTCTACTATCTCATCTACTCACTCTACTTACTCTCTACTACTCTCTACCACTCACTCTCTACTACTCTACTGCTCACTCTCTACTACTCTCGCTCTACTACTCTCGCTCTACTACTCTCGCTCTACTACTCATGCTCTACCACTCACTCTACTACTCTCTACTACTCACTCTACTACTCTCTCTCTACTACTCACTCTCTACTCTTCACTCTCTACTACTCGCTCTCTACTGCTCTCTACTACTCACTCTCTACTACTCACTCTCTACTACTCACTACTACTCACTCTACTACTCACTCTACTACTCTACTTGTCTCTACCACTCACTCTCTACTACTCTACTGCTCACTCTCTACTACTCTCTCTACTACTCACTACTACTCACTCTCTGCTACTCTCTACTCTTCACTCTCTACTCTTCACTCTCTACTACTCACTCTCTACTACTTGCTCTCTACTCTCTCTCTACTACTCTCTCTCTACTTCTCAATCTCTACTACTCTCTCTACTACTCACTCTCTACTACCCACGCTACTACACACACTCTACTACACACTCTCTACTACACACTCTCTACTACACACTCTACTACACACTCTCTACTACTCACTCTCTACTACTCACTCTCTACTATACTACTCACTCTCTACTACTCACTCTCTACTACTCATTCTCTACTATTCTACTATCTCATCTACTCACTCTCTACTACTCTACTATCTCATCTACTCACTCTACTACTCTCTACCACTCACTCTCTACTATTCTACTGCTCACTCTCTACTACTCTCGCTCTACCACTCACTCTACTACTCTCTACTACTCACTCTACTACTCTCTCTCTACTACTCACTCTCTACTCTTCACTCTCTACTACTCGCTCTCTACTGCTCTCTACTACTCCCTCTCTACTACTCACTCTCTACTACTCACTACTACTCACTCTACTACTCACTCTACTACTCTCTACTTGTGTCTACCACTCACTCTCTACTACTCTACTGCTCACTCTCTACTACTCTCTCTACTACTCTCTCTCTACTACTCACTCTCTGCTACTCTCTACTCTTCACTCTCTACTACTCACTCTCTACTACTCACTCTCTACTACTTTCTCTCTACTACTCTCTACTACTCTCTCTCTACTACTCACTCTCTACTACTCACTCTACTACGCTCTACTTCTCATTCTCTACTACTCTCTCTACTACTCACTCTCTACTACCCACGCTACTACCCACGCTACTACCCACGCTACTACACACTCTCTACTACACACTCTCTACTACACACTCTCTACTACTCACTCTCTACTACTCTACTACTCACTCTCTACTACTCACTCTCTACTACTCACTCTCTACTACTCTACTATCTCATCTACTCACTCTCTACTGCTCTCTACTACTCACTCTCTACTAACTACTACTCTCTCTACTACTCTCTCTACTACTCTCTCTACTACTCTCTCTACTACTCTCTCTACTACTCTCTCTACTACTCTCTCTACTACTCGCTCTCTACTACTCGCTCTCTACTACTCGCTCTCTACTACTCACTCTCTACTACTCACTCTCTACTACTCACTCTCTACTACTCTCTACTACTCACTCTGGTACTCTCTACTACTCACTCTGGTACTCTCTACTACTCGCTCTCTACTACACACTCTCTGCTACTTGCTCTCTACTACTCACTCTACTACTCACTCCCTACTACTCTCTCTCTACTACTCTCTCTCTACTTCTCTCTCTCTCTACTACTCACACTCTACTACTCACTCTCTACTCCTCTACTCTTCACTCTCTACTCTTCACTCTCTACTCTTCACTCTCTACTCTTCACTCTCTACTCTTCACTCTCTACTCTTCACTCTCTACTCTTCACTCTCTACTCTTCACTCTCTACTCTTCACTCTCTACTACTTACTCTCTACTACTCGCTCTCTACTGCTCTCTACTACTCACTCTCTACTACTCACTCTCTACTACTCTCTACTTCTCACTCTGCTACTCTCTCTACTACTCGCTCTCTACTACTCTCTACTACTCACTCTACTACACACTCTCTGCTACTTGCTCTCTACTACTCACTCTACTACTCACTCTACTACTCACTCTCTTACTACTCAGTCTCTACTACTCTCTACCACTCACTCTACTACTCACTCTCTACTACTCACTCTCTACTACTCTACTACTCTCTACTACTCACTCTCTACTACTCACTCTCTACTACTCTCTACTACTCACTCTCCACTACTCGCTCTTAACTACTCTTTACTCCTCCCTCTACTACTCAGTCTCTACTACTCTACTACTCTCTACTACTACTCTCTCTACTTCTCACTCTCTACTACTCTCTCTACTACTCACTCTCTACTACTCTATACTACACACTCTCCACTACACACACTCTACTACTTGCTCTCTTCTACTCGCTCTCTACTACTCGCTACTACTCACTCTACTAATCACTCTCTACTACTCACTTTACTACTTACTCTCTACTACTCACTCTCTACTACTCCACTACTCTCCACTACTCTCTCTCCACTACTCTCTCTACTACTCACTCTCTACTACTCACTCTCTACTACTCACTCTCTACTACTCACTCTCTACTACTCTCTCTCTACTACTCTACTACTCACTCTCTACTATTCATTCTCTGCTACTCTCTACTACTCACTCTTTACTACTCTCTACTACTCACTCTCTACTACTCACTCTCCTACTCTACTACTCACTCTCTACTACTCACTCTACTACTCGCTCTCTGCTACTCTCTCTACTACTCTCTACTACTCTCAACTACTCACTCTCTACTCTCTATTACTCATCCTCTACTCTCTACCTTTACCTCTCTCTACCTCTCTCTCTATTACTTTCTACCTCTCTACTACTCGCTCTACTACTCACTCTCTACTACCCTCTACTACTCACTCTCTACTCACTCTCTACTACTCACTCTCTACTACTCACTCTACTACTCACTCTCTACTACTCTCTCTGCTACTCTCTCTGCTACTCTCTCTGCTACTCTCTCTGCTACTCTCTACTCTCTATTACTCACTCTTTACCTCTCTACCTCTCTCTCTACTACTCTCTACCTCTACACCTCTACCTCTACACCTCTACCTCTACACCTCTACCTCTACACCTCTACCTCTACACCTCTACCTCTACACCTCTACCTCTACACCTCTACCTCTACACCTCTACCTCTACACCTCTACCTCTACACCTCTACACCTCTACACCTCTACACCTCTACACCTCTACAACTCTACACCTCTACACCTCTACACCTCTACACCTCTACACCTCTACACCTCTACACCTCTACCTCTCTACCTCTCTAAACGCACACATATGCACATATATATGCATATATACTCTCTACTACTCACTCTCCACTACTCTCTACTACTCTACTACTCTCTACAACTCTCTGTACTTCTCACTCTCTACAACTCTACACTACTCACTCTCTACTACACACTCTCTACTACTTGCTCTCTACTACTCGCTCTCTACCACTGTACTACTCACTCTACTAATCACTCTCTACTACTCTACTACTCACTTTACTACTCACTCTCTACTAGTCTCTACTACTCACTCTCTACTACTCCACTACTCTCCACTACTAATCTCTCTCTACTACTCTCTGTCTACTACTCTCTGTCTACTACTCACTCTCTACTACTCACTCTCTACTACTCACTCTCTACTACTCACTCTGTACTACTCTCTACTACTCTCTCTACTACTCTCTCTACTACTCTCTCTACTACCCACTCTACTACCCACTCTACTACCCACTCTACTACCCACTCTACTACCCACTCTACTACCCACTCTACTACCCACTCTACTACCCACTCTATTACCCACTCTACTACCCACTCTACTACTCACTCTCTACTACTCGCTCTCTACTACTCACTCTCTACTACTCTACTGCTCACTCTCTACTATTCACTCTCTACTACTCACTCTTTACTACTCTCTACTACTCTCTACGCTACTCACTCTACTACTCACTCTCTACTACTCACTCTCCTACTCTACTTCTCACTCTCTACTACTCACTCTCTACTACTCACTCTCCTACTCTACTTCTCACTCTCTACTTCTCACTCTCTACTACTCACTCTCCTACTCTACTTCTCACTCTCTACTTCTCACTCTCTACTTCTCACTCTCTACTACTCTCTCTACTACTCTCTCTACTACTCTCTCTACTACTCTCTCTACTACTCTCTCTACTACTCACTCTACTACTCACTCTCTACTACTCACTCTCTACTACTCACTCTCTACTACTCTACTGCTCACTCTCTACTATTCACACTACTACTCACTCTCTACTACTCTACTGCTCACTCTCTACTACTCACTCTTTACTACTCTCTACTACTCTCTACGCTACTCACTCTACTACTCACTCTCTACTACTCACTCTCCTACTCTACTACTCACTCTCCTACTCTCTCTACTACTCACTCTCTACTACTCACTCTCTACTACTCACTCTCTACTACTCACTCTACTACTCACTCTCTGCTACTCACTCTACTACTCACTCTACTACTCACTCTCTGCTACTCTCTCTACTTCTCAATACTACTCTCAACTACTCACACTCTACTATCTATTACTCATCCTCTACTCTCTACCTTTACCTCTCTCTACCTCGCTCTACTACGTTCTACCTCTCTACTACTCACTCTCTACTACTCACTCTCTACTACTCACTCTCTACTACTCACTCTCTACTACTCACTCTACTACTCACTCTACTACTCCCTCTACTACTCCCTCTACTACTCACTCTCTGCTACTCACTCTCTGCTACCCACTCTCTGCTACCCACTCTCTGCTACCCACTCTCTGCTACCCACTCTCTACTACCCACTCTACTACCCACTCTACTACCCACTCTACTACCCACTCTACTACCCACTCTACTACTCACTCTATGCTACTCTCTACTACCCTCTACTACTCTCTACTCTCTATTACTCACAGTCTACCTCTCTCCACCTCTACACCTCCACCTCTACACCTCCACCTCTACCTCTACACCTCCACCTCTACACCTCTACCTCTACACCTCTACCTCTCTACACGCACACATATGCACATATATATGCATATGCATTTATATATGTATGTGTATATGTGTGTATATATATATACACATACATATTTAAACATATATATAATCTGCATATCTATATAAATACAAATACAAATGCATGCATACATATATGCATGTTGTTATGTACATGAACGTTTGAAAAACACTAATACAAGCAAAGCTAAAAAGCCATCTAATTACAAACAGAATTGCTTTAACTTAAACGAGGGTGAGACCTATTGCATTTTCAATGCTTGTTTACTTTGGTTCCATCAAGAAGGCATTCAGATGTGTCGCACATTTGCCATAAATTCTGAATGTTAGCACTCTTGTTGCTCATTAGATCACTGTAGTAAAGCTACTGCTCACCATGAAAGTCTGCTGCTGGTATTGAAAGTGCATGTTTCAGTCTGCATGTCAGACTTTTTTAATGAAATAGAAGAGGATTTGAGAAGTCACTCAAAATGTGCCCTAGTTTTTCTTTCTGCAGCACTGATCATACTTTCTATGGCAAAATGAACCCCCTAGTTTTGTTCCTTTTTAAATTAAATGTTTTAAGAGTTACCACTTTATTCCAATCAAG
This sequence comes from Triturus cristatus, assembly GCF_964204655.1. Classification (NCBI taxonomy): domain Eukaryota; kingdom Metazoa; phylum Chordata; class Amphibia; order Caudata; family Salamandridae; genus Triturus; species Triturus cristatus. Next base: position 533,929,603 of record NC_140594.1, on the reverse strand, counting down.
ATGGCTTCAGGTGGGCCATGCGTTTGTCATAAGTAGGACTGTTAGCGCTCTAGTTGTTCTTTAGAACACTCTGGGAAGCTGCAGTAGAACACAAAGGAATCAACTGACAGTCTCTGCCCTTGTTGGATGTACATGTTTTACTGAGAATGTCAAACTTCATTCTCACATGACTGTGAAAGATAATGTGAATTTACAGAAAATATGCTTTCAGTTTAGCTTATAGATCACCTTCCAAAGCTCTGTGGGAAAAGCATGAGAAAATAGTTTTCTCCCAAACAGGATTCATGAGATCCCAGCAGAAGGCTTTTTCACATGGTAAAAGCACCTTAGAACAGACCACAATTCCAAAAATGAGTATGGTACCATCAACAAATGATTTATAATGTAACTAAAGTCTTAAAACCTTCTATTAACTGCAATGCTTTTTAATGAGGTGCTATCGTGTATATTGGTCCCAAGCTGTTATGTTATGTTATCGTGACTTGTAAAGCGCGCGATTCCCAAGTAGGTGTCCTGGCTGCCAACACTTCTTGGAGGAAGTGCTGACAGCCAATCAGATCTCACGATGAGATGTGTGGTTAGGCTCCGCCCAGATATATATGTAATTTTACTTTTGATTTTCTCAGGAACTACTGAACGGATTTACACCATTTAACCAAAAGGCACGACTCTGAACCAAGGGCTACCTTTTGACCAAATGTGGGGTAATTCTGTTCAGCAGTTCGGGCTGTAGCTGCGACTAAAGGTCCCTATGGAAAATTGCATGTGGAAAACACGTTTTGGGACCCCCCTTTTTTTCTCGGCCCCTGCTTGATGGATCACCCCGAGACTTTCAGGATAGGAGCGGACTGGAGCGGGCCACGAGTTCTGAAAATTTCGCGAGGATTCGTCAACCGGCGCCAAAGTTATTCCAAATAGAATGTTGCGGTTTTCCTATGGATTATAGGTCCTAACTATAACTACCTACTGGCGACCGCCAGTTGGTTATATATATATATATATATATATATATATATATATATATATATATATATATATATAATCTTTATTTGATGGATATCCATTGAAAATAATATTAATTAATAACTAGATGAAATGAGATTCAGATGCTGTGCCGAATAAATACAACAAACTCCATTCTGGTGCAACCTAATGCGGTACAAAAGGGGGTGGATGGTGGTGGGGGTGATTTTGTCCTTTATGATGGCATACAGTTAGTTACACAGACCAAATATGATTTTATAGCACTCTGCAAACATTTGTAAAAGTCTTTGTCTATAATTTGATCTTGAAGGTCTTGTTAATTGACATTTCCATCCAACTAAAGATCAATAGAGAGCAGTCTCTGTTGCAGAATCCCTGAGAAATAAACTATGAGCCTGAAGCGGCAATCATCTATGTCGATTCTCCAACTTGCCATGGAAAATGACAGTTTCTTCACAAAAACTAGTTGACTTACTAGGCCATCAAAGATGTGAGGCATTGTCCCACCCCTGCCCCTCCGAGGTCTCCTGTTGATGATGATGATGAGCTAGTGAGCCTACAAGGACTGGAACCTACAGACCGTAACAAACGTTAGTGAAGCCAATATGTCTCGCCCTTATAAGATCTACTGGTGTTGTTAATGTTTTTTAGCCATGTTGTACAGCAGCCCAACTGCTGCGTGGCGTGGCTGAAAGTGCAAAGAAGCACTAGTAAATGCATTAGATTTCACCTGTGTGATTATTAATAACTTGTTTTTTGTTGTAAGTTGTAGCTTGGTGAAGAGTTGTGCAACATAAGTTCCTAAAAGTCTGTTTGTTATGACTTTTTTAAAGAAAGGCAATTTATTGTGGTTAGCAAGAGTGTTCTTAAATCGTCCAATCACTGCCACCTTGAGAGCGCCTGTCAGTGCATCTCCAAGAGAATCTGTAGAGATAAAGTGCAGTATGAGCAGTGAAAGTTAAGGTTGACCAATCCTAGCCTCCCATATTCCCAATCTACTAAAGCAGGGACCTTCTGCAAAAGGCACGAGTATGTCAGGTTCCATTCCCATCCAGTCCAGGTCTATCCGCTAGGACTGATAACGCCATCACCATTTGTTGTCAATAGGGATACAATGAAGTTGACACTCGGCTAACAATTAACAGGGCTGAGATCAGCATTTCATTTCACGAAGACCATGTACCATCTTCAAAATTGCAATGAGTCTCTGGCCTGGGCTGGACCAAGATCTAGGTAAAGTATTGGTTAAAGTTTCTCTTGCCCTGTTCCAGCTTATGACAGGCAAACTTTCACCACTGATCTGCTGAACACATCTGCGTGTACTCAAACAGTAAATTTTGTCAAAATTTGAGACATAATGCAGTCAAACAAATCTCAGAATATGCACAGATACATGTCTGCTTCCACTGATGTTATGTGAGGGAAGACCAGAGTGTAACATGGGTCCACTATGTCAGCCTGCAGCCATTGGTACATGTGTGCTCTTAGTGAGGGGTTGGTGGCTTGAAGAGCTGTCCTGCACAGCACTGGAGTGTATACTTTTTTATGTATGTAGTACTCTGCTGGGTTCTATTTAACAATGCTGTTGATAGGTAAAATGCTAATTATTATTCATGTGCACATACACAGTGAAAAGACGACTGTTACTTCTCTTTCTATTTCAAAACACCACAACGCCTTCTTAGAGATGGATTTCATGTGTCCTGAAAGGAGCATGAACTGAAGGGCTGTAGAGGAAAACTACGGCAGGCTGCTAGGGCCCAGGGACTACGTGTACCTTCAACCTAATTTCCATGTTGCTATTTGAAGAACACTGTTTTGCATCATATTATTCGAGTCCCCTCACAAGCAGTCTCAAATTGAAAAAACACAAGCCCACGGGTGACCTAGGCACACTGCAGGGCTAAGGTTCAGTACTTACTCAAGGGGATGTGTTTCAATAGAATGTGAGGTAGAGTAAGCAGGAGTAATGGTAAAGGTTTCTAGTCCCCTCACAAGCAGTCTCACATTGAAAAAGAAACCGGGCCACTGGTGCTTAAGGCACACTGCAGGGCTAAGGTTCTGTACTGACTCAGGGGGATGTGTTTCGAAATAATGTGAGGTAGAGTAAGCAGGAGTAATGCTAAAGTTCCTGCTGAGTTTACAAATGCACATGTGGTTTGAAAATAAAGTCCCATTCTACGTGTTATTGTATGCATTTTTGTTTACAATACACATGGATGCACCGAGACAAAATCAGGGAAGTAAGTATATTGGTAAATAACTGAGTCCAACATACAGAATAACATCAGTCTGTTATGAATTACTATATTCACATTTAATCAATTGGCAGTGAGCAGACTTTAATTCATGAGCTCAACTTAGTTGTCAGCATTGATGTGTAATCATGTGAATAGCCTTTCCGTGATGAAGTACAGGTGTGTTGCGAACGCTCCTCGTGATGGGGCGTTTTCCACTTGAAATAGACCTAAATGTAGTCATAACTATGTCGATAGCCTAATGCCTGTCATCATAGACCTAGAGGCGCGTTCATTCAGGAAAAAGACTTGTTAGAACCCAGCGACGGCAGCGGCAAAAGTCCCTCACCACAGCCTCGAGCAGAGCGGGCAGCCTCAAGCCACAGGCTAATCGGAGGCAAGTCGGGAGGCATATAGGAACAAGACTCACCTGGGACTGTGACCATGATGTTACCCAACTCCAGCTGTTACATCTGGGAAGGAAGCCGGCTCTAGCACTGCAAGCCACTGTGCATCTGCTGCATTGCCCGGCTTGTTTACAGTGAGAAAAGCCAGAGTCCAACCACTATAGCGTGTGGAACCAAAACGGCGCCTCTGTGGTGGAATCGGTAAGAACAAGCACTGTGCAGGCAAAAGATGAAAAACAAGTTGGAGAATAGGATATTTGGTTCCCACTCCTGTGATGCAGCCCACAGAAGCAATCTTATTTTGTTTGTGCGTTCAACACAGTGAGTCAAAGGACAAGTATTTTAAGGGTATTAAGTTGCATTTATGCTTGCGGGTGATCACAACAGCCAGTAACCTAGGAAGTTGTGTTCTTGGGAAAACAGAGAAGTTAAGGCGCCAAGCAGCCCGGTCTTCTATTTGTGTGCTAGGAAAAAAAACATGATTTTTTAGCACCCTCTACATTGCAACATAAATTCTGTCACTTTGAAGTCAGAAAAAGAAAAGTAAACACCATGCTCCCACGGAAGACAGAGCAAGACATTTGTCCTCTGACTTTGAATGCACATTAAATGTGACAAGATAAGAACAAGATTAAAGTCCTGTTTACAGGAAAGGGAGCACTCAGAAGCATACTGTAAATAAGGTTAGGACAAACTCAAGCTGAGCAGCCTAAAACAAATAAAGCCAGCAAATAGAAATCCAGAAAATGGGAGTTACACACCACAAAGCCAATGGTAAGCAATTGGCAGAATGCATTCTCAGGGAAGTTTTCCGAATGTCCCCTAGATGTCATTAGCAAGTCAGACAGCTACGCTGTATGCTTGGCTTCGACCTAAAAAGCACTTTCAGAGATCCGTCTTCCTTCTATTCTTGCTGCTAAGCTTCATTACCCAGAGACAAGGACAGTGTTGGGGTACAATGGACAATTGATGGTATAGCAGCTGCTGTTCCTGGCTGACCCTAATCAAGGGCATAACACTAGCGCCTGCAACCCCTGCGGTGCAGGTGGGGCCCCAACCTTTTCATGGGCTCCAAATCCGTCAAGGAGGCCCCATTCCGGCCCAAGTTCAATGAATATTTGTGAGTTATGGACAGTCAGGGACCTATCCTCACATTCTGCAGGGGGGCCTCTGCCCCTAATTAATATCCATTAGGGTATATTGTTTTCCATGTTCTACATAATCGAGACTGCCAAAACGCCACTTATCTCTCGCAGAAGGAGAAGAAATAGGGAAAAATCTCACATAATGGACATAAACCGGTAAAGCAGCTCAACCCTTCTTCCGGTAACATTGCTGCACCGCACACATATTTCAGTACATTGCCTGCCAATGTACAGAGGTAAAGCCAAAAGCTAAAGAGAACACATAAGAAATAATCTATGAAAGATCACTGAATGACAGGTCCAGTACCATGACATAACTTAATAAAACTTTTTGAGTCGTGCAAAATATTCATGAAATTCAGATTGTGACAGCTTGACTTGGTGATGTTGTGAAATACATGATAAATAGGCACTCTTAACATTGGACATGTGTATCCCACGTTAAAATCGATGGTTCTACACCTTTTGTTTTCTAGAATTGTTGTTACACCGTGTGTAAATGCAAAGTGTTAACCTGTTTTTAATACCAAAATAAGGTTTAAATGTTCGATTTAACAAATAATGTCTATTAAAAACATCAGTGCTCAAGGCAATCCTGTATACAGTTTCCAAATATTTTCAGCGCTTATATAAAGTCTACACCCCGTTCCAGAATTTCCCTTTGAGTTGAAGCGTGGAATTAAAATATTTTACACTTATGTTTTTACTCACCTAAACGGTCTACTCAGTAACTTGAAAGGGAAGAAATATTCTACAAAGATTTAAGAAAATAATTTAAAATACAACCATGGTATCTTGGTTGGATTAGTTCCCAACTCTTTTCTAATACTAAGCCTAAAATAGCTTGATCTAACCAGTCCCCTTTAAAATTGCAGACCAAGGTACGTGGCCTCAATCAATGTTTCATTGAAGTGATTCACATGAATTGAATTCTGTTTGAGGCAGCCACTATGTCCGCAATAAACCAGGAAAAGAAAAGACCTTCAGCAACCAGGCATTGGATCTACAATAATTGTTTTGGCATCCTGTTCGTTCACCTTTTAAGTGTGCCCCAAGGGTTATATGTGAACTCTGCAGACCTGCCAAGCAGGATTTGACACTCTAATGTAAAACTTGATGCCTACAACTGCAACCTGCTTATTCTGTGGAGTTCAGAGGAGTCACCTCTGCCCATTCATGTCAGCCTATTGGTTGCTCTTGGGAGGCATTTAACACTTTTCACAGCTGTTCAACGCTAATCACAATGCAAATTAGACTCCAAGAACGTCAGGAAGGGAAAGAGTAACTTTATAAAAGTTACTGTTCCTTAATATGTATTAAATATCCTACTTCACTATTGAATTTGATTTGTAATAACTATTAAAATATTTGTTTAATTATTTTTCTAGGTTGGTCCTTTTCCTGAGTTACCAGTATTAGCATTTTAATCTGCACTGTGGTTTTTACATAGGGCAGCTCACCCTGTCACAATGAAAATAGATTTTTTCAGCCATGTGACTGCAGAAACTTAATAATATTAATTTTCTACATGTCCCACCTTTAAATACCATGCACCCTACTTTGTGGGCTGCAAGGCCTAGATAGGGGTGATATACCAGTATTTAAAAGGGAGCTTTATTTTTATAGGTCACAGTGTATATATAAACGTCCAGGTCTGTGGGTGCATTTTGTATCATATACTAGGATTTATAGGCAAATTATTTATATCAAGAATTATCTTATGGGGTGCAGACTTAAGTGAATATTTTTTCAGTTTTTATATTTTTGACATATTTGTCCACAATAAAAAGTGTTTCTTCCTAAGTGTGAAGCATGGTTTGCAGATAAGTGAAAAAACTACATTGAAAAGCGTTGAAGACTGAGGCACTGACATTGATAAATGCAAAACTGTTAAGGGTGTAGCCTTTCTATATACACTCCATTTATTTTTCAGAGGTTTACAACTGAGGTAGTGTGATGTAATGAGATACGTGAGATAAACTAAAATTGAATAGTACCTACACAAAAATGCCTTAAAAACGTTTTCATTGAAATGATCTTCTAATTCTTGTATTTCTTTTCCAGTTTTTAGGCTTTGTAATATTATGTATTGGGGCATATGCAGAAGCTGAAAGGATGAAACTGAAAACCGTCGATGGCATCTTCCTGGCTCCAGCTGTGATTCTTCTCCTCCTTGGAATTGTGATGTTTTCTGTTTCATTCATTGGAATGGTCGGATCGCTCCGTGATAATCTCTTACTTCTTAAAATTGTAAGCAATTCTTCAATTTTTCTTAAGCAGTCTACCTCCATGTAGTGTACCCATCCTGCCACCTTCCTTAAAATATTCCGAGTTGCGTCCAGTACTAGCATGACACATGCCTAGCATTGTCTCCGCAATACCCCTTTTGAGCGACACCAGCTTATTGCAGGGTACAGAATGTAGGGAAGCACGACCATCACCAAGGAAAAGCAGGGTATACGGCTGGCCAGGAGGAGGATTAGAACACTGTGAAGAAGGGACCAAGACTGGGAAAAAGGGATAGAGCCAGAATAAGGGAAAAAACTGGGTTGGAGCGAGTTGCCAGGGCAGGACTGTGCAGAGAACTTAAGTATTCAAGCCTACAGCCTGGACATTCAACCATATTTACAGGAAACTCCTCTTCAGATCGGAGGGTAATGGATAGCTTGTCCTGGACAGGGTGGGAAAAACTTGATCTAATACTTTATGTTAAATGGGGTAACCAGGGTGGGTGTAGGCAGGTTAGGATTGCTTGTTAGTCTTGTTTTAAGATGCATATTCTTTTCCAGCAAGCTCCAGCATAAAGCGGCTCAAAAATCCACAATTCATTTTTTCCCCCCAAAGTATCTTTGGAAGGGGGGGGCCTAAAACACAGACGTCAGTGGCGGCTCCCCCATTGGGGCGTGGGGGCGTCGCCCTACTGGTTTCTCCCGGTGCGAGAAGGCAGAAACATAAACGGTAAAAACTACCGTTTATGTTTCTGCCTTCTCGCATTGTGATAAAGCAGAAGTGACTCTGTGCCTGGTTGGAGGCGGGTGGGTGGGCAGTCCTGCTCGAGGGCAGGAGGGGAATGGCTAGACTGTTTAGTCAGCTCCAGGGCCGACCAAACAGTCAGTACCCACAACAGTGGGTAAGCCACTCCCCCCCCCCCCCTTTCCTCGAGCAGGCCCGCCCACTCTCCCTTTTTCTCTATGCAGAGAAAATGTCCCGGCTGGGGCGCTGTCCTGCTGCGCCTACAAAGCACAATGCTGCCATTGCAGCATTGTGATTGGGTTGCGTAGGAGAGGGAAGCTGCCTGCTGGCTGCTTCCGGTTCCTGCAGCAGGAACACGTGGACCCAGCTGCCGCTGAGCAGTACAGCGTGACCGACCAGGAGCGGAGGTGGTGTGGTACCAGGCACTCTGGTACGTTAACTTTTTATTTTAAATGTTTTATTACCCACCCGCTGTAAATTACTCCGTGTTAGTTAACCGAACCAGAACCTCATACTGGCTTCACATGCGCTGGAGGCTGCTGCGGCTGCCTTACCTCGGATTCACCAGCGTGGGGGGTACGTTAACGTTTTATTTGACCTGTTTTATTCCCCACCCGCTTTAAATAATCACTCCAACGTGTTAGTTAGCCTTGTGAACCAGAGCACTCCCTCCCTCGAGCATGCAGGCCGCCGCTGGGACTATGTGCACTAAGCAGCGCACTGACACCGGCTTAATGCCTCTAGGCGCAGAATAGGTCACAAAGTAAAACAGAAACTTCAGAAAGAAGGCTGGGCATAAGACAGAGTAGAGCTCTGCCGACAACTACGCAGCCTGGACTAGCTCCAGGACTCGGGCGTCAGAGACAGCATAGCTCGGAATTGTCCATTCACACAATTGCTGTGTGGTGTAAAATGCTGCCAGGTATAGGAGAGGGGCGCGTGGAGGGGAGAAGGGGGCACTTGTTTGCCGCTGATCCAGCAATGATTAAAGCCCCGAGTTTTTCAGGCATTAGCGGCAGAAAAGAGCATAGTTAAACTTAAAGCTTTAAAAGGGCCGCACTCCTTAAGAGCCGGTCCTCAAAGCGCTATTAAAAGCCTGGCGCTTGTTAAGACCTGTAAAAAGGCAGGAAATCAGCCTCTGAAATACAGCTTCAGCACCAATTACTGGGAAAGCAGACGGGGGCTGGGTGGCGAGTGGGGGCGCCTGAAAACATTCTTTGAAAACCATGTCGCAGTTCTATTGAATAGAACACATTGCAAGCACACGCAGCACCAGGCAAGAAGAGCGAGTGCCAAGAAGCTTTTACTAAAAGCTTCTTGGCACTCGCTCTTCCTGCCTGGTGCTGCGTGTGCTTGCAATGTGACCCTATTCCCGCTGTTGGACTCTGCCCGCGCCGGTCCCATCTGAGGTGGAAGGGCCAGGTTGACCTTATTTGCCTTAGCTACTTGAATCGCCTTTGTGCGCTATTTCCTCGCTGACCCTTCTCGCGCCAATGAAGGCCTTGCATGGCACTACTGGCTGTCACTCAGCGCAGATTTCTGTGGGCGGATCAGTACTGGGCTACACGACGGCAGTCATAAAAAATTCGCATTTGTAAATAGCAAGGCCCGGAAAACTGAAGATATGGAGTATGAATAATTTCAGCATTTGATGTAGAGAAGTGAGGAAAGGGAGCGAGCAGTGGGGATTAAAACAGAAAGGGGGAGGGGGAGAGTTGTACCGAGAGTGGAAACGGGGGTGAGAGAAGGGGAGGGAGGGACGGAGATAGGCAGTGAGATCAAAAACAGGAGGATAGAATGGAAAGTGAACGGCTACGAAAAGCCATGAGAGTGGGAGGAGAAAGACAGAGGGACTCGCAGAGAGGGAGAAGAGAGAAGGGGAAGGTAAAAAAGAAAAACAATTGTGAGTGGGAACAGCAAAGTTTCCAACAGATTGGTCATCTTTTTTTAAACATATATTTATTGCCATTTTTAAGCGTACTCTACATTTACGTGCAAATATTCCAACTTCCATACAAAACCTTCGAGCTATCCTAGCGCTATTCAACTCGGTTTTGTGTATAGGTTCAGTGCGCTATTTAATCACGCCTATTTTACGAACTGTGACTATTCGCACTTTGCATTTTAAACTTCAGGTATAATGTAATGGTTTTAAGTAACTACGCACATGAACTGTCAGCTGATGTGTTGGCACTTGGCATTTTAAACTATGGTTTTAATGTAATAGCTTTAAGCAGCTACGCACGTGAACTGTCAGCTGATGTTTGGGACCTTTTACCTTTTCTAAGCTTATTTAAATAATGAAGACTACTGGTACTTGATGTTATAAAGTATTTTTTATTGCAATGTTTCAAGTAACCATGCAATCAATAAAAACATTCAACATTCAAATTCATATCCTAGCATTATTACAATGTACAGAGGTTAAAACAATAACTGATTTCCTTCCAATATATGCAATTACAATGTGCATGACGTTATAGTGTGAGCAACAGGAGGAAGTAGAAAGTACATAACAAGTTCCCTCTCTGTAACAATGGGATGAGTGATGGCAGCGCCAGGTCTTATAAGAAAAATATATGTCCAGCAATGTGCATCTGAGGAATGGTCGTAGTTTTCCACCATATATGGTGAGCTTCCTGACTAGAACAAAGGATCCCTACTTGGACAAGGTGAATACCTCTACTAACTAGACAGTAGCAGCTCGCACAAGTAAGAGTGGTGAGGCGGGATGGCGGATGGGGGTACTGGAAGTCGACAGACGACCAGAAAAGTAATATTAAATGAATAAATAAATCAAAAACACTTAGTTTGCGCTTGCTACATAGCTGCATCGGTGAGTGCAAAGTAAATGGTTCTATTTATTTATTTAATATTACTTATCCGTCAGTCTACTTCCACCTACCTCGCCCTGCTCCCGCCTCGCCGCTCTTACCTATGCGGTACAAAAGGGGGTGGTGATGGACGGAGCATCAGAACCAATCAAACACTCACACCCAGTCAACAGATCTGGGTTTGATCCACCACCGTTCTTTAGCCCACTCTGCCACCCCAGTTCAGACATGGCCATAAGCAAATCAGTCTGACCCTGTGCCTCATGGGAACAGTCCAGCCCGAACTGCCAAGCCATGCCTTCCCTGGACCGGAAACAAGCTTCCTAGGACCGGTTTCTGGCATTTCAGCCTTCTTCAGCCAGGCTTGCTTGAATCCAGTGGCAAAGTGAGCAAGGGACTCACGTCTGAGCATACCCTGCCAACTTATGGCGAAAAAAGCGGTACAAAAGGGGGTGGTGATGGACGGAGCATCAGAACCAATCAAACACTCACACCCAGTCAACAGATCTGGGTTTGCTCCATCACCGTTCTTTAGCCCACTCTGCCACCCCAGTTCAGACATGGCCATATGCAAATCAGTCTGACCCTGTGCCTCATGGGAACAGTCCAGCCCGAACTGCCAAGCCATGCCTTCCCTGGACCGGAAACAAGCTTCCTAGGACCGGTTTCTGGCATTTCAGCCATCTTCAGCCAGGCTTGCTTGAATCCAGTGGCAAAGTGAGCAAGGGACTCACATCTGAGCATACCCTGCCAACTTATGGCGAACAAAGCGGTACAAAAGGGGGTGGTGATGGACGGAGCATCAGAACCAATCAAACACTCACACCCAGTCAACAGATCTGGGTTTGATCCATCACCGTTCTTTAGCCCACTCTGCCACCCCAGTTCAGACATGGCCATATGCAAATCAGTCTGACCCTGTGCCTCATGGGAACAGTCCAGCCCGAACTGCCAAGCCATGCCTCCCCTGGACCGGAAACAAGCTTCCTAGGACCGGTTTCTGGCATTTCAGCCGTCTTCAGCCAGGCTTGCTTGAATCCAGTGGCAAAGTGAGCAAGGGACTCTCGTCTGAGCATACCCTGCCAACTTATGGCGAACAAAGCGGTACAAAAGGGGGTGGTGATGGACGGAGCATCAGAACCAATCAAACACTCACACCCAGTCAACAGATCTGGGTTTGATCCATCACCGTTCTTTAGCCCACTCTGCCACCCCAGTTCAGACATGGCCATATGCAAATCAGTCTGACCCTGTGCCTCATGGGAACAGTCCAGCCCGAACTGCCAAGCCATGCCTTCCCTGGACCGGAAACAAGCTTCCTAGGACCGGTTTCTGGCATTTCAGCCGTCTTCAGCCAGGCTTGCTTGAATCCAGCGGCAAAGTGAGCAAGGGACTCACGTCTGAGCATACCCTGCCAACTTATGGCGAACAAAGCGGTACAAAAGGGGGTGGTGATGGACGGAGCATCAGAACCAATCAAACACTCACACCCAGTCAACAGATCTGGGTTTGATCCATCACCGTTCTTTAGCCCACTCTGCCACCCCAGTTCAGACATGGCCATATGCAAATCAGTCTGACCCTGTGCCTCATGGGAACAGTCCAGCCCGAACTGCCAAGCCATGCCTTCCCTGGACGGGAAACAAGCTTCCTAGGACCGGCTTCTGGCATTTCAGCCGTCTTCAGCCAGGCTTGCTTGAATCCAGTGGCAAAGGGAGCAAGGGACTCACGTCTGAGCATACCCTGCCAACTTATGGCGAACAAAGAGGTACAAAAGGGGTTGGTGATGGACGGAGCATCAGAACCAATCAAACACTCGCACCCAGTCAACAGATCTGGGTTTGATCCATCACCGTTCTTTAGCCCACTCTGCCACCCCAGTTCAGACATGGCCATATGCAAATCAGTCTGACCCTGTGCCTCATGGGAACAGTCCAGCCCGAACTGCCAAGCCATGCCTTCCCTGGACCGGAAACAAGCTTCCTAGGACCGGTTTCTGGCATTTCAGCCGTCTTCAGCCAGGCTTGCTTGAATCCAGTGGCAAAGGGAGCAAGGGACTCACGTCTGAGCATACCCTGCCAACTTATGGCGAACAAAGCGGTACAAAAGGGGGTGGTGATGGAAGGAGCATCAGAACCAATCAAACACTTGCACCCAGTCAACAGATCTGGGTTTGATCCATCACCGTTCTTTAGCCCACTCTGCCACCCCAGTTCAGAGATGGCCATATGCAAATCAGTCTGACCCTGTGCCTCATGGGAACAGTCCAGCCCGAACTGCCAAGCCATGCCTTCCCTGGACCGGAAACAAGCTTCCTAGGACCGGGTTCTGGCATTTCAGCCGTCTTCAGCCAGGCTTGCTTGAATCCAGTGGCAAAGTGAGCAAGGGACTCACGTCTGAGCATACCCTGCCAACTTATGGCGAACAAAGCGGTACAAAAGGGGGTGGTGATGGACGGAGCATCAGAACCAATCAAACACTCCCACCCAGTCAACAGATCTGGGTTTGATCCATCACTGTTCTTTAGCCCACTCTGCCACCCCAGTTCAGACATGGCCATATGCAAATCAGTCTGACCCTGTGCCTCGTGGGAACAGTCCAGCCCGAACTGCCAAGCCATGCCTTCCCTGGACCGGAAACAAGCTTCCTAGGACCGGTTTCTGGCATTTCAGCCGTCTTCAGCCAGGCTTGCTTGAAACCAGTGGCAAAGTGAGCAAGGGACTCACGTCTGAGCATACCCTGCCAACTTATGGTGAACAAAGCGGTACAAAAGGGGGTGGTGATGGACGGAGCATCAGAACCAATCAAACACTCACACCCAGTCAACAGATCTGGGTTCTATCCATCACCGTTCTTTAGCCCACTCTGCCACCCCAGTTCAGACATTGCCATATGCAAATCAGTCTGACCCTGTGCCTCATGGGAACAATCCAGCCCGAACTGCCAAGCTATGCCTTCCCTGGACCGGAAACAAGCTTCCTAGGACCGGTTTCTGGCATTTCAGCCAGGCTTGCTTGAATCCAGCGGCAAAGTGAGCAAGGGACTCACGTCTGAGCATACCCTGCCAAGTTATGGCGAACAAAGCGGTACAAAAGGGGGTGGTGATGGACGGAGCATCAGAACCAATCAAACACTCACACCCAGTCAACAGATCTGGGTTTGATCCATCACCGTTCTTTAGCCCACTCTGCCACCCCAGTTCAGACATGGCCATACGCAAATCAGTCTGACCCTGTGCCTCATGGGAACAGTCCAGCCCGAACTGCCAAGCCATGCCTTCCCTGGACCGGAAACAAGCTTCCTAGGACCGGTTTCTGGCATTTCAGCCGTCTTCAGCCAGGCTTGCTTGAATCCAGTGGCAAAGGGAGCAAGGGACTCACGTCTGAGCATACCCTGCCAACTTATGGCAAACAAAGCGGTAGAAAAGGGGGTGGTGATGGACGGAGCATCAGAATCAATCAAACACTCGCACCCAGTCAACAGATCTTGGTTTGATCCATCACCGTTCTTTAGCCCACTCTGCCACCCCAGTTCAGACATGGCCATATGCAAATCAATCTGACCCTGTGCCTCATGGGAACAGTCCAGCCAGAACTGCCAAGCCATGCCTTCCCTGGACCGGAAACAAGCTTCCTAGGACCGGTTTCTGGCATTTCAGCCGTCTTCAGCCAGGCTTGCTTGAATCCAGTGGCAAAGTGAGCAAGGGACTCTCGTCTGAGCATACCCTGCCAACTTATGGCGAACAAAGCGGTACAAAAGGGGGTGGTGATGGACGGAGCATCAGAACCAATCAAACACTCACACCCAGTCAACAGATCTGGGTTTGATCCATCACCGTTCTTTAGCCCACTCTGCCACCCCAGTTCAGACATGCCCATATGCAAATCAGTCTGACCCTGTGTCTCATGGGAACAGTCCAGCCCGAACTGCCAAGCCATGCCTTCCCTGGACCGGAAACAAGCTTCCTAGGACCGGTTTCTGGCATTTCAGCCGTCTTCAGCCAGGCTTGCTTGAATCCAGTGGCAAAGTGAGCAAGGGACTCACGTCTGAGCATACCCTGCCAACTTATGGCGAACAAAGCGGTACAAAAGGGGGTGGTGATGGACGGAGCATCAGAACCAATCAAACACTCACACCCAGTCAACAGATCTGGGTTTGATCCATCACCGTTCTTTAGCCCACTCTGCCACCCCAGTTCAGACATTGCCATATGCAAATCAGTCTGACCCTGTGCCTCATGGGAACAGTCCAGCCCGAACTGCCAAGCTATGCCTTCCCTGGACCGGAAACAAGCTTCCTAGGACCGGTTTCTGGCATTTCAGCCGTCTTCAGCCAGGCTTGCTTGAATCCAGCGGCAAAGTGAGCAAGGGACTCACGTCTGAGCATACCCTGCCAACTTATGGCGAACAAAGCGGTACAAAAGGGGGTGGTGATGGACGGAGCATCAGAACCAATCAAACCATCACACCCAGTCAACAGATCTGGGTTTGATCCATCACCGTTCTTTAGCCCACTCTGCCACCCCAGTTCAGACATGGCCATATGCAAATCAGTCTGACCCTGTGCCTCATGGGAACAGTCCAGCCCGAACTGCCAAGCCATGCCTTCCCTGGACCAGAAACCAGCTTCCTAGGACCGGTTTCTGGCATTTCAGCCGTCTTCAGCCAGGCTTGCTTGAATCCAGTGGCAAAGTGAGCAAGGGACTCACGTCTGAGCATACCCTGCCAACATATGGCGAACAAAGTGGTACAAAAGGGGGTGGTGATGGACGGAGCATCAGAACCTATCAAACACTCACACCCAGTCAACAGATCTGGGTTTGATCCATCACCGTTCTTTAGCCCACTCTGCCACCCCAGTTCAGACATGGCCATATGCAAATCAGTCTGACCCTGTGCGTCATGGGAACAGTCTAGCCCGAACTGCCAAGCCATGCCTTCCCTGGACCGGAAACAAGCTTCCTAGGACCGGTTTCTGGCATGTCAGCCGTCTTCAGCCAGGCTTGCTTGAATCCAGTGGCAAAGCGAGCAAGAGACTCACGTCTGAGCATACCCTGCCAACTTATGGCGAACAAAGCGGTACAAAAGGGGGTGGTGATGGACGGAGCATCAGAACCTATCAAACACTCACACCCAGTCAACAGATCTGGGTTCTATCCATCACCGTTCTTTAGCCCACTCTGCCACCCCAGTTCAGACATTGCCATATGCAAATCAGTCTGACCCTGTGCCTCATGGGAACAATCCAGCCCGAACTGCCAAGCTATGCCTTCCCTGGACCGGAAACAAGCTTCCTAGGACCGGTTTCTGGCATTTCAGCCGTCTTCAGCCAGACTTGCTTGAATCCAGCGGCAAAGTGAGCAAGGGACTCACGTCTGAGCATACCCTGCCAACTTATGGCGAACAAAGCGGTACAAAAGGGGGTGGTGATGGACGGAGCATCAGAACCAATCAAACACTCACACCCAGTCAACAGATCTGGGTTTGATCCATCACCGTTCTTTAGCCCACTCTGCCACCCCAGTTCAGACATGGCCATACGCAAATCAGTCTGACCCTGTGCCTCATGGGAACAGTCCAGCCCGAACTGCCAAGCCATGCCTTCCCTGGACCGGAAACAAGCTTCCTAGGACCGGTTTCTGGCATTTCAGCCGTCTTCAGCCAGGCTTGCTTGAATCCAGTGGCAAAGTGAGCAAGGGACTCACGTCTGAGCATACCCTGCCAACTTATGGCGAACAAAGCGGTACAAAAGGGGGTGGTGATGGACGGAGCATCAGAACCAATCAAACACTCACACCCAGTCAACAGATCTGGGTTTGATCCATCACCGTTCTTTAGCCCACTCTGCCACCCCAGTTCAGACATGGCCATATGCAAATCAGTCTGACCCTGTGCCTCATGGGAACAGTCCAGCCCGAACTGCCAAGCCATGCCTTCCCTGGACCGGAAACAAGCTTCCTAGGACCGGTTTCTGGCATTTCAGCCGTCTTCAGCCAGGCTTGCTTGAATCCAGTGGCAAAGTGAGCAAGGGACTCGCGTTTGAGCATACCCTGCCAACTTGTGGCGAACAAAGCGGTACAAAAGGGGGTGGTGATGGACGGAGCATCAGAACCAATCAAACACTCACACCCAGTCAACAGATCTGGGTTTGATCCATCACCGTTCTTTAGCCCACTCTGCCACCCCAGTTCAGACATGGCCATATGCAAATCAGTCTGACCCTGTGCCTCATGGGAACAATCCAGCCCGAACTGCCAAGCTATGCCTTCCCTGGACCGGAAACAAGCTTCCTAGGACCGGTTTCTGGCATTTCAGCCGTCTTCAGCCAGGCTTGCTTGAATCCAGCGGCAAAGTGAGCAAGGGACTCACGTCTGAGCATACCCTGCCAACTTATGGCGAACAAAGCGGTACAAAAGGGGGTGGTGATGGACGGAGCATCAGAACCAATCAAACACTCGCACCCAGTCAACAGATCTGGGTTTGATCCATCACCGTTCTTTAGCCCACTCTGCCACCCCAGTTCAGACATGGCCATATGCAAATCAGTCTGACCCTGTGCCTCATGGGAACAGTCCAGCCCGAACTGCCAAGCCATGCCTTCCCTGGACTAGAAACTAGCTTCCTAGGACCGGTTTCTGGCATTTCAGCCGTCTTCAGCCAGGCTTGCTTGAATCCAGTGGCAAAGTGAGCAAGGGACTCACGTCCGAGCATACCCTGCCAACATATGGCGAACAAAGTGGTACAAAAGGGGGTGGTGATGGACGGAGCATCAGAACCTATCAAACACTCACACCCAGTCAACAGATCTGGGTTTGATCCATCACCGTTCTTTAGCCCACTCTGCCACCCCAGTTCAGACATGGCCATATGCAAATCAGTCTGACCCTGTGCCTCATGGGAACAGTCTAGCCCGAACTGCCAAGCCATGCCTTCCCTGGACCGGAAACAAGCTTCCTAGGACCGGTTTCTGGCATTTCAGCCGTCTTCAGCCAGGCTTGCTTGAATCCAGTGGCAAAGTGAGCAAGGGACTCACGTCTGAGCATACCCTGCCAACTTATGGCGAACAAAGCGGTACAAAAGGGGGTGGTGATGGACGGAGCATCAGAACCAATCAAACACTCACACCCAGTCAACAGATCTGGGTTTGATCCATCACCGTTCTTTAGCCCACTCTGCCACCCCAGTTCAGACATGGCCATATGCAAATCAGTCTGACCCTGTGCCTCATGGGAACAGTCCAGCCCGAACTGCCAAGCCATGCCTTCCCTGGACCGGAAACAAGCTTCCTAGGACCGGTTTCTGGCATTTCAGCCGTCTTCAGCCAGGCTTGCTTGAATCCAGTGGCAAAGTGAGCAAGGGACTCGCGTTTGAGCATACCCTGCCAACTTGTGGCGAACAAAGCGGTACAAAAGGGGGTGGTGATGGACGGAGCATCAGAACCAATCAAACACTCACACCCAGTCAACAGATCTGGGTTTGATCCATCACCGTTCTTTAGCCCACTCTGCCACCCCAGTTCAGACATGGCCATATGCAAATCAGTCTGACCCTGTGCCTCATGGGAACAATCCAGCCCGAACTGCCAAGCTATGCCTTCCCTGGACCGGAAACAAGCTTCCTAGGACCGGTTTCTGGCATTTCAGCCGTCTTCAGCCAGGCTTGCTTGAATCCAGCGGCAAAGTGAGCAAGGGACTCACGTCTGAGCATACCCTGCCAACTTATGGCGAACAAAGCGGTACAAAAGGGGGTGGTGATGGACGGAGCATCAGAACCAATCAAACACTCACACCCAGTCAACAGATCTGGGTTTGATCCATCACCGTTCTTTAGCCCACTCTGCCACCCCAGTTCAGACATGGCCATATGCAAATCAGTCTGACCCTGTGCCTCATGGGAACAGTCCAGCCCGAACTGCCAAGCCATGCCTTCCCTGGACGGGAAACAAGCTTCCTAGGACCGGCTTCTGGCATTTCAGCCGTCTTCAGCCAGGCTTGCTTGAATCCAGTGGCAAAGGGAGCAAGGGACTCACGTCTGAGCATACCCTGCCAACTTATGGCGAACAAAGAGGTACAAAAGGGGTTGGTGATGGACGGAGCATCAGAACCAATCAAACACTCGCACCCAGTCAACAGATCTGGGTTTGATCCATCACCGTTCTTTAGCCCACTCTGCCACCCCAGTTCAGACATGGCCATATGCAAATCAGTCTGACCCTGTGCCTCATGGGAACAGTCCAGCCCGAACTGCCAAGCCATGCCTTCCCTGGACCGGAAACAAGCTTCCTAGGACCGGTTTCTGGCATTTCAGCCGTCTTCAGCCAGGCTTGCTTGAATCCAGTGGCAAAGGGAGCAAGGGACTCACGTCTGAGCATACCCTGCCAACTTATGGCGAACAAAGCGGTACAAAAGGGGGTGGTGATGGAAGGAGCATCAGAACCAATCAAACACTTGCACCCAGTCAACAGATCTGGGTTTGATCCATCACCGTTCTTTAGCCCACTCTGCCACCCCAGTTCAGAGATGGCCATATGCAAATCAGTCTGACCCTGTGCCTCATGGGAACAGTCCAGCCCGAACTGCCAAGCCATGCCTTCCCTGGACCGGAAACAAGCTTCCTAGGACCGGGTTCTGGCATTTCAGCCGTCTTCAGCCAGGCTTGCTTGAATCCAGTGGCAAAGTGAGCAAGGGACTCACGTCTGAGCATACCCTGCCAACTTATGGCGAACAAAGCGGTACAAAAGGGGGTGGTGATGGACGGAGCATCAGAACCAATCAAACACTCCCACCCAGTCAACAGATCTGGGTTTGATCCATCACTGTTCTTTAGCCCACTCTGCCACCCCAGTTCAGACATGGCCATATGCAAATCAGTCTGACCCTGTGCCTCGTGGGAACAGTCCAGCCCGAACTGCCAAGCCATGCCTTCCCTGGACCGGAAACAAGCTTCCTAGGACCGGTTTCTGGCATTTCAGCCGTCTTCAGCCAGGCTTGCTTGAAACCAGTGGCAAAGTGAGCAAGGGACTCACGTCTGAGCATACCCTGCCAACTTATGGTGAACAAAGCGGTACAAAAGGGGGTGGTGATGGACGGAGCATCAGAACCAATCAAACACTCACACCCAGTCAACAGATCTGGGTTCTATCCATCACCGTTCTTTAGCCCACTCTGCCACCCCAGTTCAGACATTGCCATATGCAAATCAGTCTGACCCTGTGCCTCATGGGAACAATCCAGCCCGAACTGCCAAGCTATGCCTTCCCTGGACCGGAAACAAGCTTCCTAGGACCGGTTTCTGGCATTTCAGCCAGGCTTGCTTGAATCCAGCGGCAAAGTGAGCAAGGGACTCACGTCTGAGCATACCCTGCCAAGTTATGGCGAACAAAGCGGTACAAAAGGGGGTGGTGATGGACGGAGCATCAGAACCAATCAAACACTCACACCCAGTCAACAGATCTGGGTTTGATCCATCACCGTTCTTTAGCCCACTCTGCCACCCCAGTTCAGACATGGCCATACGCAAATCAGTCTGACCCTGTGCCTCATGGGAACAGTCCAGCCCGAACTGCCAAGCCATGCCTTCCCTGGACCGGAAACAAGCTTCCTAGGACCGGTTTCTGGCATTTCAGCCGTCTTCAGCCAGGCTTGCTTGAATCCAGTGGCAAAGGGAGCAAGGGACTCACGTCTGAGCATACCCTGCCAACTTATGGCAAACAAAGCGGTAGAAAAGGGGGTGGTGATGGACGGAGCATCAGAATCAATCAAACACTCGCACCCAGTCAACAGATCTTGGTTTGATCCATCACCGTTCTTTAGCCCACTCTGCCACCCCAGTTCAGACATGGCCATATGCAAATCAATCTGACCCTGTGCCTCATGGGAACAGTCCAGCCAGAACTGCCAAGCCATGCCTTCCCTGGACCGGAAACAAGCTTCCTAGGACCGGTTTCTGGCATTTCAGCCGTCTTCAGCCAGGCTTGCTTGAATCCAGTGGCAAAGTGAGCAAGGGACTCTCGTCTGAGCATACCCTGCCAACTTATGGCGAACAAAGCGGTACAAAAGGGGGTGGTGATGGACGGAGCATCAGAACCAATCAAACACTCACACCCAGTCAACAGATCTGGGTTTGATCCATCACCGTTCTTTAGCCCACTCTGCCACCCCAGTTCAGACATGCCCATATGCAAATCAGTCTGACCCTGTGTCTCATGGGAACAGTCCAGCCCGAACTGCCAAGCCATGCCTTCCCTGGACCGGAAACAAGCTTCCTAGGACCGGTTTCTGGCATTTCAGCCGTCTTCAGCCAGGCTTGCTTGAATCCAGTGGCAAAGTGAGCAAGGGACTCACGTCTGAGCATACCCTGCCAACTTATGGCGAACAAAGCGGTACAAAAGGGGGTGGTGATGGACGGAGCATCAGAACCAATCAAACACTCACACCCAGTCAACAGATCTGGGTTTGATCCATCACCGTTCTTTAGCCCACTCTGCCACCCCAGTTCAGACATTGCCATATGCAAATCAGTCTGACCCTGTGCCTCATGGGAACAGTCCAGCCCGAACTGCCAAGCTATGCCTTCCCTGGACCGGAAACAAGCTTCCTAGGACCGGTTTCTGGCATTTCAGCCGTCTTCAGCCAGGCTTGCTTGAATCCAGCGGCAAAGTGAGCAAGGGACTCACGTCTGAGCATACCCTGCCAACTTATGGCGAACAAAGCGGTACAAAAGGGGGTGGTGATGGACGGAGCATCAGAACCAATCAAACCATCACACCCAGTCAACAGATCTGGGTTTGATCCATCACCGTTCTTTAGCCCACTCTGCCACCCCAGTTCAGACATGGCCATATGCAAATCAGTCTGACCCTGTGCCTCATGGGAACAGTCCAGCCCGAACTGCCAAGCCATGCCTTCCCTGGACCAGAAACCAGCTTCCTAGGACCGGTTTCTGGCATTTCAGCCGTCTTCAGCCAGGCTTGCTTGAATCCAGTGGCAAAGTGAGCAAGGGACTCACGTCTGAGCATACCCTGCCAACATATGGCGAACAAAGTGGTACAAAAGGGGGTGGTGATGGACGGAGCATCAGAACCTATCAAACACTCACACCCAGTCAACAGATCTGGGTTTGATCCATCACCGTTCTTTAGCCCACTCTGCCACCCCAGTTCAGACATGGCCATATGCAAATCAGTCTGACCCTGTGCGTCATGGGAACAGTCTAGCCCGAACTGCCAAGCCATGCCTTCCCTGGACCGGAAACAAGCTTCCTAGGACCGGTTTCTGGCATGTCAGCCGTCTTCAGCCAGGCTTGCTTGAATCCAGTGGCAAAGCGAGCAAGAGACTCACGTCTGAGCATACCCTGCCAACTTATGGCGAACAAAGCGGTACAAAAGGGGGTGGTGATGGACGGAGCATCAGAACCTATCAAACACTCACACCCAGTCAACAGATCTGGGTTCTATCCATCACCGTTCTTTAGCCCACTCTGCCACCCCAGTTCAGACATTGCCATATGCAAATCAGTCTGACCCTGTGCCTCATGGGAACAATCCAGCCCGAACTGCCAAGCTATGCCTTCCCTGGACCGGAAACAAGCTTCCTAGGACCGGTTTCTGGCATTTCAGCCGTCTTCAGCCAGACTTGCTTGAATCCAGCGGCAAAGTGAGCAAGGGACTCACGTCTGAGCATACCCTGCCAACTTATGGCGAACAAAGCGGTACAAAAGGGGGTGGTGATGGACGGAGCATCAGAACCAATCAAACACTCACACCCAGTCAACAGATCTGGGTTTGATCCATCACCGTTCTTTAGCCCACTCTGCCACCCCAGTTCAGACATGGCCATACGCAAATCAGTCTGACCCTGTGCCTCATGGGAACAGTCCAGCCCGAACTGCCAAGCCATGCCTTCCCTGGACCGGAAACAAGCTTCCTAGGACCGGTTTCTGGCATTTCAGCCGTCTTCAGCCAGGCTTGCTTGAATCCAGTGGCAAAGTGAGCAAGGGACTCACGTCTGAGCATACCCTGCCAACTTATGGCGAACAAAGCGGTACAAAAGGGGGTGGTGATGGACGGAGCATCAGAACCAATCAAACACTCACACCCAGTCAACAGATCTGGGTTTGATCCATCACCGTTCTTTAGCCCACTCTGCCACCCCAGTTCAGACATGGCCATATGCAAATCAGTCTGACCCTGTGCCTCATGGGAACAGTCCAGCCCGAACTGCCAAGCCATGCCTTCCCTGGACCGGAAACAAGCTTCCTAGGACCGGTTTCTGGCATTTCAGCCGTCTTCAGCCAGGCTTGCTTGAATCCAGTGGCAAAGTGAGCAAGGGACTCGCGTTTGAGCATACCCTGCCAACTTGTGGCGAACAAAGCGGTACAAAAGGGGGTGGTGATGGACGGAGCATCAGAACCAATCAAACACTCACACCCAGTCAACAGATCTGGGTTTGATCCATCACCGTTCTTTAGCCCACTCTGCCACCCCAGTTCAGACATGGCCATATGCAAATCAGTCTGACCCTGTGCCTCATGGGAACAATCCAGCCCGAACTGCCAAGCTATGCCTTCCCTGGACCGGAAACAAGCTTCCTAGGACCGGTTTCTGGCATTTCAGCCGTCTTCAGCCAGGCTTGCTTGAATCCAGCGGCAAAGTGAGCAAGGGACTCACGTCTGAGCATACCCTGCCAACTTATGGCGAACAAAGCGGTACAAAAGGGGGTGGTGATGGACGGAGCATCAGAACCAATCAAACACTCGCACCCAGTCAACAGATCTGGGTTTGATCCATCACCGTTCTTTAGCCCACTCTGCCACCCCAGTTCAGACATGGCCATATGCAAATCAGTCTGACCCTGTGCCTCATGGGAACAGTCCAGCCCGAACTGCCAAGCCATGCCTTCCCTGGACTAGAAACTAGCTTCCTAGGACCGGTTTCTGGCATTTCAGCCGTCTTCAGCCAGGCTTGCTTGAATCCAGTGGCAAAGTGAGCAAGGGACTCACGTCCGAGCATACCCTGCCAACATATGGCGAACAAAGTGGTACAAAAGGGGGTGGTGATGGACGGAGCATCAGAACCTATCAAACACTCACACCCAGTCAACAGATCTGGGTTTGATCCATCACCGTTCTTTAGCCCACTCTGCCACCCCAGTTCAGACATGGCCATATGCAAATCAGTCTGACCCTGTGCCTCATGGGAACAGTCTAGCCCGAACTGCCAAGCCATGCCTTCCCTGGACCGGAAACAAGCTTCCTAGGACCGGTTTCTGGCATTTCAGCCGTCTTCAGCCAGGCTTGCTTGAATCCAGTGGCAAAGTGAGCAAGGGACTCACGTCTGAGCATACCCTGCCAACTTATGGCGAACAAAGCGGTACAAAAGGGGGTGGTGATGGACGGAGCATCAGAACCAATCAAACACTCACACCCAGTCAACAGATCTGGGTTTGATCCATCACCGTTCTTTAGCCCACTCTGCCACCCCAGTTCAGACATGGCCATATGCAAATCAGTCTGACCCTGTGCCTCATGGGAACAGTCCAGCCCGAACTGCCAAGCCATGCCTTCCCTGGACCGGAAACAAGCTTCCTAGGACCGGTTTCTGGCATTTCAGCCGTCTTCAGCCAGGCTTGCTTGAATCCAGTGGCAAAGTGAGCAAGGGACTCGCGTTTGAGCATACCCTGCCAACTTGTGGCGAACAAAGCGGTACAAAAGGGGGTGGTGATGGACGGAGCATCAGAACCAATCAAACACTCACACCCAGTCAACAGATCTGGGTTTGATCCATCACCGTTCTTTAGCCCACTCTGCCACCCCAGTTCAGACATGGCCATATGCAAATCAGTCTGACCCTGTGCCTCATGGGAACAATCCAGCCCGAACTGCCAAGCTATGCCTTCCCTGGACCGGAAACAAGCTTCCTAGGACCGGTTTCTGGCATTTCAGCCGTCTTCAGCCAGGCTTGCTTGAATCCAGCGGCAAAGTGAGCAAGGGACTCACGTCTGAGCATACCCTGCCAACTTATGGCGAACAAAGCGGTACAAAAGGGGGTGGTGATGGACGGAGCATCAGAACCAATCAAACACTCACACCCAGTCAACAGATCTGGGTTTGATCCATCACCGTTCTTTAGCCCACTCTGCCACCCCAGTTCAGACATGGCCATATGCAAATCAGTCTGACCCTGTGCCTCATGGGAACAGTCCAGCCCGAACTGCCAAGCCATGCCTTCCCTGGACCGGAAACAAGCTTCCTAGGACCGGTTTCTGGCATTTCAGCCGTCTTCAGCCAGGCTTGCTTGAATCCAGTGGCAAAGGGAGCAAGGGACTCACGTCTGAGCATACCCTGCCAACTTATGGCGAACAAAGCGGGAGAAAAGGGGGTGGTGATGGACGGAGCATCAGAACCAATCAAACACTCGCACCCAGTCAACAGATCTGGGTTTGATCCATCACCGTTCTTTAGCCCACTCTGCCACCCCAGTTCAGACATGGCCATATGCAAATCAGTCTGACCCTGTGCCTCATGGGAACAGTCCAGCCCGAACTGCCAAGCCATGCCTTCCCTGGACTAGAAACTAGCTTCCTAGGACCGGTTTCTGGCATTTCAGCCGTCTTCAGCCAGGCTTGCTTGAATCCAGTGGCAAAGTGAGCAAGGGACTCACGTCCGAGCATACCCTGCCAACATATGGCGAACAAAGTGGTACAAAAGGGGGTGGTGATGGACGGAGCATCAGAACCTATCAAACACTCACACCCAGTCAACAGATCTGGGTTTGATCCATCACCGTTCTTTAGCCCACTCTGCCACCCCAGTTCAGACATGGCCATATGCAAATCAGTCTGACCCTGTGCCTCATGGGAACAGTCTAGCCCGAACTGCCAAGCCATGCCTTCCCTGGACCGGAAACAAGCTTCCTAGGACCGGTTTCTGGCATTTCAGCCGTCTTCAGCCAGGCTTGCTTGAATCCAGTGGCAAAGTGAGCAAGGGACTCACGTCTGAGCATACCCTGCCAACTTATGGCGAACAAAGCGGTACAAAAGGGGGTGGTGATGGACGGAGCATCAGAACCAATCAAACACTCACACCCAGTCAACAGATCTGGGTTCTATCCATCACCGTTCTTTAGCCCACTCTGCCACCCCAGTTCAGACATTGCCATATGCAAATCAGTCTGACCCTGTGCCTCATGGGAACAATCCAGCCCGAACTGCCAAGCTATGCCTTCCCTGGACCGGAAACAAGCTTCCTAGGACCGGTTTCTGGCATTTCAGCCGTCTTCAGCCAGGCTTGCTTGAATCCAGCGGCAAAGTGAGCAAGGGACTCACGTCTGAGCATACCCTGCCAACTTATGGCGAACAAAGCGGTACAAAAGGGGGTGGTGATGGACGGAGCATCAGAACCAATCAAACACTCACACCCAGTCAACAGATCTGGGTTTGATCCATCACCGTTCTTTAGCCCACTCTGCCACCCCAGTTCAGACATGGCCATACGCAAATCAGTCTGACCCTGTGCCTCATGGGAACAGTCCAGCCCGAACTGCCAAGCCATGCCTTCCCTGGACCGGAAACAAGCTTCCTAGGACCGGTTTCTGGCATTTCAGCCGTCTTCAGCCAGGCTTGCTTGAATCCAGTGGCAAAGGGAGCAAGGGACTCACGTCTGAGCATACCCTGCCAACTTATGGCAAACAAAGCGGTAGAAAAGGGGGTGGTGATGGAAGGAGCATCAGAACCAATCAAACACTCCCACCCAGTCAACAGATCTGGGTTTGATCCATCACCGTTCTTTAGCCCACTCTGCCACCCCAGTTCAGACATGGCCATATGCAAATCAGTCTGACCCTGTGCCTCATGGGAACAGTCCAGCCCGAACTGCCAAGCCATGCCTTCCCTGGACCAGAAACCAGCTTCCTAGGACCGGTTTCTGGCATTTCAGCCGTCTTCAGCCAGGCTTGCTTGAATCCAGTGGCAAAGTGAGCAAGGGACTCACGTCTGAGCATACCCTGCCAACATATGGCGAACAAAGTGGTACAAAAGGGGGTGGTGATGGACGGAGCATCAGAACCTATCAAACACTCACACCCAGTCAACAGATCTGGGTTTGATCCATCACCGTTCTTTAGCCCACTCTGCCACCCCAGTTCAGACATGGCCATATGCAAATCAGTCTGACCCTGTGCGTCATGGGAACAGTCTAGCCCGAACTGCCAAGCCATGCCTTCCCTGGACCGGAAACAAGCTTCCTAGGACCGGTTTCTGGCATTTCAGCCGTCTTCAGCCAGGCTTGCTTGAATCCAGTGGCAAAGTGAGCAAGGGACTCTCGTCTGAGCATACCATGCCAACTTATGGCGAACAAAGCGGTACAAAAGGGGGTGGTGATGGACGGAGCATCAGAACCAATCAAACACTCACACCCAGTCAACAGATCTGGGTTTGATCCATCACCGTTCTTTAGCCCACTCTGCCACCCCAGTTCAGACATGCCCATATGCAAATCAATCTGACCCTGTGTCTCATGGGAACAGTCCAGCCCGAACTGCCAAGCCATGCCTTCCCTGGACCGGAAACAAGCTTCCTAGGACCGGTTTCTGGCATGTCAGCCGTCTTCAGCCAGGCTTGCTTGAATCCAGTGGCAAAGTGAGCAAGGGACTCACGTCTGAGCATACCCTCCCAACTTATGGCGAACAAAGCGGTACAAAAGGGGGTGGTGATGGACGGAGCATCAGAACCAATCAAACACTCACACCCAGTCAACAGATCTGGGTTCTATCCATCACCGTTCTTTAGCCCACTCTGCCACCCCAGTTCAGACATTGCCATATGCAAATCAGTCTGACCCTGTGCCTCATGGGAACAATCCAGCCCGAACTGCCAAGCTATGCCTTCCCTGGACCGGAAACAAGCTTCCTAGGACCGGTTTCTGGCATTTCAGCCGTCTTCAGCCAGGCTTGCTTGAATCCAGCGGCAAAGTGAGCAAGGGACTCACGTCTGAGCATACCCTGCCAACTTATGGCGAACAAAGCGGTACAAAAGGGGGTGGTGATGGACGGAGCATCAGAACCAATCAAACACTCGCACCCAGTCAACAGATCTGGGTTTGATCCATCACCGTTCTTTAGCCCACTCTGCCACCCCAGTTCAGACATGGCCATATGCAAATCAGTCTGACCCTGTGCCTCATGGGAACAGTCCAGCCCGAACTGCCAAGCCATGCCTTCCCTGGACCGGAAACAAGCTTCCTAGGACCGGTTTCTGGCATTTCAGCCGTCTTCAGCCAGGCTTGCTTGAATCCAGTGGCAAAGGGAGCAAGGGACTCGCGTCTGAGCATACCCTGCCAACTTATGGCGAACAAAGCGGTACAAAAGGGGGTGGTGATGGAAGGAGCATCAGAACCAATCAAACACTCACACCCAGTCAACAGATCTGGGTTTGATCCATCACCGTTCTTTAGCCCACTCTGCCACCCCAGTTCAGACATGGCCATATGCAAATCAGTCTGACCCTGTGCCTCATGGGAACAGTCCAGCCCGAACTGCCAAGCCATGCCTTCCCTGGACCGGAAACAAGCTTCCTAGGACCGGGTTCTGGCATTTCAGCCGTCTTCAGCCAGGCTTGCTTGAATCCAGTGGCAAAGTGAGCAAGGGACTCACGTCTGAGCATACCCTGCCAACTTATGGCGAACAAAGCGGTACAAAAGGGGGTGGTGATGGACGGAGCATCAGAACCAATCAAACACTCACACCCAGTCAACAGATCTGGGTTTGATCCATCACCGTTCTTTAGCCCACTCTGCCACCCCAGTTCAGACATGCCCATATGCAAATCAGTCTGACCCTGTGTCTCATGGGAACAGTCCAGCCCGAACTGCCAAGCCATGCCTTCCCTGGACCGGAAACAAGCTTCCTAGGACCGGTTTCTGGCATGTCAGCCGTCTTCAGCCAGGCTTGCTTGAATCCAGTGGCAAAGTGAGCAAGGGACTCACGTCTGAGCATACCCTGCCAACTTATGGCGAACAAAGCGGTACAAAAGGGGGTGGTGATGGACGGAGCATCAGAACCAATCAAACACTCACACCCAGTCAACAGATCTGGGTTCTATCCATCACCGTTCTTTAGCCCACTCTGCCACCCCAGTTCAGACATTGCCATATGCAAATCAGTCTGACCCTGTGCCTCATGGGAACAATCCAGCCCGAACTGCCAAGCTATGCCTTCCCTGGACCGGAAACAAGCTTCCTAGGACCGGTTTCTGGCATTTCAGCCGTCTTCAGCCAGGCTTGCTTGAATCCAGCGGCAAAGTGAGCAAGGGACTCACGTCTGAGCATACCCTGCCAACTTATGGCGAACAAAGCGGTACAAAAGGGGGTGGTGATGGACGGAGCATCAGAACCAATCAAACACTCGCACCCAGTCAACAGATCTGGGTTTGATCCATCACCGTTCTTTAGCCCACTCTGCCACCCCAGTTCAGACATGGCCATATGCAAATCAGTCTGACCCTGTGCCTCATGGGAACAGTCCAGCCCGAACTGCCAAGCCATGCCTTCCCTGGACCGGAAACAAGCTTCCTAGGACCGGTTTCTGGCATTTCAGCCGTCTTCAGCCAGGCTTGCTTGAATCCAGTGGCAAAGGGAGCAAGGGACTCGCGTCTGAGCATACCCTGCCAACTTATGGCGAACAAAGCGGTACAAAAGGGGGTGGTGATGGAAGGAGCATCAGAACCAATCAAACACTCACACCCAGTCAACAGATCTGGGTTTGATCCATCACCGTTCTTTAGCCCACTCTGCCACCCCAGTTCAGACATGGCCATATGCAAATCAGTCTGACCCTGTGCCTCATGGGAACAGTCCAGCCCGAACTGCCAAGCCATGCCTTCCCTGGACCGGAAACAAGCTTCCTAGGACCGGGTTCTGGCATTTCAGCCGTCTTCAGCCAGGCTTGCTTGAATCCAGTGGCAAAGTGAGCAAGGGACTCACGTCTGAGCATACCCTGCCAACTTATGGCGAACAAAGCGGTACAAAAGGGGGTGGTGATGGACGGAGCATCAGAACCAATCAAACACTCACACCCAGTCAACAGATCTGGGTTTGATCCATCACCGTTCTTTAGCCCACTCTGCCACCCCAGTTCAGACATGGCCATATGCAAATCAGTCTGACCCTGTGCCTCGTGGGAACAGTCCAGCCCGAACTGCCAAGCCATGCCTTCCCTGGACCGGAAACAAGCTTCCTAGGACCGGTTTCTGGCATTTCAGCCGTCTTCAGCCAGGCTTGCTTGAAACCAGTGGCAAAGTGAGCAAGGGACTCACGTCTGAGCATAC
Organism: Triturus cristatus; assembly: GCF_964204655.1. Classification (NCBI taxonomy): domain Eukaryota; kingdom Metazoa; phylum Chordata; class Amphibia; order Caudata; family Salamandridae; genus Triturus; species Triturus cristatus. Next base: position 533,899,705 of record NC_140594.1, on the reverse strand, counting down.
CCTGCCAACTTATGGTGAACAAAGCGGTACAAAAGGGGGTGGTGATGGACGGAGCATCAGAACCAATCAAACACTCACACCCAGTCAACAGATCTGGGTTTGATCCATCACCGTTCTTTAGCCCACTCTGCCACCCCAGTTCAGACATGGCCATATGCAAATCAGTCTGACCCTGTGCCTCATGGGAACAATCCAGCCCGAACTGCCAAGCTATGCCTTCCCTGGACCGGAAACAAGCTTCCTAGGACCGGTTTCTGGCATTTCAGCCGTCTTCAGCCAGGCTTGCTTGAATCCAGCGGCAAAGTGAGCAAGGGACTCACGTCTGAGCATACCCTGCCAACTTATGGCGAACAAAGCGGTACAAAAGGGGGTGGTGATGGACGGAGCATCAGAACCAATCAAACACTCGCACCCAGTCAACAGATCTGGGTTTGATCCATCACCGTTCTTTAGCCCACTCTGCCACCCCAGTTCAGACATGGCCATATGCAAATCAGTCTGACCCTGTGCCTCATGGGAACAGTCCAGCCCGAACTGCCAAGCCATGCCTTCCCTGGACCGGAAACAAGCTTCCTAGGACCGGTTTCTGGCATTTCAGCCGTCTTCAGCCAGGCTTGCTTGAATCCAGTGGCAAAGGGAGCAAGGGACTCGCGTCTGAGCATACCCTGCCAACTTATGGCGAACAAAGCGGTACAAAAGGGGGTGGTGATGGAAGGAGCATCAGAACCAATCAAACACTCACACCCAGTCAACAGATCTGGGTTTGATCCATCACCGTTCTTTAGCCCACTCTGCCACCCCAGTTCAGACATGGCCATATGCAAATCAGTCTGACCCTGTGCCTCATGGGAACAGTCTAGCCCGAACTGCCAAGCCATGCCTTCCCTGGACCGGAAACAAGCTTCCTAGGACCGGGTTCTGGCATTTCAGCCGTCTTCAGCCAGGCTTGCTTGAATCCAGTGGCAAAGTGAGCAAGGGACTCACGTCTGAGCATACCCTGCCAACTTATGGCGAACAAAGCGGTACAAAAGGGGGTGGTGATGGACGGAGCATCAGAACCAATCAAACACTCACACCCAGTCAACAGATCTGGGTTTGATCCATCACCGTTCTTTAGCCCACTCTGCCACCCCAGTTCAGACATGGCCATATGCAAATCAGTCTGACCCTGTGCCTCGTGGGAACAGTCTAGCCCGAACTGCCAAGCCATGCCTTCCCTGGACCGGAAACAAGCTTCCTAGGACCGGTTTCTGGCATTTCAGCCGTCTTCAGCCAGGCTTGCTTGAATCCAGTGGCAAAGTGAGCAAGGGACTCACGTCTGAGCATACCCTGCCAACTTATGGCGAACAAAGCGGTACAAAAGGGGGTGGTGATGGACGGAGCATCAGAACCAATCAAACACTCACACCCAGTCAACAGATCTGGGTTTGATCCATCACCGTTCTTTAGCCCACTCTGCCACCCCAGTTCAGACATGGCCATATGCAAATCAGTCTGACCCTGTGCCTCATGGGAACAGTCCAGCCCGAACTGCCAAGCCATGCCTTCCCTGGACCGGAAACAAGCTTCCTAGGACCGGTTTCTGGCATTTCAGCCGTCTTCAGCCAGGCTTGCTTGAATCCAGTGGCAAAGTGAGCAAGGGACTCGCGTTTGAGCATACCCTGCCAACTTGTGGCGAACAAAGCGGTACAAAAGGGGGTGGTGATGGACGGAGCATCAGAACCAATCAAACACTCACACCCAGTCAACAGATCTGGGTTTGATCCATCACCGTTCTTTAGCCCACTCTGCCACCCCAGTTCAGACATGGCCATATGCAAATCAGTCTGACCCTGTGCCTCATGGGAACAATCCAGCCCGAACTGCCAAGCTATGCCTTCCCTGGACCGGAAACAAGCTTCCTAGGACCGGTTTCTGGCATTTCAGCCGTCTTCAGCCAGGCTTGCTTGAATCCAGCGGCAAAGTGAGCAAGGGACTCACGTCTGAGCATACCCTGCCAACTTATGGCGAACAAAGCGGTACAAAAGGGGGTGGTGATGGACGGAGCATCAGAACCAATCAAACACTCACACCCAGTCAACAGATCTGGGTTTGATCCATCACCGTTCTTTAGCCCACTCTGCCACCCCAGTTCAGACATGGCCATATGCAAATCAGTCTGACCCTGTGCCTCATGGGAACAGTCCAGCCCGAACTGCCAAGCCATGCCTTCCCTGGACGGGAAACAAGCTTCCTAGGACCGGCTTCTGGCATTTCAGCCGTCTTCAGCCAGGCTTGCTTGAATCCAGTGGCAAAGGGAGCAAGGGACTCACGTCTGAGCATACCCTGCCAACTTATGGCGAACAAAGAGGTACAAAAGGGGTTGGTGATGGACGGAGCATCAGAACCAATCAAACACTCGCACCCAGTCAACAGATCTGGGTTTGATCCATCACCGTTCTTTAGCCCACTCTGCCACCCCAGTTCAGACATGGCCATATGCAAATCAGTCTGACCCTGTGCCTCATGGGAACAGTCCAGCCCGAACTGCCAAGCCATGCCTTCCCTGGACCGGAAACAAGCTTCCTAGGACCGGTTTCTGGCATTTCAGCCGTCTTCAGCCAGGCTTGCTTGAATCCAGTGGCAAAGGGAGCAAGGGACTCACGTCTGAGCATACCCTGCCAACTTATGGCGAACAAAGCGGTACAAAAGGGGGTGGTGATGGAAGGAGCATCAGAACCAATCAAACACTTGCACCCAGTCAACAGATCTGGGTTTGATCCATCACCGTTCTTTAGCCCACTCTGCCACCCCAGTTCAGAGATGGCCATATGCAAATCAGTCTGACCCTGTGCCTCATGGGAACAGTCCAGCCCGAACTGCCAAGCCATGCCTTCCCTGGACCGGAAACAAGCTTCCTAGGACCGGGTTCTGGCATTTCAGCCGTCTTCAGCCAGGCTTGCTTGAATCCAGTGGCAAAGTGAGCAAGGGACTCACGTCTGAGCATACCCTGCCAACTTATGGCGAACAAAGCGGTACAAAAGGGGGTGGTGATGGACGGAGCATCAGAACCAATCAAACACTCCCACCCAGTCAACAGATCTGGGTTTGATCCATCACTGTTCTTTAGCCCACTCTGCCACCCCAGTTCAGACATGGCCATATGCAAATCAGTCTGACCCTGTGCCTCGTGGGAACAGTCCAGCCCGAACTGCCAAGCCATGCCTTCCCTGGACCGGAAACAAGCTTCCTAGGACCGGTTTCTGGCATTTCAGCCGTCTTCAGCCAGGCTTGCTTGAAACCAGTGGCAAAGTGAGCAAGGGACTCACGTCTGAGCATACCCTGCCAACTTATGGTGAACAAAGCGGTACAAAAGGGGGTGGTGATGGACGGAGCATCAGAACCAATCAAACACTCACACCCAGTCAACAGATCTGGGTTCTATCCATCACCGTTCTTTAGCCCACTCTGCCACCCCAGTTCAGACATTGCCATATGCAAATCAGTCTGACCCTGTGCCTCATGGGAACAATCCAGCCCGAACTGCCAAGCTATGCCTTCCCTGGACCGGAAACAAGCTTCCTAGGACCGGTTTCTGGCATTTCAGCCAGGCTTGCTTGAATCCAGCGGCAAAGTGAGCAAGGGACTCACGTCTGAGCATACCCTGCCAAGTTATGGCGAACAAAGCGGTACAAAAGGGGGTGGTGATGGACGGAGCATCAGAACCAATCAAACACTCACACCCAGTCAACAGATCTGGGTTTGATCCATCACCGTTCTTTAGCCCACTCTGCCACCCCAGTTCAGACATGGCCATACGCAAATCAGTCTGACCCTGTGCCTCATGGGAACAGTCCAGCCCGAACTGCCAAGCCATGCCTTCCCTGGACCGGAAACAAGCTTCCTAGGACCGGTTTCTGGCATTTCAGCCGTCTTCAGCCAGGCTTGCTTGAATCCAGTGGCAAAGGGAGCAAGGGACTCACGTCTGAGCATACCCTGCCAACTTATGGCAAACAAAGCGGTAGAAAAGGGGGTGGTGATGGACGGAGCATCAGAATCAATCAAACACTCGCACCCAGTCAACAGATCTTGGTTTGATCCATCACCGTTCTTTAGCCCACTCTGCCACCCCAGTTCAGACATGGCCATATGCAAATCAATCTGACCCTGTGCCTCATGGGAACAGTCCAGCCAGAACTGCCAAGCCATGCCTTCCCTGGACCGGAAACAAGCTTCCTAGGACCGGTTTCTGGCATTTCAGCCGTCTTCAGCCAGGCTTGCTTGAATCCAGTGGCAAAGTGAGCAAGGGACTCTCGTCTGAGCATACCCTGCCAACTTATGGCGAACAAAGCGGTACAAAAGGGGGTGGTGATGGACGGAGCATCAGAACCAATCAAACACTCACACCCAGTCAACAGATCTGGGTTTGATCCATCACCGTTCTTTAGCCCACTCTGCCACCCCAGTTCAGACATGCCCATATGCAAATCAGTCTGACCCTGTGTCTCATGGGAACAGTCCAGCCCGAACTGCCAAGCCATGCCTTCCCTGGACCGGAAACAAGCTTCCTAGGACCGGTTTCTGGCATTTCAGCCGTCTTCAGCCAGGCTTGCTTGAATCCAGTGGCAAAGTGAGCAAGGGACTCACGTCTGAGCATACCCTGCCAACTTATGGCGAACAAAGCGGTACAAAAGGGGGTGGTGATGGACGGAGCATCAGAACCAATCAAACACTCACACCCAGTCAACAGATCTGGGTTTGATCCATCACCGTTCTTTAGCCCACTCTGCCACCCCAGTTCAGACATTGCCATATGCAAATCAGTCTGACCCTGTGCCTCATGGGAACAGTCCAGCCCGAACTGCCAAGCTATGCCTTCCCTGGACCGGAAACAAGCTTCCTAGGACCGGTTTCTGGCATTTCAGCCGTCTTCAGCCAGGCTTGCTTGAATCCAGCGGCAAAGTGAGCAAGGGACTCACGTCTGAGCATACCCTGCCAACTTATGGCGAACAAAGCGGTACAAAAGGGGGTGGTGATGGACGGAGCATCAGAACCAATCAAACCATCACACCCAGTCAACAGATCTGGGTTTGATCCATCACCGTTCTTTAGCCCACTCTGCCACCCCAGTTCAGACATGGCCATATGCAAATCAGTCTGACCCTGTGCCTCATGGGAACAGTCCAGCCCGAACTGCCAAGCCATGCCTTCCCTGGACCAGAAACCAGCTTCCTAGGACCGGTTTCTGGCATTTCAGCCGTCTTCAGCCAGGCTTGCTTGAATCCAGTGGCAAAGTGAGCAAGGGACTCACGTCTGAGCATACCCTGCCAACATATGGCGAACAAAGTGGTACAAAAGGGGGTGGTGATGGACGGAGCATCAGAACCTATCAAACACTCACACCCAGTCAACAGATCTGGGTTTGATCCATCACCGTTCTTTAGCCCACTCTGCCACCCCAGTTCAGACATGGCCATATGCAAATCAGTCTGACCCTGTGCGTCATGGGAACAGTCTAGCCCGAACTGCCAAGCCATGCCTTCCCTGGACCGGAAACAAGCTTCCTAGGACCGGTTTCTGGCATGTCAGCCGTCTTCAGCCAGGCTTGCTTGAATCCAGTGGCAAAGCGAGCAAGAGACTCACGTCTGAGCATACCCTGCCAACTTATGGCGAACAAAGCGGTACAAAAGGGGGTGGTGATGGACGGAGCATCAGAACCTATCAAACACTCACACCCAGTCAACAGATCTGGGTTCTATCCATCACCGTTCTTTAGCCCACTCTGCCACCCCAGTTCAGACATTGCCATATGCAAATCAGTCTGACCCTGTGCCTCATGGGAACAATCCAGCCCGAACTGCCAAGCTATGCCTTCCCTGGACCGGAAACAAGCTTCCTAGGACCGGTTTCTGGCATTTCAGCCGTCTTCAGCCAGACTTGCTTGAATCCAGCGGCAAAGTGAGCAAGGGACTCACGTCTGAGCATACCCTGCCAACTTATGGCGAACAAAGCGGTACAAAAGGGGGTGGTGATGGACGGAGCATCAGAACCAATCAAACACTCACACCCAGTCAACAGATCTGGGTTTGATCCATCACCGTTCTTTAGCCCACTCTGCCACCCCAGTTCAGACATGGCCATACGCAAATCAGTCTGACCCTGTGCCTCATGGGAACAGTCCAGCCCGAACTGCCAAGCCATGCCTTCCCTGGACCGGAAACAAGCTTCCTAGGACCGGTTTCTGGCATTTCAGCCGTCTTCAGCCAGGCTTGCTTGAATCCAGTGGCAAAGTGAGCAAGGGACTCACGTCTGAGCATACCCTGCCAACTTATGGCGAACAAAGCGGTACAAAAGGGGGTGGTGATGGACGGAGCATCAGAACCAATCAAACACTCACACCCAGTCAACAGATCTGGGTTTGATCCATCACCGTTCTTTAGCCCACTCTGCCACCCCAGTTCAGACATGGCCATATGCAAATCAGTCTGACCCTGTGCCTCATGGGAACAGTCCAGCCCGAACTGCCAAGCCATGCCTTCCCTGGACCGGAAACAAGCTTCCTAGGACCGGTTTCTGGCATTTCAGCCGTCTTCAGCCAGGCTTGCTTGAATCCAGTGGCAAAGTGAGCAAGGGACTCGCGTTTGAGCATACCCTGCCAACTTGTGGCGAACAAAGCGGTACAAAAGGGGGTGGTGATGGACGGAGCATCAGAACCAATCAAACACTCACACCCAGTCAACAGATCTGGGTTTGATCCATCACCGTTCTTTAGCCCACTCTGCCACCCCAGTTCAGACATGGCCATATGCAAATCAGTCTGACCCTGTGCCTCATGGGAACAATCCAGCCCGAACTGCCAAGCTATGCCTTCCCTGGACCGGAAACAAGCTTCCTAGGACCGGTTTCTGGCATTTCAGCCGTCTTCAGCCAGGCTTGCTTGAATCCAGCGGCAAAGTGAGCAAGGGACTCACGTCTGAGCATACCCTGCCAACTTATGGCGAACAAAGCGGTACAAAAGGGGGTGGTGATGGACGGAGCATCAGAACCAATCAAACACTCGCACCCAGTCAACAGATCTGGGTTTGATCCATCACCGTTCTTTAGCCCACTCTGCCACCCCAGTTCAGACATGGCCATATGCAAATCAGTCTGACCCTGTGCCTCATGGGAACAGTCCAGCCCGAACTGCCAAGCCATGCCTTCCCTGGACTAGAAACTAGCTTCCTAGGACCGGTTTCTGGCATTTCAGCCGTCTTCAGCCAGGCTTGCTTGAATCCAGTGGCAAAGTGAGCAAGGGACTCACGTCCGAGCATACCCTGCCAACATATGGCGAACAAAGTGGTACAAAAGGGGGTGGTGATGGACGGAGCATCAGAACCTATCAAACACTCACACCCAGTCAACAGATCTGGGTTTGATCCATCACCGTTCTTTAGCCCACTCTGCCACCCCAGTTCAGACATGGCCATATGCAAATCAGTCTGACCCTGTGCCTCATGGGAACAGTCTAGCCCGAACTGCCAAGCCATGCCTTCCCTGGACCGGAAACAAGCTTCCTAGGACCGGTTTCTGGCATTTCAGCCGTCTTCAGCCAGGCTTGCTTGAATCCAGTGGCAAAGTGAGCAAGGGACTCACGTCTGAGCATACCCTGCCAACTTATGGCGAACAAAGCGGTACAAAAGGGGGTGGTGATGGACGGAGCATCAGAACCAATCAAACACTCACACCCAGTCAACAGATCTGGGTTTGATCCATCACCGTTCTTTAGCCCACTCTGCCACCCCAGTTCAGACATGGCCATATGCAAATCAGTCTGACCCTGTGCCTCATGGGAACAGTCCAGCCCGAACTGCCAAGCCATGCCTTCCCTGGACCGGAAACAAGCTTCCTAGGACCGGTTTCTGGCATTTCAGCCGTCTTCAGCCAGGCTTGCTTGAATCCAGTGGCAAAGTGAGCAAGGGACTCGCGTTTGAGCATACCCTGCCAACTTGTGGCGAACAAAGCGGTACAAAAGGGGGTGGTGATGGACGGAGCATCAGAACCAATCAAACACTCACACCCAGTCAACAGATCTGGGTTTGATCCATCACCGTTCTTTAGCCCACTCTGCCACCCCAGTTCAGACATGGCCATATGCAAATCAGTCTGACCCTGTGCCTCATGGGAACAATCCAGCCCGAACTGCCAAGCTATGCCTTCCCTGGACCGGAAACAAGCTTCCTAGGACCGGTTTCTGGCATTTCAGCCGTCTTCAGCCAGGCTTGCTTGAATCCAGCGGCAAAGTGAGCAAGGGACTCACGTCTGAGCATACCCTGCCAACTTATGGCGAACAAAGCGGTACAAAAGGGGGTGGTGATGGACGGAGCATCAGAACCAATCAAACACTCACACCCAGTCAACAGATCTGGGTTTGATCCATCACCGTTCTTTAGCCCACTCTGCCACCCCAGTTCAGACATGGCCATATGCAAATCAGTCTGACCCTGTGCCTCATGGGAACAGTCCAGCCCGAACTGCCAAGCCATGCCTTCCCTGGACCGGAAACAAGCTTCCTAGGACCGGTTTCTGGCATTTCAGCCGTCTTCAGCCAGGCTTGCTTGAATCCAGTGGCAAAGGGAGCAAGGGACTCACGTCTGAGCATACCCTGCCAACTTATGGCGAACAAAGCGGGAGAAAAGGGGGTGGTGATGGACGGAGCATCAGAACCAATCAAACACTCGCACCCAGTCAACAGATCTGGGTTTGATCCATCACCGTTCTTTAGCCCACTCTGCCACCCCAGTTCAGACATGGCCATATGCAAATCAGTCTGACCCTGTGCCTCATGGGAACAGTCCAGCCCGAACTGCCAAGCCATGCCTTCCCTGGACTAGAAACTAGCTTCCTAGGACCGGTTTCTGGCATTTCAGCCGTCTTCAGCCAGGCTTGCTTGAATCCAGTGGCAAAGTGAGCAAGGGACTCACGTCCGAGCATACCCTGCCAACATATGGCGAACAAAGTGGTACAAAAGGGGGTGGTGATGGACGGAGCATCAGAACCTATCAAACACTCACACCCAGTCAACAGATCTGGGTTTGATCCATCACCGTTCTTTAGCCCACTCTGCCACCCCAGTTCAGACATGGCCATATGCAAATCAGTCTGACCCTGTGCCTCATGGGAACAGTCTAGCCCGAACTGCCAAGCCATGCCTTCCCTGGACCGGAAACAAGCTTCCTAGGACCGGTTTCTGGCATTTCAGCCGTCTTCAGCCAGGCTTGCTTGAATCCAGTGGCAAAGTGAGCAAGGGACTCACGTCTGAGCATACCCTGCCAACTTATGGCGAACAAAGCGGTACAAAAGGGGGTGGTGATGGACGGAGCATCAGAACCAATCAAACACTCACACCCAGTCAACAGATCTGGGTTCTATCCATCACCGTTCTTTAGCCCACTCTGCCACCCCAGTTCAGACATTGCCATATGCAAATCAGTCTGACCCTGTGCCTCATGGGAACAATCCAGCCCGAACTGCCAAGCTATGCCTTCCCTGGACCGGAAACAAGCTTCCTAGGACCGGTTTCTGGCATTTCAGCCGTCTTCAGCCAGGCTTGCTTGAATCCAGCGGCAAAGTGAGCAAGGGACTCACGTCTGAGCATACCCTGCCAACTTATGGCGAACAAAGCGGTACAAAAGGGGGTGGTGATGGACGGAGCATCAGAACCAATCAAACACTCACACCCAGTCAACAGATCTGGGTTTGATCCATCACCGTTCTTTAGCCCACTCTGCCACCCCAGTTCAGACATGGCCATACGCAAATCAGTCTGACCCTGTGCCTCATGGGAACAGTCCAGCCCGAACTGCCAAGCCATGCCTTCCCTGGACCGGAAACAAGCTTCCTAGGACCGGTTTCTGGCATTTCAGCCGTCTTCAGCCAGGCTTGCTTGAATCCAGTGGCAAAGGGAGCAAGGGACTCACGTCTGAGCATACCCTGCCAACTTATGGCAAACAAAGCGGTAGAAAAGGGGGTGGTGATGGAAGGAGCATCAGAACCAATCAAACACTCCCACCCAGTCAACAGATCTGGGTTTGATCCATCACCGTTCTTTAGCCCACTCTGCCACCCCAGTTCAGACATGGCCATATGCAAATCAGTCTGACCCTGTGCCTCATGGGAACAGTCCAGCCCGAACTGCCAAGCCATGCCTTCCCTGGACCAGAAACCAGCTTCCTAGGACCGGTTTCTGGCATTTCAGCCGTCTTCAGCCAGGCTTGCTTGAATCCAGTGGCAAAGTGAGCAAGGGACTCACGTCTGAGCATACCCTGCCAACATATGGCGAACAAAGTGGTACAAAAGGGGGTGGTGATGGACGGAGCATCAGAACCTATCAAACACTCACACCCAGTCAACAGATCTGGGTTTGATCCATCACCGTTCTTTAGCCCACTCTGCCACCCCAGTTCAGACATGGCCATATGCAAATCAGTCTGACCCTGTGCGTCATGGGAACAGTCTAGCCCGAACTGCCAAGCCATGCCTTCCCTGGACCGGAAACAAGCTTCCTAGGACCGGTTTCTGGCATTTCAGCCGTCTTCAGCCAGGCTTGCTTGAATCCAGTGGCAAAGTGAGCAAGGGACTCTCGTCTGAGCATACCATGCCAACTTATGGCGAACAAAGCGGTACAAAAGGGGGTGGTGATGGACGGAGCATCAGAACCAATCAAACACTCACACCCAGTCAACAGATCTGGGTTTGATCCATCACCGTTCTTTAGCCCACTCTGCCACCCCAGTTCAGACATGCCCATATGCAAATCAATCTGACCCTGTGTCTCATGGGAACAGTCCAGCCCGAACTGCCAAGCCATGCCTTCCCTGGACCGGAAACAAGCTTCCTAGGACCGGTTTCTGGCATGTCAGCCGTCTTCAGCCAGGCTTGCTTGAATCCAGTGGCAAAGTGAGCAAGGGACTCACGTCTGAGCATACCCTCCCAACTTATGGCGAACAAAGCGGTACAAAAGGGGGTGGTGATGGACGGAGCATCAGAACCAATCAAACACTCACACCCAGTCAACAGATCTGGGTTCTATCCATCACCGTTCTTTAGCCCACTCTGCCACCCCAGTTCAGACATTGCCATATGCAAATCAGTCTGACCCTGTGCCTCATGGGAACAATCCAGCCCGAACTGCCAAGCTATGCCTTCCCTGGACCGGAAACAAGCTTCCTAGGACCGGTTTCTGGCATTTCAGCCGTCTTCAGCCAGGCTTGCTTGAATCCAGCGGCAAAGTGAGCAAGGGACTCACGTCTGAGCATACCCTGCCAACTTATGGCGAACAAAGCGGTACAAAAGGGGGTGGTGATGGACGGAGCATCAGAACCAATCAAACACTCGCACCCAGTCAACAGATCTGGGTTTGATCCATCACCGTTCTTTAGCCCACTCTGCCACCCCAGTTCAGACATGGCCATATGCAAATCAGTCTGACCCTGTGCCTCATGGGAACAGTCCAGCCCGAACTGCCAAGCCATGCCTTCCCTGGACCGGAAACAAGCTTCCTAGGACCGGTTTCTGGCATTTCAGCCGTCTTCAGCCAGGCTTGCTTGAATCCAGTGGCAAAGGGAGCAAGGGACTCGCGTCTGAGCATACCCTGCCAACTTATGGCGAACAAAGCGGTACAAAAGGGGGTGGTGATGGAAGGAGCATCAGAACCAATCAAACACTCACACCCAGTCAACAGATCTGGGTTTGATCCATCACCGTTCTTTAGCCCACTCTGCCACCCCAGTTCAGACATGGCCATATGCAAATCAGTCTGACCCTGTGCCTCATGGGAACAGTCCAGCCCGAACTGCCAAGCCATGCCTTCCCTGGACCGGAAACAAGCTTCCTAGGACCGGGTTCTGGCATTTCAGCCGTCTTCAGCCAGGCTTGCTTGAATCCAGTGGCAAAGTGAGCAAGGGACTCACGTCTGAGCATACCCTGCCAACTTATGGCGAACAAAGCGGTACAAAAGGGGGTGGTGATGGACGGAGCATCAGAACCAATCAAACACTCACACCCAGTCAACAGATCTGGGTTTGATCCATCACCGTTCTTTAGCCCACTCTGCCACCCCAGTTCAGACATGCCCATATGCAAATCAGTCTGACCCTGTGTCTCATGGGAACAGTCCAGCCCGAACTGCCAAGCCATGCCTTCCCTGGACCGGAAACAAGCTTCCTAGGACCGGTTTCTGGCATGTCAGCCGTCTTCAGCCAGGCTTGCTTGAATCCAGTGGCAAAGTGAGCAAGGGACTCACGTCTGAGCATACCCTGCCAACTTATGGCGAACAAAGCGGTACAAAAGGGGGTGGTGATGGACGGAGCATCAGAACCAATCAAACACTCACACCCAGTCAACAGATCTGGGTTCTATCCATCACCGTTCTTTAGCCCACTCTGCCACCCCAGTTCAGACATTGCCATATGCAAATCAGTCTGACCCTGTGCCTCATGGGAACAATCCAGCCCGAACTGCCAAGCTATGCCTTCCCTGGACCGGAAACAAGCTTCCTAGGACCGGTTTCTGGCATTTCAGCCGTCTTCAGCCAGGCTTGCTTGAATCCAGCGGCAAAGTGAGCAAGGGACTCACGTCTGAGCATACCCTGCCAACTTATGGCGAACAAAGCGGTACAAAAGGGGGTGGTGATGGACGGAGCATCAGAACCAATCAAACACTCGCACCCAGTCAACAGATCTGGGTTTGATCCATCACCGTTCTTTAGCCCACTCTGCCACCCCAGTTCAGACATGGCCATATGCAAATCAGTCTGACCCTGTGCCTCATGGGAACAGTCCAGCCCGAACTGCCAAGCCATGCCTTCCCTGGACCGGAAACAAGCTTCCTAGGACCGGTTTCTGGCATTTCAGCCGTCTTCAGCCAGGCTTGCTTGAATCCAGTGGCAAAGGGAGCAAGGGACTCGCGTCTGAGCATACCCTGCCAACTTATGGCGAACAAAGCGGTACAAAAGGGGGTGGTGATGGAAGGAGCATCAGAACCAATCAAACACTCACACCCAGTCAACAGATCTGGGTTTGATCCATCACCGTTCTTTAGCCCACTCTGCCACCCCAGTTCAGACATGGCCATATGCAAATCAGTCTGACCCTGTGCCTCATGGGAACAGTCCAGCCCGAACTGCCAAGCCATGCCTTCCCTGGACCGGAAACAAGCTTCCTAGGACCGGGTTCTGGCATTTCAGCCGTCTTCAGCCAGGCTTGCTTGAATCCAGTGGCAAAGTGAGCAAGGGACTCACGTCTGAGCATACCCTGCCAACTTATGGCGAACAAAGCGGTACAAAAGGGGGTGGTGATGGACGGAGCATCAGAACCAATCAAACACTCACACCCAGTCAACAGATCTGGGTTTGATCCATCACCGTTCTTTAGCCCACTCTGCCACCCCAGTTCAGACATGGCCATATGCAAATCAGTCTGACCCTGTGCCTCGTGGGAACAGTCCAGCCCGAACTGCCAAGCCATGCCTTCCCTGGACCGGAAACAAGCTTCCTAGGACCGGTTTCTGGCATTTCAGCCGTCTTCAGCCAGGCTTGCTTGAAACCAGTGGCAAAGTGAGCAAGGGACTCACGTCTGAGCATACCCTGCCAACTTATGGTGAACAAAGCGGTACAAAAGGGGGTGGTGATGGACGGAGCATCAGAACCAATCAAACACTCACACCCAGTCAACAGATCTGGGTTTGATCCATCACCGTTCTTTAGCCCACTCTGCCACCCCAGTTCAGACATGGCCATATGCAAATCAGTCTGACCCTGTGCCTCATGGGAACAATCCAGCCCGAACTGCCAAGCTATGCCTTCCCTGGACCGGAAACAAGCTTCCTAGGACCGGTTTCTGGCATTTCAGCCGTCTTCAGCCAGGCTTGCTTGAATCCAGCGGCAAAGTGAGCAAGGGACTCACGTCTGAGCATACCCTGCCAACTTATGGCGAACAAAGCGGTACAAAAGGGGGTGGTGATGGACGGAGCATCAGAACCAATCAAACACTCGCACCCAGTCAACAGATCTGGGTTTGATCCATCACCGTTCTTTAGCCCACTCTGCCACCCCAGTTCAGACATGGCCATATGCAAATCAGTCTGACCCTGTGCCTCATGGGAACAGTCCAGCCCGAACTGCCAAGCCATGCCTTCCCTGGACCGGAAACAAGCTTCCTAGGACCGGTTTCTGGCATTTCAGCCGTCTTCAGCCAGGCTTGCTTGAATCCAGTGGCAAAGGGAGCAAGGGACTCGCGTCTGAGCATACCCTGCCAACTTATGGCGAACAAAGCGGTACAAAAGGGGGTGGTGATGGAAGGAGCATCAGAACCAATCAAACACTCACACCCAGTCAACAGATCTGGGTTTGATCCATCACCGTTCTTTAGCCCACTCTGCCACCCCAGTTCAGACATGGCCATATGCAAATCAGTCTGACCCTGTGCCTCATGGGAACAGTCTAGCCCGAACTGCCAAGCCATGCCTTCCCTGGACCGGAAACAAGCTTCCTAGGACCGGGTTCTGGCATTTCAGCCGTCTTCAGCCAGGCTTGCTTGAATCCAGTGGCAAAGTGAGCAAGGGACTCACGTCTGAGCATACCCTGCCAACTTATGGCGAACAAAGCGGTACAAAAGGGGGTGGTGATGGACGGAGCATCAGAACCAATCAAACACTCACACCCAGTCAACAGATCTGGGTTTGATCCATCACCGTTCTTTAGCCCACTCTGCCACCCCAGTTCAGACATGGCCATATGCAAATCAGTCTGACCCTGTGCCTCGTGGGAACAGTCCAGCCCGAACTGCCAAGCCATGCCTTCCCTGGACCGGAAACAAGCTTCCTAGGACCGGTTTCTGGCATTTCAGCCGTCTTCAGCCAGGCTTGCTTGAAACCAGTGGCAAAGTGAGCAAGGGACTCACGTCTGAGCATACCCTGCCAACTTATGGTGAACAAAGCGGTACAAAAGGGGGTGGTGATGGACGGAGCATCAGAACCAATCAAACACTCACACCCAGTCAACAGATCTGGGTTTGATCCATCACCGTTCTTTAGCCCACTCTGCCACCCCAGTTCAGACATGGCCATATGCAAATCAGTCTGACCCTGTGCCTCATGGGAACAGTCCAGCCCGAACTGCCAAGCCATGCCTTCCCTGGACGGGAAACAAGCTTCCTAGGACCGGTTTCTGGCATTTCAGCCGTCTTCAGCCAGGCTTGCTTGAATCCAGTGGCAAAGTGAGCAAGGGACTCACGTCTGAGCATACCCTGCCAACTTATGGCGAACAAAGCGGTACAAAAGGGGGTGGTGATGGACGGAGCATCAGAACCAATCAATCACTCACACCCAGTCAACAGATCTGGGTTTGATCCATCACCGTTCCTTAGCCCACTCTGCCACCCCAGTTCAGACATGGCCATATGCAAATCAGTCTGACCCTGTGCCTCATGGGAACAGTCCAGCCCGAACTGCCAAGCCATGCCTTCCCTGGACTGGAAACAAGCTTCCTAGGACCGGTTTCTGGCATTTCAGCCGTCTTCAGCCAGGCTTGCTTGAATCCAGTGGCAAAGTGAGCAAGGGACTCACGTCTGAGCATACCCTGCCAACTTATGGCGAACAAAGCGGTACAAAAGGGGGTGGTGATGGACGGAGCATCAGAACCAATCAAACACTCACACCCAGTCAACAGATCTGGGTTTGATCCATCACCGTTCCTTAGCCCACTCTGCCACCCCAGTTCAGACATGGCCATATGCAAATCAGTCTGACCCTGTGCCTCATGGGAACAGTCCAGCCCGAACTGCCAAGCCATGCCTTCCCTGGACCGGAAACAAGCTTCCTAGGACCGGTTTCTGGCATGTCAGCCGTCTTCAGCCAGGCTTGCTTGAATCCAGTGGCAAAGTGAGCAAGGGACTCACGTCTGAGCATACCCTGCCAACTTATGGCGAACAAAGCGGTACAAAAGGGGGTGGTGATGGACGGAGCATCAGAACCAATCAAACACTCACACCCAGTCAACAGATCTGGGTTCTATCCATCACCGTTCTTTAGCCCACTCTGCCACCCCAGTTCAGACATTGCCATATGCAAATCAGTCTGACCCTGTGCCTCATGGGAACAATCCAGCCCGAACTGCCAAGCTATGCCTTCCCTGGACCGGAAACAAGCTTCCTAGGACCGGTTTCTGGCATTTCAGCCGTCTTCAGCCAGGCTTGCTTGAATCCAGCGGCAAAGTGAGCAAGGGACTCACGTCTGAGCATACCCTGCCAACTTATGGCGAACAAAGCGGTACAAAAGGGGGTGGTGATGGACGGAGCATCAGAACCAATCAAACACTCGCACCCAGTCAACAGATCTGGGTTTGATCCATCACCGTTCTTTAGCCCACTCTGCCACCCCAGTTCAGACATGGCCATATGCAAATCAGTCTGACCCTGTGCCTCATGGGAACAGTCCAGCCCGAACTGCCAAGCCATGCCTTCCCTGGACCGGAAACAAGCTTCCTAGGACCGGTTTCTGGCATTTCAGCCGTCTTCAGCCAGGCTTGCTTGAATCCAGTGGCAAAGGGAGCAAGGGACTCGCGTCTGAGCATACCCTGCCAACTTATGGCGAACAAAGCGGTACAAAAGGGGGTGGTGATGGAAGGAGCATCAGAACCAATCAAACACTCACACCCAGTCAACAGATCTGGGTTTGATCCATCACCGTTCTTTAGCCCACTCTGCCACCCCAGTTCAGACATGGCCATATGCAAATCAGTCTGACCCTGTGCCTCATGGGAACAGTCTAGCCCGAACTGCCAAGCCATGCCTTCCCTGGACCGGAAACAAGCTTCCTAGGACCGGGTTCTGGCATTTCAGCCGTCTTCAGCCAGGCTTGCTTGAATCCAGTGGCAAAGTGAGCAAGGGACTCACGTCTGAGCATACCCTGCCAACTTATGGCGAACAAAGCGGTACAAAAGGGGGTGGTGATGGACGGAGCATCAGAACCAATCAAACACTCACACCCAGTCAACAGATCTGGGTTTGATCCATCACCGTTCTTTAGCCCACTCTGCCACCCCAGTTCAGACATGGCCATATGCAAATCAGTCTGACCCTGTGCCTCGTGGGAACAGTCCAGCCCGAACTGCCAAGCCATGCCTTCCCTGGACCGGAAACAAGCTTCCTAGGACCGGTTTCTGGCATTTCAGCCGTCTTCAGCCAGGCTTGCTTGAAACCAGTGGCAAAGTGAGCAAGGGACTCACGTCTGAGCATACCCTGCCAACTTATGGTGAACAAAGCGGTACAAAAGGGGGTGGTGATGGACGGAGCATCAGAACCAATCAAACACTCACACCCAGTCAACAGATCTGGGTTTGATCCATCACCGTTCTTTAGCCCACTCTGCCACCCCAGTTCAGACATGGCCATATGCAAATCAGTCTGACCCTGTGCCTCATGGGAACAGTCCAGCCCGAACTGCCAAGCCATGCCTTCCCTGGACGGGAAACAAGCTTCCTAGGACCGGTTTCTGGCATTTCAGCCGTCTTCAGCCAGGCTTGCTTGAATCCAGTGGCAAAGTGAGCAAGGGACTCACGTCTGAGCATACCCTGCCAACTTATGGCGAACAAAGCGGTACAAAAGGGGGTGGTGATGGACGGAGCATCAGAACCAATCAATCACTCACACCCAGTCAACAGATCTGGGTTTGATCCATCACCGTTCCTTAGCCCACTCTGCCACCCCAGTTCAGACATGGCCATATGCAAATCAGTCTGACCCTGTGCCTCATGGGAACAGTCCAGCCCGAACTGCCAAGCCATGCCTTCCCTGGACTGGAAACAAGCTTCCTAGGACCGGTTTCTGGCATTTCAGCCGTCTTCAGCCAGGCTTGCTTGAATCCAGTGGCAAAGTGAGCAAGGGACTCACGTCTGAGCATACCCTGCCAACTTATGGCGAACAAAGCGGTACAAAAGGGGGTGGTGATGGACGGAGCATCAGAACCAATCAAACACTCACACCCAGTCAACAGATCTGGGTTTGATCCATCACCGTTCTTTAGCCCACTCTGCCACCCCAGTTCAGACATGGCCATACGCAAATCAGTCTGACCCTGTGCCTCATGGGAACAGTCCAGCCCGAACTGCCAAGCCATGCCTTCCCTGGACCGGAAACAAGCTTCCTAGGACCGGTTTCTGGCATTTCAGCCGTCTTCAGCCAGGCTTGCTTGAATCCAGTGGCAAAGGGAGCAAGGGACTCACGTCTGAGCATACCCTGCCAACTTATGGCAAACAAAGCGGTAGAAAAGGGGGTGGTGATGGAAGGAGCATCAGAACCAATCAAACACTCCCACCCAGTCAACAGATCTGGGTTTGATCCATCACCGTTCTTTAGCCCACTCTGCCACCCCAGTTCAGACATGGCCATATGCAAATCAGTCTGACCCTGTGCCTCATGGGAACAGTCCAGCCCGAACTGCCAAGCCATGCCTTCCCTGGACCAGAAACCAGCTTCCTAGGACCGGTTTCTGGCATTTCAGCCGTCTTCAGCCAGGCTTGCTTGAATCCAGTGGCAAAGTGAGCAAGGGACTCACGTCTGAGCATACCCTGCCAACATATGGCGAACAAAGTGGTACAAAAGGGGGTGGTGATGGACGGAGCATCAGAACCTATCAAACACTCACACCCAGTCAACAGATCTGGGTTTGATCCATCACCGTTCTTTAGCCCACTCTGCCACCCCAGTTCAGACATGGCCATATGCAAATCAGTCTGACCCTGTGCGTCATGGGAACAGTCTAGCCCGAACTGCCAAGCCATGCCTTCCCTGGACCGGAAACAAGCTTCCTAGGACCGGTTTCTGGCATTTCAGCCGTCTTCAGCCAGGCTTGCTTGAATCCAGTGGCAAAGTGAGCAAGGGACTCTCGTCTGAGCATACCATGCCAACTTATGGCGAACAAAGCGGTACAAAAGGGGGTGGTGATGGACGGAGCATCAGAACCAATCAAACACTCACACCCAGTCAACAGATCTGGGTTTGATCCATCACCGTTCTTTAGCCCACTCTGCCACCCCAGTTCAGACATGCCCATATGCAAATCAGTCTGACCCTGTGTCTCATGGGAACAGTCCAGCCCGAACTGCCAAGCCATGCCTTCCCTGGACCGGAAACAAGCTTCCTAGGACCGGTTTCTGGCATGTCAGCCGTCTTCAGCCAGGCTTGCTTGAATCCAGTGGCAAAGTGAGCAAGGGACTCACGTCTGAGCATACCCTGCCAACTTATGGCGAACAAAGCGGTACAAAAGGGGGTGGTGATGGACGGAGCATCAGAACCAATCAAACACTCACACCCAGTCAACAGATCTGGGTTCTATCCATCACCGTTCTTTAGCCCACTCTGCCACCCCAGTTCAGACATTGCCATATGCAAATCAGTCTGACCCTGTGCCTCATGGGAACAATCCAGCCCGAACTGCCAAGCTATGCCTTCCCTGGACCGGAAACAAGCTTCCTAGGACCGGTTTCTGGCATTTCAGCCGTCTTCAGCCAGGCTTGCTTGAATCCAGCGGCAAAGTGAGCAAGGGACTCACGTCTGAGCATACCCTGCCAACTTATGGCGAACAAAGCGGTACAAAAGGGGGTGGTGATGGACGGAGCATCAGAACCAATCAAACACTCGCACCCAGTCAACAGATCTGGGTTTGATCCATCACCGTTCTTTAGCCCACTCTGCCACCCCAGTTCAGACATGGCCATATGCAAATCAGTCTGACCCTGTGCCTCATGGGAACAGTCCAGCCCGAACTGCCAAGCCATGCCTTCCCTGGACCGGAAACAAGCTTCCTAGGACCGGTTTCTGGCATTTCAGCCGTCTTCAGCCAGGCTTGCTTGAATCCAGTGGCAAAGGGAGCAAGGGACTCGCGTCTGAGCATACCCTGCCAACTTATGGCGAACAAAGCGGTACAAAAGGGGGTGGTGATGGAAGGAGCATCAGAACCAATCAAACACTCACACCCAGTCAACAGATCTGGGTTTGATCCATCACCGTTCTTTAGCCCACTCTGCCACCCCAGTTCAGACATGGCCATATGCAAATCAGTCTGACCCTGTGCCTCATGGGAACAGTCTAGCCCGAACTGCCAAGCCATGCCTTCCCTGGACCGGAAACAAGCTTCCTAGGACCGGGTTCTGGCATTTCAGCCGTCTTCAGCCAGGCTTGCTTGAATCCAGTGGCAAAGTGAGCAAGGGACTCACGTCTGAGCATACCCTGCCAACTTATGGCGAACAAAGCGGTACAAAAGGGGGTGGTGATGGACGGAGCATCAGAACCAATCAAACACTCACACCCAGTCAACAGATCTGGGTTTGATCCATCACCGTTCTTTAGCCCACTCTGCCACCCCAGTTCAGACATGGCCATATGCAAATCAGTCTGACCCTGTGCCTCGTGGGAACAGTCCAGCCCGAACTGCCAAGCCATGCCTTCCCTGGACCGGAAACAAGCTTCCTAGGACCGGTTTCTGGCATTTCAGCCGTCTTCAGCCAGGCTTGCTTGAAACCAGTGGCAAAGTGAGCAAGGGACTCACGTCTGAGCATACCCTGCCAACTTATGGTGAACAAAGCGGTACAAAAGGGGGTGGTGATGGACGGAGCATCAGAACCAATCAAACACTCACACCCAGTCAACAGATCTGGGTTTGATCCATCACCGTTCTTTAGCCCACTCTGCCACCCCAGTTCAGACATGGCCATATGCAAATCAGTCTGACCCTGTGCCTCATGGGAACAATCCAGCCCGAACTGCCAAGCTATGCCTTCCCTGGACCGGAAACAAGCTTCCTAGGACCGGTTTCTGGCATTTCAGCCGTCTTCAGCCAGGCTTGCTTGAATCCAGCGGCAAAGTGAGAAAGGGACTCACGTCTGAGCAGACCCTGCCAACTTATGGCGAACAAAGCGGTACAAAAGGGGGTGGTGATGGACGGAGCATCAGAACCAATCAAACACTCACACCCAGTCAACAGATCTGGGTTTGATCCATCACCGTTCTTTAGCCCACTCTGCCACCCCAGTTCAGACATGGCCATATGCAAATCAGTCTGACCCTGTGCCTCATGGGAACAGTCCAGCCCGAACTGCCAAGCCATGCCTTCCCTGGACCGGAAACAAGCTTCCTAGGACCGGTTTCTGGCATTTCAGCCGTCTTCAGCCAGGCTTGCTTGAATCCAGTGGCAAAGGGAGCAAGGGACTCACGTCTGAGCATACCCTGCCAACTTATGGCGAACAAAGCGGGAGAAAAGGGGGTGGTGATGGACGGAGCATCAGAACCAATCAAACACTCGCACCCAGTCAACAGATCTGGGTTTGATCCATCACCGTTCTTTAGCCCACTCTGCCACCCCAGTTCAGAAATGGCCATATGCAAATCAGTCTGACCCTGTGCCTCATGGGAACAGTCCAGCCCGAACTGCCAAGCCATGCCTTCCCTGGACCGGAAACAAGCTTCCTAGGACCGGTTTCTGGCATTTCAGCCGTCTTCAGCCAGGCTTGCTTGAATCCAGTGGCAAAGGGAGCAAGGGACTCACGTCTGAGCATACCCTGCCAACTTATGGCGAACAAAGCGGTACAAAAGGGGGTGGTGATGGAAGGAGCATCAGAACCAATCAAACACTCACACCCAGTCAACAGATCTGGGTTTGATCCATCACCGTTCTTTAGCCCACTCTGCCACCCCAGTTCAGACATGGCCATATGCAAATCAGTCTGACCCTGTGCCTCATGGGAACAGTCCAGCCCGAACTGCCAAGCCATGCCTTCCCTGGACCGGAAACAAGCTTCCTAGGACCGGGTTCTGGCATTTCAGCCGTCTTCAGCCAGGCTTGCTTGAATCCAGTGGCAAAGTGAGCAAGGGACTCACGTCTGAGCATACCCTGCCAACTTATGGCGAACAAAGCGGTACAAAAGGGGGTGGTGATGGACGGAGCATCAGAACCAATCAAACACTCACACCCAGTCAACAGATCTGGGTTTGATCCATCACCGTTCTTTAGCCCACTCTGCCACCCCAGTTCAGACATGGCCATATGCAAATCAGTCTGACCCTGTGCCTCGTGGGAACAGTCCAGCCCGAACTGCCAAGCCATGCCTTCCCTGGACCGGAAACAAGCTTCCTAGGACCGGTTTCTGGCATTTCAGCCGTCTTCAGCCAGGCTTGCTTGAAACCAGTGGCAAAGTGAGCAAGGGACTCACGTCTGAGCATACCCTGCCAACTTATGGCGAACAAAGCGGTACAAAAGGGGGTGGTGATGGACGGAGCATCAGAACCAATCAAACACTCACACCCAGTCAACAGATCTGGGTTTGATCCATCACCGTTCTTTAGCCCACTCTGCCACCCCAGTTCAGACATGGCCATATGCAAATAAGTCTGACCCTGTGCCTCATGGGAACAGTCCAGCCCTAACTGCCAAGCCATGCCTTCCCTGGACCCGAAACAGGCTTCCTAGGACCGGTTTCTGGCATTTCAGCCGTCTTCAGCCAGGCTTGCTTGAAACCAGTGGCAAAGTGAGCAAGGGACTCACGTCTGAGCATACCCTGCCAACTAATGGCGAACAAAGCGGTACAAAAGGGGGTGGTGATGGACGGAGCATCAGAACCTATCAAACACTCACACCCAGTCAACAGATCTGGGTTTGATCCATCACCGTTCTTTAGCCCACTCTGCCACCCCAGTTCAGACATGGCCATATGGAAATCAGTCTGACCCTGTGCCTCATGGGAACAGTCCAGCCCGAACTGCCAAGCCATGCCTTCCCTGGACCGGAAACAAGCTTCCTAGGACCGGTTTCTGGCATTTCAGCCGTCTTCAGCCAGGCTTGCTTGAATCCAGTGGCAAAGTGAGCAAGGGACTCACGTCTGAGCATACCCTGCCAACTTATGGCGAACAAAGCGGTACAAAAGGGGGTGGTGATGGACGGAGCATCAGAACCAATCAAACACTCACACCCAGTCAACAGATCTGGGTTTGATCCATCACCGTTCTTTAGCCCACTCTGCCACCCCAGTTCAGACATGGCCATATGCAAATCAGTCTGACCCTGTGCCTCATGGGAACAGTCCAGCCCGAACTGCCAAGCCATGCCTTCCCTGGACGGGAAACAAGCTTCCTAGGACCGGTTTCTGGCATTTCAGCCGTCTTCAGCCAGGCTTGCTTGAATCCAGTGGCAAAGTGAGCAAGGGACTCACGTCTGAGCATACCCTGCCAACTTATGGCGAACAAAGCGGTACAAAAGGGGGTGGTGATGGACGGAGCATCAGAACCAATCAATCACTCACACCCAGTCAACAGATCTGGGTTTGATCCATCACCGTTCCTTAGCCCACTCTGCCACCCCAGTTCAGACATGGCCATATGCAAATCAGTCTGACCCTGTGCCTCATGGGAACAGTCCAGCCCGAACTGCCAAGCCATGCCTTCCCTGGACTGGAAACAAGCTTCCTAGGACCGGTTTCTGGCATTTCAGCCGTCTTCAGCCAGGCTTGCTTGAATCCAGTGGCAAAGTGAGCAAGGGACTCACGTCTGAGCATACCCTGCCAACTTATGGCGAACAAAGCGGTACAAAAGGGGGTGGTGATGGACGGAGCATCAGAACCAATCAAACACTCACACCCAGTCAACAGATCTGGGTTTGATCCATCACCGTTCTTTAGCCCACTCTGCCACCCCAGTTCAGACATGGCCATATGCAAATCAGTCTGACCCTGTGCCTCATGGGAACAGTCCAGCCCGAACTGCCAAGCCATGCCTTCCCTGGACCGGAAACAAGCTTCCTAGGACCGGTTTCTGGCATTTCAGCCGTCTTCAGCCAGGCTTGCTTGAATCCAGTGGCAAAGTGAGCAAGGGACTCACGTCTGAGCATACCCTGCCAACTTATGGCGAACAAAGCGGTACAAAAGTGGGTGGTGATGGACGGAGCATCAGAACCAATCAATCACTCACACCCAGTCAACAGATCTGGGTTTGATCCATCACCGTTCCTTAGCCCACTCTGCCACCCCAGTTCAGACATGGCCATATGCAAATCAGTCTGACCCTGTGCCTCATGGGAACAGTCCAGCCCGAACTGCCAAGCCATGCCTTCCCTGGACCAGAAACAAGCTTCCTAGGACCGGTTTCTGGCATTTCAGCCGTCTTCAGCCAGGCTTGCTTGAATCCAGTGGCAAAGTGAGCAAGGGACTCACGTCTGAGCATACCCTGCCAACTTATGGCGAACAAAGCGTTGCCTTACATTGAGGACTTCACAAGACTGGGCTACCCAAGTGGAATACACCCTACTCAGGGGGTGAGTGATCCACTCACCTCGTTCTGAGCATTAGGCCAGGCTTCGCTTCACCATACTTACCTTGGTACGATCTTTTCGCAGTTGCTGCATCCCAGCTTGGATTTTTGACTCACCTGTGATGCCATCGTGGCACCAGGAATAGGTCAGTGTCACCACTACGGCTTATTCTAGACTCCCACGAATCTCCCAGCGCCCTCGTAATTCAGCATTCTCTATTCTCAGGTTGCCTTACCCCGTCCTGAAGAAGACTCGCAGCAGAGGTCCAAATTACCCTCCTTGCATTAGTTGAGTCGAAACGTCGACGCTCTCCACCAACACGAGACCTGTACCGCCTCCCCAAGCCCATTTCCGACATTGCATTGATGCATAACAAATTGTGTAAAAAAGTATTGTACAAATGTTTCACATTGGACAGGTCTCTCTATACTGGTTTTCTTTACCAGGCTGTTGTTGAAATTAATAGGAATTGTGTTCTTCCTAACCAGTGACTTTCACCTACACCTACCCATCACGAGCACGCCCATTTCCCCTTCTCTTTCCTTTTTGCAAACTTTTATCAATACAACATTGTGATTGAAGTCCTATATATAGAATAAACAGACTTTAAATAATTATATTTGTTGTGGCGCTCTAATTTACATTTAATATATCCTTGGTACGTAGTGGTTCGCTACATGGTATTAAATACTAGTGTTGAATGTGTGTGCAACACACACTAGATGGAATTGAATTCAGTTCTCCTTAAATAAGCCATGGACCAATTTTCTTTCATGACCGCATTATACCCAGGTCCAGTGACGATTTTTGGGTAGCCCCATTATTTGTAACGCTTATTCAATACATAACGACCCTCCTTGTCTCCTTGCCTCACCCGCCATAATCGATATAAGCGCTCCTCTGGCATAAGCTGAGTAGGAGGTGGCAAACAGCTGTCCGCGGTGGAAAAGACCAGAACATCGAAGTGGCCTAGATGCAGCACGCACTGCGGGTGCCCTAAGGCTTCCAAGTTCACAATGGCAAATGAAATATGTTGCTAATAGTCAAAAAATGTGTTTGAAAGACAAATGTATGCAATTTGTACAAGAGAAACGCAAACCTGTGGTTTTCACTTCAACTGAAGAGATTTAATGAGTTGCTTGTAGGCTTAGGGGTTCATTATGATGTCCGCCCACCATTATAACGGGGATGGGACCGACCGCCAGATGTGCAGCCATCCCACCGGCCCAATTTGGATGCGCCTGCCATACTGGCGGGTGCATCCTGTCCTTTTACCATTGTTGACTGTGCTGCTGGCTGCAGCACCGTCCGCAATGGTAAAAGTGTATGCACATCATTTCTGTGCACCATGTGGCAGGCACCGTGCGGTGCCTGCCACTTGGTGCAGGGATGGTACCCCCCAAGTGCACTGCCCCACGGCCCCACCTCCTCCAGGGGCCCGCAACGAGCCCCCAAAGCCAATCCCTGCCAAGCTTTCCATGACTGCATCACCGCTGTGGAAAGGCCTGTCCGCAAGCCACATCGTAATTTGGCTGACGGTGCCTGCTAGGCACCGCCACCATGTTACTGGCCCAGCACTGCCCTTGCCGACCGGCAGAAAGCAGCGGATGGACTTTACGTCCGCCGCGTTACCCCCGCCATCTTAATATGGCGGTGGGTACTTCACGTTACGATGGCGTAACAGTCGGAGATCGTTACGCCATCGTAATGAGCCCCCTAGTGTCTTAATTATGCATGTTACATCACACTTGCTGATGAGATGAAAATGACATCCTTGGTACTAAAACATATTCATGACTGTAACACGTGACACCAATGCATTTCGGGTGGAAATCACTCTTCGTCAGGGGTAACTGTAATTTAAAGAAATTACTGATCACATATGGAAAATATGGGAAATAGCTTCACAGGTTCAAACACAGACACAAAATAAAATCTTGCTTGACTATAGAACCAACTGACAGATTATTGCATGCTTTGTGCACTAAATCAAGATTGACAAGCCAGCATCAACAATAGAGGAGACTAATGTGTGAGTGCTGTAAGCACTTCCTGATACAAAAATGAACAATATGCCCAATGAGGCGTGAGCAAGGAAAAGGAAAAAAGAAGAATAGAACTCAAGGCAACACCAAGTTCCAGCATTCACTTGTGCTGATATACCAAACTGTGGTTAACACACAGTAAACAATGTGAAGTGCAAACCTTGAAGCATACAATCAATGATTCCGAGTGTTCCATTAGGGGCGTGTCAAGCAACTTTACCTATGATGTATCATCAATAGTGCGCAACACCTAAAATCATGAGTCACGCTGAACACAATGTAGACCAAACTAAATGTAATCCCTATGGGTCAAAAAAACATATGACATACTAAAGGGGTTCTCAGTCTAAAAATGCGGTAGTAAGAAAATACCAACACCTGAGTGAAAAGGTGGAAAAACACATACCTGAAGAAATATACGGCGGGTGTAGCCTTCAACTGACAATGCGGTTAAGTACTAGTGGCCCTAAAAGATGAAAAAAGAGTGAAAGTGAGTAAAGAAGCCTTGTCACAATGGTTCCAAACATGTGAGCAAAAAGATAATGGAGCGTACAAGACGATTCTTGGGACTCCGAAGCCAACTACGCCAACGTGACACCAAAATAAGAAAGTGTGTCTCGACCGATAAGTGGAACTGGTTAATAAGCTAACAAACAGTGGTGTCAAGGGCCACTGAAATTGTTGTACGCACGGCATGCCAAAAAATAGACAAAAGACTAAGTAACCCAAATGAGGAGTTATAGAGGAACTTTAATCTATGACTGAGAGTGTGCGCGACTACGAATAGATAGAAAAGTGATAGAGATACAATAGTGAAAATAGGTTAAAAATCACCTAATGAAAAAAACGTTGTGTCCACAATGGCAATGACTACACTGTATACGTTACTTAGAAACACGTTTTCTCAGTACCTGTACTATTAGTTCAACAAAGACAATGGCAGGGGTAGTTGACCCCATTTTTAAAAATGATCGCAATGTGCAATCTTTGACAGAAAACGGTGTAAACAAAATGATCAATGTTTGCACGAAGTCCTAAATGCAAATGAAACTTAACACTGCGTTTTAGTCGACTTTATGTGTAACATAACATGACCAGTGATAGGAAACATATCATGCAATGCACACTTGTTAGCTAGTCAGTGTCATAAAGGCACGGAAAACAACATCAAAGGAAAGAAAACAACATGAGAAATACACAACATGTGCAGTATATACATCAGATGCTGGGCAGTGCCATGTGTCTATGATGCATGACCGCAAGATTACTCTGACAGCTAGAAAAATATAATAGATGCATGTGGTATTCAGAAGGGAGTTAAAGAAAGCAGGAAAGTTTCAACTTGTTGTTCAGACCCATGGGGATAAGACAATCCAAGTATTTAATCCAGTGCGTCTCACAGTGTGGTAAACGTTTCTGAGTACTAACTTCTGGATTCGCTACTATGATTTCTAACACCGCGAATCTAAGTTGAGCAATGTTGTGATTATTATCCATCCAATGTACCACAAGAGATTAGTTTCTGTTCTTGTGTAGGATCATACTTTTGTGCTCGGTAATGTGCACCTTGATGCATCTTTCAGCTTTGCCTACATAGATCAATCCGCACAGACACTTAATCGCATTAATGACTAGTTAGGAATTGCAGTCTGCGAATGTTTTAGTTGAATCAGTTTTCCAGTTTGTGGGTGAGAAACGGTGTTGACCACGTCATCCCTTTGGGTGGAGTGACCTCCTTCTGTGAAGGTGATGAAAACATTTCTTTCAGATTAGGAATGTGTGTGTATGTAAATAGGGGTTTATTCAACAAAAGACCTTTTGAAGTTCGATTCTGTTTGCAATGGTGCGCAATGATCTGTTTGATGGTGTTGAATAGGGTTAAGAATCTGAACACGAAGACCTCCCATGCTGGTTTCACAACTTGTTTTTTACATAATGTTGAACGATCCAGAGTGGACGTGCGATGTACCTCCATTTGATAAATCGGTTTTTTAACTCAGTGAGTGTCTGTGTGCTGACATCACATCTGACATGATCCATTCCACACCTATGAATTGTGAGAATGGTAAGTGAAGCTTCAACGATGGAGGATGAAAGCTACTGAACAGAAACATGTTTTTATGAACACTGGGTTTTTTAAAGACTTGGGTGGAGACAGCCTGTGGTTTAAGCTCAAGCTGAACATCCAAGTAGGTGATGTTGTTCTTGTGGATGACATGTGTGAACTGGATCCTGGGATTCTTCAAATTGAGATCTGATATCTGTTGTTCAAGCAAATCCCTACTGCCATGCCAAATCACAAACATAGCATCATTGTATCTTAGATACATGATACGATTTGTGCAGCAGATATCAGAATTGTAAATGAAGCTGTCCTCAAATTTCGACATGCAAATGTTGCCATAACTAAGAGCCCCAGAAATCCCATGGATGTGCCAATCTTCTACAGATAGAAAGGTTCCTTCCACACAAAGTAACTGTGGACACTGCAAAAGTGGAGCACTTCTAACAAGAAAACTTTAGTCACTTGAACCTCATCTGAGTTGATCAGTACCCATTCCACAGCCTTAATACCTTCATAGTGTGGTATGTGTGTATATAACGAAGCAACATCTATGGTACAAAGCCACCATTGCTCCATGTCACTCCATGTCACCTACTTGTAGGAGTGCCAGATGCTTTTAAAAAATCAGTGGTGCCGTGGAAATAGGACCGCCACTTTTGCACATTCGTAACCGGTCGATTTCTCCCTGTAAGATGAGTTTTTTCTAAAATAGCCACTCATACTCTTTGTTGCTTCAGTTATCTTTGGAAATTTTGACGTTCAGCACCGGATCCCATCCCCCTAATGTTCCAGAACACAAGGGTTAATGTCGCTCTGGACATTACCATACAATCAAACAGTGAATGTCTCCCTTGTAATAATCTCCTCCTCGTCCCACAAAATCAACAGACAGCATGACCTCCGAGACAAAGAAATAAAGTTTCAACTTTCTGAACGCGCTCCGCCAATTTACTGTGTTCATCCCGCAGCAGTCCTAGCCCCATTGACACAGCACCTCTGTCCTATTGAAGAGTGGCCTTAGTGTGGCTATGGCTGCCAGAACTTTATCAAAATGTAGATGGATGGACGCCTTCAGCAGATTTGTCACCTTATGTCTGTGGTGGGACCGTCTTGTTTAATAGAATTTCTCACACTTTGATCATAGGACCTTTTTAGGTCGAGCCTAGGCGGCGCTTGCGCTGTTTGCGAGAAATTCTGTATTCAGTCTATTGGCTGTGAGCACGCCCATGTATTGGCAATGTTTCTTTGTTGTGCCATTCAGAAGTGATGGCTTTCTATTGGTACATTGATTTCAATTGTCCCTTCTTTGGGTGCTTGGTTCAGCCCAGGCGAATTCACTAAGTGATGGTTATGGTCGACCTCACTTGCTTCCTCCTCGCACAGCGCGCAATGGCCCCTCCTCCCGTCTGGTTTTATTTTGCCTGCCTCTGCTCATGTTTTTGCAGGCTTGATGAAAGGTTCACCATGCTTGTTATTTACATGGAGCACTGCTTAGAAGTTCCTGCACCTTTAAATCTTGGCTGGAAGATGTGGGTGTGTGCACACCTGCACACATCTGATAGACTCGCCGTACCAGGTTTGTTAGTGACCAGCCAAAGTGGTTCCATTTGTTTTGCTAAAAAAAAAAAACATCTGCTAATTGAGATCGTGACAGGAGATCTGTGCTTCCAAAGCTGCAGGAAAAATGCTTTTTTAATCTAATATGACTTTTTAGTTGGACGTGGAAAGCAGGCATGCTATGGCGGAGAACCTAGGCGGTTTTCTGTTTGTCCTACTCTGTGAATTGGGAAGAGTGGTTTCAGTGCAGTGGTCTCAGATCATTCAGTCACACTGCAGTGTAACCTGCAAGGTCTGCATCCTTGGTTTGGCGTCGCCAGTACATCGCTCACCTTCTGCTGCAAAGCTGTGATTGTCTTTATGCTGTTCAAAGTCATCTAAATTGACATTGCACTGCAGTTCGTCGTTTTGAGTGTGTTATACAAAGTTGAAGCTCCTTACCTCTCGGTGAAAGGCCGAGATTAGTTATGTGTCTGTTGCCTATGCCCTTCCTATTGACCCTTATTAAAGTTGCACATGACGAGGGTATTTGGGGAAATGCCATCAGCCACGGCATAGCACGAGTCTCTGGAGTATATTAAGTGAAACCAGTCTAAAATGGACTGGAGACTTGCAGCCGCATTGCAGCAAGGCTCTGAAAGAAAATACATTTTCCTTCAAAGTCACCCCTCTTTCTCTGCTTAATTTGAAACGTGTTTCGTGCTCCTGGGCAGGCACCCTATTAAACCCGGTGATACTTGGCTCACTGGAGCTGAAGCATTTAGTCACCTGAAAAGTTGCCCACAAAAATGACGTGGGGGAAGTGGAACCGCTTGTCATTTGTTAAAATCGGCACGCTGTGCTGTTTGGACTTGCGGGGTGAAAAAGTAAGACTCTCAATTATTGACTTGTATATTTGTTCGGTTAGTGTGTAGTTGACCGCTGGCCCTCTGGGGAGATTCATGTATGTGCAGTACTGGCACTGCTGTGCTGCCTTCCACCACCGCAGTGCTGCAATGTTCTGTATGCAGCAAGTTGTACACTGGTCTCAGACAGCTGGGTTAGAGAAAGCACAGGCCTCCAGCGCTCTTAGGAGCGTTGAGAGAGGCCGCTCTATCCAATCCAGTCGCTGCTTTCATGCTGTGAAAGCAGCACCAGGATTGGGTAGTGCAGTTTCCTGCTTCCGGGGCTTACCAAAGACGCGGGAGGGAGGAGATCATCACGCATCGAAGAAAATAAGGAATTTTGTTATTTTTTTTGTTGTGCCCCCCCCCAACCCTCGCTACATGCCAGTCGCCGCAGACGGTCACAATGATCATTTGTGGATTATTGGTCCTGGATATGGCAATTCTAGATTTAATTACTCTGTCACAACACTGAAACTGGGCTTCATCAACTGGATGCCACTGCTGGTCTCGCTCCCTGAACTCCCAATGGAACATAACTACCGTTGGATTAACTAACGTTTAGCAAAACTAGTCAGTTTAACAATACCATCTCGTGCCTGCCTGGCAGGAATGTACTCAGGCGCGGCTGGCACAGGTTAGAGCAGTGGGACGGGGTGAGGTGGGAGGGAAGTAGACAGATGGCGGAATAGGTAAAATAAAAAATAAAATAAAATAAAACCACTTATTTTAATTTGTATTTCATTTTACCTATCCCGTCATCTGTCGACTCCACCCCGTCCCACTACTCTTCCCTGTGACAGCTGCACCTGGGTGTACTTCTACAACAAGTAACACATCCCACTTCAATAAAATTATATTCCCTTCTTCCCTCTTTCCTGTCTCCTCCTACCACCCATGCTGAGGGACCCATTTTCCGAAGCCTTAGAGTGGACCAAACTAGCAGAATTCGTCGTTTAGGCCTTGACACGCAGCCTGCCAGTTTGACAGGAAAGTAAAAGCAGTGTTCAATGTAAAAGTGGATAAAAACGTGCTGGAAGCCATCTTGTTCGCCTCTAGGGTTCTCTTTAGAAAAACAGAAGAAATAGGTTGGTTCTTTGTTAATATTATTTGTATGATGGTGTAGTTGCAGTCTGTAATTATTGTGGTAGGTGTAATTGTTTCCGCCTTGACAAAACCTTCTAGTTCATGTTCTTTCCTCCGCTTTTTTCTCCCACCACTTCCCCGAACTTTAATGTGCCCAAACAGTGTGTGCGTGTGCGTGTGCGTGTGCCTGTGCCAGTGCCAGTGCCAGTGCCAACAATGCAAATCCTTTAAAGAGACACCTACGTGTTTTTCGCAACAGATGTTGGTGCTGCGGTGATCCGAGTCAGCAGTGTGGTTATCTTGAAAGCCAGTTGTCTGATATGGTCACGATCTTGTTATTACGATTGGGTTAGTATGTTTTGGAAGAAAAACTGCGGGTTCCGATCACGTTCTGAAATTGCAAAACGAATCGCCCCCCCACCCGGTCTTTTTAAACTTGAGCACTTTTTGTCTAGGCCAATTATGTATTTTATGGAAAAATATATCTTTTATAAGAGCCCCAAAAATCGATTTGTACAAGGCCTTGTTTGTTTTTATTCATTTCGTTCTTAAAGTTCTGACGACTGGTTCGTTGCATGTGTCCCTGACAGTAGTAGATACGTTAGTTATTTCATTTTAGCACAGCTCAAATATTCAATATTGACGTTTTAAAAATCCTTGGTACTTTATTTGACCATAGTGTGCTATAGGGGTGGAGGGGCACTCGGGAAAACGCTATCACAACATTTACATTTATATGTTAATGAGACGCATTTCTAGTCTTGTCACTTCAGAAGGAGCTGCGTAAATATGCTTTTTCTATAAATTAAACCAGTGATACCTGGTTTTCCTAAGGAGTAGCGGTTCTCTCATGTTTTCGCTGTAGTGCGAACACATAAAGGTGTTCTCTCAGGGCTCGCGCTGCATGGGGACCTTGTCGTGGAGCGTGGATGCAGTCGTGGTAGCTTCATCTGCATTGAAAGCCACTGGCCATTATCAATTGTTGGATTTGTTTCACCCTCGAGTGCCGCACCAGAGGCAGTCATCTGGTGGTTTTTGCAAGAAATGCTGTTTTTAGAAAAGTGTGTGTGTGTGTCTATAATTTTACATACGTGCTTTGCAAATAATCAAGAATGTGTTTTCAGGCCAGGTTTATTTTGTCTGTCTATTTATGGGTGCTTGTGTGTGCGAATAGGCATGTGCCTGCGTGTACTTATGTTTGTAACTGTGGATATATATATGTGTCTGTAAGTGTGTGTGTATACGAGTGTGCCTTTCTGTGTGTTGGTATCCAAGCTTGCATTCAAGTGTGGTAGCTACTTGGGTGCTCCTCTACGTACTCTTATGCATGCACCACATTTGAGTACATTGGTATATTAATACACATACACATTTTCACCAATGTGTTTGTAGCTACTACTGCTCACAGAATGTACACGTTTGGCAAATTACAGCATAAGTAAATTTATTGTGTGGTGTATATGAAGTCAAGTAGCAATCCTGGCAGGAAGATGAGCTTGTCAGTAAACGCACCACTTCTGGTGGAGGAGCAGAAGGTTATCACCTTTCTTAGAGAGATGTATTGCCCGTTTGTACATGATCTGAGATTCTGGAAGAGCTATAAGATGGTATTTGAATGTTTTCATCTTGCATTTCTCGCTTTGTGTGTGTGCATCTGGTATCACTTTAGTGCAAACCTAGCCAAAGGGCAGCGGAGTTCTGCACATGGTCAAAGTCAATGAGTGATAGGCAAAGTAGTGCTTTGTGGGCTGCTATTTGGTAGCGGAGTAGTGCATGGTGGGCCTTTTTGTCCAGCTTGCTGTGCTTCTTGATAGTGGCTTTATATGGAGGGTAAAATGTAAGTTGTGAGTTTGTGCAGAGTAACTCGGTGCGACCACTGTGTTGCTCCAATATTGCATGGGCATAACTTACAACACATTATTTTGATTTGTTTTCAAGTGCGCCCATGAGCTCATTGCGTGCTCCAGGCTTTCTCCAGGAGGTAGTTGATGATTATCAAACTGTTTGCATTTAATTATTTTAGTTTTCTGACTCATTGGGTAGTCTGATAATGTACTGCATGGCCAAACACTTATAAGGTCACATAGGCAAGTCCTATTTGTCAATGCTTGTTTTAATAGTTAGTGATT
Organism: Triturus cristatus; assembly: GCF_964204655.1. NCBI lineage: Eukaryota > Metazoa > Chordata > Amphibia > Caudata > Salamandridae > Triturus > Triturus cristatus. The sequence goes on along the minus strand of NC_140594.1, from coordinate 533,865,627 downwards.
GCTATTATACAACAGCCAGTGTTTAAGCAGGCGGTAGCCTCCTAAGAACAAGCATTAGCAATGCAATCTGTCTCGCCTTTGGGACCTTATATGTATTTAGCTATGCAGCACATTAGCCTGGGTGCTGAAACATCTACTATTCTTTAACATAGAGTGAAAGTAAGCTACAAACTGCATGACACGCCAGGTATGGGACCACATGGAGAGAAATATTGCCTTTCAGCGGGAAATGGTATCGTCCAAAGCTCTCTTTTAATACAAAATCGGGGCCTTCAGTGTTCATATCACTGAAAATACAAGATTTGAAAATAATAATATTGTCTATGGGTTCCCGTGGAAGACAATTTATATGGACTCGAATCTAGAGAAGTCTAAAGCGATTCTGGTATTTTACTGAGTTCTGCTGGTCTTTTTCTATTAAGACAGTTATATAGAGGCAGTTAACAGAAACAAAAAGTCCCTAAGCGGAAGCATACAAGTCCTAGGGCTGATCTCCAGAGCCCACAACGTACATACACATATAAGTATATACTAAAGTATATACAAGAGGTCTCGAATTCTCGACCTAAAAGCATAGGGCACGTGGTCATATTTGTACTATGCATTGAGCACTGGTTAAGTGTGTGCATGTGTGTTTCTCTGTGCTCGCGTGTGTGTTTGTGTGTGCTCGCGTGTGCTCGCGTGTGTGTTTGTGTGAGTGGGGTGTGTGTGTGGTGTTAGTGTTAATAGTCAGCCTTTTGTCAATCCAGGGCTGATAAATGGTTTTCCTTAGAGCTAAATCACACAGACCTGCTATCTGCAACATAATTCAAAAATAGGGGCAGCAAGTGCTATTGAAACGCAATTATTAATATTTATGAAGATCTCTCTTCACTCACTGTGTAAAATAATGCTTTTTATTTCCCTTACAGTTTTTCTGGGTCCTCTTGGTCATCTTTGTCTTTGAAGTGCTGATGATCTTAATTAATCTCCTCTTTGAAAGTCAGGTGAGTTGCATAATTTATTATGTTCTGGAACTCTAAAAAGTTTAGAATGATCATAACAGTAACGTTGGCCTGGTATATTTTATGTTTTTCTGACATTTAACATGGGCTTATTCAACACATAGACAGACACTGTGCACCCTCTGTCAGCCTAGTCTACCCACTTCGGCACACGAGACTCTAATACATTTTCGTGCTATAATTAATTTATACTATTCATTAAGGTGCACATAACTTCCCGCAAAAATGTGTTTCCTGATTACTGTCACTTCCTCAGGGCCACATGAATTATATTCAGCGTTCTGCGATTTTTCAGTTCTGCCTTTTACGTCTTAATTGCATCATCAACATTCAGTCAGATTTCCTCATTTTTTGTTATGAATAGTGTTCCTTCAAAATTATCAGTCAAAGGATAAGTGCTTACCTAATTTGAAATCATATAGAGCAATGTTAGTATGACAAAGTTTCAATAACAATCATGATAAAAAGAAATTACATATAGACAAAGTGAAAATTGGTTCAACAATTTTTTCTATTTAGTGCCAGTGAGAAAAAAAAACATACCCATTCGTCAAAAAACAACGTGACACACACACACACACACACACACACACACATGTTAATATACAGCATATAATTGTTACACATTGAATTGTTTGGGGTACGACCCCATGTACTATGAGAGTCGCTAAAAGGGTATGTAAATCAAACAGTCGACCGAGTTTCAATCCGTTTGCAATGGGGGATCATCATCATCAGGACTCCGGATAGAGAGAGCCCGAGAGCATACTGGAAGAAGTGAAAGAAAAGGAAAAAAGCATTGTTAATGCATCGGTTTCGCCTATGTAATGAATAAAGAGCTGTTTTCATCATTCATCGTCTGAGAGAAGGAAAGAGCTTCCTGACAGATAACACGGGAGTGCAGAGGATGTGGCGCAGTGGCTAGAGCTGCCGACTCGAGATGCAGGGATCCTGTTTCGAGTTTCAGCGGCCCAGCGCAACATCCTGTGATTCTATGCAAATCAATTAATCTCTCTGGGTGATAGTGTTATATAAATATGCTGCAATAGTAAAAGGCAAACCTTTATGAAATTATAGTTCCACCAAAGTGGATGTAACAGTAGTTCTGTAGAAGGAAACTGATAAGAGAAGCAGATTAGGAACAAGCATGTGTTACTGCAGGAACATATGCTACTGCCAGTAGAAATGGAGAAAAGGTAAGTGGCATGCACAGGAACCAATAAGAAGCCAGGAAAGAGAGGAGGCGGGTTGTAAGTCCCTTTTAAGTTTATATTAAAAACAACGGATTTCTCAAGCACAGCGCAAGAGCTGTGCAAGCGAAGCATAAAAAGCAATCAATAAAATGATTATGGGAAGACACGTTATTACACGTTCTGTGTAATTACACGTCATGCTTTACTCACACTGATTCACAAAAGGGCTGAAAAGGAAAACGAAGAATGATCAGAAAGGAGATGATTCTAAAAAAGCGTAATCCTAGTAAATTAACGGTAATAAATCATGGATGTTTCTTGTTCTACATTTGCAGCCATGGGGTTGAATTGCTTTCACGGCTCCTGCAAGTCTCTCCTTCCCTCTAATACGGAATCATTTTCGTTTTTTTATCCTGCCAGCCCCTACAGCTACTCACTTTGGGCGGGCCGTAAACCGGCCCACCTAATGGTCTAATACAGGGAGAAAGCTGAATCTGAGTTATCTCACGCGGTGGGCGAAGAGCATCTGAAAATAGGATTAGAGAGAGTATGTTACCAAAAAGTAAAACAATGACCATGTTTGCTGGGCATGTTTCATGCACAAATCTTTAAAATGTAAAAGGCTTTGGGTTTTTGTACAAACCCCTCTCATATTTAACTTTCTTTGGTTACTTGATTAAATGTAAGCAAACCCTCTGTCTCTTTCACACAGTTTAGTATTAATACCTATTGCCCAAAATAAGGAATACTTATTGTATTAGGCATTAATGAACAATAATCGATCCGTTATCAGATGAGGGGTTTGTGACAATAAGACCTGATTGGCACTGGCTAAATTATTCATGTGAGGAGGCTGTGGACGTAATGGCTGCTCAGGAGAGTGTAGGTGGTGATCCTAATTGTTTACGCTCCCCCAGCCCCCTGCCATGTCTTTTGCCCCCACTGACTATTCCAAGGAGTTTGCCCCCATACCGATGTCTCCTGGAGCTCTTTGCCCCTGCTCTTCTTTCCATCTAGCTGACGTCAAGCACCCGCACAGTCAATGCAACCAGTGCAGGCTTTGGAGCCACCACCACTATCAATGTCAATATGCTAGTGCCATCTTAGAGATGGCACCATTGGAACTGCATAGCATTTCTATAGCAACACTACTGCCTTATGACATGATTAATAATCTTGTTTTAGTACAAAATACATTTTTGATTGAACAAACAGCAAGTTCATGACAACATTTGATAATTTCTCATTTTACCACCTCTATTTTGAGATTAGTAACATTAATCTTTCAGTGTCTGGTTAAAAACACAGCGGGCGCTGCTCCCCCGTTCTCCCTCCCACATACACACACACACTATGCTAGCATTTGACCTTTTGCTGTATGAGACACTGTGTGGTCAATGGGAGAGGGTGTCTGTCACTCTCACAACTAGTGGGTATAAGTGGCCAGAGTCTTGCATTAAACCCCCAACAAACCTATGTGTGAAATCATGTTGTTGTCCAACTCTGTATAATTATATATCACAATGCCTCCATATTTTGGTTATTACACTAAGGGTGAAATTCCCAGCTGTCGATCAAGCTTTGATTAAAAATAACTCCATGAACAATGTGTTTGGGGTACCTTTTCCATACATTTATAAATCTATCTATTAATGCAGGTACATATTTGGATGTTCCTACACATCACCGTAGCCTCTTCTTTACCCTCAGGTGAACATAGGACGACATTTCCCAAGCTCATTTTGCCCATATTTATGAATCTGCATACTGTGGGATGCACATTTAGTACACACATTCTACATTCTGGAGGATCATTTTCAGCCTCCAAGGCTCCGATTACAGTCAGCCTTATTAATGGTGACCTGAGAGGAAATTCTAGTAGTGTGACAGGTGATTACGCTAAATTGCACCCCTATCTTCCTCCTTGCAATTAGCGCCCAGGATCTTTTATTTACCTACTAAACAGTGGTGGAGGGGAAAAACATTTCATATTACGATGACAATATCATACCTGAAAGTACCACAGACTCCGACTTTAGGTTTGTCAATTTATTATAAGGCCAAGAATAATAAGATGTACACACATCAGAAAACCATCATATATGGGTACAGGAAAATCAGGACAGAGCCGATCCTACGAATATAAGTGATTCGGCACAAAAGGAATAAAATGGTGAACTCCAAGAGTAGGATACAGCTTAAAATAGAAACTGAGTCCAACTCTCTCTTCATGAGACAATAAATCAAATCTGTCGGTACACTATGCTAAAAGGATTCCCATCTAATGCCCTTCTATCAGATCCCAAAGGTGTCAGCACGTGTTGACTTCCTGAGAAGTACTTACGTCAAATGGGTTAGGATGCTTAAGGCTAGGAGCGAAGTCTAAGATGCTCCTTTCTCTCCGAAAGCTAGCAGAAGTCTGGGGTCTCTGTCCCTACGCATGATATAATAAAGAATTCGATTCCTTGCTTCATCCTGGTAAAATTTTCCATTGCAACTTTTTCTAAATGTGGAGGTTCACGCCTTTTAATTAAGACGGCTTTGGTCAGTGAGGTGACCTTGATTCCCAGAGCAGCCAGACACGAAAGATACCCTCTCTTCTCACTTCCAACTGTCTTGAAAGCATTCCTTGTATCTTCTCCAATCTGAAAACAACGAGTTGGCATTCCGATACCTGCAGTAGGATGAGAACACTGCTATTGCTTAAACAATATGCATTTCATTATTTAATTCTCGAAGTCAAGGAGGTGCAAAAACTGGCAACTAACAAAACGATATGATTATATATTGTACTGCTTTCTGTATACGCAGGCATGATACACACATGATCATATTATAACATGGCACTACAGTGAATATGTGCATAAATCTACTGAATACATTTTCAGTGATTATAAAACACTGCACACTATATATTTGTACCTAGGTGCATGACTTCTATGACTATAATGCACCCATACAAAATAGAGTGCTGAAAGCGTTCTATCGCAGGCATTGCATCTCCATGTTTTTCATGTGGTAACTAACTTTCAATAGGATAATTCTGCTGCATTTTACTGGGGGAAATAGTTAGGAAAAATGAAAGTTGAAGATTTCAATTGGTTTCTTTGTACTGCACATCATACATTCCGATCCCTGTCCTGTCTGCGGAGTCTCTGGAACGATCAATAACTCGCTCTTTTCCAGGCCCACCATAACCAGGGCCGTGGTGCTTCACTAATGCTTCAGGATGAATACAACCTTCCGTCAATGAAACTCCTCTGGAAATAATGTGGTTCTTATTTTTTAGCCAGGTAATTAATGTATACTTCAATCCAGTGAGGGTTTTTACCTGAGACCCCTGAGAGCAAGAGTGGTTTTACTTCAAACATACCTCACAGCCATAAATTAGAAATGCTGCATCCCTACTAATCTCACGGCAAGATTGCACACTAGTGTGAAGATACACCCCAGTGTGAGTACTTCATAGCTGCCAAGGTTTCAGATTTTTTGGGTGCGAAATTTTCATAAATTCAGTGTAAATATGTGTGCCATTCAGCGACTGAGTGAAACTTTCTTACGAGCAAAATCATGCAATGAAGACAAGAGAAACATAGATATATCAGAAATTACACCCATTTCAGCAACAATAAACTCTAAGAAGATCTTAAAACTGCTGCAAAGCACCAGAAATGTAAAGCACGTGGGACCCAATTGCACAAAAACGGATGAGAGAGGCCTCAACGCGAAGGATCACAGCTGCCAATAAAATATCATAATTACTGTTGCTACAGTCAGCTGACCCGCTGACCTGGAGCTCTGTCCAACCCCCCCACAGAACCTTTCAAGCCTAACTGAAGAGAGGGAGAGCCTGAGGCACACAGGCTGTAATTGTTTTTAAATACTTGCTACTTTAGCTCAGCTTCTAGATCTCTAACATATTAAAATCAATTAAAATCAATTAAACTGAACTGCAATTTTACGTTTTCTTTATTATTATGGTCTTTATTTGACTTCAGTCTCCAGGATGTGAAAGCATTCACTGCTACAGCCGGACTGCTCAGAACAACAAGGAAGCAACTCGAGCCGATACAGCTTTCTTATGATGTTAAAACCAGCTGTCACTCTAAATATAAGAAATTACACCCATTTAAGCAACAAGGCACTGTAAGAAGTCACTGAATTAAAGTGTGCTAACAACAGGTTGCTGAAAGCAGGGCAGAGTCAGACTGCGAGAGTGCACAGTTCTCAGACTCAGTAGAGTACAGGCCCAGGGTGCAGAATGATTGAAGCATTCATTTTTATTTATTAATAGCTATAGCAAGTTAGCTGAACTACTAATACACAGATGCCTTAGCCAGCCTTTGCCCACATTATGTCCCCTGGATCCTCCCAGCTGCCAGCATCACTAAATCAGATCTGGATTCAGAGCATCAGTGGGGGCTCCAGGGCCTTTCTGTCACAAGTGGGACCATGCCCACAACAGATTGATGTGAGGCCCCAACAGTACCATCTCTTCTCAGCTGCCTAATTAAGAGCCAAACACCGTCAATTGACTCGCAGACAAGCTCTGGGTACTGGGCAAGCCTCCTCGGGTTGAGGGGCACACATTCCCACATAGGTTATAGCTGGTAGCCAGAGCTCTGTAGTGTTATATTTAAAAAACTACTCCGAGTCTAACACATAACACTGGGCAGGGCTGTGCATGTCCAATGCAGCCAGTTTCATATACGTAGCAACTGTCTTGATCACGATACTGGACAATAATTGCTCAGACAAGAGGAGAGATACTTTCCGTGGAAACTGACAGCAGAGCCAAACATAGCGGTCAGGGTATGTGGTTTAGGTGTTATGCAGCTAATATTACTAGTGAAGCATAAGCCAGGTAAAATAAGGGTGCCTCAAAGGTTGCAGTGAAATGGCGGCAGCATGCACAATATTGCGACTGATTAAAGTCGGACCTAACGAGAGGGCCCGTTCAGAAACTAGTACTTGGCAGAGAGTATGAAAGTTGAAGCAGGCCTCACTTAAACTAAGGTTGATTTTTCTTAATAACATGTGAGGTATGATGTTTAAATAGAAAAAAAACTCAGGTAAAAAAAGAGCACTTTCAACTTCTGACAGGCACCTACCTGAAAGTTTAACCGACCACCCTACCTCAGCCCTTACTGGTCTTATACGGCTCCATTTGCAAGTCTAAAGTAAAAATGTAATTACAAAGCTCAGCACACAGTATGTCTGCCGCACACTCATCCAAGGGTCACTGAAGCCACTCGTCACTAATACTGGAAATGTTCGAGTTCCGACTTTGCAAGCATGATCCGTGTTCTTCTGATGCTGTGGAAACAGTTTAGAACTCCCTGCCTTTTGATCTTTGCACTCGCAACATGCACTTGACATTCTTAGCAGGGAAAAGCCGAGAAACTGGCAGCCCGGCCTGGTTACTATAATGTTGTGACAATTACTTTCCGCATGTGCCGCTACGTCCGTTCTGCCCGTGTGTGGAGCTCTGTGGTCCAGGGCTGTGATCCCATTTATGGCTGCACCACAACTCTCCCGCAGCGGCTGCGCAGGTCCACTCGGAGCGAATGCGCCAGCAGGCTGCCAGGCGGTGGAGCTCAGCTGCAGGCTCCTGGCTGTGCTAGCTGCAAACGTGACCCCACCTGGGCCCTAATCAGGATGTTGATTCGACAAATTAAACCCCTGTCTCCACTTTGCCACGTGGCGGCGGCCGTGATTGAAACATTGTAGCCAGCCCTGGCCAGAGCAAGCTGCCTGAGCCAGCCCCCAAGCCTTCTACAGCAACGCGTTCTGCCTGAGTGATAATACCAAACTGACACTGTACTTAAGCAGTGCTCCAGCTTGAAAGCTGAGGAGGCACTATATGCGTGACAATGCATTTCAGTGCGGTGATGCCGACCACCACACTGAAATGCGTTAGTCTAACGCCTGATGCGTGATACTTGGCAGGGCTGGATATTTGAGGACATGAAATGTGTATGGTACAAAAAAGAAGAGGGTTGTCACTAGCACAATGACTTTTGGTGCACGTGCCGCACCGTTGCCCCAGCCCCACAGCCTGTGCCGCACCAGCCACAGCCCGTGGTCAGACTGTCACATAGGAGCTACAGGCTCTCAGGCTCAGCTGTAACTTTACTTAAGCAGGCTCTTGATAACAAACTAAAAGTAAATTGGAGAAGGTACGAGTGACAGACACTTACTAGTAGTCTGTAGTAAGCAGTGCCATGAGCGGTATGGACCAGACTGCCGCAATTCCTCCCCTGCATGGGCTGCTGGCAGCGGCTTTGGTGTAGAACTCGCTGACTTGCGCCATGTCATTCTCATGGCTGCTGAACTGCACTGCAGAGCTGAGCTGCCTGCTGAGGCACCACCACTCTGGGGCCGCGGTCTGGTTCCTGTCGTGGCAGGCCCTCCTATCATTGCAGCAGCGCGGCCCAACAACGCGGGTTGTGCTGCTAACATAACTGTCTGCCTCTTGCTCATGCAGCGTGCGGCCCGCTTATTGGGTAAATCATCACTGTCACTGACTCGAGTCGTGACAGGGAATCTGATGCCACAGTGAGAATGTTGTTACATTGTTTTGTGTACTTCCTAAGCCAGCCCTCAAGCCTGCTCGCAAGTAGTGCCAAGCCAGCAAGCTTTCTATCAGTCTTGCTAATAGCAGTCCGGCTTCAGAGCTTAGGAGGCGCTATTATGTGTGAATTTGCATTTTACTGCAGGGATGCAGATCACCACACTGAAATTCGTTATTCTGATGCGTGGGACTCGGCGGGGCTGTAACTTCAAATAAACTACAACAACACACTGTTGTGCAACACAGCATGAAACAGGTAGTCCTTGATTAAAAGTCCAGGGCTAAATTTCGATCCCCATGCAAACATAGGTTGGTGCAAAGATCGGAATTCCAAGTTGTGTGATAATTATCTCATTCTTCGCTGTTTTCTCCTAACATATTTCAGCACATCAATTCTGCCAAAATCTATCAGCATAAAAGTCTCAGAAAAAAGAAAAAACTTGCAGAATATGGTGCGTTACATACCAATTTTGCATATTGTAGGAAGGTGGAATCTGACTGCATGGTTGACCCAATTTTTTTCTGGTGTTTTGCTGGTTTTCGACTTAGTTTGGCTGTGATCCTGCTATTCAGGACCCCAGCCTATCTGCTTCCCCCTTTAAATTGATTACAAGTACTTTAGGTACACTCCAGATTGGATTCTGGGGTACCCTTATAAGTCCTTAGTATACAGTATACTATGTACCCAGGGTATAGGTACCCCAGAGGCCTACCAGGGGCTGCAGCATGTATTATGCCACCCCTGGGAAGCCTTCCGAAATGACACCACAGGTCTGCTACTGCAGCCTGGGTAAGGTGGTGCATGCACCTCTTACTGAGATATAGGTTCACTATATCTCTCCATATCACTGCACATGTAAACCTATCATTCACCCCTATGGCAGGCCTTAACAATCCTGAAGGCAGGGTGCTGGGTTTCATGTGAGAGGGTGCCCATGCATGAGCAGAGCCCTCTGCAGCCTTCGGAACCTTTATTCCGGGGTTGTTTGTGATGCAGCCAAACCATATACTCTTAAGTGTATTATAACCAAACAGTAAATGCTAACTTTGGAATGGCCGCATGGAAACATGTCGTGTTTGGTGTCAAACACCTTGGAATCATACCCCCACACCAGTAACTGGTGTGGGAGTATGATCCCACCCTTCTAGAGGGAGAAACATGACAACACTGGTATACCTGGTATCAGATAACAGAGCACTGGCATCACAAAATGGATGCTTCCAGCCACAGACACGAGTCTGTCCTCCTGCTGCTGGACGAAACTCCAGCAGGGGAATCCTGGACAATAGGTTTCCTGTCACAGGGAGGTGTCACCACCTCCCAGACAGGCTTTAGTGTATTGGGGCTGGGCGGGTGCACTCCAAGAGTGCTTTGAAGTCTGCACTGGGGGCACATTTGGTGTCCTTGTGCATAGTCCAGCTCAAACTGGTTGCAGGGGCTACCAGCCCCTGCTCTGACGGGAAACTGGACAAAGGAAATGGGTGTAGCCTCCCCTCTTTCCTGACCCTCCCATAGGTGGGTCCCTAGAGTTTGTCCCACCCCTTCCTTGGGTATAAGATAGGAATCCCTGGCAACAGGACTTTAGATTACACCTGGACGAAACTCTGATACCGAATCTCGGAACTTCGATGATCTACATTGAACTAGATGACTGAAGAATCTCCCTTGGAGTAAAGGAGTTACTCCCCTGCAAGGGAGGCACCAAAGATGCATCTGACCGGTTTGCATCTCCGTAGCTCCTGACGACTCCGAAGAACTTTGCAACACAGGAGGTGGGTTTCCGTGGTCTTAGAGGTCAATCAGCGCCCACAGCAAGTCTGAGGCCCGTATTCCTCATGGCGACCGTGCAACCTGAACCCCTAGACACCGCGCCACTTTGCAGAAGCATCAGCTTTCCAACGACTCCTGCAGCTGAGCTTTGGGTTACTTGTAGCCCTGACCCCGAGCAGCATTTGCACCGAAGATTGCCCGCCTACACTCCATGAGTGTTCCGTGAGCTGGGCCTTTGTGTTTTCTCTCGAGGTCCCTTCGCGATGCCTAGTCCGTCGACTGGTGGGTCCCTGTGAAGAAACTCTAACTCTGATTGGGCTTACGTGGTTGCTCCAGACGTGCCCTGACTCTCCATCGCTTGGGGAGTCCCCAGGACCTTGCTGCTCTGCACCGAAGCATCTTTTCTCTTCCTGCGTGGGTTGCTGTTGCCAAGGCTTGTTGGGTCCAAGCCGGGCACTGACGCCGCAGAGCTCGACATCCATCCTGGGACAGCTAAAATCCAGCTCCTAGTCATCGTTGACGCCTCCTGGTCCTCGTGGCTGCAGAGTCAAGCTTCACCTCTTCGCACCTGAAGCACCCGACATCAGTGGGCACTAGTCTATCGTGCCCCTGGTCACTGGCAAGTGACCCAGACTCTGTCCCCTCTGCTTTCAGGTTCTTCTTAAGGCTTGGATCACACCGGACACTTTTTTCTTCTTCCCGGCAGCAGCACTTTGCAGCAGATCGCTATTGAAACCAATGATAATTCCCGACACCATTTGACACCTATGCACCTGGCTTCCCTGGGTGAGGTAACTCTAGTACTGCGGTGCTCCCGTGGGTGCTGGCTCTAGAACCCCCTAAGTCTAAAGGGGTTTGCTCAAATTCCTCTCCTTAACTTCTACAATTCCAACCGTGACTTTCCCATAGAATAGTACAGGGTTCGCGCCTGTGTTCTCACACTGCACGCGTCCCCCGTGGGTCTCCTGTGTCACTACCTTGGGTGGTTCCTTGGGGTCCCAGCGATTTTACGTGCTCTAGGCACTGTGTCTAGTCAAGTCGTGGTTCTTATACCACTTTCTTAATGTATGGTTTGGTCCGCCTCTAGGGCCCATTGTATATTGTGCTATTTACTGTTGTTTTAGAACTGTATTATTGTGTATCTTGGACTCTCATCTCATAAAGAGATTAGTAGTGAGTGTTTAGAAATAAATACATATATTTAATATATACCTTGTGTGGTTCTCCTTTCATTTAGTGATTCAAAAGGTTATAATCTGGTAAACCAAGCTGCTTTACACTCCTTCAAGACTTCGCCTGAAGGCTGCTCTCCATAGCTACCACTAGGATAGCTTTCAATAAAGGTTGTCTTTAAACCTATCATCAGTAAAGGTTGTTTGGACTGGTGCAAGGTGCCCACTATGACTAGTGGACAGCATATACCAAGCCAACTTTTCACACATATTAAGTCTCGTTTCCAAATTGAAAACTGAGAACAGGAGGTATTTACAATGACCACCTGGAGGAAATGATATTTACCAGGTGTGGTTTTCCTTGCCTGTAAATTGAGCACTGCTTAAAATATGGGAGCAGAGACATTCTGCATTTTTATATGCTATGTAAATAGAAATAAGAAAGGTTGTGTATTTCATAACAATACAGCAGATTTTAAAAACTGTATTCATACCAAAGACTTTGAATCAGTTTAATTATCAATACCAATGAACTGAGATGGAGTAACCGATGGCAGAATGTTTTTGTGATGACAATTAACTGTAAGGAGATCAAGGAATCCAGCTTTAGGAATTCTGAGGAACTGGAGCCGGTTGTCTACCATACGGTGCAGTGTTTTCAACTTTATTGCATTATCCATTTCCACACAATTCCTGGACAAATTCTCTCATCTCTCCTCCTCTCACTTATAACATTGGTTATTCTCAGATTGAACTTGAATTTCTTCATGAGTGAATCTTGGTAAGGTCTTCCCAAAATCCTTGCACTTAGTTTGAGACAACCAAGTTTCTTTCCATAATACTTTTCATTTTGCTTTTGTTTTATGGTAGTTATATTATCAGGATCAGGAGCAGCTAGTGGTTCAGACTCTCCTTACTCTCTGAACCTCACTGAGGCATGACTCCCAAATACAGAACAAATACAAGATTTGAAATAGGATGCATACCATGTCTCACCCTGTAAAATACTCACCTAGCATTTGGGATTCCTATTTTCTTATCATAGCCATTTTTCTTTCAACCCATCCATTGGTCATTTTTTGACCACAGTGGAGTTCCTTTTTTTGAGGGGAGGATGTAGCCGGAGGGCTAGAGCAGTCAACCTCAAAGCTAGGGAACCAGGTTCGAGTCTCGGCAGAGACGCTCAACATCCTGTGATTCTGGGCAAATCACTTAATCTCCCTGTGCCTAACAAAAAATGAGTGTGTCCTTTTGTAACGCAGCTGGTGCTCATGTAGAGTGCTTCGATACCTGATATATTTGGGTCAAGTTTGCGCTACATAAAACTCTTTTTTTTAAAATGCTAAACGTCAGCAGATTCCATTGCGGTGTCTGCTGATGCTCAGGGGCTTCAGTCTGCGAGGAATCAGCCTTTCAGATGAACTATGAACCTTCTCTTAGATGGCCAGATAGCAGTAGATGTGCCGTGGAGTCAATATAGTGAAGGTCTTCCTCAGTAGCGTTGCACTTATTCATTTATTTCTTGTTTTTATTTAGTACTCCTCGAACACTAAAAGTATTAGAATGCTCACTTAAAACAATAACGCTTCACTACAGGCAACAATATTAGAAGAACCTAACGACATTTTTAAAATGAGGAAATAATTTTCAAGAACAGATGGAAAAGATTGTTTTTCAGAAGCCTTGCTTTTGCTCTGATCTCCATCTGCAGATAGTTTCAAGGATAATGTAGTACAGCACAGGTAAAAGTGTTTCCGGGCAGGTTAGGTTTTTAACTTTATCATTTCAAGCTGTAAGAACTTACAGCTGTTTACGTTTCTACTGCTCCAAATGATGAGTGGCTTCAATGGGTACGCAAATCTATTCTGGTATAAGACTTTTATAGTAGTCCACGTAATTTGAATTGAATTTTTGTTACTCGTGGTTGCAAAGCAGATCTTTGTGTATCATTTTGGTAGCCTGTTATCATGATCCTGGGGTAGCATCCACAATACTTATTGGGGGTATCTTTTCGATATATCACTAGTTCTTCTTGCTCTGTTGCACTTGTAGAATTCACGTCAGAGATACCATTAGGTGTTCAGTTGCTCATGCTCTTGTTGGGACAGTCATAATGTAACATCCTTTGCAATCAAACCATGCGGCATTAAAACATCATGCCACTCTCTTAAATCTTCTTGCTTGGTGTCACTGATTTTGAAACAGCACTTCCTTCCATGCTCTCCTCTCATTTCATATAAAAGTCACTTCTAGACTAGGGCACTTAATGGGTTAGAAGGAATTGGAACGTCGCAGTTTTGAAATTTAACCGGATTATCTTTCACCAACAAAGGAGTCACACAGACTAAGGACATTTCACACCAGCCCTGGTCTCGAAACAGTTCCACGCGCAAATTGGGCAATTGGGACCCCAGTTTAGTTAACTGTTTCGGCTGACTCGTCTAACTCTTCCTTTTATTTAATACACAGGATCCTTGTGTGATGTATCTCCTGGTTCAGTAATGATCATCAGCTGTCATAACAACTGGTAGATTACACTCACCTAAAGTCCCCAGCCAGTCTCACATGGGGCACATAACTTAAGGGAGACAGAAAATACAACAGGAACCCTGATTTAATTATTTATTGGTGAAATTGTTTTTTGGTAGAATACTGATAATTTTGTCAATCTTACATCCTCTATTATAAAGAATATCTTTGAAATAGTGGTCAACTGTCGCTTCATTGATCTGTTGTACTTGGAGGCCACGGCTTTTACTAGCCTATTGTGAGACCTGGAAGATTGAGTAAGGAGTACTAAATTGATCCTAACTAAAGAGATTGGTTTCTACCCAAAATTTGGTACCTTAGACAACGTCTAAAGCCTTGTGCATCCGGTTCATTCTTCCACTAGGGTTTTCAGGGCCCACTTATATGCCTGTTTTAAGGACTACAGGGCTGCCAACGACTCAGTGGATCGTGCTTTGCTGTAGTTAAAGTTGTGGAAGGGCTAGATCCCTTTCTCTCTACATTGTTTTGTGCAGTGCCTCCACACTGTCACCTGGGTGTGAGTTAAATTGTGGACACATTCTACCAGTTGGTGCTTGAAGCCGTGGTGCATTTTAGCACCCATGTTATTTAGCTTTCACTCTGCAGATTTACTCCACAGTTGGCCACGTCCGTGCTTTAACATTATGCAGATGACACTGTCATTCGGGAACGACCGCACCAAAGTTGGGCTTTGTTGGCACTTGAGACCTACAGTGATAAGAACTTGCTTAGACCTCAACTTTTCAGAAATAAAAAAGGTTGTACAAAGAAAATGGGTCGCAAGCCTTACCCACGGATTTTTTAGCACACATTTTTTTTACAGCGTGTTAATTTTTACAACTGACGCCATTACCACACATTGTTAGTTTCAGTTTCATTGTTACGGTGCTCGTGGGGCTATCTCAGCGCCCCGAGCACAGAAAAAGATAGGAGGGATATCGTTGGAAAGGGGAGAATCTCCCCTTTCCAATGGTACCCTTCCCTAGTGGATCCCTGCTTGGGGATTACCGCAGGAGGGTGATCCCCAAGCAGGGATCCACCTACTAGCACCAGGAAGGGGGGGAGCAGCCTTCGCCCCCCATATTTGTGGGGGAGGCCTTTGCTCCCCCCATATTTGTTTGGGCACAACAGTCTCTCTGCCCACTAGCAACCAGGTATTTTGTTTTTATTGATGTTGGTGTGGGGGCTGCCCAGAAAGGGCATTGCAATGCCCCCACCCCCTCAGAGAAATATCAGTCTTTCTGCCCCCCCCAGGGGGCAGACGGGGGCAGCAGCCCCCAATCTGCCCCGGGGGGGGGGGGGGCAGAAAGACCACTAGAAACCAGGGATTTTTTTTATTGATGTTGGGGTAGGGGCTTCCCAAAATGGGCATGACAATGCCCCCACCCACAGTGAAATTCCAGTCTTTCTGCCCCCCGAGGGGCAGATGGGGGCAATAGCACCAAAGCTGCCCCCGGGGGCAGAAAGCCCCTTAGAATTCAGGGATTTTTTTTTATGTAGGGGTGGGGTGGGCAGGCCATTGCCCCCACCCCCCCCAAAAAAATGCAAGTCTTTCTGCTCCCCCAGGGGCAGATGGGGGCAATAGCACCAAAGCTGCCCCCGGGGGCAGAAAGCCCAGTAGGCACCAGGATTTTTTTTTTATTATAATGTAGCGGTGGCGGCTGCCCAGAATGGGCATGATAATGCCCCCACCCCAAAAACCATTACCACAGTCTTTCTGCCCCTCCGCGGAGGCATATTGGGGCAATAGCCCCTTATCTGCCCCCGGGGGGGGGGTCAGAAAGCCCTCCAGGCCTCAGGATTTTTTTTTTCTCAGGGTTGATGTCAATCCCAAAATGGGCATGCCAATGCCCACACCTCCCCACAAAACATGCCACTGTCTTTCTGCCCCCCCCCCCCCCCGAGGGGCGAATGGAGGCAGAGGCCCATGACCTGCCCCCGGGGGAGGACACTAGGCGCCAGCGACTACGCTGGCTTTTATTATGCGTGGGGGCTGCCCAGAATGGGCATACCAATGCCCCCCCCCCCCTCCGATTACCCTTCAGGGCAGCAGAAAGCCCACTAGGCACAGACTTGTTTTTAGCAATGTGCCTACCTGTGGATTTTTGGCCCTAGCGCAGCCGGCGCATAGGGAAACCTAGCAAACCTGTACATTTTTTTAAACTAGACACCAAGGGGAATCCAGGATGGGGTGACTTGTGTGCCTCTCACCAGGTTATGTTACCCAGAATCCCTTGCAAACCTCAAACTTAGTTTTAAAAAAACACATTTTCCTCACATTTCTGTGATGGAAGGTTCTGGGATCTGCATGGATCCTCAAAATCCCACCCACCCCGCATTCCCCAAAGTCTTCCGAGAAAAATGGTACCTCACTTGTGTGGGTAGGCCTAGTGCCCACGACAGGAAACTGCCCAAAACGCAACGTGGACACACCACATTTTCACAGTGAAAACGGACCCTTTTTTGCAAAGTGCCTAGCTCTAGATTTTGAACGCTAGCTCTGCCGGCACCTAGGGAAACCTAGCAAACTTATACATTTATGAAACTAGACACCCAGGGGAATCCAGGATAGTGACACTTGTCTGTCTCTCACAAGGTTAAGTTAACCAGAATCCCTTGCAAACCACAAAAATTGTAAAATAAAACACATTTTCCTCACATTTCTGTGGTGTAAAGTTCTGGAATCTGTTTGGATCCACAGAATTTCACCCACCCTGCATTCACCAAAGTCTTCAGAGAAAAATGGTACCTCACTTGTGTGGGTGGGTCAAGTACTTGCGACAGGCAAGGGCCCAAAACCTATTGAGGTGACATCAAAATTACCTTTCACAAAACAACCTGGTTTTGCAAGGGGGAGTCCCCTGAGTTTTTGGCCCCGGGCTCGGCGGCCATCTAGGGAAACCTACCAAACCCACACATTTCTGAAAACTAGAGACCCGGGGGAGTCCAGAAAGGTATGGCTTGCGTAGGTCCCCCAACATTTCCCTACCGAGAATCCCCTGCAAACCTCACATTTAGGTGAACAAATCACTTTTTTCTCAAATTTCTGTGTGGGAAAGTTCTGGTATCTGCGTGGATCCACAAATTTCCTTCTACACAGCATTCCCCCAGGTCTCCCGATAAAAATGGTACCTCACTCGTGTGGGTGGGTCAGGTACCCGCGACAGGCAAGGGCCCAAAACCTATTGAGGCGACATCAAAATTACCTATCACAAAACAACCTGGTTTTGCAAGGGGGTCCCATGAGTTTTTGGCCCCGGGCTCAGCGGCCACCTAGGGAAACCTACCAAACCCACACATTTCTGAAAACTAGACACCCGGGGGAGTCCAGAAAGGTATGGCTTGCGTGGGTCCCCCAACATTTCCCTACCCAGAATCCCCTGAAAACCTCAAATTTTGTTGAAAAAAATCAATTTTCTCTCACATTTCTGTGTGAGAAAGTTGTAGGATCACTGGGCTAACACAAATTTCCTACCACCCAGCCTTCCCCCAGGTCTCCCAATAAAAACGGTACCTTACTTGTGTGGGTAGGCATGTGGCTGCAACAGGAAATGGCCCAAATCGTACTGTGGAGCCTTCAAAATTTGTTTATAAACAAAAGGATCCACCTTATAGAAGGAGGTACTCAAAAGACCAGATAGCAGGGGTAATGGTGAATGAGTGTCCCAAAACGTGGTTGGGCACACCCAATGTTGTTTAAATACCCCTCACACACCAAGAATGGCCCATGGTGTCATGCTTCATCATTGGGGTCTTCCCGCCCCGCTGCGGGACGGGGCGTGCTACGACCTACGACTACGTGGGAGCACTTTCGATGAAGTACTATGTGTGATGTAAAGGGAGGGTCTATTGTAGTTGTGAGAATGTGTATGTTAAAAAGCAACTGGCCCAGGGAGACAGAAAAAACTTTAATTTGTCCCAAGAGGGCTGGTGCTAGTAAAAACAAAAGTGCGGAGTTTGCCTACGTAATGTGTGGTTACTCCTTGTGGGTCAACATGTTTCGATGCTGGGCATCTTCATCAGGACAGAGAAAAGATCCCTCCCAACTTAGAAGCATGTGCTTAGTAAATACGTAAAAGTGAAAAAAATGCAGTAAATAATGCACGTGTATACAATTCCTAATAGTATGTATGAAGATCTGCAAAGGGAAACAGAGACTTTATCAATTTCCCCAGAAGGAGAGCGTAGTACCTGTAAATGTAAATAAACGCCACAATGTGACTATAAATAGCGTGCTTCAACTGTAATATTAGCGTTATCAGGAAGTGTGCAGTGACCTGTAAAAGAAAGGACAGTACAAGACACTACACAACAGAAAACACACACTCTATAACTAAACGTGAAAAATCATTGGCATTTCAGGTGAGAAACGTGGTTAAAAACAAAGGTGCATACTTCTATGTATATGAGGAAAATGCCTCATGAACCTAGAACGGGTAGGATCGTAATGGAGCTTTAGTTCTAGTGGGGAAAAAAAGGGTAAAAAAAGGATCAGGTTGTTACCTCCAGCGAAGGATTTGAGTGATGGACGAAGTCTTCAAACCGGAGCCGTGGCTCCGTACTTACGTGCCCCGGCTGACAATCTCAGCTACGAGTCTGTCCTTCCCGCGGTTCCGCTGTGTATTGGAACCATGGCGGGTAGAACGCTCTTAAAGCTCCCGTAATTGGCTGGAAAATGGGAGTCAGCTGATGACGGCGGAGCACCTAGAAGCGCTTCTGGGTTGGGGCTTTTACAGAGACTAGACCGTAACCCTTGCACACTGGGGAACGGAAGTGAATAGAAATCTCTAGGTTGAAGAGATGTTGAATAAAAAGAGTATTATAGTGCACCAATGTCTGGGGAACATTGCGTCTATGCCGGTGTGAAGTGACAAAAACGGAACCGGGAGTGACCAGGACACAGACAGTGATCTTTCAGACACCGCCTCTAATGACTCCTACTCCAGTAGAACAAGTAACCCAAGGAATCAGAGAAGCAGGTGCCAACAACAAAGACCATTCAGACAAAGAGGCAGAGGTTGGGGGGGCTATCAGGGCCCACCACTATATACACAGTATCCATTCGGTCCACCACCAATGGGTATACCATTCCCACAGTGGAATCCGGTCCCCCAAGACTACAATTACTACGGTCCACCACCTTTTTTAGGGATGCGCCAGGGACAACCACGGGGAAGAAATCGGAGAGGACACCAGGTCCATTGGAACAACGACCAAGAAGACCAGACCAGAGTATCCACACGGAGCATGACAGCGGCGTCCAATCAACCGTCAACCAGCCGAAAGGACAATTAGTTGTCAATCTCTCGGAGGTCATACTAACTGATCCCCAAATCGCAGCTTTAGAAAAAGGTCTTGGTTTTGTCCCCACTAATAGGGTAGACAAATTTAAACTCTGTCTAGAAATTAAAGAGTTTGTACGCAAGCTTAAATTAAGAACTTTCTTTGCTGACAAGACATCCTCTGATAGTCAGCCTACCGACACGGGTTTGAGACCAAAATCCACCTTCAGTCCTTTGGACTCAACCATACCCATTGAACTATTGACCTTTGAAAAAGCCGTAATGGAAGATCTAAATAAGACACTTAAGGAGGAACACCAAACCTTTCAGAACACGACGAGATCCGAAAAGGAAGCACTACAACAGCTCGCCAATAATGTTGACATCACCATAAAACCAGCGGATAAGGGTGGAGCGATAGTCATCCAAACTACCACTAACTATGACACCGAATGCAGAAGACTCCTGGGGGACCAGAGGAATTATGAAATCCTCCCCGATGACCCCACTGAGGCAATCCGGATACGAATAATGGGAATGGTAGAAGAAGCAATCACACACGACTGGATATCCAAGAAAGAGGCTGATTTCCTCATTCAAAAATCACCCCGAACACCCTATTTTTATACCATTCCTAAAATCCATAAAAACCTCGATAATCCACCAGGGCGTCCGATTGTTTCGGGTATTGGCTCCATTCTTGAGCCTCTATCCAAATTTTCAGACGCTTTCCTCCGCCCTTTAGTCCAGGCTACTGATACCTACCTAAAGGACACAAAAGCAGTCCTACAACTCCTTGAAGGTCTCAGTTTTGACCCCAATCAACATCTACTACTTGGACTGGATGTGGAGAGTTTATACACCAGTCTCCCACATAATGAGACCCTTGACATCATTGAAGAGGTTCTTTTCTCCGGTACCTGGAATTACCACACACCCAGGAATTTGGTCATGGAGTTTATCACCTTAGCCCTAAAAAAGAACTTCTTCCTTTACCAGGATGTACACTATCTCCAAAAACACGGTACCAGTATGGGGAGTACCTTCGCGCCGAGTCTAGCGGGCCTTTACGTCCACCACCTGGAATCGCAGAGAATACTGCTTCAACAAAACCCATTTTTCAACATTATCATTCTCTGGAAACGGTATATAGATGACGTTTTAGTCATTTGGAAAGGTGATTCTGAATCAGTATCTAATTTTATGACTTGGCTAAATGAACAGAACTCCTTCCTCAAATTTACCCACACTGTCTCTAACAACAACTTGGTGTTTCTTGATCTATCTATATATGCTGAAGAAGGAAAATTAAAATCCAGAACACACTTCAAACCGACGGCAAAAAATTGCCTGTTGCTCTATGACAGTTTCCATCCTCGCCATCTTCGGGATAATCTGCCTTACGGACAATTCCTCCGTTTACGGAGAAATTGCTCAGAGCTTACAGATTTTAAAACACAAGCCAAAGACCTGGAAAGGAGGCTTCTAGATCGCAACTATCCAGAACGAATAGTCAAAAGAGGACTCAAGCGTGCCAGGAACAACAACAGAGATGCTCTCCTGGAAAACCAAACACCGAAAGAACAGGTGACCAGACCAATTTGTGTGACCACTTATAATACCCACTCTAACCAAGTGTCCAAAATCATCAATAAGAACTGGAAAATTCTAAACTGTGGCGGTCTGGATCTACCTAAACCAATGTTCTCTCACAAACGTGGCCGCAGTTTGAGGGACATTTTGGTTCACACCAGACCCCGTCTCCTTTCAACACATCAAAATACGTGCAGTTTGTTGCCACCCATCAAAGGACATCACCCATGTGGCGTGTGCAGTGCGTGCTCTCTTACAAAAAAGAGTACCCAGCTTACCTTTTCAAATGGGACGTCATGGGAGCAACGTAAGTTCACGAATTGTAACAGCAAGAACGTGGTATACCTCATTACCTGTCCATGCGGCATGGAATATGTTGGCATGACCACGAGACAAGTAAAGGTGCGGATTGGAGAACATAAAAGTAATATCCGCTGCAAGAAGAGCACGACCAAAATGGCCACCCATTTTCTGAATATGAATCATGGCGTGGATGAAATCAAGTGGACTGTCATTGAACAACTCAACAATGATCGTGGACTCTTTGAAAAGGAACAACGTTGGGTGTTCCGTCTGGACACACACATAACGGGCCTGAACGATGATATACCTTGGGCACAATTGACATAATAAAGGTGTCTCCTTACTGGATTACTATCAATAATCTATCAAGAACGACGAGGTGTGAATAGTCAGAATTTGCCAAAACGTTGTGGGTGTACTTGCATACACCAGAGCACTTCTCCCACAGGGTGTTGTGTTTCCCCCCCCCCCCCATCCTCCCCCTTCCTTTCCCACTTCCCCCCCTTTTTTCTCCCCCTTCCCCCCCCCCCCCCCCCTTCTTTGATTACTGGCGCGACTGCTTCATTAGGCACACCGTGTCAATAACGGACCTTACTTATTTATGTAGGAGTCTACCACAGCTTAAAATCTTTTTTCATCAATCTCAAACTTAGCATTGTTTTCGCCAGCCCCGTAATCCTTTATTGTCAATTCATATCCCCTTAGACCGATTTTTTTCCCCAGAGATTAATGCACATATTGGACTTTACGTATTTATGTAGGAAACAACCACAGCGTAAAATCCAGCTAAATCATCTATCATGAGTTCAGCATTGTCTTTTTCACCAGCCCCGTAATCCGTTTTTGTCACTTCACACCGGCATAGACGCAATGTTCCCCAGACATTGGTGCACTATAATACTCTTTTTATTCAACATCTCTTCAACCTAGAGATTTCTATTCACTTCCGTTCCCCAGTGTGCAAGGGTTACGGTCTAGTCTCTGTAAAAGCCCCAACCCGGAAGCGCTTCTAGGTGCTCCGCCGTCATCAGCTGACTCCCATTTTCCAGCCAATTACGGGAGCTTTAAGAGCGTTCTACCCGCCATGGTTCCAATACACAGCGGAACCGCGGGAAGGACAGACTCGTAGCTGAGATTGTCAGCCAGGGCACGTAAGTACGGAGCCACGGCTCCGGTTTGAAGACTTCGTCCATCACTCAAATCCTTCGCTGGAGGTAACAACCTGATCCTTTTTTTACCCTTTTTTTCCCCACTAGAACTAAAGCTCCATTACGATCCTACCCGTTCTAGGTTCATGAGGCATTTTCCTCATATACATATAAGTATGCACCTTTGTTTTTAACCACGTTTCTCACCTGAAATGCCAATGATTTTTCACGTTTAGTTATAGAGTGTGTGTTTTCTGTTGTGTAGTGTCTTGTACTGTCCTTTCTTTTACAGGTCACTGCACACTTCCTGATAACGCTAATATTACAGTTGAAGCACGCTATTTATAGTCACATTGTGGCGTTTATTTACATTTACAGGTACTACGCTCTCCTTCTGGGGAAATTGATAAAGTCTCTGTTTCCCTTTGCAGATCTTCATACATACTATTAGGTATTGTATACACGTGCATTATTTACTGCATTTTTTTCACTTTTACGTATTTACTAAGCACATGCTTCTAAGCTGGGAGGGATCTTTTCTCTGTCCTGATGAAGATGCCCAGCATCGAAACATGTTGACCCACAAGGAGTAACCACACATTACGTAGGCAAACTCCGCACTTTTGTTTTTACTAGCACCAGCCCTCTTGGGACAAATTAAAGTTTTTTCTGTCTCCCTGGGCCAGTTGCTTTTTAACATACACATTCTCACAACTACAATAGACCCTCCCTTTACATCACACATAGTACTTCATCGAAAGTGCTCCCACGTAGTCGTAGGTCGTAGCACGCCCCGTCCCGCAGCGGGGCGGGAAGACCCCAATGATGAAGCATGACACCATGGGCCATTCTTGGTGTGTGAGGGGTATTTAAACAACATTGGGTGTGCCCAACCACGTTTTGGGACACTCATTCACCATTACCCCTGCTATCTGGTCTTTTGAGTACCTCCTTCTATAAGGTGGATCCTTTTGTTTATAAACTGATACCTAAGTGGAGGATGTATCCACCTTAGCGCTTACCTCTACACTCCCTAATCTTGTTATACTTGGCTACTCAGACAGCGCACAGCTGTGGGAGCTTTTTTCCAATTCCTTTGGGGACGGTCAAGCCATTGTGCTTATTCCCCCAACCATCTCTTTAAAGATTAGCGGTCCATTACTTAAATAGTTAGCTTCACACACTACACGTCCAACACACACTCTTAACCCCTTATCACTCATACACACACATCATTACATATTGCACAAACATGGCTGAGTCGGCAGGCCTCACATTTGATGATGAGGAAGTTGACCGGATTCTGGCAGCTCTCAACCCCTTTGAGGGTTTGAGTAATACTGATCCTGGCCGCAATGGTTCAGACTGGGATGAGTTGGCAAACCTAAGGAGAACGCAGATCAAAACTGCTCTACATGGTCTGCTCATGACTGAATATCTGAGGGCGAACACAGCACCAAGGGGCTTGATTGTTCGGAATGAACCATTTATCTTTCAGCATGACAAAACCTTCAAAAAAGATTGGTCACTGATATCGTGGCACTGTACACGGGATTGGCTAGTCCTGATTATTAAAACAGCCACTCGATTAACTCAAGAACTCAAGATTGACATACAAAAAATTGAAGTTGAATTGAAGAGTTACCAATCTACGGCGGTCCTTAAGAAGAGACTTGAAGAACTCAATCAAGAGATGAGTGAATATGAAATCTCACTCAAACAGAGTAAATACAAAAAACTGAAGAAAGATGTCACAGCCTTCAGTCACGAGCGAGTATACCCCTATATAAGAGACGATTACGTCCAGAATAGAACCGGGAGTGACCAGGACACAGACAGTGATCTTTCAGACACCGCCTCTAATGACTCCTACTCCAGTAGAACAAGTAACCCAAGGAATCAGAGAAGCAGGGGCCAACAACAAAGACCGTTCAGACAAAGAGGCAGAGGTTGGGGGGGCTATCAGGGCCCACCACTATATACACAGTATCCATTCGGTCCACCACCAATGGGTATACCATTCCCACAGTGAAATCCGGTCCCCCAAGACTACAATTACTACGGTCCACCACCTTTTTTAGGGATGCGCCAGGGACAACCACGGGGAAGAAATCGGAGAGGACACCAGGTCCATTGGAACAACGACCAAGAAGACCAGACCAGAGTATCCACACGGAGCATGACAGCGGCGTCCAATCAACCGTCAACCAGCCGAAAGGACAATTAGTTGTCAATCTCTCGGAGGTCATACTAACTGATCCCCAAATCGCAGCTTTAGAAAAAGGTCTTGGTTTTGTCCCCACTAATAGGGTAGACAAATTTAAACTCTGTCTAGAAATTAAAGAGTTTGTACGCAAGCTTAAATTAAGAACTTTCTTTGCTGACAAGACATCCTCTGATAGTCAGCCTACCGACACGGGTTTGAGACCAAAATCCACCTTCAGTCCTTTGGACTCAACCATACCCATTGAACTATTGACCTTTGAAAAAGCCGTAATGGAAGATCTAAATAAGACACTTAAGGAGGAACACCAAACCTTTCAGAACACGACGAGATCCGAAAAGGAAGCACTACAACAGCTCGCCAATAATGTTGACATCACCATAAAACCAGCGGATAAGGGTGGAGCGATAGTCATCCAAACTACCACTAACTATGACACCGAATGCAGAAGACTCCTGGGGGACCAGAGGAATTATGAAATCCTCCCCGATGACCCCACTGAGGCAATCCGGATACGAATAATGGGAATGGTAGAAGAAGCAATCACACACGACTGGATATCCAAGAAAGAGGCTGATTTCCTCATTCAAAAATCACCCCGAACACCCTATTTTTATACCATTCCTAAAATCCATAAAAACCTCGATAATCCACCAGGGCGTCCGATTGTTTCGGGTATTGGCTCCATTCTTGAGCCTCTATCCAAATTTTCAGACGCTTTCCTCCGCCCTTTAGTCCAGGCTACTGATACCTACCTAAAGGACACAAAAGCAGTCCTACAACTCCTTGAAGGTCTCAGTTTTGACCCCAATCAACATCTACTACTTGGACTGGATGTGGAGAGTTTATACACCAGTCTCCCACATAATGAGACCCTTGACATCATTGAAGAGGTTCTTTTCTCCGGTACCTGGAATTACCACACACCCAGGAATTTGGTCATGGAGTGTATCACCTTAGCCCTAAAAAATAACTTCTTCCTTTACCAGGATGTACACTATCTCCAAAAACACGGTACCAGTATGGGGAGTACCTTCGCGCCGAGTCTAGCGGGCCTTTACGTCCACCACCTGGAATCGCAGAGAATACTGCTTCAACAAAACCCATTTTTCAACATTATCATTCTCTGGAAACGGTATATAGATGACGTTTTAGTCATTTGGAAAGGTGATTCTGAATCAGTATCTAATTTTATGACTTGGCTAAATGAACAGAACTCCTTCCTCAAATTTACCCACACTGTCTCTAACAACAACTTGGTGTTTCTTGATCTATCTATATATGCTGAAGAAGGAAAATTAAAATCCAGAACACACTTCAAACCGACGGCAAAAAATTGCCTGTTGCTCTATGACAGTTTCCATCCTCGCCATCTTCGGGATAATCTGCCTTACGGACAATTCCTCCGTTTACGGAGAAATTGCTCAGAGCTTACAGATTTTAAAACACAAGCCAAAGACCTGGAAAGGAGGCTTCTAGATCGCAACTATCCAGAACGAATAGTCAAAAGAGGACTCAAGCGTGCCAGGAACAACAACAGAGATGCTCTCCTGGAAAACCAAACACCGAAAGAACAGGTGACCAGACCAATTTGTGTGACCACTTATAATACCCACTCTAACCAAGTGTCCAAAATCATCAATAAGAACTGGAAAATTCTAAACTGTGGCGGTCTGGATCTACCTAAACCAATGTTCTCTCACAAACGTGGCCGCAGTTTGAGGGACATTTTGGTTCACACCAGACCCCGTCTCCTTTCAACACATCAAAATACGTGCAGTTTGTTGCCACCCATCAAAGGACATCACCCATGTGGCGTGTGCAGTGCGTGCTCTCTTACAAAAAAGAGTACCCAGCTTACCTTTTCAAATGGGACGTCATGGGAGCAACGTAAGTTCACGAATTGTAACAGCAAGAACGTGGTATACCTCATTACCTGTCCATGCGGCATGGAATATGTTGGCATGACCACGAGACAAGTAAAGGTGCGGATTGGAGAACATAAAAGTAATATACGCTGCAAGAAGAGCACGACCAAAATGGCCACCCATTTTCTGAATATGAATCATGGCGTGGATGAAATCAAGTGGACTGTCATTGAACAACTCAACAATGATCGTGGACTCTTTGAAAAGGAACAACGTTGGGTGTTCCGTCTGGACACACACATAACGGGCCTGAACGATGATATACCTTGGGCACAATTGACATAATAAAGGTGTCTCCTTACTGGATTACTATCAATAATCTATCAAGAACGACGAGGTGTGAATAGTCAGAATTTGCCAAAACGTTGTGGGTGTACTTGCATACACCAGAGCACTTCTCCCACAGGGTGTTGTGTTCCCCCCCCCCCCCATCCTCCCCCTTCCTTTCCCACTTCCCCCCCTTTTTTCTCCCCCTTCCCCCCCCCCCCCCCTCCTTCTTTGATTACTGGCGCGACTGCTTCATTAGGCACACCGTGTCAATAACGGACCTTACTTATTTATGTAGGAGTCTACCACAGCTTAAAATCTTTTTTCATCAATCTCAAACTTAGCATTGTTTTCGCCAGCCCCGTAATCCTTTATTGTCAATTCATATCCCCTTAGACCGATTTTTTTCCCCAGAGATTAATGCACATATTGGACTTTGCGTATTTATGTAGGAAACAACCACAGCGTAAAATCCAGCTAAATCATCTATCATGAGTTCAGCATTGTCTTTTTCGCCAGCCCCGTAATCCGTTTTTGTCACTTCACACCGGCATAGACGCAATGTTCCCCAGACATTGGTGCACTATAATACTCTTTTTATTCAACATCTCTTCAACCTAGAGATTTCTATTCACTTCCGTTCCCCAGTGTGCAAGGGTTACGGTCTAGTCTCTGTAAAAGCCCCAACCCGGAAGCGCTTCTAGGTGCTCCGCCGTCATCAGCTGACTCCCATTTTCCAGCCAATTACGGGAGCTTTAAGAGCGTTCTACCCGCCATGGTTCCAATACACAGCGGAACCGCGGGAAGGACAGACTCGTAGCTGAGATTGTCAGCCAGGGCACGTAAGTACGGAGCCACGGCTCCGGTTTGAAGACTTCGTCCATCACTCAAATCCTTCGCTGGAGGTAACAACCTGATCCTTTTTTTACCCTTTTTTTCCCCACTAGAACTAAAGCTCCATTACGATCCTACCCGTTCTAGGTTCATGAGGCATTTTCCTCATATACATATAAGTATGCACCTTTGTTTTTAACCACGTTTCTCACCTGAAATGCCAATGATTTTTCACGTTTAGTTATAGAGTGTGTGTTTTCTGTTGTGTAGTGTCTTGTACTGTCCTTTCTTTTACAGGTCACTGCACACTTCCTGATAACGCTAATATTACAGTTGAAGCACGCTATTTATAGTCACATTGTGGCGTTTATTTACATTTACAGGTACTACGCTCTCCTTCTGGGGAAATTGATAAAGTCTCTGTTTCCCTTTGCAGATCTTCATACATACTATTAGGTATTGTATACACGTGCATTATTTACTGCATTTTTTTCACTTTTACGTATTTACTAAGCACATGCTTCTAAGCTGGGAGGGATCTTTTCTCTGTCCTGATGAAGATGCCCAGCATCGAAACATGTTGACCCACAAGGAGTAACCACACATTACGTAGGCAAACTCCGCACTTTTGTTTTTACTAGCACCAGCCCTCTTGGGACAAATTAAAGTTTTTTCTGTCTCCCTGGGCCAGTTGCTTTTTAACATACACATTCTCACAACTACAATAGACCCTCCCTTTACATCACACATAGTACTTCATCGAAAGTGCTCCCACGTAGTCGTAGGTCGTAGCACGCCCCGTCCCGCAGCGGGGCGGGAAGACCCCAATGATGAAGCATGACACCATGGGCCATTCTTGGTGTGTGAGGGGTATTTAAACAACATTGGGTGTGCTCAACCACGTTTTGGGACACTCATTCACCATTACCCCTGCTATCTGGTCTTTTGAGTACCTCCTTCTATAAGGTGGATCCTTTTGTTTATAAACTGATACCTAAGTGGAGGATGTATCCACCTTAGCGCTTACCTCTACACTCCCTAATCTTGTTATAATTGAGCCTTCAAAATTACCTGCAACAAAACTACGTGATTTGAGGGGGGGGGGGCTGGGGTTTTGGTCCTGGGCTCGCCACCATCTACGGAAACCTACCAAACCCACACATTTCTGACAACTAGAAACTCTGTGGAGTCCAATGAGGTATGGCTTGTGTGGATCCCCCAACTTTTCCCTACCCAGAATCCCCTGCAAACCTCAAATTTAGCTGGAAAAAAACACATTTTCCACATATTTTTATGTGGAATCACCATGGCCGCACAAATGTTCCACAGCTTTCTCCTTAGTGTCCCGAGTAAAATGATACCTCACTTGTGTGGGTGTTCAATGCAGAATTGGCGAAAAACGTATTTTTAAATAAATGTAGCACTTAGAATTCTCGGTGCAATACCCTTATTTCCTATGTTTTGGACTCTTCCCAGTCACAGACCCTTTCCCCAACCACACAAGTGAGGTAACATTTTACTCGGGAGACTGAGGGGAACGCTGTGGGGTAAGACATTTGTGCCGGCACAATGATTCCACTCAAAAATATGTGGAATTTTTTTTTTTTTCAGCTAAATTTGGGGTTAGCAGGGCATTCTGGGTAGGACAACGTTGGGGGATCCATGCAAGCCATACCTCGCTGGACTCCCCCGGGTGTCTAGTTTTCAGAAAATGTCTGGGTTTGGTAGTTTTCCAAGATGCCCATAATTAGAAGAAGTTACAGGTGAAAATGTTGACACAAATGGCTGTTTTTTTTCAACTAATTTTCAATTTTTCCAATATTCAACGGTTAGTTTCTGTAAAGGAACCTTGAAGGATCTACACAAATGACCCCTTGCTGAATTCAGAATTGTGTCTGCTTGTCTACTGGAAAGAGGTTGGAAGCACAAAAAATAGCAAAAATAGGCTATGTCTCTGAAAAATGCCAAAACTGTGTAAAAAATGTTGTTTTTCTGACAAAAGTCTGCTTGTTCCTGAAAGCTGGAAAAAATGTGATTTCAGCACCACAACCCCTTTTTTGATACTATTTTCAGGAAAAAAAACAGTCGCTTTCATCTGTAGCCCCTCTCATTTAGCTGTATTTTGTCTAATATCTGGGCCCCCTCTAGGGGAATCCACAAACCCTGGGTACCTTTAGAATCCCCATGATGTTGGACAAAAAGGACGCAAATTTGGCGTGGATAGCTTATGTGGGCAAAAAGTTACAGGGGCCTAAGTGCGAACTACCCCAAATAGCCAAAAAAAAGGCTTAGCACGGGGTGGGGGAGAAAGGCCTAGCAGCGAAGGGGTTAGTGTTGATGCCTAAACAAATATTTAAGGAATGATCTTGTATATGGTTTTACGTGTTTTGTTAAACCCATAATATAGAAATGCACCTGCACTTTTCTTCCTCTGCTGGATGCCTGAACTACTTGAGGTCAGTTTCTTCCTATGCTGCGCGTGCCCAAAAATAATCTAGTAAAGTGCGTAAACGCTGCTAAGTCAAACGTCTGACGTACTTTCAAAAGTCA
Source organism: Triturus cristatus (assembly GCF_964204655.1). Classification (NCBI taxonomy): domain Eukaryota; kingdom Metazoa; phylum Chordata; class Amphibia; order Caudata; family Salamandridae; genus Triturus; species Triturus cristatus. The sequence continues at coordinate 533,835,255 of NC_140594.1, read as the reverse complement.
GTTGGATATCAGTGTGCACGTATTGTTAGTGGTGAGTCAGCGCAGAGATAGAGAACAAAGCATATAACCACTAATTTGTTTGAGAGGTTCTGCTGCAGATCTTGTCATGGGCAATGCTGCCATCTAGTGGATTGTTACATTATTGCACCTGTATACAAAAACACTCAGCCCGGTGTGGCATAATAAAGTAGCCTTTTCACTACTCAAAGTCAGAGATTCTTTATTAAGGCCAATGGCCATAAAAGTCGCGCACACAAAACAACATATATAAAGAATACAATTCATTCCAATAAAAAGTCTATGCGAGCAAGCATCAGGAGTAAAATAATACGGGACAGTTGTGGGTCACTCTCACTTATGAGGGAACGTTCTCCTCTGTCAAAAACCTGCCCTTGTCCGCCATGTCAGTCGGAAACGTTCGATTACAGTAGCCTTTTCATTACTCAAACGTGCGCCATTCTCGGTTTGTATTGTGCCAGTGTATGATAGATAAAGTCCTCATATGAGACATTTTAATGACACTTTATCGCAAGCAGTAGAACGAATAAACCGATGAGCTCTACAGATTTCCAATCCTGTTTATCTTTGAGCATGTGATTGTTTCTAGCCTAAGTGCCTTCTGTCATTCGTACAATTAACTACTAGGCAGCTTTTCTCGCTTTATCTGTTATTATTAAGATGTTGACTCCCTGCGTATTATTATTGTTATTAGGTCTTTATTGCTTTATTAACAAATATAATTGCATTTGAAACAAATTAACAATCGGACAATATATAAAAAATATAAATATATATAGTCTCCCTGAGTAAAAGTGTCACCTGGAGCCCATTGGTGGAAAACAACAATCCTTTAATTCTGAACGCCACTCATTGCGCGTCATGAATGATGGAGATGCCAACGTTTGCCATCAAAATACACCCTTGTTTAATGTAACTTTTGCATCTTAAATATGTTCCAGGTGAAAGAACTTATGCAATTAAACATTCAGGAAGGAATCAAGCACTACTACGACGATCTAGACTTCAAGAATATCTTGGACTACGTACAAAAAAAGGTTAGTGGATAATTACTTGCCTGTACATGTTTGATACTTGCATGCCCGAATGCGACTCTCCGAGACATTATATTTCGCATATTGTTAGGATTGAATTGATAGTGTGATTGTGTTGTTCTCTCTATTGATAAACTGATTTGATTCCACGCAAGTGGCCCGAGAGTTAGACCAATTTCCAATGTGTTCATGTAATTCCCCTGGAGCCGGAAGCACTGAGGAAGAGGTGCATTTTACCAGTATTTCGGCTGCTGAAACTCATGGGAGACATTCGGATGTGCAAAGACAGTCGGGGCAGTCGTTCGGGTTTCTCAGGCGATTCCTTACTTTTGAGGCTAGCCTTGCGGAGACCCTTATAATCTCTGGTATCACACCCCGCCCCCTTCAGAGTTAACATAATCACGCTTGGTATCCTCATACCACGTGTTCACATGTGTCCTCATGTAACGCAACTGGTGCTATCTAAAGCGCCCTGCTACCCGATTCGGGTCAAGTTCGCGCTATATAAAACTCTCTAAAATAAAAAATTAAAAAAAATCTGTAATCCCAGCAGTGAGGGGTAAAGTGAGAAAAACAGGGGCACTCGTGATGAGGGTATTGGTGGCGTGGATGAGGAAGAGGGTAGGTTGCATAGTAATTGGATAGTAGGATAAGGGACATAGGTGGTGGTAAGCACAGAAACACACGGCAGCAGAATTAGCATCCAATAAGAAAAAGCATTTGCTTGTTTTGATGGAGTTGGTTTCCCAAGCAGCATCTTGTTACAGTGGGATCCGGTACTTTGTCATAGATAGTAATAGACAGTGGAGGAATGTAGAACCATTGTAGTGTGCAGGAGATTGCTGACCCCTGTATCTTTGCTCTTAAAATACATTTTTGTTTTACTCTTTGGTGTCCTAATTGAATCCCCATTGTATGATCGCCTGTGGTGGGTGCCAAGTGCCTGGGTTCTAACGTCTCATGACAGTGGGATTTTGTGTGCTGGATATTGCACAACATTTACTCTTTGTTTCATGTGTGTTACTCCTGAAGCATTGATGTGGCCTTCTCCAACAACTTCACATCAAATCGACTTGACTTAAATACGCTGATGGTTCGAATGTTTTTCTAAAATAATAGCACATTTTTGTGCACATTGATAATGTTTTAACATTCCCGTGGATTGCTTACCCTTAAACGTTTTTTAACATATGTGTTTCATTATGGTGAGTAAAACTGAAGTTTGTGTATTCTCTGGTCTCACTGCTAGCTTATAGCGTGTTCCTGTGTCTTAGATATCACTATATTTGTTAACTCGTTTTTCACAACTGATTATCAGGCTGTATGTTTGTTGCTAAATGAACTCCATTTTCCAATTTTTGCCCATTTTATGCTTCTGTTTTTTTGAGTTTCCTTTCTTATGTTCGCGTTGTTAATGAAATGGCAACTCAGTAATATCCCATGCCATTTGCCCAGTGGTAGGTCTTGTCTGGGATTTGCTGTCTTTCACACTGCAGGAAGCACAGTCGTAGGCCACAACCACCCTCAAGTTACCAAAGTAATATGGTTACAAAAGGAGTTTGTAAAGACTGCATTTATTAATGCACTTAATAAATATATCAGATTGCCAGACCTTGTGTGAAATCAAGTAGATCACTCCTATTGAGAGCATGACTCAGCCCCTTCTCTTCTTCTATCTCCGGTCTGCCTTAATCAACAAAGCCTGCAACTCATTCAGCAAAACGGATGCCAGAGGCTGTCCCCAATCCTGGATCTATCCTATACCAGGATGTTCTCGTCCCATCCTCCCAACCAGACTGTACCCCCACATCTGGACCTCTGGGCTGCACTATCCTGTTGGCCATGAAAACATTTATGGATCATGTGCCCCCATCCGTGACATTTGCTTGAGACCCCAGATAATCCTCTTCAGGGCAAAGGGTCTCAAAATCCCCATCTCTTCTCCCAGCTGGCTTTATCCATTGACAGAGATCACCCACCCACCGAAGTTTGAATTAAGAAATGTTTGTCTTCTTTGGACTGATGAAACCTGTCTTTTGGAAAGTGCTTAGAAACACAAGGAATTAGCAGCTCATATGAATTGTTCGTCAAATGCTTGCAACACCTCTTTTGGTAAATTTTGATATTCAGCCATCAAACAGACAAATTCATCCCCCCAGCCATATATAACATAGAATTATAGATGGGAAACAGTGAATTACGGGATGTTTTTTACCAAGGGGTTCTGAGTGACATTAAATCGACAATGAGCTCAAGTTGTCTATGGTGTCACTCGGGACCCCGAGGTGAACAAAAATCCCGGTAATCCATTTTTTACCCTCCAGTAATATTGTGCTATATATGGCCCCCAAAGTCATCTGCCCCAGCCTTCAATTGCTGCACAGGGGAAGTCCCTGTTCCAAATAAGAAAAAATATACTTTGTCTGCCATCAGTCACCAACCCCCATCTTCCCTGCCTTCCTTCCCTTCTCCTGCCGCTGGGCTTTGTGCTTTCAGTCAAAGCAGACAAGCAGCACTGCACTCTCAAAGAGCCCTGAGAACTTGGCCTGCAGGGCCTTCATGACATAGCAACAGTGGTTAACAAGTTATGTTATCAACATTTGCTACATCATAGCAGCAAACTACCAGATTTAGAATCTGGCGGAAATGATGGAGTCCTCCTATGGAAGTCATCAGGGGCGGCTGGTGACATTTGGAAGTGGTGAGGCATAAAATGATTGGTATACTGCACCGTTGCGAGCGAGCGTAGCGAGCGCGCCCGAACCACCATAAGGGGGGTTTCGAGGGGTGCTCCCCCCGCGAAAATTTTGAAAAAAGAGAAGAAAAATGGTGCATTTTCAAGCAAATTTGAGAAAGCAGGAAGGTTAATAAAGCAATTGTGAAAGTGCAGTTATAACATTAATAAAGAGATGTCATATAACATAGGTAGCTGCTTATTCAGTATAACCACAGAGCTTCAGAACAGACTTCGAGATACAATGCATTTCTGAGTACCTTACTCACAGATGTTTTTTATTTAACAAACAACTAAACTGTTTGCAAAGGGCTTGTTTTGCTGGTTATTACGCCACTTGACGGTAGGTTGTAATAAACTGGTGGACGATAACCGTGTGCTCAGTTGTCTGCGCAGGGCTCAGTCTGTCACAGCCATCTACCTAATTGAGTGGGATGGAAGCAGCCAGGACAACTCGTTTCAATACTGCAGACCCTATTGACTTAAAGATCGGGTGCCGACATCTTGTGAGCCTCAGCCCTCAGTAAACATTATTTACAGCTCTCCATTTTAACTCGGCTGTGCTGATGCTGGATAGCCAGTGTGCCCTGACCCAGAAAGGGGCCGTTAATCATGTCCTGCATCTTGCATCCCACATTTGGGTCTGACGGCATGATCTGGGGTCTGTTTACTGTTGGAAGGCTGGGGCGCAGCACAGGTGAGCATTCTTATGTATTTGACGAAGTAAATGGCGATATGCACCATTGTCATCGCAAAAATGCATTTATAGATTTTTGTGTTATTTCCATAAATCTGCTGCCGGGTCCATCAAAACCAGAGCTGCACTCACCCAGGTAATACGATAAGGCGGCCTTTTCAAAGGTAATGGAGTGCTATTGAAACAGCACTCATTTTTCTGCTTGTTAAGATTTTTTTTTGCTTTGGATTTGATTTTAAATTAAAATGCCTCCATGAGATGTTTTTATGCTCAATTTATGGCTCAATAATTGCTTTTCACAAGTTATTAATTCTCGCACAGGCTGCAATACCTTAGACTGCATCTTTCTCCCATGATTTCCATGCAGTGTCACTGACAATACTGAAAATTAGCATTTTAAAGGCTGGGTTATTTTGCAGTGTTCTGGGAGATGAGTTGCAAACACTGCGGCGCGAATGTTTTATTGGTACCAACCCTAAACGTACTACCGAGAACCCTCTTGTTGAAGTAAACATTATCTTGAAATGCGATTAAATGAAAAATCTGAAGCTACAGCGATTGCGGTGAAAGATAAGTATATAGTGACATTGCATAATTTAAAACTTCATGGGCCTAGGTGCCTGCCTGTTTATATAATTAGTGCATTGGCAATGTCTCAGGGAGTATCGATTATTACATAAATATTTATGAAACTTTCAAATTCAAATGACTAATGCTGCCTCCGAGACACTACTGAGCAAGGAATAAGAATTCTTTACTTCAAACAGTCCAGAACAGGGCTGTTTCTCCCTTGTTTTCTACTAGTGAATTATTTTCAGAGCATGTCTGTTGTGGGTAAATAAGTAGAGGGGAGACTGGTGTAAGAGCAAGGGTGGTTTCGCTGAAGGGGGTTGTGGTGGGTAGAGAGGGGCAAGCTTTGCTTTCCAGGCATGAGGGGGCTAACTGGTTGGGTCAGGGCCACTGATGTTTTTGACTGGAATGACAGGGGGGCGGGGCAGCTAGTCTAGAAATTCAGCGGATTTCTGCGAGAGAAGGAAGAGAGTGGGATGGTTCAAGAATTGGGTTGTTTACCTCTTGAAGCTTATTTTTAGGGTGGGCCTGTTTGTCACTGAGAGTTATTTACCTGGAGCAGGACGTTTTCCACCAGGGCTGCTTTCAGAATCCAGTTCTTTCACTTGGCTGTTGTTTACAGAACGTGGTGGCTTCCTCCTTGAGGTTGTTTCGAAAGTCAGACTGTTTCCAGTTTGGGGTCGAGGAGCGAGTGGAGGGTGTTCGTTCCTGAACAGATTTGTTGTACCCTCAGGGGTTTGGTTTCCACGGGGTGAGGGTGCTACGAGTCACCAGCTCGGCTGCTTTCAATTGTGGGCTGGCAGCAGGGCTTTAAGTGGGCCTGGTCTTGCTGGTGCTGAGCAGTTCTTAAAAAGCAGGTACCTACAGGAGTTCCTATTGGGCTCTTCATTTTTTTGCCCTTACCATCAGGGTGACATTTTTTATTTTTAACTCTGCAGCAGTACCACTGCTCAAAGCCTTTGTTGTAACTTCAAAGAGACTCGTTTTAGTTCTTTCAGTGTCATCGTATCAGAACTGAAGCATTTTCAATATTATATACAACAAGGCCATAGTTGTTGCTTATTTATCTTATGAAACTAAATACCACAGACAAAGACAATAGTCCTGGCTTGTTGTAGGTGTAATGTTACTTTTTGTATCATATATCTGGATGGATGCCATGACAGAAACAGCAAAATACCAGTCGGGCGGCACACTATGCTAAGCACAGATTTAGCTTGGGTGTCTTTAAGCCACGCCCTTAATTTCATTGACACGTCCCTTTGAGAGACCCCGCAGTTTTTTCAGCCCACTTAAAGCCCTGGCTGGCAGAGGACGTGGTGAACCCTGTCCCAGAACCAGACTATTTCCACTGTAGCCTTGGTCCCCAGTCACAAATCTAGCAAATGTGGGTAAAACACAAGGTGCCTTTTGCGGATTAGAGTTGCAAGACGAAAAAGTAATCTTATTTGTATTTTTCTGTGCCCGTCTTCTTTAATACAAGTAATAGAATGAGTGCCAGACAATGATCGAAGCAATGGACAGAGACAGTCACAAAAGTCAATCTGTGAATGAAGAACAGTTAACAATGGTTTCATAATCCCATTCTCCAGTATTGTGACATACCTACACTTGTGCAATGAGCTAATTGACTCCAGTTTGGAAGGAATACACCCGTTTAGTATTAGAACCGCTAAAGTATCTTTCATAAATAAAAGCCACGTAAAGAACATTTGCTGAACATTCTAGGTTTTAACTTTTTTTTTTACTATTGGGTAACACAACCTCACCAAGGAGCTGGGAGATGGATTGATCGTTTTGTCATCTTTCATTGATAACCGCCTCAGTACCATTTGTAGAGTGTAGGAACATCCACCCTGTGCCAACCCATCAGACATTGTCCGTGTAACTTATCTATGCTGCATTGCTGTCTGTGTGTGCTCGTAAATGTGTCAGGCTAACAGATTTTCATACACGTACATTTAAGATATAACAAACATGAACGCGAAGGTCAAACCGGCGATAGTGTGGGTACTGTCGTTTGATCGCTGTGCCCGCACTGTATATATAATACATGGGTTTCTCTGTATTAGAGCAGGAGGATTATGTATTTATATCAAAGATTTGAAAACAAGCTCAGTGCTCCCAAACGAAAACCATTACAAATATTCTATTATTTAAATGTTCAAGGAGTGCAGCCTGGCACCGCGGCGGCAACTGGAGGCCCTTACCGCACACACTTCTCAGAATGAAATGCCAGAAAGTAGTAAGCCTGTGCCTGCACCGCATGAGGTCTCGTCGTGGTCACACTCAGTGGTGTCGACTCCTCGTGGCACTGAGTAACAACGCGGTGACCGTGACGGAGCCTGCGCAAGCGAGGTCACGTCACAAATCTATGGCCAATCACAGTGCGGCAAAGCGGCAGGGCCACCCCACCGACGCGCATCACCCAATGCGGCAAATGCCTGCCCTCAGGCTCAGGCTGCGCGGTGTCTCTGCCAATCCAGACGCTGCATTAGCAGCGCCAGGATTGGCTAGAGCACGGATGACGGCTCGCCCATTAGGAGACCGGGGGCTGCTGCTTGAAGCAACCCTCGGCTCCGACTCCCCCCCCACTCGCTTTCCTGGCTTCAGTGGCTACCTATTGGCCAATGCTATCATAACTTGGGAAGTGTGCATGTTCGGGATGGTCATATCCCAAAATCGAGCATGCACACTTACCCGCACTATTGCAGCAGCTGCTTCTGCTGTCACTCAGCCCCGCCCCCACCCACCACCCCCTTCAGCGCCGCGATTCTGCGAAAACATAATGCCGACTGCTTGTGCTGACTGCGAGCGCGCGCAGCGCGCGGACTCTCGAGTATTTCTCTTTGACTTGTCTGATTCTGTGCTCATTGTGCTGGCTGGCTAGTGGGTTAGTGGGGCATCGCCCCACCGCCCCAATGGACGCACCGCTACTGGAAGTCATGTATAACAAAGTTTATACATTGGGTGCTGCCCCCTAAGGGCTCTGTGGTAGTTGGAAGGTACTAAATAGTAGGCCTCATTTCCTTTACAAATGTTGTTTGTTTTAGCACTTGTGACCCATAAGGTAAGACATTCTTGACCTGACTTAACAATGGCTAGCTTAATCTTGATTCCTTTTTTGATGTTAAAAGAAGGCAGCAAAGTGGTTACCAAAACTCCTTCCTAATCCTTTGCTGTTCCAAAAAATTGGAACAAGTTTGGTCATTGGATTGGGACATACATAAGAGTACGGAGCATGTGTAGAGGGAGCCCTGCACTAAAGTGACAAAAACAAGTCATTGTTAGAAATGGGGTTTCTGGTTGGCTGGGTTATGCACCTAAGCCAGGCAGAATCCACCGCTCTAGTTATGGGAAGTTAGTTACACACCAAAGATAACCTGTGCTCACCCCCTGGTAGCTTGGCACAGAGTAGTCAGGCGTATCCCCACAAGCAATGTGTAAAGTATTTGTGCAACATATGAAGTACAGTAACACAGTAAAAACACCACAAAAAGGACTCCACACTAGACTTTAGAAAAATAGGAATGAATGAAATAGGACCAGAACGACAAGCGAGCTAGCGATTAAAAAGACACCTGTACTAGATGATACTATAATTAATTCAGTAAAAGTGGAGTCATGAATGGTTATTTCATGTTACAACTGTCAGCGACCCTCATATTCCAGAAGCTGATCTCACACCATTATCCAAGGGATGAGTGGGTTGATCCTCACTGAAGGGGAGATCTCGCCCTTTATCATGTTTACAGGGTTGTGGCAACTTCACTTGGGGTCTCATGCCATTTAATAAGCTATTCCAGGCACAAATTGCGCTCCGGCTAAATTCTGAAATCCCTTTATATGGTATTTAATAGGTGTGCAATTTCATCCTAAGTAGGAATCCCAATTTGGGTGCAAAATTCGAGGCTGAGCTCCAGTCGTGGTTATGACCAAACTGGGAATGAAGGCCTACGAGGACACAGGGTGAGGGAATTTGCACCACTCTGAAATAGGACTATAACCGAAACAAAGCAAAACATGAAGTTCTGAAAACACTTGTATAACACATTTGATAAATCACAGTATTTCTAGGCTGCACATCTATGTACTGCAGCCTGGACACCAGTGATCCATCACAAACCACACATAGCTTCTAAAACCTGAGTTAAAGTAAATTAGGAATACAAAACCACATTATAAAATTAAGACGCTTAAATAGAAGTCGATAAATTATCCAGTGGGATTACAACCCAGTGCTTCCTACCTGATGGCAATAAATATGTCTGTACTCCTTGAATGACCCAATTAACTTACAGAAGGGTGAAAACGAATCGCACCCTAGATTTAAAATATCGGGTATTAATAATATTTTGCGAAAGATCTAGAAAAATATGTAAAAATATCAGGTTTTACCACTAGTTAACAAAAGAAGCAGCAGAAAAAAGCAAACTAGCACAGAGATTGCAACTGAAAATGGCACCTGTCCTTTCCATGCAACACAAAAGAAATACATTCTTACTTTTGAGCTAAAATGCAATTTAATGAGCACCGGCAATTCTTTCTCTCAACCTGCAAATCTCATAATACTGTGTCACATGACAGCAAATCATCCCAGCCAACTGCCCCACATCCCCTCTTTCAGCAGGCTGAGGACTCTGCGGCTTAGCCTTCTCTTTGTTGGAAATCCACCATCTCACCACAATCAAGAGTGCTTAGAAGCACAGGACCCAAATGTAGATATAGTCTGGGAAGATATATATGGAGCCGAAAGGAAAATCAATCGTCGCAGTTGATTATAAGGGATCAAGAAGCAGGGACCTGAGGGAGCCTAGTGAATGGCGTTCCCTGTGGGGACATTTATTTGTGGTTGATGGTTTTACAGCCTGTAGTCATTGACTGTGAATACATCAGCAAAAATGTACAGAACACACAGACTATAAAATAGCTGAGTTAATTCTAGTAACAAAAAAAGAGAAAAAAATCGGGTCTGATGATTCTGTGCAAAAGCCAATGTTGTCAAGTGAGCAAAAACAGGGATCAGTGACCGAATATGGGAAAATATTGTGTGGACATATTATCGTGTCAAAAATATTGAGGAGCAAAATAGAAAGAATGTAAGTGCAAATAGGTAAGTAAAGATTTACTATCCTTAACTCCACATCTACGTACCTTGAAAAAGGTTGCCCAATGTGAAGCTGCCTTGCCGATGTTTGGCTCAGTCAAATGGTGAAAACTATAGCAGGGCCAGCCGTGAACACCAAATCCTTTCAAACAGCCTACTGATGTCACTGACCATGTCATGAATGATGTAATATGTGACATCATCAGCAGTGCATTGCGGGCGCGCGAGTTATAGTTAGCAGAACTAACCATAACGGAGGAATTTCTATGGTTTTGTAGGAGTGAAATGTCCAGCTAACTATAACACCCCTGAAACCTATGTTTTTTTCTGTGAATTTCTAAGGTTTTTTAAATGCTGATTTCTAACTATATCGTCTCTGAAACCTATGGTTTTTTCAATGAATTTCAAAGGTTTTTTAAATGCTAATTTTTAAGTGTAATAGTAGTTATACCTATTTTTTGTACTGATTTTCTACAGTTTAACTGTTTATTAATAAATATTTTATTCATTAAATAACATTATATATTTTTCTGACAAATGCAAAAATAAATTAAAAAAATAAACTGAAATATTGTTTATATTTTTATTTTAATATATTTATATTATTTTCTTTTTAAACAAAAATGTTTCCAATTGTTTTTCGGAGTCGCGCACCCAAAATCGTACACATCACGGTGGGTGCGCGGATTCTAGCCGCTATTTTAGAAACGTCGTGAAGGATCCGCGTACGGTGTGCGACGGCTGCGTGTTTTTCAGTTACATCATATACATTTAATATTACGTGATGTGCGCGATTGGTATGCGGCCAGTCCGCGACTCCTGCTCCCGCGCATTTGCTGCACATGCGCATTACGGTACATGACGCTTGCGCGGTGGCGGGTCCCGCGTGACGTCATATACGTGTTGGGGCACGCTGGGTGCGCGACTCCCGCAAAATGTTTTTATGTTCTAAAATGATATGTATGTGTGTTTAATATACATATTAGGGCAAGAGACTTTCTAAGATATTCATAAAAATAATATATTTGTACTTATAATAAACTTATGTTATTTGTAAATATATTTTCGAAAGTGTGTGCTTCGTGAGCGCAGAGTGCGCGGATCCCATGTGACCTAAAAAAAAAAGATTTCATTGGTTCATACCATTTCCCACTGTAACTATTGAAGGACCCCACCCATTTTAATCATTCTTGTTGGAGCATCTTTAGAGAGACATCTCTTTTAGTACAAGAACCCTTTTTGCTTGTTTTTTTTGGTGTTTTTCAAAAAATATCAAACAAAATGGCATCTGGACAGCAGCAGCAGGAGGAAGCATCTTCTAAAGAAGAATTCTTGCAGGAGGCACCACGTCCACAGAGGCCGGAATCTGTCGTATGTAAATTCTTCACTTTTCCACCTGGAGAGAAGAAAGTAAATGAGAAAAAGGTGACGTGCAAAATTTGTGACCGAGTCCTGTCATGAGGCAGTGAAAGAAAATACTCTTGTGGCACTGCTTCTATGTACAGCCATCTCCAGACCACACATCCTCTCAATCTTGCTCGGGAGGAAATGAGGTGAGCTGCTTTGAACCCCTCACCTGCTGTGGCAAGTACATCTGGAGCATCCTCAGGAAGACCTGTAATGGACATTAGGCCAGAATTCGCCTTTCTCGAGCAACACTGCGTGAAGTGTAAGAAACTTATATGCTTCAGTGAGCAGTCGGTGGATGCAGTTTGTGCTGCACAACACAACAATCGTTGTTAATTTTTCAATTTTTTTGTTTTTGGAATGGTAAGTAATTCCAAATGTTTCCTGTTTTATTTGTTCTTTTTTTTGTTCATTTTTTGAAAAAAACACCCCAAAAAATACAAAATTGTAAAAAAAAGAAAAATACTAAAGAAAAAAGAAGGGAAAAAAAGTTCTTATCAGAACTACCTTATCTGGTTAAAGAAAGAACTATAATTGTAAAGTAATGTGTGAAAGTTTGGTTGAATATATGTATACAGCATGATTGACTGAAAGAATGCATTAGTAGTGTATGGTGAATTTATAGGTGAAGATTTATGAGGAAGTACTTCAGCGTGACACTGCAAGCTCTTTAGCTGCACTGCACTGTGGAACTTCGAAGCACAGGGATGTGACATATGTACATGAATATGTTGCAACTCTGTGCTTCCCTCTGCAGTGCTGCACAAACTGCAGCCATGCGGTGACACAGGCACCCTTGCACCATGGTGCAAGGATATCTGTGTTGTGTGGAGATTGTTTTTGTGCAGGAAGGTGTCCCTTCCTGCACAAAAACAATCAGTAAAGGCATTTTCCTCTTTCAATGTATGCAGTGGAATGCAGCATGCATTGAAAGAGGAAAAAATGAGGAGAAATTAAAACAATTCTCCTCGTTGCGCCTTGCTACACCAACTCTAGGATGGCGCAGCATTCACACACCTCTCCAGATTTACGATTTTTCATAAATCTGGAGATGTGTCTTTTTCTATGGGTGTTGCGTGGGAACACCCACAGCAACACCTATGGGACGCCCCTTCAACGCAAAGTTCTGTGTATTAAGGGGTCGTATTTACAAGGAGAACAAAAACCACGCAGGGTGGCTGTTCCTCTCCTTGTAAATATGAAGGAGTGCCTGGCGCCATCACTACGTTACAAAAAGTGATGTACTGGTAGCGCAGGGTGCTTGTAAATCTGCCCCATAAGTGCTTAGGTATTGGCAGACTGATACAATAAGAACATAGTGCTGGATGGGTGATTGAAGAATTGTATGAGACTGACAGGAGGTATCCTACGCTGCATGGGTACTACTTCAGTATTTAATGGAGTGGACCAATAGTATGTATCTGCTTAGAGAATTGTAGGGATTATGCACAGAATATTTTATGTATACTTGTGTTGGTGCCTAGGTCATTTTATAAGAATACCACTAGTAACTGGAATGATGACAGTGCTGCAAACTGAGTGAACACTTAATTTATAAGTGCTTACGTATTGGTGGAGTGATAGAATAAGTAGATACTGGTAGATAAATGATTAAAGAAGTGCATGGGACAGACTGGACGATTCCTACACTGCATGAGTACTAACTGGGTATTTAGAAGAGTGTATCAATAGTATGTAGCTAGAGGGATAGGGGGGGGCAGTTGGGTTGGGGAAAGCGGGTGGGAGGGGGGAATTGTTTTTAAGATTGGTTTGGATAAAGCGAATTCACTGAGTCATCGATTGTAAAATATTGAAGATAATGGACGCTCCAAGGTGTTGCACTCACACATTGTTGCTCTTAGATATTAGTACGGTGAGGTTCCTCGCCTCCACAGAGGTGGACTAACTAAGGAACTGCTGGCTGAGAGGTGTTAGGCAAGATTGCTGAAGACCAAATAACAGGATTGTGGATGACGCAACAACCGGACCACTTCCAGGTGCCACGTGTTAGATTGGTCCATTGGTAATCTGTAGATATCTGTCTCACGGCTTCCTATGTCAGAGCCTCTTTGAAGCATCTGTCGATATTGTTATGTTATGCAGTGTACTGATGATGACGGAAGTTGTAATCTTGAGAAAACCAATAAAGTTTGTTTAAATCTCAAACAAAAAAAATCAAAAAAAAATCAATAGTATGTAGCTAGTTAGAGGGCTGCTTGGATAGTGCACAAAATATTATAGATGTACTTGTGTTAGTAGCTAGGCCATTCCATAAGTTCATGACTAGTATCCAGAATAATTACATATTACAGAGTGTATAGTGAATGTATAAGTGCTTAGGTATTGGTAGAGTAATAGGATAAGTAGATAGTGCTGGATGGGTGATTGGAGAAATGCATGGGACAGACAGGAGGATTTCTACACTGCATAGGTACTAACTGGGTATTTAGAAGAGTGTATCAATAGTTTGTAGCTGGTTAGAGGTGTGCATGCATAATGTACAAAATATTGTACCTGCACTTGTGTTTTTGACTACGCCATTCCTTAAGTATACGACTAATAACTGGAGTAATTTCAGTGTTGCAAAGAAAGTGCATGCTGAATTTATAAGTGCTTTGGTATTGGTGGAGTGTAAGGATACGTAGATAGTGCTGGATTGGTGAATGGAGAAGTGCATGGGACAGACGGATGGATTCTTAGACTGCATAGGTACTAACTGGGTATTTAGAAGAGCGTATCAATAGTATGTAGCTGGTTAGAGGTCTGCATGCATTGTGTACAAAATATTGTACCTGCACTTGTGTTAGTGGCTAGGCCATTCCTTAAGTATATGACTAATAACTGGAGTAATTTCAGTGCTGCAAAGAGAGTGCATGCTAAATTTATTAGTGCGTGGGTATTGGCAGAGTGATAGGATTCGTAGATAGTGCTGGATGGTTGAATGGAGAAGTGCATCGGACAGACAGAAGGATTCCTAGACTGGATAGGTACTAACTGAGTATTTAAAAGACTGTATCAAAGCTATGTAGCTGATTAGAGGTCTGCATGCATAATGCACAGAATATTGTAGCTGTACTGGTATTGGTGGGTCTATGGTTTCGAGAATGGTAGTCTGTATTTTAGGGTGTGAGGAGGTGCATCAGATGATCACGTAGATGTCATCAGTGATGTCATTTGAGAGGCCATCAGTGATGTCATCAGTGATGTCATTGACCATGTCATGAGTGATGTAATATGTGACGTCATCAGCAGTGCGTTACTTTAATCCAAAAAGCTGGCGGCCATATTGGCCTGGTCACGATGTGAGAAATTCAGGAATGGACACAATAAAGAAAAGAAAACAAGTGTTAATATGCACACAATGTCATTTCAGCATATCTTGCCCCTTGACCGCCATACCTGTATGTTCGTCAACGTGACTTATTCATAATAAACATACTTAGAATTGCAAACATCAACATAAACAATGGACTACACATTACTTTAAAGTGAAAGGCTATCGGCCATATTAATCTGGGCACGTTGCGTATTATAATGGTTCTTACACGAAAGAAAAGGTAAAAAAGGGGTGTTAATATACACACACTATCCCTTAAATAAAGTTCTAGCAATTATAGTTCCATTCCATTCACAGCTCATTTGAGATGTCATGAGTGATGTCATGAGTGATGTAACTGACCATGTCATGAATGATGTAATGTCTGAGGTCATTAGCAGTACATTGCGGAGGCGTAAGTTATAGTTAGCTCAGGTAACTATAACTGCTGAATTTCACTGGTTGTGCATGAGTGAAATCTGAGTCTAACTGTACCGTCCCTCTAATCTTTGTTTTTTCCTGCAAATTTCTAGTTTTTTTTTTTAACGTTAAGTAAGATGCATATCAAAATGGATGGTGGGGGGTTGGCATTGTGCTGCCCCCACCCAAGCTTGCTGCTCCTGCCTTCCCTCCTCCTAGCCATTCACTGTCCAAGTCCATGTCCCTGCTCCCTTATTACAGTGCTGTGTGGCTGTTGTTCTGCCACTGGCCTTCCCACCTCCTCTGAACAGTTAGCTTGCTGCCCCATTCACCTCCTCCCTATCTTCTGTTGTCTGAATCCATGGACTAGCCTCCTCCCTCCTGCCATGCATGGTCTGATGTGCTGCCACTGCCCTCCATTTAGCATGAGGTACCAGTCCACTCCTCCTGCCCTCCAATGCCCAATTCTATGCCCCATCATTGACCTCCTGCTTAGCCTCTGTGCTTAGCTTGCTGCCTCTATTCTCCTTCCCCCTCTCCTCCGATGTCTTTGTGCATGCTCCTGCTCCATCCTTTTTGCCCACCATGTTCCATGGACCTGCCACTCCTATCTACTCAGAGTTCTGTTGAGCTGCCACTCCCCTCCCACCTGCCTAGCATTGTCAGATGACTGTAACACGTCCCTGCCACCTCCACCCTGCCTGTCCACATTCCATGCCCCTGTCCCCTTTCTCCTGTCCTCCATGGTCCATTTTACTGCCACACCCTTCTGCCCTCCCTGGTCTGTTGCGCTGCAACTGCTCCTCCTGCCTGCCCCGCGTGGTCTGTTGTGAGGCCCCTCCCCCTGAACTCTCTTATCTGTGCCCAGGTCCTGACTCTACCTTCTATCCTCCATGGTCCTTTTTGCATGCCCCTGCACCCTCCTTCTTGCCCATCATAGCCATTGTGCTGCCACTAACCCTCCCGCTTGCCATGCATGGTCTTCTGTGCTGCCACGGCCCCTCCCACCTTCCCAGTGTGGTCAGCTAGCTGCCCCTGACCCCCTCCCACCTTCCCTCCATGGTCTGTGTGTATGCCATCATAGTCTCACTGTTGCTCTCCATGGTGTGTCTTGCTTCTAGTGCACATCCTGCCTGACATCCATGGTCATCTTGCTGCTCCTGCCTCCTTGCCCCCAGCCCTCTGTTTCCATGTGCAGACCCCTATTCTCTCCCTCCTGGCTTGTCTGTTCCATTGTAATGCCCCTGATCCGTCCCTCCTGCCCTTTACGGTCTGTTATGCTGCAGCTTTCTCTCCGGTCTGTCCATTATGGTCAGCTAGCTACCATTGCCTCTTTCCCCTCTGTTCTCTGTTGTCCATGTGCATGGTCCTGTCCCCTCCCTATTGCTTTCTATGGATTGTTGTGCTGCACTCCCGTCCCGCATGCCATGTGTGGTGTATTGTGCTGCTGCAAACCCTGGTGCCTGCCCTGTAGTGTCAGTTTGGTGCACCTCTCCATGTCCCTCCTGTCCTCTGTTATCCGAGTCCATGTCCCTACCCCAATTCCTCCTGCCTTCCATGATCCAATGTACCATACTTGCTAACATTTTGAACTTGGTAAGAGGGAGATTTAAAAAAAACTGGGGTATTGATTTTCCCCTTTGACTTACATTGAAAAAGAGGAGATTGTAGACCGGAGACAGATCAAATAAAGCCCATTTGGGCTTAAAAACATTGGACGTTTCCTGGCTGAATCGGGTCTGTTGACATGTATGGTTGTGCTACCACTGCCTCTTCCTTCTGCCCACAATGGTCTATTATATTACCACAGCCTCTCTTGCCAGTCCTGTATTGTTGGTTTGTTGCCCCTGCCCCCCTTTCCACTGCCCTCCATAGTCTGTTGAGCTGCCACTGCCCTTCCTGCCTGCCCAGTTTGGTCAAATTGTTGCCTCTGCACCCTCCTACCTGCCTTCAATTTTCAGAGTCCGTGCCCCTGGCCTCTGCCTCTCAACAGTATCCTAATGAACAA
This sequence comes from Triturus cristatus, assembly GCF_964204655.1. Classification (NCBI taxonomy): domain Eukaryota; kingdom Metazoa; phylum Chordata; class Amphibia; order Caudata; family Salamandridae; genus Triturus; species Triturus cristatus. The sequence goes on along the minus strand of NC_140594.1, from coordinate 533,817,944 downwards.
CTAGATTGCTAACATTCTATATTTATTACAAAAGTGTGGCACGCCTGACGTCATCTTGATGTAATCAAAACTGTAATACCTAGAGCATTTCCTTTAGAAATTACATCTCTGAGAGGGTCTTATTTGCATCAAAATTATGGTTAGTGCTCTAAAAAACTAAAATGAGGACATATTTTCTGAGTTTTCAAATAGCCACAAAGCACTTTTAAATTATTTGTTATCTTTATGTTTTTTTATCCAGTTGACAACTTGATTAAATGTTGCACTTAGGGGAGAGGATGTGGTGTTCCTTCCAGAGCTGCAGACTTTGCAACTGGGGAACCAGGTTGGAGTTTCTGCTTCAGCTTGACATCCTATGATTCTGGTGAAATCACTTAATTGCCCCATGTCTACAACCAAAATGAATTTGTTCTTGTGTGATGTAACCAATGCTCATGTAAAGCACTCCAATACCTGACAAGTCTGCACTATATAAAACTGCAAAAACACAAAAAATAAAGTGTTTTGCACACTTCTGTCATTGGGCTACATGTGGGCTACAGCTGGGTGATATTTGTGCTACATTTGGGCTCTTTTGTCTCTGGTGGCCATCTTGGGAGACTTATTTGTTATGTAATTTCCTCATTTACTACAGTCTCCTCAGTAAGAAATACTTTCAGTGTTTTACTTTGATTCCATCGAGAAGGTATTCAGATATGTCACACATTTGCCAACAATTCTGAATGTTAGCACTCTAGTTGCTCATTAGATCACTGTAGTAAAGCTACTGCTCACCAGGGAAGTCTGCTGCTGGTATTAAAAGTGCATGTTTCAGTCTGCATGTCAGAATCTTTTAATGAAATAGAAGAGGATTTGAGAAGTCAAAATGTGCCCTAATTTTTCTTTCTGCAGCACTAATCATAATTTCTATGGCAAAATGAACCCCCTCATTTTGTTCCTTTGCGAACCAAATGTTTTAAGTGTTACCACTTTATTCCTATCAAGATGTCTTCATGTGTGCCATACTTTTGTCATAAGTAAGACTGTTAGCGCTCTAGTTGTTCTTTAGAACACTCGGTGACATTTTGTCATTGGGCTACATCTGGGAGATATTTGTGCTAAATTTGGGCTCTTTTGTCTCTGGTGGCCATCTTGGGAGACTTATTTGTTATGAAATTTCCTAATTTCTCCATTTACTACAGTCTCCTCAGTAGGAAAAACTTTCAGTGTTTTACTTTGATTCCATCAAGAAGGCATTCAGATGTGTCACCCATTTGCCATTAATTCAGAATGTTAGCACTCCAGTTGCTCATTAGATCACTGCAGTAAAGCTACTGCTCACAAGTGAAGTCTGCTGGTGGTATTGAAAGTGCATGTTTCAGTCTGCATGTCAGAATTTTTTAATGAAATAGAAGAGGATTTTAGAAGTCACTCAAAATGTGCCCTAATTTTTCTTTCTGCAGCACTAATCATACTTTCTATGGCAAAATGAACCCCCTCATTTTGTTCCTTTTTAAATTAAATGTTTTAAGATTTACCACTTTATTCCAATCAAGATGGCTTCAGGTGTGCAATACGTTTGTCATAAGTAGGACTGTTAGAGCTCTAGTTGTTCTTTACAACACTCTGGGAAGCTGCAGTAGAACACAAAGGAATCAACTGACAGTCTCTGCCCTTGTTCGATGTACATGTTTTACTGAAAATATCAGACTTCGTTCTCACATGACTGAGAAAGATAATTTGAATTTACAGACAATATGCTCTCAGTTTAGCTTATAGATCACCTTCCAAACATCTGTGCGAAAAGCATGAGACAATAATTTTCTCTCAAACATGATTCATGATATCCCAGCAGAAGACTTTTTCACATGGTAAAATCACCTTAGAACACACCACAATTCCTAAAATGAGTATGGTACCATCAACAAATGATTTATAATGTAACTAAAGTCTTAAAACTGTCTATTCACTGCAATGCTTTTTAATGATGTGCTATCATGTATATTGGTCCCAAGATGACTGCCAACACTTCTTGGATGAAGTGCTGACAGCCAATCAGATCTCACGATGAGATGTGTGGTTAGGCTACACCCAGATACATATATTTCTTTTTCCATTAATATTTTTAAAACTTCTGAACAGATTTACACCATTTAACTAAAAGGCACGACTCTGAACCAAGGGCTACCTTTTTGCCAAATTTGGTGTAATTCCGTTCAGCAGTTCGGGCTGTAGCTGCGACTAAAGGTTCCTATGGATAATTGCATGGAGAAAACACGTTTTGGGACCCCCCCTTTTTTCTCAGCCCCCGCTTGCAGAATCACCCCGAAACGTTCAAGGTAGGAGCAGACCGGAGCACCCCACGAGTTTTGAACATTTTGCGAAGGTTCGTCAATCGGCGCCAAAGTTATTGGGAATAGAATGTTGCGATTTTCCTATGGTAACTAGGTCCTAACTATAACTACCTTCTGGCGACCGCCAGTAGGTAATATCTATATAAATATATATATTATGTAAGTAAGTATAGATTTACTCTTTCTAACTCCACATCTATGTACCCTGAAAATATATATTGATATATCGTCTTGTTACTTATATGTGGAGTTATATATAGTAAAACTTTGCTTACCTATAGAAACTTACCCTCACGATATTTGTGTCCTAGATATTCTTGACACGATATTTTGGTCCACGAAATTTCTGTTTCTGATAGTCTAAATACCCAAAATAGCAGTTAAAAAAGGTACAGCAGTTGCTGTTTAGACCGAATACCTTTTTAACATTCTGGTGCCTTCGTACCGTCAATGTCTCAACCCCTGCTTCGAATATCAGACAAGATCTTTGTTAGGACAAAGGTCACAGTTCATGTATTGTGTCACTGTTCGGTAAAAGGGCCATTAATGGTGGTGGTCAGAATGAGAAGGTGAAAAAGAAGGAAAGAAAAGAAGCAGGCAAACAGAAAGAAGAAAAATAAATAAAGAAGTACAGAATGAAAGAAAGACTGCAAAACAGAAAGAAGTAAAGAAAAAAGGAAAGAAGGCAAAAAAGAAATAAAGACGGAAAGAAGGTTAAAAAAAGAAAGAAGGCAAAAATAAAGACCGGTTCACAGTATAATATTTTGGATACTAAAATCCAAATTACACCCACCTATGATTAAATAAAACTGTAACAAGTGTGCTGCAAATTAAATGAGTTTGGTTTTCTTCCTGGGCAAAGTTTACGAAACAACCATTGGTGAAACTATAACCAGGAACACAATATGGTATACAGCGAAATAGCAGCAGTTCACTTCAAAAGGAATTCATTACAGCATTCGAAGGAGACAGGAACTGATTAAGCTGGAATGTGCCCTGCTCTCATTTCAAATGCGATCTGCTATCACATCAGGCAACACTGGCATTAAAAGGAACTATGTGTGCGGATGTCCACCCTGTGAGAGAGCAAAATGCAGTCACTCAATGTGACGTTAACCAGAGGCTTAAGTACACTGACCCATTGCCCCATTTTGTATGCTGTTGTGGGCGAAAGCAAAATGGACATCCCACAACAACAGTCCAATCTGTATAGAGAGGTGGCAGAAAGCATCTTTGGGTAAGTATAGTATACATATTATTTTTGTAAAATCAAAAGGTCTTGGCTAACGCCAGACCTAAAAAGTAATAATACCGCAGTTTATGCCTTTGCACTTTGAGAGAGTTAAGCAGTTGATACCAGTACCTGAGATGGTTGTAGTTTAAACAAAAATATGTACTCTTTGTTTCAAATAGATAACATCTACTTGTAAACTTATTATGCAAAACTTTACAATGTCAGTATAGGACCGTATTGATACCTGTCTGTTGGAAATGGCCCTTTCTGCAGGGTCAGCACCAAACTTTTTGTCTTGCTCCTCCTCTTTTTTTTTTTCTGACTTCATTTTTTGTTGGCTTTAAGACTATGGGGCCTTTATCACTTAACCCAGTGCTAAACTGCATGTGCGCACCCTATAACATGGTATAATTTGTTGTTTACACCTGTTTTGCATATTTAATGTACTTATAAGTCCCTAGTAAAGTGCACTATATGTGCTCAGGATCTGAAATTTAAATGCTACCAGTTGGCCCGCAGCACTGATTGTGCTACCCACTTCAGTACCCCTTAAACATGACTAAGGCCTGCCACTGCAGAGCCTGTATGTGCAGCTTTAAATTGCCAATTCGCAGCCTGTGTGTGTAGCTTTAAACTGTCAATTCGACCTGACAAGTTAAACTAAGGGTTAGTTCCCCAGCAGAATAGGTAATTTTAGTTGAGTACCTGTATCTGGAGTGAGAGGAGCAGGCATCCTGGTGATGGTTGGGCACAGACGGGCTTGCCTTCGACGTGCCTTTGGCACGCAGTCGGCGTGTCTGCTTCGTGCCGGCTACAACATCCGCATTTAATAGGAACCTGGGACCGCAGCTACACCGCTGACCCCTATAGCACCCAAAAGGAAGTGGGTAAAATAGAGAGCTCTCTCCACAACAAACGGTAAAGACCACAGTGGAATAGAGAGCGCATTGCGACGCAAGTAAGCAAAGCTTTAAACTACTATCAGGGCAGTAAGGGTTTAAACATAAAATACATTTTTAAAACAGCAAGAACCTCTCAGAACAAAGTTAAAAAAAAAATGCTTGCCTGAGGACTAGCCAGCGCACGTCAGTTCCGACATCCAAATTTAATGGGAATCTGGGAGCGCAGCTAGACCTCTGATGGCAGCAGGAGTATTGAGTCCAATGTAAAAGATGCCATCCACAAAACCCAAGACTTGGTGCCTATCTTCAAGGAGGGGATGACATACATCAGTGGTTGTTCGGCTCTTAGAGAAGCTTTGTATATGGACATATTCAAATTAGTTTGATGTTTGGTCCCTTGGATAAGCCTAGTAAAGCAAAGTGCTATATGAATGCAGCTGGTGCTTTCTTCTGCCATTAGCGAGCTCATATTCATTTAGCAAGGTGTAGGATGCTCATTTGGTTTAGAAAATATTGTGTGGACTGGGATTTGTTCTTTCATGTTTGTTTTTGATTAATATAATTATGTTTTGTTAACACTAAAGTCTGTTTAAATTCTATTTTACACTTTACTGTATAAATTGCACAGACGTCTTTGAAAATGTATGCTATATGCTCTGGATTGTTGACAGAAACCCATATAGTGATTGAATTAACTGTTCCAATTCAAATCTAAAAGAAATACAATAATAGAGATATGATCACGTTGAATAGGAGTTGTGTTCAGCTTTAAAAAAGTTTATTTTAAGTTGTGTCAGTACTGGCGTGTTTTTGATGTTGTTTCAGTATAGAGTGGTCTAGCCTTGCTGACATTAAAGAGGCCAACCCTTGCAGTTTACTCACTTTTAGAAAGTTGCTATTTTCTTACTTTAAGCATCCTGTGCCTCTGCCTGTCTCTGAATACACGTCTAATAAATGTTTAGTGCACAGCTATCACAAAGACATCACATACTTTGTTCACACTTACCTCAGAGAAGGTAAATCTTTAATTTAGCACTTACCTTCTGTACAAGGCCTGACCTCATCAATGATGAGATTTTTAATGCAAGCAATAACTACTTTGCACAAAGGTGATATTTTAAACAAGATTACTTTGTCCAGGCCATAACTGCTTCAAGTGTGCAACGCCTTTAATGAAGAGCGCAACTCAACCAATGAGAACTATAATGCTTTGAGTTGTATAGGTCAGCTACATCTACAGGAACACATTTGTGTTGAACTTGAAATGTGTTAGAGGAGTAACTTCAAAAGATTGTTTGTAGAATTTGCTGGTAACACAAAATTCAAGAAGGCAGGAAATACCATGAAACACAGATCAGAACTACAGTATGGTCTATGGGATCTAGAAAGCTGTGTGTCTGTAATTAGGAGAATGGCTAGGCAGGTATTAAATGAATACTAGATGTAGGGAAGTTGTTACAAGATACAGGGATTCTGAAGATAACGCAATGTAATGCCAGAGGGTTTACAAAGGCTGCAAGTAATGGCCTTGTTTAATCTTTTGAAAGAAAAATTAGAGGAGATATGAATAATATTTTACATTTCCATGAAAATTCTCTCACTTTACAAATTGTGTGTCAGATCCCTACTCTAGTGGTAAGTACAGACCAAGAAGAATTTACGTCTATTGCCTCTCATTACAATCTACTTCACTACACCTTCCTCACACGCTATTGTTTTTTTTACAGTTTGAATGCTGTGGAGGAGATGAATATGGAGACTGGGCAGTTAATCATTATCACTCCTGCAATAGCACGGGTCCCCTAGCATGTGGCGTTCCGTATACTTGCTGTGTGACACAAAAGGTAAGATACAGGTTGCACTGACTCCAGTCAGTTGTGCAATTTAGTGCTCAGTCATTCATCCGTCTGCGCAAAGCTGCTATCTGTGCCAAACTCCATGGAAAAAGGATGCTTATCTAATTTCACTCTACACTTAAATTATACAAGCATCCCTTTTAAGAAATTTGGGACACAACATGATTCATATTGGTGTAAAAGTGAGGGGGAGTAAGTTAGGGAAAAATCCAGAATGAATATAGGTGAGTAAAGTAGGTTGACATTCAGTAGAAATAGCAATAAAAGTGTGGGGTGATGTAGTCTACATCAGTGCTGCAAGTAGGTATGCAGCATTGATACAGGGGAATTAACTAATAGAATATCTGTAACAGGTATTTGACCTCATATGGGCCCTGTCCTTATCTTTTCACTGCCTGGAGAGCAGCATCTCAAGTTGTGTCAATGATGGTAGAATAGCGCAAGATAGATCAACAAAAATGGAAATTATTAAATGTGTTGTCTAACTTCCACAAGAGGGTGAAGGGGAGGGGGTGGGGCAGCATTGGTAAACTTGTAGTAAAGAAAGGAACTCCTTTTCTTGGAAGCAAAAGGCAACCATGAATTATAGAATTCTTGAATTCAAAACTGATCACTACTCGTGCTCCAGAATATGGAGGAGGCAGATCTTAGATAGAAATTAGTTTATTCAGTTTTATCTGAAAATCAACCAGACTTGTATGCCAACAATAAATTGGGATACACTTGCAAACAACCCGAATTTACTGGGATACTGACCACTGGACCGACGCTGCCAGAGGACCGGATCAAAATGTCTAGCAATAGGTGCTTTGAAGTCACTAAAGCAATTAATAAAGTAAGATTGGTAGCACTATGCTCTTTTTCCAGCCTTTAGATTCTCAAGATCACAAGAACTGCAAAGAATAAAGGATTGCAATATCTTTACTGCAACCCACCAGTTCTGAGAGATGCAATTGTGTGCTTTTTGCAACAAAATGAGGGAAAATAAATTATTTCTGACATCTCCTGGTACAGATTTTGTATTCATTTTGGTCAATCTAATCTCTTTAAACAGTGTCCTATTGTAATGGGACTGGAGAAGAACTTCACGTATGCTGAACCTTCAATGTTGTTGAGTCAGCTAATAATTTGAACGATTTATAAATCAGTCTTTAAATTGTGTTTATGAAAGGCATGTTTTTTACACTTGATTTTCTGTTTTTTATTACCTACATCAATCCAAGGGTCTCACCATTTAACTCTACAAATATTCGCTGTCTCTGGCACCTTCGCCCTGTGAGCCCCTCTGGTTGTTGTCAACTACACTTTTGACAAGTATAAACATTTCTTTGATTTGTAGGTGTTTTTGCCTGTGCGTTTGAGGTCTAACATGGAAGGCGGCATAGATCATCCCAATCTGAAAAAAACACCAAAGCTTCCATGTAAGATCTCTCAAATCTTCGCCCCATCTCCCTCCTACCTTTTCTGAGCAAAGTAGTGGAAAAACATATTAATAAACATCTATCTGACCATATCGAATCGGCCGGCTACCTTGATCCATCCCAATCGGGCTTCCGGCCAAAACATAGCACGGAAACAGCCCTGGTGGCTGTTACTGCTAACATCAGGCTAGCACTAGATAATGGTCAACCTACTCTCTTGGTTCTATTAGATCTCTCCGCTGCATTCGATACGGTCGACCACCAGACTTTGCTCAGGAGATTGAAGGAAGCCGGGATTGGTGGAGTGGCACTGCAGTGGATGACTAGTTTCCTCTCTAATCGCACCCAGAATATTAACCTGGGGCCATACCGTTCCAACACAAAAGTACTGACCAAGGGAGTGCCTCAAGGCTCATGTTTAAGCCCAACCATGTTTAACATCTACATTGCCCCCTTGGCCTCACTACTGAGGGACTACGGGTTTATCCCGATAGCCTATGCAGATGACACCCAACTTACCTTCTCCTTCAAGAAGGTCTCTCAGACAGCCCAAGCTTCCTTCTTTTCCGGCATGCTGGCCATCTCACAGTGGATGAGAAACCACTTCTTACAGCTCAATGCCGGAAAGACTGAAGTCATGCTCTTTGGAGAGGCCCCACTATTGTGGACACCTGACTAGTGGCCTATAGAGCTGGGAACTGCTCCAGTACCAAAAACCACTGCAAAGAACTTAGGGGTGCGTCTAGAACATACCTTAACTAGAAAGAGCATGTAGCACACACTGTTGGCTCATGCTTTCACGTACTGGGCCTTCTGAGAAGAGTTTTTCCTTCACTCCCCGATTCCCTGCGAAAGACCCTCATTCAAACCCTGGTGCTGAGTAAATTAGAAGACTGTAACGCCTTATTGATTGCGTCTAACGAGTCTTCTTTGAACTGCCTTCAGGTGGTACAAAACACTGCAGCCCGTTTAATCTCAAATGCCCCACACAGAACAGCTTCACTCCCTCTTCTTCTACAACTCCACTGATTACCTGTGCGAAAACGAATGAAATTTAAGATCTGCTGCCTGACATACAAGGCAATATGAGGAAATTGACCTACCTATTTGGCAGAGAAGCTTCATCAATATATCCCCCAACGGGACCTCCGATCTGGCTCGAAATCCTTGCTCAAGATTCCCATGGTCAAGAAAGCAAGGACAGGAGGAAAGGCCTTTTCATTTCAGGCGCCCTCCTTGTAGTGTAGTTCCTATTTCCCTTGTAGTCTCTGCGCATTGGAATAATATACACTATAGTTTTTGCATAGGACTAAGGTCAGTATGCTCCTATCGAGTACATTAAACTTAATTACTTGTGTGTGCCAGCTAACTCAGAGGTCACTAGAAACTTCTCGAAAGAACAAGAAGGGATTAGTTTCTTACAACCGTATAAACATGACAACTTTGTTTCCCTGAGAATCGGAACGCGTCTCAGAATCGGGGAAACAATAGATAACAGTTTCATTCAGTCAATCGTGCATGCTTAGTTTCTCCAGAGGTACACAGAAATAGATAGACGGGCTGTCAGGCGCTGAGTCTAGGCGCCTACCAACGTGTAGGGAGGAAGACTACAACTCCCAGACACCCCGCCGTTGGATGGGCGGGGCCTCCTCGTCATTACCCGGCAGCGTGAGACTTCCGTGCGCGTAATTCTGGCCGATTTACTTGCCGCGAGGATTCACGGCTTCCTGGTTCCTGAAGCGGTGTATCGGGAGGCACCCCCGCGCTACCTGACTAAATCCTGCGCTGAAGTAAGCGCTGTGTTGGTGGGACAACTGCGAAGAGACATCGCGCTGCGGTAAGTGCTGCCGTCTCTGCTGTTATTAACCTTGGCCTCTGAACATCGTGCGAAGGAACATGAACTCGTTCCCGTGTCAGCGCTATTGAATGCGCTTCTTTGACTGGGAGCACGTATCTAGGCACTGCGCTGAGGCAAGCGCTGAAGTCTTTGTGGCTCCTGGCGTTTTGATACTTCGTAGGGCAGTAAGAGGGCACTGACGTAAGCGCAGTCCTGCCCGGCCTCCCTGGCTCCCCTCCTCTGCTGAAATAAGGTCGTTGGATTATGGATTATGCTTTGGGACTCTTTGCTGGGTTTTGACCAAATCTACCTCAAGCCTCAGGAGCAGACGTTCATGTGACCTTTCCGCATATCTGGGAAACTCTTAATTTGGATTATTTCGTCTTTTTTGGCTTCTGAGTTCGAGACTACTAAAGGCTGATGGGGGATGCATCAGTAGCCTTCTCCGTTTTGATATATATATTTTTTGAGCGTGAAAGAATGATCATGGGTATGTATGAGGCAGGGTGTTCGTGTTTTGACTGCTAGCATGCTTGATGGTGGTTTGACCTGTCTTGCTTTCTTGTTGTAGGTATGCAGCATTCTTACTAGAGAGACGTATCTCTATCCTGGTACACGGGACTGTCGTATCGTTGACTAACGGCTCCCCAGGTAATAGACCGGGGTAGTGAGACCACATGAGTGTAGCAGAGTTGTGTAGGCCTTGTGTTAACCGTGTGTTCTTTTGTTACAGGTCTCCTCATCCCCGCTGTTCCTACCCTAATTCCTTTCCCTCGCCTGATTGCCTCAATACTCTGTGTTGCATTATTCAGAGTTAGGGACGTCGGGAGGTGGACCCCTTTGTGCATCGCCCGGATCCTAAGGAGTCACAGTGGATCTAACAGAATTACGCGCCCACGATATATCACTCCTTCCGATCAGGGCGAAACACAAACATGGCGACCTTAGACGACGTGCTACAAGCGTTAGTGCTAGTGCAGCAAGAACTGGCTGCCTCTAAGGCAGAAACCGCCGCCCTCAAAGAAAGGGTAGACCGACAAGCTAGGAACCCGATCGATGCATCACAGGCCACGTCCCAAATACAAGTGTACGTACCCCCCCCCCCCCCGGACCCTTTGGCTAGTCAGGAGAGGTTTTCTGGCGACCCGCAAAAGATACAGACCTTCCTAAGTCAAATTATGTTGCACTTTTCGTGTAAACCATCTTCGTTTCCCACAGACCACTCCAGGGTGGCCTTTGCCATCTCATACATGACTGGCGATGTGGCCAACTGGGCGGTACCTCTGGTCAAATACGACGATTCTCTGCTTTCTGACTGGGATTCATTTTGCAGAGAATTTGAAAGGGTGTTTGATAGGCGAGCTACGACCTTCTCTGCTGATTGGGAGTTGTTGGAACTGAGACGGGGGAAAGAGGATTTGGTGACTTACCTCACCAAGTTCAATCGCCTGATTGCCGAAACCGCATGGCCGGAGGAGAAGAGAATGTCCCTGTACTATCAGGGTTTGAGGGACGAAATGAAGGATGTGATCGCCCAGATTGATCCTCAGCCCACTACGTATCCGGATTTAATGAATCTCACGTTACGTTTGGATCATAGGCTAGCAGAACGGAGGGGTGAAAGGACGTATACTCCTTCTGAGAAAACAGAGAGGAGCTAGGACAGCGATGTCCTCCTCGGAACAACATTCCGAACCTATGGAAGTGGGGGCTGTTAGGGCCCCGTTGACTAGAGCCGAAAGAGAGAACCGCAGGATGTTAGGTTTATGTAGGTACTGTGGTAAAAAGGGGCATTTTGTGAGAGACTGTCCCACCAAACCCAAGAGACAGAGTCCATTCGGTTCCAGCAAGAAGGTGGCAGTTACCACGGTACTCACATCCCGTTTTGCCACACCTGTCACGAAGGGGGAAGAGAACAGCCACAAGCGCAGGGTTTGCAGTTGCCTTCTTTGGCTGGGACAGAGTTGGTTAGGTCGGAAGCGCATATCGTGCTGTCCATATTTCTTACGATGGGTCCCGGACTCATCTGGTTGGGGTAATGGGGGATTCCGGTGCCACAGGGAACTTTATCGATAGCGGCTTGGTTCAGCGTCTGGAACTCCTGCGTGTTCCTAGAGGAACACCAGAAACAGTAGTGGCGGTAGACGGAAAACCATTAAAATCAGGACCCATTACTGAAGTAACAGAGGAACTGGAAATAGTCAGGAAAGGGAAAGACACAGACCATGTTGAGAAGATCACATTAAATATCATTAAGGCACCGCAGTATGAGATAATCCTGGGTATGCCTTGGTTATGGAGCCATAACCCCACGATAGATTGGACAAACAAGACGGTGGAATTCGAATCAGAAAAGTCCAGGGCAACATGCATCCACACTCACCCGGCCCGTCTGTTGGCTCTGACACAGGGGTACCGTATCGCCACAGCAGCAGAAAAGGAGACGGTACTCCCTTCAGTGTATGATAGGTACAGGGATGCGTTCAGTGAAAGCAAGGCTGAGCTCCTACCACCACACCGTGACTATGACTGTCGGATAAATCTGATACCCGGAGCGGTCTTGCCATCATGTAGAATTTATGCCTTATCGGAACCAGAGACCCAACACTTACGTGAATACTTAAACCACTATGTAGACATAGGGTTCATCCGCCCCTCTCGGTCACCCATAGCCTTGCCCCTATTCTTTATTAAAAAAAGCCAACGGGGAGTTGAGGACATGCATAGACTTCAGGGTATTGAATAAAAACACCGTCCAAAACCGATACCATCTTCCACTCATTTCTGTCCTGCTGGACCAGGTGCGGGAGGCCGTCATTTACACCAGGCTTGACCTGAGAGGTGCCTATCACCTGGTATGGATAATAGAAGGGGATGAGTGGAAGACAGCTTTTAAAACACGCTATGGGTTGTTTGAGTATCTGGTGATGCCGTTCGGGCTTTGCAATGCCCCAGCGGTCTTCCAGTTTTTTTTAATGATGTTTTGAAGGATTATATAGATAACTTCGTGGTTGTCTACATAGACGATATTTTGATTTATTCCAAAGATCGAGAAACACATGTCGGCCATGTATCCCAGATATTGCAAAGATTGCTGGAACATGGTTTGTTTTGCAAGCTGAATAAATGCGAATTTCACGTGAAAAGAGTTGAGTTCTTCGGGGTGATGTTGAGCCCGTATGGTTTATGCATGGCGGAGAGAAAGGTAACCGCAGTGCAAGAGTGGCCTGTTCCTAAGACTGTGAGGGATGTACAGTGCTTTTTAGGCTTCCCCAATTATTATAGGAGATTAATTTCCCACTTTTCCCAGATGGTCTCCCCTCTCACTCGTCTTTTAAGGAAAGTGGTTCCTTTTTTTTGGACCACAGATGCCATGGCAGCATTTGTCTACCTAAAGAAGGCCTTTACCACAGCTCCCATACTGCAACATCCACAACGAGAGGCGCCATTCATTGTGGAGGCTGATGCCTCAGATATCGCTGGGGGGGCTGTTTTGTCTCAACGTGACCGACACACCGGGCAGTTACACCCCATAGCCTTTCTGTCTAGGAAACTGACCCCAGCCGAACTCAACTACACAGTAGCAGAAAAAGAGCTATTGGCGATAAAGAAGGCCTTTCAGGAGTGGAGACATCACCTGTGGGGGGCTAAGCATCCGGTCACGGTGTATACGGACCACAGGAACCTGCAGTACATGAAAACGGCCCGATCACTCACTCAAAGACAGATGCGGTGGATGCTGTTCTTCGCGGAGTTAGACTTCGTGGTTAACTTCCGACCAGGTTCTGAGAACAGAAAGGCGGATTCCTTGTCTAGGCTAGATGGGGGTCTTGAGCCTCGACAAAGCCTTCCAGAAGCCATCATTTCTCCGGAAAAGTTAGTGTGTTCTGTCAAGGTGGACGACTTCCTGGATAACATCAGAACACACAAAAGCTCAAGTTGGTGGCAAAAGTGGGCAGAGCAAGATCCGCAGTGCACGCTCAAGCATGGGTTCCCTTTCTTCGGAATAGACTGTATCTACCTACCCTGAAAATCCGACTGAAAGCCTTTAATTGGTGTCACTACTCCGTGATAGCGGGTCATCTAGGATGCATCAAAACCCTGCAACTGTTGCAAAGACAGTTCTGGTGGGAACACATGGTTCAGGAAATCAATCAATGGGTGAAGCAATGTGACACATGTGCTCGTGCCAAAGGAGAGCGTTCTGAAGCAAAGGGCAAGCTGGTTCCCATGCCTACTCCCTCTCAGCCATGGCACACCATAAGCGTTGACTTCATTCTGGGTCTCCTGCTAGATCAAGGTTGTGATGCCATCCTGGTGGTGGTGGATAGCCTCACGAAAATGGGCCATTTCATCCCGTGCAAGAACCTACCCACAGCAGTACAAACTGCTCAGTTGTTGCTGTCACATGTCGTTAAACTACATGGACTCCCGAGAGTGATAGTGTCAGACAGGGGCCCACAATTCATTGCAAACTTCTGGAAGATGTGGTAAGGCCCTTCAGGTGGAGGTAGCCACGTCGACCAGCTTCCATCCACAGACGGATGGCCAGATGGAAAGGTTGAATCAAACCCTCGAGACCTATCTACGGTGTTTTTCCAAAGAAGCAAGCAACTCGTGCGTTTCCCTGCTGTGGTTGGCGGAGCTGTCCTACAACAATGCCTGGCACAGCTCTATTAAGGAGTCACTTTTCAAAGCCAATCATGGGTTCCATGCCAAAGTCCTTCCGCTGTTCATCCCAAGTGAAGTGGTGAATCAACCAACGGTGGCGTCGCTCATGGAGGTCCTTCAGGCTATGCATACAAAGGTACGGAGGAATCTGGACTGCGCTAAACAACGATACAAGACCTGGGCGGATCGTCATTGTCAGGAAGGTCCGGTTTATCGCCCTGGCGACTGGGTGTGGTTGTCCACCAGAAACATTTGGTTCCGGTATCACAGCATCTTCCATCCCCGTTATATTGGTCCGTTTGTGGTGGTACGTCGGGTCGGGACTGTGGAGTATAAACTGCGTCTGCCTGCTTACCTGTGCGTTCACCCTGTTTTTCATTGCTGCTTGTTGAAACCAGCAGTCGGGGCAAAAAGAGTGGTGGTTCCGCCGGTGGTTTGGGCTGGTCAGTTGGAATACGAGGTGCGGAAGGTGTTGGACTCGAAGCTCAGTCGTGGTCGGCTGTGGTATCTCATTGCTTGGAAGGGGTATGCGGCGGAGGATGACTCGTGGGATCTACGAATGTCCATGCTCCTGCTGCGGTGCGCTTGTTCCATGTGCGCCTTCCGGACAAGCCTGGCTCTAGGAGGCACTTGGGCGGGGGGCATATTGTCAGGCGTTGAGTCTAGGCGCCTACCAACGCATAGGGAGGAAGACTACAACTCCCAGAAACACCCCGCTGTTGGATGGGTGGGGCCTCCTCGTCATTACCCGGCAGCGCAAGACTTCCGTGCGCGTAATTCTGTCCGATTTACTTGCCGTGAGGAACCACGGCTTCCTGGTTCCTGAAGCGGTGGGTCGGGAGGCACCCCCCGCGCCGCCTGACTAAATCCTGCACTGAGGTAAGCGCTGTGTTGGTGGGACAACTGCGAAGAGACATCGCGCTACGGTAAGCGCTGCCGTCTCTGCTGTTATTAACCTTGGCCTCTGAACATCGTGCGAAGGAACATGAACTCGTTCCCGTGTCAGCGCTATTGAATGCGCTTCTTTGACTGGGAGCACGTATCTAGGCACCGCGCTGAGGCAAGCGCTGCCGTCTTTGTGGCTCCTGGCGTTTTGATACTTCGTAGGGAAGTAAGAGGGAGCTGACGTAAGCACTGTCCTGCCCGGCCTCCCTGGCTCCCCCATCTTTGTGGCTCCTGGCGTTTTGGTTCTTCTTAGGGCAGTAGAGGGTGCTGACGTAAGCGCTGTCCTGCCCGGCCTCCCTGGCTCCCCTCCTCTGCAGAAATAAGGTCGTTGGATTATGGATTGTGCTTTGGGACTCTTTGCTGGGTTTTGACCAAGTCTACCTCACGCCTCAGGAGCAGACGTTCATGTGACCTTTCCGCATATCTGGGAAACTCTTAATTTGGATTATTTCGTCTTTTTTGGCTTCTGAGTTCGAGACTACTAAAGGCTGATGGGGGATGCATCAGTAGCCTTCTCCGTTTTGATATATATATTTTTTGAGCGTGAAGGAATGATCATGGGTATGTATGAGGCAGGGTGTTCGTGTTTTGACTGCTAGCATGCTTGATGGTGGTTTGACCTGTCTTGCTTTCTTGTTGTAGGTATGCAGCATTCTTACTGGAGAGACGTATCTCTATCTTGGTACACGGGACTGTCGTATCGTTGACTAACGGCTCCCCAGGTAATAGACCGGGGTAGTGAGACCACATGAGTGTAGCAGAGTTGTGTAGGCCTTGTGTTAACCGTGTGTTCTTTTGTTACAGGTCTCCTCATCCCCGCTGTTCCTACCCTAATTCCTTTCCCTCGCCTGATTGCCTCAATACTCTGTGTTGCATTATTCAGATTTAGGGACGTCGGGAGGTGGACCCCTTTGTGCATCGCCCGGATCCTAAGGAGTCACAGTGGATCTAACACGGGCGTTTCAATAAAAGGATTTATTGAACAGTCTTGTTTCTCATGTAAGAGATATGAACTGTTACAATCATTAGACAGTAAGCAAGATATAATATGCACAGCATAAGCAGTAAGAAGAAATAATACTGCAATAGGATTGTCTTTTAGCTACGACATATATTCATATATACATACATAAATAACACAGGCTAAAAAGTGAATACTCGTCTGATGCTTCTAAATAGTTCTACCCAAGTGTACCTAACCTGAGTGTAGTACGAGGTAAGAAGTAGGTGCTGTTCTCTTATAGTATGGTATATACTAAGTTTTAGTATGCCAAGAGTCCCTCTAGGTTCTAGTCAGCTCCATACCTTTTAGAATGAGAGAGGTGGGTATCTCTTTCCGGGTCTCCAGTGCGTCAAGCCGTGATATGGTCTCTTCCGAACTTGCCATGGCGAACCGTGCACTCAAGTCGTGCTGAGTCGTGCCGTGGTTTGCCATGGTAAGGGAAGGTATATTTATTCCTGGAAGGTGTTTAGGAATGCTAGCATTGACGTAAAGTCGGGCAGAGGAAGACTTCATGGATGAACCCCTAAGGAATAGTAGTTCCTGCATAATAGATGAGTTCTTGGAGAAATCAATAATCCTAGCTGGGAAAAGTCCCGTCGGCTTAAGGGTCTGGTTTCTAAGAACTCGTTGTGACGTGGGATGGACGGATGTAGGTGACCATGCCTGTATTTGGTTAGCATGGCTAATGCCTAAATAAGGACTGGGATTCCTATGCCTAAATAAGGGCAATACGAATTGTGACCTATATACAGGTATCTAAATCAAAACACAACACCCACTCCATTGACGAATGATCGATATTACTAAATACTAAATGTGCTAAACACATAAAATTGAGTATCACATGTTTCACTAAAAACATTTGTAAAAGCATACTAAAAAAGACTTTGTTAAAAGGTTTGCTATACATGAAATGCACAGGTGCTGTACAAATTGAAGCAATGTTTCATTCTAAGCATATATTTACAGTGAAATGCTCAAGTGAATGACCACAAAAAATCTATACACATAGGGAATTAAATGGTCCAGTTATACAGAAAGGAAAAAGTTCAGAGCCATTTCATGTCATGATTACATAAAAGTGAAAAAGGTGACAACGCGTCACTGGAAGGGTCTCAAAGAAGTCTGTTCTCTAAGAATAGTTCTACTGTAAGCAGAGCTTTTAGCCATAAAAAAAAAAAATCAATATCCACAAAAGTGTGATTTTTTGGGCAAGTTCAAAATGTCGTCATTTTTGTTTTGATAAAATGAAGGCCGAATTCATAGATTACAAGGTACACTGTGAGCCAAATCAAAAGTTATTTGAAGATGCTGGGGAAAACATGAAATCCTCTAATCCTGTAGACAAAAACTTGTCTACCGTTGTAGGTGACAGGTCGATTACCTCGTTTAGAAGACTAACTGCACATAGATGGATGCATCGTCAGTAGCAGTGTTCGATGCCGATGTTACCTGTGTGCCTGTTGATCCATCTCATACCTCAGCAGTAGCATGTTGTGTCTGTGAGATCTCAATGAATGCCGTCATCAGGATCAGTAGCCTCTGGGGACAACACAGTGCATGGGCCGTTATCGGGTCCAGCAGAGTATCGATATCCGTTGGCACGACTGATGGGAGTGTTAGACAGATGTGTAGCACACATTCCCCACTGCAAAGCAGGCAGCATACAACAGGTAAGATGTAATCATGCCAGATTGGTCTGAATGACAGAAACCATGTGGTATTTAGTTCTCGTAGACGAGGTAAACCCAATAGTTGCACTATGTGCTCATGACACCTCCTTTCCAGGAGAGCATTATCCAAGGTGCTGGGAGTGACGCTGGTGGATTGGCTTGCCATAGCGCAGCAGTAGGAATAAAAATAGGATTCCTGCGACGATTGCTAGATTGGCAGACCACCAAACACCGAGTGCATGAAGTTTGGAATGATTCCGAGGACTGTTTGAAAAGGTGTTAACAGTTCCGAACATACGGTCTTAAATACATGTACAATACCGCTCGTATCAGACATGTCTAAGATACGTCCCAACATTTCTGTGAAATGTGTACGGCAATTTGTCCTTAACAGAGCCTGTATCTCAGCCGAAGTCCTTGGGACTTGTAGATCATAGGTTTCTTTGGCCGAGGTCAAAGGCACGGTTTGTTGTAAAAGAATAGCTTTTATTCTGCTTAAGAATAGCTTTTATTCTGCTTAAAGTATCAATTCATATAGAAGAGATGTTCAGTGAAGGCCATAAAGGCGACTCCCTGACTTTGTCTATTTGGGGGAACAAGACTTGCATACAGCAAGCGACCCTGGAAGTAACCGTTACTAGATATGGGATACCTGGCAACATGCCACAACAGCTCTGATCATTCAACATGAGGTAACTCCCATTTGAAAATTGTCCAAACGTTGGATTAATCACAGCGGCTGGTGAACCTTGCAGGTGGTATGATAAAATTGCCCCGTGTAAACTAATATCGCGACATATGAGTGAACCGCTTAATGCATTTTCACAGTGTGTACCGCTAATAAACACTTCACACCCCCCACTCCAACATCTGTGTGTGTGAGGTAAATCCCAGGATGTCCTGGTGTTTTCTTTACCCAACCTTTCATATTTGCCTACTGGCATGTGTTTAAGGCAATACTGAAAATGGAAGTTGTAACAGGCAGAGTTATTTTGCCATGTATGATCCAATCTGCTACCGTAAATGGCAATTTTTCCAGTTTGTCAATGCTCAGCACTGTATACTTTGCTCCCCTTTGTGCCAGTTCGATCTGTTTATCAGTGAGATTGTAATCAGAAAACAGAGAAGACGTGTTGAGGAAACGCCAAGGCACATAACCTGCACGCAAGTTTTGTAGCGTCCAGCTTAATGACAGAATAGAACGCAATTGAGACTGGCCTTGACGCAGCAGGACCAAATCTTGTTCCACAGTGTCTATAGCAGAGGATACAATGTTGCCCAATGAATATATCCTGGATGACAGAGTCGTTAACCCATTGTCGACCACAGCGAGAGATTTCTCTAAATTAATACGATCAATTTCTCGTATTCTTTCTGCAGCGTCTGCTTGGGTAACCTTCCATATTTCATTATAAGCAGCATAGATGCTGGCATATATGAAACGTTTTTGACGCAGTTTTCTTGGACCTAGCAAGAATTCCCTAAGGTTTGCGTCTTCTTTAAGTAAAGATGAGTGTTGTTTCACATCCTCTAGTGTAGATGTCTGCAGTCAATCAAGGCATAGTTTTCCTTCACTGTATGTTGTTACTACTCCTGGTTGCTGTCTTTGAACATAGCGTGGGTCTGGCCTATTGATCGTTAGACCTTGTGTCTTGTTCAGGAATCTTTCTTAACAGATGTTTGTGTCTGTGGGCCAGAGCAACCATTTTTTCCATTCGGAATCTGATCTGTTGTTTTTTAAGATAGTATGTACGTCGACCACCCCCTTTGTAGTGTATGGACGGTGTGTTCATGTCTTTGATCTTGGTTAACCCAAGGCAAGACGTTTGTTGGACAGTGTCATTCAAAAACATTATCTGTTGTGGTATGATGCAGGCTCTAAACAAAGCTTCTATCCCCTGCACTTGCCAATCTTTTGTACCCCACACAGATTTTGTGTCAATTGTGTCTTTCCAAAAGTCGAAACCCTGTCTAGACAGCTGTGCAATAAAGACAGCAGGATAAATCTGTTTGGTATTGGTTAACATATTTTTCGTTCCTGTTTTATTTACATTTTTAAAGTAAAGCGTTTCTGGATTGGATGTATTATATCCTTAAAACTATGGAAACTTCATTTCAAATGTTTTTGAGCTACCCCTTGGTGGTGTAGGACAATGTTCCCATTGGTTATACATAAATACATTTCTAGGTGTTGCAGATTTATGCAAGAAATGATGACCATAGTGGTTGTAACAAAAAAGCTGTTCATAGTCTGTTGAACCCTCAAAGTATTCATGGTTAGAGAATGCAGCAGACCTTTCTAGATCAGACATCATGTTATTAACAGTCTCAAAGTCCCAATCATCAGAATAGGTACTGGAGGTAATAAAGTCACTTAATGATATCTTAAATAAGTGTGGAATCTTCAAAAGTTCAGACGGACAGAATATATCATAATCCGTTTTGTCCCAAACTATTCCATCTTGTATAGGAACGGCTGCTGACAAGTCTCTTGCTTCACGATGGGATGATTTGTGTGGTTTCAAAAGTAAGTTCCAATTTTTACTTCCAGTGTCCAAATGAATATATCTTCCATCTATCCACATGTTCACAGTTATTACTAAAGCTAGCCAAAGTAGAAAGAAAAATATTCCAGAAATAATCCCTAGTTCAATCCATGGTGAAACCAGATAAGTCTTTCTCATGTGATGAAAAAAGTCTTGTGCTTGTTCTTGAAAGTTCTTTTTGCTGGCGTCGTTTCAGGCTCGCTGGGATCCTCAGAAAACGTATCAAAGTTAATGAAATAGCCAGAAGCAGTTCTGTCAATGGTTGGAATTGCATCTGGATTTGTTGAATTTGCTGGAACCAGTGGATCACTTGCTACGTTGATGTAGACCGGTGTATCTGGATGAACTGTTATTTGGGTTTCAAGAGGAATGAGTTCCATAGCATTGTTGCTTAGTCCTTGATTTCTTACTGTTGGATTCTCAATGGTAATGAGTCTTTCAGGTTGAACCTCTTGGATAGTAGCTAGAGGAGTGCGTCTGCTACTTGGTCAGAGTTCACATGGCCTACTGTTTAGTATTGGCCACATAGGGTGGTTTGATAAGGGCGATTGACACAAATCTTTTATCCTTTTTACCAGCAAGGGGCAGCAGAAGTACTGTTCTTGATCCGTAGATTGCTAGGACAGGTACCGGTTCTCTGTAAGAAGGCCCAAATTCCTTCTTGTCCGCGATCTTTTCTCTGGCTAGATCCCCAAGCTTTGGGATCCAGACAGGCCTTGCTCTAATGGCAGGATTTTCCCCAGTGGTGGTTGGCTTCAGGAAAATCGTTGCTTTGTTTCAATCTTAGTTCATTTAAGTCCTGTAAAATAGCCGAACGATCTTTGATATCAAATGGTTTATTTTCCACCACTGTGCCTTTACATTCGAGATCAGGAACCCACATTCTTGTCCCAGATAGGACCTCATATGGAGTGACCCCCCCCCCGCCCCCCCAGAGAACTTCTTGGCAAATTGTTTAATGAGCATTGGACCCCATACAGATGTTTGACCCACCCATCAACCAAATCTAAGACCCTACCTGTTATAGACCGCTTTATGTCCCGGTTTTTCCTTTCCACAACCAAATTTCCCTTAGGATGGAATGGAGATGAGTACTGCAATGCTAACCCCAAACTGGCCATGGCTTCTTTGTAAGCCTGAGAGCTAAACGCAGGGCCCTGGTCAGAGTGTAGCGTATGTGTCCATAAAGACTCGCAAATCTTTTATAACAGTTCGAGTGTCAGCCAAGTGCTGAGGCCACATCCATAGGAACCTTGAGCACGAATCCACTGCGACCATGATATATTTATAGTTACCATCCCTTTGCAAGGGACTGCAGTGATCCAGGTAAACACAAGCTAATGGTTTATCTAAAATTAACAGGGGTGTCTGCGCAGGACGTTTCACTGTAGAGACTTTCATCTTCTGGCATATTTCACATTCCAAAACATAGTTTTTGGTCTGTTTCCTAATGCCGGGCCACCAATATCTCTGTTTTAATAACGATACTGTGGCAGAAACACCTGCATGGGCAGAGGCTATCCCTTCATGTGCTTCTAGGATTAGTCCTAATCTACGTTCCTTGTTTGGAATTACCCTATCCCCCACTCCAGGGATTCGAACAAACGTAATGTTGTTCGCATCAATTATATACGAGTATTTGAATGGAAACTTTTTAGGTAACACTGCACCACTGCCTTTCCTTGAAGCATTGACTGCCAACAATATCTCACTGTCTATTTTCGTTGTTGAACGAGTGATTGCAGCTACGGAAGCCGTTTGTACAGCCCCCTTCACGGCTTCATCAGCCAATGAATTCCCTGCAACGTGAACGCCATCACGTTGATGACTAAGCGTGTGTATCCATTTTGAAGCCAATTCTGTAAATATTCATTGTACGATTGTACACAGTAAGAAGAATCGCACACTATAAGTGTGGGGAATTCGCGATCCGTATTTTCAAGTGCCAATTTGAATACCTGTAGTTCAGCTTGCTGAGCTGAACAATCTCCTAGAGATTGTGTTTTAGTGACCATTGGTAGGAATTTACCATTACGCATACGGCCTTTAACGATTGCACATGCTGCACTGTAAGCTTGCTTACTTCCTGTAGCGGGTTGTGCCGATCCGTCAGTATAAATTATAAATTCATACTGGTCAAGAGAAGGAATCTCAATAGGCAGAGGACATTCATGTACGTATTGCAGGAATGCTTGTGTTTTTAAGTAAGGATCAAAATCATATTCAACATCTGTTGCAGCAAGAGAATTAACCCATTGTATCCATCTTGTATGTAAAGCTTTTGCATTGTAACTCCCTCTAAGGCTGGTACCGGAGTCACGACAATAATGCGTTTCCCCTGAGCTAGAGCGCTTTCTTTTGCTACAGCGGTTTGAACTGCTGTCAGAAGTTTTTTCTGTCGAATCGTATTTCCGCTTGTGTGTACAAATGTGATTTGTATGCAATTGGTATTTTTTCACCTTCATTAAAAGTTAAGTAGGTGAATCCACATTGACCCGAAATTATTCGGATCACTAAATTGCGTGTATTTACGCGTGTTTGTAAGTGATTTGTTGCTAACATGTCAGCTTGAAGTGAACGCAGGATATCTGGGTGTTCTTGTGTCCAATTTTTGATTTTGAAATCAGGTTTGATTAGTTCGTAGAGAGGTTTAACACTTTCTGCGTAATTTAGAATGTAAGTTCTTCCAAAATTCATGAAACCTAGAATCGACTACGTTTTTCAGCGTTTTTGGAGGTTGGAGCAGCGCACATTTTTCCAAAGAGTTAGCTGCCAGGCTTTTGCCTTCACTTGAAAGTTCATATCCTAGGAAAAGGACATTGATATGGGTAATTCTGGATTTTTTAAAGTTGAATTGATAGCCCTCAGAGGCGAAGCCCAGTATAATGGTATTCACCCTGGTCAAGTGCCTATCCAGGTCATCGTCTGTCAGATAGATATCATCGACATAGGACAATGCCTCGTCATCATAAATTTGTAGTAACTCTGTTACTCTTGCTGAGAATAACCCCGGGCTGTTCTTGAACCCCTGTGGGAGTAGACAAAAGTGACGCTGGGTCCCCATTATTGAAAAAGCTGTCAAGTACCTACTTTCAGGTGCTATGTTTTACCAAAGAAACCATTTGAAATGTCTAATGTGGTTTTATATTTTTTACGCACAATGTTATTCATTAATGCTGTACTGTGTGAATTTTGAACTGCAAATGTCTTAGAACAAGTGTTCAGGTGTCTGTAATCCAAAACTAGACGATATGTATTGTCTGGTTTGGAGGCAGGAAACGAAGGATTGTTCATTGATGAGGTACGTGTTTCAATCACCCCTTGGTATTCAAGTTGATCTAAGATTTCCCTGACCTCTTTTTTAGCTTCTTGCTTAATTGGGTACTGCCTTTGTGCAGTAGGTTGATTTTTTTTAAGTGTATCTTGTGGTGAGGTGAGTCCTCATCCCTTCCTACATGATTTTTGTGTAATGCCGGGGCCTAGGCAACTGCCCATTTCCTGGCATATGTATATTTTAGGTGTATTGGAACATGGTTGGAGAAGGCTGGCATAATGATGTCTTCGCCATGTGGGCACTCCCTGACAAATTCTGGTAGCCAGTCTTTTTCTGCTAGAAGTATGTCATAACCCCTTGAAGGTTTTTCCCAAAAGAGTGCTTTCACTTTTCTTGGTATGTCTCCCTCCATCCGGAGTGTTATTTCATACAACCTTGTGGAGTACTAACCCTGGTGTCTACAGTCTCAACTGTTATGTACTCCTTCAAGTCCACTATCTCCAGAAGTTCCTTCAGGATCTGGCGAGCTATTGTTACTTCTGCTGCACTGTCCAGCATTGTCTGAGCCCATTCTCCGTTCTTGAGTTGTGTCCTCAGAATTCTCGACATGTCTGATTTTCAGACCTGCTACCTTTTTCTTAGTGAGTTGAGGTCTTGGTTTGTTTTTCTGAACGTGTTGATCGTCTCTGGACTTCACACGTTCTTCCTTGTGATCTGACCGTCCTCTTCTTTCGCATGTCTCGGATGATGTCTGAAAGGTACGAGAGGAGCGTGTATCAGTATCTTGATACCTGTCAGTCTTTTTCAAATTATCCCTATTGCTGAGGTTATACCTCCTGTCAGAGTGCTCCTTTTGGGGAGACCTACCTCGGGATTCAGAACGTTTCTCTTTTGAATGTTTGTTATTTTCCCACTTCTCTTTAGAAGATGTAGGGTTGTGTTTAATTGAGTTCTTTTCAGGACCCTCAAACAGTTGTGGTTTAACTGGTTTCCCACCTAAACTGTCTCGTCCTAATTCTTCATAGGATTTTTCTATTATTCTGGGTAGTTCATGTTGATGTTCCGTTACATTAATTCCCTTAATTTCTGGTGGATCGCCACTGATGCTGCCTCCCCTTTAATATTAAATAATATTATTGTTGAGATCTGGTTGAAGTTTTTCAGTAATTTCATACCTAAGTTCAGAGCAGGCTCTGCCCCATATTCGTTTTGAATTTGTTTCAGGACATCAGGTATTACCGCAATAGACGGAACACCATGTGTTTTAGTATAGATGGTAGCAAGGACTGTGCCCCAAGAGGTGCAGTCTTCCAGATGTGGTGTGATCCCCATTGGTAAACAGATTGTTAGGATTCTGTGTTTCTCATAAAGGCTAGTATTTGGAAGCACTGCTTCGATTTGCGTAATTTTTTGAGTTATCCAGAATGAATTTGTTCACGTTTTGTGGGCATTTGACCCATGACTGCGTGTAAAGTCTGTGGAGTAATTTTTAGTGTATTCCCCTGGTGAGGGGTTTGATTTGGAATGGTTATTGGTGGTTGGACTGTTAAAGTCTGCATGACATATTGTACTAACTGTCTGCAAATTTTTATCAACTCTTTGAGTTGAGTGAGTAATTCATCGTCTGACATTGCTTCAATGTCAGGATGTGGTGTGTAGCCAGCTAAAACCGGCCATTTCGCTCCTGGTCTACCTAGTGGACCAAGCCTGGTAATGTGATTGTAATGTTTTAGGGTGCCTTTAAACCAGAGCTGATGCTCCTGGTATGCGAGTGGAATTTCAACATCCTCGAAGGGAATGTATTCGTCAGGTGGTTCATCTTCTTTGAAGAAGTGAAACATTTTTGTTACTGGATTTGATTCTGGGAATACTATCCATGAATAGAACACCTCTGTCTGAAAAGATTCAAGTGCCTCTATCACAAAAACTGCTCTACCACCTCTTGGTGTTAGGCCGTGTTTTTTAAGTTTTAAAGTGATGGCTCTCCTTAAATTTGGATGGATGTTTATAACACCCTCATCGGTTTCATTTAAACCTGTAGTATTAAAGGCTGCTACGACTCGGTCAGCCGCAGCCTCTGTATTATCCCTGTTTTGGGACATTGTTTTTTGAAAAATGTAGAACAAGTTTCAAGGAAACAAAGATAAGGTGCACGATATTTTGGAACACTGCATCCTTCAACGTTGAATAAACCAAACAGTTAATACATAGGATTTTCGTCCTACTCAGCTACGGCGGATTTTCTCCCTACCCACTCCAGACGTCTTATGGAGTATTATGAGTAGGGGTCTCTGAGAAAAGCACGACTGAGTTGCTTCAGTATCTAGTGTTAAATTAGTGCCTTACCAAATGTTGGGCGCCATGTAGTGTAGTTCCTATTTCCCTTTATAGGCTCTGCGCATTGGAATAATACAACACTATAGTTTTTGCATAGGACTAAGGTCAGTATTCTCCTATCAAGTACATTAAACTTAATTACTTGTGTGTGCCAGCTAACTCAGAGGTCACTAGAAACTTCTCGAATGAACAAGAAGGGATTAGTTTCTGACAACCGTATAAACATGACAACTCTGTTTCTCTTAGAATCGGAACGCGTCTCAGAATCGTGGAAACAATGGATAACAGTTTCACTTAGTCAATCGTGCATGCTTAGTTTCTCCAGAGGTACACAGAAATAGATAGACGGGCATTTCAATAAAAGGATTTATTGAACTGTCTTGTTTCTCGTGTAAGAGATATGAGCTGTTACAATCATTAGACAGTAAGCAAGATATAATCCGCACAGCGTAAGCAGTAAGAAGAAATAATACTGCAATAGCATTGTCTTTTAGCTAAGACACATAATCATATATACATACATAACTAACACAGGATAAAAAGTGAATACTCGTCTAATGCTTCTAAATAGTTCTACCCCAGTGTATCTAACCTAGGTGTAGTACTAGGTAAGAAGTAGTTGCTGTTTTATTATAGTATGCTATATACTAAGTTTTAGTATGCCAAGAGTCCCTCTAGGTTCTAGTCAGCTCCATACCTTTTAGTATGAGAGAGGTGGGTATCTCTTTCTGGGTCTCAAACTCTAACACCCCGCGAAGGGAGTCAGAACACTGAAAGCTGGATTCTCTGCGAGCAGGGATGACAGCGTCTGGTCAGTGCGTCAGGCCGGGATATGGTCTCTTCCAAACTTGCCGTGGCGAACCGTGCAGTCAAGTCGTGCCGTGGTTTGCCATGGTAAGGGAAGGTATATTTATACCTGGAAGGTGTTTAGGAATGCTAGGATTGACGTAAAGACGGGCAGAGGAAGACGTCATGGATGAACCCGTAAGGAATAGTAGTTCATGCATAATAGATGAGTTCTTGGAAAAATCAATAATCCTAGCTGGGGAAAGTCCTTTCGGCTTATGGGTCTGGTTTCTAAGAACTCGTTGTGACGTGGGATGGACGGATGTAGGTGACCATGTCTGTATTTGGTTAGCATAGCTAATGCCTAAATAAGGACTGGATTCCTATGCCTAAATCAGGGCAAATACGAATTGTGCCTATATAAGGACTTGATTCAGGGAAACCTATATACGGGTATCTAAATCGAAACACAATATCCTTATGGACCAACTTCCCACAGCTTTAAGGCAGTGCCCTGACCACCTGAAATTTATGAAGGCTTTGAAAACTGCACTCTTCTAGATCTGCCCATTATGACAGCTTTCTTTGTAAGCCTGCGAGCGCTGAGCTACCCCTCAGGGGGTGATTCAAGCACTATATAAGCACACAAACTAAACTAAACTAATTCCGCTTTTGTGGCAAATGCAGATCTTGAATTTCACAATCCCAGAACATTTAGGCCAAAATTTATGATACTGATATTTTTTTCTGCTCACCCTCAGTTACAATGGGTTTTAGCTTTGCGTGTTGGCCTAAATTTCTCTTTTGCCAGCCTCTATAGACTACTTTAAAGTTAGCTAATTCATTTTCAAAAATAAACATGCCTAGTTTTTTTCCAATTAAAATCTATGAATGTGTTATATAAAGGCATGTTTATTGTGTGGGTAATTACAAGGAAGGAGAGATGCATACATTTTTATTTTGCCATTAAGGTACTTGAGAAAGTGTTTGGCCATGATTTGCACAAATACTTTGGCACTGACTAGGTTGGTGTTGAGGTGGAATCGGTTTTAAAGGTTGACAGTGCTTGATTTTTGCTGGTATGCTTTCTTTTTTGTTAATTCAATTCATACTTATATTTTTGTCTTTGTTTAATTTTTAAACAAAGTTTGTTGTGCTGTAAATGCTTACTACTAATTAATTGTTCCTCCTTTGCATTGCATTATGTATTAGCAATACATTATGTATTGGACAAGCTTAAAGCCTGTCAAAAACATTAAAGAGAGCCTTATTATCAGCATTAAGAAAGCATAATTTGCCTATTGGTCACCTTCAGCTAGTCTTCTCTGTTTTTTAATTCAAGCGCACACTGTAGGTTAGGTATGAAAGGTCCATTGTACTGGGACGAGGAAGGGGCCAGAGGCAACTCTGCAGTCCGCAAACCACTTCTCTCTGGATTACTTGCAAATAACATCATACCTTACAGGCACAACAACTTCACCCATAACATGATTGTTCCAAAAAAACTGTACGCAACAACAATTACTATTAACTTTAAAAACATGTTTTCCTATCTAATTTTCAAAAAGCCCCAGTAGGAACCATTTAATTATTAAATGTTTTACACCCATGGGACCATGGCCTCTATCTGAGGGCTCCTGGCCTGTATGCCTTTAAGGCTTAGGGGATGAAAGTGGCTTCTGAAACCTAAGGTAATACTTGTAGTTTCTCTTCATTTTTCATCTCCCACTCCTCCGTGGCCTTCAGCTGTGGCAGTCAAAGAATTATGCCTTCCTAATCCCTTGGTCGAAGCAGACCCCAGGGCTTCCCTCTTGTTACTGTACCAATCAAGGTTGTCACCTTACAGGGCAATCTTGATTCATCCAGTGGGCTCATAAGGTCCCACCCTTCTATGATAGTTAAGAACAAGCAAAACCACTACCACTGATCCTCGGTTCACTGAGTGGTGCTTGAAGTTTTGTTGTTGTGCATTCCTTGCATTAGAATAGGTTCATGCCATGTCACACAAGTCTTAAATTTGTATTTAAATGGTTCCATCCTGGAATGCAACAGTACCAGTAGGCTTACACTTCCATCCATCCACACAGTCCCCACCTCCCAGCACAACACCCCCCGACTATACATCCATTCATAGGTGCATCTTTGTGATACCTGTTTGTTAGAAATGAGGGTCTCTAGTTGGCAGATGTAGGTACCTTTGTCCAAATAGGGACCCTTGCTTCTAGTCAGGGTAAGGGGGATACACTCCTAAAATAACCCCTGCCCACCCCCTTGGTAGCTTGGCACGAGCAGACAGGCAGTGTGTAAAGCATTTGTGAACCGTAATACAGTGAAAACACTACAAATGGACACCACACAGTTTAGAAAAATATGTCATCTTTATCTAAACCAAAACAAGACCAAACAACAAAAATCCACAATACAGTAATAAAAGTATGACTTTGAGTTGGTAGAAATAAATCAGTTCAAGCAAATTACAGATGCAACACTTTTCTCACAAAGTACTTGGGATGCGTCACGCAAACAAACAAAACGGGCCGCAGGGAAGGTGATGCGCCAGTCCCTTACACTCAGGGAAGGTGATGCGTAGGTTCATGGCTTCGGGGGAGGGGATGCGTCGGTTACCTTCTACAGTGCAAGGGAGGTGATGCATCGTTCCTTACCGTAGAGGAGGAGAGGCATCTGTTTCTTACTGTGGGGAGGGGAGGGGTGCATCGGTTTCTTACTGCGTCCCCCCCAACGATGCAACAGAATTGGCGCCTCGATACGATGATCCGGTGATGATGCGTGAACTCATGCAGCTGCACAGCATGCCTTGGGTCAAACTTGGTGCAATTATCTAGGACTTCTGAGACCAGTGCACTCAACACGACGTGCGGCGATTTCTCGAGCCACGGCAGGTGTTGTGATGGTTTTTTCGGTGATATGTCAAACAGGTGCGGCTGCGTCTCGCTTCTTTGAAGTTGCGTTGATTTTCCAGCTCCCATCAGAAAACAGTCTCTATAGGTCTAGAACAGTAGCAGTCACCTCTTTGCAGATTAGAATTCCCAGCAAGGAAATTCAGGGGAGCTAGTGGTGAAGTCTTGTTGTTCGTGAAACTTCAGAACCAGAGGCTAGCTCAGTTTCAAGCCCTTGGAGATCTTCTTTCATGCAGGTGACAAAGCAAACAACAAAGTCCTTTTCTTGGCAGCAAGTAGCCACTGCAGGCCAGCCCCAGACAGCAAGCAGCGCAGGGGCAGCATTCCGCCTCAGCTTCTCCGGTTCTTCTCCTTGGCAAAGATTCCCAGAAGTTATCTAAAAGTCCCCTCTTTTTATACACAAAACTCTATTGTTCTCTGAAGGCAGAAAGTGTCTGTACTCCGCCAAAACCAGTTTTGTCCTTACTGGTGCAGCTTCCGGTTTCCGGTCCAGGGAGGACCTGGCTTGGGAGTTCGGGCTGGACTGTTCCCATGAGGCACAGGGTCAAGACTGATTTGTATATGGCCAGGTCTAAACTGGGGTGGCATGTTGAGCAAAAGAATGATGGATTTAACCCAGATCTCTTGATTGGGGGTGAATGTTTAGATTTGTTCTGCATTCCGTCCATCAACTGTGTGTCTTTTGCTTCCTCTTCCATCCCAGCATCTGTTGCTAGGAGCATGCCCACTTCGGACCTCTCCAAGTGGGGCTTTAGGCAGTTCACATGCAGGCCCCGCAACAGGTTCCTTGGAGACTGCAAGTCCACCAAGTAGGTGACATTACTCTTGCGCTACACCACCTCAAATGGTCCGGTCCACTTATCCTGGAGCGCACAAGGCTTCACTGGGGCCATGACCCAAACTTTTTGTCCAGGCTGAAACTCAATTAGAGTGGCATTCTGATCATACCAACGTTTCATTTCCTCCTGGTTGGCTTCCAGATTCGCCTGAGCGAGTTGTCTACTGGGAGCTTTCTCCCAGCCTTCTTTCACCAGACTCAGAGGTCCTCTTCAGGATGGCAATACAGCAGTTCAAAGGGACTGAACCCTAAGGACTTCTGTGGTACCTCTTTGTAAGCAAACAGAAAGGCATGGTAAGAGGACGTCCCACTTACGCCTCATGGGTTCACCAAGACCCATAATCATGCCCTTCAGGGTCCGGTTGAATCTCTCAACCAGCCCATTGCCTTGGGGGTGGTAAGAAGTGGTGAACTTGTATGTAACACCGCACTCCTGCCACAGGGACTTCATATACTTAGATATGAAGTTGTTTCCACGGTCGGACACCAACTCTCTGGGGAACCCGACACGGGAGAAAATCCCCATCAACCCACGACTCCCCACGGGGGCCGTCACAGTCCGGAGAGGGAAGGCTTCCGGGTACCGGTTGGCATGGTCCACAAAGACCAGGATGAACTTGTTGCCCATGGCTGTCTTGGGATCCAGAGGCCCCACAATGTCAATACCCACTCTCTCAAAAGTGGTGCTGACCACAGGGAAGGGTTGGAGAGGAGCCTTACACTTCCACCCACTCTTGAGACTTGCCTGGCGAGTCTGGCAAGACTAAAATGAGTATCAGAGTGCTTGTGCATTTGGGGCCAGTAAAAGTGGGTGACAAGCCTTTCAAAGGGCTTGTCTTGCCCCAAATGCTCTGCCAAAGGTACATTGTGAGCCAGACCTAGTAGGAAGGCTCTGAAGCGCTGGGGTACCATCAGCACATGGGCTGACCCAGGCTCAGCAACCTTAAGCTCGCTATATAGGAGATCATTCTCCCAGTATATCCAATGTGATCCAGACGGATCACCTGCTGCCTGGTTTGCAGCTGATTGCAGCAAACCAACAAGAGAAGGGCACTTCTGCTGCTCATGGCAAAATTCCTCCCTGGTGGGGCCTCCTTCCTGCTGCCAATGGGTCAGCGCAGGCAGGTCCCCCAGTTCAGCCACTTGTTCCCCTGTAGGCTCAAGGGCATACCCCTCAAGGTTTGCCTCCTCCTGGACCGTGGGAACTACAGGGGCCAGTTTCCTGCACCCCTGCTTTTTCTCTTTCTGGCAGGCACCTGGGCCACTCTTTCAGGCTCCAGGTCCACTTCAGTGCCCTTACCGACTGCCATGGGCCGAGTGGTCACACACGCCCACTCAGGCAGACCCAACATCTCTAAATGAGACCTCTGCTCTACCTTCACCCAAGGGGAGCTCTCCAAATCATTCCCTAGCAGACAGTCAACATGCATGGCTGGCCTCACAGCTACTTTCAAGATACCTGAGACCCCCCCCCACTCAAAGGGAACCTGTGCCACTTTGCAGAGGCACTCTGAATTGTCAGCGGCAACTACTGGGTAGAATGCGTTGCGGACAACCTGCTCTTCAGACACCAGCTGACAACTGACAGCTGTCGCACTGTTCCGGTGTCTCTCAGAGCCTCCACACAATGGCCATTGATGGTCACCCACTGCCTGTACTTTTTAGTGTTTTTTTTATTTGAGTTTTATATAGCGCTGGCTAGATTCGGAGGTAGCAAAGCGCTTCACATAGGGTTCCACAAAGTTACAAAATTACATCAGTTACCAGTTACATCGGTTACTAGAAAAACATTTCAAGAGCGTAAAGACGAGATAAATGGAGCTTAGAAGGGAGAGGGGGTAGGGTAAAGGGGTAGGAGGGAAATAGGGTGGAGAGACGAGGGAGAGTCTGCCCAAAGTCCGGCTGGGTAGGTGACGGCCAAGGGGGAAGTCCACAGCCCATCTCTTTATAGCTATCAGGTAGCTCCACCAGGCATCGACCAAATGGCTAGGTCTCAACAGAAAAACATTTAAAAAGCATAGGCGAGGTGAAAATGGAGCATAGAGGAGGAAAGAGGGTAGGGTAAAGGGGTGGGAGGAAGAATGCAAAGGCGAGACGAAGGAAGGTCTGCTCAAAGTCCGGCTGGGTAGATGACAGCCAAGGCGCCATCTCCTCTATACCTATCCGGTAGCTCCACCGGGCATCGGCCAAAAACTAGGTCTAGCGCTTAACATAAGGAAACATTGTGTTACAAATTACAAAAATGATCACATTAATTACAGAGAGGTTACAAATCCAATACAGGAGTTATTAGCGACCATGAAAAACAAGATCCACAGAAAAGAGAGGAAAAAAAAAGAAAAAGGTCAGGGAGAGCAGGGAGTCTACAGGAGGGAGTCAGCAGTTGAGAAAGATACGAGACATAAGTCCGAGTTCTGGCTGGGTAGGTGACGGCCTTAGTGGTGTGCCAGAGCCTGTCTCCGCTATAGCTGTTGGGGCAGGTCCACCGGGAATCGGTCATACATTTCGGACTCCGGCGGATAAAGATGAGAATCAGGAAAGGACCAAAAGTCTAGAGTCCAGAGACTGGCTGGTGGATCTGGCGAGGGTGGTAGGATAGGCAGGGGAGTGTAGCTTGGCAGCCATATTAAGGTCAGGCAAATCGAGTCTGTTGATCTCCAAGACTCTGTAGGTGGTGTTGTCTCTAGATCTTAGGATTGTTTCCTCAGCTAAGCCCATCGGACCCCCTTGTCAGATGGGACATCTTCCCATACCGCTGAAAATACATTGGAGCAGTGAATCAGTCACCAGATGCTAGAAGAGTAATGGGTCAAAATATTTTTGCAGAAACAATAACGATCATCTGTAGGTCAAAGGGCGAAGCACTAGCAAAGTCGCTGGGGAGTGGATGCACCGGGCACTCCAGCCCGAAGAACGAACTCAGCAGAATCGGCCACAGTACTCGGCAGCGAGGGGGTCAGGCCGCACCGGACCGAGCAGGCGGTGTTTCAGGCTGCTGCGTTTGAGCCGGCCAGGTGCAGGGTTCTAAAAATTCCACCAGCATATGAGTTCTTGGGACCATCTCCCTGTCTCCCTTCCTTCACTAATGAAGCGGCCCCATCACCCCGCTCCCCAATCTCTCTCATCGCTACTTCACAGGCTTTGAACCACTGCCCAAAGTGCTCATGCTTCATGAAATCCTTGATAACATATTTGGGAATGTATAGCTTTCCTTCCCCAGGCACTGATGGTGTGCTGCCACCAGAGGGATTGATTTCTAAACGCTGCGCTTACAGATCCAACTCCCTCAACCCTCTCTCATGCTCTAAAAGCATCTTATTTTCTTCCATGGCCAATTTCTTGCTCTCCAGCTTCAATCTCTTATGCTTTATGTCACCCTGGCTCCCCAGCTTGAGCTTAGCAAGCTCCAATTCATGCACTCTGCTTCTCTCCCTGTCCTCTAACTCCTCTGAGGACAGACCCTTTGTAGACACACTGCTGCCCACCCTGGAAGTCAACTTCCCCCCAGTCAGGCCCAACAGCCCTCCTGTTGCCCATCTAACTTCTTTCCCATAGGCTCCTCTGTATGCTCACTGGCATTCCTAGATTCCAACCAGGCACTCTGCGCCTTTTGGTATCCCTTCTTTCTGTGAGACCTCTCATAGAGATTTACATTTTTTTGCAGACAGCTTTAAATTGTGGCACAGTGTAGGTATCAACCCTCTCTTCTTCAAATTCAATATCCACAGATGCAATGGATGCTGGTTTACTCATGGTGAAAATTGGCAGTTGTCAAAATGCAAAACATTCCCAGGAAAACAAATTCTACCAAATGTACGTGGTTACGCAATGGTCTGCACTATACTAGTAGTGTACACCAATCACTGTATGTAAGTCACAAATGCAAGTCAAGATCCTCTCCGCTGACCACCAGTGCTAGAAATGGGGGTCTCTAGTTGGCAGAGGTAAGTACCTTTGTCCAAATAGAGACCCTTGCTTCTAGTCAGGGTAACAGGGATACACTCCTAAAATAACCCCTGCTCACCCCCTTGTAGCTTGGCACTAGCAGACCTCCGAGGCAGTGTGTAAAACATTTGTGAACACATACAGTAATACAGTGAAAACACTACAAATGGACACCACACCAGTTTAGAAAAATAAGTCACCTTTATCTAAACCAAAACAAGACCAAACAACAAAAAGCCACAATACAGTAATAAAAATATGACTTTCAGTTGGTAGAAATAGTTCAGTTCAAGCAAATTGCAGATGTGACACTTTTCTCACAAAGTACCTGGGATGCGTCACGCAAGCAAACAAAACGGGCCTCAAGGAAGGAGATGCGTTGGTTCCTTACACTCAGGGAAGGTGATGCGTCTGTTCCTTGCTCCAGGGGAGGTGTTGCGTCGGTTCCTTACTGCAGTGCAGGGGAGGTGATGCGTTGGTTCCTTACCGGAGAGGAGGTGATGCCTTGGTTTCTTACTGCGTGGAGAGGTGATGCATTGGTTCTTTACTGCCTCCCCCAACTATGCGACAGACTTGGCCCCTCAATGCGATGCGACGATCCATTGACGATGCCTGAACTTGTGTAGCCGCACAGCAGGCCTTGCATCGAACTCTGTGCGATGATCTCGGACTTCGGAGATCAGTTCACTGCACCGATTTCTCGAGCCACGGCAGGCACTGCGATGGTTTCTTCTTCGGTGATGCGTCAGAAACATGTGCAGATGCATCTTGCTTCTTCGAAGTTGCGTTGATTTTTCCAGCTCCCAGTGGGAAACAGTCTCTAGAGGTCCAGAACAGCAGCAGGCACCTCTTTGCAGATTAGGATTCCCAGCAAGGAAAATCAGAGGAGCTGGTGGTGAAGTATTTATGTCTCTGAGACTTCAGAACAGAAGGCAAGCTCAGTTTCAAGCCCTTGGAGATCTTATTTCAAGCAGGTGACAAAGCAAACAGCAAAGTCCTTTTCTTCTTTCCTTGGCAGCAAGTAGCCACTGCAGGCCAACCCCAGACAGCAAACAGCACAGGGGCAGTATCCCTCCTCTGCTTCTCCGGCAGTTCTCCTTGGCAAAGGTTCTTCTTGATTCCCAGAAGAGATCTAAAAGTCTGGGTCCCTCTTTTTATACACAAAAATCCTTTGTTCTCTGAAGGCAGAGTGTCTGTACGCAGCCCAGGTCTACTCAGCCCAGCCCTGACTCATTAGACTTCTAGAGCCGCAGCCCTTCTCCAGCCCCTGTCATCTTAAAGACAGACATGCAATACACAAACCTAGCAGAGGCACACTGGATGGTTGGGCAAGAAAATACCTACTTTCTAAAAGTGGTATTTTCAAACACAGAATGTAAAAATCACCCTCTCTAAAAGATGCATTTTAACATTCTGAGTTCAGGCATACTAAACTTTATTTTTCTACCTTGTTCCCAGGGCCAGTTATGTCTATAAGATGTTATAAACAAACTCCCCATTCTGTCCTATAGTAACAGGTAGCCTTGCAATAGTTAAAAACGAAATTGTCAGTATTTCACTATCAGGACATGTCACACACATCAGGGCTTGTCCTACCTTTCACATACATTGCACCCTGCCCACAGGGGTACCTTGGGTCTACCTTAGGGGCGACTAATATGTAGAAAAGGGAAGGTGTAAGGACTGGCAATTGTGTGCACTTGCCAAGTCGACATGGCAGTACCAGACTGCACACAGGCTCTTCAATGGCAGGCCAGAGTTACATTTTACTGGCTGCTTTGGTGGGTGACGCAATCGGTGATGCAGCCCTCCAGCAGCATTTGATTTACAGGCCGTGGGCACACACTGACTAGTAAATCAAATAGCCAATCATGGAAACACCAATCCATAACAGTAAGTTTACAAAGGGAGCACTTGCACTTTGGCATTGAACAACAGTGGCAGAGTGCCCAAAAGCATCAAGACCAGCAAAACAAAGTCCAACACACAGCAAAAACACAGGAGGCAAAAGCAAAACAAATGCAGGGGAGACCAACACCAGTGGTGCCAGGTCTAACACTGTTTTATATGAAAAATTGTATGCAACTGGTCATAAGGTTTCTTATTTAATTTTAAGTCTCTCAGTTTAGCTGTGGGAAGCATTCAACCATTAATATCCTGGGTTAGTACCCCCAAGGGAATGCTGGCTCGAATTGACTGCCGAATACTCATGATCGGCAGGGTTTGGAGGATGAAATGAGTCCTCACACCTAGTTCATTCATTATTTTTGTTCTCCATCTGTTTTCAAAATCCAAGTGTAGTGGCCCTCCTGTCAAGAAAATATACAGCTTGAATTTAATAGAAGTCAAATTAATAGTACTGTTGGATGGCAGGTAACCTATTTTTCCTAGTCAAAATGGTCGCTCCAGATATTATTTAACTAAAATGCTTCTCTTTCCTTTAAATTACAAATATTTTTTTTCCAGGCTTCCGGAGGAGTCAGAAACACGTTATGTGGTTTTCAAGTCCTTAATAAAGAGGTAATCTTTCTATTCTATGTCGAATAATGTTTCCCAGTGATTTTTTTAAGGAAATTTAAATTCAAAACATTGTCATAGTTGTTAGTTACCAGCAACCAGAATTGCTCTCCTGGATATCACAGTTCCCGATATCAGAAGGCCCCCATTCCCGGCCATTGGAAATAGTCCATTACATCAGTTTGTTTTTCAAATTTCAAGCCACTGTGCGGTATGTGATGCATTTTAGGGTTTGTTTGATTGGAGCTAACATTGTATATCAATGTGACAACTGAGGCTCTGTTGTATAATAGTTAGTGGGCGTAATCATAGGTTAATCAACCGAAACTGAAGTTACCAACTGTGTGTGGTCTGCAGATATTGCGTTCAGATGTCTTACTAATGTTGGCAAGTTTTGCTTTTCTAAATGGTTCATAGAAATTATATACACCGAGCATAATCAACTTAAAAGCGTTATAAACTGAGCTGGATGGAATACAGGGGTACCACTCTAAAAATTATTTTCTCTGAGTTGTCAGCAAGCTTGTGTAATGCTAGTTAGACTGCATCAGTGAGATCAGATGAGGTGTTTGTGGCCCACTTGTTTAAAATGAAACTCTAGGTTTGTGTAACGGTAAATCTAGGAGCATAAAAAGAAGCATACTTTTATAAAGTGCATGAAAGAGTCTGGAAATAGCAAGTCGTTCATGGCACGTCTGATCAAAAGGTCCCTGCAGACTGGTCTGATTGGGTTGGGTAGATAATACCCAAATTCTGCTGCTAAAACTAACATACATTGGCAAAGCTAATAGTTCTTGCTGTTGCGACTTGTCAGCTTTTCCAATGTTTTTTGCTGATTCAGTGCAGCATCGGCAAAATGAAATGCTTTTTGCCAATGCTATGTAACATCACCAAAAATAAAGTACTGTAGAAAAACAGTGCAATGAGTCGTGTACAAGCTGTGATGTTCCAACAAACCAAAAGGTTTGTCATAGCCAAAGGAGGTGGCAAGCGGGTCTAAAAT
The DNA here is from genome assembly GCF_964204655.1 of Triturus cristatus. Taxonomy (NCBI): domain Eukaryota; kingdom Metazoa; phylum Chordata; class Amphibia; order Caudata; family Salamandridae; genus Triturus; species Triturus cristatus. Next base: position 533,779,905 of record NC_140594.1, on the reverse strand, counting down.
ATTTTATTAGTGGTGCTGCATTTTTTGTTTTATGATTTATGTAGGCAACAAAGTGGGTGATGTCACTGTGTGTAGGAAAGGGGGTTTCTGTTGCAGTAACACCCCAACTTTTTGCCAAACTACTGATGCACTTTTACTTGATGTGCCCGGGGTCCCTGCCAATCAGGTTCCCAGGGCCTTTGTTCTTTCCCCAAAACTAACCCAATTGGCATCTCTGGCAACAGGTCAGCCCCTGGTAAATGGTACCACAGGTACCCAGGGAACTGTGACCAGGGAATAACTCTAAGGGCCGCAGCCTTTATTGTACTACCCTTAGAGGCCCTGTACCTTTACACAAACACACTGCCTTTGCAGGCTGCGTGTTTTGGTGCATGTTAGACCTGGCACCTTGGCGTGGGTCTCCCTTCCATTTCTCGCTGTTGCCTCATGTATTTTTGCTGGTGTTAGTTGCTCAGGGCCGTGTGCCACTGCTGTCCAGTGCCCCAGTGCAAGTGCTCCCTATTGTAAATTCATGTATGATTTGTGATTCCATGATTGGTTGGTTTGGTTTACCTGTCAGACCCTAGTACAGTGCACCAGGAGTGCCCAGGGCTTGTAATCCAAATGCTGCTGGTGGGCTTGCAGCACTGGTTATGCCACCCACAGAAACAGCCTGTAAAAGTGTGTCTAAGGTCTGCCCTTGCAGAGCCTGCATGCAGTCTGGTACTGTCATTCTGACTGGGCAAGTGCATCCACTTGCCAGTCCCTAAACCTTCCCTTTTCTTCATATCAGACACCCCTATGGTAGGCCCAAGGACAGGGTGTATTGTAAGGATAAGGTAGGACATGCCCTGGTGTGTGTGGCATGTTCTAATAGTGAATTTCGTTTTTCACTATTGCAAGGCTACCTGTTCTCCATAGGCCAGAATGGTCAGTTTGGTTATTACATTTTATAATCCTAACTGACTCAGAGAACATGGTAGAAATTCGAATTTAGTATGCCTGAACTCAGGATGATAAAATACATCTTTTAGTGAAGTTGGTTTTAACATTCTGTGTTTGAAAATGCCACTTTTAGAAAGTAGGCATTTTCTTGTCTAACTATTCAAACCTGCCTCTGCTAGGCTGTGTATTCCTTTGTCTGGTTTCTGTGACTGACAGAGCTGGGGAATTTCAGTTGACAGGGTGAGGTGTCCCAGTGGTGAATAGAGAGATCTGCATCTAGATGGGTGGGAGGAGTTGCACCTGGGACCTGAATAGGGCTGTGCCTTCCCTCCACAATGCTGGCTCCACCTCCTGGGGCGCGGCTGATGTCTCTGCCCTGCACAGTGAATGAAGAGAAGGAATCCTGTCAACAAAGTGCTCCAGGGCTGTACTTGCCTTCCACAATGCTGGCTCCACCTCCTGTGGGGCGTCTAATGTTTTTGCCCTACACTGTGAAAGGAAAGGAGAAGTCTGGTAAACAGAGTGCTCAGGAACTGGTAGGGACTGGACAAAAGGCCCCTCTGCACTCAGAGGACAAAGGATTTTGTAGTATAAGTATTGGGACCCTGATCCCAAGAATTTAGATCACTTTGGGAAAACAAGAAGAACCTCTGCTGATGGAGGAACCAGAAGAAGCTGAAGAGGAACTATCCCTGAAACTGGGGGATTGGCCCGCAGTGGTTGCCTTACTGCCAAATAGAGGAGAAAGGAACTTTGTGTGTACTTTTGCTCAACTTGTGAAGGATCTCCAAGGGCTTGGAAAAGAGCTTGCCTCCTGCTGAAGTCTCAGGAACAACAGACTTCACCCCCCAGCTCCCCAGAGTTCTTTGGAAGTGCCTGCTGCTGTTGTTGGGCCTTCTGAGGGACTGCGTGTCGCAAGGAGCTGGAAGCGCGACTCAAGAAGGAGAAGCGTGCCGCCGTCGGAGCTGTTGTCGTCGCATCTCGTAATGGGTGTCGCCGCTGCAGCATCGCATCGAGCAGAAGCGTCTTGCATTATCCCGGAAGGATCTCGCAACGCCGAAGAAGCGTGTCGCCATCGCAGCCATGGTAGCTGACACATTACACCGCATCAAGAGAAGAGTCTTGCATCGAGGAAGAAGCGTGTCGCCATCGCAGCCATCGTAGTTGTCGCATTGCACCGCATCCAGAAAAGCACCTCGCATCCACGGAGAAGCGTGCCGCCGTCGGAGCTGCTGTCGTTGCATCGCGTAAAGGGGTGTCACCGCTGCAACATCGCATCGAGCGGAAGCGTCTCGCAAATGTCAGAGAAGAGTGTCGATGCCAAGGCCGATGTCGTCGCATCGCGTAAAGTGTGTCGCCACTGCAGCTGAAGCGTCGAGTCTTCTCGCAACATTGGAGAAGTGTACAGCATCTGGAAAATCTTCACGTCCTTATTTCTTTGGACCAAAAACTTAATCGCATCAACATCGTTGCAACACTTTCATTGCCCTGCGTGTCGCATCTAAAAGGTACATTGACTTAAAGTGTTGCATTTAAGAACTAAAGAGAACTAAGCTAAATTCTACCATCTAAAGTAACAGTATTGTGTATTTTTGTCGTTTAATGGTCTTGTGGTAAATCTATATAAAGAATATTTATTTTTTATATAAAACCTGTGTGGTGTCCATTTGTAGTGTTATCACTTGATTACTGTATGTGTTCACAAATGCTTTACACACTGCCTCTGAGATAAGCCTGTCTGCTCGTGCCAAGCTACCAAGGGGGTGAGCAGGGGTTATTTATGAGGTCGCTATTTGTCACAAGTGCATACCTGTGCCAACTAGAGACCCCCAAGTCTAACAGTGCAGAACAAAGTGAAGAGTCGACATGTCACACATCGCTGTGTGCCATACCTACAACCCACTGCCCTGCCATAGATCAATCTCCCCTCTAGTTGGGTGCTCTATGCCAGTAGTGAGGGTACAGATGCATGAGCCTTATACCCCTACAGTGTCTAAGTTCATTCTTAGACATTGTAAGTGCAGTGCTACCATTAAGAGTATATGGTGCTTGGAGCTTGTCATTACGAACTCCACAGCACAATAATGGCTTCACTAAAAACTGAGAAGTTTGGTATCAAGCTGCTCAGCATATTAAACCCACACTGATGCCAGTGTGGGATTTAATGAACACTGCACACAGAGGGCATCTTATAGATGCCCCCTGAAAAACTACCAGCTTCTGGTGGGTTTCCTGACTGGTACATACCAGCCTGCCACCACAAAACATGTTTCTGGACCCCTTGGGTGGGAGCCATCACTCCCTGAGCCCAAAAACAAAGCCTTTCCTGGGCGGAGGTGTTCACACCTCCCCCAGGCCGGGAAGAGCCATCTGTGGCAGGGGAGCTTCAAAGGCCTGGCAGCCATTGTAATGCGACCCCCAGCCTCTCCTACTATCAGGAGCAGGCCCCCTTCCTATCGCCCCTCCTTTTCGACAGGAAGACAGGTGGGAAAAACTAGCCAACCTAGAAGGTGTACCCACCACTGCCAACTCCACACCTCAGGTGAGGAAGGTGAGGTGAAGCCCACTCTTCAGTGCCTGCCACCTTCAAGATGGCAGGCCCTCCCCAATCAGGATTAGCGATTGTGCTCACTCTCCCATGTGGGGTCAGCACACCAAGGGTGTAGTCAACCTAAGGTCAGTAGCCCATTTGGCCACTGACCTCGAGACCCATAAAACGCCCCCTAAATGCAGTATTTAGGGGGCAGCCCTGAACTAAGAAAGAAGATTCCCGCAACCTAAGAAGAAAGAGTACGAAAGAAGACGCCCAGCAGAGGAGACTGCAGAGAACAACTGACTTGGCCCCAGCCCTTCCAGCCCGTCTGCAGTTTCCAGAGATCCTGCGACAAATATGTTCTTGTCCTGCCGCCAGCGACCTCCAGAACTCCTGGGAGGACTGACTGCCTTCAACAAAGACCGGATCTCCTGTGAACAGCAGTTCTGTTCAGAAGAAACCCCAAAGAAAGACTCTGAGCCTGCTGAGGAAAAAGAAACCCGATGCCTGGAACCACCACTGCACCCGACGCCTACGGCCCGAGTGGCCCACCGGTCCCAGCGAGGTACTCCAGAGTCCGAGCTCACTGTGGGTTGACCCCTCCAGGACTCCCTGACGTCGCCTGCTGCCTCTACATGGAGACCACCCCCCAACCGGGAGTGGCCCAGTAAGGTGAAATCTGACCTCAACAGGCACCCCTGCATCCAGCCGCCCTGTGCCCTGGAGAACAGAACTCGAGGTGAACCTACATCCCCGAGCCCTCCAACTTACCTGCCCCGCTGTTGGTTCCTCCTGGAAGTCTTCCTGGCCTGAGCCTGCAGCTGAAAACCAAAACTGAAAATCCCAATTGAAAACAACAGTTCACCCGACGCCAAACCAGCATCCTGCACCCAACCTGCGTGGCTGCGGGTGCACTTTTTGTGCTAAACAGGATCCCCCTTTGCCCTGAGCCCAACACCAGGAGCTTGGCTCCCACAACCAAGTGGCCTGCTCCTCAGCAGCCACCAACCGGAGGCCCCCTATTCCCCATTGGATAACATTGGGCCTCAACACTCTGCACCCGGCCGCCCTAGTGCCGCCGAGGGTATAGCAAGAGTGCATCATGGACCCTGGGGGACCCCAAAGTCTACCCCCAGAACCTCAACTCCCACTGCCAAATACTTACCTTTAAACCCATAACATTATTTTCCTCCATAGGATAACATTGACTGTTTTTCTTGGAAAAGTTTCTAAGTGTGTAGTTTGAAAACCTAAAGAAATTCTTTAAAATTGTGCTATTTAACAAAAAACGATTTTACTTACCTGTTTGCAGGAAATGCCCCAGAGTAGTATCCAGGTATACTACTCTGAGTAAGAAAAGTAATCTAAAACTAACTTACCTGGTATTTTACTAAAAAGGCCATTCAAGTCTGTGCTGTATTTACAAAGCATTGCATTTGTCTGAAACAATACTGTAAGTCAAAACAAAGTGCATATACAATTACCAATCCAAACTGTATTACAACTGTATATATTCTGCAAAGTATGTATCACTTACCTGTGCCAGGCTTTCTTGGTTCTTGGAAATAAAATAACTAAAAGAATATTTTTATACAAAAACAATTGGTCTGAAGTTCAGTCTTTGAGTGTGTGAATTCATTTGCTGACTGAGTGTGCACAACAAATGCTTAATACTGTCCTCCGATACTGCCTTACTGCTCGACCACACTAACACAAATTGAGAGTGAGGTGCTATCTAACTTTACCTCTGCCTACCTTTGGGGATCCACTGGACTCTCTGCACACTGTACCTCACTTTGGTATAGTATATACAGAGTCATCTTCCTACAGTGATGTCATTGTGTAAGTGGGACTATGGTTCCCCCTTGGCAGAGTTGATTTTTAGGGTTGCTGCAGGATTGTGTCGAGTTGTCTCAAAGCCCCAAGAGAACCCATGAGACGTCTTTAAATTAAAACATCCAGCTGGTGACCTGAATGGTAAAATTGTGTCCGCACAATAAAGTCCAGTGCTGTAGTTCTGGTGGTTTGCTTGAAAGTGATTGGTTCTCCCTTTATGACTTGACATGGGCATGGTAGCAAATATGGTAGTGGTAAAAGGTAGTAGTGGTCTGCCAGGAAAAGGGACGATTTGCAGTGATGACTTGAAAAAGTTAAGCTACACTTGAGGGTAATGACTGTGAACAGATGTTCATATAGGCCACACCATATCTATTGATTTTGATTTCTTGTATGCATAAAAGTGCAGCACCGCATCACCTCTTTGTTTGTTGGCCCTCCTGTGAATTTATATGTATCTTTGCAGCGCTGTCCACAAACTGTCAATTTACTTTCCGAGATGGTGAAAGGGAGAGAAGAGAGAACAAGCATTGGTAAATGCATTAGGTTTCACCTAATTAATAAGTTGAGTGAGGTGGGAGCAGTGTATGCATGCATGTGTCTGAGTGCAGGGTGAAAGTGACTCATTGCATGGTGATTGGTTTGTGTTCCGGGCAGAATGAGAATTGTGTGAGTGTACATTGTGACATATGTTACCCTGTAAGAGGTGCTCAAGTATAGGGTGAGCGGTATGCCACTAGTATAAATGCAGGATGAGCGGTTTGAGTTCAGGCTGTGATGTGTGGGCAGAGGGTGAGAGGAATATGTGTGCTGGGAGAGAGGTATGTCAATGGTGTATGAGTGGAGAGTTAGCACTGTGTGAGTGGTGGGTGAGCAGTATCTGGCTGCCAGGGCAATGTCAGGGTGACTATGCAGAGTAAATGGTGAGTGTGCAGGGTGAGCGGTATCTGAGAGTAGGTGAAAAGTATTAAAGTTTTGTGCAAGGTTACAAAATGAGGCAAGGCTGTGCTGTGTCCTAATATGCGGGAGACAGCTGCCTGGGCACCACTCACCTCACCCGGCAAGGCACAGCTTGTCTGTTCTACCACACATGGCATGTGAGCAGTGACCATCTGAAGGAGGAGAAAACAAGCCTCTATCGCAAACAATTTGGTGTTATTTACTGCACACATCCAGGCTGCTGCAAAAACTGATGGCGCATGCAGACACAGGATGCACGGCCTGTGTCACAGGTACCATAGGACTACGTATGCACACACAATATAGTGTTCAACACATTCAAGTTTTCTTATATGGAGTGACACCAAGTAATACAGAAATGGTGTAAGTGTAACTTGGGGGCGTGGTCCTTTAAGAGGCGTTGTCCTGGCTAGTCTGTGCAGCGTCTCGCACCAATCCAAGACATTGCATATATTTGGTTTGTCTCGCAAATATTTGGCAGCGACGGAGTTGAAAAAACAGAATCCCTTGCAAATTAAAGAAGAGCAGAGTATGTAAGCACATCAGTCAGGGAAATTGTTGTAAATAATGTGTGGGGTATTTTCTAAAAATGCTATATGATCTGAGGCCATAATTCTGCTATTAGGAGTACCTCGAAAGACTTTTCCAAACATCTCTGAACAATTACGCCACTACAGAAACATGCAGCGTGCAGGTGATTGCCGCATGGCGAGTGTTTGAGGAGAGGCAGCGTACCCGCTACTTACATGGCAGTGGATGCCTCGGCGTGGTGGGCTGGGGGTTGCATTACCACAAATTCATTCTGCAAGACCAAGACAGATTTGGAGTTTTCAACCTTATTGCAACCTCCGCGCAGAATATAACAATAGGCAGAAAAGTTACCCAAAAGTGGATGAAAACGGTACTTGGTCCTCGGGACACTGATAAGACCAAACATACGAGGAACAACAGGAAATAGTATGCTACAGCCAATAGAAACAGAGGAAAAGTAAGTGGCAAGTCCAGCAACCAATGTAAAAGAAGGGGGCGGGATGTAAGCCTCTTTTAAGATTTATATTGAATACAATAGATTTCACAAGCACAGCAGGCGAAACCTAAAGTCTTTTCGGATTAGTAGAAACGTTTGGAAAACCATATGCTGGCCCATGGGTCACATATTCAACCGTTGTGGTTTAAGGTGTGTATGAAAGCTTCTAAAGCATTAACCCTACTAGGTACAACTCTCTCCTTTCAGCGTTCTCCTGACCTACCTTGTAATTTCTGACTAGTTGAATTTCTTTCTGTTATTGTAAGATAGTATATACATTTATATCATAAAACACCTGAATTACTTTCAATTATATTCAATTAGTAGATTGGGTGTGCATTTAAGTAAATGCTTAAACATCTAAAAAAGTTAAATGCCATTCCATTATGTCAAGAGAATAACATTTGGGACACTGCACCGAATCATTCATTATTTAAAATCGCTTTCAGAGAAACGTGCCACTTAGACAAACATTAGATGGAAGAAAATTGAATCACCACTGTTAAGGGAAGTAAATGTAGAACTTAGTATACATATACACAGTGCTGGAAACTAGGGGAATCCGGTTAGATCCCTCATCTGGAAACTATTTCTAAGCTGGATCTGGGATCTGGCCGACCCAAGGAAACATGCTTAATTTGTCCTTGTGTAATATTCCCACACTGGGACATAATGAAGCAATTCCCGCATGTTGTCTGAATTCCATTCATAGCAGCAAACTGCAGGTAGCGGAGGACTTTCTTATTTTAACATCCAGCTGGTTCTAAAACAAAGGCCTGATTTAAAGCCCTTCTTGTTTTTCAAGTATCCTCCTTGCTAGGAGCTATCTGGAGTATAACACTTAGAAGGCAATGCAATGGAAGGAACAAAGGCACACAGCTTGTTTTCACTTCACAAGTACTTCAGAGAAACTATGATTTGTAGGTGGATTATTAATTCTGGTAATCTCCCTGTGTAAGAGATGTGCTTGCACTGTATGAATGCAAGATTTATCTTTCCGTATAAGTAAGTACACAAATATTTAAATTGCCCCCACCTCATTTATTTTATTTAATTATTTATAGCGGTACTGTTTCCAGTGTCAGAGCACTTTATATCACACAAAGAGGTACTATAAATTATACAGGAAACGTGACATAAGACAATGAGGGTTATAAGGCATAGGACTCACATATAATCCATACTTATAGACCTTTTTTTTTTTTCTTTATTGAACTTTCCGTCAATGACATACAATCAATATACCTGCAATTACAATAGGTATGCAGCCATAACGTGAACAGCAATGAGAAAAAAAAAGAAATAAAGGAGAAAAAAGAAAAAGTGAACATGCATCAAATGACATCTGTAGCAATAAGAGCAATTGATAGCCATCAGCGAGGACAAATATACTTTACAAATGGTCAATGTGGAGGCAAAGGAAAGAGTGGAGGAGCAATTTACATAGCTGCCATATCGACAGTCAGTATACTCAGGAGGTCAGAGGAATCCGTCTTAGGGCCACAGGGGCAGAGGGGGAAGGAACGTATCCAACAGGACCATCACAAGAAAGGGACAAAAGAGGTACCAATTTGCAATGTGTGCATGACTCATGGCCCGTCTCTAGTATTGTTAAGATGTTCCAGCATATATGTCTGTAGCGGGCCACAAATGTCACGGGGACGTGAGGAATGGGGGAGCAATTCAGCATAGGTGCAGAGTTGATCTTGCCAAAGGATCATGTCTCCCAACTATTCCTTAAATTTGGGTGCCCGGCCCCATCTACAGGCTACTCGCCGCTTAGCAAGCACAAGACAAAAGGACACAATTTTCCGATGTTTAGCGGGAATGTATTCAGTGTACCCTAAGAGGGTTATAAGTAGTGATCGGGAGATGGGCATAGCAGTCATAGAGTCTAGGGCTGTGAGGACCTTACGTCAATATATAAGGACCTCAGGACATTCCCATGCGAGGTGTAAAAAATCAGCATGTTCTGCTTTACATCTGTCGCACCTGTTTGTGTCTCGTAACCCAAAATTGTGGAGTCTAACCGGAGTGTAATAACTGCGGTGTAGGAATCTATAATGGATGATGCAGAGCCTGCTGATGGAGGAAACTTGCTCTGTCTGCTTGCAGCAGAATGAACATTGTTCGACAGTGAGGTCCTGGCCCAGCTCCGCGGCCCACTTAGCACGGGCTGCACATGGTGGATAATCGGTATCCATATACACAGTATGATAGAGGGTGGATACCAGGTGCGAAGCGGAGGATGCACGCAAGATTTGGTGCAATGGGGCCAATTTTGCAGGTTCAGAAGGGAATGTGGGGTGGCAAGCTTTCATGCCATGACAAAGACTAGCATATAAAAAGGTTTCCATGGTAGATGGTGGAGGGTCATGACACAATTGATGGAGAGTGAGAAATTTGCCGCCAACATATAGGTTTCCCCAGCAGTGAATATTCTGTGTACGAGCCATCTTTTTAAATAAGCCTTCCTGTAGTAATGACACCCCTGGATGATAGGTAAGTGGTAGAAGGGGGGAATAGAGGCCAGGCGCGTAGCTGGGGGGGGCGGTGGGGGCAGACCGCCCCAGGCGGCACTATATTTAGGGCGGCGGCCTTTATAATTTATTTAGGGACACAGTGTCACTAAATAAATTATAATGTTCGCCGCGGCCGCAACGGCGCGCGCAGCCGGGCGGCCCAGTTTGAGTGCAGCAAGCAGCGCGCTGCGCACTGCGCTCACTGACCTTGGTTGTAGTGCTGAGTGCGCCAGTGCGTCAGCGCCTGCAATTGCCACCATAATGATTGAGACCGTTAATCTGCCCGCACGGCGCCGCCCGCGAATCCCAGCCTGCTGCCTGCTCCAGGGCCGTCAATCATGGAGAGCGCGCGCCAGCACTATCAATGACGGCCCTGGGCTACATTTTTGCCCGGCCCTCGCGATGAGAACGTAGCGGTGACGCGTAACGCGCTTCACCACTACACACTCTCGTGAGGACCTTGTGGCCTGGGGCAGTCTGCTCTGCTGCGTCCATGGATAATTCGTTTTAGTGCAGTAGTAGGTAAGAGAATGTATTTCTTTTCTTTTTAAAAATATGCGCGCAAGCCCAGCAGGACACGTACTTCGAGTGCGCTTCATTTAAATAGTTTTTATCATTATCATGGCCGATGCAGGACAACAATAAGACAATAAAAGATGCCCCAATAACGCTGGTGATTAATGATCCGCTGGAGAGCAATTATTTGTCTTAGTAGTTTTTAAATGCAGATGAACTGTATTTTGTGTGGAAGCTCAGTGGGTTGCTGCCTTTGCCACAGAGATCTTTGTGTTACTTGCAGTTCAGAAGTTACAATCCTAACATAGGACAGTGACCAATGAACTGTCACCAAAGAGCTGCATACAAACATGAATGGTATAGATTTGTTTTGTGATATAGTTAGAACTTCCTCAGTCTTTCATCATTCTAATGTTGCTAAAATGAGTATGTTTGGGCAGAGATACATTTTTATCAGTAAAGCTGACCCCCATGGAATACTCTTTTAAATCCTAAGGTTGTGTTTCCCCAGACCAAACCCTCTCAAAATATACTGCCCACCAGTATGGATGACATGTGATTCCTACACCTTGTAATCCTCATTGGCTTATGTGACATTCCCTGTAGACTGATTTACATACTTGTATGATTCATCGTCTCTGTATAATGTGTTCGTGGTGTAAAGTGCTGACACACTACACTGATATGAGTAGCGCTAAACAACAAATGCATATGAGAGAGGGGCTACGGAGCGATGAGGGGCACTGGTGGAGGGTGGCAGTGAGGGAATCTGAGGAGGAGGTAGTTGGAGGGGCTGGGGAGCGATGAGGTGCACTGGTGGAGGGTGACTGCAGGGCTCGAGTCGGGGTACCAGGCGGGTGGATGGCGTCCCCTCACTTATTTTAACGGGAGCTCGATTACTGGAGCAAATGGAGCCACACATTTACTCTTTGGCCTCTCTGGGCTGAGATCCGAGCTCATTCAGAACGCTGGTCACGCGCTGGCTTCTCTGATGCAATGGCATCTAAGGGGTGAGCGAGGGGAGGCAATGAGTCTGATGGTGCAAGCCACCTTCATCACTCGCTGTTGTGACGTCCGCGTCCCCCCACTTCTTTTTTTAGGACTTGTGCCCTGGGTGACAGTGAGGGAATCCAAGGAAGAGGTCATGGTGTGGAGGGGGAGCTAGGGTGAGATGAGGAGCACTGGTGGAAGGTGGTAGTGAGGGAGTCTGAGGAGGAGGTCATGAGGGGGAGAGGCTACAGAGAGATAAGGGGCACTGGTGGATGATGGCAGTGAGGGAGTCCAAGGAGGAGGTCATGAGGGGGAGGGGCTATGGGGAGATGAGGGGCACTTGTGGCGTGAGGCAATCTGAGGAGGAGGTCACTAGGGGGGCCATGGAGGGATGAGGGGCACTGTTGGAAGGTGGTAGTAAAGGTATTTACGGAGAAAGAGGTTATTAGTGTGGCGACAAAAAAGACTTTCACATCAGCGCTAAAGCCGGCCCTGTCATGGCCTTTCTGTTTTTGTTTATTTAATTAGCAGTCGGGTCATAAGGGCTACTGTGGAACATACTTTAAAGTGCGTGCTAATTATATTTACTGCTATATTCAATGTTTTAAGTTTGAAGGTGATTTTACTAATGTTTTTACCGGGAAAAAGCAAAGTGGAGCCCGATGGTGCGTGATATGGGGCTGGGGCCCAAGGTCAGCTGTGAGATAAGGTGCACTGGAGAGAGGAGTAGTGGATAAACAAGCCTTTAAGGGAGAGCGTTGCCGAGTCTGGGGTCAGGTGGAGGTAGTAATGAAGAGGGATTCTCCCTGAAGGCTCGCACAGAGGGAGCCTGTAAGGGAGTGCGTTGCAGAGTCCGGAGTCAGGTAGAGGTAGTAATGAAGAGGGATTCTCCCTGAAGGCTCGCACAGAGGGAGCCTGTAAGGGAGTGCGTTGCAGAGTCCGGGGTCAGGTAGAGGTAGTAATGAAGAGGGATCCTCCATGAAGGCTCGAACAGATGGAGCCTGAGTAGTATTACTTGCCTGATACTCCCACCTCAGAAACCTCCTCTTCCCATCAAAGGAACATTACATGGAAAGTGATAATATTTAGAAAGAGATTTGGAAAAGAGTGAGTTGTACTGGTTCTTATAAGACTAAGAAGAGATAAAGGAGGGCCCTGAAGCAGGCCTGCCCAGACATATATGCGACAAATCGAGCCCGCAGTGGCCCACCCAAATACACCCTTGGCCCACCCAAACAAAAATTCCTGGAGCAGGGCCTGATGTGTGGCAAGAATATTTGTGCATGTTTGTTGTGTGGCATTGCTCTGTGGTGGTGACTGTTTTTAAGCTGCCTCATCCGTGTCATGTATGTGCATGTAAGTTGCATGATCAAGGTAACTATTAGCGGCGATACTACGTGTCTCTCGGACCTCTTTGAAGTGCATGCCCCCCCCGGGGGGGGAGGGGGGGGGCGGCAATCTGAGGGATAGCCCCGGGAGCCACATGCTCTAGCTACGCCACTGATAGAGGCAGGGTTTGGGTGCGTGATCGAAGATGCGGGACCAGGCTCTTATAGTGCAGTCCACAGAAGTGAGGTATCGCCCACGAGGTTCGACGCTAGAGAGGAGAACCCCATCCAGTGGGATTGGATCTGCAACCCAATGTTCAGTGGCGACATGTGGAGTATAGCGTGGTGCATGAAACCAGAAGTGGGCTAAGTGTGCCTGAGCGCTTATATAGTATAACTTAAAATTAGGTACGTCAAAGCCACCATGCACATAAGGCCGCATAAGCGTGTCCCACTGAATACTTGGCAATTTACCGCCTCATACCAATCTAATCAGTTCTGATCTGAGGGTGGTGAAAAAATGCCGTCCGGGATGTTAAGGAATATTAAGGGATAAATATAAGAATGTGGGAAGAATAACCATTTTTATGAGGGATATGCGACCAGCCATAGTTAAGGGTAGTGCAATCCATCGGTCTATGCATCCTGTGACATGTTCCACCGCACACCCATAGTTAAGTCAAATAAGCTCATCTCGGTCAGCTGTGACGCGGATCCCCAAATATCTAACCTCGTCTTCACACCACACAATAGGAAAATCTGATTCGAAAGGGGCGGCAGAGCTGGTCAATGGAAATATTTGTGATTTAGACCAATTAATATGAATGCCGGATTGGCCACCAAATTTAATGAATTCACGCAATAGTGGGTTTAGATTTTGGCGAGGGTCTTTAACATAAAGAGTGACATCGTCCGCATAGAGAGAGATGAGAATGGGGCGAAGAAGGCAACATAAGCCTACGTGGTTATAGTGTTGCCGAATCTTGGCTGCAAGTGGTTCCATTACCAGGGCAAAGAGGATGGGGGAGAGCGGACATCCCTGACAAGTGCCGCGGGATAGAGAGATGGAGAGTAAGGTATGCCCGTTGATCAAACCTTTTACCGTCGGCGAGGTGTACAGAAGTCAGACCCAGGACAAAAAGCCCACCGGAAGCCCCATGCATTGCAAGATGGTGAAGCGGTAGTCCCTTGGAGGCATCTAGAAACACAGCAACTAGTGCCAATTTGGGATCTACCGTTTGCAAAATAGAGAACAGTGTTCTGAGGTTGTGGGATGTCGCCCTCCCGGGAATGAATCCCGCCTGGTCTGGAAGGACCAATTTGTCCATGAGGAGGCTTGGGCGATTCGCTAGTACTTTCGCAAGTATTTTTGTATCTGTATTTATGAGAGAGAGAGGCCTGTAAGATTTGCACCGGTCTGAGGGTTTACCTGGATTTAATAATGATGTGGTGAGTGCCTCTCTCATCGAGGCAGGCAGGATGCGAGTCTCCCGGGCTACAAGAAAAACCTCTTTCAGTACTGGGAGTAACTGATCAATGTAGGTCTTATAAAAATCATTGGGGAGGCCATCGGATCCTGGCGCCTTACCAGATTTCATCTGCATGATGGCTTCCCTCAGCCCGCGGCTAAGAATTCACGCTGTGCATCACGCAACCAGCCGAGAGCTATGTCCCCAAGGTAGGGGGCAAAATCAGGGGGGGAGGTACATTGTGACCTATATAGATTCGCATAGTAAGTGACAAACGTGTGGAGTATGTCGTGACTGTCTCTATGTCGTGCCCCCACATCATAAATCACATCAAGCACATAGTTGGAGAAGCGAGGTTGTTTAATAGTGTTTGCTAGGGTGCGCCCAGGTCTCTCAGCCTCTCCATAGTGTCGAGCAACAAAATATTTGCCCCTGAACTTCACCTCATGGTCTGCAGTGGTAGTGTAGTCTGTGAGCTTTTCGTAGAGCACGGCTTGTTGGGTGCCAGAATTAGTATTCCACATGTCAGCTTCCATCTGTTTAATCTCGTTCTCCAAGGGGCTCAAGTTTCTTCTCATGTCACGGAGTACCCCAAAGCTTTTGGACATCCCTTTGCCCCGGACAGTGACCTTGAAGGCCTCCCATAACGTGCCCACTTGGTCAACTGAGCCCTTATTTCTGGTAATGAAGTCTGTAATTTCTTCCCCTAATTCGGTTCGAAAGACGGTATCTAGCAGTGCTTCAGGCACTAGTCACTAGCAGCGCGGGGTGGTGATAGAGTTGGGGGGGAAGTATTTCTAGGCAAACTGACACATGATCAGAGTATGTACGGGCCAGGTGTTTGACAGAGTGAATCCAAGGGTTCACTCCGCGGGAGCAAATCCAGTAGTCTAACCAAGACCACGTAGCATGGCATGCTGTGTAACAGGTGCCCTCCCTATCAGCGTTGTGCGTGTAACGCCATGCATCCACAAGTCTCTGCTCTTCAATTATCCCTGAGAGAGCCTCTTGAGCATTGGTGTAATGGTGTGGAAGGGGGCTAGAATGGTCTAGGGCATGTTGCGGGGATTCTGCTCATGCACAGAACTATGCACAGGAAACCAGGACCTCAGTGAATTGTGGTATACCAA
The DNA here is from genome assembly GCF_964204655.1 of Triturus cristatus. Classification (NCBI taxonomy): domain Eukaryota; kingdom Metazoa; phylum Chordata; class Amphibia; order Caudata; family Salamandridae; genus Triturus; species Triturus cristatus. Next base: position 533,764,670 of record NC_140594.1, on the reverse strand, counting down.
AAAACTCACCTCAGTACCCAGAACCCCTATCCGACTAGCATCAGTGTCTCATTAGTTCTCCATATCATCTCGAAGCTACCAATGATTAGACAACCCAGAAAAAGCGACTTAGAGTACTCTCAGGAATGGTGGGAATCAGAAACACCTGTTCGTTATTATTCTCATATCAGTCCACAACAAGAGTAATCAGAGACACGGAAAAGTTTAAAATGTTTATTTTTACCTACGTGCTCTATCTAAGGTGCAGTATTTTGGCTAACATAAGCAGACAAATGATTAGAAATAAAACCATCAGCATTGTTACAATTCCATAGAAAATGAAGGGAGAAATCATATTAAAGTGATAGTTGAAACAGGTCCTATAATACCTTGTGAACCACTCTCCCTTAGCTAGTAAACTAGTTTTATAAACTAATAGAAGGTCTCTAGGTTTGAATGGGGAACCCCATACCTCAAAGATCAGCTTGGGTAATTTACATCACAGGATCAGCTCTGCTCTCTGTGTCTGGAAAGGTTTTCTCCAAACACCTGAAACAGTCATTCAAATGCTATATTAAAGGCACCTGAGTTTCAGATATTTGCAGCTGTGTGCTTGTTGTGTCTAGAGCGTGGGCCGATCAACCTGAATTCAACAGCATACATTGTTATTTGACCTTGACGGCTTCTGCACACACTGTTCAGACTAAGGTCGCGGTGCACGTCTAGGAATGTGAACAACAGACCGTTCTCATGTGAAGAAAAAGCAAGCAAGCAGTTTTACTTGTAATAACAACTACCTGTAGTGTTATGTGCAAAAATCTGAAAAGTGGCAAGATGGCGTTTAACTTGTAAAGCGCTTATGCTAACATAGCAATGTGTGCACATAAAACCCTGACCCACTACAGGCAGGGTGCAGAGTTGTGTTAAAATCTCCTCCCCATAGAACATGCGTGTAGGAAGGTGGAATCTGACTACATGGTTGTCCCCACTTTTTTTCTGGTGTTTTGATGGTTTTTGACTAGTCTGGCTGGGATCCTCCTATTCAGCCTATCTGCTTACTCCCTTAAATGACATGGTGTGCATATTAGGTGCACTAGTGATTGGATACTGTGGTACCTTATGAGCCCCTAGTATATGGTACCTTAGGTACCAAGGGCATAGGTACTTCACAGGCCTACCAGGGGCTGAAGCATGTATTATGCCACCCCTGGGAAGCAGACTAAATCTGACACCACAGGCCGGCTACTGCAGCCTGGGTGAGGTAGTGTTAGCATTCCTCACTGAGATATAGGCTCACTATATCTCTACCTGCACACACATATAAACCTATCAGTCACCCCTAAGGCAGGCCCTATCAATCCTGAGGGCAGGGTGCTTGGTTTCCATGTGAGGGGGTGCCTCTACCTGAGCAGGGCCCCTCTGCAGCCCTCAGACTCTATTCTCTGTGGCTGTTTGTCGATGCGGTTAAACCATATACTCTTAAGTGCATTATAACCTTGCGGTAAATGCTAACTCTGGGATGGCTGCATTAAAACATGTCGTGTTTGGTGTCAAACGCTTTGGAATCATACCCCCACACCAGTAACTGGTGTGGGAGTATGATCCCACCCTTCTAGAGGGATAGACATGTACCTACTGTGGAAACACGGTAGAATCCTGAAAGAGCCCTGGCATCACAAAATGGATGCCACCAGCTCAGACACTGGGCTGCCCTCCTGCTGCTGACCGAAACTCGCAGTGGAGGAGGCCCAACAATAGGCATCCTGTCACAGGCCTACCAGGGGCTGAAGCATGTATTATGCCACCCCTGGGAAGCAGACTAAATCTGACACCACAGGCCGGCTACTGCAGCCCGGGTGAGGTAGTGTTAGCATTCCTCACTGAGATATAGGTTCACTATATCTCTACCTGCACACACATATAAACCTATCAGTCACCCCTAAGGCAGGCCCTATCAATCCTGAGGGCAGGGTGCTTGGTTTCCATGTGAGGGGGTGCCTCTGCCTGAGCAGGGCCCCTCTGCAGCCCTCAGAGTCTATTCTCTGTGGCTGTTTGTCAATGCGGTTAAACCATATACTCTTAAGTGCATTATAACCTCGCGGTAAATGCTAACTCTGGGATGGCTGCATCAAAACATGTCTTGTTTGGTGTCAAACGCTTTGGAATCATACCCCCACACCAGTAACTGGTGTGGGAGTATGATCCCACCCTTCTAGAGGGATAGACATGTACCTACTGTGGAAACACGGTAGAATCCTGAAAGAGCCCTGGCATCACAAAATGGATGCCACCAGCACAGACACCGGGCTGCCCTCCTGCTGCTGACCGAAACTCGCAGTGGAGGAGCCCCAACAATAGGCATCCTGTCACAGGGAGGTGTCACCACCTTCCAGACAGGATTTAGTGTATTGGGGCTGGGTGGGTGCACTCCTAGAGTGCTTTGTAGTCCTGCACTGGGGGAGCAGTTGGCTCCTCTGTGCATATGCCAGCTCAAACCGGTTCAGGGGCTACCTGCCCCTGCTCTGGCGCGAACCTGGACAGAGGGAAGTGGGTGTAGCCACCCACTCCCCTGACCCTCCCATAGGAGGGGTCATAGAGCTAGTCCCTCCCTTTCTTTTTGTATAAGATAGGGAATCCTTGCGATTGCAAACTAGATATCCCTGGACGACGGTCTGAAGAAGAATCCTGGACCTTCGACGTTCCACTACCTCTGGAAGACTGAAGAATCTCCCTTGGAGTCAAGGAGTGACTCCCCTGCTTGGCAGGCACCAAAACGTTCCCGCTCCCGCTGGAGTCCGAAGTCCCTGCAGCCCCGGAAGTGGATTTCTTGACTTCTCCAAGGCCATCGTGAGTACCCAGCGAAGCAGAGGCCAGTGGACCCCACAAGTGACGAGGAACCGTAATACCTGGGTACTGTGCACTATTTTCAAGTGCAACCCCTTCACGACATTCTACGAACTTGTGCATTGGACCACGTGTGGTCAAAGCCTCCAGCAGGATTTCCACTGAAAATCAGAGGCCTACCTCGTCCGGAGTGACCGTGGGCTCCTGTGAAGTGAATCCTCCCGAGGCGTCTTTGCGATTCCTTGCCGGTTGGCTTGTGGGTCCCCTGAAGACTTTTCCACAGAACCAAAGGGCTCCCCTGGTTGCTCCAGGCCTGCCCTGACTTACCCTTGCTGGGTGAGTCCCTCAGACCTTGCTGGTCTGCACCGCTGACTTTTTACACTTTCCACGAGACTTGCTGTTGCCAAGGCTTATTGGCTCCAATCCGGTTGCCGACACCTCAGTAAGCTGCAGACTTTGTGGGACACGCCGAATCCAGCTCCTGGTTGTCGTCGACGCCTCCTGGACCTCGTGGCTGAAGAGTCAAGACACCCGTGATCACCTGAAATCACCCGACGACTGTGGTCATCCATCTTCCTGGGCCCGGGTCACTGGCAAGTGACTTTGAACACTGTCTCCTCTGCTTTCAGGTCTTCATTCTTCTGAATCCAGCCTTGGATTCCACCGGACACTTCTTCTGTCTTCACAAGCAGCAAGTCTTCTTTGGCTTCCATTGAAAACGATGCCACGACCCGACACCTATGCACCCGGCTTCCCTGGGTGAGGTAACTCGTGCACTCCGGTGCTCCTGTGTGTGTTGGCCCTAGAACTACTTACCCTGTAAGTGACTTGCTTGTAGACTCTCCCGAAGTATCCTAAAACTTTAAAATTCCAACCGCGACTTGCTCCATTGAAGTCTATTGGGATCCGCGGCTGTGTTCTCACACTGCATGCGTCTCCCGTGGATCCTTTACTTACCTGCCTTGGGTGGATTAGTGAGGCCCCAGCGCTTCTGAAGGCCCTAGGCCTTCTCCCTTCTCAATTCGTTCTTCTTATACCTCTTTTTTAGTATATGGTCTGGTACGCCCCTAGGGCCCCAGCCATATAAGTGCTTAATTTGTTGTAAAACATTGATTTGTGCATATGTTCCTGACTTCTAATCTCATAAAGAGATTAGTAGTGTGTCTAGTAATAAATACATATATATTTTATATATATACCGGTGTGGTGTCCTTTCATTTAGTAATTCAAGAGATTATAAGGTAAAACAAGCTGCTTTACATTCCTCTAAAGACTTAGCCTGAAGGCTGCTCTCCACAGCTACCACTAGGATAGCTTTCCTTAAAAGGTTGTCTTAAACCTATCTACCATAAGAGTCAAATTGTACTGGTGCAAGGTGGCCACTTTAACTAGTGACCAGCATATACCAGGCCAACTTCTCACAAAGCGTGGAGCCTATTTTCATTATGCGTCCCCAGAGCGAGGTGAAGTAATCGGGATCGTCTTGGTTTGGACCATAGCTGCAAGCAAGGTGACCGATTGTGTGCCCAATGTTCCCCATAGTATGCAACTGCGGCCAGCTGTGTCACTGAATGTGCCACCAGGTATAAATGGTGTGCCCCTCTTGACCAGTATGAGTGTACCTCGGGAGTATGTTGAGTAGGAGGAGAATGCGCATGCCGAGGCCCATTTACTGCCATAGCAAGAGGGACGTCGGGGGGTCTATATGAGTTTCTTGTAGCATGGCGATTTTGTATATGGTGCCTGTCCAGATAGGCCAATATCTGCCTCTGTTTACGAGGGTCACGGAGACCCCTGACATTCCATGTGAACATTTTTATGGGGAGGGGATCAGGTTGTGCTGTCTTAGTAAATAGGGGAAGTGTATCTGGGGAGGATGTCGTCATTGAAAAGTAATGTGTCTATTCTTGCAATATTTGGCATGTTGAGCAACATTTGTCATGTATGTGACAGAACAATAAAAAATAGTCCCATCCCTTCCCACCCCCCTGTAAGAAGAAAACCTATCAAGCTGACATCAGAACACATGTCAAGTGTTGATGCCACCCCCACCCACAACGGCACCCCAATCGTGCCAGCATAGTGCTGACCACCCATTGGTTCCCAATGTGTCAACCAGATTCCGGGAGCCTGGTAAGACCGGAATAACAGCCAAAAAGGCCAACAAAGAACAACCCACAAAACAGAAAGACAAGGGGGATCTCCCAAGAGGGCACTAGTCCCTTCCCATGTCCCAACTCTAACTGCAGTGCAGTCCCCCGGGTGACGACCCACAAGGGGGGTAGAGAGATGTGGGGGGGGAGGGGTGCTCGGCGGTGCGTCCATAAAATCTACCAGTTATACACCCAAATAAATGCAGACATGTAATCATATCACAGTCAATGATCAAAGCCACTAGGACACTTATCTGTCCATGACCATGAAGCAGGAGCACAGGACCATCTGGAGGCGCGTTTACAATAGAAGATGCACGGCCCATAAAATGACCGCATCATATTAACAGGTTGGCGCAATTCAAGAAGGGCAGGTAGAAGGTGCGGCAGATGACAGTACATATGGCTTCCTGTGGCTTCTTAGCTTCTGAATGGCGAGGGGGATCTGGAGGTGCAGTCTCGGCGTGGCGAGCGTCTCCTAGCATTCTTTAAAAAGTCCTCCACTTGTTGCGGATTCGTGCAGAAAATGTGTTTGCCCTTGTGTATAATCCAAAGCCTCGCGGGATATAGGAGGGCATACTCTATATGGGCCTTACGTAGTTTCTGCTTGACGGGAAGGAATTTCCGGCACGCCTCCTGAACTGCCAGGGTGAAATCAGGATAAATGGTGAACGGATTTCCTTTGAAATGTAACGGCTTTAGTTCCCGGGCCTTCAGAAGTGCAATGTCGCGGTCCCGGTAATTGAGAAGTCTGGCAATAATGGGTCTTGGGGTTTCTCCCGGCGGAGGTCGTGGCCCTAAGGAGCGATATGCGTGCTCCACCAATAGATGGGGTGAGAAAGAATCCACACCCAATGATTCCTTCAGTTGCCGCTCAACATCATCCTCCATGCGACCTATATTTGGGCTTTCCGGTATGCCAATTAAACTAATGTTGTTGCGGCGGCTTCGATCTTCAATGTCCTCATTCTTTGCCGCGATGACTTTCAATAGTTTATCCATTTGCGTGACCTGGTTTTGCAGCCGAGAGGAGGTGTCATCATTCTCAGATATGCTGCGTTCGGCCTCTTTCAGCTGGCCATCATGCTTGTCTACTTTGTGTACTGGAAAGTCGAGATGGTTGTTCATTGTGTCCATCTTCCCTGACAGGTCTGATAGACTATGCTGGACAGTCAACAGCAGTGTCTTAACATCATCCCCAGGGGATTGAGACGACGTTTGCATTTGGTCCATATTGGTGGGCTCAGAGTCTACTGAAGCGGACCGAGTCGCAGCCTTTTTGGCATCGAGCGTCAGTCTGGGTTGGCGATTGTCAGGTTTCCCCATTGCGCAGCTCCGCTCGTCTAGGCTATGGAGCAAAGTTGCGTTGAAAGTTGCCTCCAGCTCCTCATAAATTGCGCGTTAGTGCTGCCCGTTCAGTCCAATCTGCAGCCAACAAGTGTGAGGGAGGGAGCTGTCGCCAGGAGCCTCGAGGTTGCGCTGGATCTGTGTGGTGGGGCGATGTAAAATAGAAGGGGAGCCTTCACCACTTGACTGGCCACGGAGGTATATGGTGGCCTGCGCAGTCAGCGTAGCAAAGACATAGTCGCAACGTGGGTCAATGCTAGTACATAGGTAAGGGTGTAGGTGTCCCAGGCAGCAGCGCACTAGCAGGAATTGACAATAAGCCAGCCGCGTAGGGGCATAAAAGGAGGTGAGGAGCTCCTGTGTATCACTGACTGCAGGCTGGCAGAGATGTAGTGTGGACTCCGTGGAGTCAGAAGGTTCACCAGCTTGTTGCGAGGGAGTGATTGCCAGATATAGTATTACAGGGGGGAAGAAATTGAAGTGAGCAGGATCGTATGTGTGCGGGGGCCACTTGCGCTAGTCCTGGGGGAGTAAAGTTTGCTGCCGGGCGGAGCCGAGCCGCGAGGTCCCGCATTGCAGGAGTATACTTTCTGAGGGGTGTGCTCAACACGGGTGCGTGAACCGAAGGTATGTTGGCTCTGCGGGGGGAATGTGTATGGATTGATCGCCGGTATGCAGGGACCAATTATGTCAGGCCAACGTGAGGGGAGTCAGATTTCGGGCTTGTCGCCTCTGCACGATCCCGCAAGATGAGATGATGTAGGGTGGGCTGCCTGTGTAACAGCGGTACAGTCTCTGGAGGGATCGGGCAGGACGGCCCTGCACGTCGGAGAAATGGCGCGATCCCCGCGTCCACCGCAGAGCAAGAACGGTCATGGCTGGCACACGCCTCACCTCTGGACAGTCGAGTGCAGGGTGTTGGTGTCCATGGTAGAAGGCGCAGACCAGCTCGGCAGGGCACCCGCAGAGAAGTCCAGTGAGCAGCGGGGAACCCGAAGCCTGGGGCCGTTAAGAGTCAGGCCCGACCCCATGTGGGAGCCTCGGGGCTTGAGTAAAAGCAGAGGCCGATCGGGTCTCCAGCCAATGCGCTCACCTCCGCGGCCGCAGCATGAACAGGTCCGCCGTTGTTTGTCAGAGTGTGCGAGAGCCGAGATTTTTTTACCCAGTGTGGCAGGACAGTTTAATACGCAGGTAGGCTGTGTTAAATTCCAGTAGTAGCTGGCAGATGTGCGAATTAATGGCGGATTATCTCGCCGAGCCTCCGGAGCCTCACAGGTGTGCGGCCATCTTGGATGTGCACCACCTAGCGCCCCCCTGCTTATAGACCTTCTCTGTTAAGAGTGTATGATCAGTAGAAACACAAAGTTGTATATAAAATCAAAAACAGTGAATGTGGTTGTCTGTACTAACAAGACTTTATCACTTTCCAAAGGAACCCTTCTTTGCAATCTTATAATAACAACAGATTGAGAGAAAAAAAATAAGGATTTAAACACATGATTTACAGTTTGCGTGCAGCTCCTTGGTGCTGGTAAATAGGTCACTTTGCTATATTAGAAGGCTTGTAACATATGAACTGGAAGTAACAAAATGGGCTGAGTGTCAATAGCAGTAGCTGGCTCACCTCTCTAAATATCTAAATAAAATTAAATCTGTGCTCTGCGTTTACACAATGTGCTTTGCTGCAGGCACATTAATCCACTATGATAATTACTGTGAATGAGCAAAACAAAAGAATACTCCCAGAGCTATGTTAATCACTAGAGTTATCTTACCGGTAATATAATTGCCTCAAAATTGCAGGGAACGCAATGATTTCTGCAGCAGGTGTCTCATAGTGACCAATGAAGTAATGTAGAACAGATTTACTGTCCCATATTTCCTTGTTGCCAATTTCTTTGCAGGAGTTGTTTTTTTTGTTAAACAAATGTATAAATTGACTATCATATGCTTTTGAAGTTCCAACCCTCGTGACTCCCACCCTTTCCACTGCCACACCTTGACCCCAATTTGTGGACTCCTGAAGTAATTTTTTCCCCGATTCCAGCACTGCATATATATTAACCTTGTAGTGGACATCAGGTCTAAATATTTTTGGTTCATAGTATTTTGCTCTTAAACATCTACCTAGATCAGTTTACCTGGATATAAATTGCACACGTTTTTGTTTTTACAGCGTATTGAACTCACTGATGTAATCCATGTCCGAGGATGTGTCCACGCAGTGATATTTTGGTTTAAAGACAACTTTGGTGCTACTGTTGGAATGATATTTGGAATCCTGCTGCCTCAGGTATTAAAAAGTTTTCAATGAAATATTTAGCTATTTTAAGTAACTACATAGGTCCTGCAGTATTTGGGTGGTGATAAATATTGATAGAGTGGAGTCCAGGAGTGCTTGATGATTCTGAGTGCCACACCTCAGAATAGGGGATAAGGAGCCATTACTGCTTTTTCTCCCATTCTCAATGAATCATTTTAACAGTTTTTGTAAAGCACAGCTATTCACCTGTGTGGGTCTCGCTGGGCTTAGTGGAAAAGGCAGATCTTGAGTTCCTTTCTGAATGTCGTGAGAGCTGGTGATGTTCGAAGGTGATGTGAAGGTCGTTCCATGCTTTGGTGGCTAGGTAGGAGAATGAATGGCATTCATGGTGGCTTCGGCAGATGCGGGGGGGGTGCAAGGGCAAAGGAGGCAGAGCGCAGGTGTCTTAAAGGTTGGTGGAAGTTAAGGCGGTGGATGCTGGTCCTAGGTTGTGGAGGGCTTTGTAGGCGTGTGTCAGTTTCTTGAATTAACATCTTTTCTGTAGAGGGAGCCAGTGGAGGCTTCTGTGGTGGGATGTTATGTTGGTCCGTTTGGGGAGGTTGAGGATTAGTCTGGCAGCTGAGTTGGGTGGTGATTCCAGCGTAGAGTACTTTTCCGTAGTCCAGATGGCTGGTGACAAGGGCTTGTGTGACATTTTTCCTGGTGCTTACGGGGATTAATATGAAGATCTTTCGGAGCATGCGGAGGGTGTAGAAGTAGGCAGATGAGTCCGAGTTGATCTGGCGTTTCGTGGTGTTTGACGTTCAGGGTAATGTCAAGGTTACGAGCATAGCCTGTCGGTGAGAGTGTGGGTCAGATTTCGGCATGCTCCCAGGTATTGTCCCATGGGGCGGCGTTGTTCTCTAAAATCAGCACTTCCATTTTGTCTTTGTGGAGCTTCAGGCAGTTGGTCAGTGAAATTTGTCATGGCATTGTGGAAGTTGGTTCTAGTGGTGGAGGTGTCTTTCGTGAAGGAGAGGATGAGCTGGGTGTCGCTTGCATAGGATATGATGTTGAGGCCATGGGTTCCGAGGATGCCAGCCAGGGGTGTCCTGTAGATGTTGAACAGGATCGGGCTTAGGTATGAACCTTGAGGTACGCTGCAGATGATGCTCTTGGGTTCTGAGGTGAAGGGTGGTAGCTAGATTTTCTGGGCGCATCCTGTGAGGAGAGATGCTGCCCATTGAGGGCATTCCCTGGATCCCAATGTGGTGAAGCCTGTTGATGACGGTATGGTGTGACACGGTATTGAACGCTGCTGAGAGGTTGAGGGGGATCAGTGTTGTTGTTTCCCCTCTGGTGAGGTGGGTTCTTATGTGGAGCTGGACCAGGTGACATTCAGCAGGCTGTTTCTCTTCAGGTGTTCGGTGAGCTCGTGGTTGATGGCCTTCTCTAGGACCTTGGCTGGTAAAGAGAGTAGTGAGATGGGGCAATAGTTCTTGAGGTTGCTGCGGTCAGCGGAGGGTTTCTTGAGGAAGAGTCTGACTTATGTGTGTTTCCATATATCGGGAAAGGCGGCTGTGGTGATGGATGCATTGAGAATGAAGGTGAGTGCCATGCTGATTTCTCTGTTCCTGAAGTTAAAGAGGTGGTGTTGTCAGTGGTCCATGGGTGCTCCTGAGTGGATGTAGTCCATGATGGCTGTATTGTTCTGTGTGGTGAGCTGTTCCCATGCAGTTATCCAGGGAAATTTCTCTTTAAATCGTTTAGGAGGGTGGGGTCTTCTCAGAAACATTGGAAACAACGAGTAACCACCATCTTGAAGACAATTTTTGCAATAGCGCAACTGAAAGGCAGTGAATTAGTTTGTGGGTGAGTTCTAGCTGGAGAAATTATTCATTATTTCTCCATATAGCATACTGGATGTAACCACCTGCAACAGGTAGGACACCTGCACTTATATTCCCTTGGCCAGAAGTGCTATTTTTCCTCCATCTCTACCTGCTCCCCAGGTAGGTTTGAGGGCAACTTTAAAACATCTCATTGCACTACTATAGCAGCTGCCTGCTCTAGGGTGACTTGTAGATTTTTTGGCAGATGTGTTACCTCCTCCAAATTGTACGCCTCTAGCCGTCTGTGCATTTTTTGCGCCTAGGAGCTCGTTTTCCTCACTCCTTAAGAAACCCACTGCCGACCCAATTGACCTGAAAAACTACCGGCCCATCTCTCTCCTCCCTTTCGCGGCGAAAGTCACTGAGCGACTAGTGAATGCCCAGCTGACCACCTTCATCGAGGAGAACTCCATCCTAGACGCCTCCCAGTCAGTATTCCGCAGCAACCACAACACCGAGACCGCTCTCCACGCTGCCACTGACGACATCCGCTTGCTACTCGACCAGGGACACACCGCGACCCTCATCCTCCTAGACCTCTCCGCAGCCTTCAACACCGTTTCTCATCGCACCCTTGCAGCCAGACTTCATGACGCAGAGATACAAGGAACCGCCCTCGACTGGATTCGATCCTTTCTCGCCGGCAGAACCCAGAGGATCAGACTCCCTCCCTTCCTCTCCGAACCCACCAATATCAACTGCGCAGTACCCAAGGCTCATCTCTCAGCCCCACGCTCTTCAACGTCTACATGGCCCCCCTCGCCGCCATCGTCAGACAGCATGGGCTCAGCATTGTATCCTACACCGACGACACACAGCTCATCCTCTCACTCACGAAGAATCCCGAAGACACCAGAATCTGCTTCCAGGAAGGAATGAAGAAACTGGCAGCCTGGATAAAAGACAGCTGCTTGAAGCTCAAATCAGAGAAGACCAAGGTCCTCATCCTCTGATCCTGCAACTCTGCTGGGACAACACCTGGTGGCCCTCCGCCCTCGGAAATCCACCCACTCCTACTGACCACACTTGCAACCTCGGCATCATCCTCGACTCCTCCCTCTCCATGAACCGCCAGATCATTGCCGTCGCCTCCACCAGCTTCAACTGCCTGCGCATCCTCCGCAAAACCTTCAAGTGGATCCCCCCCCCCCCCCCCCCGACTGCAGAAAGACCTTCACCCATGTACTCATAACCAGCAGACTGCACTACGGCAACGCCCTGTATGCCGGAATCAACAAAACCCTACTACACAGACTCCAGACCATCCAGAACGCCGTTGCCAGACTCGTCCTCGGAACTCCGCATCACAAACACATGACCCAACACCTGTGAGACCTCCACTGGCTCCCCGTCGAGAAAAGGGTCACGTTCAAACTCCTCACCCATGCCTACAAATCCCTCTACAACATCGGACCCAAATACCTCAATGAGAGAGTATCCTTCCACGTACCCAAGAGAAACCTCTGCTCCGCTGACCTCGCCCTGGCAAAGGTCCCCCGCATACACAGAAACAGAACGGGTGGAAGAGCTTTCTCCTAAATCGCAGCCAAGACCTGGAACGAGCTCCCCGTGAACATCAGACGCTCACCAAACCTGCATTCCTTCAGGAAGGACCTCAAGACATGGCTCTTTGACTGATCCGTAGCTGCCCCCCAGTGCCTTGAGATCCTCACGGGTGAGTAGTGCGCTACATAAACCCCTGATTGATTGATTACTTAATGCTTGTCCGACAAGATTGAAGGCTTACAATTGCCAACAACAAAGACTCCTATTTTAAATTCCTGCTGCACTGAGAATCTATACACCCCATTGTCTGACAACCTAGCATGGGGATTTACATTTTGTGACGGTCAAGAGGTCCATCATGTTGGAGTCAGCAGATTTGTTCCATGATGCTTTCAGGAAGAATGGTAAAAACTGCCAACACCTGCTTGTACCTAGTGTTTCAGTGGGTAGGCAGGGGACCAGAAGCTTGCTGCAAGGGCGAAGGCATAGAAACTGAAATTTCCCAGCTGAGGCATCGAGTGAAGCTTAGTGTGAGTGCACACTATATTGTCTACTATTTCCCTTTGTTGGCAATTTGCTAAGACAAGTGGGTAACTGGAGGAACTAAAGGGAAAACAAGAAGAGTTTTCCTGGTGAGCTAAATATTTTGTTGTCTATCTCCAAGCTGAGGGAAAGACTGACGTTTCATCTATGTATGAAAGGGATGATGGGCAATTAAACAAAAGGAAAGAACAAGTGCCCATATTTAAAATGATCCTTAGGGGACATCCTACTTTCCAAAGGGCCATCTGGTTTTTCGTCGCAGTGGGTGACGCGGCCTCTTTCAAAGGAATTGACAAAGAAGAGGGACAAGTGAATAGTGTCCTGCTAATTCGAGGCCAATTAGAAGCAACTAGTTTGGTTACAGCTGGCAGTGCCGATTATTTTTTTTTAAATATTAAAACCAGAACGAAGTTAATGAATGTATAAAAGGTGCTGGCCTCACCCCTGTTTCACCTACACACCGATAATAGGGCTGAGGTTCTGCTCCAGCAATAGCTCGGTTGCCAGTTGAAGTTAACTCTTTTGGAAACAGTAAAAGCCAATGCCGCCATAAGAATAGGGTTTACAGGCCCATATGGCCCTTTTTGATGTCAGAGACCATTGTATATGCAGCAGCTAGATAAATAATGTGTCTCCATACTTGTGACTCACACGATGATTATAATAGGACCAATACATTTCAGTTGGGCATCTTTTTAAATTGTCAAGCCTTTTGAAGATAAAAAATAGGTCCTGGTAGAACCGGTAGTCCAGTATTTATTTAGTATTGCCATTTGCATGCGGGTATCCAGAACTCCGCAGCCAGACTTATCCTTGACACCCCATGACATGAGCACATGACCCAACACCTGTGTGACCTCCATTGGCTCCCGTCGAGAAGAGAGTAACTTTCAAGCTACACACCCATGCCTACAAAGCCCTCCACAACATCGGACCCAAATACCTCAAGAAAGAGTCTTTCCAAGTACCCAAAAGAAATCTCTGCTCTGCCGACCTCACCCAAATAGAGACCCTGCGCATCTGCACAAATAGAGCAGGGAGAAGAGCCTTCGCCTATGTCGCAGCCAAGGCCTGGAACAAGCTCCCTGTCAACATCAGACGCTCCCCTACCATGCACACCTTCTGGAAGAGCCTCAAGACCTGTCATTTTTGGCAGACCCAGAGCTGCACCCTCCCACCCCCCAGTGCCTTGAGACCCTTAGGGGTGAGTAGCGTGCTTTAGAAGCCCCTGATTGATTGATTTGTAGCCTTGGGGTTGAAGACTGGAGTCACAGTGCCTAAAGACCCCTGGGTATTTTATGTGCTGTATAAATGCAGTTAGCAGTTGCAGTTGTGGTGTTTGTGGTTAGTTTTTCCTAGTACGATGAATTAAATATTGGGCAAAATTGTATATTTTTGGTTTTAGGTTTGACTGTAGAATTATATTCATAACACACATTGCATTCCATTGTATCCATGTTGTTTTATGTTTTGTTTCAGGTACTGGGCCTTATTTTGACTTGGCTGTATTGGCACAGGCTGATAGCATTACGGTGCAAATTCGACGATGTTGACTTCAGGATCTTAAAGGTCTTTGATTTCGATGCATTGGACTTAAGCGGTGCAGGCTGGTGCCTTTGCATCCCCAGGGAGGATGGATATATTCCTGTCAGCATGGAGGTGGATGACACCGAAGACCGCAATCAGCCACACGACAATCCAAAATTATCTAATGAAACATGCTGAAAACCAATATTACTTTTAATTTATGCACATTAGGGACTTTATATACAGACAGGACTTGCCAAAATAATTTAATGTGTACTCATGAACATTTTGTTCAGCCGATGTTTTGTACTGTACATGTTTTATTTGTTTTATTTTTTTAAATAAAAGTTTGTTTTATTTGCAGTAATTTAGATTTTTTCTGTCCTGACATACCTATTGGAGTGCAAGTAAAGGGATTACTAGAGTGCAGTACAATTAACTGTCATCATTGTTGGAAAGCCTATGTTGGAGGCATGTAAGTTGTAGATCACATACTTTGCATAAGTCTGCCATCTAGTGTTGGGTCCGGATGTTTGCACTTTGTTTTTCTTTGAAGAAATCTTTCCAGTCTCGAGGTGGGTGACTCATCCTTTCGACTCCATTGTTAGATTGTTTTTTTCCGCCATCGGGTTCGGACGTGAATTCTGCGCTCTGTTTCGACACCGTTTCTCGTGTTCCCCTCGGTGCGCAATCCAGTACCCTTGAGGGTATTGTTTCTCGATTGTGTTTCCATTCTCTGCGTATCATATCGGTTCAGAAATCTTCGATCGGAAAACTTGTGGACGGCTGTTGGGTCAGCTTGCAGTTGATGGAACGGACTCAATTTAATTTGTGTCCCGGGTGTCACGCTAAGTATCCGCTTACCGACTTGCACGAAGTGTGCAACTTGCGTCTGTCCACGTAACACAACGAACTGGACTGCGACGGGTGCCGATCTTTTTGATCCAAGAAGACGCTCCGTGATTGCCGGGCTCGACGTCACGAAATGCACTAACAAAGCGGCTTCCCTCCGGATCTCTTTGGAGAAGATTCCGACCATAAAGTCTTGGACGCACAAGGATCTGAGGAAGAAGAGGAACACATTTCCCTGTCCGAAGCCGATTGCGACATGGAAGAAGACGTTCCGCAGGGTCAGCGTACCATGAGTACAGATACTCCCGTGCCCCAAACTATACCCAAGAAAAAGGCTGCTGTCCCTCCTCTGCCTTCGGGCCAAGGTCGGCATCGGGAACATGTTTCCAACGCCCCTCCTTTGGGCTTCGCACGAAACACCCACCAAAGTCTTATGGCTGGGGACTGAGTCGGCCCCATTTGGGCACCGAACCGAAACCTTCGGCACCAAAATCCAAACGCGTCATCATGACCATTCCTTCGATACCAAGACCTAAATCTTTGGATCCAAAAACCTCGGCGCCAAAACCTTTCGCACCAAAAATACTGGCACCGAAAGACAAAACAGCTCTTCCTCCATCTAAGGATCCTCATTTCGACGTCCTGCCTTCCAACACTGACCCGAAACAGAAAGAACTTGTTATTAACCCTAAAACTGGACATATTCATGTAAAATTGCCAGCTAAACTTAAACCAGAGATGCTGGAAGCTTACCACATTCCCCTTAAAAAGAAAAATGTGGGTACTAATCCTTCTCCTCCTACTCTTACACCCCCTCCCCCACTTGACCCTAATTTAATGATTACTCCTACAAATTCATCACAGCCACAGTCACCTGACCCCCAGGATGACGGGGATGGGGGTGCACCTGATGACAATAGTCCTGATGCATGGACTGATTACAATACAGATCCTGACACTGACAATGACCCAGATCCCCTTCAAAACCCTCTCCACCTGATGACAATGTAGGGTATATAGAATTAGTAAACAAGGCTGCTCAGTATCTAAGGGTTCAGCTTCACAAGAAGGATATTGAAGAGGATTTTCTTTTGAGACCTTCAGTTTTTCTGAAAGAGCAACTCATACACTACCCATGCTTAAGTGCATGCTTAAGCACGCAGACAAGATTTTTAAGGACCCGGTGCATGCAAGAATACGAACACCAAGGGTCGATAAAAAATACAATTCTGAACCTACAGACCATGTCTACATTAAAAGCCAAGTTCCCCTAGACTCCCTAGTAGTTTCTAATGCTTGCAAAAAGGGCAAACTCACAGACAACAGGAGATGCCCCTCCTCCTGACAAAGAATCCAAACTCATAGATGCCTCTGGCAAAAGGGTAGCTGCCCAGGCAGTCAATCACTAGCGTATTTCCAACACCCAGGCTCTCTTAGCGAGATACAACAGGGATCACCATGATGAATTGGAACAATTGCTCCAATTATTGCCAGACAAACACAATTCAAAGGCACATGATTTAATTCAGGAAGGGAAACTGATTTGCAACACTTCCATTAGGTGTGCTTTAGATGCAGCTGACACGGCGGCTCGCGCTGTCAACACCAGTGTTCTTTTAAGACAGCACGCCTGGCTAAGAATTTCAGGCCTTAAACCCAAAGTCCAGGCTTCCATTTTAAACCTACCCTTCGATAAAGAACACCTCGTTGGTCCTTTAGTGGATACTTCTTTGGAAAAAATGAAAAAGGACACGGAGGTCGCAAAATCCATGGGGGCTTTGCAGTCCCCATCTGGTCCGGGTTCCTTTCGCCACTCCTTTTACAGGTGGGGCTCAAAAAATGTATCCACAGACACCTCTTCTTCCTATAAACGCACCAATCAGTCACCCTGCTCCAGAGGTTACTTCAGAGGAGGATTTTGAGGCAATAATGGCAAGGGAAGAGGCAAAGGTAACACATTCCGTACTTACCCTGCAGCAAACAAACAGTGACTTGCCTCCTCTTCCCCCAATCATTCCACACCTGTCGGGTGACGTCTCTCAATTTCTTCCCGTCGAGACAGATGGGGCGTAGAAATGATCCAATCTGGTAATTGCCTGGAGCTTACTGACAATTCCCCAAACATTACTCCGCGAACACACAAAATGTCACCAGAGCATCTGGAACTTCTCAAACGAGAGGTTCACTCTCTACTGCAAAACGGAGCTATAGAGCCCGTCCCATTACAATATCAAGGGGCCGGGGTATACTCCCTATACTTTCTCATACCCAAAAAGGACGGCTCTCTCAGGCCTATATTAGACCTCTCAGAGTCCTAAATCTCTATATTCATCAGACCATTTTCACATAGTAACACTCCAACAGGTGCTCCCACTCCTTCAGCAAGGCACTTTCTGTCTACTCTAGACTTAAAGGACGCATACTTCCATATTCCAATACATCCCGCTCATCGCAAATACCTCCGGTTTGTGGTAGCGGCACAACATTACCTTTTCAAAGTGCTCCCATTTGGAGTCACCACTGCTCCCAGAGTATTTACCAAATGCCTGGCAGTAGTCGCTGCTTATCTGCAAAGACAACATATTCACGTCGTCCCATATTTAGACGACTAGCTCATCAAAGCGAGTACTCTCACAAAGTGTCTACAGCACACTCAGAGAACAGTACACTTACTGCATGACCTTGGATTCACAGTAAATCTGTTGAAGTCCCATCTCCAACCCTCCAATACGCAAACATACTTGGGAGCCACTCTAGATACACATAATGCTCCAGCCTGTCCCATTCCAGGCAGATTCCACAATATTTAGGCTCTAATTTCCAAGTTTCTTCTCCACCACTCATTACAAGCTCGGGTATTCATGCAGCTACTGGGAATGAAGGCATCTTGCATCATGATAGTTCCCTATACAAGACTTCAGATGAATCCCCTTCAGGAATGTTTAGCACGTCAGTGGAATTAGTCCGAGAGTCAATTGTCAGATCTAGTGTTGGTGGACGGCTGCACTCATTGTTCTCTGCAGTATTGGAATCCACAGAACCAATCCAAAGGGCGGACCTTCATCGACCCGGTTCCAAAGACAGTGCTAACAGCAGATGCATTGCTCAGTGGTTGGGGAGCTCATCTCCAAACTCACACAATTCAGGGATTGTGGAGTCAAAAGCAAAAGCAACTCCACATAAATCATCTAGAGCTGCTAGCAGTCTTTCTAGCACTTAAAGCCTTCCAGACTTACCTTGTAGGTAAAGCTGTCCTCCTAGCAGAACACCCCCCAGGATAAACAATCAGATCGCATAGCTGCTCAGCAGACAAAGACAACAGATCCACAAGTGGGAGCTTTACCCTCAAGTTCTCCTCCCATTCTTTCAAATGTGAGCCTTCCCAGACAAAGATCTGTTTGCCACACCAAAATGCAAAATGCCCAAGCTTCGCCTCTAGGTATCTACACCCATTATCCAAAGGCAATGCACTATGGATGAACTGGTCAGGGATATTTGCCTATGCTTTTCCACCTCTCCCACTCATTCCATTAGTGGTTCGGGAGCTCAGACAAACATCCCTCTCACTAATCCTAGTAGCTCCCACATGGGCCAGTCAACACTGGTTCACTACCCTGTTGGAACTTTCAGTAGTTCCACATCAAAAACTACATCTCACATCCAGTTTCCTCACTCAGAGCCATGGAGAGATAAGACATCCAGATCCCAAGCCTCTCAACCTTGCGATCTGGCACCTGAAATCATAGAGTTTGGTTACTTGAATCTTCTACCAGACTGTATGAATATCATTAAAGAGGCCAGAAGACCTACTACAAGAGTTTGCTATGAAGCAAAATGGAAGCGGTTTGTTATTTATTGCAAACACAACCATATCAACCCACTTGATGCTTCAGTTCAAAATACCATTTGTTATTTACTGCATTTGCAGTGGTCAAATCTAGCATATACATCCATATGCTTATATCTCGCAACAATAGCTGCATACCTTCAAAATAGACAACATCTGTCTCTTTTCAGAGTGCCTGTTATCAAGGCTTTTATGCCCCAGCATGGAATCTTAATATTGTCCTTACCAGACTAATGGGTCTACCCTTTGAACCATTGCATAAATGTGAACTGCAATTTCTCACTTGGAAAGTTGCTTTCCTCATTGCTATTACATCACTGAGAAGAGTGGGTGAGCATCAGGCACTAACCATAGAAGAACCATTTTTACAAGTACACCAAAATCAAATGGTTCTTCGCACTAGCCCTACATTTCTACCTAAAGTAGTATCTGCCTTTCAAATCGACCAATCTGTTGAGTTGCCTGTGTTCTTTCCTCAACCAGATTCAGGGGCAGAACAAGTTCTACACACCTTAGATGTTAAACGAGCATTACTCTATTACATAGAAAGGAGAAAACCTTTTCGTAAGATTGAACAACTCTGTTGCTTTTGCTCCACCACACAAAGGCAATTCCATTTCTAAATCAGGAATTGCGATGCAGATAGTCAAATGTATACAGACATGCTATGCAAAAGCTAAGAGGACTTTTCCAATTCCCGCTAGAGCGCATTCCATTATCAAGCCGGGGGCTTCTATGGCTTTCTTAGGAAACATTGCCATAGCTGACATCTGTAAAGCTGCAACATGGTCTACACCACACACATTTACAAAACACTATTGTGTAGATGTGTTAGACAGACAACAAGCTAATGTAGACCAGGCAGTTCGACGTACGCTTTTTCAAACGACTGCTACAGCTACAGGTTAGCCACTGCTTTAGGAGATTACTGCTGTATAGTCTATGCAAAGCATGTGATCTACAGCTCACATGCCTTGAACAGAAAATGCTACTTACCCAGTATGCATCAGTTCTTGGCATGTAGAGCTGTAGATTCACATGTGCATGTACCTGTTCCAGTACTATCTTACTTAGATACATATGCAGGGACATCTCTATTCTACTTTTACTAACTTCATTCTCACCCTCTGCGGGAAAACAGGCTAACAATGGAGTTGATGCCCATACCCACTATCACCGAAAGGAGGAGTCACCTACCTCATGACTGGAAAGACTTCTTCGAAGAAAAAGAAAGTGCAAATATCCGGACCCAACACTAGATGGCAGACTTATGCAAAGCATGTGAATCTACAGCCATACATGCCAATAACAGATGCATACTGGGTAAGGAGCATTTTCCTTCATGTCAGTATACATCGTGTCGCCTTTTCAAAGGTAGTTCAAGATAGTCGTAAAGAGCTCAGGAGGTGATTTTTAGGATATAGGGTACTTGTAGTAGTTGTGTGTATTGATGGTTACCATGCATTGTGATCTTTATTGAGAGGCTTTTCCTTAGGTTTACCTGGCCCTGTCTACTGCTGGGTGTATTTCTGCTAATAAGGATTTGATCTGACAGATTGTTAATGTCAGTCACCGCACCCGAGAAATAGCAGGGTTGGGGGAGAGCCTCTCACCATGGCTCCTTTCTTTTAACTTTACTATCATCCTAATTTCTCCTTACTCCACTTCTTTGCAGCTTTTTGCAACTTCTCTACTTCATTCTCTTTTGTGCAGCTTCTCTTTCTGTGCCATATTTGTCCTGGAGTAATTTCATAATGATTGGTGACATAGGGAAGAATTTAAACAGAAAAGTATATCCTCAATAACGGCTCTCCTGAATTTGTTGTATGTCACAGTATGGAATGGAAAAATATCGACATGCAACAACCTAGATTCCAAAATGTCGCCTTGCATAATATTGTCAAGGTAAGCATATTTAGGGGAGGGTAGACTTACTATTTTTACTCCACGTCTACTTACCTTGACAACATTCTGCAGATCGATATTTGGATTCGATATTGTAGCAAGGTGATATTTCAAAGTCAATGTTTCTGTACTATCCCCAAGAATAGCAGGCTCAGCAGGCTGTTGTGCTTAGTGCTAGATTCTCTGCTTCCTCAGATTTTCACTCTTTCCCTTCTTTCTCCAGCCTCATTTTCTCTCATCCTCCCTCCCCACCCTCTCTCACTTCTGCATTCGGTTTCTCTACTCATTCTGCCTGTCTCTGCTATCACTCTGTCATCTTCCGCCCATTATCGTCTTTTCTCTCATTCTCGCCTCTTTGCTTTTGTGTTTCTTTATCACCATCCTATTCCTCCTTTAGTTTCTCCCGTCATTTTTCTAATTTCATGTATCCCCTATCTCTCCGTCTTTTACACACTTTCATGCCCGCACTCTTTATCCCCTGCCACCCCTCTATATCTCCTGCAGGTCACTATCCACGTTTGTTCTGAAATCCATTTTTAAGGTAGCATAGGCCCTGCCCCTGACCTTGGCTTGAGGGAGACAGTGGAATATATAGGGCCTTATTATGGCTTTCGTGGTCCTCCAACAGCGGCGCCACCATGCTGTCTGATAGAGGATCGCCAAGGCCGTGGTGCGTCCTCCTACCCACTGGATTCCGATTGTAATTCATGGATGGCGGGGGGTGCAGCAGCAGCCTGATGGTGGTGGTCTGTTAGGCTCATGGGAGAGCCTAACATGCAGACCGCTGCAGTGAGAGCACCGACTGCATGTTATTGCATGGTGTGGCATGCATCCCACACTGTGCAGGGACTAGGGGTGCAAACCCACGGGAGCACTACTGGTCCCCCTTGCAGGCACCCCCATGACCAGGAGTGGCAGAGTGCTCTGTTTGGCCCCCCTTAGTTGCCTCTCTACCAGCTTTTCATCGCGAGCCCACCACCATGAAAGGGGCGGTGGAAAGCCAACTCATAACATGCTTGGCAGCGCTGCAGCAGCACCTCCAGCCTATTGTAGCTCCTGACCGCTGCACGATTCTGGATCCCCAGCAGATGCAGCGGTCCTGTGGCTGTCTGACTGCCACACTCCTAATACTGTGGGTGGGTATGCAGTGTGGTGGTGGTTGAACCGCCACCGCGAATACTCGTAATAAGGCCCATAGTGTTTGGCACAAACTGCATGCTAGGAGTGCCCTTGACAACTATTGATGGGCACTCACACCTAGGAGCACCACTCCATGTGTACTTGCACTGTTTACTGCTTGAATGTGAGCTGCTGAAAGAGACATGAGGTGGTCCCCTGTCATGATCCAAACTGGAGCATGGCTTCAGTGAAGCAGAGAATGAGAATTGTTTCGGCTCTGAGCCCAGGGCGCTCACCCACCACTCAATGAACTTCCACCAACCAGCCAGAGACTTGCAATCTGCCTCCGTCGAGCACACCCTGCTTCCGACGCAGCCACAGTGGAGGAGGCTCCTCCTACCTCACCACCAAGTACTGGAACTACCTTCCCCTACACCTCCAAACTTCCTCCTCTCTCCCAGAGTTCAGAAAGGTACTCAAGACCTGGTTTGTCGACAGATACCAGCAATCAATCAATCAATCAATCATGGAACTTATATCGCGCACTACTCACCCGTAAGGGTCTCAAGGCGCTTGGGGAAGGGGGTCTGCTACTGCTCGAACAGCCAGGTCTTGAGCTGTTTCCTGAAGGCCAGGTGGTCCTGGGTCATCCGCAGGTGGACGGGTAGGGAGTTCCAAGTCTTAGCTGCCAGGTAGGAGAATGACCTTCCTCCAGCGGTGGCTCTCTAGATGCGAGGGACGACGGCGAGGGCGAGGTTAGCGGAACGTAGCCGGCGGGTGGGCGTGTAGAAGGTGAGGCGGCTGTTGAGGTACCCTGGGCCTAGGTCGTGGAGGGACTTGTGTGCGTGGGTGAGGAGTCTGAACGTGATCCTCTTGTTGACCGGGAGCCAGTGCAGGTCTCTCAGGTGGCACGAGATGTGGCTGCGTCGGGGGACGTCCAGGATGAGTCGGGCGGAGGCGTTCTGAATACGCTGAAGTCTTTTCTGAAGCTTGGCCGTAGTACCGGCGTAGAGGGTGTTTCCGTAGTCTAGTCTGCTGGTGACGAGAGCGTGGGTGACCGTCTTCCTGGTCTCGGTTGGGATCCATCGGAAGATCTTTCGGAGCATGCGGAGGTTGTGGAAGCAAGCTGAGGAGACGGCGTTGACTTGTCTGGTCATCGATAGGGAGGAGTCCAGTATGACGCCCAAGTTGCGTGCGTGGTCCGTCGGTTCAGGTGCGGTGCCTAGTGCCGGGGGCCACCAGGAGTCGTCCCATGCGGAGGGTGATGGTCCCAGGATGAGGACTTCTGTCTTGTCCGTGTTCAGTTTCAGGCGGCTGATGTTCATCCATTCAGCGACGTCTGTCATCCCTTCGTGCAGGCTGGCTTTGGCGGTGTCGGGGTCTCTGGTGAGGGAGAGAATTAGCTGGGTGTCATCGGCGTAGGAAATGATGTTGAGGTTGTGTTGGCGTGCAATGGCAGCGAGGGGTTTCATGTAGATGTTGAAGAGAGTGGGGCTGAGCGACGATCCTTGCGGGACGCCGCAGATGACTTCGGTGGCCTCGGAGCGGAACGGAGGGAGGCGTACTCTCTGTGTTCTGCCGGAGAGGTATGAGATGATCCATTCCAGAGCCTTCCCTTGGATGCCGGTGTCGTTGAGGCGTTGGACTAGTGTGCGGTGGCAGACAGTGTCAAATGCTGCGGAGAGGTCTAGGAGGATGAGTGCCGCTGTTTCGCCGTTGTCGAGCAGGGCTCGGATGTCGTCGGTGGCTGCGATGAGGGCGGTCTCGGTGCTGTGGTTGGCTCTGAATCCGGACTGTGATGGGTCGAGGGATCCGTTCGTCTCGAGGAAGGCTGCCAGTTGCTTGTTGACGACCTTCTCGATGACTTTGGCGGGGAAAGGAAGGAGCGAGATGGGGCGGAAGTTCTTGAGGTCGGTCGGGTCCGCTGTTGGTTTCTTCAGCAGAGCGCTGAGTTCGGCGTGCTTCCAGCTCTCCGGGAAAGTTGCTGTGTTGAAGGAGGTGTTGATGATGTCTCGGAGGTGGGGTGCGATGGTAGAGGCTGCCTTGTTGAAAACATGATGGGGGCACGGGTCGGTCGGAGATCCGGAGTGGATGGTGTTCATCATGCGTGACGTGTCTTCGGGGGTCACCTCGGTCCATGTCTGGAGGGTGGCGGCGGGGTGCGAAGGTACGACCGATGGGTGCGGGGGTGAAATGTCGAAGCTGTTGTGGATGTTGGCGATCTTGCGGTGGAAGTACGAGGCGAGGGAGTCGCAGAGGTCCTGTGAGGGAGTGATGTCGTTGTTGCCGGTGCTGGGGTTGGAGAACTCCTTGACGATGTTGAAGAGCTCCTTGCTGTCATGGGCGTTCTTGTCCAGTCGTTCCCGCAGAGATTTCTTCTTGGTGGTGCGGATGAGCTGGTGATGTCTGCGAGTGGCGAGTTTCAGTGCTGTTCTGTTGTCGGCGGTCTTGTTGAGGAGCCAGGCCTTCTCGAGGGTGCGGCAGGCCTTCTTGGAGTCCTTAAGTTCGTCAGTGAACCAGGGGGCCTTCTTGCTTCTGGGCCTGGTGAGGGGGTTCTTCAGTGGCGCGAGGTCGTCGGCACAGGAGGTCAGCCACTGCGTGAGGTCGAGGGCAGCTGTGTTAGGGTCCGTGGTCCTGACAGGTGGGCTCTGGCTGAGGGAGGTGGCGAGCTGGTCGGCGGTGATCTTGCTCCAGTTTCTGTGGGGAGCCTGCTTCGGGTGATGGTGGACCGTGTTCTTTCTGAAGCTGAAATGGACGCAGCTGTGGTCGGTCCAGTGAAGTCCGGTGGAGTGGCTGAAGGTGACGTGCTTGCTGGACGAGAAGAGTGGGTCGAGCGTGTGGCCGGCGAAGTGGGTGGGGGTGTTGACCAGTTGCTGAAGTCCGAGGTTGGCGAGGTTATCCAGCAGGGCGGTGGTGTTGCGGTCATTGTTGCTCTCCAGGTGGAAGTTGAGGTCCCCGAGGAGGATGTAGTCGGCGGAGGGGAGGGCGTGAGGGCTGATGAAGTCGGCGATGTCTTCGCAGAACTGTGCGCGTGTTCCCGGGGGTCTGTAGATGAGGGTGCCTCTGAGGGTAGTCTTGGGGTCGGTGTGGATCTGGAAGTGCAGGTATTCGGCGGCGTTGAATACGTCGATGGAGTCAGTCGAGATGCGAATGGTGCTCTTGTGTACGATGGCGATGCCTCCTCCGGTCTGGTTGACGCGATCCTTCCTGATGATCTTGTAGCCGTCCGGGATGGCAATGGCGATGTCGGGGGCTGAAGAGTCGTTCATCCAGGTTTCCGTGAGGAAGGCGACGTCTGGAGATGCAGTGTCGAGGAGGTTCCAGAGTTCCACGGCGTGTCTGTGGACGGAGCGGGTGTTGAGCAGGATGCACTTGAGGTGGTTGCTGTTGTCCGTCTTGGTGGGCGTGGTGCTTGTTTGGAGGCAAGAGAAGTTGCAGGATCGGCAGGCGAAGGGTCCATGGGTGCGTCGCGGGGACGCTCGGTAGCAACCGGGGGCTCGGGCGGTTTTGAGTGCGATGAGCGTAGCGAAGTCGTAGGTCCTGCGGGGGGGCTGGCGGGCGCGGGGACCAGGGGGTCTGGCGCTGGGCGCGGTCCAGGCGCGGACGGGCGCAAACGGGCTTACCTTTGGCGCACCATCGGCGCTCAATCGGCGCTCCCGCTGCGCGCGTCCGCTGCGCGGTCGCTGAGGGGGCGTCATAAATAAGGAGCCGGGAGGGAGGGTCAGCGGGAGGCGGGAGCGGGGTGGCCAATGGGCAGGGAGGGGGGCGGGACTCAAGGAGGAGGCGGGAGTGGGAGTGTGCGCCTGGGGCAGCGGCGCCGAGAAAACGGCGGGAAAATCGGCGGGAAGCGACGGAGCCCAAGGAGTGACCAGGTAAGTGGCGGTGGTCAGCGGGCGTGAGGAGTGAAGGTAGCGGCGTGGATGGCGACCAGGAAGCAGCAGGCGGTACCTGGGAGGCGGCGGAGGCGAGATGCAGGCAGCGGCGTCAGGTAGGTGGTGAGGAGCGGCAAACAGGCGTCAGGCAGCGGAGGCAGGCAGGTAGGTAGCAGCAGTGGGAGGGAGCGTCCGTCTGTGCAGGCACAGGGGGTCGCACTGACCAGCCCGCGGGGTCCCCTTAAATAAGGAGCCGGGAGGGAGGGTCAGCGGGAGGTGGGAGCGGGGTGGCCAATGGGCAGGGAGGGGGGGCGGGACTGAAGGAGGAGGCGGGAGTGGGAGTGTGCGCCTGGGGCAGCGGCGCCGAGAAAACGGCGGGAAAATCGGCGGGAAGCGACGGAGCGGCGTGGGTGGCGACCAGGAAGCAGCAGGCGGTACCTGGGAGGCGGCGGAGGCGAGATGCAGGCAGCGGCGTCAGGTAGGTGGTGAGGAGCGGCAAACAGGCGTCAGGCAGCGGAGGCAGGTAGGTAGCAGCAGTGGGAGGGAGCGTCGGTCTGTGCAGGCACAGGGGGTCGCACTGACCAGCCCGCGGGGTCCCCTTAAATAAGGAGCCGGGAGGGAGGGTCAGCGGGAGGCGGGAGCGGGGTGGCCAATGGGCAGGGAGGGGGGGCGGGACTGAAGGAGGAGGCGGGAGTGGGAGTGTGCGCCTGGGGCAGCGGCGCCGAAAAAACGGCGGGAAAATCGGCGGGAAGCGACGGAGCCCAAGGAGTGACCAGGTAAGTGGCGGTGGTCAGCGGGCGTGAGGAGTGAAGGTAGCGGCGTGGGTGGCGACCAGGAAGCAGCAGGCGGTACCTGGGAGGCGGCGGAGGCGAGATGCAGGCAGCGGCGTCAGGTAGGTGGTGAGGAGCGGCAAACAGGCGTCAGGCAGCGGAGGCAGGCAGGTAGGTAGCAGCAGTGGGAGGGAGCGTCCGTCTGTGCAGGCACAGGGGGTCGCACCTCGATACCGTTGTGGTTGATTAACCGTGCTTTACAAATACCGATTGATTGATTGAAGGAACAATGTCACACAACAGCTAGGCTACTCCTGAGTCCAGGAGAACAAGTCCCCTTGAACACACATAGACCATTAAATAGCCAGGACTCATGCTTTCCTCTACAAGGCGCTACAGAGACTTAGCACAAACAGAGAGAGGTGAGCCCAGGCTAATGGAAAACCTGAAGGATAAGTACATTACAGTGCTCACTGACAGAAAGGGTAAAAGGAGAAATATAGGCAATAAGTGTCAAAAAGAGATAGAGGGGAACTTTCCTGGAATCCTACCATTGAGCGTGCCTGCCTCAGCTTGACACAAAAGCCTTTCCGGCTCATGCATATTCAGTGAACTTGCTCGTTTATACACCCAGTCACAACAAGGCTGTGGATTTATTTTTGTTGTTCAGCATTTCACTCGAAGCAATAACACAGTGGTCTATTCAGCTTAAAGTGTACAGGTAATTTCACTTTCAATTAGGGTTGAGTCCGCACTGGTAGTACTAACTTTAAGGGTGGGATGAGGAAGATTGAGGAAGCATGCCACATGTTGTGGGTAAGCCCTCATCAGCCAGCATATATTGATATAATTTTACTGCTAGCTATCCTGGGATGATGTCTAAATAGGACTCTATCTATATCATCACTGTATCTTTTCGTGGTTGTGTATATCAATCACTGTTAGAAATGGGATGTCTGGTTGGCTAGGGCATGCGCCTAAGCCAGGCAGAAACCACCACTCTAGTCAGGGCAAGAGAGTTACATGCAGAAGATAACCCCTGCTCACCCGCTTGGTAGCTTGGCACGAGCAGTTAGGCTTATACCGGAGGCAATGTGTAAAGCGTTTGCGCAACAAACACACAGAGCAGTGACACACTAGGCACACCAAAAAGGAAACTCCACACAAGGTTATATCAAAAATAACCTTTGTATTACTCATAAAACACATTAGAACATAATCACATGTATACACCGTGCCACCTGGCACTATGTATGAGTTTACAGGGATTATATACACTACAGGGCCAATTGGGTGACTGTCATAACCATCAGCACTCTCAATTAGGGAAAACAACCAGTTACTACTGGGGACACAGCACTTAGCAGATGCAGAACATAAGCAGCAGTAGTGTACTATTACCATTATGGAAAACAACGAGTAACTACTGGTGACACAGCACCTAGCATATGCAGAACATAAGCAGCTGTAGTGCACTATTACCAACACTTGCAGAGTGCACACATTCCATCATCACATCAGGCCCCCCCTTAGGCATATGCAGATCACCAGGATGACGCATAGGGGGCTAACCTTATGCCCACAGTACTGACTTACCTTGCGAAGGCTTCTGGGCTACTTGCCTGCCTACCGTAGGGATGCAGAGCAATGAACCCCGATCTACTCATGGGTTTCCTCCAGTGCCGGCTGATTGGTCCCACGTGGTACTGGCCTAGAATGAAGAGACTCGCTGATGGCCACACACGGAGCCAAGTCTCTGTCGTCTCTGGCTCCTTTTGGCTTGGAGTTTCCGGGAAGTTGGCCATGCCCTCACAAAGGCTTAGGGGATACTCGGGGCTCTCCTCGTTCTCAGGAGAGCTCCGCCCACAGCCAGGCACAAATTCAGTCTGCCTTCCTGTTTCTTCACGGGCTTTGTCATTGCCCCATAACGCCAGGAAACTCCCGCCCGGGGCTTCCGGCTGCGTTGCGACCTTCTGTGGCCCAGGGCCACTCAGCAGAGCCCTGGCTTCGCACACCGCAGAACAACAGTAACATGCCGTCAGGGAGAGGAGGAGCACCTCTCCCGGCTCAGCTCCCCTCTCCTGTCCCTCAACAGACATGGGCAGCAGGGCAATAAAAACAAATGCGCTTCTCACGTGCCTTCACCCCTCGGTCACAGAACTAACGAGGAAGCTCCCTTGAGTTCTCCACACTCCTCCAAAATAACAGGAAGGATGACAGTCCAGTCCCTCCTGTGCTCTAGTCAGGAGCAGCGACTGCAGGTCAGTTCACCCCTCACCTCAGGGCAATAGGGTAGAGCTGGGCCCAGGCAGGCCAGCTCACACGGCCCTCCAGCAGAAGGGAAGTCCCTTGTGGTGGTTCCTCCTGGTGCCCAGCAGTCCTTCGGTCCTGTCATCAAGTAAGCACCAGTTCAACATTTTCATGGGGTCACAGCCCCAATATTTATATGGCGAATGTCTTTGTTCTACCCCCTGGCAAAGGCCGAAGTCCAGCCCAAACCAGTACTGGGGGGCACTTACACATTTCTTTACAGTGCACAACATCTTCCTTTGTCAGTGTAGGCTGTGGCCCCACACACACACCAGAGGGGGGCAAAGCCAGCATTGTGTAAAGTAGGCTCAGTCCGATTCGGGTCCAGGTGCTACTCCTCCCACTACCCCAAATGCAGATCAGCCTATTCAGCCTAGCGCTGACTCACCGAGCCACTCTAGAGTCACTGCAACTCCCCAGACCCTGTCATCCAGAGCCAGATATGCAATACACAACAGACAAGCTCAAAGACACATAGCTCACAGAAATGCCCACTTCTAAAAGTGGCCTTTCTAAACTAGTGATAAAAAATCTGTGAACACCCTGCAAAAGGGCCAAGTCTAACACAACCCCCTTTCAGCCGAAAGACAGGGTAGACCAATCAATACCTTGATGGACTTCCCTGTGTGGGGCAATAGAGCACAGACACGGGCCCGCAACTGCAGGGGCACACTCCAGTTCTATGCCACTCTGAACCCATGTGGTTCCCTCTTTCTAAGCTTCCAGGACCAACTAAGCTACCCCACTGGGACTCCTTAGCTGTCTGCTGCCAGGACCAGGTCCTAGGTCATCCAGATGTGTCTGGTCCTTGCCATCTTACAGAGTGGGGGGCAGTAGCCCCAAGTACATAGTATCCATTCTCCACTCTATCTCTCATCAGTGCAGTTCTGAGTTGCCACTGATCCCTCAACCCAGGGTCTGCACCCTCGGGCTGATCAGGAGTCACTGGTGAGGCTCTCCTCCCCCTACCCCTCCTTCTGGGGTTCCACACTCTCCTCCTAGGAGAGGCACTCTCAGAACACAAATCTCCCACCAGTTCAGGACCTCTACCCTGCAACTGATCTCGCAACCTAGGATCTAAACCCTCAGGTTGAACCGGGGTCAGAGACGAGGATTCCGTCCCTCTGCAGCCCCTTCCAGAGTTCTGCACCCTCCCACCTAGAGTGGTACCCCCAGAAGACAAAACGGTAGGTACACTGGTTACAGATGTCCTTCCCTCCAGGTCAGGCAGAACCTAAACATGGCCTCCCAACCCAGGGACTACACCCTGCGGCTGAGCACCTTGCTTGGCACACCAGGTCTTCAGGGAGAGTATACAGGCCCTCCCAAGGGTAACACATACCTCATGTGTTGCGTGACAGTCTGCCGGGCGCGGATGTCCTGACCCCTGTCCATCTGACAGTGCGCGAAGACCCCCCCAGGACAGAAGTGGTGTCACCATGGTCACTCCTAGAAGGCTCAACCCTTATGGCTGGCCCCTGACCCACTGGTTCTCCCACTGGAGACTCTATTCCCCTCTTACCCCTACTAGTACAGCCTAGGCTCCCCAACTGGTGTTCCATTAGGGAACCCTCCAGGTACTGAGGTTTCGGGCACTTTGGGACACACCCCATTCTCACTCCTTCTCTGCGGAGACAGGAGGGGAGTCCCTACACCCCTCCCACTACACCAGGACCTATCTGGGCTACTAAGAACCTTTCCCATCACTCTTGGTTGGGAAATACCTGAGCCACTCCCCTTAGGGTCACTCCCAAATGCCTTCTCAGACCCTCTAGAACCCACCCAGAGGTCTGCCTCCCTTGCAAGCTCCCTGGGATCAGAGAACTCACACTCAAACAGGTGTTGGCGTAACGCTGGAAAACAACAATGGAACATGTGCCCTCTAACAATCAGATTGAACAGCCCTTCAAAATTGTTTGCCGTGCTACCCATCACCCAACCTTCCGGTGCATCACAACACTCATCCATAATCTCCCCCCAAAACTGGTGAAACAGTTTCCTACTGCCCCTGAACCTCAACCTGTACCCCTCAGGTGTGACACCCTCTTCCTGTGAACTATGTACCATGCTCTGAGGTCTGGGAGTGGGACTTCCTACACTGGACTCTCTTTTGCTGCCACCACTGGACCCCACCTTCACTGTTGAATCCAGACCACTAAAACTACACTCAGGGGACATATCAACAAGAACTAGCTTTTCTCTGGTGAAGGCGCTCTCTGCCATCCTCTCCTGAACTAAGGCTCACTCAACCTCAGCCATTTTCTCTTCAAAGACCAGCTCCTTGAGACTCGACTCCTGAGCCAACAAGGCCTTTTTCTCCTCCATACCCAGCTGCGCTATCTCCTTGGCATGCTCTAATCTGAGCCTCTCCAAAGCCATCTGATGCTCCCTTTTTTCCCTCCTATCCACCGACTCCTCCCTCTGGCGACAGGGAAAGGAATGGGGCACTGCCCCCAGCAAAGGAATCCCTCTCTACAGTGTCCTTACTATCTACTGGGGTCCCAGCCCTGTCATTTTCTCCCTTATGTGCAGACTCTTCAGGACCACCCTCAGACCCACCACCCTCTTGGTGTGCGGACTGGGCGCACTTCCCCTCCTAGTATTCAAGTCTCCATTCATCCTCTTGCCATTGGAGCAGGATTTCTGAAGGATTAGCTGGTTGTCTGACCCACTCACTGCTATGTCCCTCCTTACAGAACTCCCTCAACTCCATCATACTGTTTTCGAACGGATCACGAAAAAGAAAGGCAGATTCCATTTTGGCATGGCGCTAAGACACAAGTGCAACACGGGAGACCTAGGTGTAAGAGCTGCAACAGGAGTAACCAATTCAAAAATTGCACTTTTGAGGAGAAAATTTAAAAAAACTTGATTTCCTCTAAAGGCAGAGTTTGCAGTGCAACCATACGTCACTGTGGTACTGCGCAAATGCAAGTCCTATCCTCACTGATGACAACCAATGTTAGAAATTGGATTTCTGGTTGGCTAGGCCATGCGCCTAAGCCAGGCAGAAACCACCACTCTAGTAAGGGCAAGGGAGTTACACGCTGAAGGCACATAGCGCACAGAAATGCCCACTTCTTTTTGCAGTTCTAAAAGTAGCATTTCTAAAATAGTGAGAATAAATCTGCGAACACCATTACGTAGCATTTATTACCATTATTACAAACATGCCAAACTTGATCACGCTACTCCTCTCATATCAGGAATTACCACTGAACCACATATCAGGGAATCCCCATTGCATTGCTATGAGAGGGTAGCCTCCCAGTAGTGAGAAACTAAAATGGATTCCTGTCATTACCGGGACATACCAGCCAGTTAAGGCACATGTCCTACCTTTTACCTACAGCGCACCCTGCCCATAGGGCTAACTAGGGCCTACATTAGGGGTGACTGATGTGTAGTAAAAGGGGAGTCAAAGACGTGGCAATCACTTTATATGTATTCAAAAATAGAGGGACGAAGGACTTTTATACATGAGGTCCAGCACAGTTGCCCAAATGCAATATGAAAATCAAAGTTGTGCTGTTCCTGAATGATCTAGAATTCAGCAATATACAAGGGACAGTAGGCTACAGAGTCAAAGAGATAGGAATC
The DNA here is from genome assembly GCF_964204655.1 of Triturus cristatus. Classification (NCBI taxonomy): domain Eukaryota; kingdom Metazoa; phylum Chordata; class Amphibia; order Caudata; family Salamandridae; genus Triturus; species Triturus cristatus. The sequence goes on along the minus strand of NC_140594.1, from coordinate 533,732,362 downwards.
CATTTCTTTGAAATGTAATGCCCTCACACACCCAGTTGGGTGTCATGCTTCATCATCGGGCTGCTCCTCATTTGGCCGGTGCTGCAATGCCTGATTGGCTTCCGATGAGGGGCACTTTGACGGAGATCTTTATCCAAAAAGCCGTTTGGTGCCGTGGGGGTGAGAGATTTAGTGAGTGTAGATGAATAAGTGGTGTGTGATGTTGATGTGAGTTAAATCAGGGTTGGGAGTACTAGCAAAAATAACTTTAATTGTGGGGTCTCCTACCCTGACTAAAATAAAGAGGAATGGCGCAATGCTAAGTTAATGTCTTAGGTATGGCGCTCTTCCGTGTGGTTGGTCAACATGTTTCTTCGCAATTCTACAAGTCTAGATGCGATTTGTCAGGACCTAAAGGTAAAAAACTATCTACACTATGGTGGAATGGAAAATAATAATGAATTAATGTTTAGGATTTAAGCCACCATGACTTACTCTGTCTAATGGCTGGTAGTACTGGTTCTACCCTAATTGGGATATACTACCGCTTCATCAATCCCCGGCAGGTCAAGATATGAGGAACGTCCCCATATAGTTTGCGTAGTTCGCAATGTGTCCAAGGACCTACCCACTGCTGCCGGGACCACTTTATATGCCACGTCACAGCGGCAGTAAACTGTGTCCGCAGGCCCTCAATGACAGAGGCAGGTTTGAAAGGCTACTTTGGTGGGTGGAGCAAGCAGCGCTGCAAGCCCACCAGTAGCATTTAATACCAGGAGGAAGGCAAAAAGTTAAGGGATGAATCTGCAAAAAGGGCTGAGTCTAACAATCCCAGTTTTCTGGCTTGACTAAATTGTGTGATTGTAGGCAAATACTTTATTTCAGTGAGCCTCATTTTTGTTAATTAGCATATATGACAGCACTTTCAAATATGTGAGTTAAGGATGTGACGCAATTTCAGGATCTGCTTTCTACAGAAACTTTTCTTATGTTTGATTTAATAGCTTCTAATGTTGCTCCATCTTTAATAAGAATCTAGACCAAATATAGGATAGGGATGTCAGCAGACTAGCCTCTTGCATAAATAATAGCATTGTCAGCAGGGCGGAGAAAGTATGTTTCGTAGTTCATTTTTAAAAACTCTCACTTTGAATAAATACTCTCAATGCAGTGATATCCGATATACTGAGGTAAAACACTTTCACATGTTAAAGAAATGCACTTTCTGATGGCTACTTCTAACCACAGATTCCTCACCTTTTGAATATTCCTCCAGGCATTAGACTGGATCCATATAATCTTAAACATTAATCCTACGTGCCGGCAGGTGGCATTGTTGGCTCCGCACTGATGTGGTTCCACGCCAGAAGAGACATGCATATGCCTAGTTAGGTGTCACCTATACATGCTGACATAATTTCCTATCTTTCGGCATCAACAGGTGCAGATCTGGAACTACCCCTAGTTCCTTTGAGACTGTGCTTTTCGAAGTTATTTTAAAGATTTTTTCAAAATTTCTTCCAGTGTGCTAGGGGTGTGTTCTCTCCAAGGTTGACCGGGTTTAATCCTTGTGGGTAATGTCACAAACAAATATCTGTGATGGACGTTCAGTTGGTTTGCCAGTGGTGTATTGGTTCCAGGCCAGGACTCCCAAGGCCCACAGCGCTGTGCCTCATTGACCCAGGCTATCTGAAAGCATGCGGAGAAGCTCTTAATTGGCAAGTATCCGAAGATCCCACATTGGTCAAAGTCACAGGGCAAATACTGGTCCTGCTCTTGAAGCGGTTCCTGCAACAGGCCATCCTTAAGGTCCAAGTCTTTGGGCAACTCTAAGAAGAAGCAAAGGACGCCCAAGCAGGACCTGGCCCGGTCCCGCCACTGTCAATCTCCTGAGAGGGTGCAAGGGGTCATGGTGCTGCCAATACTGCTCCCAAAGTCATTCTTGCAGAGCCAGTCCCTAAACTGTCCCTGCACCAGCCCAAAGTTCCCAGGCTTGGGGCAACTCAGCATCAGTTGGCCCTCTGGATCTTTTCCTGAGTCTGTATCTGTTTCAGTACTGAATTCCCTGCCGGTGCCACATCCGATGCAGTAGCGTGATCCTTCGACACTACTGAAGATGGCCGACCCACAATGCTGTCTGACTCTGAGATGGAGCCTTGCTGACCTCAACAGATGCTGTGCTCAATGTGGCTTATTCCTTCACACTTGGGAAATATTTCTGATACTGACACGGCCTCAAGAGACGCTGCTTATGCATGATCTTTTTGGGACAGATTCCAATAATGTCATGAATGATACTGAGATAAATTTTTGGAGGTGTACCAAGGGGACAGTTGGAATGAGGATCTCGAAGATACCAGTGGTCGGGACACTTCTGCAGACACTGCCTTGTTCTTTCCTCCGGACCCTGTCACTGAAAAGTGTGCGTTATTTGCCATGGTGATACAGAGAGCTGGTGTCTTGGGTCTAAAGCTCCCTACGCAGGAGGAAATAACTAATATATTGACTGAGGTGCATTAACCGGTCAGACTAGCTCAGAGCTCTCACTCCCATTTAAATAATAAAGAATCACTCAACAACTCATCAGTAAAGACGACACACAAGCAGATATCTACAAGATTCAGACAAGACACTTGAGCCTCTCCAAAAACAGCCCTATGCATGCAGATCCCCACTCACACATACACACTCATTACTTATACCCATGCAGATATTCACACAAACACAGTCCCTACAGACTAGTTTTGGTGCTAAAAACTTGATTCTGCACAAGGGCATCTGAAGTGCCAAAACTGTTCAGGGCCTCTGTTCTGTATACGCTTAGTGGTGCTGTAAACTGGAACATGCAGTGTGGATTCTCCTCCAATATGAACGTTTTCCAGGATTACCCTAGCCGAAATACCAGAATATCAGTTAGGGATTACCAGTATTGGATCAGGTTAGGTAGACATACCATCTGGAGATAAAAGATAGAATTAGACATGAAAACACAATAGCACCAGACAATTTGAATGAGCTAGAACGTTATCTATGCACATCTTTGGACCAGACACTGGGTCCAGGAAATTCTTTTGTAATTAATCAACTGGGATTTTTACCCAGAAACTCGAGGTGTTAAGAGACCCGGATCCGCATAGGAGTGGGGTCCGTAAACATCTGCTGTTCAAAAGTGCCTTCCCCTGCCAGTGCAAGAACTGACACCCAGAGCCCCCTGCTCAGAACAGTGGGCGGCTGAATTAAATAAATGTCACATTCAAAACATGTGTTGCCACGTCCACTGATGCGAAATAATCGGAAAAATCAATCAACGTCGCTCCAAACCAAATGTAAACCAGGACAGCTGTAGGCATTAGCAATCAATACAACGACTGAGCGCATCATTGAAATGTGGATTGAAAGTAGACAAGCCCTCGCGTGGCTTAAGAAAGATCCTGTCCCATTCCAGCCAAGCAGCCAGACGAACACCAACCAACACAGTCTGCTTCCTCCTCGGCCTCTCTCCCGGAAGCCAAAGGTGAGAAATACAACTGTTGTCTTATTTCACGCTTTGGGGTTGAATGATAATGGAATGACAGCTTTAGGACACGCTTGGAGAGGCGCTTTTCTTAAAAGTACAGGAAAAATAAGTGTGTGTGTGCCCCTGATGTAATGTTTTTATAACTGCTAATATAATTGAATGATTACCGAACTGCTTTTGTTTCCACCAACATGTACTTGAATAAGAGTGGCTTATCTTAGCAATGCATAACAAATAGATTATTAAAGAGCCTGGGAATGCTTAGGTTTTAGTTTGCCCAAAGCTTGGGAGTAAACTTTGACCCCCCCTTAAAGGGGGCCATCTGGTGAATGATGTCCCAACACATCTCAAACCCCAAGCAGATGTCTTCAAGTCAAGGAACTCGAATGCCTACTGTTGCTGATTGTTTAAGATACAGGACCTGGTAAACAAAACTGTTTTATGTTCCTTATTTTGTGGGTGACAGCAAGATTTAAAGCAAAGTTGGTTAAAATGAGTTGTCCTGCTACAAACGTGGAATTTTGAGAGGGCGGAGTGAGAATCATGAGGCGCACAAACTAAGGCACTGAAAACCACAGCAGGACCAACAGAGAATCGGTGCAAGGACCGTAACTTGTCTATTGCATCCTGCCTTTGTATCTGGGACCAACACAACATGAGTAGTCCTCATGAGAGAGGCAAAGAGGTATGGGCGATGACTAAGCCTTGCTGGTAACTTTTGGGATCTCTCGAGACCTGTGAAAATAGTGAGGGTGTGTTCTCAAGTAGCAGAGAAACCTGGATTGAGAGTCGAAGGCGTCGTAGGGTTTTTAAGTTTGTAGTATCAGTACATCTGCTATGTGCCAACCAATAAAACACTCCCATACACTGTCACAAAATCTAACTGATGAGTGTTCGTTTGCATTGCGGTCTCGTGAGATCTGCATCAGATGTCTGCTAGGTTTAAATTTAAAGTTATGATATCAGAAAGAAGAGCACAAAAGAATTGGCTGTCGGCTCTATTTTCTAGAATTCTTTGGCACTGCTTACAAGGGCTCGAGTGTGGGTTTCCAAAACCTCCTGCAATGTGTCCCCGATATTGACACATATATACGTCTGCATTAACCTGAACAGCTCAAAAGCCCTCACTGTGAAAGGCCCATACTTCCTGATTTACTGGCCCCTCTAGGAATTATGAGGTCCGTAAAATGATGGCGAACCAGTCCTGTTTCCCCAAGAGATGTCAACTGCTAACAGCAGCCAAAGTCTGCAGGGAAACAGCAAGCAGAGTGAGGGATCAGGGCCAGATTGATCGATTCCCATGGAAAGGTCTTTACTCTGGGGATTCTCAAGGTTCAACCCATAAACCCTTAATAATTCCACACCCTTCGGTTATGGGGATACCCGGTATTGCTAGCTCTGGGGTTGTGACATTAACATCCCCTGCACCCAGGCACTCATTATCTGGTCCTTAAAAGCAAGCTCTGTGCTTAGAAAAGCAGCACTGGGAGCATTGCAATATCTTTGAAAATGTCAATATATTAATATGTTTGGATACTAAAACGTATAGAAACTAGGCTATGAGTCAGGAGCACCAGAGGATCGAATTACTAATGAATAATGCAATTTTCACCTTTGAGCGATGCAGGTTTGCTTTTTGTTCCTGCAGGTGTCCTAACAATGTTTAATGCCTTCTGATAATGGAGTGTTAAAATTAAAACGAACATTCACAAAATGCTCATTAGGATTGTTGAATTTGGAGAATATTTTTTTTAAATGCTGTAAAATAAAACTAAATACCTTTCTCTAGTTTAACATTTTTAGTTTTAGAGAATAACTGCTATCGAATGCTCATTTAAGACAAATTTATTCAAGTTGTTCTGTAGTCATCCACATTCTGAATTTCTATATCGTTTTGATATCAAGCTTGAGAGCGCGCATTCATGGTTGTGGACCTGTTGTTACCAATTCTTTAAGTATTCATGAGTGGGCTTTGGCTCCACCCAGAACAGTGTCAGCCTTGGACAGAAAATAGACCCGGAAGCAAAAATAAAAGCGGCCCCCATTAGTGACTTGGCACTTAGGGCCTCATTTATATCTTGGCGAATGGCCTGTTTTCCAGCCAGGGCGATGGAGTAAAATACTCTGTCTCCCTGGTGGAGGAACCACAAGTTACATTTATAAATCACCGCTGAGCTGGTGGTCATTTATAAAGCACTGACAGGAACCAATGTGTTAGTAGTTTCTTTAAATTCTCTTTGCTGTTTGGTGCTGGGTTGCGTCAGCATGATGCAACACTGCACCAAGCATTTTAATGTTTTTATTTTCTAAAAGATAATCCCAAAATTAGATTCCTTTTGAAAATATAAGGAATAATGCTCCTTTCTTTCTTTCTTTCTTTTTCTTTCTATCTTTGTTTCTTTCTTTTTCTTTCTTTCTGTCTTTCTTTCTTTCTTTCTTTTTCTTTCTTTCTTCGTTCTCTTTCTTTCTTTCCTTCTTTTTCCTTTCCTACTTCTTTCTTTCCTTCATCTTTCTTTCTTTCTTTCTTTCTTTCTTTCTTTCTTTCTTTCTTTCTTTCTTTCTTTCTTTCCTTCTTTCCTTCTTTCCTTCTTGCTTTCTTTCTTTCTCTCCTTCCATTCTGTTAGAAATGGGATTTCTGGTTGGCTAAGGCTTGCGCCAAAGCCAGGCAGAAACCACCACTCTAGTCAGGGCAAGGGAGTTACACGCCAAAGATAACCCCTGCTCACCCCCTTGCTAGCCTGGCACAAGCAGTCAGGCTTATCCCGGAGGCAATGTGTAAAGCGTTTGCGCAGCCCACAGACAGCAACAACACACTAGGCACACCACAAAAGGAACTCCACTCAAGGTTATATCAAAAATAGCCTTTGTATTATCATAAACGCGTTAGAATAGTAATCACACAATATACACTGTGCCAACTGGCACTAGGCAGTGTTTACAGGGGATTATATGCACGTGACAGGGCCAGTTGGGCCACTGTCAGAACCATTACAAGTACAAATAGTAAATGTAGAACACAACCAGTAATTACTGGTAAACACTGTACTGGGCATTATCCCGCAACATAAATCATATTATGCAAGCAGCATCACATTAGACGTGAAATACATTCTGCGCCAACGCCATAAGCATAAACACAGTATGCCATAACCGCACCAGCATAAACACATTATGCAATCACCTCATAAGTCTAGACACATTAGACAATAACCTCACAAGCAGAAATACATTATGCAATAAACCTCACCGGCATAAATACATTATGCTGTAACCTCATAAGCATAAATCTCATTTCCTAGCACAACATAACTCACATTAGGGCCTGGCACCCTACAAACCTCACACAGTACCCCTGGCCAACTGGCCTTTTCAGAGGGCTCAAATGCCCTATGTCCACAATGTCAGGGCTGGCTGGCAAGGCAGCAGAATTCACAAGTGCGCAATTGCGCTGGGGCAGAGGAGTGCATCTCACTCCTATCTCATTCACAATGCCCCCAAAGAAATGTGGACCTAAACGTTGCAGCTGCCGCTAATTGCCGTGCAGCTGTGAAAATCAAATGAGACTCTGGCACTGACTGTGCCCTCTGGAGCTCCCACTGGGACTCCCTGTTAGAAATGGGGGTCTCTAGTTGGCAAGGGCTTGCACCTTTGTCCAAATAGGGACCCTTCTTTCTAGTCAGGATAAGGGAGTTACACTCCTAAAATAACCCCTGCTCACCCCCTTGGTAGTTTGGCACGAGCAGTCAGGCTTATCTTAGAGGCAGTGTGTAAAGCATTTGCACATAACCAACAGTAATACAGTGTAAGCACTACAGACGGACACCACACCAGTTTAGAAAAATATCCAATATTTTTATATACTCAAGACAAGACCAAAACGATAAAAATCCACATTACAGTATTTAAAAATCTTCAGTTGTCAAAATATCCTTGAAAAACAGTTCCTTGATGTCGATAGCTCCGTCTGGGGCTATCACTGCGTTGTGAGCAAACAAATCCAAACAGTTCTGGCTGACCGCGGCGTCGCGGGCCAGCTACGGCGTCGGGAAGACCCGCAGGCGTCGGTTACGGAGGTTGGTGCAGGAGTCGTCGGGGCCCTCTAAGTCACACGCATTGCAGATCGAACTCCTCTTTGTTGAAGTTAGGTGCGCTGGCGTCAGCTGGCGTCCGGTGCTGCGGTGCGAGGTGCAGCGTGCGGTGACTTCGGGTCGCAGGGCGAGCAGCGGCTCAGTGGCGGTGCCAGATGGCATTGTCTGTGATACCAGGGACGCGGTGTGAGGTGAAGGCGATGCTCGTCACGGTGCTGGCAGGTCACGGTGCAAGCAGCGGTGGCATCATAGTTGCTGAAGTGCTGTCGTCGGCTGACAAACGGGAGTCGATGGTACCGGCGTCGGTAGGCCAAGGCTGCGGTGTGGGATGAGGGCGGTGCGTCGTGTAACTTTACCAGCGGTGCCCTCGAACCACGGAGCAAGCAGCGGCATCGATTCCGGGGTGGAGCGGCGTCGTCAGGGATACCAAGGCATCATCGCGAGGCGGTGGGGATTGTGGTGCCCACGGATTGCGGTGCGAGCAGCGGCTCAGTGGCGGCGTCAACAGGCGGCGCCCGTAAGACCAGGGTCGCGGTGCTGCGTCGCGGTGGTGTCCTCTGCGATGCCTTATGGACATGGAGTCGGCAGCGGTGTCATAGACGGCGTCGAGCTTGAAGTCTTTGCTGTTCCTGAGACTTCTTGAACAGGGGGCAAGCTCTACCTCAAGCCCTTGGAGAAAATCACAAATGTAGATTGCAGAAAGTTGAGTCCAGTCCTTTCCCTGCCCATGACAGAAGCAGCCACTGCAGGCCAACACAGCAAAGCACACAGCAAAGTGGTACTTCCTCCTCACAGCTTCTCCAGCTCTTCTTCTTAGCAGTCTTCTTGATCCAAAAGCGTTCTGAAATCTTGGGTGCTGGGCCCCAATATTTATAGTAGCAAATCCTTTGTCCTCTGCAGGCAGAGGGTCCTGTACCTAGTTCAAACCAGTTCTGAGTGCATTTTGTCAGTGTGCACCTTCTTCCTTTGTCAGTGTGGGCCAGGGTCCTTAGACGCACCACAGGAGGTGGAGCCAGCATTGTGGAAGTCAGGCACAGCCCTATTCAGTCCCAGGTGCTACTCCTCCCACCCATCTACATGTAGATAGGTCTATTCAGCCCTGTGCTGACTCACCCTGTCTCCTGGAGTCTCCCCCAGCCCCTGTCACTCACAAACCAGACAGACAATACACAAGCTAGCAGAAGCAGGCTGGATGGTTAGGTAAGAAAAGACCTACTTTCTAAAAGTGGTATTTTCAAACACCGAATGTTAAAACCATCTTCACTAAAATACGGGTTTTATCATTCTGAGTTCAGGCATACTAAACTCGAATTTCTACCATGTTTCCCGGGTCAGTTAAGATTATAGGATGTTATAATCAATCTGCCCATTCTGGCCTATGGGGAACAGGTAGCCTTGCAATAGTGAAAAATGAAGTAGGCTGTAATTCACTATCAGGACATGCCACACACACAGGACATGTCCTACCTTTCACATACAATGTACCCTGCCCACAGGGGTACCTTGGGCCTACCTTGGGGGTGACTAACATGTACAAAAGGGAAGGTTTAGGGACTGGCAAGTGGGTGCACTTGCCAAGTCGACATGGCAGTCCCAAACTGCACACAGGCTCTGCAATGGCAGGCCAGAGTTACACTTTACTGGCTGTTTGCGTGGGTGGCACAATCCAGTACTGCAGCCCACCAACAGCATTTGATTTATGGGTCCTGGCACTTTACTAGGGACTGACACATAAATCAAATAGGCCAATCATGGAAACATCAATCCATAACACATTTTACCACAGGAGCACATGCACTTTTCCACTGATCAGCAGTGAGAAGAGTGCGCAGAATCATTACACCAGCAAAAACAGAGTAAAAACCAGGAGGTCAGAAAGCAAAAACTCAGGGGAAACATGCCAAAAGATGCCAAGCCTAACATTCCCTAAAACAACTGTGGCCAAATGAGCACCGACAATGTGCCGCAATCGGCACCACTGTGCCCTGTGAGCTCCCACTTGGGGCTCTAAACTCTAAATCGCCCCACGGTGCAGCTGCCCGCGCTCTCGCGGTGCAGCTTATGCAAAAGTGAGCCCGGGCACCGCCGTGCCCTTCTAAGTTCCACTCTGGGACTTTCAAACAAATTTGGCCTTGTGGCAGCTGCCCCCGCTGGTGCGGTGCAGCTGGGTATGCAAAGAGGCCCTGGCATGCGGGGGCCCAGCTCTGGGGCTCGGGAAAACAAAAGTGCCCCCTTGATGCAGCTGTAAGATTACACAAAGGCTGGCACTCGCAGTGCCTCAGCGGCATCAACCCGGCCCCACTCACTGGGGTAGCTGGGAGGCTCTGCCTCCTCTCTTCGCCCGGTCCCCCTTCCTGGGACCGGGACTTCAACGTGGGGCCTGCGATACCCTGGACGGGGTCTCCTGCAATACGTGGGGCTCTCTCTTCATTACAAGAGCCCCGCTGACCGGCACCAGCTTCTCTCCTGCAGGGGGGTTTCCCTCAGCTCACAGGAGCACTGCCGGGCCGCAGGCTTTCACCTGGCCACGCTGCCATTGGCGGCCTCAGCAGCCTCTTCCTGGTTTGGGCCCACCCAATCAATCAATCAATCACAGAATTTATAAAGCGCACCACTCACCCGCGAGGGTCTCAAGGCGCGGAGGAGGAAGAGGGGGTGGGGGTTTGCCGCTACTGGTCGAACAGCCAGAGTCAGGCAGACTCTGCCTGGCTTCTGGGTCGGGCCGATTGGGCTGCGGAGGTGAATTCTTCTCTCGGCAGGACATTGTGGGGTGGGCACCCGCGTCCAACAAAGCACATAAGTGGGGTGGGCCCCTGCCATTGATTCCAATCCCGGGGTGGGCACCCGCTGTCACTGGTGCATAAAGCGGGGTGGGCATGCAGCAAAGTGCTGCAAAAGCCCAAGCGCTCCTCTTCTGTTTGGGAAATTAGGATATAGCGCTCACGAGGCGCTTAGGAGCCACAGCTCTAGCAGCAAAAAGTCCTGAGAGATCAAGGAGGCAAGGCTGGGCCCAGGGAGGCAAGCCCTCATGACGTTTCCTCCTGGGCCCCAGCAGCAGCATGCCCCAGTAGGTTCAGGAACAGCAGACAAGCACACCAAACATGGGGTCACAGCCCCTGTATGTATATTCCACAATCTTTGTCTGCAGTACAGGGCATGGGGGAACCAGATGCAAATGGTTCAGGGGAATTGGAGCACTTTGTTTTCCAAGCTCCTCTTCCCCTTTGTCAGGTGGGGGCTAGGTGATCAGACACACCACAGGGGGTGGAGCCAGCATTATCCAGGCTGGGCACAGTCCTATTCAGAATCAGGGGATTACTCCTCCCACTACTCCCAAGGTAGACATCTCATTCAGCCTAGCGCTGACTCACCCTGACCCTCCTGGAGCCACACACACCTCTCAGCCCCTGTCGCTCACAAGCCAGACATGCAATTCACATCAGGCAGGCACATAGCACACAGAAATGCCAACTTCTAAAAGTGGCGTTTCCCAAATACTCATAATACATCTGCGCACACCATTGCGCAGCATTTATTATTACAATTTCATACATACTAAACTTGACCACGCTGCTTCTCTCATATCCGGAATTACCACTGACACACTGATCAGGGAATCCCCTATGCATTCCTATGGGAGGGCAGGCCAACCTTACCAAATGTAACACAGAGAGCGCACGCACTTTACAGTGGACCACAGTGCTAAAATGCCCAGAGGTCTAAAACCACCAACACCATGTCAGAGAAAAGGCAAAAAGTTATTGGATGAACCTGCCAAAAGAGCCAAGTCCAACACATTCCTTCTATATTTTTTCCTTCTTTCCTTTTTTCTTTTTTTTCTTTCTTTTCTTTCTTTCTTCTATTTTTTCTTTCCATCTTTTCTTTTTTTCCTTCATTTTTTTCTTTTCTTTGTTTTTTCTTCTTTCTTACTTTCTTGCCTTCATTACTGAAGGTAAGAAGCTGGCAGCCAATACCAGACTTATTGGCTTTTTTAAGTCTTTGTTAGCCAAGACATTTTGATTTTATAAAAATTATATGTATAACATAGCTACCTATAGTGGTTTTCAGCCAGACTCCGTCCATTACTGTGTGGTTCTGTCATTCACCATTTTCCACCTTCTCCAAGCACCTTCAAGTGTCAGATTTTAAAATTCGAGAGGCTTCTTTCAAATGTCTCACTCCGAATACAATGCAAATTGGCTTGATCTGTGTTCGCCTCGGCCTTTCGTAGGCTGGACAAAATAATAACACATGTTCAACGTCCTCACTCGTGTTGCTACAAAAACACAATTTGTCAATTTAATACAATTTGATTTTCAGTTGCATGTAAACATTAACCAGTAATGTTCCCGCCTAAATTTTACAAACAAAGGGGCAGATTATGATGGCGGGGAGCCCGCCACCGACAGCCTGTTGGTGGCAGTCTCCGCGCCATAGGAGAAATGTTTCCCACCCGCAATATTACAATGGCGGACAAGGTGATGGTGGTCGGAAAGTCTGACCGCCACGCATCTGACAGGCTCTTTGAGCCAACCGGTGCGGTAGAGGGGCATGTAGTCCCTACCATGTCGGCAGTGCCTGCCAGGCCCCGTCGTAGGTATTACAATGTCCCTTTCCACCGGCCTTTTCCCGGCGCTTAACCCACCATGAAAAGGCTGGTAGAAAGGGACTTTGGTGGCCTGTAGCAGGCCCCTCTTTCTCCCTAGCCCTTGACTTTGGGTGCCCCCCAAACATATACCTGCATCATGTGGCATGCACCGCATGGTGCCTGCCATGTACTGCAGGGATATGTTTCCTGTCCTTTTTTTGTATTGCAGCGGGTGCACCTGCCGCAATACAAAAGATGGAAAGTGCGACCGCCTTGGAGGGAGTCGCATTGTAATTTTGTTGGCGGGACCGCTGATGGCATGTTGGCCGTTCTCATTGTCCGATAGGGTGTGGGTGCACTTGAGTCTGCCCGCCATCCTAATCCGGCCCAAAGTGCGAGCCTGAGGGTGGGGGGTGAATGACATCCAGATGGTTCCAGGGCAGGTACATGTTTGATGGATAAAAATTCTTCTACCTCTCCCCCAAATTTTTTCGTTTTGGTGATAAGCATTAATATTGCTATTCCAAAAGGCAGCTTTCACTATGGCATTGGTACCTTTATCAATTTATGAAGGGTTGCTCCAATAAGTGCTCATTCCTAGGGTATTTAAACTGAATTTGATTTACATAATCCATGAGAAAAGGTGCTCTTTACCCTAGCTCGAGACTTCTTCTGCAGAAAATATGTAGTGCTGTAGCTCAGGGTTGGACAACAGCCTGCCCAACGCAAAAGAGGTTTCAGAGAGGCTACTTCGCTGATCTTCCTGAGGCCAGTGTCGAAAAATAGTGGGATCATGGGGGTGCTTTGGGGCAAGCCCAAGAGGGACCTTAAAAAGCTGTTCTCTTTAAAGGTCAATCAACTGGATTTCTCAATCCCCCATATTTCTGCCCCGTATTGGGCTTCAGCCTGACACTTCGCGCTGTACACTTCAATAGCCAGGGAGAGAGATTTAAGGTTTGTTGCTTTACATTTCTTTTTTTGCACTGATGCACTATTTAGCAAGGTTAACTCATACTTTTGCATATGGGATTTTCAAGAGATCACTGATATAATATCGAAACCAAAAATATTGTGATACAGAAATATTGTGTAACAAAAATCAATCACAGAAATATAGTTTTTCTATACATATAATGGTAAGTACAAAAATATCAAAAACAAATATTGCTTACACTAATATTGAAAAACTATACTCAATAATATTGTTTATTATATATATAGTGTATATTAAATATTTTAACAAATAACACTAATAGAATGTAAATTAAACAGTTTTGAGGTAATATTTAAACATATATATAAATACAAACTTAAACACACACACACATATATATGAATGTGTGTACATTTATATACGCATATATAATAGAAAACTATTTTTTAAACGTTAATTATAATCTATATTTAAATTTTTTAAGGTTTTTTAAATACACCTATATAAGAAATATGTATATATATATATATATATATATATGTTTGTGTTATGTGGAGGGGTTCAGCTGAATCTGCCAATTGTTTTGTTAACAAAACAATATCCACAAGGAACTCACTTGTAATCATAATACACAGTTTGTGACTAAATACGTCACTCTGATTTAATCACAGCACAAAATAGCTTTTCTTTTTTAGAAAGCATATCAAATCAATTTCACGTCCACTTTCATAATAAGCCCTCACCAAGGCCTATACCTTTATTTGTAAAACCTAACCTCAGCCGAGGTAGGTGTTTATTTTATTCAAAAGTTCATTTGTTTCATATCAAAAAAATGTATATACATTTCTAAAGTTGAACATATATACACAATTCAATATTTACAGTGATGTGTGACCCCAAGTGAAAAAACCATAACCTATTACATTACATATGTATAAACAAGGAAAAAGTATTAAAAGGGTTATTGGTGATATATATAAGGACAGATTTTGTAATTTGTAAATGATTCAACCCGAAACTGTCTCTATTATATGTGTTGTCGACGGCGTTTCGACCCACTCTAGATACCGGGTCTCTTCAGGACTGTATTTCTGGGGACCAGATGTATACACTCGAGTCCAATGGATCCCGTATGAATTGGTAAGGAAGATTACTCTCAACTTCAGTTCACTGTCTCACTAGTAACGGCCAAGACACGGATCGGAATACTCCAGTGTGTTTCCAATGGTAATATAACCTCTCAATCAGTAATTTTTAGCATCTTTTAATTTCGCATAAGGAGAGATCTCACTGATGAGCCGGATTACTCCCGTAGCGACTGGGGCGTCTGTCATTTAATGAGGACGATAGCCAGGAAACGCTGTAACCATGCGGGACGCAATCCGTCGAATACCGCCGTCGACAACACATATAATAGAGACAGTTTCGGGTTGAATCATTTACAAATTACAAAATCTGTCCTTATATATATCACCAATAACCCTTTTAACTTGGGGTCACACATCACTGTAAATATTGAATTGTGTATACATGTTCAACTTTAGAAATGTATATAAATTCTTTTGATATGAAACAAATGAACTTTTGAATAAAATAAACACCTACCTCGGCTGAGGTTAGGTTTTACAAATAAAGGTATAGGCCTTGGTGAGGGCTTATTATGAAAGTGGACGTGAAATTGATTTGATATGCTTTCTAAAAAAGAAAAGCTATTTTGTGCTGTGATTAAATCAGAGTGACGTATTTAGTCACAAACTGTGTATTATGATTACAAGTGAGTTCCTTGTGGATATTGTTTTGTACTCAGTACCTACCCGGTTCACAAGGACATAAGGGTTGCTCTTGTTGTTTTGAATATATATATATAATTGTTTTGTTAAAGCTATAAACATCAACTCTCTCAATCTTGAGTTTACTGCACACATAAGTAATGAAGCAGTTCAGTTCCTTGATGTAGAACTCTACATAAAAAAACGGGTCTAAACAAACAAAACTTTATAGGAAAAGTACAGCTGGGAACTCTGTGCTCCACGCAAACAGTTCCCATCCTAGACTTTCTACATATAAAAAGGATCTGCAGCTCTGAGTCAGATCTCAGAATGTGTCAGGATGAGGCCTTTCATAGATTTCAAGCAAGTGGGTATAAATTAGCTGACTTAAAAGAAGCCATGAACAAAGCAAATAGTCAGCCCAAGTCAATAAATGTAACTAATCAAGTCACCACACATATTGAGACCATCTCTGAATTAGTTGAAACCTCTGAAAATCCCCCTAGTGTACCTGAACCAATACGGTTGATAACTATATACAGCAATCAGGAACGTCAGATAAGACTTATTGTGTACAAAAACTGGCCAATTGTGAAAATGGATTTGACCGACGTCGGCTCCACTCCATTGAAAACTGCCATAGACGCAATTAAGATTTAGGTATGCTGCCAACTCTTGCTTAAACCATTTCTAAACGCTTATATTTAAATGCAAGATAGCATGTTCATGCGATCTCTAATCTCCTGCAGTTCCTTAAAGAATCTGAAGACCGGTTGACCTCGAAAAAAGAGAAAACGATTACACCATCACTCATTATCGAGTTGGCACTACGCTGCGAGCATTCCGCCAATACAGTTGCTTGACAAACATTTTAAAACAACTCAAGTTTCCATCTTCTTACAACGGAATGCGTAAAGCAAGTCACATCCTTTGTTAGATCGGCTGATTCTAACAGTCTTCCACCTGAGGTCCTGATGAGAGCCCCAGGAAAGACGGGGTCTCGAAACGCGTAGACCTTGTGAAGAGACCACAAGAATTTTCAAATATTTCAAAAACAAATATTCAGACTACTTTGTCCAAATAATTTTTTCTGTGGTCCAAATAGAAAGATTCTTATGTTCGTTTTCTAACTATACCTTTGGGATATTAGTATTTCTTGAATGTATGAGTATGATTTTTGTATAGGAATGAATGGTATGTATGAGTTGTGTGCATGATGTATATCAATAAATGGTGTGGATAAATGTTTTAAAATCTGTCATTAATAGAGATTTCAAATTATTTTTCAAATTGTTCTGGCTAATGGAAGGTCAAAAAATCAAAAAATAAATAAATTCATTGATTAATTCAAGGAAAACATAGTTTCTTGACACTTTTTGTTTCACTTCAAGATGTGTCTTCTTAAGATAAGTTAAGATTTGTTGCAGTACTAGCAGTATTTTTGTTATTTATTTCAAAGATTACAAGCATGTGGGTATAAATTAGCTGACTTAAAAGAAGCCATGAACAAAGCAAATAGTCAGCCCAAGTCAATAAATGTAACTAATCAAGTCACCACACATATTGAGACCATCTCTGAATTAGTTGAAACCTCTGAAAATCCCCCTAGTGTACCTGAATCAATACGGTTGATAACTATATACAGCAATCAGGAACGTCAGATAAGACGTATTGTGTACAAAAACTGGCCAATTGTGAAAATGGATTTGACATTGTCTCAAATTGTGCCAGATGTTCCATCAATAACGTTTAGAAGCGCACCTGCTATGAGAGATGCACTTGCTAAGCCTAGTCCTGAGGTAACAACATCAGGTAACTGGTTATCTAAAAGAAAAGGTTTCTTTAAATGCTCGTCATGCAGGGCATGTAAATTTGGAACCAATACTACTGAATTCACGAATGCATTTGAATCCAAATCTACTATGATCAAAGGGCTATTCACTTGACGCACTGATTTTGCTGTATATGTATTACAATGTTCATCCCATCTTAAATATGTGGGCAGCACAAAGCTACAAGTCTATAATCGCATATTACACCATCTGCGGGCAATAGTGAATTCAGATTCTAGTTATTCGGCCGCCCGTCATTTTAGTCTTGTACACTATAACAATCTCAATGATCTGAGTTATTATGTTATCGACGCAGTACCCAAATTACACAGGGGAGGGAATCGTGAATTAAAACTTCGTCAGCTGGAATCTCACTACATTCTAATCTTAGATACTAAAATGCCGAATGGACTTAATACAGGAGAAGACCTGTATAATTTCCGGTGAATATCTCTATTATGATTATATGGTGTCATTCAGTAATGTGATGGTCAGTAGTGGTGTAGTTTTTAACCTGATTTTAGATTGAGTACTGGGACTCGGTTTTACTTATGTGTACTTGGTTTTACCTGAATTTTTCTGGTTTTACTTGGTCTTACCTGGTGCTAGTGGGTTTTATGGGGTCTTGGACAGATTTGAAACAGGTTTTAACTACTTCTATTTATTCCTAATCACTTTTTAATGCTTCCGGGCACATATTGGACATTCCTGTTATGTAATTATGGATATTTATCTATTTATTTATTTAGTTATTTATCTATTTAATTATGAACAGGTTTACAGTATGTCAACTATCAGATATGTTGCACTGCAGGTATATCAAACATTTTGGATATCTCCCTCTACTGTTAAAGAAGCACATTCAATACCTAGAGCAGTGCACTTGCACTTTATTCTCAAACTGATATAGTTAGGTTAGGCCCTAGGCTCATAATGAATGGCAACTAATGGATGTTACTCATGGTGGTTACCGTTATGCATATATTTTTTTATTTTTCTGTATGCAAATATATATAAATATATATATTCTTTTTTATGAATCTTGACGTCATGAGTTGATGTTTACAAATGCATATGCACTTTATATTATTAAGAGAATCAGGCACATACTCGGTCTCCACAATTAAGGAGTATATCGCCAACTATGATGTTAAATAGTCGGATGTACACTGTGATTTTTAAATATTTGCACTAGCACTTGACTGATGAAGATCCCCTCCATTATATTCACAATATGAGAGCTGTTGCACCCAATAATCGATCAAATAGATTTGACCCATACCTGCATTAGTAATATAAGACTGTAATATAGCAACACTTGTTGATAAATCATATTGCACATTGTATTTTATTGTGATTAGATTGTAAGTGATTGAACTAGTTTTGTCATGACATAGCTATGTATAGTATGTCTTCTATCTCTATTGAGGGGGAGAGGCATACTCTGATCAGTTTTCACTGTGTCACTTCAAATTGAATCACTGTGGTCCAGTGCGTCGTGTGATCAAGCCCGCGGTGACGCGGGCGAAACGCGTAATGCTGGGCACTTGCCACAAGAAAGCTGTGTGATGAAGATGCACCGGAATGAAAAGCACTTTATTTAATAATTTTTGCTCAGTGTGGTCCGTACCTGTTCCTAGCCGTGAAGTGGGCATCTCAGGACTTTGAGATCGATATTTATATATACGTACACATATAAAAATAATTAATAAAAGTAACAAATAAACTAACAAAAAAAGTAAAATATTTCTAATTTAACTATCCATAAAACAGTAAACTATATATAAAAATACGATTTACTAAAATATGTTACAAATTACATAAATGTATGTATATAAAAATATAAAATTAAATACATAAGCACATAATTATAAATATATAAACAATACTAAGCAAACTATTAAACTCCAAGAATAATAACTATACTATTCCCACTCCTGCATGTGGAACAATTGGGAAAGCATTGGGCACCGAAGGATTAAATTTACTATTCCCACTTCAGTGTGTGCAACAGTAGGGAAAGTGTAGGACTTAGGATGGGTAAAATTTACCATTCCCACTCCACTGTGTGCAACAGTATAGAAAGCATTGGACTCAGGGGGGGATAACATAGACTATTCGCACACCAGTTGATGCAACAGTAGGGTAAGCATTGGACTCAGGAGGGGTACAATTTACTATTCTCACTCCACTGTGTGCAACAGTAGTGAAAGCATTGAACTCGGGAGGGGTACAATTTACTATCCCCACTCTTGTGTGTGCAACAGTAGAAAAAGCTTTTGACTCAGGAGGGGTTACATTTACTAATCCTACTCCAGTAGGTGTAACAGTAGAGAAAGCATTGGATTCGGGAGGGGTGAAATCTACTATTCCCACTCCAGTCCATGCAAGAGTAAAGTACAGAGAGAGAACTTCGCTTAAAAAAGAAAATAACATATTTTAACAACTCTGTTAAATACCAAAAAATATAACATTCTAAATCTAGAAATGAAGGGCCTCCTTATGATGCCGGTAGGATCGAACATCCTACCGCCGCAGCCATGATCCAATTCTGACCACCAA
This sequence comes from Triturus cristatus, assembly GCF_964204655.1. Lineage (NCBI taxonomy): Eukaryota > Metazoa > Chordata > Amphibia > Caudata > Salamandridae > Triturus > Triturus cristatus. The sequence continues at coordinate 533,713,093 of NC_140594.1, read as the reverse complement.
GGCCGAAAAAGTTCCCCCCACCGTATTACGATATAGCTACTGGGGGTGCACGTATCCCCTGAATATGTAGCTACATGTGCGTACAAACTCACAGAAAACATGTGATATGAGCACACATTCATGATATATGTGGTGATATACCTTGTGCTGCATGTACCCCATTGATGGAGTGTGGCGATCTGTGCACAGTCCAATCAATGGGGATACATGCCACCTACAGACTTACCTGCATTCCAGCACCCGCCAGGTTGTAGTCTTCGGAGTGCAGCTGCTGCATTGTAGTGGGGGAAAGGGATACACGCCGGAGACTGTCAGTAAGAAGCCAAGTATGCACCCCAAATTCTTTAATTCCGATGAGTTGAGGCAGCCAGTGGGACCACCACGGTCGGTTCTTCAAAAATGCACATTGGAATCCAGACGACGGTCGGAGCACCCTGTACAGCTCTATGGCTGCTGCTTTTCTGCGACTGCCATCTCAACCTTTGGAGAAAAGCAGCAGCCATAGAGCTGTACAGGGTGCTCCGACTGCAATATGCATTCCGATGTGCATTTCCATTTCCATTTAGGCGACTGTGGCAGTTCAACCTGCTGCCTCGACTTGTCAGAAACAAAGGATTTGGGGTGCATACTCACCCAAATCAGCTTCTCACCGACAGTCTCTGCCGCAGTCAGCTCTCCAGAAATGAACACCGGAATCCACACTGCAGTTGGAGCACCCTCTACGGCTATATGGCTGCTGCTTTTCTCCGACCGCCTTCTCAGCGAGACTGTCAACAGAGGCCAGCGATGCCTGGGATGTTGGTCCAACCGGCAACATAATGAAGCCCTAAATGTTTTAATTTTAACCAAAATTTTAAAAATAACGTAAATATTGCAAATGTTTTTAATTATTATCAATTAACACAACTAATATTAATATAATTGAAATACCACACTATATTCCCACAAACATAACAGCCAACAATTTTAATGTAATAGAAATAAACGAAGAATAACACAATTAACATATTAAATATTACAGCTTTTTTTAAATAAATGAAACTTTTTTTATTTATGATTACTTAACTAGCTTCCCAATTCATCTACACTCGCTTAAAATATAAATTAACAGATATGATAAGTTCACAATTTGCATAATTATCAATTAAATAATTAGTATCAAAGTACTAATTAATTATCAAAAAATATTTCTACATTAACTTCCTACCCTGTAGCCCTGGAAATACAACAACTAACACCTGACATATAATTTAAAAAATATCTTAAGTACACAATTTAAATAATTATCATTTAAATAATTAATAATAATTTAAATTAATTATAATTAATTTACTTCCCACCCTATACCCCTACAAACCCAACAACCCGGACCTGACATTTAATTTAAAATATATCTTAATTACGCAATTTACATAATTAATCAGCAATTAAATGATTAATCATTTAAATTAATTACTAATTATAATTAATTACCTTCCCACCCTGTATCCCTATAAACTCCACAACCCGCATCTTAAACATAACTTAAAAAATAAATTAATTACCCAATTTACATAATTATCAATTAAATCATTTATAATAAATAAAAAATAATTATTAGTTAATTATAATTACATTACTTCCCACCCTATACCCTTACAAAACCCACAACCCACTACAACACTAAAAATTACAAAAACAATAAAATTACATTAAAAAGCAACTACAAATGAATAAACTATATTAAGAAACATTAACAATAATTATACAAACAATTTATAACACTAAAATACATACAATTATTGTAAAATATTATATTATTCACAACAATATTTTTGTAAATGACATTAATACATCGATATTTTTGACATCGATATTACTTACCTTAGAAAATCGATATTCTTGTCAACGATATTCCTGCATCACGATATTTGTGGATCACGACATTAAAAACTCAATATTTCTGCCTCTCAATATTATTTACTCAATATTTTGTCAATAATACCTTTCCAGCTGCAGGTTTTGTCTGTCCTGACTCCTAAAAAGTCAAATTTATCAATGGTTTGCAGAGTCAACCCTGACATCTGAAACCCAGCTTTGGTGCCGATTCCGATCCTGGAAAAACCGGGTACGAACCGTCGGTCGGAGCGTTTTCTCCGTCCGACTCGTACCCGGTTGTAAAACTTTACAAACATGCAAGTACGATTCGCACGGAAACACCATTTCCGTACGAGTCGTACAAAACACCGACCGACGAAAATATACATACAAATGTGATCCGGGAAAGCGCCGACGTGACGTCGGGACGCTGTCAGGCAGCGTTTCACGAACCAGGAAGTACGATTCGAACCGACAACAGTCCAGACGGCAATATTTCTACGGCACCTAAAAAGTGCCGGAAAAGCGAAATACGCCGTGAAACGAGCCGATTAGGGGGCCCGCTACGTGCCGTACACCCCCAGCCCCCGTGAGTACGTGCCGTACCCCCCCCCCAGCCCCCGTGAGTACGCGCCGTACCCCCCCAGCCCCCGTGAGTACGCGCCGTACCCCCCAGTCCCCGTGAGTACGTGCCGACCCTCCCCGTGTATGTACACCCGTGTACGTACGAGTCCTACCCCCACCTGTGTATGTACACCCGTGTACGTACGAGTCGAACCCCCCCCGTGTATGTGCACCCATGTACGTACGAGTCGTACCCCCCCGTGTATGTACACCCGTGTACGTACGAGTCGTACCCCCACCCGTGTATGTACGGTGCATACCCCCAGCGCGTAGTGGGGGTCGGCGCGTACTCACGGGGGCTGGGGGGGGGGGGTCGGCACCTATGTGGGCACATGTCTCCATGGTTGCTATGGGAGTTCGGTGCGGACGGTGTTTTTTCCATACGGTTGTAACATTGGACGCACGGGATGGTTCGTACTTGCGCGGTCGGACTTCACTATTCACATTTGTACGGTAAATCGTCCGCGGACGTGTCGGACACATTTTCCGACCCGAGGACGTGTGGGGAATTATTCCCAATGCGATTCGTATGGACTTTTTCCCATGCGAATTGTACTTGGCAGTTTGTACGGCACTTGTACGATTCGTACGGTAAAAAGACCGGATACGAGTCGTACGGGGAAATTTTTTCCAGGATCGGAATCGGCACCTTTATGTGCTGAATGGGGTTTAAACACCATGATCTTTGTTTTTAGGGTGTATTCCTCTAGGCCACTATCCTCACAGAAATGTACAAAATTATTTTGCTAGTTTTGCAGGCCAAATGGGGTGCGAGATAAAAGTAGAGTATCATCTGCAAATTACAATGTTGTGACGGAGCAGCCGCCCAGCTGAGGGGAGTCATGACTGCAAGCATTAAGTTGGCTTACTGCATCAATTATATACAGTAAAAACAGGGTTGGGGCAATGACATAACCCTGGCGCACTCCATCCTTTACTGGTATGCGATCCAGGGGCGTAACATAGGCCCCCGCATCCCTCGCGGTGCGGGGGGTCCCGAGCTGCAGGGGGGCCCCTCAGGCCTGTACTAAGGCCTTAGAGCTCCGGATTAAATCCGGAGTGGGGGCCCCTCCATGTACCTTGCAGGGGGGCCCCCTGAGCTTTCGTTACACCACTGATGCGATCGGTAAACTCGCCACCCATCCCTTGTCCTACTTGTGCATAATTTTTCTCACACAATCTGATAAGTACATCTAGTAGTGCAGGATTAATAACCATTTTAGCTAAAGTTGACCGCAGTTGTCTTCTCGAACTAGGTTGAAGGCTGCCTCTGGTCATCAAAAGCTATGTATACATGGGCCCCAGCGAGTCTAAGATATTTCCATAGAATTAGATTGAATCTTAAAATCTGGTCAATCATGCTCACCTTGGGCGAAAACATGTCTGAAAGAAGAGAGAATATCGGCCTCTTTGATCCACTCTAGTATACTATTGAGGAGTTGACGGCAGAACACCTTCTTCAAGTGGTCGATTAAGCAAATTGGCCGGTAATCGCTAAGAACTGTTCTGTCTCCCTTTTTATACAGGAGAATAATCTCGGCACCACACCAAGAGTAAGGGATTTTACCACCTGCCATTATACTATTAGTTAGTGTGTTTTTGTGCTGGCCCCACACTGCGGTTTCGCAATGAAACCTTATCAACTGGTACTTTATCTGGGCCCGGCACTTTCCCAGTTTGTAGGGACTGTATGGCCGTCCGGGTTTCATCCAATGTGAGTTGAATAGTATAAATGTCAGCTGTTGGCCCCTGGGTCAGGATATTAGACATTCTTGCGTCCGCCCTGTGCGCAGTGCTACGTACATTTCTGTAAAGTGATCAACCAACTGTTGCATAGATAATTCAATAGGGGAGTGGTTTTTAAGGCTGCCATGTGAGAAGATGTGCCAAAAGGACTGAGAATAATTGTTATTAGATGCTTCAACCAGGAAAGGCCAATTGGCATCAATCCATCTCTCTTTAGTGGAAGATGTGATCTGTTTGTTTCATGCTGTGCTAATTGCCTCGGGGCTACAAGCTTCACAGCCTTGATTAATGGCCCCTTTGTTATGTGACATTCTTTAAAATATAACTCAGGTGCCTGATGAACTGACACTTTCTTACGTAGGAGTTTCACTGTACAGAGAGGAAGCAAAGAAGCCTTAAACAGTGTATCACGAAGGTCTAGTAGTGGAAGATTTTCAGGGGGGATTTATATAGAGATCAAATACATTTTTAAAGCTGTTATAAATTTGCAATAGTGTATCAGTTTGGAGGCAAAGTTACAACCATTTAATAGACTTCCAGTTGTTCCCCAGAGTAACGGATGCTCCTACCAGAGGTATCCCTGAACAAATTGTCCTCAAGTGTTAACTTAGAGTATTATGATCACTGTCCGGTCTGAACAATATTTCAGAATCTACCACTACATGCCAGAGATTGAGATCAAAAATTGCATAATCGATTCTACTCTGGCTATCTCCCATGCAAAAGTTGGAGCACAGTGTCTGTTGGAGGCAAATCTCCTATTGCAGATAAGCATGCCATGAGTCAGAGTGATGCATAGTAGTTGCAATGCCAGAATAGCTCGTGAAGATAAGGATTCACTGTAGGAAAGTGGGATCTGCTTTCATGGTCACCCCCACTTTTTTGCTGGTGTCATTATGTTCTACTGACTAGTCTGATTGGAATCCAGATAATCCAGAACCCAGTCTCTGTGCTTCTTCCCTAAATAGGAAATGGTGAGTACTTAGGTACACTCGAGATTACACTACTGGTGTAACCTGATAAGTCCCTAGTATATGGTAGTAAGGTACCCAGGGCATTGGTACACCAGAGGTCTCCCATGAACTGAAGCATGCATTATGCCACTCATGAAAGACCACTCAAATTGTGACTACAAGCCTGGCATTGCAGCCCATGTAAGCTGGTGCTAGCACCACCTACGACAGATATAACTCCTTATATCTGAGGTCACTGCACTCAAAACCTATAAGTCACCCCCTAGGGAAGGCCTTTCAATCCTGAAGGCAGGGTGTTCAGTCCTAAGTGTGATGGTGCCCCCGCAAGAGCAGGACACCCCTACAACCTTTGGAGACATTAAGATACATAGAGTGGCCATGCGTCATTACAAGATGACCATCTTTAAACTAGCTGTGACGAACCCTGTCCTGTTTGGTATCAAACATGTTGGAATCATACCCCCACACCGTAAACATTGTGGGAGGTAGGATTTCTTGCACTGTTAAGCCCCTCCGCGAGGCACTCAGTGCTCCCGGTACCAGTCTTCTAAACCCCGTCAGCCAACTATGGCTGCTGCCGACTAGAGACATGATTCTGCCCTCCTGCTGCTGAGCCAAGCTCAAGCAGAGGAAGGCAGGACAATAGGTATCCTGTCACAGAGAGGTGTGACACCTCCCAGACAGGACTTAGTGTTTTGGTTCAGGGTGGGAGCACTTGCCAATGCCACTCAGACTGCGTGAAGGGCACATTTGGTGCCCTCCTTGCATACTCCAGTCCAAACCAGTTCAGGGAGCCGTTGGCTCCCGCTCTGATGCAAAACTGGACAAAGGATATTGGAGTATTCTCCCCACTGTTCAGCCCTTCTTCTGGGAGGGACCCCTGAATCATTCCAACCCTTTCCTTAGGGCACTTAAGGGTTTACCTGTAGGTGGGTCCCTAGATTTATCGTGGGCCACTTCAACTTCAACTGTCTGGGCACCCTGGACCTCGCTGGACTTCGCGTTGGGAACCGAGACTGCAACTGGGAAGATTCCTGCTGCTCATGGTCTCATCTTCCTGCAAGTATTTCTGCAACATCTGTGCCTGTGCTCCATTAAGGTTCTACACAAGGCCTGTGGACATCCAAGACACCCGAAGGAATCTCCCTTGGAGTGAAGTAGTCACTCCCCTGCAATCTGCAGGCACCGCAACAAAGCTGACTGGTCTGCTGATCCTGGGCTCCCACAGACTCTGAAAGGCTCAGCAACACAGGTGGTGGTTTTTACAACTCCCTTGATGCCTGCACTGTCTTCTCACCAAGTGTGAGGCCAGTATACCTCGTCTGAACCGCTGGAACAGAACCCCTGTGCATCACGTTGACTTGCCATTGCCAAGGCTTGTTGACTCTCTCCTCCGGAGATCTTCAGGTGCCAGAAAGCTCCAGCCTCAAGCATCTCCTACAGCCAAGATCTTCACCTGCACCACATCCTTTGCACCGTGGGCCTTCATCCTTTGGTGAGTTGCTCGAGGTCCTCTTGTGACTCCTGTGCTTTTGGCTCGTGGGTCCTCTTGCGGGTCTTCTTTGGCTCCAGTGGATTCCCCTGCTTGCTCGGTGTCTGCTCTGACCTACACTTGGCCCTTGCTTGTCCCGACACCGCACCTTTTTCTTCAACTACATTGGTTGCTGTTGCCAAGGCTTGTTGGTACCCCTTGGCTCTTGACCTCTTCTGGCTTCTGGTCCACCTCTGTGTTGCCTGATCCATACAGCTGCAGCTTCAATGGCACAGTCAACTCTCCTGCATCTCCAACAGCGGTGGGCATTCGTCTTCCGTGCCTCCTGGTCACTCCTGAGTGGCATATACTGTGTTCGTCTGTGCTTGCAGGTACCCCTCATCTTGAATCCACCTTTGCGTGGACACTTTAACCTTCTTCGCCAGCTGCATTTTTTCCAAAGTGCTCCATTGTGGTCTACGGCAGTTTCTGACGTCATTTTACACCTATGCACCCGGCTTACCTGGTGTAGGTATCCTGGTTCTTGTGGTATCCACGGGTGGGGTGACTCTTCAACCTTCCATCTTCCATGGGGTCTCTTCTAGGTCCACTGGGAAGGGTCCTACTTCTTTTAAATTGCAACCGCGACTTACCTCTTGACTAACATTGAGCATGTGTTCATGTTCCCCCTCTGCACATGACCTCCGTGGGATTCTTAGATACTCACCTTGGGTGGTTCCTTGGGTCCCCTGCTCTCATACGTCTTCTGGGTCCATTCTTGAATTAGGTCATGGTTCACATTCCACTATTTTAGTGTATGGGTTGGTCATCCCCTGGAGACCACTGTGTATTCTGTGCTATTTACGTAATCTATTGACAAAGTATTGTGTGTATTCCGTTTATATCTTCGGGTAGGAGATAATATATGGTGTGACTGAGCGTTAATAATAAATACATATTTTTATAACTACACTGTGTGATTCTTTTTCACTTAACCTATACCATCAGATTAAGTACTGTTAAAACAAGCTGCATTACACTCCTTTTGGACTAAGCCTGAAGGCTGCTCTTCACAGCTACCACTTAGAGAGCTTTCTAAGGTTGTCTAAGACCACTAAAATCACCATAAGCGTTGTCTGGATTAATGCAGGGTGCTACAATCAAATAAGTGAGCACCATATACTAAGCCAGCCTCCCACATTCACTGTCTAGCATCATTATGCCTCTAACTTCTTCTTCCAATTCTATGGCCAGAGCTATGTCATCTAGTGGTTTGAAAGAAATGTTGAAGTCCCCAGCTATTAGGAAAGGCGCACTAGCTGTTCTATTATCGAGATGTGGGTAAACAGTTTAAGCGTATGGGAATTCTTTATTCCTCTGCACTGTGCAAATGTATACATTATATATGCCAAATATGCTACCATTCCCCTTATAGATAGGCCTAAAATATCTTCTCTATCTATCTCTAGGCTAGTTTTTTTATGGATATGTTATGCATGTTCCTAACCCATATGATTAGGTGTCCGAAAACCGGAGTGCTCTGGAAGGTATTGCTTCTATACTAAAGTTGCCATAGACCAATCTATAACTTTTTTAAAGTGCCCTTGCCTCCTGCATGTTTACTGAATCCTACTGGTTGGTGAAAAGACCCAAGTCAGGGTCATTAATTTTCCCTTGCAAACTGGCTATATTCCATGATAATATTAAGAGCAGGGGCAGACTTTTGTTGTTTACATTTAGACTGAACCGTCATGGAAGTATGAGGTCGAATATACTGCCCGCTGGTTGGATACTATAGTGCGTATGGAAAAATTATGGTGAGATAGCTGTGTAGGGTTGCAAGCTATGGTGTTCATCTTATCCCTAATGTTGAAATGGTTTGTAATAGGACTCACTGTTTCAACTAATGAAGATTGGGAAGAAGGGATTCTCTCTGCCCTATTTTCTGCTTTGTCTAGGTGCAGTCAATCAACTTCTTTTAGTGGGGACAGAGTGTTGGCGACCCATATATCTCAATAGATTGTCACTTCTTTACATAGAACCTAGCTGAGAAGCTAAAGAGCCCAGTATTTGGGTAATGAGCCCAGGTGATTGTGGACTGTCTACATGGTTAGAAGAATTCTACTCACTTTCATCCCGGGGGATGAAAAGAACCATGGGGTTCTTCAATTACAGCAGATCAGCTTCTCTTTTATTAGATGTAGGGGCTTATTTACAAGAGGCCTGAGTCACCCGAGTGCCACTATTTTGATGCTGCAGCAGCGCAGGCCTTTCATTAATATCTATGAGGCGACGCAAGGCAGCGCAAAGCACTGTGTTGCCTTACTCTACGTCAAGGAGGCGTTCCATGGGCGCTGCTGTGGGTGTTCCCATGCAGTTCCCATGCAAGACCCATGGATTTTGATGCTGCTCCAGATTTACAAAATCACTGAACCTGGGGCAGTGCCAAAACCTTACGCCTCTCTCAGAGCAGGCGTAACAAGAAGAAATGTTTTCCTTTCTCCTCGTTTCTTACTCTTTCCATGTGTGTTGCATTCTACACACATGAGCACCGGTAATTATCATTTTAATGTATCTGGAATTAATAAGCATTTATTGTGCTCATCTCTAAATTAGACAGTCAGTGCCACCATGGTACAGACTGTTATAAGTATCAGTGTTGGCATTTAAGTGCTGGTACTGAGCACCGGAAACCACCAGCTCAAATTAAGCACTGGGGGGCAGAAGGCAGCACTATAGCACTTTCCTGTCTTTGGGCTGCAAGAACCGAGAGGAATCCAAGAGTGGCAATGCTGCAGCGCAACCATTCCCCTGCTTCCTTCGGGACTGCAATAACCCTTGCGTAGGAAAAGGACACGCTTAAACCAGCGGAATCCTTCACTTCCTGTGTGTGCCAGGAGGGTGAGAGAAAGACACCGATGTCTGCATGAACTTACAGCAATCATCAATGAAGCTTGTTCCATCAACTGACAATTTCCAATACAATGCTATTGAAAACACAGACTTGAGATACAATGTCATCTTTTCCTCTGGTGCAGTCAATGAAGATCATCGTTCGTTAATTGCCATAAGACAAAAGTTGAGTTCACTCTTTCAATGTTGACAGCCTCTCTACTTGGTTATTGTTTGTAAATTAAGCCATATAGTCTAATGATTTTTTTCTTCAGACTGCAAACAGTGTAGGAAGAAAGTAAAAACCTAGGGCCTGGGGTACAAAGGTATTATGCGGTCAGTAAGCCTGTGATTCACATATTGACTGGGCCTGCGACCACAAAATAAATTTATTATTTACAAAAGCGCTTTTATGAGTCAGAAAAGTCTTTTTAAATCTTACAAGGGTGTTTGTAGCTCTAACCAAATCGCAAATAGATGGCAACGTCAAAGGGGCACCCCCTCCTACCTGTGATTTGTAGAGGAATGTATCAAATATCAAAGATCATGCAATGAAACCTCAAATTGGGTCAAATCTGATTCACAAAGGTCAAACAGTCTCCATGGAAAATCTTCCCCTTTGGGAATCACGTTGGAGTTCTTGGGGAGCAGGCAGTGGTCTAGCCTGCTCCTCTCCATATTTTCCCAAATGGGATTTTTTTAAGAACCAGCCCCTTTAATGAATACAGGCTGCTTCAAAACAAAAGTTTTGGGAATGGAAATGCAGAGAAGGAGTTCTACTGTCCGTTGCAGACCTGCATTCCTGCATTTACAGCTAATCAGATGAGGTCACAAATTGCAACCTGTCTAATTAATATTCATTAAGCAGATCATTTTATGACCACCTGTGAATGTACAATTTGTGATGGGGCCGTTTAGTACATAGGTCGCATCACAAATTGCATCACTTTTAGCAAGCCATTCATTGCCCAAATGACACACCCCTGTTTTGCAAATAGGACTAGTACTTCACGTTCCTAATTATTTTCCATTATTTTCCTACATAGGATAGTATGCTATGTTCTTCATATTTAAGTAGCATGAATTCTGCAATTAGTATGGCCTTGGGTTATAGTGTAGGATAGCACAATGTGAAAGGCGAAGCACTTGTATACCATTATTGGTTCCGGCTAGATATAAATTAAAATAAATTAAATAACAGCTAACAATTCCTACCAGAAACTTTAATTATGCTCATATTTTGTCTTCAGGAAGCCATATACAAAAACACTGTGGGCCTGATTCACAAATGTAAACCTGCACTGTTGTGTGAGTTTATGATTGTCTGGTATTCACAAAGGGATTAACTAGTAGTATCATTGCGAGTGTGAAGTCTCCGCACACAAAAAAAGATTGCGAAAAAGTCAAAGCAGAATTGGCTAAAAAATACTTTTTTTTTAAATGTAGCGCTTAGAATTCTTGGTGCTATACCCTAAACCCTATGTTTTGGGCTCTTCCCAGTCACAGGCCTTTGGCTCCCCCCACACAAGTGAGGTATCATTTTACTCGGCAGAACAAGGGGAACGCTGGGTGGTAGGACATTTGTGCCGGCATGGCGACTCCAAGCAAAAATGTAAGAAAAAGTGATTTTTCCAGCTAAATTTGAGGTTTGCAGGGGATTCTAGGTAGGGAAATGTTGGGGGGGATCCACGCAAGCCAAAAAAACAGGTGCCTTACCCCAAAACCAGGTAGTTTTGTTATAGGTAATTTTGAAGTCTCCACAGTACGATTTGGGCCATTTCCTGTTGCAGCCACTATGCCTACCTACACAAGTGAGGTACCATTTTTATCGGGAGACCTGGGGAACGCTGGGTGGTCGGAAATTTGTGTCTGCCCGGTGATCCTACAACTTTCCTGCACAGAAATGTGAGAAAAAATTTATTTTTTCAGCAAAATGTCAGGTTTGAAGGGGATTCTGGGTAGGGAAACGTTGGGGGATCCATGCAAACCATACCTCACTGGACTCCCCCAGGTGTCTAGTTTTCAGAAATGTGCGGGTTTGGTAGTTTCCAAAGATGGCGACCGAGCCCGGGGTCAAAAACCCAGGGGACCCTCCTTGCACAAACAGGTTGTTTTGTGATAGGTAATTTTGATGTCGCCTCAATAAGTTTTGGGCCCTTGCCTGTCGCGGGTACTTGACCCACCCACGCGAGTGAGGTACCATTTCTATCGGGATACCTGGGGGAATGCTTGGTGGCAGGAAAGTTGTGGGTCTACACAGATTCCAGAACTTTCCCATACAGAAAGTTGGGAAAAAAGTGATTTTTTTCAGCAAAATTTGAGGTTTGCAAGGGATTCTGGGCAGGAAAACTTTGGGGGTCCACCCAAGCCATACCTTGCTGGACTCCCCTGAGTGTCAAGTTTTTCAGAAATGTGTGGGTTTGGTAGTTTCCCGAGATGACCGCCGAGCCCGTGGCCAAAAAACCAGGGGACATCCCTTGCAAAACTAGGTTGTTTTGTGATAGGTAATTTTGATGTCGCCTCAATAGGTTTTGGTCCCTTGCCTGTCGCGGGTACTTGACCCTTCCACGTGAGTGAGGTGTCATTTTTATCGGGTGAGCTGGGGGAATGCTGGGTGGTAGGAAAATTGTGATTTTTCTGACACCAGAATATTATGACACAGTAATGCAAGGAAAATGCGTGACTTTAATCACATTTTGAGGTTTACATGGCATTGTGAGTAAAAAAACGTGTTGGGATCCACGAGAGGCACATCACCCAGCACTCCCCAATTTATTTTCAACTCAACAGAAATATCTAAAGTTGGGAAATATTCCCTAGAGACAGACTACACCTTAGCACAGAAAGACAGATTAGACAAATATGACTGCCTATCCATCTGTTCCTCATGGACACACACATACTAGTTGGATTTGGCACAAGGGTTAGTGAAAGGTTCAAAATGTATATTTTATTAACAAGAAATTTCACAAAAAGGAAATGCACTGATAATAATTAAAAGGTTAAAAACCTGAACCAAAGACTCACAGCTTGTGAGCTGAAAAGCCACGACAAGGCACCAACCTCTTTACAGGCCATTCATACACCTTTCATACTTGACACACACTTTCACACCACCAGCACATAACAACACTCACACCCACAGACAATGTGGAGACAATGTACACCCTCGCAGAGAGAGACTGAAAAGACAAATATTACTTCAAAATTAACAATTCCCTAAGTACTCTCACATACTGGTTGGATTTGGCACAAGGGTGAGTGAAGTTTCAGAGCGTAAAATTCTATTAGCAAGAGATTTCACAAAAAGGAAATGCACTGTTAATATTCAAAAGATTAAAAACCTGAACTAATGATTTGCAGCTCGTGAGCTGTAAAGCCACGGCAAGGCACCAACCTCTTTACAGGCCATTCACACACCTTCCATACGTGACACACAAGATCATTCACACCGCGGGCCCAGCACATTACAACATTCACATCAACAGACAGCGCCATTCACGGTCCCACAGCAATCACACCGGTTGGTGATTGACATAGTGTCTGCTGTGGCGTTTGACTAGCAAAGTGTGTAATGACCAGCAGCAAGTCACTACTCACACCCAGCCAGCCAAATACCAGCCCACGCACACCGCCAGCCAAGCACCAGCCCACTCACACTGCCAGCCAAGCACCAGCCCAAGCACACTACCAGCCAAGCGCAATCCCATGAACACAGCCAGCCAGGCACCAGACCACCCACACTACCAGCCCATGCATGCCACCAGCCAAGCGCCAGCCCACACACACTGCCAGCAAAGCGCCAGTCCACGTACACCGCCAGCCAAGCACCAGCCCACGCACACTGCCAGCCAAGTGCCAGTCAACGCACACCGCCAGTCCACGCACACCGCCAGCCAACCTCCTGTCCACGCAAACCATCATTATATTTTTTTTAATAAGAAAGAAAACACAAACCAATTGCAACTAGGTACAAAACTATAACTACAAAAACAACAGCAGTAACTAAAGACATCATTCTAATGCCAACCGTGAAACTGAACAACAACTATATAAAACCATACAGACCAGGCAGTACACTATTAGACTCACGGTTGCTCCCAAAAACTCTTTTGAGTGTGATACAATCTGAAAAATGTGGGCACACACAGCCCAGGATTAGAAGGACAATCGGCACAGTGCATACGATTCTCCTTCCGCATACCTCTTCGCAAGCAGACTCTACATCTCTTACAGGGATTGTTTTTTTGGGGCGTGGGAGGAATTAAATCAGGAAAGTGGCGATCTTTCAATCTAGCCACATCCTCCACCACTCCAACTCTAGGAACACTTGCCTACAACAAGGCTGCCTATCACAGACTCCTGAAACTGAACAAAAGTCATCTTTGATGCAGAATAAAACTCCTTGGACACAACAAAAGAATTACAAGTTGCTAAATTGAAGAGATGGATGACCAACTTCTTATACCAAATGTAAGCCTTGCGAACAGCAGTGTAAGGTTCCTACCTCTGATCTACGCTATCATCATCACCCATGTGCTTATTGTAGTCTACAATGCACACAGGTTTGCACACTTCAGCAACCCAACCCCAAACAGTCACAGGTAAAGTACTATCATCATGGATGGTAGTCAGCATGTACACATCCCTCCTGTCCACAAATTTCAAAGCTAGCAGTTCCTCACTACGCAAGGCACTGCGCTGTACCCTCGGAAGCTTTTTGGAAACAAGCTCTTATGGGTACCCTTCATGGCTAGAGCGGATTGTGCCACATGCAAAAGTGTCCACTTTGAACAATTCCTTAAACAATTGCATAGCAGTGTAGAAGTTATCAAGGTACAAATGGTGACCTCTGTTAAACAGTCCTCTAGCAAGATCCCACACACTTTTCTCTGAAACTCCAAAAGTGGATGGACAACCAGCGGGGTCAATAGTAGAATCCCTACCAGTGTACACCCAGAAATTATAGACATATCCTGTCTTACTCTCAGACAACATATACATCTAAATTCCATAACGTGCCCTCTTGCTAGGAATGTACTGCCTAAAAACCAAACAGACCTTGAACAGGACCAAAGACTCATCAACAGCTATTTCTTTCCTTGGAGTATAGATCTCTGAAAACCGATCTACAAAGTGATCAAGAACAAGCCAAATCTTAAAAAGATGGTCACAGTCAGGGCGAATTCGTGGCAACGCCAAAGCATTATCAACAAAATGCAGCAAAGCAAAAGTAAATATCGATCACGACTCATAATTGCAGAAAATATGGCTGCTGCCATCAAGGGACTGGTAGGCCAAAATGAAGCCAGGGACGGCTTCCTTATCAAGCCAATCAAAAAAGTCAAACCCAAAAACCTCTTCATCTCATCCAGATTTGTGGGAGTCCACCAGGTAGCTCTAGAGCGGGGCCTAAGTCTGGCACTGTTGTCCCTCAAAAACTGTTCAGCATACAAATAAGTCTGCTCAATAATGTCAGCCAAAAATACATCATCCATTAACAACTGGCAAAATTGTATAGGCAAAAAGTTTTCACAATCCACTCTACACCCTACATCCCCACTAAAGGCAGGCAACACCGTCTGCACCATGTTTGGATCAACCCAGAGTCTAGCACTTCCAGTAGGAAGCCTTGCAGCCTCGGGATGCAATGCCGATGTCTCTTGCTGCACCATCGGCACATCAGTGTCCTCCTCTAAAACTGGCACTTCATCCACACTGAGAGTAGCTTCATCCACACTGAGAGTAACTACATCATCAGATGATTCCTCTTGGACAGAAAACTCACTGCCAGAATCTTGCACTCCCTCCTCTCCCTGAGACGCATTGTCAGTCTCATAATCTTGCTCAGAGGAAGTTTCAAAAAGCACACTAACCACCTGCTGAGCAGTAATTCTACAGCTAGCCATAATCCTTACTAATAAACGGAACTTGTCAAACAAGTCAACAACAACAAACCCTTTATAAAATAAGTAATAAACAAAATGTAGCTTTATAACAAAGACCTATATACTCCAACACTATACCACTTACTTGCTAGAAGCAGCTAGACTCAACACCACCTACTCTACACAGACACAGTACGGACCAACAGTATCCCACTATAAAAGAAAAAGAAAATTACACATAAAACAACGCAAAACACATCGCAAAGAATTTCATGCTCAAAACACTAACTAAATAAGCCACTATCATGACACCACTTACAAAAAATTCATTCATGCATGACGTTAATACTCATTTGGAGTAAACACAACAAAAATAATTTTTTTACCAAAAAAATGCAACTACGCAAAACTGCAGATCAGCTACTGCAGAACCTGCAAACAAGAATCACAATCTTGCACTAGATTAAAAAGGAGAAATAAAACATTACAATCACATATGCAAATAATGCACTAGTCCACACACTATCCACCAGCCAAGCAAAGGTGGTAGGTTGGCCTAAAAGCATAAGGCAGATCTGCCCCCATGGGGAGCAGAAACAGCCAAAAAATTCACCCTCGTAAAGGGGAAGCGACGCTTGCCCAAGGGGTCACTCCCCAACACCAACATTTAAAAAGCTCTGTCTAGTGACTTCTGCCCCCCTAGGGGAAAGATGGGCCTGAAAACATATAGCCGATCTGCCCCAAAAGGCAGAAAACATATGGCTGAAAAGGAACTTACGGGGTACCAGGGCTTTTAAGCCTGCAGTTCACGTCTTGCACTATTTGGCAACACCGGGGGACTGCTCGTGGGTGAGGGGCCGCCATTTTTGAGAGAATCACGGTCAGCGGTCCACTCTTCTGGCCCTGACGCTATATATCGTTACATGGCGTCAGCGCGCAGCGGGCGCGCCAAAGGCGTGCCTAAGGCAAGCCCGTCTGCGCCCGTCCACACTCGGATCGCGCTCTGCGCTATAACCCCTGCTCAAATTACCACAGGTAAGCCTCCTTCCCTAAAATATTCCGGTGAGCAGTTATTGTTACTGAATGGCTGCAAAAGAAAACCTGGATGTGTCTGTCTCGCGTTTGATACAGAGCCTGGACTTATGGTGAGATCCTGTCATTTTTGTCAAACGACTCTGCCGGGGCTGGGGCTATTAAACCTCTCTAGGGGGAAACCAGATAGGATTCCTAACAATAAGGAGGCTGAAGCAGTGCTAAATTGTCTATTGTTGAATGCACGCTCACTAGTAAAAAATAGTGTTGAATGTGCAGCCCTAATAGAGGATGGTAAAATTAAATTAGCTTGCATTACAGAAACGTGGACAGATGAGGCGTCTGGCCCAGACCTAGTGAAAGCGACGCCCCGGCTTCTTATGCTATACGGCTAATAGACCCTTCAAGAAAGAAGGGGGACTGGCAGTAATTTATCATAGTTCAAATAAAGCGACTTTTGAAATAATTTCTAATATTTCATATAAAGCATTGTCCTTCTCTGTTAGCCTCTCCCACCATCATACGATTAGGGGAATCCTAGTATACAGACCACCTGGTCCTAGGAGCCCGTTCTTATCTTTGATGGGTACGTTATTAGAGGAGGGCTTGAGCTCAGACTCCTACAGGATACTGGGAGATTTTAATTTCCATTTGGAGGCAGACTCTTACATAGACACGGCAAACCTCTTAGATTTAATGAGCAGTGCCGAGCTAAAACAACTAGTTAATGGGCCGACTCACATGGCAGGGCACACGTTAGATGGGATTTTCTCAAATCACCAATACCTTTTGGTTACTGATGTGTTGCCTTTGGCGCAGTCGGATCATGCGGCCATTATATTTGAGCTGGCCATCCAAGAACATCAGGGTTTGGACCTTCTCCCTAAGAAACACAAGGAAATTAGAGCCTGGAATAAAGTCGGATGGAAAGAGCTAACAGAGCTTCTACTATCAACTCAGGGAGTTTAATCGGTGTTTTAAATGCCCAGAATAGATTTGTCTTGACACGATTCAGACTGGATATTTTCCATCGCTTGACCAGTCTCCCTAACAGTAATAATTGGTCTCGTCGAATAATATGTTGTCCTTGTGACCAGATCTCCAAACAATCTACTATCCATGTACTGTTTTTTTGTAAATTTTATAATGACCGAAGGACTACTTTTATCGAGCCTTTAATGAAATCTTTAAATTTTTGACAATGTAGACCGACTTATCTGTTCTTACAACTGCTCCCGGAATTGTTTACATGCGTAGTAGTGGCAACGTTTTTAACTGATGCATTTTAAATTTTTATATGAATTTTATTGAATCTGTTTTTAATTGACTTGAATAATGTTTTCTCTTTAAATCTGTATTGAATTGCAAACTTTTATGGTTCTTTCTATGAATCGAATAAAGTTATTGATTGATTGAGTACAATTCAGCCTTTCTTTCTCAAACTGCTCGTTTAAAAAGCTAGTGAGGTTAACGTCTGCCAGCAGCCTAAATTTTAAGCTTAGACCCCCCTTAAAGATATGGATCAGTGCACTTCTGCTTTTTTTCATTCCCTGAAATGCCCTGAAACAGCCTGGAAATGAGAAAATCACACATCGCTTGCACTCTTCCTGCCTTACTGCTGCCCTTAACTGTGCGAGAGACATTTTTACAGTGTGAAACAGTTTGTCAAATAGTTTGCCCATTTCATTAGCAGCTCCAACATCTTCCTTCCTGTATTATTGTATGAATATTTAACCACTTTCTTTACTATAAAATCCAGCTCATTCAGGGCTCCCTTGAGATACCTTAGGGGTTTAGATACCTTCTCTTTTATGAATACCCCTATGCCAGATGCACCAACCAGCAAACAGTCTGTTGGCCTTCTAGAATTCACCCTCTTTTGTACTGAGCTAACTTTAAAAACATGCTTGCAGTTTAATCAGGTTCTAAATGGCCCCTTGGTGCATTCCATGTGTGGAAAACAAGCCCCTTCAACCCCGGAAAAGGGCGCTCAGCAACAGTAAAGGCATTTGTAGTGTCAAAAATATTTGCCTAACTTCCTTAGAAATTGACACATGATGGCACTCAAGCTGCCATTATTAGAGGTTGGAGTGAACTCTATTATAAGCAATAGAGCACAGGGAATTAGTGTACCATGTATAAAAAAAAGAAAACTGTGCATTCAAAAACCATTAAGTTTAAAAGGAGATGATACAGAACTGATGAAGTTCTTTTCAGTCTCTGCCTGTCTTACTATCCTAATTAGAAAGATCTTCAGCCTGTCAAATGTGGTGGCAGGCACACATTTCATCAGACGTTGTAACAGTAAGTGCTAGCCTGTAAAAGCAGTGACAGGATCCCTTCACATCTACACTTAAACACTGAAAGAAATACTTTTATTTGATTTGTTAAAATCATAAAAGGGTGGAACTTACAACCATGTGGTAAACAACAACATATAGAGTAAAACATGCCCCCGTGTGCTGAACAACATTGCGCAAATGTACATGATGAGTAAAAACAGGGAGAACACTTTTTAAATGTGCAAGATAAGTAAAGACAGGAAAAGCACTTTATAAGGCGAGACATTCCCCCTGTGTGTTGGACAGCAATATGCAGGTGTACATGCTAAGAAAAAAACAGAAAAACAGTTTTAAAAAGGAGAAGGAGGGCCCTCACGATAGAAGATTGTTATAACACTGTGATATGCTTGAAACATGGTTGTGTAGGTTACGTAAGGCACATTGTGCAAAGGAAAAAGGTTTGAAGATCTCACATTTACTGTATCATGCATACCAGCTCAATGACCATCATTTGATATTAGTAGGTTCAAGATGTAGTTGGTGGGTTCCTGTAAACGTAAAGTTAAAGTGCAAATTATTTAAAACTGGAAACATGCAGAATGTAACACCACCACCAGGCAGGCCTGCTGCACCACTCATAATATGGTGCAAGTAAAAGAAATCTGTATCCATTATACAAGGGTATGCAGAACAAATCTAAAAGCACGATGCAAATATTCTCTCTTAATGCATTGCTTAGGAGGTGAAGGGCAAGAAGTCCTAGAAACTTTGTATGAATTTAGCACTGAAGAACATGGAGGACTAAATGAGTATGAGGTGTGTCTACTTAAACTTGATCAACGTTATTTACCACTTATAAGTACTGTTGTGGTACTGTACCATTTTAGTTTAAGAGAACAGGGGAAAGAGGAGACCATAGAGGACTGTGGTACCAGTCTCTAAAAACCTGCATGTACCTGCATTTTTGGTGGAGCTATAGAACAAAAATAAGAGACAAGTTGTATAGAAGTGAAGTAGTGATGAAATAAGAGAGGAACTATAGTTAAAAGATGAACCACCTCCTGAGAATGTGATATTGATAGAAAAAGGGGTAGAGCATATGCACAAATGTGTGAATGAACTGAGTGGTGCTAAGAAAAATCAATAAGCTCAACTAGAGATAGTGGAAGATAGTAATTTCGAATTTGCTAGGGACATTTTCTGGTGTGGCAGAAGTGTCCCATAAAGCTGATGCAAGAGTGTTCAGCCTTAACTGCTTACTGTAATGGCTGCAACAAGAAAGTTCACTTTATTAAAAGCTGCCCAAATATGGTGAAGATAGAGCAATTAAAAGTAGTGAAAGAGGTTATACACAAAATTATATTTCTAGTCAAGTGTGCAGGAATTGAGCATCCAAGTAAAATGTTGTAGAGACTGATGATGTTGATGTTCTAGTGAGATTTGACTCATGTTCACATTTGACAATTAGTTCCACATGTGACCAGGGTTTTTTTTTTAATTCTGTTTATTGAAAATAAAAATAAGACAAGAAAGACGATAATGGTGCAGTTTCAATACAAAATACAATACCAAAGGACTACAGATGAAACCATACAATGCATTGGGTCAAAGGAAAAACACTATAATGTCATCAACCCCTGCGACAGCCAGCCTATGGTGTCACGTCATCGACAAAATCACTCGACTCTGCAAATGGGATACAAATAAAGCCTCTACTTTTGTTCCAGGGGCCCCACACCTTGGTCCATTTACCCGGGCAACCTCTGCTTTCATACACCGCCCTTTCCGTCTGCATGCACCAGTCCATGTCTGATGCCCATTCCGTATTTTTAAGAGCGACTCCCCCCTTCCAGGTTCTAGCGATGTTGCGTTTGGCGACCATACAACCTAACGACTCTTCCCCAGTATCTCTGAAGGTTGGGGCAGTCCCACCACTGATGTATGAAAGTACCCAGCTGCCCACAACCCCGAAGACAGTCTGGCGAGGATAAAAGGCCCATCTTAACGAGTGCCGAACTGGTGTAGTACGTCCTGTGAAGCACTTTAAATGGGATCAACTTAAAACGTGAGCGGATCGCCACCTCCCGTGGCAAAGCCTGGGCTTCCCTCCACTCCTCGTTGTCGAGCTCCCCCACCTCGTCATTCCATTTTGCCCGTATCTTACCCATAGAGTCCGGCATATTATTGAGAATCTTACGGTATGTCAGAGAGATCGCTCGGTCTGGAAGGTAATCATCCAGTAACCGATCTTCTAACGGTGAGGAAACCGGCAAGTTGGAGCCACTAGGTAACACTTTCTGCAGTACACTCCGCACCTGAAGATACTGGAAAGTTTCCCCTGCCTGTAGGTGGAATTGTCATTGCAGCTCACTAAACGGAACAACTGCCCCCCCCTTCTGCCATAGGTCTCCCACCATCGAGAGACCTATTAAGTCACACTTATCAAACCCTGGGCACCTCGAGAGCATGTCCAATTGAAGAGATTCAAACAACAGGGTGGCCTTTGTAATCCTGCCTTTTCAGCCCAACGCAGCAGTTGCCACGTCCCATAAAGCTACCGTAGTCGAGGTCGGGGTGTACTTAGGTGCATACTTTTTACCCCCATACAGAGCCCTAAGAAAATTACCCGAGGACATGTTGTACCTGTCCATTGTGTACGCCGGGTCCATGATGGGTCGATGCATCCAGCGATTGAGAACCATCAGCTGCGCGGACCAGTAATAGTGTTGAATGGTAGGCAAAGCTATGCTCCCATCATACCAGCTTTTGGTAAGGTTGGCGAGGGTAATTCTGGGTGTCCTGTTGTTCCATAATAATGAGCAAACCCCGGAGTCAATAGAACGAAAGTATTGGGAAGAGACGAAGAAAGGCTTATTCTGCAATACGTAAAGAAAGCGGGGAAGTGCCATCATTTTATAGATAGCAGCTCTACCTAGAAGTGTGAGAGGTAAAGCTTTCCAATGTTGCACGTCTGCATGGAACCGCTGGAGTGGAGGGATCAAGTTCTGGCGATGGAACACCCCTTCATCCTTGGTAATATATATCCCCAAATATCAAAACCCCTCAGTGACTATTTGGGCCTGGCATCCTGCCGGAAGAGTCGGCGGCACCCCGCTCAAAACATAAACAAAAGATTTAGCTCAGTTGATTGTGTAACCGGAGTATTGTTGGAAGAGGGTGAAAATGTGCAGCACTCTATGAATTGAAGACCGGGGTCGGGCCAAATAAAGAAGGACATCGTCGGCATAGAGGGAAATTTCTATCCGACCATTCTGGAGTCCAGTTCAGACCGCGAATCAGAGGGTAACCTATGTGATCAGGTTTTTAAACATAAAAGGAAATTGGATGCAATGGATGTTTGCCCCGGAGGAATGGTGGTTTACTAATAAAAATATTGGGTTATTTTAGTCCCTGCTTAGAGGTTGGTAAAACGTATTTAAAAAAAAGGTGACAATTTCAGGGCTGGTTACACCAGAGACTGTAAGGAGTTACATTGAACTTGTAATGCAAGTCCAAAAGTGCAGATACACGAAATTGGACAACATGTAGCTGACTTTGGAGCACAGTATGAACAGTTATTTCATGATAAAGTGAGCTGCCTCAAAGGATAAAAGCACAGAATAGGATTAGGAAGGGGACTGTACCTGCTACTGCAAAGGTTAGGTGCACTTCAGTAGGGATACAGGATTGTGTCAGTAAAGAGTGACAAAAACTCAGGATGATAGAACCTGTAGAAGCCACGGAGTAGTTTACCCCCATTATCGTTTCCAGAAAGGCAAGTGGTGACATTGCTCATGTACTGACCTGAGAGCACTCAATTGAGAAATTATTGTGGATAGATTGTTACTCCCCAATATTGATGAGGATGTAGCAATGCTAGCTAGGGCAAATAATTTCACAAATCTGTATCTAATAAATTAGACAATTGTACCGAAGGACTAACTGCTTTCATCACACCAATGGGGTTTAAAATTTAAAATAATGTTGGTTTGGTGTCTGCTATCTCTGTGTTCTAGTGCGTCATGACAAATGTTACGATTTGAATAGAAGATGTACAGCAATATCAAGATGATCTTTTGATTTTTGGGAATACAATACAGGAACGTGATGCAAGGGTGCACTCGGTTTTAGGAAGGTTGATGGAATCAGGACTAGCATTAACATAGGATAAGTGTAGCTTTGAAGTAGATGAGGTGAAATATTTAGGTTATCAGATTTCTGGTGTGGGTGTGACGCCCAAAAGATCTTTTGGATGCAATTGTAGCGCTGATAGAACAAGATGTAGAGAGGAGTTGGTCTAATTTCTGGGCATGGTAGGGCATTAAAATAAATGTATACATATATATGCAGACAAATAGGTATGTCAAGATGAGTGTGATGCATCAAAAGTAATTTTAATAAATGCATTGAATTTACGGCCATTTGTGCCAGATAATATGACTGTAATTGTTCCAGACACTAGTGCCAAAGGCCTATGTCCAGTTTTATTGCAAAAATAAAAGGGGTAGAACAACTATTGCATGTGCTTCGAGATGTTTGAGAGGGTCAGAAGTAAACTACTGCGTGACTGAAAAGGAGGCGCTGCCTATTTTTGGGGAATTAAAGAATTTGAAGAATTTAGTGTGTGTACCACATTTAAAGTTTGTACTGATCAGAAACCTCTGAAGAAAATGTTCATGAAGAAGGACTATGTTATGTTATGTTATGTTAATAGTATTTATAAGGCGCACAGCTGCCCCAGCCAAGGGGCGTCCCGGCGCCTGATCAGTTACCACAACACAACAAATCGATACTAGTAAGGGAAAAGGAGGGAATCAGTCAGCGATTGGAAACAGAAAAGTTTTTATGGCGCGCCTAAAGGAAGTAAGACTGTTCAGGGCTCGTATATGGACAGGAAGAGAATTCCATAATCCTGCTGCTAATACTCGAAAGGAGCGCCCTCCCATCCTACTCAGTCTAAACCGTGTATTGACCGCCAGATGGAGAGATTCCGATCTAAGAGACCGCGTAGGAACATAGGAGGAAACAAGCTTAGCGAGGGCTGGAGGAGAGGAAAGCTTCAAGATTTTAAATGTCAGGCAGAGAGCCTTACATTTAATTCTCTGTCTGACCGGCAGCCAGTGAAGGGAGGTCAAAACTGCAGAGACAGAACACTGTCTAGGGAGGCCAACAATGGCACGCGCCGCGGCATTCTGCACCCTTTGCAATCTAGTAGCCTCCGCCTGATTCACTCCGAGCAGCAGCGCACTCCCATAGTCCAACCGAGAAAGAATGGAGGCTTGGACCACCAGTTGCCGAGTAGGGGGGTCGAAGAATTTGAGGACCGGTCTCAGTCCTCGCAGAATACCATAACAGGTAGCTGCAACCTTCTTCGTGTGGCTGGTAAAAGAGAGTGTAGGATCCAGCCAAACCCCCAAGTTCTTAACTTCGGCAGCTGGGATGGGAGTCACCCCCAATTCTGGAGGCCACCACTGGTCTCCCCAAAGCTCCGCCTGCTTACCTAAGATCAGGACCTCGGTTTTTTTGGCATTTAACTGCAAACAGTTGGTTCGCATCCAATTTGCCACGGCTATGAGTCCTGCACGAAATCTGGGAGCGTTCACCTCGGGGGCACCGCTGAGTGTCACCGCCAGCTGCGTGTCGTCAGCATACGATGTCATGGTTAGGCCACATTGTCTGACGACAGCAGCCAGCGGCATCACATATAGGTTGAATAAAGTGGGGCTCAACGCAGAGCCCTGCGGAACCCCCAGCCCCAGTGGATGGAAAGAGGACTGACAAGGTGGAATAGCCACTTTAAAAAACCGGTCCGAAAGGAAAGAGCGAAACCATTGGAGAGCAGTCCCCTCAATTCCCACTCCCTCCAAACGCCGGATCAGAATGTCGTGAGACACCGTGTCAAACGCGGCGCTCAGATCTAACAGGAGGAGCGCCGCTGTCTGCCCAGCATCCAGCACCGTTCGCAAGTGTTCGGTCATAAAGAGCAGTGCAGTTTCGGTGCTGTGTTGTGCACAAAAACCATTCTGGCTCTGGTCAAGAATGTTATTTCGAGAAAGGTGGGCAGACAAGATGGAGTTCACGCGTGCCTCAGTAACCTTGGCGGTCCAGGGCAGGAGGGAGATGGGACGGTAGTTTTCTGGCAATAGGGGGTCAAGGTTAGGCTTCTTTAAAATAGGGCTGACCACTGCCTGCTTCCAGTGAGAAGGGACCACGCCCGATGTGAGTGATAGATTGATCAAATCCAGTAAAGGCTCACGACATAGGGGAGGAAGAAGTCTGAATAGCTCTGGCTTCAGCGGATCTAATGGAGAGCCGGATTTAATTTTGAGGCTCAGAGTGTCGAAAACCTCGTCAGACATTACTGGCAGGAAGGACAAGGTTTCATGAACCGTAGCCATCACACCAGTTTGCTCAGCTCCGGGCACAGATGACGTAAATCCTCGGTAGATCGCCTGCACTTTCTCCACGAAAAAGGATGCCAAACTTTCACAGTGAGAGTCCGTGCAGATTTCCACCGAGGTGGCCCGTTTCCCCATAAGGTCTTTAAGAACCTTAAAAATTAATTTAGACGGGTTGGGGCTATTCTGAAACTCAAAAGCATAGTATGCGGCCCGGGTTTGACAGATTGCCCTATGATAAATCTTAAGCTGGGCAAAATACGAAGATTTCAGGGTGGGATCAAAGGATTTCCGCCACTCCCTCTCAGCTTGCCGGCACGTTCTCTTAAGCTCGGCAAGAGTATCATTATACCATGGGCTGGGAACTTTAGCATGGCATTTCGACCAGCGCATCGGTATAAGAGAGTCAAAGGCGGCTAGGACCCAGTTACAAAACTGCTCGTATCCTTGTTCCACGTTCAGCAAATTGCCCAGGGGCTGTGCCTCCAAGATCTTATAAAACTCCTCCAATTTGAGCTTGTGCCAATTTCTTTTAAGGAGCGGTCTATCCACAGGTATAAATTGAGGATCATCTATAGGGCATGAAACTTTAACCAGCAGATGGTCCGACCAACCTACCGCCATTGGGTCAGAGACCCTAACCCGCTCCAGTGTGGTAAAGAAGGGGTCAAGCTTCTATCTCATTGAGAATAAGGAGCTGGGTGATCTCTTTTCAAAAGTTTAATTTCTGTGTAGAATGCATTCCTGGTGTAAAAAAAATTCAGCAGTTTGTTTGTTTTGTTTGGTAGCAAATTCTTCCACAAATGATGTACAAGATTCATTTATTGAAGAAGACGTAAATGTTTGTGAAGTCACCATGGTTGCTATGACTCAGAAAGAATGGAAAGCTGAAATAGAAAAGGATCCTATTTTGTCAAACATGTTATGTACAGTACAATCTGAAAAATGTGGACGATGTTGAAGAATTCCTGGTCCATGGTGAAAGATGAACTGTCTGTTGACAGAGGCATGCTGTTAAAAGGAATGAGGTTAACAACCACAGAGTTCCCGATGAGTAAACTGGTGGTTTTAGCTCATGAAGGTCACATAGGCATAGTTAAGACCAAAGAAAGGTTTAGGCTATCTTTTGGTTGCCAGGAGTGGATACAGACTTGAATGGTCAGTTAAGGGGTTCTTGGAATGTAATATTAATGAAAAAATCGTGGATGCTCGACGGATCCCATGGTTTTAAAAAAAACAAAGCCAACCTGTGCTTAAAGTTGCAATTGATATTGTTGGACCTTCAAAGGGGGAATATCAAAACACCTTATCTATTTGTGATATGGGATCTATATTCAAGGTGGATCAAATTATCTTGTGTGCATGATATTTCTTTTTCAGGGGTAACCAGGTTTCTGGAAAGAGACTTTTCCTAAATCTATACTATCAGACAATGGCCCAGCAGTTTGTACTAGTGAGATGGAAGAATACTATATATCTTGTGGCATAGAACGCTAGAAAAGCCCCATTTACCACCATAAAACCAATGGGGTGGTAGAAAGATTGAATAAAAATGTGAACGAGGGTATTCAATTATCAAGACTACATTGTTTGGCTTGGAAAATAGATTTGCAGAAAAGAATAACCGCATACCATATGCCCTCACATTCTTCCACGTGAAAAATTAATTGTAAGATTTTTAAAGGAAGATCTCCTAGTAGCATGCGGTGTCTGGGGTGAAATAGTTGAGGAAAAGGTGCAACATTCAATGGGGTGGGTGAAAGGAGAGAGAGATGAATTTGGAATTGCAGTTAAAAAAAATAAAGGAGAATTTTGACAAGAAAAAGGATGTAAAAGCTGCGTTTGCCAATAATGGCGCTTGAGTCAAAATAGGGGCAATAGTGGGGTGTGCAGGTTGGTCAAAATTCACTAAGGCCTGAAAAGTGATGAAGACATGAAAGAATGCTCTCAAAACTGATGATGGTGGGATCTGGAACACAAGTTGTTTTGTTGTGCTTGATTCAAATAACTCTTGAGTATTGGCTGATGATAAAGGTAGAGGAAACAAGCAGATACATGTACTCGTGCAAGCAGTGCTGTTAACAGTAATATCGCAAACTGTAAGAATCCCAGATTGCGTAAATGCTCAAGTTATCTTGACGACCATGCTAGTAATTTAATAAATGCAAATTTATTCTCTTTACAGACACACTTTGTGTTTAGATAGATTGTTTCATCTTTATATACTGCTCTTTTTGTTTCATTTGTTTGTTTCACTTTTGAAGGAGAGAGAAGTTTGATATCTCTCTCGCTTGTACTGTTCTATATTTGCATGGCATTCCATCACAGAATGTAATCATATCAATAGACTAGAAAGTGAAGTTGACTGCTCTGTCAGTTACCAGTGGCCGTTTATAGCGGAGGTGTTCCTGATAAAAAGCTCTTGTTATTCACAGAAATCATTGGTGTATTTCCTCTTGTGTCACCTTGTTAGAACGTTGATCCAGTCACCTAAAAATGAGTTATGTATGTTCTTGGATCAAGGAGGTAACACATTGAGAAAAAGGAGCTGGGTTATCTCTTTTCAAAAGTTTAATTTCTGTGTAGAATGCATTCCTGGTGTAAAAAAAATTCAGCAGTTTGTTTGTTTTGTTTGGTAGCAAGTTCTTCCACAAATGATGTACAAGATTCATTTATTGAAGAAGACGTAAATGTTTGTGAAGTCACCATGGTTGCTGTGACTCAGAAAGAATGGAAAGCTGAAATAGAAAAGGATCCTATTTTGTCAAACATGTTATGTACAGTACAATCTGAAAAATGTGGACGATGTTGAAGAATTCGTGGTCCATGGTGAAAGATGAACTGTCTGTTGACAGAGGCATGCTGTTAAAAGGAATGAGGTTAACAACCACAGAGTTCCCGATGAGTAAACTGGTGGTTTTATCTCATGAAGGTCACATAGGCATAGTTAAGACCAAAGAAAGGTTTAGGCTATCTTTTGGTTGCCAGGAGTGGATACAGACTTGAATGGTCAGTTAAGGGGTTCTTGGAATGTAATATTAATGAAAAAATCTTGGATGCTCGACGGATCCCATGGTTTTAAAAAAAACAAAGCCAACCTGTGCTTAAAGTTGCAATTGATATTGTTGGACCTTCAAAGGGGGAATATCAAAACACCTTATCTATTTGTGATATGGGATCTATATTCAAGGTTGATCAAATTATCTTGTGTGCATGATATTTCTTTTTCAGGGGTAACCAGGTTTCTGGAAAGAGACTTTTCCTAAATCTATACTATCAGACAATGGCCCAGCAGTTTGTACTAGTGAGATGGAAGAATACTATATATCTTGTGGCATAGAACACTAGAAAAGCCCCATTTACCACCATAAAACCAATGGGGTGGTAGAAAGATTGAATAAAAATGTGAACGAGGGTATTCAATTATCAAGACTACATTGTTTGGCTTGGAAAATAGATTTGCAGAAAAGTATAACCGCATACCATATGCCCTCACATTCTTCCACGTGAAAAATTAATTAATTGATTTTTAAAGGAAGATCTCCTAGTAGCATGCGGTGTCTGGGGTGAAATAGTTGAGGAAAAGGTGCAACATTCAATGGGGTGGGTGAAAGGAGAGAGAGATGAATTTGGAATTGCAGTTAAAAAAAATAAAGGAGAATTTTGACAAGAAAAAGGATGTAAAAGCTGCGTTCGCCAATAATGGCGCTTGAGTCAAAATAGGGGCAATAGTGGGGTGTGCAGGTTGGTCAAAATTCACTAAGGCCTGAAAAGTGATGAAGACATGAAAGAATGCTCTCAAAACTGATGATGGTGGGATCTGGAACACAAGTTGTTTTGTTGTGCTTGATTCAAATAACTCTTGAGTATTGGCTGATGATAAAGGTAGAGGAAACAAGCAGATACATGTACTCGTGCAAGCAGTGCTGTTAACAGTAATATCGCAAACTGTAAGAATCCCAGATTGCGTAAATGCTCAAGTTATCTTGACGACCATGCTAGTAATTTAATAAATGCAAATGTATTCTCTTTACAGACACACTTTGTGTTTAGATAGATTGTTTCATCTTTATATACTGCTCTTTTTGTTTCATTTGTTTGTTTCACTTTTGAAGGAGAGAGAAGTTTGATATCTCTCTCGCTTGTACTGTTCTATATTTGCATGGCATTCCATCACAGAATGTAATCATATCAATAGACTAGAAAGTGAAGTTGACTGCTCTGTCAGTTACCAGTGGCCGTTTATAGCGGAGGTGTTCCTGATAAAAAGCTCTTGTTATTCACAGAAATCATTGGTGTATTTCCTCTTGTGTCACCTTGTTAGAACGTTGATCCAGTCACCTAAAAATGAGTTATGTATGTTCTTGGATCAAGGAGGTAACACAGCACTTATTCTATTAAATCTTTCTGTTGCCTTCAAGACAATCATATCACATGCCCTACTTACATCGATGCTGTGCTTGGTTGGTATCAGAGTGAAGACCTTAAGCTGGCTTTCAGCATTTCCCTCTGCTAGATGGAGACAGTTACAGGAAAAACTCCTGCAATTGTCTTACTACCATAGCCAATTGAATTAAGGTTAATTTTCCAAGGTCAACTTAGAGAAGTTAGTGGTTCTTGGTTGGCGTTTCTTCTCATCATCCCTCTGGTGGCCTTCAACCCTAGGCCAATGTCACACTCCATATGTGTCAGCACCTAACCCCAGTTATGTTTGACCAAGATGTGTCTCTTGCATCTGAGATCTCTATGGTTTATTTCACTTGTTTCGATCTTCTGAAAATTCTGAAAAAGAGTGTTCTATTTTCCTTCCTCTCAAGTCTCAGTTTATAATCATTCAGGTTAAAGTTGGATGTCTGACTACCAGAAAGGATAAACAGATGATTATTGAACATCACAGCATTGTTAGGTGCCAACACATAGAAACTTAAACTCCATCTCACTTTGTACAATCTGGGCACAATGAAAACAACCTTAGACAGTAATTGAGAGACTAGTACATAATGGAAACATGTCTAGAACCTTACTGGAATGTGAGCAAAGGTGCGTCTATATTTTGGGAACCTATCAAAATATCCTCAACGATGAGATCCCATGGGCTGTGCTTAAATTCAACACAATGAGTATGATAGGAGACCTGCGTTCCCTCTGGGAACTTCCAGAGGGTGAACACCTTCCACGTATAAAAGTAAGATATGCTGATCAAATTATTTATTAGAGTGTACTTGCTGCTGATAGTAGGATTGTGGATTGTTTTAAATATATCTGATACAAATGGTACCACAGAGTATTTCCTATATCTAATACTCAATATCATAACGTTAAGGACCTGACTTTTGCAAAATACATCTATTACAAAAAAGGAATAAGAGCAAGACTATGAGCATCGACTGTATGGGTAAAAAGAGTGACAATGTGGACAACATAGAAATAAAGCTGGTGCGCCCCATGGTTACAGTATTTGACAATGGGAATCTACAGATAATGAGAGGTTAATAATAGCAAGTGCCGAACTACAACTTCCATTAGTCTGATAGTAGAAATAACGTGTGCATGTACACATGATAATAGGGACAGCAAGTAGACGCATGCATTGCAGTGGAAAGAAAAGTGCATTTCCCAGCATCCCATAGGTACTTACGCGGAATTAAGCATATGCATGGGATGATGCGGCAGCACGCAGGAACCCAGAATAGCACGGAAACCTTGATAAATGGGGCTGTTTCCCTGTGAGCCACTGCAACCTGGACAGAGCAGAAGTAGGTGTAATGGAGGCACTGCACCCTTGGGGTGGTAAGCAGACTACGAGATGACATACTCAACAGTGTTGCATACTTGTGATTGGCCCCTAATATGCAATAATTTTACTGTAGCATTTGAGTACAGGGGTGTGCCCTCAGGCCTGTCCTTTTAAGGGGTGACATTAGATACCCATTGGGGTAAGCATAGCTACTAAGTTTTAGCATATCATGTTCCACGATTCCTAAGTCTGTGTGTATATTTACAAAGATTCACTCTACTCGTCCACAATGTTTTAGTTTTCCTAAACATGTCATGTTGCATGTCAATACGCAGCGTGCTTGTCCATCAGCCACTCAGTGTAAAATAGCTTGGGTTCTGTGTTTTTATTACGTGTAAAATGAACAAATCATTCATAGAGAACTCCTTTTTTGATAAATAGGCATTAATATATGCTTCAACAACAGGCAAGTAAGCCTGTGTTACTTTATGTTGTTTGTCTTGCATTGTCTCAGAGAGCCCTGACTGGTAGGACTAGGGATTCAGGATGCAGTGACTAATGAAGTAATATAGAGAACTGAGAGGTCACTGAGTCGAGCTCTCCTGCAGAGAGGTGCACAAATATAGAGGATGCTCTAAATAATGGCAGCACAAATGTGTGGAAAACTACTGAGGTACTAAAGGGGTAACACCCCTCGATCATCACTATCACAAGTAACCTACTGACCACTATCACAAGCAACCCACTCGTGAAATCAAAGTGATCCTCTTCACCCCTCTGCACACAACCAGACACTTCCTAATGGTTACAAATACTACCAACTAATGACAGTTTAGTGAGGCACCCAAAACAATACCCAGGGGTCAATTTGTTGTATCCTCATCTGCTTAATTTTTTTATTTAGTAGGCTGCTTGGGCCTGAGATCTGGGGTTGTACATGCACTATGTAATGCCTGTACAAATGTACCCTATTGTTGAGTGGGATAACACTTATATGCACACGCTGCCGCCAAAATTATAAATGAAACTGGGTATAAGTTCCGGAGAACAGCCCTTGAGTAGGGCATGTGAGAGAAGCCATTGAGTCCAATTAGCCTCTAAATCCACCCAAGAAGGATGCGTAGGTGTGGGGCTAACATCTAGCATCCAACAAGATGCATGCCTTCAACAACATCCCAAAAGAGATGGTATAAGCAACTGTGGTCTTTAACAGAGCACCTGATCAGGAGAATGAACTTGTCCAGCAAGACCCACACGATTTCAAAACTTCCATAGATGAAGTTACAACTCCCAAGCCCTGAAAAATAAGAACTACCAATAATGTGAAATGGGTAGGGTACAAGGGGCGTTGAATGCACACAGAGGGCCACAACTCCCATTTTGTTTAAAACTAATATACAGTAAAAAGGGTTTGGCCTCCACCGAATGGAGCAATGTACGACACAGTGTATCCCAGTTCTAATTCTAATTTCTTATTCCTGTCACGAAACAACCCCTATGATATAGTGCTAATAGAGACAGTACGCCTCACATCCCAACACACAACACAGACTGCCTTGCATGAATGCTGATACTGCCTCACCACTCGCTCCTTAGAAATATCACCAATTCTGGGACTGTACGGGAGGCTATAGACCACGATGTTATTCGGCCTCATGTCAAGGTGTAAAATGTATGTGATATATCTTTTTATGTCAATGCCACCAATACTGATGTGATGTACTTAATTAAAGATAATGCCAATAAAAATTATTTCATTAAAAAAACTAAAAAAAAACGGTTTGGCCTGAAGGTCCCCTACAACTCCACTTTCCCTCCCCTGATTATCCCAAAAAGCAATAATCTCTGGGGTTGAATGAGAATGGTGCCATATCAGTGGTTACAGAAGGAAACATACCTTACAAGGCAGAACCCTGAAAGCTGTAAAGCAGACTAAAAGGGAGGACCTGAGATTGGTGCACAGGCCCTCTGCATCATCATTTTTTGCACATTCTACCTCTCTGATATTTCCCAGGCGGCCTGCAGGCACAAGGGCTGCTTTCCGAAAGGGATGGACTCATTTGACCCAACCATGCCCCCACGACCGCATTCTAGTCAAGGCCTTCTGCATTGTGGAGGTGATTTGAACATTTTTGCCAGGGGTGATTTTCGTTTCAAGTCAGGCCCTGACAGTTATCCTGAATATCAGTCTGCAAGGCTAGCCCCCTCATGCTAAACAAAGAATAAAAAACAAACCGGTTTGGGGTGTGGCCAAAGAAGGACTGCTGTAATAAAAAAAATTACTGGCTTTTCACAAAACAAGAACTACAGAGAACAAAACATCTCTCTAAAACGCATTTAACCAATTTAAACATGTTATATCAAAAATACAGCTAGTGCAGCATCTGACTCGGGGCAACCAATAGACACAAGGAAGTCACAGAGCAAATGGTATAACTAAATAGGAAAAATGTAAATTGTTTATGGAAAAGTATCAGACTCACCGCCAGACTGATCCCGAGTCCTTCACTCAAATATTGCACGGCTCTAGCTTACTTCTAGCATTGGAATAACATAACATAACATAACGTCTATTTGGAAAGGGCACCTTCACCCAAGTCTTAGGTCTCTAAGCGCTGAAATAAGAGATGTTTAGTGTTACCCAACTCAATGCTACTCATTTTATCGCCCTAGCAAGGATGAAAAGCGAAACAGGAAAATTCCAGAATAGATTTACCAACACTTGTCTGAGCACACGAAAAAGTCCTCCTGTAGCACTCTTCCTATACTCAAATGTTTCGGTGAATCGTCCCCATTGTGTTTGTAATTTTCCGCTTGTACAGACATCTCTGTTTTCTACCTGGGTGTCCCACTGAAATGTTTTTTCATGTCTTTGGTCACTGTTAAACATTAGTGCTTTGTGCACTACTGTTGCTATTCAAATTATATTTATATTTGTTTGATAATCATAAGTTTAAGCAGTGTGGAAGAGAAGTGAACTATTTGGAATGCTTTGGCCATGAGTCTGACGGGTGCATTTTGGGTTCACTGTAGCTTGTTATACAACTTCCTTGTGCAAACCAGTCATAAGTTATTGTATTTGTCGAAAGGCCAATCAATTATGGGGCATATTAGCAAACTGGCGATGACAAATTATCACCGCTTTAACGTCCGTTTTCGGCCGAAAAGCGGCGATAATTTTATCGCTTAATCATCAAGGTCACGCTAACGCGTGTTTCCTTGCTTTAGCTCCCTTTCCTATAACACCCACTTTGCATCTCTAATGAGATGCAAAGTGGGCGTTCCGTCCCAAAATAACTGGAGAAATGTCGCTAACCGACATTTCTCCAATTATCAAGGGAATCGCTAACAGGCATAGCGATAAGGAAAGTAGCGCTAACTACAGTTAACGCTACTTTCCTTACGCCTGCTTTCACCCTGACTTAGCCATTATATCCAATGTAAGGTGGATATAATGGCTAAGTATGCCCTGCCTTATCAGCAAGCTAATGACAAAATGTGTGAGATTATCATTGGATTTCCAGCGATAATCTCACTTTTGGCTGTTAGCGCGAGGAATTTTATCGCTGTTGAGATAAGCGTTGCTGATAGCACGCTATCTCAGCGATAAAATTCCACGATAGCCGGCGATAATTATCCTAGCGCTAAGTGCGCTTAGCGATAATTATCGCCGGCCCTTGCTGATATGCCCCTTTGTCCCTGGCTTCCTTTCCGTCCTCCTTTTCCAGGAAGAAATATGGGGCATATTATCAAGCATGGAGTTAAAATTATCGCCGCTTTAGCGGCAGAAAACTGCCGCTAAAGCGGCGATAATGGGCTTGATAATATGCACTTGAGAATTCCAATAGAAGCCCATATTGTCACCAAAACATGGACTTCTATGGGAATTCTCAAGGGCATATTATCAAGCCCATTATCGCCACTTTAGCGGCAGTTTTCTGTCGCTAAAGCGGCGATAATTTTAACTCTGTTTCTTGATAATATGCCCCTATATGTTGACTGAAATGTGTTGTCACTATAGTTAACTTTAGCTCCATCGACGGGCAGAGTTCAGAGATGTGCCTAGTTATTTACCTTCACAGTTTCAACATAAGATGTGGGATAAAGTACCTCCTGCTGTACATTTTAAGGATATTGCTAGTCACAGAGGAGTTCCATTAACATATAGAGCAATGAGCGGAAGGCGGAGTTTCTTTGTAAGGTTACGGAACTCTGAGGTGACTTGCAATATCCTTATCTTGTAGGACAGGCAGTACTTTATCCCTTATAAACTCTGGTTGCACCATCACCTTTCCCACAGCCCCCTTAAATCCTTGGTGCGTACGAAAGAGAGAGCACTTTGCAGACATGAAGACTAAAAATTGAATTTCTAGTACAAAATTAAACACATGAGATAAGCTGTTAGATGTTGCAAAAATATATTAGAATCAGTTTAATACACACAGTAGCTCGGATGTCAGAATTGAACAGTAACACGCAATTACAGTTGAGTTCTGAAGTCATTTCTTTATAATAGGTGATAGGGTGCATCACAAGTGACCTGTTATAAAGAAATCCGTGAAAGATGTTTACGCAGGAATTCAGAATCCCATATATATGAAAAAGGAATTGGACCTGGGTTTCTATATAGGAATTGCAGAATCCCATGTATTATTGTATCCTTAATACTGAAATGCTTACATTCAGAGAGAGAGCATTTTATGGTTTGGCCATACACAAAATTGAGTGCAAATGTTAATGGATTTCTATGTATTGGTAACTCTTATGGTTTTAAAGTGTTAAAACCGTATAAAGTTGTTTGAAATTGAATTGAATTGAGTCAGTTTGGCCAACCAATTATTATCTTCCATGCTTCTATTAGTATATTGTCCAACGAGGGTCAGTCTCCAAACCTTTGGTCGTCCATTACATTTCCTAGAAAAGCAGACACATAACTGGGCATCATACTGATAGGAAAGGACGTCTCTCTTTCCCTACCCCCAACATTCTTCCCACCATGCACTACAACATCCTATAAATTGTACTATGGATGATAAATGCAGAGACAGAGGTGAGTCATGTGAAGCACCACATTGTGATGCCAGCGTTCAATGATTGCATAGTTTTAAAGGCCAAAAATGCAGTGAATCAATTGATTTGTTTTGTTGATTGCCTTTCGCATGCCTGCTTTTACCAATAATTGCTTCCTGACATTTACCACTAAACCCTAAGGCCCACTACCTGGACAGAAGCCAGACTGGCCTATTTTAAGCACTTGAGCTATCCAGAGTTATTATAAGCTGCATTGGACCGTTGCAAGCCAGACTGACCAATTTTAAGCACTTGAGTTATGCAGGGACATTATAAGCTGCAGTGGACTGTGGTGTTAAAATGTAAACATTTAAAATGTCAGAGAAATTGGCCCAAAAAGATGTATATTTTTCACAATAATTTTTTAAAAAAATAGAATAGCATTCCCCAGCACTTCTTGTTTTGTTTCTTGTCTCAAAGTACAAGGACAATGGTGTTCTGAGGTCATAGCCATGCTATTGGCTTTAGTGCATGCTTCAAATTTCCTTCTCTGCTAGGCTTGGGACTAATTTGGTGCTGTCATGAGAGTAGCAAGCACGGGAAGCATTTTACATTTATTCCCAGCTCTTCTTAGGCATGGACAAGCAGTATGATTATAATGGTGCTTACTTTATCTGCCTTGCTCATTTTGGAGTTTTAGAGCCTGACCTAGATCTTGGAAGGACTCCCGTCTTCTCTCGTGGCGGTGGTTAAAAGTACTTAATCGAGTCCCACCCGCCGTATTTAGATGTGTGGTGGCTGTATCGCCGTCTGCATCCACAGACTGATTGTGTAAAGCAGCGCACCTCCGTCGACGCAGCAGACTCCATGCTGGCTAACAGTACTCAAGCTGGCTGGTTTGCGCCAAGATGATTTAGATTTCTCCATTGTGCTGGCATTGTCCTAGCAGCGGTTTCCTGAGGGAGTGAGTCCCTAGTGGAGTGGAGACTAGTAAGTACCACTTATATAATGTGTAACTACACATATCGGTTGTGTGTAGTTTAAAAATATGAGTAGGTAATGTCATGCTCCTTTTTGTACATATAGCATAGCATACATACAACATACTTACACTATTGAATGTTCACACACAACCACCACAAACACAACACCCACAACCACCACAAAAACAACAAAAAATTACGTTTCAATACGGGTGTGTTCATTTTACATTGATTAATTGCAAAATGAACACTACCGTGTTACACATAAGAATACAATTGCATGTAAGGACAATGTAAAATTACACATGGTAAAGAAAATGTTAACACATGATCTATAGTATGACATGTAAAAAACTTACCTATGATCCTGGTGACAACGGAGTTGATTAGCATCATAGTCAAGTTGTAGCAACAAAGGACATACCAGGACAATTGGGTTCAAGACAAAAACGGAACTGGGAAACAGAAAAAAAGGTACGTTTGTACCTCATTTCCTTTGAATCCGCCAACTCAAGTATGAAGGTATGCCCTTCACAGTTGTATCAACAGAAAGGCACATCATGATTAGGCCGTGGTAATTCTGCCTGGACTCCCACTGACATTCGCTTTTACCTACGGCGCTATCAATGCGGGAACTTCCTGGCAGAGTCATCAGCACACGGACGGTCTTTCGTCCATAGACCTGCCAACATCTAAATCAAGGGGGTGGATCACCAAGTAGGCAGGCGATGAAACCTTCGAAAAAGTGGCAGTGGGACCAGATCCTCTGATATCTAAATCAGGCCCAAAATCTCTTTCACACTCTAGTAGTTAGCTTTGTTTGGCCTGTCTGCATCCCGGTCATGCTGATAGGGATGTTGTATCTTTGAGTGCAGAGCGTTGAGTTGGATCTCATCACAGGTGAATTGAAATGGCTGTCAAGCGCATTCATGTTGAATTATTTCTTAAGCGTCCCAATGTGCATGCACTACTTTCATTTCGAGCTAGTGAATCAGGAGCATGTCCTTCTGGAATGGCACCTTCTTTAATCCTTATAAGGTGAGGACCTCTTTTGGCTGATCTTTTTGACATTGCTGTGCCTACTGCAATCTCGAGCTCGTTATTCTGATAATGGGCAAGCATCCAACAAAAAGGAGGTATATCTTCCTTCCTTCTGTATCTTTTTCTGGCAAATCTCTTTCCCCTCTTCCAAAAGGAGTAGAGGGAATAAAGATAAGAGAGAATACGGAGAATAATTTTGGACACTTTAGCTTCTTTTAAACACAGGAAAGTAGACAGATAACATTCAGATTTATCTGCCTCAGAATGCTCAGATGGTTGGTCTCTTCCTAAACAAAAGGAAACTATATTTCCTAGGAACTGTTGCCAGAATTGCTGAACCATATCAAGGTAAATATGGAATTTCCAATTGAGAAGGCCTGCCAGGCCCCCTTAAGACTCTATTGTAAGGCTGTTCAAGAAATCCCCTAATATTGAATGTCAGATACATGATTATATCATGGAAAAGATTCTTTATAAAAGGAAAAACCCAGATACGATTAACCCACTTAGGTTCATGGCTAAGTTGTATCCCTTGGATGGTATGGACGAAAAGTTCTCTGAATCCATTGATGTTGATTCAGTAGTCACCAGCCTTGTTGATAGATACTCCATGGCAGGGGAGAACATTTTAAAGGACCCATTAAAAAGAAAGGTTTATGCAACCCTCAAGAAAGCATCCATTGGGTGTCTTTGGCTCTGCACACTGGAGTGTATGGAGCTTGTACAACACAGTCCTTACTAAAAGGTTTGTTCAAAGCCATTCATGAAGTCAATAGAGTATACAGGTGTTGCAAAATAATGGGTGTCATTTGGAATTCCTTTTGGCTATCCCCTTTGATACAGTAAGGACATCTGCTCTAGCCTGCGGAGCTTCAGTTACTGCTCATCAAAATATGTTCCTCAAAGACTGGAGTACAGATGCAGCATACAAACCTACTTCTCTTAGAATGCTCTTTAAAGGAAAAACACTTTTTTGCTCTTGCCTGAAGGATAAGTTGCATAACATTTTTAAAGAAAGATTCACTGTTCAGAGTGCTTGCCTTTGGATTACTCCTGGCTCCAAGAGATCTGCATTTCCAAGGAATCCCGATCTACTCTTATCTGGAACGTTAGTTGGTTCATGCTCCTTCGAAAGATACATTATTGCAGTATCTTCAACTGACAGTAGGTCTTCTAAAGCACTATGGCTTGCTTTTGAATATCCTAAAGGGCCAACTGATGCTTAAGAAAAATCTCATCTTCACTGGTGCAAGGTTCACAACAGACCTGGACAAGGTTTTTCTGCCTTCAGAAAGAGGAACTCCTCTGCAGAAATTAATATTTTTCTATAACTTTTCATATGGATTTTATGCA
Source organism: Triturus cristatus (assembly GCF_964204655.1). Taxonomy (NCBI): domain Eukaryota; kingdom Metazoa; phylum Chordata; class Amphibia; order Caudata; family Salamandridae; genus Triturus; species Triturus cristatus. Next base: position 533,673,805 of record NC_140594.1, on the reverse strand, counting down.
ATATTGAAACAGCACAAGTCAAACATGAGGAGTCTGCTACTGGCACAGTACTAAATCCTACAATTGAGACATTCCAGAACACGTTTGCGATAAGAATACAAGTGTAATTATGACAACCTGGCCAGTCATGTATACAAGGCAACGAATGTCTGCATTAGAAGCTTCCCGTGCAATAGTTCCACCAAGCAGTCCATATTTTGTCATGTTTATTTGGCAACCCATGGGCCTTTTAAACCAGCTTCTCCATTTTGGCATGAAAGTCCATACATCTGTTCCATTCCTCCAGCGATGGAGGCTCCACCTTGCACCAGTTATGAGCCAAGTCTTATTTGGCAATAAGGAGACCTATAGCAATTAGGGAGCAGATATGTCTAAGGCCTCCCAAATAGTCCATATCTTCTAGGATCACAACCTTAAGGTCAAAAGCCAGTGCCTTCCACATTACCTCCGCCAGTACACTGCACACTCTGCGCCAATAGCCCTCAACGCAGGAACATTGTCATATCATATGAAAGTATCAGCCGAGAGGGAAGCCACACCTTTGACAGATTGGGGATCTTACCCTCCCATTTTTCATAGGTGTAAGGGATTATAGTAATATCTATGTAACTATTTCAACTGGCTTAGCTAAGGCACAAATGGGCCAAATTGGCTAGTGCCCAAAGTGTCATGTATGCATCTCCGCCTCAGTCCAGTCATCGTTGTCTGACTTCACTAGGTCGGGTTCCCACCTTTCCCTCAGCTTCAAAACGTGGTTTGGAATTACTGACTGGAGAGCAGTATACTTGTGAGATAACCTTCGCCCCTAGGGTTTCAGTAGTGTATTTGGCTTCTAAGGCACCAAAGTCTGGGATTGTCTTCAACATGGCCCCATAACTCTTAAGTGCATGTTTCCATAGGAGGTTCCTGAAAATTTTGTTTTGTGAAGTTGGAAGTCTTCTGCAAGATATTGAAAGGACCGGATGCAGATTATAATAACTTACACAGTGCATTCAACTCAGTAGCCACACTACATTAACTATAACTTATGCCTTCTCCATTCACTGCTTATACCCTTTTATATTATATCAGTTATGCAATCCAATAATTTTATTTACAAAAAAAGTTATGACATTACAAATCGTATCTTTTGTTAAAATACACTGAATGGTTGAGTGGCAAGTTATAGGTAATATAGTGTAGCTACCAAGTTGAATACACTCTGTATGGAGGGAGGTGTATGAGTTATAATGATTTGAAGGTGTTGCTAAAATGATAATTTACAGGTGTAAGTAATTTTAAAGCTTTACATTTTAGTGTACTTTACATTTTGTTTGTGTAATAAAGAATAAATAAAATAGTATAAATTTAAAGGATGTTCGAAAATTATAAATTGAAGATATAACTTTAACTGAAGAATTTCTAGTGTTTGTTTATTTTAAGTTTCGTTTCTATAGAAATAATACATACTTTTTTCCTAACTATAACAAAGGTTTAACCTTTTTTTCCCCATAGAATTTCAATGTTTTTTAATTTTTAATATACATTGTATTTAAATCATAGAGTTTACTGTTGTTAAGTGTAGGTTTATTATTGTGGTACAGGGGAGTGTTGTGGAGTGTGATGTCATACAATACAGTGTTGTACAGTGGAGTAGAGTGGAATTGTGTACAGTGGAATGTGGTACAGTGGAGTGGCATGCAGTGGATGAGTGTACAGTAGAGTAGCATAGAGTGGATTGGTATAGAGTGGAATGTGTCACAGAATGGAGTGTTGAATAGTGCAGTGTGGTACAGTGGAGTCATATATGATGCAGTGGCGTAGAGTGGAATAGAGTAGAGTAGAGTGCTGTAGAGTGGAGTGGCATATAGTAGAATAGTGCACAGGGGAGTGGGGAAGAGTGGAGTGGCATAGAGTGTAGTGTGGTAGTGTGTAATAGCGTACGGTGGAGTATTGTAGAGTGCAGTGGCATAGAGTGGAGCGCCATACAGAGGAGTCAGGTACAATGTAGGGTCATACAGTACAATAGTGTATAGTGGAGCATTGTAGAGTGGAGTAGTGTAGAATAGAATAGCATGTGGCGTTGTGTTATACAGTGGAGTGTAATATCTTAGAGTTTAGTAGCGAGAGTGCAGTTGCGTACAGTGAAACAGCATAGTGTTGAGTAGTATAGAGGGGACTACCATAGAGTGCAGTGGTGTACACTGGAGGGGCTTAAACTGGAGTGTACAGTGGAGGGCCGTACAGTGGATTGGCATAGAATGGAATAACAAAGAGTGGAGTGCTGTACAGGGGAGTTGCATAAAGTGAAATAGTGTAGAGGGGATTAGCGTATAGTTTAGCAGTGTGCAGTGCAGTGGCATTCAGTGGAATATGTTAGTGTGGATTGGCAGAGAGTGGAGTGGAGAAGAGTGGAGTGGCATACAGGGGAATGTTGTAAAGTTGACTGGTGTAGAGTGGAGTGAGGTACAGTGTAGTGGCGTACTGTGGAATGGCGTAGAATGGAGAGTGTTACAGTGGAATACGGTAGAATATAATACAGTAGATTGGATTAGCATAGAGTGGAGTGGCATACAACGGAGTGGAGTAGAATAGATTGATGTACAGTGTAATAGCATACAGTGGATTGTCGTAGAGTGGAGTGGCATATAGTGGAGTGGCATACAGTGCAGTGACATGGGCTATAGTGGCATAGAGTGGAATGACATGGTGTGGGGTAGAGTAGAGTGGAGTGACGTACAGTGGAATAGTGTATTTTAGAGAGGCATAGAATGGCGTGGCATTGAGTGGAAAAGCGTACAGTGAAGTTGAGTTCAGTGGAATAGTGTAGAGTGTAATAACAAAAAGTTTAGTAGTGTATAATAGAGTAGTGTAGACTGGAGTGTTGTACAATTGAGCAGAATTCAGTGGAATTGCATACAGTCAAGGGGTGTACAGTGCAGTGGCATAGACTGGAATGTGTTAGAGTGGAGTGGTGTACAGTAAAATAGCGTAGAACAGAGTGAAACACAGTGCAGTGGTGGACAGTGGAGTGTTGTAGAGCTGAGTTGCAAAGAATGGAGTGAGGTACGTTGTAGTGGCGTACAGTGGAATAGCATAGAGTGCAGTAGAGTATAGTGGATTTGTGTACCCTGGAGTGGCATACAGTGGAATAGCATACACTGGAGTAGGGTTGAGTGGAGTGGCATAGAGTAGAGTGGTTAGAGTTGAATAGCATAGAGTGGAGTGTCATAGAGTTGAGTAGTGTAGAGTAGATTGGCATAGAGTGGAGTGATGTCAAATGTAGTGGCATACAGTAGAAAAGCATAGACTGGAGTGCCACAGAGAGGAGTGGCGTACAGTGTAGTGGTGTAGAGTGGGTGGTTGTAGAGTGAAATATCGTTGAGTGGAGTTGGGTACAGTGTCGGAGGGTAGACTGTAGCGGCGTAGTGATGAAAAGCTATATTGATAGTGAAATATTGTGTCAAGGGTTGCTTTTATTCATTACAGGTTGGTTCGGATAGTATTTTATCAATTGTTAGAAATGATGGTCTCTAGTTGGCAAGGGTTTGCACCTTTGTCCAAGTAGGGACCCTTCCTTCTAGTCCAGATAAGGTAGTTACACTCCTAAAATAACCCCTGCTCACCCCCTTGGTAGCTTGGCGCAAGCAGTCAGGCTTATTTTAGAGGCAGTGTGTAAAGCATTTGCACATAACCACACCAGTTTAGAAGAATGCCCAATATTTTTATATATCCAAAACAAGACCAAACACGAAAACAAATCCACCATACAGTTCTCAGAAATCTTCAATAATCAAAACAGACTTGAAATGCACTTCCTTGAAGTCGATAGCTCTGTCTAGGGCTACCACGGCATCGCCAGCAACAAATCCAAACAGTTCTGGCTTACCACACCGTTGCAGGCCAGCTGCGGTGTCGGGAACACCTGCAAAACAGTACCTTTAGAAATATAGGGCGTCGGAGACTTCTCGATGAGCCCCGAATGGCTGGCATCCACAAGCGTCGGTTCCGGAGGTCGGTGCAGGAGTCGTCGGGCCCTTAAAGTCACACATGTTGTAGATCGAACTCCTCACGGTTGAATTCAGGAGCGCCGGCGTTGGCAGGCATCGGGTCGGTGCCCTCAGTTCGCGTTGCAGGCAGTGGCTCGGTGACGGTCATCCAGCGGCGTCGGTGAGACCAGGGCTGCAGTGCAAAGTGATGCGGTACTCGTCGCAGTGGTGGCAAATCACAGTGCAAGCAGCGGCGTCATCGTTGTTGAAGCGCTGTAGTTGGCTGACGAACTGGAGTCGATAGTGCCGGCATCAGTGGGCCAAGACTGCGGTGCGGGATGAGGATGGTGCATTGTGTAACTTACTAACGATGCCCTCGAACCATGGTGCAAGCAGCGGCGTCGATGTTGGCGTGGAGCGGCGTCATCGGGGATACCAGGGCGATGGCTTGAAGCGAGGTGCCCACAGGTCGCAGTGCAAGCAGTGGCACGGTAGCAGCATCAAGGGGTGTCATCAGTGAGACCAGGTTTGTGGTGCAAAGTGCTGCGGTGCCCTCTGCGATATGTTCAGGACATGGAGTCAGCAGCGGCATCGTTGATGGTGTCAGGTTGCTTTTCTTCTGTTGCAGCCAAAACCCACAGTCCCCAGTACTTCTAACAGATGAACTTGAAGTCTTCGCTGTTCCTGAGACTTTTTGAATTCAAAAAGATTTTTATTGGTTGTTTCCATGTAAAGCAATACATACAATACTACAATTGAAGTGACATAAGAGGTAGACATATGAATATAAACAAAATATATAGACAATAAATAAAAATACATGCATTGAAGAATCAGTTGGGTATGGTAGCATATCATATTTCATACATAAGTAGCGCTTGTCTTAGATTGACTAAGGTTATCATAAGTATAACGATGTTGAAAGGTGTGTTTAAATGATCAGTGGGGGTTATCATAGCTCAGGGATCAGACCACAGTATGATTCATAATGACTATTTAGTGTTGACGTGTACCTGGTTAAACGAACGAAGCCTAGTGTGAGTATTTAATGGGAAGGAGTAGCAAAACAGGGCTACAGTGGTTTATGGCGGCTTGTGTGTGCTAAAGTAAAGGTCAAGGGTGTCCCACATGTGCCTGATGGGGGTTTCCAAGGTGAGTTCTGGAGAGCTACGTTGTCAGCCCCCTCTCAGGTTGGAGACCCAATTCAACCAACATTTAAAGGATGCTTTGCACGTGTCTTTCCAGTTGTTGAGAATGATCTTAACCACTGCCATCAGAAGTAGGTCCAGGAGTGCCACATTCCTTTCATTTAGTGATTCTGCTCGGAGGAAACCAAATACTAGCGTCGATAGGTCTCTACTAGGGGTGTATGAGAAGAGATTAGATATGAATTCGAAAATCTTATCCCAAAAGGGAGTCACGCATTCGTATTGAATTAATAAGTGCTCCAGGTCACCTATTTTATCATTACAGTTCCAGCAGGTGGGGTCTTCACGTATTTTATGTGAGTGTAGTCGGGCTGGTGTCCAGTATGCCTTATGTAATAACTAGAACTTCGTCTGGGAGAGTACTGGGCTAATCTTATTTCTCATAACTGAGTTCCAAGTTTTGGACCAGTCTTTCTCTGAAATCGGGAGAGAGGAGTGTGACTCCCAGAAGGATACGAGTTTCTTATTGAGGGTAGACTGTTGTGGGCGTAGTAGTTTATAAATCCAGGAGACCTGGTGGCCCAACATGTACAATTTTGATATATATTATGGGAGAGAAGGAGGTGAGTTTGATAGTTTCGCTTTAGTCCAAGCAGATTTTATTTTTAGGAAGTTGTAGAATTCGAGTGGATCTAGTTTATATTTATCCTGCACTTCCTTAAAGGTTAGTGGGTGGGCTCCGTTGAAAATTTGCACAGGGAAGTAGATACCACTGGTGACCCAGGCTGCATTATGCAGAGTGTTCCCTTTGTATAGGATTTTACGGTTTTCCCAGAGGGATTCAAGGTTAGACCGTTTGATGCTGACGTCTAATAGCTTATCCACCTTTAGTAGGGCCGACTTTGTGTTTTTGAATATAGGTTTATGAGCAACTGATTTTGGTGAGATTTGCGGTTAGAAGGGCCGCTGGGGCAAGGTTGTTAAGGATAGATTTTTCAACGTCTAGCCAAACTGGGGTGTAATCCTTTGGAGGTACAAGCCAGTATGAACCTTGTTTCGCTAGGAATGACGTCTGATATAGATTAAAATCAGCTAGATTGACACCTCCCCGGAATTTGTTTAATCTGAGCTTTTTCAAACTGATCCTCGCTTTTTTCCCCTTCCAAAGAAATTTAGAGAGTAGGGTGTCTAGTTTATGGTGGAAGTCTTCTGATAGGATGAGGGGAAGCATAGTTATTAAATAGTTCACTAGGGGAGAGATCATCATCTTGATGGCTTCGACCCTACCCCACCACGTTATAAATCTTGGGGACGAATCATCAAGAAGAGTTTTAATTTTTTCTAAGGTGCTGGCTTCGTTGTGTTGGAGCGTTTCCAATATAGTACTGCCACATTCAATCCCTAGGTATTTGATAAAACTCGGCTGCCAAGTAAGGCCGGAGTCACCCAGTACATCTCGTGTGCAGTAAATGTTTAGGGGCTTGACCTCGGACTTATCCCGGTTTAATTTGTACCCAGAGTGTTTAGAATATATTTCTATGGTGGACATTAGGGCCTTTATGGATTCCCTCGGGTTCTCTGTAACAATGAGAATATCATCCGTGTATGCAGCTAATTTCACCTGAGTTACACCAAACGTTACTCTGCTTCTTTCATTGTTCGTTTGATTTCCTGGATTAGTGGCTCCAGGGCCAGGAGAAACCAAGCAGGGGAAAGGGGGCAGTCCTGTTCTAGGTGGAATGACTCTGAGAGGGATCCATTGATTGCTATTCGAGCAGTGGGGTCTGAATATAGTGCCATAACCATATTAATATATGGGTCACCCAGGTTAAAGGATAACATGCAATGTTTCAGGAATGACCATGATACTCTGTCAAACGCTTTTTCTGCGTCGAGGGTAATGGCGACAGAGGGGGCAGGTGTGGAATTGGCCTTTTCCAGAATATGACATAGTAATCTAGTGTTATTGTTGGACATATGATGTTTGAGGAATCCTACTTGCGAGTTACTGATTAATTTAGGGAGGACCGCATTTAGTCTATTGGCTAGGATTTTTGCATAAATCTTACAGTCCACGTTGATCAGGGATATTGGTCTATAGTTTTTTGTTAAGAGAGGGTCTTTCCCTTCTTTCGGTATGACGATGATGTTGGCTTCCCTCATTGAATTAGTGACACATCCCTCTTTAGCAATGGGGTTGAAATTTTGAGTAAGGTAGATTGTAATGATCTATCAAATTCCTTGTAGAAGGAGGCTGAGAAGCCGTCTGGGCCTGGGGCTTTATTGTTCTTAAGTGATCTGATAGAGATTAAGAGTTCATTTCCCGAAATGGGCTTTCCTAGCGCTGACCTATCATCCTCTGATAGTCTTGGCAGGTTTAATGAATCTAAGTATTTGGTGCAGTCATCTGCACCTATTGCTAGTTTATTCTTGAATAAGTCTTCAAAAATGGATTGGAAGACTCTTAGAATCTCTTTTTGTTTGGTTTGAATGACATTGGTGGAGTCTTTAATCGAGGGGATAGTAAACTGTCTCTGTTTGTGTTTAAGATAAGAGGCTAGTAGTTTACCTGCTTTGTTCCCTTCACATAATTTGAGTGCCTTTAATTTGTTAATCCATACTCCTGCCCGTTTGCTCACAATTTTATTATATTCGTACTTCCTCTTAAGCCGCCGGTCTAGGATGTCTTTGTTGTCTATCTTCTCAGTGTGTTTTAATTCAAGTGATTTAATTTCTTTTTCTAATATCTCCAGTTCCAGATTTAGTTTTTTGTTGATCTGTGCTTTGATGCCAATAATGACCCCTCTGATGGTCGCCTTAAGGGCATCCCAAAAAGTGGAGGTGTCTATATCTGGGAGGTCGTTTTCTCCAATGTATTCTTTAATTGCTGTCTCGATTTTCAATTTGTTTGCTGGGTCAGAGAGTATCTTGTCGTTGAAGCGTCATCTTTTCGGCGATGGGATGGGGTGGTTACCTGCAAGTTTGGTGCTGATGCAGGAGTGATCTGAGACTAGTTTTGGGGCTATATCTGTTTGATCTATGAGGTGCGTGAAAGAGCTTGAAAGTAGGATGTAATCGATCCTAGAGTAGGAGTTGTGTGGGGCAGAATAAAATGTATAGTCTCTTGTATCTGGATGTTGGAGATGCCATGAGTCTTTAAGGCTAAACCTGGAGCAAATTCTGCAAAGGATCTTTTGTGAGCGGGTTGGTTGGTATTTGCATTTCGATTGACGGTCTATAAGAGGATCCAATGGCAAGTTGAAGTCTCCTCCTACTATGATAAGATCATCTTGTGGGATGCTCTCAATTGTACTTGAGATCTTTTCCCAGAAATTTAGCTCATCAGAGTTGGGGCCATATATATTGATCACATGGATGGGGTTGTCTCCTTTCTTCAGATGTGCAACTAGTAGCCTTTCCTCTTCATCGTGTGTGTGTGAAATAGTGGTGATGTTGGCTTTTTTGGCTATAAGGTTAATGACACCTTTTGTTTGTGTACTGCTGGTGAGCAAGAGGTATGAGAGATCCAGTTGTGTTTAATATAACCTGCATCCTCTTCTGACAATTTTGTTTCTTGGAGCAGGATGATGTCACCCTTAGTTTTTGCTAGATACTCAAAGATTTTCCTGCGTTTTAACCGGATAGTTCAGACCCTTGACATTCAGAGATACGATGTTTAGGTCTTCTGTTATGGTTTTATTTTGAGCCATACTAGGGTCCAGAGGTCGCTAAATGGTTGCAATATAGCTGTTTTATCATATGGGACTTAGTTACGCAACCGTTGGTGAACCCGGAATGTGAGTGGTGGTCGTGTGGTATAGGTAATGTCAAGATAGTCTTCCTCATGAAGGCACTTCGCGTATTGTTGTCGGAGTACAATCTGTTCCCGAGCAAATATATACCATAGAGCATACCCGATACTTCAGCCTGGTCAAAATAGTAACATAAGCATACATAAAATGAGCCTACACAAAATAAAAGTAAGATGGAAGCAGCCATAAGTACATTTACCCCTTATCCCCCCACCTATCTTTCTCCTCCCTCCCCCCTCCCCGAAAAAATCGACTGCAGGACCTGCGATGGCAGGTCCGTCTGTTGGCAACTTGGAGAGTATTTTTTAAACGATACATCATCAGGAGAAACATTATGAAACAACCATGAAAGTTAACAAGAAGAGAGTGTGATTGCTACCATAGGCTGGTGGGTCATTGAGTGGCATACGATTGTGTATATACTAGCAATTAGTTGTCAAAATCTAAGAAAGTTTATCGCCTTAGTAGATATTTACTTGGTGATTGATAACATTGTTCGTTGGTAGACCCTTTTGAGGGTGATGTGGCATCTTACTTAGAGTAATTAGCTATGATATAGGCTATAGGTAAATAGAACTGAGAACAATAGAAGACTCTACTATGGAACGTGTCCAAACCTGTAAATCATTTCGAATACTCGAAAACCCCTTTGAAATCCATTATAATTAGACATTTATAGCACAGATATTACGTGGGTGTAAGAAGGATGAGCCAGAGAACACAATACAAAAGGATACTAAGTCTTCTTTTGTTGGAGGATCCCAGAGATAGGTCCATTTCCTGGGTGGGAGGTCCTTTCAGGTGATGTGGCAGGTCCTGGGGGTCTGTAAAGATGAGAGTTTTCCCGTTATCCACTGAGAATTGAATGTTTTTTCCCCTCAGCTTGTCTCGCAGTTGAAGGAAGCCTTTCCTTGTATCAACTGTTTCTTTAGAGTAATCTTGTGTAAAGTTCATCCGTTGACCATCCCAGGTTACTTGGTGGTTTTTCCTGGCGAAACTCAGGATGGCTTCTATGTGCTGGTATCGAAGAGGTTTGCAGATCATGAGGCGAGAACCTTTTCTGTTTGAAGAAATGAAAGTAGGGATTCTATGGGCTCTGTCTAATTCCAAGCCGTGGTGGAACTTTATCCCAGTAATCATGGGTATCCAAGCCTCCAGGAAGGCCACGCATGATCCCGCATCAGTCTCTGAATCTTCAGGAATACCAAAAATGCGTATATTTCCTCGTCTGTTACGGTCTTCCAATTCTGCGTTATGTTTGTTTAGCTCATTAGTGACAGTATGAAGGTATTTAATTTCTTTAGTAGCTTGGGCTAACACATCCTCGACATCGCTTATTCTTTGCTCAGCATCACATATTTTTGAATTCATGGTATTCATATCCGCGCGGATTGCTGTGAGTTCCAATTGCATGGTGTCTGTATTTTGTTTTGTAGAATTTGCCAAATCGTGGGCATCCTCTAGTTTCTTCAATATAATGTCCATTGTGCTGCTTAGGTCCGGTTTGGCCTTGATTGGCGAATCCAAGGAGGTTGGTCTGGTTTTGCTTTCTAATATGAGGTTCTGCTTTCTTTGTCCGCCATTGCGACGAGGTATGAGGTGGTTAGCTGTCCCGTTACTTTAGGATGTTAAGAGTAATGAAATTTCCGATTTCTTCCAATGGTGCCTGATGGTTAATGGTGATCTCTGGTGGGATCAGGTGATTAAGGGTTTCCTGAAGGTTTCTGGAGGTTTCTGATGGCGGCTTGTTTGTTCTCTGCGTTCTCTATGCCTTTCCTATAGTGATAGCTACTGGTAGGACGGAGATATATGGTTAAAAAGACTAGAGTCCTCTTTATGGTCGTGTGCGCTGAGTCCTTGCAGTGACCCTGTGGTGCATTATGAGGGGCTTTTTCTTGTGCTCATGTGTTATTTGTGAAGCGATGAGCAAGTCACTGCCTTGAGCCGGCTATAGAGGGGCCTTGCAAGAGTCTCAGACCTCAGGGGTGGTTGTGCAGGTGATTGTGCATGTGGCGCCAGGAGTGATCTGTAAGCTCTCTGTCCGCGCCGCCAAAATTGTTGATGTGTTGGGTTAAGGTTCACCAGGGATAGGGTCCACTCTTGAGAGGCAGCAGAATGTCGGCGCCAAGGTGTTAAGCACGAAGTTAGAGGCGGCAGGGTGCAGAGTCAAGGCTAATTTTAGGCAAGGTTAATTCTATGGCAGAGGCAGTGTACAGTGCGCAGTGTTCTTGGACATAACAGCGTGCTAAAAAGCAGGAAAGGGTGCTTGTTGTACCCCTTTATTGCTTCGTTTATCGTCTATCTCTAAATATTTGTCTCTACTTCGGCACACTGACGACCATGGTATCTGCCATTTTAGGGTCAGGCACTCGCAGCTACTTCTACTCATCACCGGTGGAAGCAATCACAGGTGTTTTGTAAGTTGCCGGCAAAGAGCATAGGTACGTGTAGCTCCCCGCTGCTATAAGTACCGCCATTAATAGCGCCAGTAGTAACGCCGTCAATATAGCGCAGCTGTAGGAGTTAAGCTAACGAGCCGCAAGGAGACCATCTCAGGGTCAGGCACATCACGCTAATGGTCTGCGGTTCTGCAAGGATTGGCAGTCATGCATTTTAAGACTTAGCACCCACCTCAGTGAGTTGTAACAGGCACCAGTTGTGTTGCGTAGCGGAGCAATGTGGATTTTTCTTGTGCTCATGTGTTATTTGTGAAGCGATGAGCAAGTCACTGCCTTGAGCCGGCTATAGAGGGGCCTCGCAAGAGTCTCAGACCTCAGGGGTGGTTGTGCAGGTGATTGTGCATGTGGCGCCAGGAGTGATCTGTAAGCTCTCTGTCCGCGCCGCCAAAATTGTTGATGTGTTGGGTTAAGGTTCACCAGGGATAGGGTCCACTCTTGAGAGGCAGCAGAATGTCGGCGCCAAGGTGTTAAGCACGAAGTTAGAGGCGGCAGGGTGCAGAGTCAAGGCTAATTTTAGGCAAGGTTAATTCTATGGCAGAGGCAGTGTACAGTGCGCAGTGTTCTTGGACATAACAGCGTGCTAAAAAGCAGGAAAGGGTGCTTGTTGTACCCCTTTATTGCTTCATCTTGATGCATCACCCTAATACTGCGTAATACTGTTAATGTTGTTGATGTCACAAATGTATCTAGATTCCCTTCAGAGTAAAAACTGTTTGAGCGATGATAGGCAGATCTCGAGTGGCAATGAAACCAATGGTGAAATATGGTGAAATATCCTTCGTAGGGGAGGACACGCTGATAACGCTGATAACGCTTATCGTTTATCGTCTATCTCCAAATATTTGTCTCTACTTCGGCACACTGACGACCATGGTATCTGCCATTTTAGGGTCAGGCACTCGCAGCTACTTCTACTCATCACCGGTGGAAGCAATCACAGGTGTTTTGTAAGTTGCCGGCAAAGAGCATAGGTACGTGTAGCTCCCCGCTGCTATAAGTACCGCCATTAATAGCGCCAGTAGTAACGCCGTCAATATAGCGCAGCTGTAGGAGTTAAGCTAACGAGCCGCAAGGAGACCATCTCAGGGTCAGGCACATCACGCTAATGGTCTGCGGTTCTGCAAGGATTGGCAGTCATGCATTTTAAGACTTAGCACCCACCTCAGTGAGTTGTAACAGGCACCAGTTGTGTTGCGTAGCGGAGCAATGTGGATTTAATCTGACAACAGGAGTTTTCAAAGCATTGCGTGCACTTCAAGAGCCACCATTTCAGGTGTCCCAAGCAGGCTTTGTTCGTAGCTCATCTCGGCTTACGATGGTACTCTTCCGAGGATCTGCTGTGCGAGCATTTGGTATGTGCCTGATCTTTCTGGTACTACAATGTGGATGACTGATCCTCCTAGTAATACGATGTGGATTCTGGTCTCCGTTTTCAAAGTTTTCCACGTAAATCGGGAACCACCGCCATTTCAGGTGACCCACACGGGCTATGCTAGTAGTTCACCTTGATTTACATTGGCCTACTTCGGAGGGTCCGTTGCATGAGCTTTTGGTATCAGGCTGATCCTCCTGGTGGTACGGACTAGATTCCGGTCTCTATTCCTTAAACGCGGTAGATTTTACTCCTGATTTCGGCCTCAGTCATTCCTCCATTTGCCAAGCGACGGAATTAGGCAGCCATTACTGCTGCCATACAAGCCACGCCCCGTTCCTGAGACTTTTTGAACAGTGGGCAAGCTCTACGTCAAGCCCTTGTAGAAACTCACAAAATGGAAGTTGCAGAAAGTTCAGTCCAGTCCTTTCACTGCCTAATACAAAAGCAGCCAATTCAGGCCAATACAGCAAAGCACTCAGCAAAGTGGTCATTCCTCCTCACAGCTTCTCCAGCTCTTCTTGGCAGTCTTCTTGGTCCAGTTCTCTGAAGTGTTTTCTATCCCTGAGACTTCCAACAGTAGGCAAGCTCTACTTCAAGCCCTTGGAAAAAACTCTAACAGCAGGATGAGGAAAGTACAATCCAGTCCTTGCCCTGCCCAAGACAGAAGCAGCAAGCAGCAGGACAACACAGCAGAGCACGCAGCAAAGTGGCCGTTCCTCCTGACAGCTTTTCCAGCCCTTCTTCCTGGCAGGTTCTTTAGTTCAGCAGTAATCTAAAACACTGGGGTCCGGGCCCCACTATTTGTATAATTCCTTTGTTCTCTTGGGTCAGAGAGGCTCTGTGCTCAGCCAAAACCAGTTTTGTCCTCTCTGGTGCAGCTTCCTGGCAGGAGGTGGAGATAGCATTGTATAAGGCAGACAGGAGGGCCTATTCAGGTGCAAGGGAAATCTCCCCCCACCACTCTAAATGCAGACTAGGCCTATTCAGGTGCTAGCGAGAACTCCTCCCCCCCTACTCTGAATGCAGCCCAGATATCTTTAGCCCAGCCCTGACTCATTCAGGAAAGGCAGGACAAACATCAACGACCCCCCCCCCCCGTGGCCGTCTTAGTGAATGCACCTCCCCAGCCCCTGTCACTCCAAAGCCAGACAGTCAATACGCAAACCAGCAGAGGCACATAGAATGGCTAAGCAAGAAAATACCTACTTTCTACAAGTGGCGTGCGCGCCCACTTCACGCAGTTCGTTCCGTGCGCGCACGGTGCGCTTTGCGCACCGCGTGCCCACTTTACGCAGTTAGTGCCGTGCACGCACGGTGGGCACGCGGTGCGCTACGCGCACCGCGTGCCCACGTTACGCTTTGCACACAGCGTGCGTTTCCACACTTGTCAAATCAGGCCACACCCCCTCCCTGCACCACTGTGCAAACGCGCCCCCTGGTGCGTTGTAAATTGGGGGATTAAATCCCCTTGAGTCTTGAGGGTCCCTGGCGTCCAAATAGCCCACCAGGTACCTCCAGTAAGCGCCACAGAGCTGCGTTGCAGAAAGGTTGAAAAAGGGGCATGGCCTCGGACCACCTCTCTGCAAGGCAGCCCTGTGGTGCATACTGGAGTCTCCTGGTGAGCAAGTAGGCCCCCAGGGACCCCCAGTATTGAAGGGGAATTAATTCCCCAACTTAAAATGGGCCACAGGGCACGTTTGCAGAGTGTTGCTGGGAGGGGGCGGGGCCTCCAGGATGATGCCGGTCTTTTAAAATAATTTTTTGAAGGGGGTCTGTGTGGCCCCCCTTCTTTTTCCTTTTTTTGGGCCCTGGGGACCCCATCCACCAGGCCCTGAGCTCTTTAAAAAAAAAAATCTAAACCGGAAGGGGACCGCTTGGGCCCCCTCTCCCATGGCCAATTCTGGCCCCCGGGACCCCATCCCCCGGGGCATGGCCACATATATATATTTTTTTTTAAGTAAGGGGGGCTGCGTGGCCCCTCTCCTGAGGTCTCTATTGGCCCCGGGGACCCCATCCCCCGGGGCTGGCCTTTATTTAATTAATTTTTGGGGAGGGGGCTGCGTGGCCCCCCTCCCGGGCCACTTCTAGCCCCAGGGACCCCATCGCCTGGGGCCGGCTCAATCCATTGGGGACCGTGGGGTGGAGCCCCAATGCCCCCACGGTCCCGCCGACTCCCCATATCCTGCGGGAGCCGGTATTGCTTTTCCACACGGGGAGCTGCTGACATGCAGCTGCCTGTGTGGAAAAGCAATCTGCTTTGGATTTTGGAAGAGAGAGCAGGTTTACCTGCTCTCTCTTCCAAAATCCAAACCAGTGTTTGCTATGACAGGGCAGGAGCCGGCCCTGGGGGTTGGTGGTCCCTAGGGCCATCGAGGGCTCCAGGAGGGGTGCCGCGTGGCCCCCCTCCCAACTAGTGGTGGCGGCGCCCGGGGCTACGGGGGGGCCATGTGCCCCCCGCAAATATTTGAGAAAAGTCCCAGGGGTGGCAGCCTCGGAGGCCCCTCACAAATTAAACAAACCCCGGGGGTGTCGGTCCCTGGGGCTGCAGGAAGGCCGTGTGCCCTCCCACATATTATAAACATAGCCCCAGGGAGGTGGTGGTCCCGGGGGCTGCGGGGGCACCCGCGGGTCCCCGCTAATATTTTTTGACAATGCCCCTGGGACCTGGCCCACCCGGGGGCCTCAATTAAATGAAGCATGGGAGCCCACGCTTAATTTTTTAAAAAAAATTCAGCGGGATTCGCGACCCCAGTGCAAATTTCGCAGATTTTTTTATTTAAAAAAAAGCTTTTTTATGTCCCTGGGGTTCTTGTGGGACCCCCTGAGCAGGCCTAGGGGGTCAGGGTGTTTCTACCCTGCCCCCTTTTTCTTGTTTTTCAACTTTGTTTTACTGTTTTCTTGTGACTCGGTTCTACCGAGTCACAAGATGGCAGCCATCACTTCCTGGTTTGGTGTGTTGGTAGCCAATCACAGTGAAGCTCCTGGTCGGGAGGGGTCACGAATCCACAGTGTCCCTAAACATCGAAACTTTTTTATTAACAACTGAACAGATTTACACCATTTAACAAAAAGGGCTCTTTCTGAACCAAGGGCTACCTTTTTGCCAAATTTGGTGTAAATCCGTTCAGCAGTTCGGGCTGTAGCCGTGTCTAAAGTTTCCTATAGAAATTAACATGGAGAAAACACATTATGGGACCCCCTTTTTTCCTGGCCGCTGCTTTGCGAAGTTTGAAAATTTCACAAAGATTCATCAACCAGCGCCAAAGTTATTGGGAAAATAAAAACCGCTTTTCCTATGGAAAATAGGTCCCAACTATAACTACCTACTGGTGACCGCCAGTAGGTAATATACATATATATATATATATATATAATTGT
Source organism: Triturus cristatus (assembly GCF_964204655.1). Classification (NCBI taxonomy): domain Eukaryota; kingdom Metazoa; phylum Chordata; class Amphibia; order Caudata; family Salamandridae; genus Triturus; species Triturus cristatus. The sequence goes on along the minus strand of NC_140594.1, from coordinate 533,657,665 downwards.
AAAAAATTAATTGTGAAATGATTTTGATCTATGCGTTTAAAACAAGCTTATATATATATATTTTTTTGTTAAATTATGACATGGAGTAATTCTTTCGTTTGAAAGTCTTTTGTTTATGTCTTCGGAGGCTCGATATAATGACTGAACTCTGAACCTAAGGTCATGTGACCAAGAGCTTGTTTGCTCGAAACACGTCTTTGCCCTGTGAAATAAACAAGGATTTCAGGAAACTGGATTCGTGTGGCTCTTTTCTCGCACCAGAAGGAGATTTTGCGAGTTGACTGGGAATATATATATATATATATATATATATATATATATATATATATATATATATATATATATATATATATATATTTTTTTTTTTTTTTTTTTTATTGTCTCCCATGCTGTTCCCTTCCACCCTTTGAAACATAATACATGATTATTTGTATTATATTCTATTACATGACTTGACTGTAAAAAAGGAAAAAAAAGAAAAACTATTAGTCTTAGCCCATTCAGGGCCTAATTACTTAAACAATCTTTATATATAAAAAATGTTGGCATTATAACACCAACAATTAGAGTGGATATTAACATTGTATAAATATATAATTGTTTAATGCCCTTTCTTTGCAGTCAAAACACCAATGAATTTATTTTTGGTTTAAGATTACAATGACTAGTAAATAGTATCTTTAAAATGGCCACCGTGTTGCAATTTAGAAGCACAGAGGCCTTTCTTTTATGTTTATGTATCTGAACATGGAAATCCTCTTTCTATATCCCTTAACATCCTTGTATTTAAGAGATCGATGGTAAATGGACTTTTGACATTGAGAAAGGTCGTCATGACCGAAACCGGTTTGTCAAGCATGGTGGAATAAAGCATTTGAAAAATCTTTTTGGCAGCGGGTGCAGACAGAAGAGCCAGATCCAAGTCCTGACTTAATTTCGAAACAAAAACGCTGCACTCCGGAGTTTGAATTATTCGAAAATTTAATTCAGCAGCAATCTACCAACGCATTTCAGCCTACCCAAGGCTGTGTTCACGGTTAGTGAGTCCCTTTTCTCTAGTACTATTTATACCTCACTTGGCCTTAATGTGGCATGGTGGGTAGATTATAAATATGTAAGAATTCTAACATTTGGCAAAAGATTTGAAACTTTGAAAAGAAACTACTCTGTTAAGGTCCCAGTCACAATAGGCGAAACAACGATTGAATCAGATATAAGTGAGGGAGAAGGAGCAAGTGGCACAAATGAATCATCCAAAACTACTTTTTTAGAGGAGATGCGACTAATGCATATGGACCAGACACTAATGAGGGGAAGAGGACAAGGAAGGGAAACAAAGCGAGGTCGAGCCAAGGGAGTAGGAAACACCTCCAAAGCGCAAGAAAAAACAGACTTTCCAAATGGTAAAAAGCAATACCCATTATGCAATCTGAACAAAAAGAAATAGAAAACGCCAATTTGATCTTTCTAAACATGTTCTCACTAAGGGGAGAGGAGGTGGCCTAACGGCTAGGGCGTTCGACCTCGGACCTGGGGATCTGGGTTCGAGTCTCGGTAATGTCGCTGAACACTCCTGTGATTCTGGGGAAATACCTTAATCTCTCCGTGCCTAACAAAAATGAATGTGGGTCCTCATGTAACGTAACTGGTGCTATGTAAAGCGCTCTGATACCTGATTGGATTCGGGTCAAGTTCGCGCTATATAAAACTCTGCAAAAAAAAAAAAAGGAGGAAGCAGCATTACGTAATAAAGGATTATCATTTTGCCCAGAGAGCTATTATGATTACACTCAAGTGAGGATTGACTTGTATACATATATACAAAAATTTAAATTGGCAAAAAGTGCATGCAAACAAAAAATATGACACCAGAGAACACATTGGAGAAAAAGAACAATCGAATCAAAGTGAAAATGAATTAAATATTGATCAAATACCGGATCTAAAAAATATGTTCGATCTAATGTTCAAGTTAAGTGATGATGCATTAACAGAAGACCAAATATTGCAACAACTAGATATAGAGACGGACAAATAAATAGACTGGTCTTAAAAGGAAATCAAAATACTGTCCGTCCTTATCCCCGGGTAATACATTTGACCTGTTTGCAGAAGCCATAATTGGAGAACTTGACAAATTGTCAAAAATGAGACAACAAAAATATAAAGAAAATTTAAATGTTGAAGAATGAAAAGCAATGCAGGGTTTAATGGAAAATCAGGAAATTATAATAAAACCTGATGACGATGGGGGCAATATTGTGCTTATGGATAAAGAGGACTACATAACGGAAGCACAACGACAATTAACTGACATTACCAACTATTCCAAGATCCAAGCAAATGCAATAAACAAGATGACAGTGGATCTAAGCAAAACAATGAAGAAATGGCATGAAGCAAACCCTATCAGTGATGATGAACTCCAGTTCTTAACAAAGGATTTCCCATTAATTCCAACAATATATTTTTGACCAAAGATTCACAAGACTCTCCATCAGCCTCCTGGTAGACTTATTGTTTCCTCGTGTGAATCATTATATAAGAACATGTCTAAATATGTGGATCAATTTTTATTACCCATAGCTCAAAGCCTCAGTGTGTACATCAGAGAAACAGGAGATTTTTGGAGGATACAGACAGGAATCAGTTGGACCAACAATTATATATTGGCAACTATAGATGTAGTTTCACTGTATACATCCATCAAACATGAAATTGTGTTGGAAGCATGCAACTATTTCCTCGAACAGATGTGGATAACGCAATTAGAACATACATGGATTCTGCTATCAATGATTGAAATATGTTTAACCAACAATATTTTTCTCTTCAATAAAGAACTCTTTAAACAAAACTGCGAAACCACCATGGTCATCTCTTTTTCACCAAACTATGCTAACATTACAGTAGGCTGGTGGCTTGGAGCGCAGATTACCAAAGTGAATTGGAAAAGATAATACTTTGGGTCAGCTATGCCTCTTCATAATATGGAATAGCATAGAAAAAGAATTTAAGACATACTATCAGAAATTAAATACGAATGAGGTGGGTCTGTTCTTCCTCTGCACTACAAGCAAAAAAGTAATTGCCTTTTTGGATACACCAGTGTACATTGAAAAAGATAAGATTAACATTATTCAGGAAAAAAATTGCAACGAACAGTATTTTACATGGAACGAGCTTCCATCTGAAAACATTAATAGACAGCATTTCCTATGGAGAGTTTATACAAATGAAGTGGAATTGCTCCAAGAAAGAAGATGCCGAAGAGAAAACCATGGAAAAAATGAAAAGATTAAAAAAGAGAGGCTACAGAGAAACAATTTTAAAGAAAAGCAAAAAGAAAATAGACAACAAATTAAGAGAAGAAACCGTAATACCAAAAAGGGAAACTAATCCAAATATAAAGGAAAAGCAAGAAGCAGCTAGATTTATCACAACATACAGCAAAGAAAGTGGGCAAATTCTCAATAAAATTAAAAGATCCTGGCATTTAATTGCAAATGATCCAGATATAGGTGCACTTCTGGGATCAAGACATTAGTAACCTACAGAAAAACAAAATCTCTAAAGGATTTACTAGTGAAAAGCCACTTTCAAGAATTTTCAAAATCTAACTGGCTTCTGGAACAACAAAAAGGTTTCAAAAAATGTAACACATGTAAAATCAGAAAAAATTTGAGAAATATCACTGATCGAGATGGGAAGATCACAAACATTGACTAAAATATCACCTGTACCACTCAATATGTTATATACATCATTGAATGCAACTGTAGATTACATAGGGAGCACGATTTGTATGTTAAAGAAAAGAATCCTCAAGCATATCAGAGCGGTAAAAAATAAAGACACGCAACTGGAAAGCAATGAGCGATTATGGCATCCATGCAATAACACCGAAGGACCGAGGAGGAGACAAAATGAAAAAACTACTCCAACTGGAATCGCGATACATAATAAAAATGAGAACCAAGACCCCGCAAGGAATTAATAATGATGAAGAACTTTTTGTGCATCTGGATTAAATAAAGATCAACGATAATTAAAGAATTGATTAACCATTGCCCGGGAATAATGAAACTGAGAAAAACATGCAGAAATTAATGAAAATTGGTACTATACCAGCAGTGACAGTGACATCACGAAAATAAGGATAATATATCCAATTACGTTCTAAACAGTGACATCACGAAAATAAGGATACTATATCCAATTAATATTTTTTAAAAATGCTTCAAAACAGTGGTGCCAAATGATAATATCGGGTAGACTATCTCTGAGAACTATCTAAATGTGCGGGAATTCATGACAAACGACATTATAGTACTAACCTATATAAATATGTGTTAACAACATTGCAATATGCCACATGAATAGCAACAGTAACAAATTCTTTTCGTGTAAATATTGCAAATAAAGTTTGTTAAAAAAGGCACTACATTGCCCACCATGCCACATTAAGGCCAAGTGAGGTATAAATAGTGCAATAGAAAAGGGACTCACTAACCATGCACAAAGCCTTGGGTAGACTGAAACGCATTGGTGGATTGCTGCTAAAATACATTTTTGAATAATTCAAACTCCAGTTAGCAGCGTTTTTGTTTTGAAATATATATATATATTTAATATATATACATGTATTACTCACTGGCAGTCGCCAGTAGGTAGTTATAGTTAGGACCATGTTTCTATAGGAAAAACATTTTTTGAGTTCGGTAAAACTTTTGCGCCGTTTGACCAATCTTCATGAAATTTTCCCAAAAAAGTGTCAAGGTGGATTCTATTTACATGGAATGTTTGGGGGTGATCCGAGTGGTGGGATCTGAGAATTTGGGGCACGAAATTAGGTTGCATTTGTAATGTTATTTCCCATAGGACCCTTTAGCCGCACCTACAGCCTCAACTGCTGAACGGACTTACATCAAATTTGGCAGGGAGGAAGATGATGGTTCACGGAAGAGCCTTTTTCTTATTTGGTGCAATTACGTTCAGTAGTTATTGAGAAATGTAGGTTTAAATTTATAGTGATATCACTAGCCGTGGATATTTCGCAAAGGTTTCAAGATGAATCGCGAATGCTCATGCCAAGGGTGAATGCTCTGATTGGCTGCACACAACATGAACAGAAAGTTGCAGCCACCATTTTATCTATTGGAAACAGTTCACAGGACTGACAATTTTTGAAAAAGCTAACATAAGAGCTCAGAGTAGAGGTACTCTGACCCCATGTTTGAGAAATGGGGGTGTTAGTGACGCAAGTTATGTGTCTAACATAGATTTTTAAAATTGCGCATGATATTCATCATGATGATGCGATTACTAGTGGGGCCCCCCATGTACCATCGCAGGGACATCGCGAATATCAAAGTTGTCACGAATATTAGTGAAAATATGAAAAAATATTTCAGTGAATCATTAATACGCATTTTTATAGAGATATTGAGACTGTGATAAATGTTTTTATAGAGTTATTCATATAGTGAGTTATCTACTGTGATGGTTAGAATTAATTATATAGTTATAATTTTTGGATGTGTTGGTGGCCTTTGAATATCTGCTTTTGTTTTCCGTTTTCGTGACGTGTCTGCAGAGATCGTGAGTACCGACGTCATTGAGGTCACCGGAGTCACCACAAAAACAGAAAAGAGGTTTTAGGGATGGTTGTACTAGAAATGCACTAGAAAAACATGAGTTTGAAGTGTACAGTGCTAAACCCCTGTTGTGTAAATTACTGTAATATGTGTGCATATATGCGTTTTCACTTTATAGAAAAGGCGTGACCGTTGCAGTTAACAGCGACGTGTGACGTCCCGAATAGCCGTGAAAATGGAAAATAGGTATGAAAGATGGTTTTTAAAGAAACTTAGTAGAAAAATATGAGTTTAAACATGCTTTGAAAGAAGTATGTATATAGTCAGGGCCGGCTTTAGGGCGGTGCGACCGGTGCCACCGCACCGGGTGCTGGCTTCCTGGGGGCGCCGTGTTTGAAAGTTTATTATGCTTTTGAAGCACCTGCTGCAGCGTGTTTTTTCCCTCGGCCTCACATGAATGTCAAGATAACTGGTGTGATTAATTATCTTCCTGTAGAGAGATCAGCGTTTTGTATAGTTGAGGTTTAGACTTTTAGGTGAAGTTAGTGCAGAGGGTTAATATGCCTGCTGCAAAGAACGTGTACCAAGTAGATTACAGAGTGTGTATGATGTAAACAGATCAGCAGGTTACTCCTTCCAAAAGAGACATCTTTTTTGTTACTTGCAATTTATAACTTAAATTCCTAATATATAATAGTGAGCTTTTAACTTTCATCCTAGAACTGCATACACACTGCAAAGTATACATTATTAGAACATTGATTAATGTTGCAAAAAGGGTTAATTTGGCTAGAAATCGATTCTTATTATTAAAGAAAACTCCCAACAATGCTGTTTCTTTTTCGACTCTGAGTTTGTGCTTCTCCACACCAAGCACTCTTAAACTATACTGCCTACCAGCATGGATGACATGTGACTCATACACTTTTAGGGGCATATTAGCAAGGGCTGGCGATATAATTATCGCCGCTTTAGCATCCGTTTTCGGGCGATAAGCGGCGATAATTATATCGCAATATCATCAAGGACACGCTAGCGCATGTTTCTTTGAGGTAGAGCCCGTTTTTTCACAGCCTCGCCTCGCTAATGAGATGCAAAGATGGCGTGGCTGTGAAAACAACACATGAAAATATCGCGAAGGCAGCTTCGCGATATTAACAAGGAGGTGCAGCGATAAAAAAAATCGCGCTACCTCGGCCTTTACGCTGGAATTTAACGCCTGTTAAATTCCAGAGTAAGGCATACTAATAATGCTAGGTGGATTATGCTGATACGACCACAGGGTCATATCAGCAATGTTATCGCTGTTTTCCATGGAACATCGCTGGAAAACCAGCGATGTTCCATGGTAAACACCGCTATCGCTGAAATATTATCGCCATAGCGCTATGTATTGTTAATATAGCGTTATCATGGTGATAATTTTCAGCGATAATATTTCTACCGTTATGTGGCGCCAGTTAATATGCCCCTTAGTCCTTTGGCTTATGTAACATTTCCTATACACTGATTTACACAGGTATGATTGATTGTCTCTTTGTAATGTGTGTGTGATGCAAAGTGCTCGGACACCCTACACTGGTATGAGTTGCGCTATATAACTAATTCAATGCATCTGAGAGAGTGTGGTTATGGAGATTTGGGGGCATATTATCAAGGACTGCGTTAAAATTATCGCCGGTTTAGCGGAGAAAACTGCCGCTAATGCAGCGATAATGGGCTTGATAATATGCCCTTGAGAATTCCAGTAGAAGTTCATGTTCTGGTGTGAACATGGGCTTCTATTGGAATTCTCCAGGGCATATTATCAAGCCCATTATCGCCGCATTAGCGGCAGTTTTCTGCCGCTAAACCGGCGATAATTTTAACACCGTCCTTGATAATATGCCCCCGAGTCACTGTTAAAGGGTGCTAGTGAGAGAATCCGTGGTGGAGGTGGTCATTGGGGGGGCGCCAACAAACATTGTCGCACAGGGCGCCACCAGCACTAAAGCCGGCCCTGTATATAGTAATATGTGTAAGGCAATGTTCAGAATGGATTTATACATATTACATTTTGATGTCTTGGTGGCCATTGAATGTCTGCTTTTGTTTTCCATTTTTGCGACTTGTCTGTGGGGATCGCGATAACCAATGTCATCGCGATTTTGCGAAGTTACTGTGAAAATAGAAAATAACTTTTAGGGATGGTTTTTACAGAAACTCTCTACAAAAACTTGTCTTTAGAGAATACTGGAAGACACCCCTAGAGTGTAAAATACTGTAGTATGTGTGGATATATGTGTTTTAGACTTTATGGAAAAGGCGTGATCGTCGCAGTTAACAACGCCATTGCGAAATCCTGAATAACCGCAAAAACACTAAATAGGTCTGAAAGATGGATTTTGAAGAAACTTAGTACAAAAACATGAGTTTAAACATGTTTTAAAGAAGTATGTATATACTAATCTGTAGTAATGTTCAGAATGGATTTTTTTACATATTATTTTTGGATGTGTTGGTGGTCATTAAATGTCTGCTTTTGTTTTTGCAGTGTGTCCATGGGAATCGCGACTTAGTCGTGAATATGATAAATGTAAAGAAAAAAACAACGCTTATTAATCTACTGAAGAATATACAAGCATATAAAAATATGTATTTTAGAGCCATTTTAGATAAAAAATTCAATTTTAAAAACTTCACAAATTCAATACGAAAATCATAGGTTACATGGACGTTGTAGTTGGAAAAAAGAATTTGAAAAACCTTAGAAATGTACTGAAAAAACCAAAGGTTACAGGGACCTTACAGTGAGGATTTAGCATTTAGAAAACCGTGGAAATTCACTAAAAAAACAAAGGTTACAGGGACGTTCTAGTTAGGAAATAGAATTTAAAAAAACCTTAGAAATTCACTGAATATACCAAAGGTTACAGGGACATTATAGTTAAGCTGATATTTCACTCGTACAAAACCAGCGTAATTCAAGAGTTATAGTTAGCTGAGCTAACTATAACTTGTGTCTCCACAATGCACTGCTTATGAACTCACATGTTAAATCACTCATGACATGTAAGTTTGCAAATTTTCATACTGCTAAGAATTTAAAGGGAGAACCATGCACTCTGCTGTCACCAGGAGATGACAAGACAAAACACCCTCGTCACAGTAACTACAGATTGCACTCTGATAGGTCAACTATGCATTCACCTTAACCAAGGATTTCAGATCTTTTTTCAAACACACTTGCTTTGCCTTCGCCAAGCCCAGGAAGTTAGGATCACTTGTCCTTTACAAAAGTGGAGCTGCACCGGCTATGGTTATATTTGTAAGTGCTTCCCGTTGAGGTTTAATTTCTGGGAGATGAGCATCAGGGCAGAGCAGAACTTCACCGGCCCGTTTATCCAACAAGAGTCCACAGTTTTGCACAAAATATCTACTCAACTGGAATACTTTCTACTGGTTAATTAGTAAGTGCTGCCTTGTTGGATAAATTGCTGGTGCGTATTCTACACTACATATGCATAATGGACCATGAGGAAATATCTCCAGTGACCTTGTGTGCATTTCAGAAATGTGATTATTTGTTGTGCATCTTCATCCAGAAGTCTATGATAACATGAATGTTCCTAGAGAGAAAACCACAAGACTACAAAGAGGTGAATATCTACCAAACAAGGATACTTCCTCTTAACTATGTAAAGCAAGTAATCCTTTGTTTCGAGGAGATTTCCTCATATTCCTCAGCATCAAGAACGTATCACCAAAATCGCAAGGGGATACGCCGAGGGGCCTCTTGGTAAGGTTGTCCATCATCCTGGCTAATGGCTTGAAAACCTATACATACTGCTAAGGTGGACAGCGCTGGGCCAAATGGGTGCATCTTCCATTTGATTTTTCACATTTGCTTACTTGTAGTATTTTATAGGGAGAACCATAGACTCTGATCTCACCAGGAGAGGACAAACAAGAACCCACTTCTTCCTGGGTTCCCTGGATCCCACCCAGGGCACCCAGTGTACACGGTTGCGCGCCACGGGGTGAGCCTTAATGTTTCTACGGTCCCTGCTAGTTCCTCGCTTCCATCAGGAGCTGCCATTGCTCCTCCATGCAGGGAGCAGCAAATAGTGCAATTTATCAACAATATTCCTGCCTGCTTAAGAGCACGCAGGAAAACAGATGAAAAGTCCACTCCCAGCTGGTCGCAGCGGACTTACTGTTTGCTCTCTCTTGGCGGGAGCTTTCAAAGCTCCTGCCAAGCAAAAGCAAACTACTATGTCCTTATTGCCCCAGGGAGGCCGTGGTGCCTGGGGCTGTAAATGGCCCAGGAGGGGGGACACATGGTCTCCCCCCTTTTTCATTAATTGGCCTGGCTTAGCCTGGGAAAAAAGTGGTAACCAGGGCCATAAATGGCCCTGAAGGGGGGTCCGCAATATCCCCCTCCATTGATTGTAATTTTAGTGCCCATGCCCCAGGGATGTGGTGGTCCGCGAGACTGTGAACAACCAGCCCCAACTCCTGATTCAGCATTAATAAGGACCCGGTAAGGTGGCAGGCCCTGGGGCCGATATTGGTCAAGGGGAGAGGGCCGTGTGCATCCCTTCCCTAAATATCTATCAATATATGCTCCCAGGACTTGGCCCACCTGGGGGTTCAACTAGGAACAAGCCCAAGAAATCACACTTTTTTTTCTTCCAATTTTGCTGCAAATTTGGCAATCAACTTTCAAGACAGTAGCTGAAGTGAGTGGCACACTAGTTTTGAAAAATTTGTGACGATCCGTCAAACGGCGCCAGAGTTATTGGCAAAATCAAAATGCTTTTCCTATGAAAAACAAGGTCCTTACTATAATTACCTGCTGGTGTAATATATATGTGTGTGTATATATATATATATATATATATATATATATATATATATATATATATATATATATATATATATATGGGTATAGGTTATACATCTCTCTCTCAATATATATATACATATATTTTGTTTCTTGTGTCTGATGTGACTGACATAATAAAAGGGAGAACCCCATGATGACGAGTGCCGGCTCCTTTATCATGGAAGGTTTTGGAGATATTTTTCTACATTTTTAGCGCTGGAGGTAGGGCTACTTTGTGTGCACCACCAGCGATCTGGCAGCATGCCAGTATAACCGCAATTTGTTTGGGATGTTGAGGCAGGCGTGCCCTCATGTAGGGGTGTGGCGACAGAGACGAGGAGAAGGCACTCATGTGAGGGGAAGGTCCATACGCTGGGAGTCTAAGCTCCCTTGGCGGGGACTGGAACTCCTCCAAGAATGGCATATCCTCCTCCTAGTAATAACACCCCTACGATGGAGCTGGGCACCGTGGATGGCACTAGCCTAAGCAGCTGTGGCATCATGGGACCTGACTACTGTTTGTCAACTTGGATCGCACCTGACACGGAAACTCAAACATTGCCAGCATGAAAGTGCCCCTGTGAGCCCCTTTCTCATTTTTTTATTGGATATTTGCATTCAACATTGAACTCGTTGCTGAGCAGTGTGCTCTTGGAGACAAAGGTATTTTAAAGGAGCAGGGTAAAAGATTTGGCTGGCGCCTATGCTTGTATTGATTTTATTCAAATGGGCAGAAATGTGTGACATTTGTTTTATAAAAGACATTATTGTGATGCCTTAATTTGCAGTTCAAGGACTTGTTTAGTAATCAGGTCCGGGTTTTACACGAGATATGACAAAGCATGATGGGACTTTATGCAATGAGTTAAATTGCATGCATAACTCTGACCAGCACAGCTAGTGAACTAATCTAAAAGCAATTTTATTTGCAGGATTTACACTGTTGCGACTCTTGGTTGAAACAATGTAGTTGTGCAAAAATGTTGGTGTCTGTGATTATCCCCCGTGCTTGTGTTAACCCAATCACTGCAATCAATAGTGCATCTTCTATTTTCAACGTTATGGAAACTTTAAAATGAGCACCAATATGGCGAATTTTAGGTCGAGAAAGGCAGCGTGACTGCCGAAACACATCCCTCCAGTGCCTGTTTTGTTTCTTGTGTTTGATGTGACTGACATAATAAACGGGAGAAACCCCATGACGATGAGTGCCGGCTCCTTTATCATAGAAGGTTTTGGAGATATATATATTACCTACTGGCGGTCGCCAGTAGGTAGTTATAGTTAGGACCCTGTTTCCATAGGAAATCCGCAACATTCTATTTTGAATAACTTTGGCGCCGGTCGACGAATCCTCGCGAATTTCTCAAAATAGGTGGGGCGCTACGCTCCGCTCCTACCCTGAAAGTCTCGGGGGGATTCGTCAAGCGGGGGCTGAGATAAAAGGGGGGTCCCAAAATGCGTTTTTCCCATGCATTTTTCCATAGGACCTTTAGACAGGGCTACAGCCCGAACGGCTGAACAGAATTACTAGAAATTTGGCAGAGAGGTAGTCCTCAGGTCAAGGAAGTGCCTTTTGTAGGTTTGGTGTAAATCTGTTCAGTAGATTCTGAGAAAATAGCCTTTAAATCAATATATATATCTGAGCCAGCTTACGGTACGCTTACCGTAAGCTTACCGTACGTGTACGGTGGCGTGCGCGAGCGCGATTCTGATTGGCTGTTACATCTAAGTAAACATTCGAATCGGTCGAAACCAGGAAGCGGCGGCCGCCATTTTGTCTCTCGCACTCTGAGGGGGGGGCTGTAAACAAAGGCAAAAAACATATAAAGGGGCTGTTTAGACAGCGCCCATGCACATAGCCATGTTAGTTGAGTCCTCAAAGATCCCCCAAGGCCAAAAACGGTAAATTTTTATTTTTTGAAAATTTCGCCGATTACGCTTACCGTACGCGTACGGTGCGCTTACGCTAAAAAATTTAATGAAAAAAAAAAAACACTCTCTGTGCATGGCATATTATTGTCATCACTTACAAATTAAATTTAACAGATTACCTATCACAAGGAAGCGCATAATATGTCCTCCATGTGCGCACGGTGCGTAACGTGGGCACGCGGTGCGCGTAGCGCACTGCGTGCCCACCTTGCGTGTACGGCACTAACTGCGTAAAGTGGGCGTGCACGCCACGAATGGCGTAAAGTAACTTAGCATTTAAAAAACCGTACAAATTCACTGAAAAAACCATAGGTTTCACACACGTTATAGTTAGGAATTAGCATTTAAAAAACCTTGCAAATTCACTGAAAAAACCATAGGTTTCAGACATGTTATAGTTAGCGGAAATTTTACTGATAAAAAACCAATGAAATTCCCCCGTTATAGTTAGTGCAGGCAACTATAACTCACGCGACCGCAATCTTCTGCTGATGACATATGTGTCTTTATGAAAAAAAAATATTTGTAATATATGTATAGCTAAAAATTTATGGAAGAAGACATGGGCAAATAAGTGTCTAAATACAGTATTAGCATCAGCAGAAGATTGCGGTCGCGTGAGTTATAGTTGCCTGCACTAACTATAACGGGGGAATTTCATTGGTTTTTTATCAGTAAAATTTCCGCTAACTATAACATGTCTGAAACCTATGGTTTTTTCAGTGAATATATATATTTGATATGTCAATTTCTTTCAACGCCTGTTTGCATAGTTTGTAACAGACTCCAGCACGCTCGGTCGCTTCATGGAGATTTAATTCAGCCACAAAACGAGGTAACACATTTCGACCACGCAAGGGGTGTTTGTCAAACCATATATATATATATGTATTACCTACTGGCGGGGTAGTTAGGACCTAGTCATTATTGGAAAATGGCAACATTCTATTCGCAATAACTTTGGCACCGATTGATGAATCTTCGCGAAATTTTCAAAACTAATTCTTTGTTGAGATCAGCTCCTATGTTGAAAGTTTGGGGGCGATTCGTGAAGGGGAGGACGAAAAAAAAGTGGGGGTCCCAAAACGTGTTTTTTCAATGTTAATTTCCAAAGGAAACTTTAGACAAGGTTACAGGTCGAACAGGTGAACGGAATTACCCCAAATTTGGAAGGGAGAAGGGTCTTGGTCTAGAAAGCACGCTTTTCTTTATTTGGTGTAAATCCGTTCAGCAGTGTTTGAGAAATATCGAAATTTACACATATCGATATTTTGGAATTCTGCCATCTGATTGGCTGAGGCGTTACGAGCACGAGCTTGCTGGTGATTGGCTGCGAGCGGTGTGAGCGGTTGCAACTAGGAAGTGTTGGCCGCCATTTTGTGATTCAGTTGAAGCGAGTAAGGTGAAAAAAGGGGGGGAAAGTAGGAAATAGGCGGGTAGGAGCACTGTAACCTCTGTGGGGTCTTTAGGGTGTGCTATAGAGGGGGTGCAAAGCGAAGTATTTACCCCTACCGGTGTGTAAGTGGTGAGCTACGGAAATTAAGTGAGGTATTGGGTAGAGTCTGATGCGGGTAAGGTGAGCTGGTGCGGGACTCGGGGATTAAAGCGTGAACCCAAATTGTGTGTCTTATGCTGTGAAGTCATGTGCCGTGGCCGCTGCACTACAGTTGTGGAAGTAGTGTCCGGATGTGTTTATAACTACTAGGACGAACTACTGACCCGTACTGGTATGAAAGTTCTGGCATACGGAATATATGTGAGGTATTGTCTAGAGTCTCATGTTGCTAAGCTGAGCTGCTGCCGAAGTCGGGGATTAAAGCGTGAGCCCAAACTGTGTGTCATATGCTGTGAAGTCATGTGGTCTGGCCACTGTGCCACACCTGTGCAAGTAGTGTCAAAATGTAGTTATAGGTACTTGGATGAGCTCTTGTTTAGAACATTGTAGCTTCTGTATGGTGCTTAGGTGATGTTGTATGGGGAGTGGGAAGGTAAATCAATATGGTATTTGTAGAGCGCAAAATACTCACCCCTATGGGTGAGTAGAGCTGGGGATCAAAGCGAGAGGTCTGTGTTGTAAAGTGAGATGGTCTGGCTGCTGCGCCACAGCTGTGTGGAGAATAAATTTGGGACGGGTGCGGGAGTTGGCATTATCTGGCCCTAAAATAGCAGGCCTAAGTTGTAAGTTATAGGGTGGCTCTAAAAAGAGCCCTTGTGTTCATTAGTTGGAGCTACATATAAGTGCGGATGAACAGCTTCAAGTTACTCAGGAAAACTCGGTTTCCCTGATCTGTGAAGTGTACTCCATCACTTCTGTATATATCCGCCATATCAAAACGTATGTTGTTGTTGTATATGGACCCCATTTTGTGGTCTCTGAGGTATGCAGAGACAGCTTTGTTGACTTTTTTCTGAGATTTTTCAATCTGAGGACAAAATTGTTTGGACCATTTCCACTTCTGTCTTTGGCATATATTGGAATATACAAAGACAGTATGAGGCAAAAGTAACATCAATTGTCCAAAGGTGTCCTTCATAAGCATTTCCAAATCTACCCCAGTCAATGTGCCTTGGTCATTTCCACCACAGTGCACAATCATGAGGTCAGGGTGTTGGAGAAGCAAACAGGTTTTAACCAAAGGCAACAATTGGGGCCACTTCAATCCTCTCTGTTCAAACCATTTAATGTCCACATTTTGTAAACCTAGGTCTAAGTCAATACGTCTCTGTTCTGCATACCTCTTGCACCAGAAAACATAGCTATGTCCTACGATCCACTCTAGCATTTTGAAGGTATGGCTGGAAGGTACGAAAAGATGTCTGTAGCTCATGCAGTTTCTTCGTAGAATAAGAGATATGTTTAAAGATGGGGAACTAGTTTCTTTTCGCATACAAAACGGTACCTGATTGGGAGATGAAAAGCATTGTTTTTTAAAAGTAGGGTGCACATTCGTTTTGTGGAAAAGTATGTTTGTGATTGGTTAAGAAAAAGCAGTTTGCACGTACATATTATAGGATAAAATTTGCTCAACTCAACCACACCTGCTACTTGCATTTGGAAGCCACTGTTCGAACTTAAAACAATCGTGAACTTTTAACATGCACGTGCCGTTAAATGTTTGAGAAAATGTTGCAAAAAAATATCGTTAGGTTTAAAAAATGTATGAACTTTTAACCTCCACGTGTTGTAGAGTGTTCTAGAAAGTGTGTTTCTAGAGATGCATTTCTGACATCTATGTGTACTTGAATATTTAAAAAACTATTTATATGGAAAAGTAGAAAGACAGTAATAGAGAGAATTTTTGAAAGCTAAAAGAATCAAGGAACTATTGTAATTTGTTCTGGATTACCTACTGGTGGTCGACAGTAGGTAGTTATCACTGTTAACGGTCTGAAAGTGCGGTGTTGCTCAGAGTGGCATGGTGGTGATATGATATGGTGCTACACTCGGCTATGAAACCGAGAGTCTAAACCGTAAGGTCATTGCTGTAAAGTGATGTGTTCTGGTGCTTGTTGCATACATGTGTTAGTAGGTGTTTATACCATACAGGGAGCGGGAAGCGAACTACTGACCGCTACTGTGTGTTGATAGTATACCGGAAGCGGGAAGCGAAGTAGTTACGCTTACCGGTGTGAAGACTTGGGGATGAAACCGAGCTGATTGCTGTAAAGTGATGGGCTCTTGGCGGTGTAGGATACTAGCCGCTGTAGTATAAGTGTGTAAGTAGGGTTAGTATGCGTTTATAGTATATAGGGAGTGGGAAGCGAACTACTCATCCCTACTGGTGTGAAGACTCGGGCAATAAACCGTGAGCCTAAATTGTGAGCTCATTTCTGTAAAGTGATGTGCTCTGGGCGCTGTAGCATATTTGTGGAAGAAGTGTTCGTTTACGTTTATACAATATAGGGAGTGAGAAGCGAAACTCTTACCCCTACCGATGTCAAGACTCGTGGATGAAACTATGAGCTCATTGCTGTAAAGTCATGTGCTTTGTGTAGTATTCCATTGTAAGTCATAGTAGAATGTTAGTATGTAATTCTACTAGAATCTAAGGGACATATGATCAAGGAACGGCGTTAAAATTATCACCGCTTTAGCGGCAGGAAACTGCCGCTAAAATGGCGATAATGAGCTTGATAATATGCCGTAGAGAATTCCAATAGAAGCCCATGTTAACACGAGAACATGGGCTTCTATTGGAATTCTCTACGGCATATTATCAAGCCCATTATCGCCATTTTAGCGGCAGTTTCCTGCCGCTAAAGCGGCAATAATTTTAATGCCGTTCCTTGATAATATGGCCCTCAGTATGTAATGTTAGAATGTAGAACTGTCATGAGGGGAACCTGCAGAGTTTGTACACGGTGCTGGTTTAGACGGTTGCTTTGCTGTCTGCTCCTTTTGGTGGTTGTTTCAGGTGTCTTGTTTTCTTGTAATAAATCTACTTATTGGAATCACTGCTGTCTGTCTCTTCACTACATAAATTTGGCGACGAGTGGGAGAAGGCAAAAAGAAGGCACCACTCAGCAATATTTCAAAATTGCTTGCGTTGTGCTGAAGACCCGTTTTGTTCGTGTAGCTGTTTCTACTCATGCCAGGGTTGTCGGCTCATTGAACTATGTCATCCGACTTCTGGTAGGATTTATATTTTTAGATTTTGCGCTTCCTCTGCTTCTTCACTACATTCTGGTTGCTGTACTACACGTGTGTAAGTAGTGTTAGTATGCGTTTATTCTAACAAATGCATCATGGTAGTAGGGAGGGCGACCTCTCAGGCGCAGCTCATACAATGTCCCAGTGTGTGCATTCGCTGGACATTTGTGCTTGCTATTAGAGGGTGGTGCATGGCTTCCACCCTGTGATAGCAAATACTTGTTCGACTACTTGAAGCGAGAGGAGGAAAACC
Organism: Triturus cristatus; assembly: GCF_964204655.1. NCBI lineage: Eukaryota > Metazoa > Chordata > Amphibia > Caudata > Salamandridae > Triturus > Triturus cristatus. Next base: position 533,640,362 of record NC_140594.1, on the reverse strand, counting down.
TTGTATCGCTGTAATAGAGGGGATGCGGATGGTAAAAATGGAGAGAAAAGAACAAAAAAATAAAAAGCGGGGTCTCACCCGTTCTTTTAAATGAGGCCCCTGGTGGGTGGGTAATGTTCCGTGGCCAATCCAATTATTATATTGCGGGGTCTCTGTAGGAGATCTTAATGTCACATGTAAATTAGGCGCAGAAGGGCACAGAGAGGTTTTGCAGCCTAGGGAAGCTGCACCTTCCCGGGTATTGTTTACTAATTGTTCGGGGGGTTCGAGGCCAACTGAAGTCCAGGGATCGCTACACTCCGGGTCTTTATTTAAATATGTAGGGTGGGCCTCGGCAGTCCCTGAAGCCTCGGTGGTCCTAGGCAGTGCCTTATTTGTTCTGTAATCACACGGACAGTACTTATGGTGTTATAAAGTGATACACTCATAGAACTCTTGCAGTTGTACAATTAACCAGGCTTCATTTGTCTAATAGTCAGTTAGATTGTGTTTGGTAGGTGCACTCTAATATTAAATAATGTTGTCCTTAAAGCCTCCTATAAACAGATGATTTTCACAATAAACAATAGACAAGTGTCGTCAGAAAAAGAAGACCTTTACACTCAGTTATTTATTTGAAAAAATAAGTACCTTTATTAAAACAGAAATAAATAAAAATGTAACTTTAATAGAACAGTATAATAAAGAAAACGTGGGTTGGACTCCAGTGGAAGTAGCGTAGGAAACCTGCAAGACAAAAATGAAACATAAGTATGTGTGCAATGTGGAAGAGGTAAAGAAAGGTAGTCCGAATGAAAGGACCATAGTGAGAATGGAAGGGAGGGGGAGTGGGTGGAAGGAAGACGGGGAGGGAGAGTCAAAAGAAGAGAGGGAGGAGGAGACAGAGCGTTGGCCTATTGCACCCAGCCCGTAGTGTTTACCCTCCATCACCCGTTTGTCTAGGACGCTGGGGTCTGCAAGAAAGAGTGTGGTTCAGCAAATCCTTAAAATTAAATACATGAGGCCAGAGATTATGGGCCATATTATGAAGGAAGGGCGATAACATTATCGCCGTTTTAGCGGCAGGAAAGTGCCGCTAAAGCGGCGATAAGGGGTTGATAATATGCCCTTGTGAATTCCCTTAGAAGCCCAGGTTTTGGTGTGAACCTGGGCTTCTATGAGAATTTACAAGGGCATATTATCAACCCCTTATCGTCGCTTTAGCTGTTGTTTTCTGTCGCTAAAGTGGTGATAATGTTATAGCCGTTGTTTGATAATATAGTCCTACATTATTAGCTATGGGAAAATCGCTTGCATGCACCTGTGCACCCAGGGTGCTGCACCCCAACCCCTTCCCCTGCACTGTGCTCAATTGTAGGTCTTGCACACTGAGGCTTCACTGCTCACCTGCCACCACTGTTGTGTCCCACGACATGTTGGTGCAAGCTCCTAGTCCGGGGTATGTTTGTCCGATAGACCAGGTCTGTGGTCGGGGACGGTGTCTTGATACCACGATGGAAGGTGTCAGAATGCCAGGGCATCATTGCGGGATCAGCTCCCGCTCCGCCCTTCCTGTGGCAATCAATAGAATGTCTGAAAAGGGAGAAATAATTTAATGGTGGAAACGTCTGGAGGTAGATGAAGGTGTATTTCAAGCTTGATAGAAAATAGGAGTTGAGTGCATCCTTCGTTTTTGAAGTATGATCTACCAACTGTTAGTGGTAATCGTGGTTCAAAGAGGAGTTGGAGTGCACGAGAATACACAAGGTTAAATAATAATATGCTATGCCAACGTTCACATACAAAGGAACAGAGCGCATGCTAGAAGGATAATGTGCGCGTGTAATGCAGTGGCGGGAGCCTGTGTGCATGTACACTTAGTAAGGAGCTCACTACAGTGTCCTAAAAGCCAACGCCACGTGTCTGTAGGGCAGCAGGTCCTTAAAATTAGACCCATGTGACTAAATGAGGTCAAAGATCACATCATTACGCACGGCAACATCGCTTTTTCGCATGTGCGCACTCAGGGTGATGCACCCCGCCCCTCCCGTATAACCGCCCTCAACAGGTGTCTGTAGGGCAGCGCTGCCCGTAGGTTCAGGCCTATCTTATGGTTTGGCAGGTCTTTAAAATGAGACAGAGATGTGACTGAATGAGGTCAAAGATCACATCATAACACATGGCAATATCGCTTATTCGCACTTGCGCAGTCTGGCTGATGCATCCCATCCCTCCCGCAGCACCGCGCTGAAGAGGTATCTGTGTGGGCAGCGCTGCCCGCTGGCTCAGGCCTACAGTACAGTCCAGCAGGTCTTTAAAATGAGACAGAGATGTGACTGAATGAGGTCAAAGATCACATCATAACACATGGCAATATTGTTTGTTCAGACCTGCGCAGCTAGGCTGAAGCACCTCACCCCCCTCGCCGCAGCGCGCTCAATTGGAGGCCCTGTGCAACCAGGCCACTCTGCTTACCTGCTGTCATTGTTGTGTGAGCAAACACTACGGGCAGCAGTGCTCACAATTCAGATGGAGTGTTGATTGCAGGAGAGTTTACACCTCATGGATCCCTTTCATAGTCGACGGGCAGTAGCGCTCACAATTTAGAGCCTGTGTTGATTGGCAGGGTGGAGTACACCTCATGGATCCATTTCTTTTTTTTATTGCGCATTGTGATATGTGAGGTGGATGCGGCAAATCATTTGAGGTAGTGTGGAAGAAGAGGGATGTGTGGCGTCGTGGTTATCCTATTTATACGTACGCAAAGTGGGCTGGGCTTGCGTACGCCAGGCCAGCGTAGGGGTGTGAATAATTATTCTGGGGACTTGGGCGTTGTTCAGTTCCAGCCTGGCCAGGAAGTGTACTTATGTGTGTTTCTTTTGTAGTTTTGACCTCGCAGAGTGTGCAATTTAGATTAGTGTAGCATGTGCCGGGGGGGTGGAAACTATGGTTAATGAGATGGCATGTGATCTAGGATGTGCAGTCTGCCCATGGCTGATGATGCTCCTTAGAGCCAGCAATACCCAGGCCGAAGGGCAGTACAATAATGTGCAGACACACACACCTGGGGCATCGTGTAACACACATTTGTTTTTTGATGGAACGTTTGAGATGCATGGCAATCACACGTGGAAGGCTAATGTACAGAGCTTGAATATTCATCAAGATGATCGTTGCATGTCGTGTGTAGTACAAGATATGTGTATACAGGAAAACACTTTTCAAAAAAGCTTTCTAAGCAGAAGAGGTGCCTCTCATCAAACGCTGTAGAGAGAATGAGTAAAATGGGTGGGGTTGTACAACTGTTACAATGGGAAATGTTATGAACCAATCAAATGCTTTTTTTTAAGGTCACATGGCAATCGCGCACCGAGCACGCAAAGAGGCCGCACCCGACGCGATTTTGACAAAATATATTTATCATAATATAAGTTTATTACAGTTAGAAATATATATATGTTTAAAATAATTTAGATTTTCACGTGTTCTCATATACTGATTAAAGTTATTTAGATATACTTTTGAGACAAAAAAAAAAAGGGAATGGCGTACCTGGCGCGATACTATACGTCTGGCGGCGTGTACTCGGTGAATACGCAATGTGCAGCAGGCGCGACCCCATACGTACATGACGTAACGCGTGGCTTGGTACTGCGTACCCGTCGGATAACAAAGTAGTACCTGGGGTGACTTCATGCGTATATGATGTTACGCGGGACGTGGTGCCTCGAACTCGTCGGATACGAAATGTGCATCACTTACGAGTTTAGCAATATGGCAGATAGGATTCGTGTGGTGATGGAGCTTGGTATGCTACCGGTATGGGAGTGCAGTTTTCTCCCCCCCTAAAAAAAATATATATATTTTTTGGGGAAGATATAAAACATTACATGATTTTTAAAGTTAAAAACAAGAAGTATAATAGAGTTCCAAAATATTTTAAAATATAATAGAAAAAATATAGGTTTTATATATATTAAAATATGAAATTAATATTTTAAAAACCTTTGAAATTCAATGAAAAATCATAGGTTTTACAGACGATGAGTGATGTCATCAGTGATGTCATTTGAGATGTCATCAGTGATGTCATGAGTGATGTCACTGACCATGTCATGAGTGATGTAATATGTGACATCATCAGCAGTGCATTGCGGGCGCGCGAGTTATAGTTAGCACAACTAACTATAGCAGGTGAATTTCTCTGGTTTTATATGAGTCAAATGTTCAACTAACTATAATGTCCCTGAAACCTATGTTTTTTTCAGTGAATATATATATATATATATATATATATATATATATATATATATATTCACTCAAAAAACCATAGGTTTTAGGGAAAGTTAGAGTTAGTTGGACATTGCACTCGTACAAAACCCATGAAATTCCCCGTTATAGTTAGTTCAGCTAACTATAACTCGCGCCCCAGCAATGCACTGCTGATGCTCCAGAGAGCTGCGTTGAGGGGTTATGAGCCACGCCCCTTTTTACACCTCTCTGCAACGCAACTCTGTGGCACTTACTGGAGGTAACTGGTGGGCTAGTTGGCCCGCAGGGACCCTCCGGATTGAAGAGGAATTAATTCCTCAACTTCAAACGCGCCACAGGGCGTGTTTGCACACATATCACCTCAGGCCCCGCCCCCTCCCTTCACCACTGTGCAAACGCGCCCCGTGGCGCGTTTTAAGTTGGGGGATTAAGTCCCCTTGAATCCTGAGGTTTCCTTGGTCCAACTAGCCCACCAGGTACCTCCAGTAAGTGCCACAGAGCTGCGTTGCAGAGAGGTGTAAAAAGGGGCATGGCCTCTGAACACCTCTCTGCAACGCAGCTCCCGGGCGCATACTGGAGGTCCCTGGTGGGCTAGTTGGCCCCCAGGGACCTCCAGTATCAAAGGGGAATTACTTCCCCATCTTACAACCCACCAGGGGGCGCATTTGCAGAGTGCTGCAGGGAGGAGGCGGGGCCTCCGGCACGATGCTGGTCTTTTTTTATTTAATTTTTTTAAAGAAGGGGGCTGTGTGGCCCCCCTTCCTTTTCTATTTTATGGGCCCTGGGGACCCCATCCCCGGGGCATGGCCAAATTAATTTTTTTATTGTGAAGGGGGGCTGTGTGGCCCCCCTCCTAAGGCCTCTATTGGCCCCGGGGACCCCATTCCCCGGGGCCGGCCTTTATTTATTCATTAATTTTTTATTTCTTTTTTATTTGGGAGGGGGGCCGCGTGGCCCCCCTCCCCGGCCACTTCAGGCCCCGGGGACCCCATCCCCTGGGGCCTGGCCATTGCTTTTTTGTTTTGTTTTTTTGGAGGGGGGCCGCGTGGCCCCCCTCCTCAGGCCTATTACGGCCCCAGGGACCCTATCCCACGGGGCCGGCCTGCCTTTTTAAAAAAAAGGTTTTTAGGGGAGAGGGGCTGCATGGCCCCCCCTCCCAGGCCACTTCTGGCCCGGGCACCCCATCCCCCGGTGCCGGCCCTATCCGTTGGGGACTCTGGGGGGTCCCCAATCCCCCCACGGTCCCGCCGGCTCCCCGCGTCCTGCGCGAGCCGGCATTGCTTTTCCACAAGGGGAGCTGTTGACATGCGGCTCCCCTTATGGAAAAGCAATTCTGCTTTGCTTCATTGAAGCGAGAGCAGGTTTCCCTGCTCTCGCTTCAATGAAGCAAAGCAGAGTTTGCAATGACAGGGCGGGAGCTGTGAGTCTCCCGCCCTGTCATTGCAAACAGCAGTGTCCCGGGGTGGGCACCCTGGGACACTGCAGGAGCCGGCCCTGGGGGGTGGCGGTCCCTAGGGCCATCATTGGCTCCAGGAGGGGGGCCACGCGGCCCCCCTCCCACTTAATGCAAAGTCCCGGGGGGTGGACCTAGTTACCATAGGAAATTCGTGACATTCTTTTCCCAATAACTTTGGCGCCGGATGACGAATCTTAGCGAAATTTTCAAAACTAGTGCGGCGCTCCGGTCAGCTCCTATCCTGAAAGTTTGCAGGTGATTTGCCAAGCGGGGCCAAGAAAAAAGGGGGCCCCAAAACGTGTTTTCTCTATGTTATTTCCCATAGGAAACTTTAGACACGACTACAGCCCGAATTGCTTAACGGAATGACACCAAATTTGGCAAAAAGGTAGTGCTTCGTTAAGAAAGCGCCCTTTTTTTTTAAATGGTGTAAATCCATTAAGTAGTTGCTGAGAAAATCAAAAAATAGAGGTAAAAAAATTCATTTCCCATAGGAAACTTTGGACACGGCTACAGCTCGAACTACTGAAAGGAATTACACCAAATTTGGCAAAAAAGTACTGCGTGGGTCAGAAAGCACCCTTTTTTTAAATGGTGTAAATCCGTTCAGTAGTTGCTGAGAAAATCCAAAAATAAAAGTTTTGATATTTAGAGGCACGGTGGATCCGCGCACCCTACCGATCACAAGCTTTATTCTAATTGGCTGTCAACACTTCAAACCAGGATATTTGTCGAGGCACAAGAAAAGTGAAAAACAAAAGGTGAAAAATAACAGGGCCAAAAAAAGCATTTTGTTTTAAAAAAATCGGCCAAATTCGTGCTGGGTGCGCAAATCCGGACGAAAATGTAAAAAAAAACAATGGGCGGGCTCCCGAGCTTCGTTAAATTAAGCCCCTGCGTGGGCCAGGTCCGGGGGCATGCAGTCATAAAATTGTGGGGGCCCAGAGGTACCCCCGCAGCCCCGGGGACCGCCACCCCCAGGGCTTTGCTAAAATATTTATGGAGGGGGCACACGGCCCCCCCGCAGCCCTGGGGACCGCCACCCCCTGGGTCTTGTTTTTTAAAGGTTTGAGGGGCCTCCAAGGCCCCCCCAAGTCCCGGGGACCACCACCCCTGGAGCTTTCATTCATTATTTGCAAGGGGGCACACTGCCCCCCACACGCCCCGCAGACCGCCACCTCCCCAGGGCACTATAATACAAATATGGGGGTCTGTTACCCACCCCCGAGTCCCGAGGACCACCACCTCCCTGGGGCTGTGCATTGGTTGGGAGGGGGGGCCCGTGCAGCCCCCTTCCGGAGCCCTTAATGGCCCTCGGGACCGCCAACCCCCAGGGCCGGCTCCTGCAGTGTCCCGGGGTGCCCACCCCTGGGACACTGCAGTTTGCTATGGCAGGGCGGGACCTCGTGGCTCCCGCCCTGCCATAGCAAACAGTGGTTTGGATTTTAGAAGTGGGAGCATGAAACCTGCTCTCTCTTCCAAAATCCAAACCCAGATTGCTTTTCCACATGGGGAAAAACAATGCCGGCTCCCGCAGGAGGTGAGGAGCTGGCAGGGACCGTGGGGGCATTGGGGCTCCCCCCACGGTCCCCAACATAGTGGCCAGGCCCCGGGGAAGGGGTCCCCGGGGCCAGAAGTGGCCACGGAGGGGGGCCACACGGCCCCCCCTACCCATACTATATATTTTTTTTTTTAAAGCAAAGGCTGGCCCCGGGGGATGGGATCCCTGGGGACATAGATGACCTGAGGAGGGGGGGCAACGCAGCCCCCTCCAAATAAATATATTTTTTTAAAAAACACTGGCCATGCTCTGGGGATGGGGTACCCGGGGCCTAATATGGCCTCAGGAGGGGGGGCCACGCGGCCCCCTTCCATTTATAAAAAAATAGGTGTCAGGCCCTGAGGGATGGGGTCCCCAGGGCCCATAAAATAGGTAAGGAAGGGGGGGTCACACAGCCCCATCTTAAAAAAAAAAAAAAACAAGACGCAATCGTGCTGGAGGCCCGGCCCCCTCCCAGCAACACTCTGCAAACTCACCCTGTGGCATGTTTTAAGTTGGGGAATCAATTCCCCTTCAATACTGGGTGTCCCTGGTGGCCAACTAGCCCACCAGGTACCTCCATTAAGCGCCACAGGGCTGTGTTGCAGAGAGGTGGTCCAGGCCACTCCCCTTTTTACACCTCTCTGCAACGCAGATCTGTGGCGCTTACTGGAGGTACCTGGTAGGCTAGTTGGCCCCCAGGGGCTCTCAGGATTGAAGTGGACTTTATCCCCCAACTTAAAACGCGCCACAGACGCGTTTGCACAGTGGTGAAGGGAGGGGGCGGGGCCTGAGGTGACATGTGTGCAAACAGACCCTGTGGCATGTTTTAAGTTGGGGAATTAAGTCCCCTTCAAACCTGTGGGCCCCTGGGGGCCCACTAGCCCACCAGGTATCTCCTGTAAGCGCCACAAGCCTGCGTTGCAGAAAGGTGGTCCAGGCCACGCCCCTTTTTAAACCTCTCTGCAACGCAGCTCTGTGGCGCTTACTGGAGGTACCTGGTGGGCTAGTTGGACCCCAGGGACCCTCAGGATTCAAGGGGACTTAATCCCCCAACTTAAAATGTGCCACGGGGTGCGTTTGCACAGTGGGGAAGGGAGGGGGCTGGCCTGAGGTGACATGTGTGCAAACATGCCCTGTGGCGTGTTTTAAGTTGGGGAATTAATTCCTGTTCAATCCTGAGGGTCCCTGGGGGCCAACAACCCACCAGGTACCTCCAGTAAGCACCACTGCGCTGCGTTGCAGAGAGGTGGGCCAGGCCATGCTCCTTTTTACACCTCTCTGCAACGCAGCTCTGTGGCACTTACTGGAGGTACCTGGTTGGCTAGTTGGACCCCAGGGACCCTCAGGATTCAAGAGGACTTAATCTCCCAACTTAAAACAGCCACAGGGCGTGTTTGCACACGTCACCTCAGGTCCCCCCTCGCTTCACCATTGTGCAAACGCACCCCATGGTGCATTTTAAGAGGTAGTTTTAATCCCCCTGCTCTATTATGTGCCTTACAGAGGAGGTCATGCTAATCACAGGGGTACCCCCACGAATAGTGTTCCCTAGTGTATGTAGGTGTTTTCACTGTATTCTAAATGTCTTTTGGCATAGCACTGGCTCTAGGCCTGGTTAGTCAGAGTCAGTTACCACCAGTACCCATCTGAAAAAGTTGTGGGCACAGGATGATTTTGCAACAAGGCCTCTTTATGCTCCTCTGTTGGTTCTTTCTGCACGTCTTGCTTCTTCCTGCACTTTTCTTCATCTTTGTGGACTTCTGTTGCTGCTTTCTGCATTTCTTTTGCTTCTTTCTGTGCGTCTTTTCTTCTTTCTTCACATGTCCTACCTCTGTAGGCATAGTTAGAAACTAGCATTTAAAAACCTTTGAAATTCACTTAAAAAACCATAGGTTTGAGGCACGTTATAGTTACAAATTAGCATTTAAAACACCTTTGAAATTCACTGAAAAAAACATAGGTTTCAGGCACATTATAGTTAGAAATTAGCATTTAAAATACCTTAGAAATTCACTGAAAAAAACATAGGTTTTAGGGAAAGTTATAGTTAGTTGGACATTTCACTCGTACAAAACCAGAGAAATTCCCCTGTTATAGTTAGTTCAGCTAAATATAACTTGCGCCCCCGCAATGCACTGCTGATGATGTCACATATTACATCACTCATGACATGGTCAGTGACATCACTGATGACATCACTGATGACATCTCAAATGACATCACTGATGACATCAGCCATGTGATAATTTGATGCATCTTCTCACACCCGAATATAATCTTTGATACACCCACTCTAAATTACAGACTGCCATTCTCAAAACTATAGACACTCCAACACCAATAACTACATACTCACTTACTGATTCTTAGGTTTACACACACATCCACTCATTCACCCGGTCAGTCACTCATACTTATGGTCACTCAGTACAGGACTATCATATGCACTCATACACCTCAGACACTCACACACCGCAACTCATCCATTGAGGTACTCACACACCTAGTCAGTCATGCAAATAATTAATCGCACCGCCATTTACTCACCTATACAGTTATACACACACCAGCACAATTACTCATACAAATACTAGCACATTCTTACGCTCTTATACAATCACTGATACAAGCACACACTCATCCATACAGCCACTCTCACAATCACAAACTCTCACTTATAGCCATTTATATACTCCAACACACATATATACTGCCTTTCACATATGTAGTTACTCACACATGTACAACTGAGATATACATTTACTCACAAACACACCCATACAGACACTCACCCACCCATACAGTCCATCACAGATGCACTCTTGAAACCATGCACCCAGTGAATCACTCACTCACACATCTATGCACAAAGTCACACCCCCCCCACACACAAACACTCAGGCACCCATACAGATACTCAGACAGCCAATCAATAACCCATAAAGACACTCATGTAGCTATTCGCAAACCCATGCAGCCGCTTACACACCAACAGACAGATGGATACAGACATTCACACAGTTTAGTCACTAACCCATGCATTCAGTAAGATACGTTTAATAACTCACTTATAGAGTCAGCCACGCACCTACTAAATCATCCATTCAGACACTTATACACCCACTCATTCTTCAATACGCCGTTCCTTATATATATTAAACATATTTAAACTTTACAGAAACACACAGTCACTGGATGATGTCATCAGTGATGTCATTTGAAATGTCATCAATGATGTCATCAGTGATGTCACTGACCATGTCATGAGTGATGTAATATGTGACATCATCAGCAGTGCATTGCGGGGGCGCAAGTTATAGTTAGCTGAACTAACTATAACGGGGGAATTTCTCTGGTTTTGTACGAGTGAAATGTCCAACTAACTATCACTTTCCCTAAAACCTATGGTTTTTTCAGTGAATTTCTAAGGTATTTTAAATGCTAATTTCTAACTATAACGTGCCTGAAACCTATGGTTTTTTCAGTGAATTTCAAAGGTTTTTTAAATGTTAATTTCTAACTATAACATGCCTGAAATCTATGGCTTTTTAAGTGAATTTCAAAGGTTTTTTAAATGCTTGTTTCTAACTATGCCTACAGAGGTAGGACATGTGAAGAAAGAAGAAAAAACGCACAGAAAGAAGCAAAAGAAATGAAGAAAGAAGCAACAGAAGTCCACAAAGACGAAGAAAAGTGCAGGAAGAAGCAAGACATGTGCAGAAAGATCCAACAGAGGAGCAGAAAGAGGCCTTGTTGCAAAATCTTCCTGTGCCCACAAATTTTCAGACGGGTACTGGTGGTAACTGACTGACTAACCAGGCCTAGAGCCAGTGCTATGCCAAAAGACACTTAGCATACAGTGAAAACACCTACATACACTAGGGAACACTATGCGTGGGGGTACCCCTCTGATTAGCATGACCTCCTCTGTAAGGCCCTAGTACATAATAGGGCAGGGGGATTAAAACTACCTCTTAAAATGCGCCACGGGACGCGTATGCACAGTGGTTAAGGGAGGGGGGCCTGAGGTGACATGTGTCGAAAAATCTTTTGCCACAAAATCACAATGGATATGCAAATCCACTGCAAACATTTTAAAAAGAAATAAGCTCAGACTCCCACACTTCTGGTTAGATTTGCTTCTTGGAGGTCCAGGTCCCAGGGGCTAATATATATTTTTTTAAATAAGGGGAGGGGGTGCATAAGGCCCCCTTCCCCATGACCAAACTTGGCCCCAGAGATCACCACATCCCTGGGGCTAGCCAAGTCTTTTTGGAAATCACTCTGGCCCACAGTCCTGCTCAAAGAGCTGCTGCTGCCTACCATTCAATAAATCCTGTTTAGCCAGCTGAGGTGTTATGAGCGTCTCCTTCAAGGTGGAACAAAGCAGAACTCAGCAATGGAGAAGGACAGGAACTCCAGTCCAGGGCGGAGTACCCTGCTGACGATCACGTACTACCTAGTGTGGACGTTGTCACCTTAAAGAGGCACCATGTTCAGGAGTCCTACATCATTGCTCTATGGGCATTGGTGGCTAGCCTGGGAAAGATCAGTGTGTGCGATAAGAGACATAATAGTGGATGCCCAGTAACAATAATGTATATTTACCAATTCAGTCCTACGCTTCACCACACTCTTCTAAATACAGCTGGTCTCAAACTCTTGGTGCTTGTCCCGAGAGGCCTGGAATATTTAATTCAGTTCAGGGTGACGGGAGACTTAATAAATTGAGCCCAGTTTCATGGTCGAGAGGGATCATTTCTACCACAAGCTTCACTGTAATATGTTTGCAAGTTTATACGTTTATTTGTAGGATGAGGCTTTTCATAGGAATTGAAGGAGTTGCGCTTCAATCTGTATGGTTTTTCAGATGTGCTCGTTTCACACTCGAATACACACAAGCATGCTGGTACCATAAACTGGTGGTCATTCCATAAAAAAATCTTATACCTGGATGCATGTGTTCTCCATTCCTTGTTCAAAGCACTTTGTGAACACTTTACAATATTATCCTTAGCATGTTTGAAATGTTCTTATAACGTATTTGTATAGCGCATGTACCCCAAAAAGGTTTCTTGACACTGCAGTATAGAAAAGCAACACGTAACCAGGATTTTAGCAATATGCTTGAGTCAATAGCCAGGTTTTCAGGAGCTTCCTGAAGTTTATGTAATTTGCTGTCGATCTAATTTCAGGTGGGAGTGAGTTCCAGGTGAGGGGACCTATCACTGAAAATCTTACTTACAGCTTACTAATACAACACCATCTTATGCACCAGTCGCGGCTCGCATGACTCGCAATGGGGTCGCGCAGGGGTTCATGCGCAGAGACGGGGGCAGGGATAGGGTTAAAAATTAATTTGAAAAAACTTACCTTACCGGGTCCTGCACTGCCTCTGCTCCTGGCCGGGCCCCGTTTCCTGGAACAGGAAGCATGCATTCTCCTTCCTCTCCCCTAAGCCAATCACAGCGGTGCAATGACACCATTGTGATTGGTGCGGACAGCGCCCAGCCGGTCGCCTGTAGAGAAGACATTTTCTCTATGTAGGCTGCATGCAGCCTATATATAGAAAATGTAGAGTGCACATGAGTGGTTTGGTCGGCCCCAGAGGGCCGACCAAACAGTCAGGGCCCAGAACAGTGGGCAAGCCACTCCTCCCCGACCCGTACCAACCAGGCATACCCTCCCGCCCTCCCCCAACCAGGCGTACCCTACCTTCTGCTTTCTCGCAGAGCGAGAATAAGAAATATAAAATGGTATTTAAAATACCATTTTATGTTTCTGCTTCTCGCACTGCGAGCAAGCAGTGGGGCGACGTTCCTCCCCCCTAATAGAGGAGCCGCCCCTGTATCGCACAAATGTAATCACAAAGTTAAGCACTCACTGCGCTTTAATTGCACACGCCTCTCTTACTGTGAACCAAACTACACTCTTCCGTGTGTGAAATTTGTAAGGAAACTGTGTACTTTGTCCATATGTCAGAAACCCTAAAAACATTTCCGTAGTATGATACTTTTGATATTTAGGGATTGTAGATCTTACATGAAAGCAAAGAGATCATTAAAATGTACATCCCTCACTTAATCACACAAAAGCACTTCGAAGGTTCTGTTAAAAATCTGGCCTTCTTGGTGAAAGCGCATATGATAAAAGTCTTCCATAATCGTCAAGTTAGATTATTTTGAATCTTTCCTTATATATTTAATGCTCGATAGGCAGCTATGAAAAAGGGGATGCTTTACTGCACATTATCTAGACAAGAAAAATATGCTACAAAAAATACAGAACCACAAGATCTGGAAAATAACAAACACTGTTAGGCAATGCAAGAGTAGGTAAAACGTGAAATATAGCAACTAAATTCCTAACATAGATTTTGCTTGTAAATTTAAAGACATGAATATACGGTCTGATAGGGATAGGGACCCGTTTCAATGTCCATATTTAATTCTTACCGGGCCTCAGAACTAGAATTAGAGGGACCCAGCTCACTTAAAACCTTAGAGAGCACACCCCACTTTTAAAAGTCACAGGCAGTACTATCAAGAGAACTGGTCCCTCAAGAAAATGTCTCTTGCTGCACATTGTTTTGCTCAAGCCTGTCTCCTGCGAGACATTTTATGCTCAAAACAGTCATCAACAGCGAAAAATGTGCAAACTTTCCATTTGCCTGATTTTTTTACATGCCATGTAGTTAACGCGCCAACTAAGAGATTACATGAGTGTAATCGAACATTTTGCACAAGTCTGAGTGACCCAAAACCCAGTATGGGGTTACTCTGTGTTCCTCAAAACCTGGATTTGTAACAGTACATGTAAAACAAGCATTTGCAATGCAATAGGACTCACATTTACGCGAGACCTATTGCATTGTAAACGGTAGTGATCACGGTCAACGTAAGGGGGTGGGCGTACGGGGGAGGAGAAGGCACAGAAAACGGGAGTGCGGGCAGGGGAAGGTGGCGAGAAGGCAGGGACAATGGGAGAGAGGGGGTAAGAGAAGGTAGTAGGAAAAACTAATTAAAGTAAATAGTGCTCACAATCTAAATAACACATACCATGTAATACTCGAAGTAAAGGGGCCAGTAGCCATGAAAGGATACAAATGACGACACAGCCATCATAAGGAGGGACTAACAAGCCTATAAACTAATTGGAAAGCAGCATTTACAAAGGACAAAGACAGAAGCCAATCAAAAATATGGGCGGAGAGTGGGGGCAGCTTGTTTCCCATACTCTACTACTGCAGTCTCACAGACCGAGCAGCGCATGCGTGCTGCCGCTAAAACTCGACCTAAAAATCATTCTTACCAATAAAAATTTGCGTAAGCACAGCAAGTACATCAAGTTTCAGGCCTTTAAAAAACTATCAACCACTTGGGCTTTTAAAAGGTCAGACATACGCAAAAACTTGAATATATACAAAAGAGACACTCAAAACGATGTATTATGTTCATATGTGATATAGTATGTGCTCAGAAAGGCTGTGGCCTCATTTACAATGATTTGGTGAAGGGCAGCTCCACAAGCCTTTTTTCTGCGCTGCCCTATGCCAAATCAAAAGGGCAGGAATGCACCGAATTTACAAGCTGCAGTGCATTCCTGTCCTTTCAGCCAGCACACAATTTGATGCCTAGTACCAACGCAGGCACTCTTGTATCATGGTACAAGGGTGTCTGCGAGGTTGGCAAAAATTGTTTTGTGCAGGAAGGGACACCTTCCTGCACAAAAACAATCAATGAAGGCGTTTTCCTCTTTCTATGTGTACTGCAGAACGCAGCACACATAGAAAGAGGGAAAAATGAGGAGGAATATCTCTATATCTGCCCTGGGTAGGCGTACAATTCTGAAGCATTCCCAGGTTTACAGATCTTGTAAATCTAGGAATGCGTCAAAATCCATTGGTGTTGAGTGGGACCACCCACTGCAATTCCAATGGAACCCCTCTCTGGTGCAGTTTAAGGCAAAGCAGAGTTGTTTCCTCTTGTATTTTACATTAGAAAACAATCTGAAATTCTTAATGGAGGTGAATGCATCATTGATCTATTAGTGCGCAATCTCATCTGTAGTGACAGTGACAAGTGGTTTATTTCTTGTCATCTCCTGGTGAGAGCAGAGTCCATGGTTCTCCCTTTTAAATACCTTAAGTATGCAAATTCCCCAAATCCATGGTGCCACTTACACACCCACTCACAGACACACACAGGCAATCACACGCCCACTCACAGACCCACACAGTCACACACAGACCCATACACACCCACTCACAAGCCCACACAGGCACTCATACACCTACTAAAAGACCCATAGCACCACTCACAGACACACACAGGCACTCACACACCCACTCAGAAACCCACACAGGCCCACATACATCTGCTCACAGACCCACACAGGCACTCACTTACCCACCCACTCAGCCACTCACAGAGACACACACAGGCACTCACACACCCACTCACAGACCTACACAGCCACTCATATGCCCACTTATAGACCCACAGTGCCACTTACAGACATAGTCACAGGCCCACAAAGGCACTCACACATCCATTCATAGACCCATATAGTCACTCACCAATCTATACAGCCACTCACACACCCATTCTCAAAGTTCACAGGTTATAGTTAGGAAATTTAAAAAAATAAATCGTAGAAATTCACTGAAAACCTAAAGGTTATAGGGACTTTATAGTTAGGAAATAGATTTTAAAAACCTTAGAAATTCATTGAAATAAAACAAAGGTTACAGGGACGTTATACTTAGATGCAAATTTCACATGCACAAAACCATAGAAATTCAGCAGCTAAGTACAACTTAGGCCCCTGCAATGCACTGGTTATGACCTCACATATTGCATCCATCATGGCATGGTCAGGGACATCACTGATGACATCTCAAATGGCATCGCATGATGACATCACTGATGATATCATCTACAGAACCACTCACATCCCATATACCCCCTCATACACTGACTCACACACCCACACAACCACTCACATACCCATTCACAGGCCCATACAACTACTCACATACCCACTTGCTCATCCTTAGGCCCATTCACACACACTCATTCATACAGCCACTCACACAACCACTCACTCACCCATACAGCTACTCACACAACCACTCTCTCCCCATACAGCCACACACTCATCCATACAGCTACACACACACACATATTCACCTATACACCCACTCACACACCCATACAGCCACTCAACACAACAACTCACTCACCCGGACAACTACTCATACACTCACACAACCACTTACATACCCATTCATACATTCATGCAACCACTCCTGCTCACTCACCCATACAGCCACTCACAGAGACACTCACTCTCCAATCAGCTACTCACCCATCCACCTACTCACCCACACAGCCACTCACACACCCACTCAGTCAGCAATACAGGCATTCACACAACCACTTACTCACTCATACAGCTACTTACACACCAACTTATTCACCCATACAACTACTCACACACCCACTTATTCACCCATGCAGACACTCACGCACCCACTCTCATACCCAAACTGCTTCTCTCTGTCAGACTTCTTTTTTGCCCATACACAACTATGCAATACCCTCAAATAAAACAGCATTGCTTATTTGCTTTGTAATTAGTATGGATATTCTTATGTCTGTGGGGCTGTAAGATCCCTAATATATGAAAAAAATAGAAGACACCCTCCACCAGCCGAGAGTCACCTTCTCCTCTTACAACTCATTGCATTTGCTCAAATGTAGACGTAGAACACACACACCCCATATGTTGTTTGGGCAAGCATGGTTAGCAGAATTAATCCTTATGGTAAGTAAACCTTATTCTGAATCTAGCTTTTTTGAAGTATTTTATTGAGAATGAAGAATAACATGGCAATCTAGTTTTACCTGTTTATATGTCAAAATAACGGCCCTTTGTCCAGACAAATTTGCTGCCTTCTTTAAGAAGGTAACAGATAGAAGTGAGGGATCACTGTGGGCTGTCCATGGAGGCAGAAATTGGGGAAGGTGTCACGGGCCAGTGGTGATCATTGAGAGGTAGGGGGAAGCATACAGTGCAACTTGTGCCGTGGTAGAACACCTGACAGGGACTGAACTGTTCAAGCAAGGATACAGTGGAGCACATCAGCAATGTAATCTAATACACATTATATCAAGCATTGATACTGAAGTGCAAATATGCAATGTAATTGAATGCAACTTTTTATGTACCCTGGTCTATCTTGCATAATATCAAGCAAGAGATACAGTACAACATGTCATTAGTATAATTGAATGTTACTGCTTATTTACCCCGGTCTAACCTACATTTTGAATGAAGGATATAATGGTTGATATCAAAAGTTGTGTGGTCACTTGTGGACTATTGTTAAAAGAACCTGTGGTGTGTTCTGTGAAGATTTTGCCTTTGTCTCTCCCACTCCACTTATTGCTATTTGCTATCTCCAAGTTTCTCAAGTGTATTTGTAGTCCAACTATCCCCCTTATGTCTCGAAATTATGCCTGTCACAGGGGCAGGGGGATCTCTTATGCCACCTGGTTGTAAATGCCACTGAGCGAATATCTGGGATGGGTAGTTTATGGAAGAGGGGAATTGCCTGTTCGGGATGGGGTCAACCGCCCAATTGCAGGCAACTGTGTCCTGCACAATGGTATGTTAAAATGCAAATAAGAAGGTTTATAATTTTTTTTATTTATTTTGCTAGTTGCAGCACATGATTTTTTTTGATATTTTGAAGGTACAGAGATCTTTTGTCACATGGCGTAAAACATATGTGAACCAATGGCAACTGAAACTGTAAATCAAACAGGAGAGTCCTGCAATATTTTGTCCTTCTTTTATTCAGCCCTTTGGCGACCATTGCCATCCCTTTCTGCCTGTGGAGTGTACTTTGCACCAAGTCTTAGTAAAGTTGAACGTCAACGAAACACTTGCTGTGATGCTTTTTGTCAGAATGCAGGCACCTACACTTGGTGTCTGTTCCTCTTAGGGGCTATTCCTCAATATGTAACTAAGTTTATCCCACATACAATGGTTCTCCCAATCCCAGTATTTATACTGAAGATCTTGATCTGTGTTTGGTACTCCAGCAACTTTTTCAGAGTCTTTTCTTTGACAATTGCTAGGTTTTGCATTTCCTCTTCAAAGTTATTCATTCTTTCACCAATGCCAATTTTTATTCTGGATGAGAGATACAATTCTTCATTTCATCTGATAGTTGTTTCAATTAGATCTGAAAATGTACTGCCTGTGTTGGAAGGCATGGATTAACCGAGATGGAAAATAGCTGCCTAGCTATGGAACTCAGTACCCGCCGAGACCAACTGGCTTAATTGCTGCATCAGATGACTAGCACTTAAACCAAAAAGTTACTTGAATACTTCTAGGTTAAGCTGCTAACTTCAGCTGGAACATGAAAATTACAAAACTGCATTTTTCTACAGCATGAGTTTTGTAGCTCCCCGCAAAGCCCAAAATGGTGGCTCGTTATGCAATGCTGTGCCTTTAAATGAGTATCCAGCACAAATGCAGTCAACAGAGAACAACAAAGCATCGCCTGGGGGGTTCAGACAGCATCAAAGATAAGTAATCATCACTTCCTTATTTTAATCAATATCTTAAGCAGTGCATCCAGCAGAGCGATCTACGAAGCTCAGGATGGCAGCGCCCTTCATGCAACACTTAACGCTGTATTTCTGAGTGAAGCTGTTCCATTCCGTTCCAGTCTACATCTTTCAGAGGAGGCTATTTTCCACCAGATCAACAACAACATCAGTGCAGTCAAATGATGGTTACACTCTTCTAAACTCACCTGCACCCAATTCTGTCACACCTAATGTCTGACTTAAACATGGCAGCTGTCAACATGTTGAAGATTCATTCAAGGAGATCTGAGTGTGATATGCACCATCAGGAAGCAACAATGGTAACAACACAATATCACTCACAAACAATTGATGGGTTGCCTATTGATAGTACAATCTGTTAGTAGGCTGTTGTTCGCAGAGGTTAGTGAAAGCTAAAGCATGGTTTTGGCTCAAAAGAAATGTATATCAAGCTGACAAGCACTTTAAGAAATATTGCCTGAAGACGCCAGATGAAGCTGATGCAGTCATAATGTAGAGGGGCAGATACTAAAAAATAGTCACTTATATGGTATCTTGAAACTTTGTCGCTTTGCTACTTTATCGCATTGCCAGACAGCACGATCAATAACCTATAGGTGGTCAGTTACCATAAATGAGATTCCACCGAGATCACTTACTGTAAGGCTCTAGTAGACTATGAGCAAACTCAAGTTGGCTCCTTCCAACTCAGCTTAAGATCCTCAGGTCATTCCACCTCACTCAGTTGAAGAAATCTGCCTCCATGGAGAAGCCATAACCATACATCACTTAAGGAAGCCCCTCCATGAAGCATTTATCATACTACAAAGAACCTGATTAAATAGACCCCAAACATCATCAAAGAGAATTTCTCTACAAAGCCTTGACTGCACTGCAAAATTGGACACCTTCTTTAGCTGTCAAAAAATGCCTGACAGAAAACAAAATCCAGTTTTAAAGGCACTAAAGATGATCCTTATCATCACCAAAGGGTACGTTCTGACCTTTTATGCTGGAGGGGGGACAATTACTCATCTCTGTCTGCCTAAGCTTTCTCTATCCTAGGTGATCATCTAATCCTCAGAATGTTAAGATATTGGATGAGGTAGCCTCACCCACGTATTGTGGCATGCTTCATCATCGACCACCTTACCCCACCCTGGTAAGATGATACTACTATTATTGCACAAAGAACCAAGGCAGAGCTGCCGAGTTGCGAATGCACATCTACACCCTTCGTCCGTCGGGAAGTAATTTCCAGTTTCTTAGTATACTGTGGTGCTCTCCAAGCATAACACCTCCCTCCGCCTCTAGGAGAACAAAACAACTCTCTAGGGAGAAACAAGTCCCCTTTGAGGTTTACAAATATATTGCACAAAATTAGTCCAAATCTGTGAAATAGGCATTGACCACTATAGTAGGAAAGAGGAAGTCCATAAGTCGATCTTTGTTTCCTTCTGTATATCCTTTATTTCATATAAAAAATTCCATTACATAAGAAACAGGCAGCCTATGTTCTTTTTACTGTGGGGCTTCCATCTGCAGAGAATGGCCTCCTCAGGGGCCTTAGAACATCCTTAAAGTGAGAGGGGTTTTCTTTCATGCAAAAGACAGCAAAAACCAGAAGTGCCTTATGGGAACTGTGGTTCATTATTTCTTTTGAGGAAACCAACGACAATAAAACGGTTCCTTTATAAACAAGGAGAGGGATACCCTCTTGATAGTGGTATTTCCAGAACCACGTTTCTTAATTTAATAGTGAAATCTGTCTGCTAGATCACTAAATAATATTTTCTGAGACTAATAAAATGTTCTTATGTGTTATAGTGCTCACATCACAGCACAAACGTGACATCAGGATGTACTACCCTTCTAAAGACAGCAACATAATTACATTTTGGCAACCACTTAATATATGGGCAATCATGTTCTTACTGTTTTCGTAACAATCCCTAAGGTATTTCATGATTCAGTCCATGTATATCTGTTTTAAGCCTATATATCCATTGCTGTTCATATTTTAGAAGGGCTGGTACCATAATTGTATTGAAGGGTTCTAACCTCTCAATAAAGTATCATTCTATGTTATTTTCTGTGTGATCATTTTCAGTACAATGCTTTGTTAACTCAGTGTTATTCTTTTTGCATTGTATTGTGTTCCTGTGTTCATGATTCTTACACCTATGTTTCTGATTGTTATCCCTACCTATAATGATCTGCATAGGCATATTAACACATATATAACATTGCAAGAATTGCAATTTTTAAGGGTCTTCAATTCCCATGGTGGCCGGAGTCCCAAATCTATTGATTTACATTTCTTGGTGAACCAGCGCACTCCGCACTTGCCACACGGCTGATGGCCCTTCTGAGCTGGTTCATTTCAGAGTGCAGTTAAGCTGTGCGCTGGTGTCTGTTTCTTTGGACATGTATGCATTCGTCTATTACGTAAATTCTGTCCCCTTTAAAGGAGAACATCGGTCTTTCTATTTTGAGTATGCCTGAAGTCAGACTATGCCAATGTTTCCTAATTAATTTCTTCAACTTATTTGAACTAGGGCAAAATGTAGTTACACAAATAGGTCTTGTCATAGATAGTCTCTCATATGTCATCAACAGTGATTCTCTGTTGTTATTACTAGCACTCTTCCTTGCTTTCCTAATAATCCTTTCAAGATAATGTTTCTCTCTCAATTTGGGCACTCAATTTATTAGCATTGTTGGACTTGGCGCTTTTTGCAGGGTCATCCCAGAACGTTTTGCCTTCCTCCGGTATTTTTTCTGACCTGTTGTTGGTGGTTTTAGGACTCTGGGCACTTTATCACTGCTGTTCAGTGTTAAAGTGCATGTGCTCTCTATGGTAAACTTGGTAAGATTGGTCTACACCTGTTTGGCGTGTTTAATTTACCTATCAGTCCCTTGTAAAGTGGTATCACATATACCCACGGCCATTAAATTAAATGCTACTTGTGGGCTTGCAGCGTTCGAGTACCGCACACGTCTGTGGCGGCTTGGTGTACCTTCGTTGAATCTGCGGACCCTGACTCCCCTGACCTGCTTATCCACACTCCCTGAATTTTGCGACCCTGGTCCTGAGGATGATCCTAATTCAATAGGATCGAAACGTCGTCGACCAGTGCCCATCAGCCTTAAACTCTTTCCGGCGCCCTCTATTGCTTGGTTCTCTGAATAAATTCGAAAAATACCAAATGAACAATTGACAAACATTGGATGTTTTCTGAACCTTTCATCTTGTATATATTTTGTAAATACTGTTCTGCGCCATTTGGCTAGGGTTTCTTTCACGTTGTCACTTGCGCCGTCACTCCATTATCACGAGCACATTGTGCACTTCTTTCTTTAGGGTTGTGTTGGTATTCATACCAAGTAGTGCTGTTACAATCTGTATATATTTTTCACATAATCTTCTCCAAATACATGACGCCTACGGGCGCGTTAATCAAATTATTTGAAGCCTCTTTTTTACTTGCTTTGTGGTTTGTAATGTTTTGTACATACAATTGCAAAGAATTCAATAATTCCTGCTGAGATATTGTTGAAAATATTTAACTTGTGGGCTTGCGGCGCTGCTTGTGCCTCCCGCCAAAGTGGCCTTTCAAACCTGTCTCAGGCCTCTGCCATTGCAGGGCCTGCGGGCGCAGTTTACTGCCGCTGTGACGTGGCACATAAAGTGGTTGCCACGTCTGTGACTCCCCTTTTACTACATATCAGTCACTCCAAGGTAGGCCCTAGTTAGCCCTATGGGCAATGTGCAGTGTAGGTAAAAGGTAGGACATGTGCCTTAACTGTGTGGCATGTCCTGGTAGTGACAAGCAGCCTATTTGGTTTCTCACTGCTGTGAGGCTGCCCTCTCATAGGAATGCATTGGGTATTCCCTGATATGGGCTTCAGTGCTAATTCCTGACATGAGAGGAGTAGCGTGATCAAGTTTGGAATGGTTGGAATAGTGGTGATAAATGCTGCGTACTGGTATTCACAGATTTATCATCACTATTGTAGAAATGCCACTTTTAGAAGTAGGTATTTCTTTGTGCTATGTGTCTTTGTGCCTGCTTGTTGTGTATTGACTATCTGGCCTTGGAGAGACACAGACTGGGGAGGAGCAGTGGCTCCAGAGGGTCTGGGTGAGTCAGCGCTAGGCTGAATAGGCCAGATCCTCATTTGGAGTAGTGGGAGGAATAGCACCTGAACCTGAATAGGGCTGTGCCTGCCTTCCACAATGCTGACTCCCCCCCTGTGGTGTGTAAGGGGCCAGGGCCTACACTGACAATAGAGGTGGTTGTGCACTTGAAAAGATATTTGTAAGTGCCCCCCAGAACTTGTGTGCCAGGGAAAAGAACAAATACATTTGTACTATAACTATTGGGGCTGTGACCCCATGTCTGTTGAGCTGTCTTGGATTGGGAGAGCACTCTGCCAGGAGGAACCGCTGTGGGACCCAGCTGCTGCTTGAGGACGTTGGAGGGGCTGCCCTCTGCTGGGAGGCCTGGTGTGCTGGCCTGCCTGTGCCCAGCCCTGCCCTGTGGGACTTTGGGGGCTTAGCACCGGGCTGAGCTCTCCATCTTTATTGCCCTTAATTAAAGTGCTGATGAGCGCCCCGCTTTTCCTGCACTCTGTGGTCAAGAACAGGCGGGGGTGCTGTGCTTTACATAAGTGCCTAGGCGCTTTTCCATGTGCGGGAAAAATTGAGACTTTGCTCCGTGGAGAGAGGCCAGCCCCACCTCCCCAGCGAGGGAGGCCCTGTAGCGCAGAGTGAGCCGCCAGGAAGAGAGCCACAACGGAGCCCCTCCAGGCCCGGTTGCCCCACAAAGAAGTCGCTCAGGTGGCTGTTTTAAGAGGAAGCACCTCGGGCAAGTGAGGAGTTGTGGGGACCAGCCTTTGGGGAGAGGAGGGCCCCCGCTGTGCAGGAGCAGTGCGGCTGCCTCCCTCCTTTGCTTTCGTAGAACGGGGGCACCAAGAAGGATCGTTGGGGGATGGAGTGGAACATCAACTGAGGTCTCCGACTTCCTGTGTGAATCCAACACTTTTCCTGGCCTCTAAATGTATTGGTTATTGGCAGCTGCACCACGTGTCTGTGACAGCTGCCTTACACTAATGGGGGCACTTGTGGGGCGAGCCCAGGATAGGGCCCCCGCTTAGGAACACGCTGATTGTGAGGTGCACATAGCAATGTGTACACCCTATAAGGGCTGAACTATGGTGTACTGCTGATCCTGTTCAGGGTTGGTGCATAGGCACCCAGCATTTATGCATAATGTTTCTATGTTGTTTTGGTGATATGTGCATGCTACTAGTGGGTACTAAGGTGATGTTCTGCATAATATCCTATGCTGAGTCCTATTATGATGTTCATGCCGTATGCTGTGTGCTAAGTGCAATCCTGCCAGTAGTTACTGGTGAGGTGATGATTATGATAGTGGCCCGATTGGCCTAATGATTTACGCAAATACCTGTAAATTCATGACAAGTGCTAGGAGCATGGTGTATATATGTGATTAGGTTCTAATGTGTTTTATGGATCATACCAAAGCTATTTTTACATAACCTTGTGTGGAGTTTCTTTTGTGGTGTGCCTAGTTTGTCGCTGCTGTGTGAGTATGTTGCGTAAACGCTTTACACATTGCCTCTGGGATAAGCCTGCCTGCTCTGCCAAGCTACCAAGGGGGTGAGCAGGGGTCATCTTCAGTGTGTAACTCCCTTGCCCTGACTAGAGTAGTGGTTTCTGCCTGACTTAGGAGCATGCCCATGCCAACCAGAAATCCCATTTCTAACAAGAATGTATTTGAAAAATGTCTGTGTTAGTAGAGTCACAATCTCAAAAACGGCCCAATCTGTAGACCTTCCCTCAAAGAGCAGGGGTAGAAAGTATCAAAGCGGAGTAAGCTGTTCCTATCTGTTCCCACCAATAGCATTCACTAATTGTACAATATAATTTATACTTGATAGTACTTTTATCCGTACCTAAGGTACCAGCTAATAAAGGTAATCTTTGTGATACACCTTGAGGTATTTTTAGATTACAACTGGACCCCAGAACTTTATCCAGAAGATTATTATATCTTAATAACTCCCTCAACACTGTGAGGTTGAGTCTGCCCTGGTAGTAGCATCTGACCAGGCTGGACTCAAGTGGTCGAAGATCAAGCTTGCCACATTACGTGGGTGAGGCAAACTTATCCAATATCTTAAAATTCTGAGGATTAGGTACTCACCTAGGATAGAGAACACTTAGGCAGATAGAGAGGAGTAAACGACTCCCCTGCCATACAAGTTCTTACTGCACCCTCTGGTGATGATGAGTTGTGGAGGCATTGTGGTGAGAGAACCCTCCTTATTTCCACTCTTGTGATAGTACCAAAATGGATCTTCCCATCACAGATTCTCTGATAAAGAACACATCTTTCAGAGTGAGCTTTCAAAACGAGTGATTTTTTTTCCTTGTGTTCTTACCTTCTTATTGATCTTACTTTCTATTTTGTGTACCTCTTTCCTTAGTCTGCAATAATGTTAGGCTCAGTATGTATTCTTATAAATGGTTTGCACAACTTAACACAACTTCTCTGCATACTGAATATGGGGGTACTCCTTAACACAACTTATCTGCATAGTGAATGCGGGGGTACTCCTCATATTTCAGGCAGGACTATTACCAGTGCTTAATTTGTAAAAAAAAAAAAGTGCTAGGGCTCTAGTCAGCAGGCCACATCTGCTTGCACTGCCCATTGCCGCTGTCAATTACAATAACAGCAAAACGAATACGCCACACTCCTACAAGTGTGACAATTCTGACCCCTAAAGTAAAAAGAATGTCTTTGGCAGCAGGTATTAGTCATTCTTAATGTATATTGAATTAATAAACAACAGTTGTGCTTATCTCTGAATATAAAAAACAGCACAACCATGTGACAATCTGTCATGGGTAACAGTGCTGAAACCACTGGCTCAGATTAAGCATGGATTGTTGCTATGGACACTGTGCACTAGCACAGGAATTCCTTTCATTGTGGTGCAGGTATCATATTTTCCATTGTTTACATAGACCCAAAGTTATGTAGGATTTGCTCAATTGTTCGCAGTTTCCTTTGTGTTTTGAGTCACTAGTCCTTACTGCAATTTCATGTCTTATTTTGAAATGTAGGCAAGCTTGTGGCTTGCCTAATTTTTTTTTTGTCATAGAAACTTTTCCAGTAGCATTGCACAAGACACTTGCCATCTTGTTACTTAGATTGCTTTAATGCTGATTCCATTTCTATCCTAACTTGGCACTTCTGTCTGTGTCCCTTAATACCTTCCCAAATCTTGGTTACCTGTCAGTAGTAATCCCTGAGACACATTAATTCCTTATTAATTTAATACATTTATTGTTTATTTATTTGACAGCTTACTCTGGACACAGCTCACAGGAAATGAAAGTTAAGATTAATGAAGAGATGGAGCATATAATTGTTGAGGGTGAAGCAGGCATTTACATTTTAATAGTGCATGCAACCTTTATAGAATTATAGATGGGTAAATGTTGGAAATTCGATTACTGGTTAAGGGGGTGAAACCGCACTCAAGCAATAACCACAATTCTTGGCAGGGTGAAGAACAAGCAAACACCAAATTAACATGTACTCATGCCTCTGGTAGCTTGGCACAAAAGCAGCCAGGCTTAACTTAGAGGTACTGTGTAAGGTATTTACGCAGCACTTCGAACAGTAGTAAAGTGAAAACACAACAAAGGGAATTACCCACTCCAATTTAGAAATACAGAGTAAACGTTTACAAATTGTTTAGACAAAAATCCAATTAGTAGAACCTGAGATATGCAGTTTTAAAGATTTATGGTAAGTATAGCTCCTAAAAGCACAAACTGCCATTCGAGGTTATCTGGTTGTGCGAGACCAGGTGAAAGTCACAGGTTGATCACAATGGCACATGGGCTGGATACAGGGACCAGGTTAGTCCTGCTGAAAGACCTACCTTCAAAAGTCCAGGTCAAAGAGTTCCACTCACAGTGGAGGGGGCTGCGAGGAGCAGGGAGAGTGTTTCTGATGGTCTTCACTGTAGCGCAAAGAGCAAGCTGGGCATCACAGATGGTCCTCACTGTAGTGCAAAGATCCTGTCAGCATCGCGGACGGTAGTTGCTAGTGGTTCACGCTGATGGTTACCGTGGCCCCTCGATACTGTAGAGCGAAGTGCATATCTTGCGTTGTGAGCATTGCTGTGATGCAAAACGTCGGTTCACTGTAGCTTCATGTTTGGCATTCTGAATTGGCGATTAGATTTTGGTACAAACAGGCCTGTTCATGGCCGTGAATAGAACAAAACTTCAGGATTTCTACTTTTCTTGATGAGGGAGCTCCATTGATGCCACACCAATGGTCTAGGACATGAGGGTCACCACTTGGGGAGCAGGAACTCACTCAAGCAGAGGCCACCTGGTCTCAGGCAGGGCAAACTGCACATCCAGGCTGCGGAGCTGGGCAGATGCAGGGAGGCTTCTCGAGCTCTTTATGTCCTTGTAGCAAAGAACAGGAGGTGAGTCAGCTAACGCTTGGAGTCACGTCAGCCTGGGAAGATGGGTACATGTTCAGTCTTCCTTCTCAGCAAGTAGGCAGTAGGGCAGCAGAGAGACAGTCCTTCTTGCATCAGTGCAGCACAGCTGTCCTTCTTCTGTAATATCCACAGGACCCAAGGTGTACTAAAGAGCTGGGTCAGAGAGACTGATATTTATATCTGTTGCCAGCTTTGAAGTTGGAGAAGGGTCCAGGGGGTTCCACCCCCAGAGGTGCTTGGAATTTCCTACCTCCCTGTGTTGGCCCCAGGTTGTCTGGGACAGAAAAGACTAGTGTTAGTTTCTTTGTGAGTGTGCTCAGGCAGAGCCTCTGTTATGTGCAAGTGTGGTAAGTGACAGTTCCACCCCATCAAGTCAGAAAAGGCCCATCTTGCCCATATGTTTTCCTCCTGTGTCTCACTGTCTTGGAGTAATACACAAACACAAACTGCCACCTACACCTAGTCATGTGACCCAGAATACAGGCTGCAGGCACCAAAAGGTTGGGACATGAAAATGGCAACTTTTTAAAAGTTCAATTTTTAGAATTGTGATTTAAAATCCAACTTTACCACTAAAGAGGGTTTTAAATTACAACTTTTTAAACACTAAACTCAACATTCCTACCAACTGCCAGTTCAAAGTTATCACTTATAAAATGTGATAAGGTAACCCAATGTTGCTGTATGGGAGAGGTAGGCCTTGCAGAAGTGAAAAACTAACTTTAGAGGTTTTCACTACCAGGACATGCAAAACTTAAAAGTACAAATCCAACTTCTTTTTAAATTCACTCCACCCTGCCCTATGGGTTGTTTAGGGCCTACCCTAGGGATGACTTATATGTATTAAAGACAAAGGTTTAGGCCTGGTCAAAGGGTTATTTTGCCAGGTCAAAATGGCAGTTTAAAACTGCACAAACAGAATGCAATGACATCCCTGAGACATGTTTAATATACTACATAAGAGGGTGGCAAAATCAATGTTGCAGGTCCACTAGTAAACCGATAAAGATGTCTACAGGGAATTATTTTAAACATATTTTTGAACAAATATAGCTTATATGAATATTATCACATCACACCATAAATTAATTAAATCCTAAGATATTTGTGTAAATAAATTACATTAGCCAGGTGTATCATTGGTAATTTAGTTTATATAAAAATGCACAAAATAGGGGTTCAAAGCACACACTTCTCACATACATCGATAACAGAAATAACAAATGAATCAAAATGAGGATAAACTAATTGGGTATGAGTCAATATTACCATGTTTAGAGGAGAGAGCACATGCACTTTAGCACTGGTTAACAATGGTAAAGTGCTCAAAGTCCTAAGGCCAGCAAAAACGAGGCCAGAAAAAATGAAGGAGGAAGGCAAAAAGTTGGGGGCAAGACTACTCAATGGCTGACAGGTCCAACAACGGGCATATTTTTCAGTGAGGGTTTTGGAGGGGCATCAAATAGACAATTAGACTGAATCTCGAGTTGTCTGTGATTTAACTCAGGACCCCAAGGGTACGGTAGGGGAACAGAAGAAGCAAGCCCTCACCCTCATAATTTCCACTGTTGCTACGTCATAGCGATGAATAACTGGATTATGAATCAGGATATTCACCTTAACTGCCACTCTAAGAGACTCGTACATAACAAAACTATTGCGTGCAGTAGATACAACAAGTTTAGAAACAACACAATCATAAACACCTACTGAACATGTGCAGAGTCATAGATGAGGTCCACCGTTTTAACTTGGCCTACTGGAATAAGCAGGAGTACCCAATATAACATCCTCTTAGAAATGTGAAATTACTGAGGGAATCAAATTTCTCTGGTAATTCCTCAATTGTCCTGAATATTCCATCCAAAAATACCACCTTCTGAGTCTCTGAGTGAGACTCCACAGATCTGCAGTTAGTTGTCTTGTAATCAGTGCCGGCCTTTGCGCTGGTGGAGCCCGGTGCAATAGTCTTTCTTGGCACCCCATCCCTCCTCCACGACCTCCTTCTCCAAGAATTACCTCACTACCACACTCCAGCAGTGCACCTCATCTCTCTATAGCATCTCTCTGACATACATTTCATTTTTTTATAGCGCTACTCATAGTTTACTCACACTCATTTCTGTGATCTGCATGGGACACGTGCTTTGCAGCAGGCACATTAACCCTATGTGCTACTTTAGGAGTCAGAACTGCTACTTGAAAAAAAAAATTCTGATCTCTCACCAGTAGGAACATTAATCACCAGAGTTATCCTGACATTTTTATTGTCGCCTTAAAACTGCTGGACATAAGGCATCCTCCACCAAAGGCAGTGCCAGGTGCGGCTGCACCGGTCGCACCGCCTTAAAGCTGTCCCTGCTTGTTATCCATATTCTGCCGGTAACTCCTGTTACCAGCAGCTGAATTGGGATTTCTGGGGACCTCATATTGAGGCAATGGAGGCAAAATTCACAAATTAAGCCACCATGTTCCATCTCCTGAAGTAAAGCAGAGCACAATCAGCCTGCCATCACGATATATTTGAAATGACGGGCACACTTTTTAAGCCACTAGAGCATCTAGAATAACGAGATTGCTACAAAAAAAAATACATAGATACTTTCAGGCCAATATAAGTGGAATATGGTGCAATGTAATTAAAATTACAAATACGATGACCTGTAAATATGATAAAAAATAAGTATGATTACCACATGATTTATTACATTTTTCCTTTCGTCTGTATCATGATTATGATTTTAGACAGTGAGAGTACTGTGTTTCCGCTTCCTCTGTATTTATTAAGTGGCTTGTTTGTCTTTGAAACTGCTGCCTCTGGCCTGATGTGACAGGGCATGAAACATTTTGTGTTTTCTTAATGATCTGAACACAAAGGATTTTTTCCGGTGGAACAACACAATGAACAGCGTGTTATTAACCAAATGAAGCTAGACCGGTTTGTCTCAGTTACTGGCACTGTGCCTCTGCTTTTAGCGACTCATGGATGAACTGTCATGGCAGGGTAGTGAGATCAACGAGATGCCAATTACAACATTTCCAAAGTCACTTTGCGAGACATTGATTTTGCTGCCATTTCGAGCACTCTTCGCCCTGCCTCAGTCAGGCGTGAAGGGCAGGCCCAGCAGAAGTCATAATTACACGGCTAATTATCACGTGTGCTTTCAAACCAAGGAAGAGAAACTAAAATGCGATGAATGTTACATTCCTTCATTAGATGGTTGTGATGATCTGTACCTGGGAAAGGGGTCGGGACTTGTTCTAACCCTAAAGAGTGCGTCCACGCCCATGCCACATTTTTGGGGGGTAAGCAACGGCTATTGGTCTGATTACAGATGTCCTGGTGTCCGGTGAGATAATTATCGCACCTGATGAAATCCGACACCGAAGTTTTCAGATAACCCCCGCACTTAGCCCACTCTCCCCCCCCCCCCCAGTGGTACTCTGCCGGTGCTGCTCCCCCGTTCCTAAGTATAGTAGCCAGCCTGGGGGGAGCCATGCTTATATCCCCCCCCCCCCCCCCCAGCGTAGCTCGCCCCTGCCGGTGTTCGCCCCTCATTGGGCCGTTTGTATGGCGCTAGGGCCCCCATTGGCGGGGGGGTTGGCGCCATGCCGGCGGCTGCAGCTGGGGGGGGGTGGGGCGGGTAGCCTCCTGCGCTGTGGGCGCTTCTTGGCGCCAAAAACCGGTTTTTGCGGGGGTGGGGGGCGGCGTTGGTTATGGCGCCGACCTCTTATGCCCCCGTTGGGGGCTGCCTCTGCGAATTCATCAGGTGCGATGATTAGCATCTAATCAGCGATTATCCCCCCAAACTAGGGCATAATTTGCGAATGTTGGTGTTTACCCTTATCTCCTCGAATGTACCGGGCATTTTTCACACACATTCTGTGAGGTTTGACCCTGAAATGTATGGGTGGTGGTACGGACTTTATTGCATCCCGGCGTTGTAAACAATGCGTCACTTTTAAATGTGACCCTTGCACAAACAAGTGTTCACATCTAACAGAGGGACGTGTGCGCAGGCGGTTCATATATGATTTCCATGTATGTTGATTGTACATTTATTGTATTATAATGACTATGCCATGCTGAAAGTGTGGCATGCGTTTGGCCTCTGTGGAACAACACGGGGGGACCCAGGGGGTGCGTGGCGTGAGCCGGTCGCCCCCTGGGTTTGTTTGCACAATGGTTGCGGCACACAGGTGGGGCGGATGAGGGATCAGGGAGGCGGGAGGCGCGCGAGGGGAGGTATTAAATAGGGGGTAGGCGGGGCGGGAAAATCACTGTGCCCAAGGGAGCGGGGAGGAGGGGTGTTGGCCCTGAGCATTTTGGCCCACCCACCCTGCCCTTTGTTTTCATTTGGTGCTTTGCATCTATTGGGATTTTTTCTTTTTCATTTTTGATAGCTGGGTGCGTTTTTTCTTTTTTCGCAACGTTAAGACAGGTCGGCATGTAGTTTTTTTTTTTTGTATTTTTTTTTTGTTTTTCTTAGTTTGTTTTTGTTAGACGGATATTTTGCCTGTGGGGGGTGGCAGCCTTGAGCGGGATTGTCCATCCTCCAACGGGGGGAGGTGGGGGGGACTAAGTCAAGGGGACAGGAAATGAGAATGAGGGGATGCTATCTACAGGGGTCAGTCATTCGGGCTCTGATTGGGCTTTACAATGGGGATTTGCTGTTTTGTACATAGTTTGAAATAAAGTGAAGAATTTATTAACGATTTATTGAAATGTTGAAAAGAAATTGATTGACACCTGTCTTAATAAAGTGGCCTTTTCTGCTATGGAAAAGTATTGTGGGACATGAGTTATTGTGCGATGGTACCATGTGTCTACATTACACTTTGCAAACTATCTTCTTTACAATGTTTTCAATACGCTGAAGGTGAGGTACAATAAACTAATTGACCACATAATTATAAGCTGCATAAGGTAAGGAATCGTATGACATCCCCGACCATGCCACGGGATCACAAATGTATTGAGGCCTTTTTACCAATATTGATGTGAAGAGGAGAGGACCGGATTATTTTGTGGCAGAATATGGTATAGTGTTGGGTATGGGAGATTCTTGAACGCATAGCAGCCTGGCACTCCTGATTTTAAGTTGGGGGGTATTGGGAATTCCTGCTCTTTCAGGCACAGGCATATGAGGTACAGAAACAGACAAATTAGAGAGAGACGTGGCACAAATGTGTGCATATATGACTTGACATCTTGCTAAATAGTGCATTTGAAAGGGGTGGTGCCGACTGTTTTTGTTTTGCTACAAGTTGTGGCTTTTCTCACTACTGGAAATAGCAGGTGTTATTACAGTTTGATGGACGGTACTCTTTCTGTCGACCTGAGAACGCTCCTGTTTCTGTAAGAAGTCTAAGAGAGATGCTAGTGAATCAAGGAAGTGGCGTGTAGAATGTTGGACTTCACGTCACGTCACTGGGCGGAAGTGCAGGGGGTGTGTATCCCGGTTTCTGTAACTCCTGGAGAAGGCTCCATTATCCTGGGTGGATGGGCTGCTGTGACAGGATCAGATCCACCCCACCTTCCTGGCTGCCGATGTCCCTGGAAAGCATTCAGTAAAGGTGGTTTACAACCCTAAAACCTCCATGAACTTGCTGAAAACACTGCTCTGTGCCATGGTACAATGCCCACCAGCATGTAGCATGTAGGAGCACCTGGCACACTACACTCGGAACACAAAGTGTTATTCCTGGAGCGGAACAGAAAGTGTTATTCCTGGCGTGAAATCATTGATCGTCGCCAATATTTAGATGGGAAACACGCCGACCCAGGGAGGGCTAAAAGCTTATTCGCGGTGTCTTACTGTTAGCAGCATGGATAAACATGTATTGATCCTATGGTAGAGGAGGTGTCCGTCCCCGAGGTCTTATGCGGACTCATTCCCATGATGCAAAATAAACTGCAATTTACTGAGAAACTACTGTTGATACAAGACTTGGCTGTTATGTATTACATGTTGAGTGAAACAATGAGGAATTAATTTCAAACATGATAATGCTGTGAAACAATATTTGACAATTCATAGGAACTATTCTGTGTACAGTGTCTGCAACACTTTGTAGTTTCCATGCCTGGCATAATGCTTCCTAACTTACAGGAAGTACAGCCCTAAGTGTAATATGATGCAACAGGCAGTGAAAAATAGAAAGCATAGCGAGAAAGAGAAGAGACTGAAAGAGAAAAATCAGAAGAGACTTCAAGAGTTGGGGGGAAGCAATGTTAAAGAGGCAGATATACTGTATAAGAGGTCAACATGATGAGGAAAGGAGAGACAAAATGGAATTGAGCGATGGGCACTGAAAAAACAAGAGACAGAGAGGGTGAAGTGGGGTGAGAGATTTGGTAATAGTAAGATGGAAGATATGGAATATAGAGAGATGGAATACATAGAAACGGAATACGTTCGTCTCTCCTCTTCCATCAGGGGAGCAGAGCTGGAGAAGTCATACTTCAAGAAAAGCTATATATATTCAACAAGTAAGCGGGGTTTCACACGCTGCACACATGCTCACATTAGGTTGATGCAGAGGGGCATGAAGACAAGCCAATGACAAGCCTTTCAAGAGATATATTTAAAATGGCAACCATCTTAGAATAGGGTTTCATTACCTCCATTTGAAATGCTATGGAGCCGATTCCGATGTCGGACGGAAGGGCTCCGACCGACGGTCAGAGCCCTTCCACCCGCATGGCATTCGGATTCCTTTCCGACTGAGCCATTCCGATGGGCTCGGTCGTAAAGGAATCCAACTCAGATTTCCGGATGGCTTACGACGGGCTCGAAGAGCCCGTCCACCATCCGGAAACCCTTCAGTACTCTCCCGACCGCCTCTTTCTGACGAGCGAGTACAATGGCAGTTTCCCACTGTCTTTTCCCGCCGGTCTTTCAGGCACAAAAAGGCAGTCAGAAACTGTCTTTGGGGCCCCCAGTAGGGCCCCCATGGGTGCGATTTGGTGGCCTGGGGGCACCCCTGTTGATTCCTGTACCCGATGGCAGGCCATAGGGTGCAGGGATGAACTGCACCCCTGTATTTCACAATGCGAGCATGCATTCCAATCGGAATGCATGCTCCCATTGTGAAGTATACGAGTGCGACCGAACAGAGTTCAGTCGCATTGTACTTGCAGGTCCGTAACCGACGACAGTAGGTCGGTCGGTTATGGTTCTTGACCAATGTCGGACAGACTCAGGTCTGTCCGACATCGGTATCGGC
This sequence comes from Triturus cristatus, assembly GCF_964204655.1. Classification (NCBI taxonomy): domain Eukaryota; kingdom Metazoa; phylum Chordata; class Amphibia; order Caudata; family Salamandridae; genus Triturus; species Triturus cristatus. The sequence continues at coordinate 533,605,693 of NC_140594.1, read as the reverse complement.
CCCTATATTGTAATGAATGCCTAGTATTGTTATACCTAGCATCGCCAGTGGCTGCAACAAGTGAACTCTATTTGTTTGCTCAAGAAAGGCTTCCATTTAGTGCCCCACCACATTTGGGAGGGGGGACACAATGTAGCACACACATACAGGAAGAGCAGAGCACCTTGCTTATACTAATATACACTGTAGCATAATATGCAACAGTGGAACACTATTTCCCTGACCTTACCTAAACATGGTTCCTCATAGTCTCCTGAAATTAAGACTTTAGTTGTTAATCTTGTATACATTTGGCACTAGGCCTTTAATGCTAGCTTTGGGATAAGGCTGAGAATGAGTGCAGAATCCGAGGAGCGGGATATTGCAGCCATTCTTAACAGGCTGATGGATACATATAACGCACTCTGTAAAAAATTGACTCATTGAATATGAAGTGCTGGACAAACAGGTGGGATATTTTTACAGCGGGTACATTTCTAGTTTTCTTGTTGCTTTCTGGTAATTTCATGTGATTTACCCCAGCATTTCCAGTGGTTTTCATTGAAGTTAGTAGCATTTCTTCCATATCCATTTGATGCCCACTGTGAACACAATTGCAAACAACTAAGGTTACTAAGGAGCTCCTACAAAAAGCTCATCTGGAACTCTAAAATAAAATGCTTCAGAGATCATCTAAATATTACTAGAAAGCGTCATCAAAAAATGCTTGAAATTATTAGACAACAATCCAGTAGTCAACCTCTCTGCACTTAACCGATAGTAGCTCACAATTGAAGTGTAAATACTTTTTCAGAGTCTTCAAGGCTAAGAAAATAAATTTGAAAGAGAATAACTTCTTCAAAGCTCCTGGTCAGCCCAAATCGACTCCTTCATCAATGAACTCAAGCCATGGTTATCGTCTACAACACTCGCAGGAAACTAGAAAATGACGCCGTATGGAAAGGAACTTAAGCTCGTAGATGAAGTTGACACCCTAAAAAGGCTGTTATCCTTAAAACCTATTACCCATTACAACAACCTTCTCCATCGTAACCATCATAAAGAGGTGAATCAATTCATACGTCATCTATGGACCAAGCTTGCGAATGCCTCACCATTTTTTTCACTGTCTGGCCGTTCTCAGATGCTCTCTCTGGGTTTACAATTGTATTGATACATTTCTGTCAAAAGTGTTGCTGAATCAGAAAGGGTCTTTATTGTTCATAAGCAAGAAAGAGCATTTAAGGCATACATGATAACTTATTAAAATCAATACCACGTTAAGACTTTTATAAAACACACATTAATGTGAATAATTTGATCTACCATTACACCATAATTATGTGCATTGATGCGATTGGAGCGCGGGTCCGATTTTGTTGGTAAACCGCTACTTCTTTCTCTGCAGTTACATTTTTACCATGCTGATTGTTACACCATACATACTTGCATGCACCTCCAACTCTTGCCTTTTCATTCACACGCTGGCAGCGGGATGTTGAAGAGCCGGGCAAACCTGGCTTTTCTTCTGCATTATCTTACACCTCAGATGACAGTTTTTCATAATTATCTTTCTGACTGTCATCGTGTTTAATTTATCTTATTCATAGTACATTGCAGTGATGATTCGACCATTCTGCTTTATGTAAGGCAACTGGAGAAAGATATTTTTACCACTTGCAGGCAATTTTTTGTACCTTTATTTATCACAGACTCCTGGGACTCTTTACCGTCCCTTTCTGTGGAGTATTAGGTAATAGTATACATGCATCTACAGCCACCACTTTTCTGAGGTGTCTCTTGCCATTCACATTATTACAGCGCACCCTTTCATGGGCGCTCATTCCTTGCTATTATTTCTCTCTGTTATACAGGGTGTCTCTATGCCCATCCTGATGAAGACCAGATTAGATGAAATTATTTAACACAAATGTTGAGGCCTAGATGTCGACATAACAGTTACAATAGGGCAAAAAGTTTGACTTATGCTGTTTTGCTGACGGAAAATATTTGGACTCACCTACCAAGGCTTTGTCATTTCTTCACATCAGTGTAATTGTATATATTAAATGGATTGCACTCTGCATGAACATTGTGCTGATTAGCACTGTTCGTACATCACCTTTTATGCTGTTTGCTTTTTAAAGTAAACTATGATCAACCCTCTGGTGCTTTGGCAAAAGCAGTCAGGCTTAACTTAGACGCAATGTGAAAAATATTTATGCAGCACTCAAACAGTAATAAAGTGAAAACACAACACAAGAATAATCCAAGACCAATTTAGAAAATAAAGTAAATCTTAGCAAATAATATGACACTAAAATAACCACATATCCAAGCAGTATACCCATAAATATGAGTTTTTAAACGTTTAGGTGAAAATAGAGCCAAGAAGCAAAAGAGTCCCTAGCTGTTATCTGATCCAGCTAAACCAGGGAAAAGACACAAGTTCAGCCGACTGCGATGGAGCGTAGGTTGGACACAAGGACCAGCTTAGTCCCGCTGAAGAGTTACCTTCTCAATGTCCACACAACAATCTGTTTGTATTAGGAGGTATCTCTGGGGGAATCAGGACTCCCTCCAGGAGAGGCCAGAAGCAGGGCTCAGGCAAGTTCAGGCAGGTCCAGTTGGTGCTGATCAGCTGGGCAGTTGCAGGGAGGCCTCTAGAAGCTTGCTGTGTACCTGTAGCTCACACAGCAGGTGAGTCAACTTCTCTTTGGAGTAAGAACTCTGGTAAGCCTGGGATCAAGGCAAGCAGGTTCACTCCCTCTTCAGTCAGCTGGGCAGACTATCTTCCTTAGACTGCATGGCAGTCTTTCTACTGAATCTTCCAAAAGTTCAGGAGTGTTCTGATGAGTGGTTGTAAAGGTCGCATTTTTTATACCTGGTGCCCTATGTGTGGGAGAATTTCCTTAACGACTCCCAAAACTGGTTCTGGTCAGTTCTTCCCCTAGTCCTGGCTCTAGACTGTTGAGTATGAAAAAGGCAAGGGCATTTCTAGTGCCAGGTTCCTATCTATGTGCTGCAGGGTGGGCCCTTTGAAGTGTAATAAAGAGTAAGCTCCTCCCCAGCCATCTTGTCAGGAAGTTCCTCTCCCTTCACACGTAGGCTTTTTACACAAGACTTAGAAAACTTCCCTTTGGTCAGTCCATGAGCCACCAATTCTTCTGGGTAGGCATCTGGGCATTATGTCTCTCTCCAGCCAAGTCTCCTGCAGGGTCCAGTCCATTGTGGTCAGCTGATCAGTATTTAATGTGTGTGGTTTGAGTTTGTAGTGGGGAACACAATGGCATGTTACATGTTCGTCACATTCATCCCTGTGACACAAATAAACACATCAGTGTTGATAGGGATGCCAACCAAAGTAAATATTTGTACCCGAGGGTATGTGAATGTTCTTTTCCCCGAGTATATATTAAGAAAAACAGCATCGAGAAAATCTTTATTGATGACTGTTTATATATAAATAAAGAAAATGGAACTCAGTGTCTGTTATATTTGACAAGCATATTAGTGCAATAGTACTCAGGGATGCCTGTGGTATTTTAACATATATCCACTTTCTTCCAGCAATTAAAACAGAAATAAACACAACAGTGTTGATAGGGATACCTACCAGCGTAAAGAATTGTATCTGAGGAAATGTGAATGTTTTTTCCGAGTATATTATTAAGAAAAACAGCATCGAGAAAATCTTTATTGATGACTGTTTATATATAAATAAAGAAAATGGAACTCAGTGTCTGTTATATTTGACAAGCATATTAGTGCAATAGTACTCAGGGATGCCTGTGGTATATTAACATATATCCACATTCTTCCAGCAATTAAAACAGAAATAAACACAACAGTGTTGATAGGGATACCAACCAGCGTAAAGATTTGTACCCCCAAATATAACATAATTTCCTCATATAATTCACAAATATGCCTCACTTTCAGGTCCAGTGCAAAAAGATCAAAACAGTCTTCCTGTTATTTGATTGTCGGGAAAGTAACAGGAAGATTGTTTTGATCTTTCTACGTTATATTTGGGGCTACAACGTGACTCACCCTCTTTCACTTTTTCTTTTGCATTGCTGGAAGAATGTGGGGCTAATAGTTTGAGCTCTTATGAAAGACGTGATTAAACGTGACCACTCATTGAAGAAGATCTTTGTACTTCCAGAGTGTCTAACACATTTTGCCCTAACAAAGCCTTTTTTGAGGTGAAACACAGTGGCTGCTCATGTGTGAGAGAACATAAGAAGAAAGGATTATGAATTAAAGAAAAGAAACAAATCCATCAATCAAGATTTGAGACTGTTTATTTACTTACCTGTTAATTCCTTGATACTCAGTATTCAACTATGATTGCCTCTCATTCTGTCTTAAGTTATGTTTATATTTTGATCAATGAGTAGCTGATCATTGAGGTGGGCAACGTGTTCTGTGTATGTACTACTTAGGTGACGATTTCAGGAGGTGCGTTTTTTTCTGTCTCTGGCTGCTTTTGCTACATGCGTTTTTGCTACTGAAAATCTACAGGAGTCCCGTAGGATTGCAGCAAAAACAGCAAATTTCTCTTTAATTTTTGCCGAAGGAGTGGTCCATCTGGGTCCTCCCCCACCGGGCCTTGGAAGACAGGGTATCCCTACCCTTCTCTCTATATTAAAAAAAAAAGAATAATTACAGGACAGGGTACTAAGTCTCTGAGTCCTGTAATAGCTGCCTACAACATGTTTCTCGGTTGCAGGTAGCTAATCAGAGCGCTCGCTTCTGTGAGAGTCTAACTCCCATGGAATGAATAGAAAATAGAAAAAATGCTCTTGGCCAATCAGAAAGTTCTATTTTTTTTTAATTGGGTTCGAGAGACTCTCCCAAGAGTCCTTCAAACCCAACCATCTAGATTTACAAATTTGTATTCACCTTAATTTCTCAAAAACTGTTGAAGTGAATTACACCAAATCACTAAAAGCACACTCTCTTGACCAACATCTAACTTCCTGCAAAATCTGGTGTAAATCCATTCAGCAGCAGCGCTTCTTAAAAAAGTTTATGGTAAATAAATGAGGATTATGCGATGTGGAACCCCCTTCTTACTCATCCTCCATTTGACAGATGATCCAGAGACTTTCCATGCACAAACTAGACAAAGTTTCATGGAGATTAGTCAAAAAGTGCCAAAGTTACTAGCAAGTCAAAACAGGCATTTTCTATGGAAAGCTGACCTGACTATAACAATTCAATTCAATTCAATGTTATTGATTAGATCTCTTACGAGAGCAACGATTATACATAATTCCATCTCTGTATATAAAAGTCTTCTACACACATATTTTAAAAAACTTATTTTAAAACATGAATAAAATAGATTTCATAAATGTATATAGTTTATAACAAACAAATTCATTTGGTGGGCATTTAAAAAATACGATCAGATCAGTTGTGGAGGAGAGGTTATATCCAAAAACAATAGGTTTTTTAAAACAATTTTTAACCTCGCCTACCTCCTGATTGGAACACAAACTTAAAACATGTGTTAAATCCTGGGTTCCGTGATAGCATTTGTCGCAAAGCCAACTATCTTCATCTAGGCTACTTCAACTTGTAGTATGAACTTTTAGAGGGAATATACCTAGTTGCGGCATGATAATACTATGCTCCAAGGTAAATCTTACATATTGTTGAGGGATCTTAAACTCAATAGGAGAGGTGAAAGATTTATAGTGAGAAGGTTGAGGGCAGTGTGCCTTATCAAGCTCATCACTTAATTGGGGAGTCATATTTAAAAAAAATGCTTAGGTGTACAGCGGACCAGGATTGAAGGATGGTTTCCATACATTAAAAATATTCTAAAGTTGCCTTAAGATTTATTTGGAAAGTATCATATTTTTTTCCCTGACTTAAAAGCTTCATGTTTCAATAGGCCCCTTAAAGAGCCTTACTCGGCGTGTAATGGTTTAAAAGCCCATCTGATTATGTTGCTAGAGCTTTCAGAATGCACTAACTATAGTGAATTCTCAGTGCAGGATTAGTACTGGAACAGCCTCGCTCAATAGGGTTAGTTGTCGTAATAGTTTGCCTTTGCCATTATGCAGTACGTTCCATCTGGCTATGGAGATATACTCTGTATCGTAGATTATGGTTGGAGGAATTTTTGCCCTAAAAACTTCTAAAAGAGCTTGAAAGTGCCTCTTTCCTGAATAGGAGTAAACGTTCCTTAATGCATTTGTATGTGCCACTACTCTTTGGTTTATCTGATGCAGGTTGGAATGGACTTCTAGGGTTTGCAAAAAGACCCTCCCAAGATAAGTATATGCTTTTGCCACCTCAATTGTCTTATCACCTAATTTCCATTCATATTTCGTATGGTGTTTCCTACCCCTTAATAGGACTACCTTAGTCTTAGAGATATTCACCTTGAGGTGGTTCGTTTCTGAATATTTTGTGAGCGCATCTATATTTCTCTGTAAGCTCAGCAGGGTAAGGTTAAAGAGTTCTATATTGGCAGCATACATTAACACTTGTATATTTTCTAAAGCTACTTTAGGAGGGAAATTACTTACTTTTTGGAAAAACACTGGTAGATTGCTTATATAGAGTGAGAACAAGAGGGGAGCTAATAGACAACCCTGCTTTAGACCATTCTGAGTGGAGATCTTGTGAGTCAGGCCTTCTGAACTTTACACCTTGTTGTAGTGTGTAGGGCTACTATCAGCCACAAAAGTGAAACCGACATCTCTATTTCCTTTAGTTTACTCCAGTGAGACGGTCTGTCAACCCTATCAAAAGCTGTCAAGAAATCTACAAATAGGCTATAAATTACTTGAAATTTAGATAGGACGTACTTATCAATAATTGACTGTAGAATACCTATATTATCGATTACAGAATGATTGGGCTGAAAGCCCGCTTGGAACTTTCGGGATGATGCCCTTGGAGAAAGCCCAGTCTCCTAGATGCTCAAGAATACTTGAGGCTAATATTTTTCCTGCAGTGTCCAGATGTGCAATTTGAAGATAGTTCCAGGGGGTTAAGTTGAGAGCCCTTCCTCAGTATTGGAATGATGACACTCTCAGTCCATGAATAAGGAATTTGAGTGGTGGCATAACAATGTTGAAAAAGGGGTGCCCGGAACATGCTCCACTTCACTGGGTCACCTTGCAAAACTTTTATTGGTATCATGTCTAGACCCATGACTGCTGAAGGTCTCACCTTCTTGATTTAGTGCAAAATTTTTGTTCCTGAGGGAGAGGTTAACAATTGTACAGTTCCATCAAAGGAACTCATATTGGATGTTTTCCTACACCTGGAATGCTCTACATTCAATTTATAACGTTCTAGTAGGTAGTGTTCCCACTCAGTCCCTGATACCAGCGCCGTCTAACTATAACACTATAAGTGGGTGTATAAAATATATAAGCAGAGAAACAGACATTTGAGGTTCGTAGATTCAGAGTGCTGCTGTTGTTAGAATCTGCCCAGAGTTCCCTGCTTCTTTTTTGCAGACGTTATCCAGCACTCCAAGCCTGAAAGGGCATGGTTTTGACTTATACTGGGTGCTCCCTGGTGCCCAAGCAAAGCCATACCGCTCTGAAGGGCTATAATGATAATGAAACGCATAGTCAGGATTGCTTTTACTCATTCTAGGTTGGATTGACGGTATTTTATCAATCCAAGGCTGTAATACTGTGCCTGGAGTGGTAAAAGACTTTTGTCATTTTAGAGCTCAGCTTGGATAACACTGTGCAAATGATATGCTTAAAGTCTTTGCAGCAGAAATGGCAACATATTCTGTCCCTTTCTAGCTCAGCATGGATAGCAATGTGCTAATCCTCTGCTTAGAAACGTTGCTAGAAAACGAGACATTTGGGTGAGCAGATTCAGAGTGTCGCTGTTGTTGTAGGGTGCTCTATAAAGGAGCTATGCTTCAACAAAACTAGGGAATTACCCAGAATTATCTGCTTCTTTTTTGCATAATCTATGCGCTCTCTAAGCCTGAAAGAGTATTGTGTGTGTGTATATATATATATATATATATATATATATATATATATATATATATATATATATATATTCACTGAAAAAACCATAGGTTTCACACATGTTATAGTTAGCGGAAATTTTACTGATAAAAAACCAATGAAATTGCCCCGTTATAGTTAGTGCTGGCAACTATAACTCACGCGACCGCAATCCTCTGCTGATGCTAATACTGTATTTAGACACTTATTTGCCCATGTCTTCTTCCATACATTTTTAGCTATACATATATTACAAATATTTTTTTTTATAAAGACACATATGTCATCAGCAGAAGATTGCGGTCGCGTGAGTTATAGTTGCCAGCACTAACTATAACGGGGCAATTTCATTGGTTTTTTATCAGTAAAATTTCCGCTAACTATAACATGTGTGAAACCTATGGTTTTTTCAGTGAATTTGCAAGGTTTTTTAAATGCTAATTCCTAACTATAACGTGTGTGAAACCTATGGTTTTTTCAGTGAATTTGTACGGTTTTTTAAATGCTAAGTTACTTTACGCCATTCGAGGCGTGCGCGCCCACTTAACGCAGTGCGTTCCGTGCACGGTTTTTATCAACTTTAATAAGCCCTGTACATTTGGTGGCCTTCGGCCACCAAAAGCACAGGGGGTGGGGTCAATGTGGATAGTGTTTTTTTTATTTCGATTTTATAATTTCATGTTGCCAAAATACAGTTTTTTTACTGATGTAATAAGCCCTGTACATTTGGTGGCCTAAGCCAACAAAAGCACAGGGGGTGGGGTAAGTGTGGATAGTGTTTTTTTTATTTCTATTTTTTACCGTACGCTTACGGTAAGCGTACGGTAAGCGTACTCGGCGAAATTGCCGAAAAAAAAATAAAACCGTTTTTGCTCTTGGGGGATGTTTGGGGACTCCCTCAACATGACTATGTGGGAGGGAGTTGTCAAAACAGCCCCGTAACATGTTTTTGGGCATCATGTTTGATAAATAACACTCAGTGCGAGAGACAAAATGGCGGACGCCGCTTCCTGGTTTCGGCCGATTCGAATGTTTACTAAGATCTAAGAGCCAATCAGAATCGCGCTCGCGCACGCCACCGTACGCGTACGGTAAGCGTGCGGTAAGCGTACCGTAAGCGGGCTCAGATATATATATTGATTTAAAGGCTATTTTCTCAGAATCTACTGAACAGATTTACACCAAACCTACAAAAGGCACTTCCTTGACATAGGGACTACCTCTCTGCCAAATTTCTAGTAATTCTGTTCAGCCGTTCGGGCAGTAGCTCTGTCTAAAGGTCCTATGGAAAAATGCATGGGAAAAACGCGTTTTGGGACCCCCCTTTTATCTCAGCCCCCGCTTGACGAATCCCCCCGAGACTTTCAGGGTAGGAGCGGAGCGTAGCGCCCCACCTATTTTGAGAAATTCGCGAGGATTCATCGACCGGCGCCAAAGGTATTCAAAATAGAATGTTGCGGATTTCCTATGGAAAAGGGGTCCTAACTATAACTACCTACTGGCGACCGCCAGTAGGTAATATATATATATATATATATATATATATATATATTCATACACATGGGAAGTCCAAAACGAGATGCACTCGAACACAGATGCGCTTTCCCCACAGCTTTATTCGATAAAAACAGTTGCACTCGACAGTCAATGTAGCATCAGACTGTATTCCGGACATGTTTCGGGCAAATCCCTTCTTCGGCGGTTTGTCAGTCTAAAAGCGCATGTCAGGCCCCACCTTCCTATTTGGCTCTATCGTGTGCCAGTGATTGGCTGCTCTGAATGAGGCAAAACGTTGCCTTATGGGAGATGAGGTCCGTACTTTCATCTTGAATAGATGCGCTCTTCCATTCATGCTGTAAGCTCTTCATGAGCCCTGAGAAGTGCAGCTGTTTAAAATACATCATCTGTGCCCCACAATCGGAGCTCCGTGCTCATGGCTCCGTGGTCCCCTGCTTCTGAGGCGGTGCAAACTCAGCGGCGGGACGGCCGCTCATAGATTCATACACATGGGAAGTCCAAAACGAGATGCACTCGAACACAGATGCGCTTTCCCCTAGCTTTATTCAATAAAAACAGTTGCACTCGACAGTCAATGTAGCATCAGACTGTATTCCGGACATGTTTCGGGCAAATCCCTTCTTCGGCGGTTTGTCAGTCTAAAAGCGCATGTCAGGCCCCACCTTCCTATTTGGCTCTATCGTGTGCCAGTGATTGGCTGCTCTGAATGAGGCAAAACGTTGCCTTATGGGAGATGAGGTCCGTACTTTCATCTTGAATAGATGCGCTCTTCCATTCATGCTGTAAGCTCTTCATGAGCCCTGAGAAGTGCAGCTGTTTAAAATACATCATCTGTGCCCCACAATCGGAGCTCCGTGCTCATGGCTCTGTGGTCCCCTGCTTCTGAGGCGGTGCAAACTCAGCGGCAGGACGGCCGCTCATAGATTCATACACATGGGAAGTCCAAAACGAGATGCACTCGAACACAGATGCGCTTTCCCCACAGCTTTATTCGATAAAAACAGTTGCACTCGACAGTCAATGTAGCATCAGACTGTATTCCGGACATGTTTCGGGCAAATCCCTTCTTTGGCGGTTTGTCAGTCTAAAAGCGCATGTCAGTCCCCACCTTCCTATTTGGCTCTATCGTGTGCCAGTGATTGGCTGCTCTGAATGAGGCAAAACGTTGCCTTATGGGAGATGAGGTCCGTACTATATATAGATATATATATATATTTTTTTCAAAAGGTGCTCAGGTACGGGGCCGCACTCCGCTCAAAGGTAGTTTCACAACCAATTTATTCGTTAACATGCAGCCTTTCATCTCGCTGTGATGGGACCCTCTTACAGTGGCGCAAGAAGGTGTCTGAATTTAACATGCCGTTTTATCATCTGGAGCCCACTGGAGGGCTTTTAAATCGATCCAGGATTGAGTGTTCAGGGGACAAGCCCACTGGAGGGTAAAAAGCAGAAATTACTTCAACCCCCAGCATGCTTTGTGACGTAAGACTGCTAAGGCACACCGGAAGCCCATATATAACTAGCATGCAGTAGGGGTGGGGTAGGTCGTAATAATTGACTCCTGACACTGGCCTCTGACGAGAAGCAACAAGGCTTCGAAACGCGTAAGGCCGAGGATCTTACCAGCGAGATGAAAGGCTGCATGTTAACGAATAAATTGGTTGTGAAACTACCTTTGAGCGGAGTGCGGCCCCGTACCTGAGCACCTTTTGAAAAAGACATTTACACGGTGGCTTCGACCGTGGGGGTGACGCACCACCTACAAAATAGAAAAAGGACCGTAAGAGGGGCAGGGACCCTCTTACAGCGGCGCAAGAAGGTGTCTGAATTTAACATGCCGTTTTATCATCTGGAGCCCACTGGAGGGCTTTTAAATCGATCCAGGATTGAGTGTTCAGGGAACAAGCCCACTGGAGGGTAAAAAGCAGAAATTACTACAACCCCCAGCATGCTTTGTGATGTAAGACTGCTAAGGCACACCGGAAGCCCATATATAACTAGCATGCAGTAGGGGTGGGGTAGGTCGTAATAATTGACTCCTGACACTGGCCTCTGACGAGAAGCAACCAGGCTTCGAAACACGTAAGGCCGAGGATCTTACCAGCGAGATGAAAGGCTGCATGTTAACGAATAAATTGGTTGTGAAACTACCTTTGAGCGGAGTGCGGCCCCGTACCTGAGCACCTTTTGAAAAAGATATATATATATATATATATATATATATATATATATATATATTCACTGAAAAAACCATAGGTTTCAGGGGTGTTATAGTTAGCTGGACTTTTCACTTGTACAAAACCATTGAAATTCCCCCGTTATAGTTAGTTCAGCTAACTATAACTCGCGCGCCCGCAATGCACTGCTGATGACGTCACATATTACATCACTCATGACATGGTCAGTGACATCACTCATGACATCACTGATGACATCTCAAATGACATCACTGATGACATCACTGATGACATCATCCAGTGAATGTGTGTTTTTCTGAAAATTAAATATGTTTTATATATGTATATCTCAAGGTCGATGGAAGAATAAATGGGTATATAAGTGTCTAAATGGATGATTTGTTTTTGAAAAATTGATTGTGTAACTGACTGATTAAGTGTATCATAGTGAATACATGGCTTAGTGAGTAATGTTTAAATATGTAAATATCTGTATCAGTCTCTCACTTTGTGTATAAGTGGCTGCATGGGTTGGTGAGTAGCTACATGGGTGTCTATATAGGTTATTAGTTGGTTTTTTGAGTATCAGTCTGAGTGTCTGCATGGTTCGGTGGGGGGTATTACGTAGTGCATAGGTGCATGAATGAGTGACTCACTGTTTGTATGTGTTGAACACAGCATGTGTGCAGGACTGTATGGGTGGATGAGTGTGTGTATGGGTGTGTTAGTGAGTGAATGACTGTCTCAATAGTGTCTTTATGAGTAACTACATATGTTTTAAACTAGTATATGTGACTATTGGTGTATATATGTGAGTATATGTGAGAGTGAGAGATTGAAAGAGTTCCTGTATGAATAAGTATGTGTTTCTATAAGTGATTGTTTAAAAGACTAAGTATGTGTAAGTTTCCGTAGAAGTAAGTATGGTGGTGTGTGTATAACTGTATATGCAAGTAAATGTATGTTTGATTCTTTATTAGCATGAGTGACTATGTGTGTGAGTAACTCTATGGATGAGTGGCATTGTGTAACAGGATGTATAGGTGTATGAGTACATATGATGAGTGAGTACATGTATGAGTGACTGTATAGGACTGTTGGTGAATGAGTGGATGTGTATGTGGATCTTAGAATTACTGAAGAGGTTGTTGTAACTGGTATTGGTATGTCCATTGTTTTGAAAATTTTAGTCTCTATTTTTGAATGTGTGTATCAAAGGTTATATTAGGGTGAGAGGAGGTCTGCCACTCTATCACAAGGATGATGTCATCAGTGATGTCATCAGTGATGTCATTTGAGATGTCATCAGTGATGTCATGAGTGATGTCACTGACCATGTCATGAGTGATGTAATATGTGACGTCATCAGCAGTGCATTGCGGGCGCGCGAGTTATAGTTAGCTGAACTAACTATAACGGGGGAATTTCAATGGTTTTGTACAAGTGAAAAGTCCAGCTAACTATAACACCCCTGAAACCTATGGTTTTTTCAGTGAATTTCTGAGGTTTTTTAAATGCTAATTCCTAACTATAACGTGCCTGAAACCTATGGTTTTTTCTGTGAATTTCAAAGGTTTTTTAAATGCTAATTTCTAACTATGCCTACAGAGATAGGACATGTGAAGAAAGAAGAAAAAATGCACAGAAAGAAACAAAAGAAGTGCAGAAAGAAGCAACAGAAGTCCTCAAATACGAAGATAAGTGCAGGAAGAAGGATAACGTGCAGAAAGAACAAAAAGAAGAGCAGAAAGAAGCCTTGTTGCAAAATCATCCTGTACCCTCAACTTTTTCAGACGGATACTGGTGGTAACTGAGTCTGACTAACCAGTCCTAGAGCCAGTGCTATGTTAAAAGACACTTAGAATACAGTGAAAACACCTACATACACTAGGGAACATTATGCGTTGGGGTCCCCCTGTGATTAGCATGACCTCCTCTGTAAGCCCCTAGTGTATAATAGGGCATGGGGATTAAAACTACCTCTTAAAACAGGCCACAGGGCGTTTTTGCACACGTTAACTCAGGCCCCGTCCCCTCCCTTCACCACTGTGTAAACACGCCCTGTGTCCATTTTTAGTTGGGAGATTAAGTTCATTTGAATCCTGAGGGTCCCTAGGGTCCAACTAGCCCACTAGGTACCTCCAGTAAGTGCCACAGAGCTGCGTTGCAGAGAGGTGTAAAAAGTGGCACGGCCTGGACCACCTCTCTGCAATGCAGCTCAGTGGCGCTTACTGGAAGCACTTGGTGGGCTAGTTAGCCCCCAGGGGCCCTCAGTATTGAAGGGAAATTATATCCCCAATTTAAAACGTGCCATAGTGCGTGTTTGCACACGTCACCTCAGGCCCCGTCCCCTCCCTTCACCACTGTGTAAACGCGCCCTGTGGCTGTTCTAAGTTGAGAGATTAAGTCCCCCTGAATCCTAAGGGTCCCTAGGGTCAAACTAGACCACTAGGTACCTCCAGTAAGCGCCACAGAGCTGCGTTGCAGAGAGGTGTAAAAAGGGGCTCGGCCTCAGAACACCTGGCTGCAGCGCAGCTCCCTGGCGCATACTGGAGATGCCTGTTGGGGGCGCGTTTGCAGAGTGCTGCACGGAGGGGGCATGGCCTCCGGCACGATGCCAGTCTTTTATTTATTTTAGTTTTTTAAGAAGGGGGGCTGTTTGGTTCCCCTTCTTATTCTAATTTATTGGCCCTGATGACCCCATCCCCCAGGGCCAGTCTCCTAATTATATTTTTTTGACCCCAATCCCCAGGGCCGGCCACTGTTTTTTATTATTTTTAAAAAATATATATTTATAGACACACCTAGGACATGCTGGACAAACCGTACGTACCTATCACCATGACGATTTGCGTGATATTCATTAAAAGGCGACTATGCATGCAATGAATCCACGTGGAATGTATTTACACCACTAGTGAAGCTCTGACATGTCTGATGCCCTACCGTGCCTAATCCTGGTAGACACCCTTGTCGTTTATTTATACAAACATGGGTAGCTATTGACGGGCACATTTAATACACATGCACACCAAGCCATTCAAAGGGGATTCGACAAAAATTCGACCAAAACTACGCAAGAAACCCCCCTCACGGTTAATAAAACACACATCCACTGCCGGATGTGTAATACTTTTTATTTTACTCTCTGGAAAGGGGACGAACATCACTTGAGAGTCACAGCGTGCTCCTGACAGAGCCCAATGCTGTGTTACACCCACCATTGCCTGCCGAGTGCCACACACCTCTGTGTTGTATTCCACTAGCTAGTGCATATGCTATGACACTCTCTAGCCCATGTGCACTGTAACACCACCCCGTGAATATGTCATGCCACACTTGTCTTCGCACGGGTTATATTGCCCCATCTAACGTGCCTTTCTCGATGCCTATGTTATAACGCACAGTGCTATGCCATACATATTACAATCTGGGATCCATATCTTTGTCACAGTGCATATGCAACGTTACACTCCCCAGCACATATTTTATATTACAACTTTAGAGACTAGTTAGGTTACACAACACTGCCCTGTGCATATTACACTCCAAGGCGCATATCGCATAGCACGCGCTAGTGCCTGTGCTATCTCGCGCTCTCCCATGAATCTGTCATTGCGCACAATGTATTGCATATTATATTTCACGCCCGGTTCATCTTATATCACACTTTTTGGTGCATAGTTTATACCATACACTATATCTAGTTTTCATTTTCAATCGTGCTCTCAGGACTATGTTCTATATAACACTGTGTTCACCTACCCTTTTCACGGGCATTACATTTTGCGATAGGGGGTGGAGGGTCAGGGGGTGTTTCTGCCAAGTGAGCCCGGAGTCACAGTCACAAACGTCCTCTTCTTCCTGAATAAAAGTGAGATTATGCTGCATACTTGTTCATATTTTAAGTAGTTCGCACAGACACAATGTTTTAAAAACAATAAAGTTCCTAATACCCGCCTTCTCTGAACAGTTAGCTTGCTGCCCCATCCCCTTCCTCCCTATCCTCTGTTGTGTGAATCCATGGACTAGCCTCCTCCCTCCTGCCATGCATGGTCTGATGTGCTGCCACTGCCCTCAATTTAGTATGATGTACCAGTCCACTCCTCCTGCCCTCCATTGCCCAATTCTATGCCCCATCATTGACCTCCTGCTTAAACTCTGTGCTTAGCTTTCTGCCCCTATTCTCCTTCCCCCTGCCCTCCGATGTCTTTGTGCATGCCCCTGCTCCATCCTTTTTCCCCACCATGTCCCATGGACCTGCCACTCCTATCTACTCTGAGTGTTCTGTTGAGCTGCCACTCCCCTCCCACCTGCCTAGCATTGTCAGATTACTGTAACCTGTCCCTGCCACCTCCACCCTGCCTGTCCACATGCCATGCCCCTATCCTCTTCCTCCTGTCCTACATGGTCCATTGTACTGCCACACCCTTCTGCCCTCCCTGGTCTGTTGTGCTGCAAGTGCTCCTCCTGCCTGCCCCGTGTGGTCTGTTGTGAGGTCCCTTCCCCTGAACTTTCTTGTCTGTGCACAGGTCCTGACCCTTCCTTCTATCCTCCATCGTCCTTTGTGCATGCCCCTCCACCCTCCTTCTTGCCCATCATAGCCATTGTGCTGCCACTAACCCTCCCACTTGCCATGCATGGTCTTCTGTGCTGCCATGGCCCCTCCCACCTTCCCTGTGTGGTCAGTTAGCTGCCCCTGACCCCCTCCCACCTTCCCTCCATGGTCTGTGTGTATGCCATCACAGTCTCACTGTTGCTCTTCATGGTGTGTCTTGCTTCTAGTGCCCATCCTGCCTGACCTCCATGGCTATCTTGCTGCTCCTGCCCTGCCCCCTTGCCCCCAGCCCTACTCCCTCCCTCCTGGCTTGTCTGTTCCATTGTAATGCCCCTGATCTGTCCCTCCTGCCCTTTATGGTCTGTTATATTGCAGCTTTCTCTCCTGTCTGTCCATTATGGTCAGCTAGCTACCATTGCCTCTTGCCCCTCTGTTCTCTGTTGTCCATGTGCATGGTCCTGTCCCCTCCCTCTTGCTTTCTATGGATTGTTGTGCTGCACTCCCGTCCTGCATGCCCTGTGTGGTGTATTGTGCTGCTGCAAACCCTGATGCCTGCCCTGCAGGGTCAGTTTGGTGCACCTCTCCATGTCCCTCCTGTCCTCTGTTATCCAAGTCCATGTCCCTATCCCATTTCCTTCCATGATCCAATGTACCATACTTGCGAACATTTTGAACTTGGTAAGAGGGAGATTTTGAAAAAAAACTGGGGTATTGATTTTCCCCTTTGAGTTACATTGAAAAAGAGGATATTGTAGACAGGAGACAGATCAAATAAAGCCCATTTGAGCTTAAAAACATTGGACGTTTCCTGGCTGAATCGGGTCTGTTGGCATGTATGGTTGTACTACCATTGCCTCTTCCTTCTGCCCACAATGGTCTATTACATTGCCACAGCCTTGAAGGAGGGTAGATTTTGTATCACAGGGGGCCCCTGGCCCGTTCTGTCCACACCTGAAGTATGAGACCCTTGTCCTTGCCCTGCCAGCTGCATTTGTAGGCCGTATTAAATTGACCAGCGGGTCCTGTGTTGCTATATAATTATCCTGAGACATCCTTACCACTCAGCCAGCATAAAACCCCTGTGTAGGCCCTTCTGTTCAATATGTAGGCCTCTTTGTTAAATTGACCATAGCTCTGCAATTTTAGTGTATAGCAGTCTGAAGGCAGGTCTGCGAGGCCTTCTGATCCAAACTAGTAGCCCCCACCCTACCCGAGTGCTCCGTGCTCGGTATCAAAGTTCAACATCCCCCTGAAGCTGTCGACATACAGTAGGCTGCATCCTGGACTGGTACTTGCTTCCTGGGCAGGTTTCCCGCTTTTAAGGAAGTGGCAACCGCAGAGCGTCAAGTTAGGAGAACTGAGGAGATTTTATACATGAATATATTGAATTCCCGTACAATACCCATTATTTTCTGCTTGCTCTATGGAACTTACGATAAGCGATTGGCCTGAGAGACTGACCTTTTCACCCAGTCCATTGTCAGCATTAAGTGGGTAAATGACGAAATGTCTGGTAAAATCTGCAGACGAAGCTTTTGGGTAGCATACGTAGGTAGATGTAGCGTGCAAAGGAGCCCACAAAATGATATAAAAAGGGAGCACCCACAGATATCGACGGACTACCTCGCCGTCTGTATGTAGGTTAACAGGCAGTGCAGGTTTTCCCCAAGAGCTGGGAGCTCTTGTCTTCCTTTGCTTAAAATGTCTTGCTCTGCTTTGCTTGAAGTATCTTATTCTATTTTACCTATATGAAATGTCATGTTATGTTTAACCATTGTTCTCTTTACTTTTGCATTTAAAAGATGTTGTATTGTAATTGCAGGAATGCTTGCTCTAAGAGTAAACGTGAGTGTTCCTAGGTAACATTTTCCTTGGTGTAACTTGTTTCTCATGATGCATTTATAGATGTGTTTTCTCTCTCTCTCTGTCAGTACATTAATTGAGATACAGAGAATATTATGACAGCTGTATGATTATCTGGATTCTGTATTTTGTACTTTATGTCTCTATTCTGCGGTTTCTTTGAAGTTGCATCTTCTCATTAAACTGCCATTGTATTCTGCCTCCAATTCCATGTCTCATATGTCTGTTTTCTTCATTTTTGGAGCAAGCGTTCCTAGGCACCCCGGCTCAAATTAAGGTGCCCCTTTTGTCCCTGACTCACTCTCCTGCTCAGTTCTGTGGTGGCTCCCGGGGATCTGGGGACCGCCCCTAGCTTCCTTGACCCGTAATAGATCTTCCCTCCAACAGCCTCTCTTGCAAGTCCTGTATTGTTGGTTTGTTGCCCCTGCCCCCCTTTCCACTGCCCTCCATAGTCTGTTGTGCTTCCACGGCCCTTCCTGCCTGCTCAGTGTGGTTAAATTGTTGCCTTTGCACCCTCCTACCTGCCTTCAATTTTCAGAGTCCGTGCCCCTGGCCTCTGCCTCTCAACAGTATCCTAATGAACAACTAGATTGCTAACATTCTATATTTATTACAAAAGTGTGGAACGCCTGACATCATCTTGATGTAATCAAAACTGTAATACCTAGAGCATTTCCTTTAGAAATTACATATATGAGAGGGTCTTATTGGCATCAAAATTATGGTTAGTGCTCTAAAAGACTAAAATAAGGACATATTTTCTGAGTTTTCAAATAGCGACAAAGCACTTTTAAATTATTTGTTATCTTTATGTTTTTTTATCCAGTTGACCACTTGATTAAATGTTGCACTTAGGGGAGAGGATGTGGTGTTACTTCCAGAACTGCAGACTTTGCAACTGGGGAACCAGGTTGAAGTTTCTGCTTCAGCTCGACATTCTGTGATTCTGGTCAAATCACTTAGTCTCCCCATGTCTACAACCAAAATGAATTTGTTCTTGTGTGATGTAACCAATGCTCATGTAAAGCACTCCAATACCTGACAAGTCTGCACTATATAACACTGCAAAAACACAAAATAATAAGTGTTTTGCACACTTCTGTCATTGGGCTATATTTGGGCTACATCTGGGTGATTTTGGGCTACATTTGGGCTCTTTTGTCTCCGGTGGCCATCTTGGGAGATTTATTTGTTATGAAGTTTCCTAATTTCCTCATGTACTGCAGTCTCCTCAGTAGGAAATGCTTTCAGTTTTTTACTTTGATTCCATCATGAAGGTATTCAGATATGTCACACATTTGCCATAAATTCTGAATGTTAGCACTCTAGTTGCTCATTAGATCACTGTAGTAAAACTACTGCACCATGGAAGTCTGCTCCTGGTATTAAAAGTGCATGTTTCAGTCTGCATGTCAGAATTTTTTAATGAAATAGAAGAGGATTTGAGAAGTCACTCAAAATGTGCCCTCATTTTCTTTCTTCAGCATTAATCATAATTTCTATGGCAAAATGAACCTCCTCATTGTGTTCCTTTTTAAATTAAATGTTTTAAGTGTTACCAGTTTATTCCAATCAAAATGGCTTCAGGTGTGCCTTACTTTTGTCATAATGAAGACAGTAAGCGCTCTAGTTGTTTTTAAGAACATTCTGGGACATTCTGTCATTGGGCTATACTTGGGCTACATCTGGGTGATATTTGGGCTACATTTGGGCTCTTTTGTCTCTGGTGGCCATCTTGGGAGACTTATTTGTTATGAAGTTTCCTAATTTCCTCATTTACTGCAGTCTCCTCAGTAGGAAATACTTTCAGTTTTTTACTTTGATTCCATCAAGAAGGCATTCAGATGTGTCACACATTTGCCATAAATTCAGAATGTTAGCACTCTTTTTGCTCATTAGATCACTGTAGTAAAGCTACTGCTCACCAGGGAAAACTGCTGCTGGTATTGAAAGTGCATGTTTCAGTCTGCATGTCAGAATTTTTTAATGAAATAGAAGAGGATTTGAGAAGTCACTCAAAATGTGCCCTAATTTTTCTTTCTGCAGCACTAATCATACTTTTTATGGAAAAATGAACCCCCTCATTTTGTTCCTTTTTAAATTAAATGTTTTAAGAGTTACCACTTTAATCCAAGCAAGATGGCTTCAGGTGTGCCATACGTTTATCATAAGTAGGACTGTTAGCGCTCTAGTAGTTCTTTGGAACACTCTGGGAAGCTGCAGTAGAACACAAAGGAATCAACTGACAGTCTCTGCCCTTGTTGGATGTACATGTTTTACTGAGAATGTCAGACTTCATTCTCACATGACTGAGAAAGATAATGTGAATTTACAGAAAATATGCTCTCAGTTTAGCCTATAGATCACCTTCCAAACCTCTGTGGTAAAAGCATGAGAAAATATTTTTCTCTCAATCATGATATCCCAGCAGAAGGCTTTTTCACATGGTGAAATCACCTTAGAACATACCACAATTCCTAAAATGAGTATGGTACCATCAACAAATGATTTATAATGTAACTAAAGTCTTAAAACCTTCTATTAACTGCAATGCTTTTTAATGAGGTGCTATCATGTATATTGGTCCCAAGATGGCTGCCAACACTTCTTGGATGAAGTGCTGACAGCCAATCAGATCTCAGGATGAGATGTGTGGTTAGGCTCCGCCCACATATATATATGCTTTTAAATGCTATTTTCTCAGGAAATACTGAACAGATTTACACCAGACCTGCAAAAGGCACTTCCTTGACCTTATGGCTACCTCTCTGCCAAATTTCAAGTAATTCTGTTCAGCCGCTCGGGCTGTAGCTGTGTCTAAAGGTCCTATGGAAAAATGCATGGGGAAAACGCGTTTTGGGACCCCCCTTTTTTCTCGGCCCCTGCTTGACGAATCCCCCCGAGACTTTCAGGGTAGGAGCGGAGCGTAGTGCCCCACCTATTTTGAAAATTTCGCGAGGATTCGTCGACCGGCGCCAAAGTTATTCCAAATAGAATGTTGCGGATTTCCTATGGAAACAGGGTCCTAACTATATCTACCTACTGGCGACCGCCAGTAGGTAATATATATATACATATATATATTAGAAACGAACCGATTAGTAGTTTGATCTGAATACACATGCCAGACGTGGGTATAATGCCAAAGTATGTCACCAGCACAGCAATGAGCAAACATAATAGGGTGACCCGGTGTCCCTCAGAACCTGGGTGGGCGTATTGTATAAATACAATGGTTCTGAAAGTTCAAAAAATATTTATTACATGTAACAGATATCAGATAAATGAGGTAAAAAGCACACACCAATAAAAAGTTTGCAATTTGGTAATTTAAGGGAATAAAGTATTATGGGCTGTCGTAATACATAAGTTCAAAAGTGCAAAATATTGGTGACTTGTGGTGATAAAGTGACATGTGATGATAAATAGTATATACAATATATTTCAAATGCGGCAAAAGTGAATAAGTAGAATAGAAAGGTACATTTTTTCTTGATATGTCTTTATGGTTTTTCACATATGCTACAAGATCCTATGTGAATTAATCTGTGATCAGAAGCATTGTGTAGACATATAAGGGTGCGTCGACGGGTCGACCCCGTGTACTGCGCAAAATATAATAAGCGTCACGGCGGGTCTTCCACCGGACTGAGATCTGACAAGATGTGCTGAACTACAGATCGCGTAAATGATGCGACTGGCTTAAAATCCCAAATTTATTGAAGACATCATCCTTTTACCTCAAAAATATTCAAGGCCTCCTCCTGATTCACCAGGACTACAACTTTGACTGAGAAAACTTTCTCACACGCAGATATTAACCAAAATCTGCGCTTGGGCTGTATACCCATCTGCAGTGTCCTGAGGAAGACCCGCCGTGACGCTTCTTATATTTTGCGCAGTACACAGGGTCGAAATGTCGACGCACCCTTATATGTCTACACAATGCTTCTGATCACAGATTAATTCACATAGGATCTTGTAGCATATGTGAAAAACCATAAAGACATATCAAGAAATAATGTACCTTTCTACTCTACTTATTCACTTTTGTCGCATTTGAAATATATTGTATATACTATTTATCCTCACATGTCACTTTATCACCACAAGTCACCAATATTTTGCTCTTTTGAACTTATGTATTACGACAGCCCATAATACTTTATTCCCTTAAATTACCAAATTGCAAACTTTTTATTGGTGTGTGCTTTTTACCTCATTTAGCTGATATTTGTTACATGTACTGAATATTTTTTGAACTTTCTAAAAGAAATGAGAAATTCCAGACAGAACCA
Organism: Triturus cristatus; assembly: GCF_964204655.1. Lineage (NCBI taxonomy): Eukaryota > Metazoa > Chordata > Amphibia > Caudata > Salamandridae > Triturus > Triturus cristatus. The sequence goes on along the minus strand of NC_140594.1, from coordinate 533,583,294 downwards.
TTGTATTTATATAATAACCAGTACAGCAAGGCATGAGACTGAACAAATACATTGACATTATTAAATATTTGGCATTGGCATCATTAGTATAACAGCATGTCATAATAAATCCAGATACCAATACATTACGGAATATGTGCCATGTTATGCCAACATAAATGTAAATCCACTCTGACAAAAGTGAAATGATGCTTTAATTGAATTATTTTGATTAGATGACTACTACTCCCACAATGGCACATAATGGTAGAGGTGGGAGCTAGGTATAAATAGGTAACAGCGAAGATGGACGATCGCTATGTACCATGACCAAGACCTGTAAGGTTGAAACGCGTAGGGAGGAGGAAGATGGCTTGCTAAAAATGGCTTGCTAAATAAAGGAATTACAAAAATCCCCAGGAGAGTGCTGCATTATTTCTGTTCTATCTCACCACAACATAAATAATGCAGCACTCTCCTGGGGATTTTATATATATATATATATATATATATATATATATATATATATATCTCACTTTTCCGTCAACAATCCTTGGCAGACCGCTTCCCTTTGCCTGATTGATACAGACTATAAGTTTGATGCTCCAATAAAAATTTTTATTCAAAAGTCATGCACCCATTACATGTTTCAGCTGCAGCAGCGGCCTTGACCACATGAAAGCGGCGTCGCAATACTGCTGACCTATATGTTAAATGTTGGCACAGAAAGAAACAAAAACACTGTGATCTAATTACTTTTTCAAAAACATACACATGGTTCTTGGTATATACAAAAACACAGTGTAAAGTGTAAATGCAATGTGAATACAACGCAATACACACTCATGCAACTTATGTTGTGATTATACCATTTAAAGAGACATCGTGGAAATGGTCAATCAAGAACCGTAGCCCCGGTTACCAACATGGGTAATCATAAACCATCTGGTCATGGTGAACTTATGTCTCTCAAGTCAATATATTCTATGGAAAGCTTTCAATTCAATTTTGATGTTAGTGCTATTTGTATATATATATATATATAGCACTATGACTGGGTATATATATTCACACACACGCACATATATATTCATATATATTTTTTTTTTACAGAGTGGAGGACTCAGTAGTTATAGTTAGGATTCACAGGGAGTCCAAATTTGCTGAATCGCAACAAACCTTTCCAGGCCTATAGCTTTTTCTACATTGGCAGTGGATGGAAAGTTTTGCGGGGATTGGCAAAGGGGTTGCAAAATGCATTTTTTCATCAATACATTTTCTATAGACTTTTGTCTCTTGCTCAGCTGAACTGATTTACATGAAATTTGGCAGGATTAGACATCAAGGTGCACAGATGAGCCTGTCGCTTTTTCTTTGTTACTACAGATAAGTAGAGTAAGTATTTTTTAAGTTATAAGGCATTTAAACGGACTGCTATCTTTTGTCGCAATATTTTCATGAAATTTCATGGAAGTACTGCAGTACATGGCATTTACATGGCATTATGTGATTGGCTAATGACTGACTTTACAAAAGTTGCATGCATACAAATCTGAAAGCAGGTAATTTGATCTAATGTTTCTCATTTTCTCATGTTCTAGAAATGACAGATGATGATGATCTAATCGGTGAGAAGGGAATACGTTCAAGAAAGAGGTACGATGATGACGAAGGTAAGGAAACATTTCTCTTCCCTATCATATTGATTTAGGTATGTGATTCAGTTTTGCTGAGCAACACTATTCATCAAAAATAAAAATTAAAGTTGAAAAATTCATGATGAAGGGGATTTTCTGAAGGGTTTCCTCATATTATTTTGGCCTCTGTTTGACCAAGGTTAAATTCTACCTAAATTCTATCTATTTTTATGTTGACTTGTATTGGAATTGTTGTGCATTTTAAGTTTGTTTCCAATATTTGGGATTTATCCAGATACATAAGCAATGAGCATACAGTAACAAGAGGGGTTGCAAGGAAACACACAAGGGTACAACTCCCAAAACTACAAAGAAACTGACAAATCTACCACTGTAGAAATGAAGAACTATTAGTAGTTATCTAAAACAACAGTTGATTTTCTTTTTGTGAGGTCAAAAGTCCCTACCCACCAGCCTGGTGGCATGCTTCATAATAGGGCCATTCCTCATGCTGTTAGGAGTGTTCACTGGCAGGAAACACTATGATGAGTGAGCCTTTTCATTGTAAGGGAAAACAAAGGGAAGGGATAATATGCTCTCTTCTTAGTATATACAGAGATGCATAAACTGATACCTCTCAGGAGGACTATGACAGCCTTATTCCTTTCCGCTGTTGTGTCTGGCTATGATAATAGGCAATGATTCAACCCTATGATCAAGTCGACATTTTTCAACTCAGCCCCACATCAGCCCTATAAGATTTCTTGAATGTCATGGACAAAAATCTAATATATGCCACCTCCATCTTGGTATTCCCCAACAACTTTGAGTAGTCCTACGATGCATCTCTAACTTTGGTCTAACACAACATTGCAACAAATGTGAATACTTGAAGGACACACCAAGGGCCCAATTATGATATCGGGCTGTAGAACAACGGTCTGCTGTTACAGGGTCTTGATACTGCCCGACACTCTCCCGAGCCACTGGACTGACCCACGGGGAACCCTTCTCCTCACTTGTGCCCCCCATCTGTGAAGCACCTAGCCATAACTTGATCACAGATGCTTTCCAGTAGGCAGACAGTACCACCATGGCCAACAAAGTGATGTAGACCATTTTGCTCCTTGGATCACACTTTTGTCCCCAACTGATGGAAAACTCTGCCATAAGGCCTGCAACCGCAGAGGCCACCGACAGTTGCCAGTATCAAAAGCCAGGCCCTGAGCCATCCATGGGTCTCTGACCTCTGAGGTTTCTCAGAGTGGAAGGGCAACAGTGCTGGGTGTTAGGTACCCTTCTTCCACTCTTCTTCCTATCAGTCCAGGGGTGATAGTCTGAGACTGGCCCCTCAGCCCAGGGTATTTAGGCTGAACAGATACCTGGAAAGCCAGTACTTCCAGGGGGAAAACATCACCCCTCATGAGAAACACGCTATGAGCCTGATTCACAAAGGTAAACCCACAAGTGGATGGTCTCGGTAAAGACCAGGACCCCTTGCTTGTGCCCCAACTGGGAGAAATCAAAGCAGCGGTGTTGAAACTGGGGCACCCTGGGCCACGGCCCACCAGAACCTCCCCTTCTATGCTTAGAAGGGGCATGGGAACCTTTTCCCCTCAATATTGTGGGACCTACAGGATTCACTGTTGACCTTCCCCTCACTCTACTGGGGGGAACCTGAACCACCGTCCTCATGGTCACCCCCAAGTACTGTCTCAAAAACTCTGATACTAATCTGGAGGTCTGTCTCCTTTTCAAGCTCCCTGGGGTCGACAAGCTTGCAGTCAATCAGGTTTTGGCATAGATCTGGGAGACAGTGACTGGCATTTACTGTCAAATCAAATTGTACAGTCCCTCATTATTGTTTACCTCACTACCCTTCACCCACCATTCAGTGCTTCACAAAAGTAGTCCACGAAATCTAACCAGGTCTGTTCGGGGAACTTCTGGCTGTCCCTAAACTTCTGCCTGTACTTTTCAGGCGTGAGATCATATTTTTTGATAAGTGTGTCCCTCATAAGGGGAAACCTCACCCTGTCCCCTTTCCTAGAGCTAACAGTGCATCCCTCCCTTCAATCTGGAATGTGCCTCCAGAGGCTAGAGACAGATTCTAACCTTTCTTAGGGACTCTGTGAATCTCTAGGGCAACCTTATAGGCCTCAAACCACTTATCAATGTCATCCCCATAATAAAGTTAGAACCAGGTTATGGGGAAAATTACCCTCTTGTCTCCATTGAGAACTGGGGTATTGCTGCCTCCATTTCTGCTGGACTCTGAGACTTGTTTGAGCTTTAGGTACGAGTCATTTAGACATAGTTCTTAAGCCCACAACATCTTATTTTCAGCCAAGACCCTTTCGGCCTCAGTCCTTACCTTGGCTAGGCTCTCTCTACCTCAGCCATACCCATTGGCCAAGTCTCTTTTGGCCCTCAGCTTTTCTCTTTTCTGCAGCCAGTCTGGCTAGCTGTAGATTCAGGTTCCTCAGAGCCTACCTATCCTTCAACTCTACAGGAAACAGAGTGTGAGAGGTTAGACTGCTTCCTGCATGGAATCCATCAGAAGACCCCATATATTTGGGCCCCACTCTGTTCTGGAGCCATTTGGTAAGTCATTTCCCTCCTCTCCTCATCATCATTCTCAGGGTCATCACCCCCGTGGTCCTCTGCGGGAGATTCCCACCAGTGCGCTTCCTCAAAACCACATAGTACTGCCCGAAGACCCTGCTTTGAGGACCCCTTCTTCACAGACAGCAGCCTCTCCTTGCACAACTCCTTCAGCTCCCTCATATTGTAGTATGACAGGCAGTTGGGATCCATTATGATTCTGGCAAGGTATCAGTGGCATAACAAAACGTCTCAAGTACAAAAAGGTGAGATGGGAATTAACTTTGAAAAAATTGCCAATTGAGAGAAACAAAGGGGAATTTAAATAAAGGTTGAATCGGGTATCAAATTATTTATAATGGGATTTTAATTTTACACAAAATCACTGAATGGCACTGCACACACACAAGATCTGAATTCCACCACTAAACACCAATGGGAGGAATTGGATTATAAGCTGAGGTGGGAGGAGCCCCACTCAGGCAACAACCACAATACTTATCAGGGAGGACAACAAAAGTCACTAAATTAACCTGTGGATAACCCTCTGGCAGCTTCTCACAAAAACAGCCAGGCTTAATTTAGAGACACTGTGTTAGGTATTTATGAAACACACCAATGTTTAAGCAGAAATAGTTCCACAAAGTAGAAAATAGCACTAATTGTGGGTATCGGGTCAAACTAGACAGACAAAGCCACAAGTTCAGGTCGCCTGCGATGGAGTCTGGGCCAGATACAGGGACCAGATTAATCCAGCTTAAAAAGTTACCCTCTCCAAGTCTGGCACGCAGAGTTTAAAACTTCGGGGCACCTCTTGAGGAAATGGAACTCACTCCTAGCCTAGGCCAGCAGGGCTCAGACAGGTTCAGTTGCAGGGCAAGGCAGGTTCAGTTCCAGTAGGTCAGCTGAGCAGTTGCCAGGAGGTCTCTGAAGATTGTTGTGTCCCTGTAGCTCAGAAGAGGAGGTCAGCCAAGTTACCCTTGGAGTTACTCTGGTATTCCTGGGTTCAAGGAGATGGTCCTCTCCCCTTCAAGCAGCAAGGTAGGCCTCAAGCAGCAGGGTATAGGCCAATAGTGTTAGAATATGAAGTTAATATCAAGGCTCCTTGTTGCCCGCCTTAACACAGTTTGTCCAATCCTAATTTTGACTATTAAGATAGTATATGCCTTGCAGTACATATGAATAGAATCACTGAAATGTTTAGAAAGTAAATGGTTCGTCTCATATTAGATGCAGTGAATGGATTCAGTAGGGTTGAAAGACAATTCCTACTGTAAGTCTTAAGGTTGTCAATAAAAGCCCGCATACTGCCTAAATTTATAGAGGCAAAGACAATAATTAAGATCAAAGGAGAATAAAAACATAGATTGTTGTAGTGTTCAAGGGAGAGATTTTCCCAGATGTGACCTACTAAAAGCATGAGACAGGGATGCCTGCTGTCATCTTTTCATTTTGCCCTCTCAATGGAACCTCTGATTGCTGACCCAGACTGATTCTGATTTTCATGGGCATATAATTAAGAGTGGGCATAATATTTTGACCCTTTTTGCCAGTGACATACTAGGTTTTATAATGAACCAAGAGCAAACATTAACAGCCTTGTTGTAAGAGCTCAAAAGATTCTCTGACGTCTCTGCCATATCTGTGGGAGTGGACAGTTCCGAGAAAATAGCCACCAGTGAAATTATACTGACCATTAATATACTCAGTTGTTTGAAAGGCCTAATCAAAAATCTACTGTGTGCTCACCTCCAGAGCTCAGTCTCAGAAGAATATATAAGCAATATTCCACATGTGCTCAACAAGTGTACACAGATTTGTATTGATGGGTCTATTACACCTTAAACTGCCAAAAGTGCTCAGTGAAGAACAGAAATCAATAGCTTTCACATGGAACAGTAGGTCATGTGGGATAGCCCAAAAAACCTTATAAAAATTGCCCTAAAATGTACATATTGACTTCCTGAATGTTGAGCATTATATTTGAGCCACCCAGATACAACCTACACCGTAATGGTCGAAACAGCCACATTTGAAACCCTGGTCTTTGTCGAAAAGAATTGCTCCCTGGTACCACTAAATTATATACAGAGGTTACCACTCAGATATAGAATTAGAAATTATTAGTTAGAAAGGGTATTAGTAGATCATTCCCGTTACTAATCACGCCAATAATTCTTAACCCTGATTTCCCTTCTGGGATATTGAACATTCGATTTCAACATTGGTGAAATAGGAAACCTACCTTTGCTAAGTGACCTGAATTAAAGAATGAGGTCATAATGGTGAGTCATATGTAGACACCTTCAATCTGTCGCATACTGAAATATTCTTTATGCGCATGTCTCATTTCCATAATTTTGATTTTCATCCTGATTTATTAATGCATTTCAGGACTATATTTCCCATCTTCAGTATATGTTTCGTAACTTCAACAAACAGTCCAGATTTTTCTGTTTTCAAAGGAGCCTTAGCATTCTTCCATGAAAGAACGTATTTCCTTAAAATTAAGTAAATCTAAGTGTGAGTAATGTTTGATTTGAACCCTGGAATAACATTGACATTTAAATAAGATTGAAACATTAATTGAAATGGGTGAGAGTTTTCAGTATACCATGAGTACACATTAATCAGGAAAGAATTTCCCAAAGATAAGGACTGATCAGTTGATAGTGTTAATGCATTCATTTGTATCTGTTTGGACACCACGTTTGTGTGATAAAAAGCCACAGGACACTGCAGCCATAGGTCCAGAGAACAGCACCTCATTCCGCTTCAGAAAAAGATATACTCCAGCAGCAAATGTGCCCTTTCTACCTCCACTACCTCCCAGATAATAACAACCCAGCAGACTGCATATCCACCAGGCAACTTTAACTAATATCTTCAGCAGAAATACAACTCAAAGTGCTAAAGCGCACATTTGATTCATTACGCCCAGGAAAGGCAGAGAATAAGAATTGAAACCTGTCAGGGACTGTCTGGGACTATGTCTGGAACACAGTCAGGGACTTGGGCAAGGACTGGCAGCTGGGTAGAAAACGTAAGCAGGAAAAGGAGTACAGCGCTGCCCAGGATCACACAGGAAGTCAGAGGAGAAAAGGTATCCAAAGGGGAACCCTGCACAAGATAACAAGATGGCTAAGACTCAGAATAGGATGGGCACTCAAGAGATAATTTAGCATTCAGAATAACTACACCCGGTACGGAGGTGCAAGACATATATATACACATAACAACATTAACAATAAAGGAAATGTGGGGTAAAGCACTCAGGAGCGCCACACGGTAAGACTGAAGCTCAGTAAGTTCATCGCCCACAATTGCTGTTACAGATACTGACTGAAAATACCCACATATAAGATATACATGCGAAGACAGGGTTTGTGGAGCTGATACCTATGGTGATGTTATAAACAAGAGTCAAAGACAATAGTCACAGTAGACAAGAAACAACATCTAGGCTGTCAGCTATGCCCACAGATCCTGACGATCAAACAGGAACACGCAAGGCAGTAACAGGAAGGGCGTAGAACTAAACACAACCACAATAGACAAGGAGCTAGCAAGGAGGAGGGCTTAACAGGCAAGAAGGGAAACAAGGACACACTTGGCTGAAAGCAAATAATAAACATACACGGAAACTAGAAGCAAGGCAGTAGAACGGGAAGCCAGCAAATTAGGGACTGAAACAGAGTTAATGGCAAGCGAAGCGGGAACTGGGACAAGGGAAATACAGGAGAGCCGATTCAATGGTGCATTAAATAGTAATAGTTCAGGAAGCAAAGATATAAGGAATAGCTAAGGATCAGGAGCCAAGGTAGCACTGAAAACAGTGCTAACTCAGAACAAGGCATGCTATAGCTCAGGAAGAGGGGTCAAGGTAACACTGAAGGCAGTGTTAGTTCAGGGACAAGGATAGCTATAGCTCAGCAATCACGAGAGCACTGCAAGCAGTGCTAAGCAAGAACAAGGAATAGCTGCAACTGAGGAACAAGAACAAGGAATAACTATAGCTCAGGAATCAAGGAACAAGGATTAAGTATAGCACAGGAATAAAGAATATCAAATGCTCAGGCAACAAGGATCGGTCTCACCGGAACACAAGTACAATGATTAACCCTGGACTGAAGGAAGCTGGGGATTAAAAGAGTTTACCGTAATCAAATGCATCAGGTGTGAGCAGGCTAGCAGCAGCCAGCCACAGGTGAGATGAATTCCTCCACCCATCCTTGGCCTGCAGGGGTGGAGACAAAGCAGTGAGCAGGGGATTATAGGTAATGGAGTTTCTAGCAGGAGAAGACTGGATTCCACAAAACCCGCCATGGACTGGGAATGGATGTCAATTCCCAAATAATGTCCAAATGGCTGGAAGTCAGGATATGCATGCAGGGGAGAGTCTGAAAGCTTATGGTGGTGGTGGTGCGCACGAGAGTGCAGGGAGCGAATCATGACAGTACCCTTATGTCTTGTGGGATTGTTTTACGAGGTTGCATAATCATATTACCACTTGTCCTGATTCCATGTATCCTTCAACTGGCCCACCAAGAAATCCAATGGATAGTAAATATCAAAGGCAGGATGCAAGAAAAAGTCTGGCTCCTGAACTTGGAAACTGGTCAAGGAACCTAATTGCTGCATACACCTTTTTCTAGGCAACAGCTGCTCATTCTGACTCATTATCATGGACCTTTAATGAAGATCCTTTAAAGAAGATCCTTGTAGGCAGTGATCAACAGAGCATTACGTCGCATATATCCCCTGCAGTTTCTCCAGTAGTATCCCACATGTTTCCAGTTCTCAGTCAGCATTCTCGTCCATGCAAACCAGACACAGCAGTCACTCCTCTGTATTTCCCCATTCATGCATGTCAGCTCTCCATTTAGACAGCCTAGGGGGTACAGGGTGAATCCAATGGATTGCGATGCAGCGCTTAGCCAATACTAGTCCCTATTTTGTAAATTTGTATTGCATTCTGGTCCTTGCTTTGAGAATCAGTAGAACCCCGAAGAGACAATGCTTGATTGTTGGCTGAAGTGTTTCCAACACCCCTGACCAATGTATTTGGAGCTGAGAACAGTCCCATGTCATATGAGTGAACACCGGTGGCTTGAGCATCAGCAGGGACACCCAGGCGAACATACCACACTAAACCGTGCCAATCTGTGGGGCGTCAGGGATGTGCGGTGCAAGTAGTGAAAAAGAATTAAAGCGAGCGTTACTGGCCACCTCTCGGCCCTGTGTAAATGCTCGCTTCCATTTCCATACAGTGAGAGGCACCGGTAGGTATGCTGACCATCTGTCTCAGACAAGTACGGTGTCAACACAATGGTTGGCTTTTAGTGCCACGTATTACCGACAGGGTGTGAGACTCTGAAAGCTCCTTGGGAAAAGAGGTCCAGAGTTTACGGGCCGTGCATGACATTTTTGCTTACTGCAAAAAATGTCCCTCTGGGATTCAGAAGTATTACCTTGAATTGGCAAAAAAGAGAAAGGGTCCATTGAGATATAGCACATGTGAAAAACAAGGACCCCCTGTGAAACAAATATAGTTCCTGGGACAGGGTAAAACAACAATTGAAAATATAGTTCCCAGGCAACAGGTAATTACACAATAGCAAATTTGATATAAGAACTGAGTTCAAGAAATTAATTATAAAAACAATGAGTTTTAATCAAAGAAACAAATACATTGACTTATCATTAAAAATATATCAAAGTTGTGACATTAATAGATCTCTATCACAAAAAAGAGAATTTTTTTTGATGATGATCTTTTAAAAAACAATCAGTGGAAGAAATAAGTTCTTCGACGCGCGTTTCAGCACTATGTGTGCCTTCGTCAGGAATTGCCACCAAGTGACCTTTAAAATTAATTGAAGAAGCATTTAGAACTCATTCTTATATTTTTTACATACAATTTCTTTATATTACAATAGCTGTGTTACGATCTGCTGTAGGCTCCTAAACATAAAGATTACAATTTACTGTAAAAACAGTTCTTTGTTAAATTTTTAAAGAAAAAGAAAAAAGGAAAGAATGTAGATGTGTTAGAAAGATAATAGTTAGAATGAAAATCTAAGTGAGTGAAGACATGATGGGGTGAGCCAATTATTAATAATACTGTTTATACATGTATCTATATATCTCTTTATGGGTCAACTGGGTACAATTAAAGAATACAAAAATTTCAATATGGACCTTAAGGATGTAAATTCTGTGGCTTACTTGTTCTAATAATTTATAGGATTTCAATCTTGTAGTGAGAAGAAGACCCAGGATATGGAATGAAGATGTCACTCTAAAAAATGAAAATATAAATTATATTGTAGTATTTTCTGATCTACTTATTAACTGATCATATAGACTCAAGTATGTTGACCTACTTTGCATTAAGAGACGTGAATATCGATGAATTTGCCGAAGGAAGAAACTTCTCAATCGGATTCTCTATAAAGTTAAAATCTATGAATAAAAAATACCAAAAAATTAAGCATAATGTAAAAACAAAAGATTCTTTATTAGGTTTTGAAAATAGCAGTAAGGCTCTATAAGGCGGAATTATATATTGTAGCCTTATGAGGCCAAAAACGTATTTAAAATATTTGGCAATCAATTACTATATGTATGGCTATCATTGCTTACATGCTAACTGTCGAATTACTCAAAAGTGAAGTTGGTTCTCAGAGTCTCAATCTCAGTATATTTATGACTCTGATTTTTCGATTTTTATTATCTAAATGTATATCTCTATATTGCAAACTATATTAGGTGTGGCATATATCTGTGTGTTAGAATCACAAATATATCACGGACTAAATAAGTGTGATATTATTAATTTGTCCGCAAAAGTCTCTCATATATTCAGTTTTTGTTTTTGGCTAAACGCTGGATTTGGGTATAATTCTTCACATTCAAGCTACTGTTGTAACTATAGTTATATTAAAATTTGAGTAAAGCGTGGTGATTGACTTTTCGAAGTAATCTTTTTAAATAATTCACTGCTATTACTGTGTCCTGCTAGGCAAATATTTGGACAATGGCGGGCTTACCTTTTAGTAAATAAATGAGTATTAATATATCAACACAGCAACGCTATTTCTAGATTCTTCTTGTCTGTGTCATTTTTTTAAATTAAAACGAATTCACAAAGGATAAATCTAGAAAAAAATAAAAACAAAGGACCACTAAATAAAATATTCACATAGCGGTCAAAAGATTTTTTTTATAAAAGGCGAAAGGTGGGTATCGATATATGGGCACAGCAACGTATGCCTACCTTTTGTAATATGAGGCCTCTGATTTATAGAAATCTGGGTTCTTACTGGCGTGGATATCGCTCAGTTCTCACGGAAGTGTTACCCGATCCAAGTTAAATAGGGACATTTAATTGGATCCTAAGGTCACGTGTTCGACGTAGTAGAACGTGTCGCGTAACGGGTACGTGAATATCTACAGCTAAGAAGTGCGTTGTTGCTTTCAATGAACAACTAGACCTCCACATTATTTTACGTGTTTTTTGTCCTAGGGTCATGTATTCACTTATTTTATTGCAGCAAAAAATGTGATCGTGCTGTGCATGTTGGTATGGTGTAGTGTATATATAAATTTATACAGCTAGTAAATACGTTGTTACTATCGATAAATACTTTTTAGACTATTACGTTTCTTGTGGTCACGTGTTTGACGTGCAAGAACGTATGGTGTTACGTATACGCGAGTATCTGCAACTGAAGAGTACATTGTTGCTTTCAATAAACAACTAGACTGTTGCTTTTCGTATTGCAGTAAAAGGTGTAATTGTGCGATACATGTTGGTATGATGTTATGTGTGTATAAATATATACAACTACTGGATACGTTGTTACTATCAACAAAAAACTAAACCATCACGTGTCTTGTGTCAATTAAGAAAAATAATCAAAAAAGTAACTGTTCGTGTCTAATTAATCCTATGTCTCATAATGTAATTATGAATGACAAATATATTAAAAAGAGGGGGGCATCAAATAAAATATGTAAAATGAAAAATTAGAAACCTATAAAATTAAGGTGTCATATGTATAGATAATTTTTCAATGTAATGCTGGGGAGAAAAATGTTATTAATAATGTGACCGGTTATTGAATAAATCTCATAATGATCCAGTAATAGAGTATAAAACAACTATGTCTATCTTTATTTATTTATTTTTTTTTAAATCTGACAGTAATTATTGGAGCTCTTTCTCATTAGTTATGGACGGAAGACGCAAGATCACGACATGTATTTAAATGATTGCATTTTCCCAGGGTAAATCATTATTCAGACCGCATTTGAATGTATTTAGCGAAAAAATCCAATAGACTTCTCTTTTTTTACGGATTTGTGACCCTCCTTTTTCATCTGAGGTTTTAATTTTTTCTAATATTCTCCCCATCGGATATCATCTGGTTTACGAATAAAATCCGTCTAATGTTTTACTAAAGGTACTGTCAGTTTAGCTGTTCTGATGGCTGATCGATGTTCTGTTAATCTAGTTTGGATTGTTCTAGATGTCTTGCCTACGTAACCTAAGTTACAAGGACATAAGAGTAGATAAATGACATTCTGGGGTTTGCAATTCCATAGTCCTTGTGCTTTAATCTCAAAATTGTTCAAAGTCATGTATGTTCCTCCTAATATATTATTGCATGATTTGCATGAGGAACATCTTATTGTTCCTTTGATGGGTGTACTACCGTCAATAGGTTTTTGTACAAAAGAGGGTCCAATTGTATTAGGGGTAAATCTAAAATATACTATCATGTCTTTGATATTTTTATTGCGGCGGTATGCAGATAATGGTTTGGCATTGTTATGTGTGTGATCAGAATTACTCTTCAAGAGATGCGAATTTGAATTAATAATTTGTTTAACTTTGGAGTTTAGGGTAGAATGCTTTGTGATACATACTAGTTTTGAGATTTTTTTATTCTTTTCTTTGAAAAGATGGTCTCTGTCAAAAAATCGAGCTCTTTTATATGACTCCCTCACCAGACGGTGAGGGTATCCTCTGGCAAGAAATGTATTTTTCATGGCTACTGCTTGAATGTCAAAGTCTGCAAGATTGGTACAATTACGTCTTACTCCCAAAAATTGAGAGAAAGGAATACTTTGTTTCTGGCAACGAGGATGGTTGCTGTTGAATTGTAGTAGTGTATTTCTAGCGGTGGATTTAACAAACAGGTCCACCTCTAATCTGCCTGAATTGTGTCTTATGACTATATCTAAAAATTCAACCTGTTCAGTGCTAACATTAGCAGTGAATTTGAGATTTGTATCAGCTAGATTCAACCATGCCAAAAATTTGTGTAAGGTCTGTTCCCCATCGGTCCAGACCAGAAAAATATCATCTATATATCCGGACCAATGGGAAACAGACTCAAAAAATGGTGCTACCTCATTATAGATGTATTTACTTTCAAAGTGAGCCATATATATATTGGCTCTAGAAGGCGCACCTGAGGCACCCATACTAACGCCTTTTGTTTGGCGATAAAGTTGTTTTCCAAATTCGAAGATATTTTCTGTCAAAATCAGGTGCAAACATGCTGATGTAAAAGATTTAGAACAGGGGATGTTGAATCTATGACCTTAGGATCCAATTAAATGTCCCTATTTAACTTGGATCGTGTAACACTTCCGTAATAACTGAGCGATATCCACACCAGTAAGATTTCTATAAATCAGAGGCCTCATATTACAAAAGGTAGGCATACGTTGCTGTGTCCCTATATCGATACCCACCTTTCGCCTTTTATAAAAAAAATCTTTTGACCGCTATGTGAATATTTTATTTAGTGGTCCTTTGTTTATATTTTTTTCTAGATTTACCCTTCGTGAATTCGTTTTAATTAAAAAAAACTACATAGACAAGAAGAATCTAGAAATAGCGTTGCTGTGTTGATATATTAATACTCATTTTTTTACTAAAAGGTAAGCCCGCCATTGTCCAAATATTTGCCTAGCAGGACACAGTAATAGCTGTGAATTATTTAAAACGATTACTTCGAAAAGTCAATCACCCCGCTTACCTCAAATTTCAATATAACTATAGCTACAACAGTAGCTTGAATGTGTAGAATTATACCCAAATCCAGCGTTTAGCCAAAAACAAAAACTGAATATATGAGAGACTTTTGCGGACAAATTAATAATATCACACTTATTTAGTCCGTGATATATTTGTGATTCTAACACACAGATATATGCCAAACCTAATATAGTTTGAGATATAGTGATATACATTTAGATAATAAAAATCGAAAAATCAGAGTCATAAATATACTGAGATTGAGACTCTGAGAACCAACTTCACTTTTGAGTAATTCGACAGTTAGCATGTAAGCAATGATAGCCATACAGATAGTAATTGATTGCCAAATATTTTAAATACGTTTTTGGCCTCATAAGGCTACAATATATAATTCCGCCTTATAGAGCCTTACTACTATTTTCAAAACCTAATAAAGAATCTTTTGTTTTTACATTATGCTTAATTTTTGGGTATTTTTTATTCATAGGTTTTAACTTTATAGAAAATCCGATTGAGAAGTTTCTTCCTTCGGCATATTCATCGATATTCACGTCTCTTAATGCAAAGTAGGTCAACATACTTGAGTCTATATGATCAGTTAATAAGTAGATCAGAAAATACTACATTATAATTTATATTTTCATTTTTTAGAGTGACATCTTCCTTCCATATCCTGGGTCTTCTACTCACTACAAGATTGAAATCCTATAAATTATTAGAACAAGTAAGCCACAGAATTTACATCCTTAAGGTCCATATTGAAATTTTTTTATTCTTTAATTGTACCCAGTTGAACCATAAAGAGATATATAGATACATGTATAAACAGTATCATTAATAATTGGTTCACCCCATCATGTCTTCACTCACTTCGATTTTCATTCTAACTATTATCTTTCTAACACATCTACATTCTTTCCTTTTTTCTTTTTCTTTAAAAATTTAACAAAGAACTGTTTTTACAGTAAATTGTAATCTTTATGTTTAGGAGCCTACAATAGATCGTAACACAGCTATTGTAATATAAAGAAATTGTATGTAAAAAATATAAGGATGAGTTCTAAATGCTTCTTCAATTAATTATAGGTCACTTGGTGGCAATTCCTGACGAAGGCACACATAGTGCCTAAACGCGCGTCGAAGAACTTATTTCTGCCACTGATTGTTTTTTAAAAGATCATCATCAAAAAAAAATCTCTTTTTTGTGCTAGAGATCTATCAATGTCACAACCTTGATATATTTTTAATGATAAGTCAATGTATTTGTTTCTTTGATTAAAACTCATGGTTTTTATAATTCATTTCTTGAACTCAGTTCTTATATCATATTTGCTATTGTGTAATTACCTGTTGCCTGGGAACTATATTTTCAATTGTTGTCCATTTTATTATTTTCCTCCTAATATATTATTGCATGATTTGCATGAGGAACATCTTATTGTTCCTTTGATGGGTGTACTACCGTCAATAGTTTTTTGTACAAAAGAGGGTCCAATTGTATTGGGGGTGAATCTAGAATGTACTATCATGTCTTTGATATTTTTATTGCGGCGGTATGCAGATAATGGTTTGGCAATTTTATGTGTGTGATCAGAATTACTATTCAAGAGATGCCACTTTGAATTAATAATTTGTTTAACTTTGGAATTTAGGGTAGAATGCTTTGTGATACATACTAGTTTTGAGATTTTTTTATTCTTTTCTTTGAAAAGATGGTCTCTGTCAAAAAATCGAGCTCTTTTATATGACTCCCTCACCAGACGGTGAGGGTATCCTCTGGCAAGAAATTTATTTTTCATGGCTACTGCTTGAATGTCAAAGTCTTCAAGATTGGTACAATTATGTCTTACTCTCAAAAATTGAGAGAAAGGAATACTTTGTTTCTGGCAACGAGGATGGTTGCTGTTGAATTGTAGGAGTGTATTTCTAGCGGTGGATTTAACAAACAGGTCCACCTCTAATCTGCCTGAATTGTGTCTTATGACTATATCTAAAAATTCAACTTGTTCAGTGCTAGCATTAGCAGTGAATTTGAGATTTGCATCAGCTAGATACAACCATGCCAAAAATTTGTGTAAGGTCTGTTCCCCATCGGTCCAGACCAGAAAAATATCATCTATATATCTGGACCAATGGGAAACAGACTCAAAAAATGGTGCTACCTCATTATAGATGTATTTACTTTCAAAGTGAGCCGTATATATATTGGCTCTAGAAGGCGCACCTGAGTCACCCATACTAACGCCTTTTGTTTGGCGATAAAGTTGTTTTCCAAATTCGAACATATTTTCTGTCAAAATCAGGTGCAAACATGCTGATGTAAAAGATTTAGAACAGGGGATGTTGAATCTATCTATGAACCAATCCACTGCGTCTAAGGCTTCTTTCTGTGATATATTACTATATAGTGACTCTATGTCTAGAATCACTAAAATATCGTTTAGCCAAAAACAAAAACTGAATATATGAGAGACTTTTGCGGACAAATTAATAATATCACACTTATTTAGTCTGTGATATATTTGTGATTCTAACACACAGATATGTGCCAAACCTAATATAGTGTGAGATATAGTGATATACATTTAGATAATAAAAATCGAAAAATCAGAGTCATAAATATACTGAGATTGAGACTCTGAGAACCAACTTCACTTTTGAGTAATTCGAAAGTTAGCATGTAAGCAATGATAGCCATACATATAGTAATTGATTGGCAAATATTTTAAATACGTTTTTGGCCACATAGTATATCAGGCTACAATATATAATTCCGCCTTATAGAGCCTTACTACTATTTTCAAAACCTAATAAAGAATCTTTTGTTTTCACATTATGCTTAATTTTTTTGTATTTTTTATTCATAGATTTTAACTTTATAGAAAATCCGATTGAGAAGTTTCTTCCGTCGGCATATTCATCGATATTCACGTCTCTTAATGCAAAGTAGGTCAACATACTTTAGTCTATATGATCAGTTAATAAGTAGATCAGAAAATACTACATTATAATTTATATTTTCAGTTTTTTAGAGTGACATCTTCCTTCCATATCCTGGGTCTTCTACTCACTACAAGATTGAAATCCTATAACTTATTAGAAAAAGTAAGCCACATAATTTACATCCTTAAGGTCCATATTGAAATTTTTTTATTCTTTAATTGTACCCAGTTGACCCATAAAGAGATATATAGATACATGTATAAACAGTATCATTAATAATTGGTTCACCCCATCATGTCTTCCCTCACTTAGATTTTCATTCTAACTATTATCTTTCTAACACATCTACATTCTTTCCTTTTTTCTTTTTCTTTAAAATTTTTACAAAGAACTGTTTTTACAGTAAATTGTAATCTTTATGTTTAGGCGCCTACAGCAGATCTTAACACAGCTATTGTAATATAAAGAAATTGTATGTAAAAAATATAAGAAAGAGTTCTAATTGCTTCTTCAATTAAATTTAGGTCACTTGGTGGCAATTCCTGACGAAGGCACACATAGTGCCGAAACGCGCGTCGAAGAACTTATTTCTGCCACTGATTGTTTTTTAAAAGATCATCATCAAAGAAAATGCTCTTTTTTGTGATAGAGATCTATTAATGTCACAACCTTGATATATTTTTAATGATAAGTCAATGTATTTGTTTCTTTGATTAAAACTCATTGTTTTTATAATTCAGTTCTTATATCATATTTGCTATTGTGTAATTACCTGTTGCCTGGGAACTATATTTTCAATTGTTGTCCATTGAGACATAGGTCTCCCACCATGAGGCATCCCTCCTCGAACCACTCTGTCAGATCCATCACAAACTGACTATGGCGAAAGGTGTGTAGCCCCTGCAATGGTAGTGTTAGTGCATATGGCGCCTTCCGCAGCACCTGGGCGACCACGCGCTCCCAAGCTCATGCAACCTAGCTAACGATAAATGGCTAATCCAGGGGAGTCCTGGATCCCAACATGAGACATCCCGGAAGATTCATCACCTGTCCCCAGTCAGCCAAGAGGTCCTTCTCTTTAATGGGACCCTCCGAACACCACTAAGCAGCATATTGAAGGAGATCAGCAAAATGATAAAGGTGCAGGTCCAGAAGGCTCAGTCCCCCAGATCTATGTTCAGCTTCAGAATCTAATCACAAAGAAGGGACTCTGGGCTTTTTGACAGGTTCAGCATATGTGCCCAAACTTGTATAGATGCAGAAAGTGTGCCGTTCCTAATTACAGGAGGAGGGAAAAAGTGAGGAAATCAGTTTTGCGTGGCCATGAGATGCAGGAGGATGGCGGTTCCTCCTGTTGGAATTTAGGGCCCTCACACACCCGGCTGGGTGTCATGCTTCATCATAAGGCTGCTCCTTCTCAGGTCGGCGCTGCAATACCCGACAGGCTCCCTATGAGGGGCTCTTTGGTAGAGATCTTCTATTCCAAGTTGCCGTATGGCGCCGTGGGGATGAGTGGCCTAACCAGTTTAGATGAATGAGTGGAGGTGTGTAACTTTAAGGAAGATTAAAACAGGTTGGGAAGTATCAGAGAAAACAATTTTAATCAATAGGTCTCCCAATCTGAATAAAAGAAACAAAGGCGCATGCCTGAGGTAATGTCTCAGGTGGGGCGTTCTGTTGTATGGTCAACATGTTTCTCGCCTTGTAGTCAGTCAATCTAGTGGCGATTCATCAGGACCTTATAAAATCAAGTCTATCTACACATAGGTGGTTGTCTGGTGTAACATGCCTTAATAAACCAACCTAATACATATTCTATGTGTAGTACCTGATAGAACATGACCAACCTGGTGAAAAATAAAAACATATGTTTAGATCTGAGAATTCCATATAAACCAAACACTTGTGTCCCCTGTATGACAAACTCACAGCACACAGTGGTGATGGCTAAAAACAAACACAACGTGAGTGTCGTGTGGGTGACTCACAGATCTTTTATCATGAAAATTACACAAACACATATGGTGGAACACCACCATGGTTGCAGAAAGAAATAATGAACTCACCCCAGTCCGGTCTCTCATTCTACTTCGTCAATAACCGGCAGGCATGACGCAAGGAAGTTCCCTATGTACTGTGCGGGTTGTGGGTGAATGGAAAAGGAGATTGAAGCACAACACGTAAGTTGATTTAGGTACGTGATTATCTAAATAGAGCAATGAAGGAGTAATTTGCAACTAGCAAAAGGAGTCGGGAGGCAGCATTCACATATATTATAAAACGAATTCGCTGTAACCCAGAAAATATGGTAGTCAATTAGCCATAAGCTTCGTGTACAACTCGTTTACTAAAAATTACGTATGTCTCTATATATCATCAGGACAGATAGTTGTACAAGTGCCACGTGTCAGGTTACAATAGTGGCTTATTAGCAACCTAGAAACATTCTGCCTGCTGTATATATCTGTAGTGAGGGCACCAAAGATCTTTAGTGAAGTTCAAAGACAGCACAGGTTGTGGGTCCCCGCTGGGTGCTAAAAAATGCTTGCGTTAATTCAATAAGTTGCAGAAATCCGAGAGCCCAAACCAACAGTAGCAGAACATACGCTGGGAGGTGCGACTAAGAAACAATTGCGTTGACTCTGGGCAAAGTGTTACCCGAGATACACAGCGTTATTGGTCTCAAAGTACTCACGATTGCTGAATCAGCAACAAGCCAGCTGACGTACCCACTTCTGCCAGGACAGGGAGGTGCTGGGTAACTTGTTGTCCTGTTTAAATACTGGAAGTAAGCCAGCCTGAATGGGCAGGAAGCTCAAAATCAGCTCGCAGTCCCCACTAGACTGCTCAAATCGTAGGAGGAAACTCCGTATTCAGTGGGGGTCATCTTGAAAGATGCAAAACACTGTTCTGGGAATGCTGCCATATTAGAGTGGGTTAGAGAGTCCCAGGTGATGTGGAATTAACTTATGCTCCATCTAAGAATAGTGGCGATGATTGGGGTCACCTGATCGTGTTGCCCAATGTGTTATTAAAGGAAGGACTGACACGAAAACCCAGCCTTGTTTGAAGGGGTTTGTAGAATATGTACCCAGACTCCAGGAAGATCCATATTAGTTACAGTATGAAGGTCAAAAATATCACACGGCATGCAGCCGGTGAATCTACAGGTTGTCTTAAGGAGTCATGGTGCTCTGCGTGGTTGAAGGGTTATCTGAACAATGCTCAGGCATGCGAAGGTGTTGATGTGCATGGTGTAATGTGAATGAAAGTTCTATATCATTGGACTATGGGAGTGTCAAGTATTAAGTGTACTCCAAGGAATTTCTTTATTCAACCCTTGTGTATAGCTTGACAAACGGTGAACCCATCTCTTTTTTTTCATAAACCTTCCCCTTGCTAATCTTGGGATGTGCCTCTAGTATTAACCAGCGTAGAGTGTCAGGTGAATGCTGTAGTTGGTCAAAATGTGTACACATTTTATTGTTGAGTTTATGACACCTGAAATTACTATGGTGTTCCGTGATGCACGTCTTCACAGGTCTGGTGGTCATACCTATATATCTAAAGTTACATGGGCAGGTGATCATATAGATACAATTGGATGTATTACATCAATTCTTTCTGCAACCATGGTGGTGTTCCACCATACGTGTTTGTGTAATTTTCACGATAAAAGATCTGGGAGAGTCACTCACACGGCACTCACGTTTTGTTTGTTTTAAGCCATCACCACTGTGTGCTGTGAGCTTGTCATACAGGGGACACAAGTGTTTTGTTTATATTGAATTCTCAGAGCTAAACATGTTTTTATTTTTTACCAGGTTGGTCATGTTCTATCAGGTACTACATATACAATATGTGTTAGGTTGGTTTATTAAGCATATTACACCAGACATTACCTCAGGCATGCACCTTTGTTTATCTTAGTCATCTTGGGAGACCTATTGATTAAAATTGTTTTCTCTGGTACTTCCAAACCTGTTTTAATCTTCCTTCAGGTTACACACCTCCACTCATTCATCCACACTGGTTAGGCCCCTCACACCCACGGCACCATACGGCAATTTGGAATAGAAGATCTCTGCCAAAGAGTCCCTCATAGGGAGCCTGTTATGTATTGCTGGGCCGACCTGACGAGGAGCAGCCCTATGATGAAGCATGACACCCATTCGGGTGTGTGTGGGCCCTAAATTCCAACAGGTGGAAGCCCAGTCCTCCTGCATCTCATGACCATGCAAAACCAGTTCCTCCACTTTTTCCCCCCTCCCGTAATTAGGAACTACATACTTTCTGTATCTATACAGCTGCAGAATCTCTAATTCTACCCTGCTACACTTCCCAGCCCACACCAGAGAGATTGGGAGGTTGTTAAGGGTCTCAAAAGCGGTTCTGGGAATCATGCAGAGAGAATTATGGAGGACATTAAGCAGCATGGCAGCAGGATCATCCGGACCAAGGCCACACAACCCATGATAGACCGGGAAAGGTGATTTCAGAAGGTAATAGAGGACTTCAAACCTGCGAGAACTGCTCCCATATTCAATGAATATAGCACGTCGGCTGAATGCGCCACTTGGTTTCCTAGGTAACGGAAATGGTCACATTCCCATCTCAACTCCAGCGGGGGAGGTCAGCTATCTCCCTGCCGACCAGTGCACCAAGTGGAAACATAACCAATTTCTGATTATTAACCTTCAGTCTCAACACAGCATCAAATCCCGATGGGGCTTCCAAAAGAGCAGGCAGTGCCTCCACTGGGCGGATCACATGGAGCAGGGTATCATCAGCATAAAGGGATATGATATGAACATGGCCACCTACTACGACTCTCCAACAGGCCATGTCTCAACACAATCGGATCGCCAATGGCTCCATCGATAGTGCAAAAAAAGAGTGACAACAGCGGGCAGCCCTGTCTCATGCCCCGGTCGATAGAGAGAATGTCAGAAATCACACCATCATTTCGAACCCTAGCAGTCGGTAGACAGTACAAAAGATAAGGCCCATTCATGTCAGCACCTCCCACAGGTAGTCCCACCGCAGAGTGTCGAAGGGCTTTTCAATATATAGAGCCAGGGTGCCTGTGCAAATGTCTATGGCATGCAGGTTTTGCAACAACCTTTGCAAGTTCATGTGCGTGCTGCAGCCTGGCATAAAACCGCATTGATCTGCATGGACCAGATGGGTTACTACTCTACCTAAATGCAATGCCATACTTTAGCCAGTATATTAGTGTCAACACCAGGCATTGATAAAGGCCAATAGGAGCCTGGCATCCATGAGTCCTTTCCTTATTTAGGGAACATCACAATTTGGGCCTGACTCATCTACGGTGGTAGAAATCCCACCCCCTTGGCCTCCTGTAGGGTTTTCAGCAGGTGAGGAAGTAGAGACCTTTGTATTGTCCTTCTGTGAGGCTGGGGAGTTCAATGTCATTGAATAATCACCCCATTAAAGCCAGGTCCACCGCCACCTCCTCTCTATACACCGACGATAGGCGAGCATGCTTTAAACCATAATTAATACCACATTGTGTAGACATTTGGCTACCATCTGCCTGCCAAAGCGTGAGAATGAGCGAGGGCACTAGCACTTAAGAAACCATGCCAGTAAGCAACCTGATTTGTCCCCCTCCCAGTGAAGTAGTTGACGATATTCACGCCGGACCAGGCAGTCTAGCCTATACCATATTTCTCCTACCATACATTGGGCACACAGTAGTGCATCTTCTTGCGCCTCCCTGTTGGGCTCGGGTTCCTGCAATTTAGCCAGAGTATCCTCCGCCGTAGTTAGGTCCCTCTCCAATTGTCTTCTCAAACCGCCCTCCTGGGAGCAGCATTCCCCACGTGTCACTCTTTTTAGGGCTTCCCATTTAGTCCCCCTACTAGTGGTAGATCCCCAGCTGTTGGCAAAGTAAGCACTGGTCACTTCTCTCAGCTCCCCCTAAATATGTTGTCCTTTAAAGCCACTCCAAGAGCACGGGCGATGGTCCGAGAGGCACCACCCCAAAACCTGCGTCTGCAGACTCATTGCGGCAGCTTCCTCAGAGAGGATGAATCAGTCCAACCTACTAAATGCTGTATGTGCTGGGGGTAACATGTGTGTCCCCCTCCCCAGGGTGTATCATGCGTGATGCATCTGTATAACCCAGTCGTTCCATAACCCCCCTGGAGAGGGGCCATCATGTTCGATTTAGTGTGGACCATCAGAGGGGTGCCTATCCAGAGAGCCGTCTAAGACACAATTTGGATGCCCAGCCCACACTATCAGGATCCCTATATATGGTAGCAGAAGAGCCTCTGAGTGTAAGTAGAAATAACCGTTGTCAATGTTTGGGGCGTAGATGTTCAGTAGGCAGATTTCTTTACCATCTGGCTCTGCATGTACCAGGACATACCTCCCTTCTACATCTGTCTCACTGCCAAATACTTTGAACTGGACTTGCGGGGCCACCCAAATGACTACTCCCCCGGCATAGGTGGGTTACGTCACGGAGAACATCTGGCCTCTCCATTTTCTGTGGCTCTTAAGAACCTCCGACTCCAATAAGTGTGTTTCCTGTAGAATAGTTTTATGGCTACCGTGTCTACGAAGATATGTGTGCAGCCTGTATCTCTTCACAGAGGAGTTAAGGCCCCATACATTCTATGTTACAATTATAAATTGCGCCATTAGTCAAATTCAAATTAATCTTTATTCGGTTATTGTAGGACCATAACAGCACAAGACAAAACATTTACATCTTCATTACATTTAAATAACACTCTAAAAGCATGATAAAGCAGATAATCTTTAAATTTCATAAAGTCTTCTCAATTTGATAGCAAAAGTTATATAACTGAGAACAGCAGTGCAAACATCGTGCGATTCTAAACTTTGCAGATAGCTCAAGCCCTCTTTGTAAGAATTAAAATGGTTATGTAGTAGGGTAGAGCGTAAAAAGTGCAATCTAAGAGAGTCTTATCAAGTAAAAAAGAACATAAAATGAACAGTTGATTGAACAGTAACACAGTCACAGGGGCTTTGTGGGAGAGAGCTAAACCAGGAGCCCACTACTGGGAAAACCAATAGGAAATGAACTATATTTCGTCTAATTCTAGTAAGATAAAATCTGTGCTCTGGGTTTGCTATTCAGTTCAGATAAGGCTCCATATCAGATGATGTGGATATCTGCATATATCTTGTAACAGTAAGCAAATCAAGGGAGTTTTCTACTCTAACTCCATCTTTGTAAATTTCATAGCTCTCCTTGACTTCCATTTTAAGATCAGGTGTAATACTTTGCGGTGACTCAAAGAGAGGACTATACCCCAGGGTAAAGAATGTGTTTCGCACATAAGCCAACCATGGGATAGCAGTCATGTTATCTAATTTTAAACAATCTAGTAAAACCTTCCACGGGAAGTCTGCATTCGGGAATCTCCATAGCTTTAGCCATAACAAAAGCGATGCCATGGAGATTCGGTCCTCCATGAACCCTATACCCAGTTCCAAATGCGAAATAAGGCTTGAGGAGGATTTAGGAATGGCCAGAAGCCTGCACAAAAAACTATTTTCATCTACTTGAAGTTTTTTACAGGAATAAAGCCCCAGACTCCAGCTCCTTAAATGCCCACGATAAGCACTTGCTTTTATAAAGTTGGACTCTTTCGTGTACTGGTTTGTGCCTTAACCTTTGTCCAAATCTGAATATTGCATCTTCAGCTGCATTCTTCTTTTGAGCCCTTTGGATAAGTAACTTGTCCCATGATCCATTTGGATCCAATAAAATACCAAGGTAGTTGGAAAATGGAACTTTTAGAGTTTGTGGCCCCCCCAACAAAAAAAGTTTTAGACTTGGAGTGTTTTGGACCCCAAGTCATGATAAAAGATTTTGACTGATTTACCTTAAGTTTTTTCAGTTCAAAAGATTTTTATTAAACAATGAACAGGAAAATGCAATACAAAATATCAATTAGGGAGGAGAGGGAGAAGTAGAAGGGGTATAAAAAGGGGAGGGGAAGGGGACTGCAAATGAAATATATAAGAGAAAGTGCACAAAAAAGCAATGAACATGGGCATTGAAAAGAAATAAAGAAATTATATCAATCCTGACTAAACAATTAATTACAAAGAGCATAAAAATAAAACAGCAGGGTGAAATATGCAGAATGTGAAAAGGGTATCATGGGGGCTTGGGAACTTCTTGTTGAGCAGGCGATGGAAGGGAAGAGCGAGCAGCACAATTATCTAAGTATAACGTAATGGGGAGCCACAAGTCTGCACGTTTAGCTGCCAATTGAACAGGAAAGACGAAGGCATTATCAAGTCTATGGTTATAACAGACATTATACCACCACGCTTTTAAAGAAATGTTGGATGCATTTTTCCAATTGACAGTAATCTGCTGAAAAGCAACAGCCAATAACAAATCAACAATGCGAGCAGACATATCTACGTTATTCCAGCTAGTGGACAAACTGCCCAGGAAAAGGTGAGTAAGAGAAAAAGGAATACAAGTATGAAAAATAACATTGATTTGGGCCCACACCTGTAACCAAAAATCGTGTACATGTTTGCAAAGAAATAGCATGTGTGGCAAGGTAGCATTGGGAGCATCACATGACCAACACTTGTCTGGGGTAGTAGGAAATCGCTTATGCAGTGTAGAAGGAGTATGAAGTAGCCTGTTGTAAATAAAAAATAGGGATTGTGTCAACGAAGCCGCTCTGGAAGTTTTGCGCAATTTTGTCCAAATTTTGTCCCATAAGAGTATCGGCCAATCTATCCCGAGGTCACTTTCCCATTGAAGTTCAACCTTGGATTTAGGTCTAAGTGACTCAGGTGCGTGAAGGTATTTATAAAGAAGAGATGCTTTGGGGGCAGTGCGAAGGAGAGAATGAAGTCGAACAATAGGGGTGATAGAAATAGGGGGAGGAGGAGAAACCGAAAGTCATACATAAATCTCCAGGACAGCAGCCTTGAGGAGAAGATACTTGGGGAAAAAGGATTGGGGTAAGCCAAAGGAGGAACAGAGGTCAGGAAAAGAAATAAAGGTGGAACCAGAAAAAAGCTGCGAAATCCAAATCAAACCTCGGGTTCTCCAGGATTTCCAGTAAAAGGGCTTATGACCAATTAGGAGATATTTATTATGCCAGATAGTGGAAGAAATGAAATCAGCAACGGTCATAGGAGGGCCAGGAGCAGCTGACAGTAAAAGCTTAAGAGTATACTTGTGAATGGGAGTGGGAATCAACGAGGGCTTACGGGAAAAAGCAAGATATTCTGCGAAAGAGAATGGGGAGAGTAAAGTACGCTCAACCTTATGCCATAAAGGGCAGGGGGAAGTGGAATCTTGTAACCAGAGGGAAGCTTGACGTAATAAAAAGGCCTTCTGGTATGCAGGGAAGTCAGGAAAGTTGACACCACCTTCAGAAGCCGGACGGATGAGCCTAGCCAGAGACATTCTGGATTTTTTGGAGTTCCATAGAAACGAGGATAACGTTGAGTTAATCTTGGTAAAGAATTTAGCTGGAATGGGGACTGGAATATTGGAGAGTGTGTATAGAACAATAGGAGATATCATCATTTTAATAGTGTCAAGACGTCCCCACCAGGAGAGGTATAAAGGATGCCACCTTGCCGTGAGATCTGCAATCTTTTGTGAGCATTTGGACATACACAAAGAAATAGTGTCTGAAATTGAGGGGGTAATGTATAGACCTAGATATTTAATGTGGGAAGGACTCCAAGTAAACCGAGAGTCAATAAATTCTTGCTTGAAAGTAAATTTGGTCAGGGGAAGGATCTCACACTTATCATGATTAAGTTTATATCCAGAGATAGAGGAAATTTTTTGGACTTCAGTCATGAAAGCAGGGATGGATTCTGCAGGTTTAGAAAGAAAGATTAATATATCATCTGCATAAGCAGCGAGTTTAATATGCGAGTCCGCAATCTGGAAACCATGGATGGCAGGGTTTTGACGCAACCTGGAAAGGAAGGGCTCCAAAGCAAGGTTAAAAAGAAAAGGGGATAAAGGGCAGCCCTGGCGAACGCCTCTACCTAGGTCAAAATAGGAGGAAATTTGACCATTAGCAAATACTGCCGCTCTAGGATGGGAATATAACAGGGAAACTGAAGAGATAAATCTAAGACCAAAACCAAACCAAGTGAGAGTGTGGAAGAGATAGCGCCATTCAACACGATCAAAAGCCTTTTCGGCGTCAAGGGCAATCGCTGCAAGTGAGTGCTGGCAGCGGGAGGATTTTGACAGGATGTTGAATAAAAGTCTAGTGTTGTCCGTAATATATCGGCCCTTAACAAACCCAGATTGCTCCTCGCCTAGAAGATCGGGGAGAAGGTGATCCAATCGAATCGCTAATGTTTTAGCGAAGAGTTTGTAGTCAATATTGACTAGAGATATGGGCCTGTAATTTTTGCAGTACTGTGTATCCTTCCCGGGTTTAGGTATGAGGCAGATATGGGCATCCGAGAACGTCCCTGAGGAGGCACCGCAAGAAATAAAAGTATGAAGTAGAGAGTGAAGTCGTGGGATCAACAGTTTAGAAAAGTGAAGGTAGAATTCGACGGTTAAGCCGTCAGGACCAGGGGCTTTGTTGGGTTTGAGATGTTGCAGTGCATTAAGTAGTTCCTGTTGTGTGACGTCCGATTCTAAGGAGGAGAGATCTGGAGAGAAGTCAGCTGGTGTATGAATGGTGGAGAAGAAACGAGCAAGGGAACTGGGGGTAGACTGGGTTTCAGAGGTATACAGGGTTTCATAGAAACGTGAAAATTCAGCGAGAATATTAACATCCATATGTTTTAAATTATCATCAGAGTCATAAACAGATTCAATATTTAACTTATTGTGCTTAATCTTCAAATAATTAGCTAGGAGCTTTCCTGCCTTGTTCCTACCCCCATAGAATTTAGCAGTAGACTTCAGCAGGTACAAGGAGGCATCCTCCGTAGACTTCTCATTAAACTTCATTTTTGCTGCAATGAGGGCTGTCAGGCTGTCAGCAGAGTGTGAGGTGAAATACGCATGTTCCAGTGTTTTAATGTCAGAAAGGAGATTTTTAGTAAACCTTCGGGCGCTCTTACGTTTGTTCGCGACGTAACTAATAATAAAGTCACGTGCTGCTGCCTTAAAAGCATCCCAAATAGTGTGGTCAGGGAGAGTATCGTCATCGTTAAGGAGGAAAAATTCATCAAAAAAGGAAGTAAAGGTGGCTGTAAATTTGGGGTCTGCGAGGAGGGAATTATTAAAACGCCATCTCCTGGGGCCAACATTTATAGGGAGTACATCAACACTTGTAAGGACAGGAGCATGGTCAGAGAGCAATATCGGGCCTATCTCAGAGTGTAGGAGTGACTGAGTGAGGTTGTGGGAAACAAAGATGTAGTCAAGTCGTGACTGGGAACGGTGACAGGGAGAATAAAAAGTGTACTCCCGCAACTTTGGATTGCAAAGGCGCCAGGAATCTACTAGTTTACGCTGTAAAATAGCATGGCTAAACAGCTTGTGGGGCTTGTTGGGAATATAAGGGGCTTTGGACACCCTATCGATAAAGGGATCAAGAGGTTGATTACAATCCCCCGCCAGAATAAAGTTGTGGTCCATAAATTTAGTTAAAAGTGGAGAAAAATCAGCCCAAAAAGAAGGTTCGCCTGTGGTAGGACCATATACATTGAGAAGAGAGATTGGAACACCTCTAAGTGATAACTTAGCATAAACCCAACGACCAGAAGTATCCGACTCATGGGTAATGACCTGGAGGGGAAGAGAGTTGCGACAAAGAACTGCCACACCATTGCGTTTGCCATCACCTTGCGAGTAAAACAATTCACCCACCCAACCACGTTTAAGCTTAACAGATTCAACCTCAGTTAAATGCGTTTCTTGGAGGAATGCAATATCAACATTCAACTTGGCAAGATGTGACAGAATCCGTTGACGCTTAACCGGAGAATTAATACCCTTCACATTCCATGACAATATATTCAACGACATGACAGCAACTTATTTACAAAAAATGTGAGTAACAAATTCAATGAGAGAAAAGCCCATGAAAAGTAGAGAGGACAGAAGGAGAACCTGCGGAGACATGCTAAAATAAGAGAAAGGAAGTAGGTAATCGAAAACGTGAGCAGTAGCATGAAAGAAAGAATAAAGGCAACAGTACCAAAATTGATATAGAAAGCTATAAATAAGGAAATAAAAAACGATAATGCCAAAATTGAAACAGAAAACCAGAGGTAAAGAAAGATTGAGAAACAACTGTAACGAGAAGAACAGGGAGTGCAACTCTTACACAAGCAAAGGGTTTCAACCAGAGGTAGAAATACAAAATGAAGACATGTGGACAAAAATAAGAACAAGGAAGAAGGAAAGGGGGAGGAATCGAAGGAAAAAGCAATGAATGCACAGGGAAGACAAATAAGGGCATAGAGGAAGAACATACCTACAAAGGAAGGATGCTAGAGAGGGTGGAGGAGGGAAGGAGCCACATAGATGAGGCGGTACATCCAGGAGCAACGAGGCAAGGATCGGGAGACATCATCAACACATGAAACAAAAATGCCTGTAGAACAAAAGGGAGAAAAGAAGATTAAAACATATCAGGAAACTGTGATAAAACCATGACAAACAAATAGAACAAAGGACAGCCAGCAAGCATAAACAATTTAGAATGACAAAGTAAATGTCCGGGGAGTCAGAAGAACTCAGGTAAACTGCAAACAAGAGGATCAAAAAGGCATTAGTCAACCAGGAGCAGAGGAGGAAGATCCGGAAACAACCATAGGAGATGATTTGTGCGCATTGATGAAGCTTTGTAGGCGCATTGAGTCCTCATAGGTGGTAGTCTTAATGTTGTAAGTAACTTTGAAGAGACATGGGTGGTAGAGTCCATATCGCGCACCCAACGCACGTAGATCATTTCTGAAACTTAGGAAAACCTTACGACGGGTGGCAGTAGCCTTAGCATAGTCCTGTGCAAAGAACAGGGACGAACCAGACCAAGTCAAATTTGGAGAAGACTTAGCCGCTGCCAGTACCATCAGGAGATCCGTATATTCCAAAAAATAGAGTATGACCCCTCTAGGTCTCTGTGAGGAAGAAGCAGAAGAAGGTGGTCGACCCAGTCTGTGTGCGTGTTGAATGTTGAGGGCTTTATCCTGTGTCAAGTGCAAAAGCTTAGGGAGGAATGACTTGAAGAAAGTGAGTGGGTCAGACCCTTCGATTCCCTCAACAAGGCCATAAATACGGAGGTTGTTGCGTCTATTTCTGTTTTCCAACTGCTCCACTTGCTGTTGAAGGTCTGAAACTTGAGACTTCAGGTTTGAGACAACGGAAGACGTCTCTTGAAACGACTGAACAGATTTTTCAATCGATGTAACTCTTGTTTCCATTTGTGACCAGTTATCGGTGAGGACCTGGAGCTTAACATTGGTCTCCTCCATAAAAGGACGCAAGGATCTTATTTCTTCTAACAATAATTCCATGGAGACAGGCCCCGGATGCTTTGGGGGCGAGAGGGAATTCGATTTAAGCCTCTTCGTATTGGTTTTAGAATTATCGTGCGCAGGCCTGGTAGGATCCATTGGTGGACCTGAATCAGATGTATTAAGGGAGTCTTCTAATTGCGAAAAAGCAGTAAAAACCTTTGAGATCTTCGCAATATGAGGTTTGGTTGAACGAGGCAAGTGCGACATTGACTTGAGCCTACCCATGCAGCAAAGCAGAGGAATTGTTAAACCAGCAGATGTACAGGAGACTAAAGCGAAGGCAGTACGAGGTATGACACAGCAGATGCAACACAGCAGATGTATGGGAGCAATGGAGTGCGTTATGAAGGGGATGCATCCATCTCCATAAAACTCAAGCGTGTATAGTCGTCAGGGCACTTTGTAATGGAAATTTCCTGGCCAATACAGGTTCAACGTGGTAAATTACGATGCCCGAGCGGCTTTAAGGTCGTTACCTTATGGTGCCAAAAGCCCTCAGAAAGCTACTCCACAGGTTCCAGTGATTGAGTAAAGGATGACAATATAATATGAAAGTAAGTTCAAATCACAGCATGATGTAATGCTCCTTGGTGCAGGGTGTGTCGCTGCAGCGTGAAACCAGTGTAGTCACATCAGGCAGAACCCCATACTCCGAAGCACACAGCTACGTTTACAATGTGCAGAAAAATTCTCGCCTGTTTGGATTGCAGGAGAGAAAGTAGCACATAAAATGCAATCTATATGGCATATTTGGGCTGCAAATACAGATATAGCAGTCACTGGGGTCACTTCCTTGGCTGTGTCAAAGTGTGGGAGCTCTGCGCTGCTTTGCGAGTGCTCGTTACGAGGCAGTCACATCGTAACGCGCGCTGAGTAGAGAACTTAAAATGGCGGCCGTCGCCGAAGAAAGCCTGACAGAACTTACTGCCATCAAAAATAACGTCGCGGAGGCAGGAAAAGGACTTCAACGAAGGCAGCCGGGGTCAGGGCATATTCCGATACGTCGTTAGTTGTCCGTCATTAGGTTTGGCAAGCAGGAACCGGTCCGTCTCCCGATGTCATCCCGGAGCTTCACAGGAGCGCCGCCATCATCCGCGGGCGCCAAGCCACGCCCCCCCTTACCTTAAGTTTTAATCTCAGCATAAAATCACTAAAGTCGTTCAGAAGCTTTTGGAGGGCATTTGCAGTCAGACCTACAAGAACCGTGTCACCCGCATAGAGCAGCACAGGGACTGCCTGAATACCAATCCTGGGAACATCTTCACAGCAAGCCCTTAAAGCAGTGTCTATGGAATTTATGTACAATAATAAATGGAAAGGCGCTAATATGCAACCCTGTCACGTCATTCTAGTCACATTTATTGGGGCTGTACAGTCCCCATTTCGTGTAAGGCACACCCTCATTGAGGAGTCCCAATGCATGCATTTTTACCAGATCCACTAAATGGGAATCAATACCCGCCTGCTCAACCAGGTCCCATAATATGCTCCTATTTACTAGGTCAAAAGCACAGGAGGAGTCAATAAATGCCATATGTATGGCCCCTCTCCAGGCTTTGGCATATTTGCCTATGATAAGAGGGTTTGTTCTACGGTTCCTGGGCCTTGACTGAAGCCATACTGGGCAGGGGAGAAAAAAGAGCCCAATCCTCCAATTTGCCTATGATTACCCTTTACGTTGGAATCAATCAAGGAGATTGGGTGATAGCATGCCGGGCAGTTGCAATCCCCTTTCTTATTGATGGATACAATGATGGCTTTACTCCATAAATCTATAAGGTCTCCTTTCACTGTAGCCCTCAAAACATTTGTGACCAGGGGAACCCAGAATTCCATGTTGTTTTTAAAAAGATCAATTGGGACCCAGTCTGGGCCAGGGGCGTTGCCATTTGCCACACTCATAATACCCTTTTTGACTGCAGCTAAGTCTACAAGATCAGTCACTCCTTGTTAATAGTGTGATAATCGGGCATATTTTCGTTTAGAGACCAACTGACATTGTGGTCTGTATTAAAAATCGAGGAAAAGTGGGCAATCCAGTCGGCCTCAGGAACATGGCACTCAATGCTAGAAGTTCTGTTGTCTGACAAAAAAAGGTCATATGACTACGTCCCAGAAGGGTCTGGTATCTTTCAGATCAGCTGCTTTATTTTGATCCTCCCATGCTTTAGCTTTAATAACCTGTTTTCTTTCTTGTAGGGCTAGCTTAATTATATTTTGTGCTTCCCTTATGGCAGTAGTGTCTTGTGGAATTTTATTAGTGGCCTGTTTTAGGGCTTCGAGTGCTCTAGTGCATTTGGAACTGAACCATTGATGTACAGCTCGCTCATTTGGGGGTTTGTTTGATATGAGCCTGCAGGATATAAATTGACAGATCTTCGTAAAGCTATCTTGAATTTTATACAGGTCTTCCGCTGTGGATAGACAACTGGTGATCTCATTGGAGGCTTCCGTCATCAAGGTATTAAAGAAGTTAATTGGATTTATTGATTCTCAGTTTAGACAACCCCCCTTGTTAGGCTGATAACTAACTGCAGGCATGGTCCTACTGTGTGTGCCATAACAAGAGGAGGCACGAAAACTTACTATAATAGGGCTATGGTCGCTGTGCGGGAGGGGGCTTACCTAATAATGACTAAGGTTTCATACCAAGTCCCTGGAGATAAGAACAAAATCAATGGTACTGCCTTTACCCCTTCCTACAAAAGTGGGTGGATTTTTCCCATCATTTCCCCCAAATAACTGATGAAAAAATTAAGTTGTGTGATAAAATCAACTGATCTAGACCTTCCCCATAATTTGAATGTGCAAATTGAGCAGTGTTGAACGCCCTCAACATTACTAAAACCACATGTACAGTCATCTTTGTGTAGACATTTAGAGATATTAAAATCACCTGCCCAAATCAGTGATGTCTGTTTTTTCTACCTATGCTTGAAGTGTGAGACTGACCTTCCCAGCTCTTCAATGATGCCTATCAGGTGTGCTGAAAAAAGTTAAAGTAAAAAAGTATTAAAAGAGTGTTAAGCTGCTTAGGTATATGAAGATACAGGTTTTGATAGCAAGGCTCCAAGGCTAAAACATTTACCGCCACATTTTTATTAGAGCATTCTATAAAGTCTCCCGCCAACATACAATGCTAAACTTTCCAACAAAAGATAGCCAGTTCCCGTCTTGGATTTTGTTTCGAAACCCCGCTATATTCCATGATACAATCTGCATGCAATGGCTGATGGGAATAATACTTGGTTGGTCAATGTTGACCCCCGAAAACCCGGGCTTGGCTGACATCACCCTGTCGCTCGGTTTGGAATCAATCATTTTCCTCCAAATCTGACTGGGGCATATACCTGTTTCTGATAGGTAAGCTCGGTTATTGTGATGAATGTGTGAGGCTGCTTCCGCAGTGGGGGCCAGAGCCTGAGTGGCTGTCCTGCCTCTTTATCCAGTATTGGGTTTTCAATGGAAGGCTGCAAGGCAGAATAAAGACCCCTCCTGGTTCTTGTTTGTCTGGCCTGTTGTTCAATTACTACGTTTAGTGGAGCCGCCCCTGTATTTAGCGTGTGATCATCTGCAAAAGTTAAGAGCTTGGTCAGGCCGGTCTTGACAGAGGAAAGGCGGTCAAAAATTGGGATAATTTGGCATCCAGAAGGTCCCTGATTGGTTTACTCAAAGGACCCTAAATAATTTAATTTGTGAATTGTGGGGGTATCGTATCGATCTGATCACTCTTTTCGAATACCTGGTTAGAAGTTAGTGGTGTTTTCTTTGGCACATGAGCCATCGGTTAACCTGCAACTTTGCATGGTTCCATCACATATGCCCCGCCAACGCTGCCAACAAAAACAAACTTGCAAATAACCCCTCGCACCCACACAGAGTAAACAGTACGATAACAAAGTGTAACTCCATAATCATGTGTCCAACCCCCAACTTCTATCTAAAATCCAAAAACTGTTTAAAATCAGACACCAAGCGCAAACACAATTTACAGCTCTGAGCTGCATAGGGTTTGATGAATGTGGGATCGGATAGCATACACCAGCTACAGCACACTCACCAATATATGGTATCACGAATGTGCTGTGTATCACCCAGTCACTCTACAGTCAACCAAAAACAATAACGTGCCGGGTAGAAGAAGAGCTCCAGCCGCAGCACCAGGTGGTGTGCCGCCCATGCCCCCTGCCATGCAATCATGCTATAACTCACTCAGGTGTCTCACACACACAAAGCCAACAAGCAGGGAAGGGTTGGAAAAGGGGTGGTGCACCGATGCAGTCATTCAGAGCTCAAATACCACTGATACCAAAACACCAATGATAAAGAAAGAAGAAACAAAGCGAGGAAGTAAATAGAAACAAAGGAATGAGGCAACCCCCAGAGGTGGGTGGTTAGAGTAGAAGGGTAATATGACCCCAAGAACATTGAATCAAAACATAGCTTATGAACAGCCAACAAACCTCCCTCCCAGGAAGACTTATAAAGAGATAACATATTGAGCACTCTGCTAGACACGAGAAAATAATGTGGAAGATAAATGAGGAGGGACAGATCTTCTAAAACGAGCCATTAATGCTGGTCTAAAGAGTACACTTCAGCAATAAAAGTTAATTGCTGACTGAGTCTTTTTTGTATTTACCGAGTTGTAACTCTGTGTTTGCTAGGGATTTCATTCATTGTTACCGTGGTTTTCACTTGTTTCTGATAGGGATTGTAATCTAAAGTTGTTTTTCAAAAGTGTCCCCATGTTTATGCAATTTTCAAGGTATGAGCCTAAAAACACATAACTTATGACTTTGTTTTGCAGAATATCATTCGATTTATATTGGAGTGCCAGCCCCACAAAGTTACAGGAGGAAGAGACGTCGAAGAAAATCAACATCCAGTCGAGAGAAGAGCAATGAGAATGAAAGATACTGCGAGACACATGAGAGGGCAGACATGGATGAAGGAGGAAAATATGGCTATGATCATGGGAATGACACCCTCAGCAGAACAAGTAAATATTTGTCTTCAACATTGTGAAGCATTATCAAGTATGGCTTTGGGGCAGCCAGGATTTTAGAAGATAGGGAGTTATTTATTAAGTGTTGCACAAGTGCTCATGTGGCACTGTGCAGCTTTGCCCTGGGCATGCAGGCTTTTGTATTAGGAAGTAATCGATGCAATACTTTGTATCACATTGCCCCACGAGAGGGCCTGGACAAATCCTTTGCACATAAGGACCATAGTGAGCATACTGAGGTTGTGGAATTTTAGATCTGGCCCACTATAGATTACATGCTGACGACTGCGCTATCATTTCAGGTGGTACACAAGGACAAATGCATTGACAAAGGAAATGGGCTTGACCTTGGTACACATGCAATTTTTTGCAAGATGGTTCTGCAAGCATTTGTGTGAATACTAAAAGTAAAACAAAGAAAACACGCTGCCACCTAAAGGTATTGGGAATGTGCTTTTAAAGAAAAATAATGAAAAAATTAACTACCCAAGTACTTGGCTTACATGCTGTGGCACTGACATTTACTATTTATTAGGTGGACAAGCACATGAGATCTGACAAAATACCATCATATACTGAAATAAAGCCAATGGCTGAAGCAGGCTACCCCGTTGACCCATTTATCCCACTGACCCATTAGCCCATGCTGCAAGCTGTCGCTGACAGAAGCAAAATGCGAATGACACTTGAACAGACCAATGGACAAAGAGGGTTATTGATTATATATAATCTTTTAATAACATAAGGGGGGGAAACAACTAGGCTAGACCTATTAAGAGAAATGAAAAGGGAGACAGGCATGCATTTGCAGTTAGCACAGATACATTAACACAGTCTTCCTTAGTTGATTTGCTGTATGTGTTTAAGTATGTATGAAATAATTCATATAACCGAGGTTTGCAAAGTTCCATACCACATAATGGTCTTCTTCATGCGTATCTCCTAGTTTGTATGTTGAGCTTTCCATGGAATGGCAGAAGAACGAAGTCCTGAGGCCCTGCATTCCAAGGAAGTTCACAGTTGAAAACTATAGGGGTGGAATGAACTGCAATATTTACTGCAAAGTCGAATTGCACGATCTGCAGCTGCCAGGACTTAGGGCCAGATTTATATTCTGGTGGACGGCCTGTTTCTCCTCCAGGGCAATGGAGTAAATTACTCCATTGCCCTGACAGAGATGCCGCCCGCCAGATTAGAAATGACAGCCAAGTAGGCAGACTTTTCCAAAGCATTGGCAGGAACCGCCATCATGGCGGTTGCCATCACTGCTTATTGCAGTTTGGTGCAGAACGCTGCCAAAATTATGGAGCCTTGTCCTAAACTGCTTTCTTTTTTATTTTCAAAAAGAAAAATCCCGAAATTAGATTTTCTTTTTGAAAATAAAATAAATAATGCCCCCCCTCGCCATGGGAGTGTCATCCTATGGTGAGGGGGCATTTAGTGTTTTTACTGTCCTTTACAGGTAGGGTTTGCCTGGTGGTGATGGACAGTAAAAAAGTACATATGCCCGCCAATCTTAATTGAGCAGATGGACATATTGACAATCCTCTGATGGCTCCTACTATGTCAGGCCTCTTGAGAAGTTTGGCGACGGTTGTGACAGAGTAGTCATGGCTGTGGCCTAAATATGCTCCATCCTAGTGTAGCAAACCCTAGGTTTAGGGTGTGTCCCCCGGGCACTGGTTGAATAAATGAATCATTTGCATTGTTTAGACCAATAAACGACTGATTGTGATTTTCAATAAAGTTACACTGTTGTCAATTGATTTGAACGTTCGTTTATTTCATCACGACGTTTTTTTTGTAGCGAAGATGCAGTGATTAACAAATTCTACGTGTCTCACATATCCCAATGCATTTCGGCTTAGAAATATAGCCTTCGTCAGGGGTTTATCGTGGATAATAGCATGCTCAGTCAAAAAGAAATAAACATCACGGGGGGATATGGAAACCTCCACATGTGTGTGTCCGTCTCTAAATATGGTCCACCCATAAATATAAATCAGGTGGGTGGACCACTAAGTTGGCCAGGAGGGAACACTGTCGCCATAGCAACTGACTTCCCTCTCCACCAACATAACAATGATGCCCTTAGTCACTCTCTCCCGTTGGACCCTTCTCCTTGCCTCTCCCCTTATTCTAACTGAGTTCTTTCACTTGGAAAATATCAGCAATTCGAGGCAAGTCAATTTTGTGTAGGACCTACCTGGATTTGAATCGTAATAACCAATAATGCAGCCATGGCAGTTGTTAATGTTTTTAACCAAAAATAAATAATAATTTCATTTAATTTCCAAAATACATTCTTAGTGAATTGTTCTGTGAAGTGAGGTTTGGATGACTGCCTTGCAAACTTAATGACATTCTAATACATTACTGCATGTTATTTTAGCATTTGTAGGAGGGAAGCTAGAAAATGTAAATTTCTCTAAATATGATCTTTAAGTTATAATTGTAATAAGTTATGAATAAATAATGGTGAAATGTAGTGCATGTTTAAGCCGAGATCCCTGAACAGTCCCTAGGAAATCTCAAGAAACCACTCTCCATTGAGTTCTGAATCATCACACGGTTACCATAAATTGACTCTTTTTCCAACAAAGGGCACATTTAGACTGTGGACACAGGCAACAGGTAACAGGTGCAGTAGCGGAACGTTAAAACCACTCATGACGGGGGCTGTGGCCTAGCAGTCCAACACGGCAGACGTGCCTTAGCCTAGCACCTGAAGCCCCTTAACAAATCCTTCATAATCCTGCCGGTAAGTGGCCAATTTTCATTCCGCCTGCGAGGTTGCCGATGACCCCTTGGGTGCCTCCGCATTACGGATGGAGCAGAGGGCATTGGATCGGGTGCCTGGGGCAGTGTGGCCTGTGAGGCGCGCCGCACCACGCCCTCCCGTGAATTCGGATCCGCCACAGAGAGCCACAGCCGGGCGCCCTGAGAACCGAAGACCCTGGGACTACCACTTGCACCCGACA
Organism: Triturus cristatus; assembly: GCF_964204655.1. Classification (NCBI taxonomy): domain Eukaryota; kingdom Metazoa; phylum Chordata; class Amphibia; order Caudata; family Salamandridae; genus Triturus; species Triturus cristatus. Next base: position 533,544,591 of record NC_140594.1, on the reverse strand, counting down.
AGTGACGTGTTGCCTGATGCTTCCGTGACTGCCTAGTGAATGGGGGAGATCTCTACGATTGAGGCAACGCTACGGGGACAGGCCACACGCTCAGCGGAGCTCCGTGGGGCCTGAGCCCTACTTGGACGGCCGTATCCCAACTCAGGCTGTACTGGAGGAGTTGGTGAGTGAATTGGGGGTTTCCCTGGCATCGACCCGGGGCTCGTGCTAGATAAGAAATCCCCCACGGAGGACAAATACTGCGTGTGGAGCACGGGGAATGAGAACTTGAGATGCTCAGGTAGGTCCACTGGGGCTGCTAACACGTAGGTGTGGTGGGGGCTGGGCCCTCTGCGGGTCGCACTGGACAGCGGCTGTGGTGCACCCGCCCTTCCTTCTATATCCAACCACTCCCTAATGTGATCCATAGACGTGCCACCCGCATCCAAGATAGACTGGGAGCCATCTGGTATGCACTGGGTGGTACAGCCCCTCCGAAAAGGTGCGGTGGAGAGTGAAATGCTGCAGAGGGTCTGTTGGACTACAGCTATCTCCGAAATACTGACGCAGCACTGAGTAGACATAAGGGGAAAAAGCATAAGGGCCAAACTATGATCCTGGCTACCGAGAAATAGGGGTGCACTCCCAAGAATAACATTAGGGAAAATCGGGCCACCGGGATAAGCCCCTTGGTACACAGGAAGAGAACACCAGGGGTGCCCATTAGAGGAGGAGGGCGTCTCGGCTGCGGAGGCGGCCGGGCTAGGTCCCGGTGCGGCTTGTGGTCGGGGCACCTAAGTCCCGGCACGCGACTACACGATCCGTCTCCATACGGAGTACAACAGAGATACACTTCCCACTCCCCCAACTGTATAATCGACATCCCGATACCTCTGACCTACGGTCACCATGTCAAAGGACAATCACAGAGGCCAGCCACGATACAGAGCACCCTAGATAATATGCCGGGGGTGGCACTAGTGCCTCTACTGTCGCAGATACGCCCACTATTACACTGGACACCGCTGCAATTTTAATGTTAATTGCCCAGTAGAGAGACATGCTTGATGCCAAAATAGGGGCTGTCGGTGCCAATGTTATGTTACTACGTCAGGACCTGCACAACGCAGTGGAATGGGTGACCCAGGTCGAGACCAGAGTCTCGGAGGCGGAAGATGAGATTAATACTCTTGAAGGGAGGGTCAACACCCTAGAGACGCTCACACAAGGACTGGCCATGCGTGTGTAGGATGCTGAGGGTTGGGCGTGCCGTAACAACTATGATTTGTGGGATTTCCGGAGGGGTGAGAGGGCAACAATATGTGTGCATTCCTAGACCAGTGGCTCAAATCCTGGATTCTGGATGGAACTCTGTTGTCTTGTTTTGTACTGGAATGGGCCCACCAAGCCCTCTCCATTAAGCCCCAGCCGGGTGCCCGTCTTTGACCTGTGATTGCGCGTATCCTAAACTACCACGACAGAGACGCAATCTTGAAGTAAGCCTGGGCACAAGGAACTCTCACCGTCACATCACAATCAATAATGATGTTCCCCGACTACACCAGGCTGGTACAGCAACAGAGACAATCCTTTACAGACGCCAAGGCATACCTGAGGGAGCTTAAAATTCCATATATGCTGCTTTTTCTGGCCCGCCTGCGAGTCAGCTACAAAGATCGTACACCTCTGAGGAGGTGCAAAAGAAACAATACCAAATTGACACACCACTATGTAGAGAAAAGCCATCAGGATGGGGATTTGAAATGGGTGGTCCTTGAAAAAATTTACTCAATCTGCTCTAAAATACAAAAGAGACTCTACACCCAAGAACAACGCTGGGTGTACCGCCTTAGAACATGGGGATCTGGTCTAAACAATGACATCCCATGGCTGCAGATCGGACAATGAAACCACCTAGACGCAGAGCAGTTGTAATGTATACCCATGAAACACAATGCCAGAAACAGAGATGTCTCTACAAAATAGGCCTCCTGTTATAATTATGGCTCAATAAAAAAACCTGGGCCTTTTTTCACACATCACGGTACCTCCCCCTTACAACCCTTCACTCCCACCAAAAGGTCCTCATTTCATGTGTTAAGAAACCTTAATGGGCGATCTTCCACAAGATAGCACCATAAATAGATATGATTAATTTACTTGTACCACTGTTACCAATGTTGTGCAGATTACAATTAATCTTAGTATTATTTGTACTTGTAATAGCTATAAGCCATAAGCATCTAGCAGCTAATGCCTCCATCTCCAAGTATGCCTAAAAAATTATTTTATGCAACTCCCTTCCTTTCTTCATGATGCACAGATCAGTTTATTTATGATTCTCTTAAAGCGTAACTTTGGGGCAGCTAAGGTCTCAGCCATTACAAGCCATCTGTAGAACTGACAGCCACGTAACTGCACGGATGCATGTCTGAGACCACGCCCCCAGCTTTATCTCACTACTCGAGCAAGCCAGTAACACATGAATCGGATACACAGCCGCCCGACAACGCAGCGATGTGACGCGGCGCCCAGACACAAACTATTGAGACACCGGATACTAGATTCCCTAAATCATTTACACCTGGCGGCTGCATCACACTCTCCCGCCAGTCCTCCAGCCAATTGGGTAATCGGCATGCCGTCCATTATGTGACGCACAGTCCAGTCAGCGTTCTCGGACACCGGACCTTAGAGCACAAATTACACCACTTATTTCGGCAGGTGCTGCTAATGAGCCAATTTAGGTATTCACAAAAGACATATTAATCCAGCAGCTCTTCACTCACTCTACCACCATTGGGGGAGAGGAGGGGGCGCCTCTAGGAGAACGGCGAGGGACGCACCTTGAGGCAGTAAGAGCGTGGATGGTTGTATGAATGAGTGACCTGGAGCTTCGTAATTAAGAGACTCTGTGCATATTGCATTATTGATTATTTACCTTCCATTATTTTATCTTTTGAGTGTGACTACAGGGGTCCCTCTGACCCTCTTCCCATGGGGCAATTAGGACCCTTCCTTAGGATAAGAATGTGAGCTAGTCTCACAAAACCTATAGACTTAATTATTTATGTGCGCCAGGCTTGCAATGACACGTGTTCCACATCTACATGCGTAATTTTGATTTATGCATGTTATGTTGTTTGATTCAAAATATGTCTGAGCATCCCCCCTTTAATACGATCTTACATTTGTCTTACAGGTTTCAAGAAACCCTGACTTTAAGTAGAGGATGACAGAGGTCACCCTAAGTAGTGGTAATATATAAACTACACGTGGTTAGATAGGAGCCCTAGTTTCTCCGTCCTGATGAATGCCACAGACCCTTTGGACCAATTTGGCAGAAACATGTTGATGACACTGGTGGTGATAGGGTACTAGTTCCCCAAATCCCCACATTGATTTTTAATATCAAGTAAACACCTCATAAATAAATGTATTTTGGTGTTTCCATTGGTTATTAAACTTTATCACGGGCCCCCACTTTTAGAAGTGCCTCTCTGTCTCTAGTTGTAGGCCAGCTCTCTACCAAACGCAGTTTCTAGAGAGCGAGGACTGCCAATGATGGAGCATGATACATGGTTGTGTGTGAGGACGGTCCTTAACATTTTTTTAGATGCCCAGCACCCCACTAATGAGTGCCTATTGCTTGTCAGTTTTTGTGAAATCAGATATTTATTTAGGGTAGCTTCTTTTTGTGTGTGCATATTAGGCTATGAGACCAACCATCCAAGACTTTGATATTAGCCACTGTGCAGAGGCTAAACGTCTGAAAAGACAAGAAGTAATGCAACTTGAAGCCCTAATTATTTAAGCTGAAGTGGTGTTGAGGTGTGGGATGGGGGTGGAACTCACACCAATTGGGAATACTGCAGAGACGGTATAATATATTGTTGTAGGGTTTTTAGTAAGACAGGAAGCTTAGCACTCTGGCTGATATGCGTAATGTGTGAGTTGAGGAGAGTGAGTACGGTGCTGCCAGGTCGGGGGAACTACCCTGTAACCCCCGTGGATGTGTGGGTCGTGGAACCCACCCCAGTAATTGAGAGAAAAAGTCCTGGGCACACATAATGAGGATAACAAAATTATTTTTGGTAGAAATGTCTCGTAATTGCGAATCAGCGGTCGACACGAGTGAAATGATTAGAATGTTATTCGAATGATGCGACAAACAAAGAAACGACCAGCCGACACGTGTATCGTCACATGCGGGAAGTATCCTGTGACTCTTCAGGGCCACAAAAAGGTTGGTTAAGTGTCTGCAAAAACCATTGGGATGCAATCGTCCAGGTCCGCCGAAAGCAATGAAAATCAGGTGCCACTTGGAACGAAGGGTGGGAGGTCCTGTGACTGGAGGGTGCCTGGGAGAGGATAAGTCGTGTAGAAGACTACGTCCGTGAGAATTCCATATGCAGAGATGGTATGAAAGCCTTCATATAGACAAGGTGAAGCGCATACGGCAGGCTACACAAAGATCAATGGCGGGATAAGTCAGGGAAAATGCTCCCCAGATTAAGCCAACATTACCCAAAACTGACACAAACGCCCATAATCACATTAAGCACTGGCGAGACGGTTACCGAGCCTACTCGGGTCGCAGGAGCCTTTGCGGAATTTTACCAAGCCCTATATACCAAATAGGAAGTCATTTTGGATTCCCAAATTGAGGATTTTGTTTCGGGACATACCGCCCGGACACTGACAGCCACAGATCGTGAATCCTTACATAGCCCCATCACACTAGAAGAAATCTCCGCCGCAGTTACGGGGATAGCGTCCGGTAAATCACCTGGACCTAATTGATTCCCTAGTGAATTTTTCAAAATGCACATATTGGTACTGGGCCGCAATATATTGCAACCCTAAATGAGGCTCTTGCTGCTAAATGTTTTTCTCCAGACTATCGACATGCAGAGATAGTGGTCTTCCTGAAACCAGGCCGCCCACCTGAATCATGTGCATCGTATCGGCCTGTCTCTCTATTGACTACTGAAGGTAAGATACTTGCTAAGATATTGGCGGATAGGCTGATTCCACACCTCCCGGCTTTGATCCATCCAGATCAAGCCGGCTTCATGCCAAAACGCACTACTAGACATAATTTTCGTAGAGCCTACAATGCGATAGCCACAGTGGGCAGACTAGCTAGACCATCAGCCCTACTGTTAGTGGATATGGACAAGGCATTTGACTCGGTCAGCTGGACCTACATGTTCATGTTATTACGACACTTAGATATGGGGCCTAGATACATAGCACTAATCAGATTGTTGTACACGGCCCTCACAGCTTCAATAAGAGTGGCCGTGGCTACATCAGCACAATTTCAGAGTCAACGGGGAACTCGACAGGGATGCCCCCTCTCTCCTTGCTATTTGAGCTGGCCATGGAACCCCTTGCGGCTTGGGTGAGAAAAGACGCGCTAAATTGTGGCTTTGAGTAGACCCCTGAAATCTCCGACCATATAGCATTATATGCGGATGATAACCTATTCTTCTTGACCGACCCTCACTGAACTGGCCCCAGAATATTGCAGATAATGAGCGTTTTCTGAGAAACATCCGGCCTTTATATGAATACATCTAAATCATTGCTGTGGCCACTACGGGGCTCAATGGGACAAGGGAGGTGGGCGGATCAACTTACAACCGTCGTGCACAGGTTCATGTACCTCGGTGTTTATGTATCAGATAATCTAACCATTTCCCAGGAACGCAATATCGAGGCAACAACCGATAAGGTTAAATCGGAGATTAGAACCTGGTCGATGCTCCCTCAGTCGTTAGATGGTAGATCAGACATCTTTAAGATGGTCTCTCTGCCCAAATTGCTGTATCAGCTGCAATCTTACCATTATCAAATCCCCTTGGCCTGGTTTTGCAGGTTAAGGCAATGCTGGGACACTTCCTATGGGGGAGGGGTGGCCAGAGTGTCCCTATATATGTGCATGCAGTCCACATACTGCGGCATCATCACAGCGGACGATATACAATCATATAATGCTGCGGCGCACTTGCAGATACTGAATGAGTGGTGGTTTGGGTCGAAAGAGGATCCGTGATATAGGCTTGAACAGTGGATAATGGGAGAGCCCTCGGGACACATACTCTTATATAGTAGGACTGACCCTAAAGACCTTCCCCCAGCAACAAGACTGGTGACAGACTCTTCATAGAATGGGCTGGTGGGGTCGTTTAACACAAGCTACGCCGATTTGGCAGAATCGCTTACTCCTGCAAATCGCTTATCAGCAGGGATTCAGAAGCTGGGACCGAATTGCAATATCCACCCTGGGGGACGTTTTGAGGGGCACAGTACTCAAGTCCTTTGAGGAGCTTCATAAAGAATTCTCTATGTCCAATATGCAATTCTACAAATTTCTACAACTGAGACATGCCCTCTACCCATATATTAAAAACCTGACTACGCTACTGGAATTCAGTCCCCTGGATGGCAAACCTTTGATGGGGGACCTTGGGATCATAAGTTTTCAAAAGTTTATCAGTCACTTGTTACTGATAGCCCCACGAAAGCTTTAAGAGCCACATGGAATAATGACATCGGTCTGATCGATGATGATGATTGGGCCGAGGCACTCCAATCACCGTGGAAAGCAGCGGTCTTGACCCAACTTAGCCTCATCCAATTCAAATACCTACATAGGGTGTATTATACCAGGCATAGATTATAGACGGCGCAACTGATTGCATCTCCACAGTGTCTTTGATGTTGAGTGGAAGATGAAACATTCATACACACAATATGGTCTTGCCCAGCTCTAAAGCGTTCATGGCGGAAGTGGTAAATTGCCTGGCAGAAGTGTTGGCCTGGGACATACCAAGATCACCCAAATTAACACTATTGCACTGCATGTACACCATAGGGGGGAACAGGTACAAAAGACACTTGATGTTCCTAGGTCTCACGTTAGCAAAACAAGACATTGCCAGACTACAGAAAGCAGAGGCTCCCCGCCCTGGATAGCACTTTGGAAGTCAGGCATGGATTTCATAATGGAACTGGAACTCTCTGTGTTTATAGCCCGAGGGTGCCCGCAGAAGCACATTACAATATGGGCAAGGTGAGCCACCTATAGAGGGTTACCCCTACAAATGTATAAAACAGCAGATAGTCACGTAACTATGGAAGAGAGAAAATAGATGCATGAACAAAGAGTCTAATGACTTGTCCATAGATACAATAAGTGGATATACAGCTAAGATCATGAACATATATAGGTGAATGGCATAGTTAGAGTCGAGTTTCTGTTAGAGGTTCGATATGGGGTAAGATATTTAATTGGGAATAAACAGGTGTGACTGAGAAATACTGTATATAATTGTTATGTGATAAAAAGAACTAATGACACATGATGTGCGAATACCCTGTACGGTATATGATAAAACGAATAAAACATGTTTAAAAAACAAAAACACTCATGACAAGCTATCTCCCCCTATTTGTGAGAGTGCAAGCCTCCAGCCAGTTGGGTTACCAACACCACAAGACAATCAGGTATAAAGACAATACAGCTTTACAGTATATGGCCACAGTTGCACGTCATTGCAGGAGGCATTCGAGAAAGATTATAGGGTATCATTCTTTGGCATGTAGACTTAAGACATGACTATACCACTAAATACCTATGCTACATAACTTTAAGCCCTGCTCCCAAGTTACCAATGAAAAGCTATATAAACATTCAAGCTGAAACAACCATGTACTAATCAACATTGATCTGCCCTCACATATATTGTATTCCTCAAATATTGACTGTCAATATTTGAATATATTGAGCAAACATAGTCAAGCCATCTAATCATGATGGACTACTGATGTTTGTGTCCTGATACTATCCAACCTAGTTTCAGGAGGGCATTACAATATCATCTAAAGCCATGTGGCACAGAAGTGTGGGAAACCAGAATAATCTTTATACTAAAGAGTATATATAAAGTTGCCAATTTTCTCTCCTGAGGATATTGACAAAGCAGATGGGCTATTAATGTGTAATAATTTAAAGTAAAGTCCTTACTCCTTCAGATACCTATTTCCCCCAGCAGCTAATAGAGTAATTTTTCCAAATATTCATGACTACTCCTACCATTTATCCGCAGTTGAGTTGTAGAAAAATAGCTTTAGACATGGGGCTCTGCCAAAAGGAATGAGGCCCTACTTATGACAAACGCCACATGTTGGATCTAATTTTCAGTGCTTAGGACAAGTTGCTATTTATCCATCTATTCTTATCCAATGGTGACCAGTACTTATCATGATTCTACAGCATTCTCACACTTTTCACTCTGACTAAACCTCCACCAAGGAACCATCTACTTTCTTAATATTTATGTCTAAATATTGCTGAAATATGTTTGATTTTACACCTATTAAGCATGTCCTATGCCGAATTTGAGCAGCTATCCCTAGAAACCCTGCTAGATTGTTATCACTTGGATTTAGGTAGCTGTGGACAACTGCACTGAAAAATCCAACAATAGGAGATCAAGGCGAATTTGGAGGTCACCCTATGAACCCAGTGCAAAAAAATAAGTATCTGTCAGGGAAGAGCTTATGAAAAACACAAGCCGAAGCTAACATATAGCGATCCAAGAAATACTGGTGCACAGAGAAAGTCCTTTTAATTATGAATAAGCACTGTACCTCAGGTGTCTTTCAATCCACCATCTTTTCCTCTCAGGAACTATGTGATTCTATTGCATTCTTGTTCAGTTGAAAAGTGGATAGGTTCTATGGCAAACCAGTACCAAGTGAAAGGGCTGTAAAAGCCATAAACAGAAGAGTCTTTAAGTACAACCTCAAAATGCCAGCATTTTGAGCCACTGTTTCAAGCCTTCTATCTGAGTCAGCATAGTGCTCAGGATCTTAACTTAACTCTTGTCTAATTATGATGTGTATATCTCTGTCCCTACTATACTGTCTCAGGGCATAATTATGACTGTGATGGTCCGTGGACCACCAAACTCATGGTGGCGCAGCGGTGGCACCGTCGTATTTCAATTTTGGCGGTCAGACCACCATGGGACTGCTGCCATCCGTGATCCCTCGGCAGTGTCGCTGCGGTCTCTGGCAGCAATATGCTGGCAGTGCTACTGTGGCACCACAAAGCATATTGCAACTTTCCAGACCTCCACAATTTTCATGGCGGTGAACCCACCATGAAAAGTGTGGTGTTCAGGGAACTAATGGGGGCCCTACAGGGCCCCCTGGTACTCCTGTACATTGGGGTGCATGAAGGCAGGTGCATGTTGTGCCCCCCTGTGTGCATGTACCACTGTCCCTGCACAGCATGAACTGCACAGTCCAGACCGTACAGGAACGGGCTTTGGTGCACCCTCATCGCTTCAGTTCTAAGGCTCATAGATGGACCTTAGAACTGCACCACCATGGGGCCGCTAAAGCACTGCCTGCCAAACCACAAGGAGACTCATAATCTGGCAGGCGGGGGTCACTTTGGCGATGTGGCAACAGAGCAGTGGTGTGGCTGCCCACTCTCGGACCACCAAAGTCGTAAATAGGCCCAAGCCATGATAGGCATCTGCTTTCTGTTTGCCATTATCCCTAACCAATTATTACTAGTATATATCACTAGCATAACCACACTTTTATTAAGCCATATGATGATCCAACTGACCTCATGAATTACCTCCTGATCCCGAATATAGTAGCAGTAGCAAATTGTTTCTATATAGCACTTTGTACAACATTTCTGTAATTTTTTATCACTGTAAATACCAGATGTTGCTATTATTCAATTTATGGTTCTCAATTTACTAACCTCAGAAAGATGGAAGTCTAACTCTGTCTTGCAAGTATTCAGAATTGTGATCTTCAGATCACCTCATTTATCAAAGATAAAAAAATTCAGCTCACTAGGCCATCCATGTCATATACAGCTATAATTCTGGAGTGGGTCCTAGTTCAACAAGTTTAACACATATGCTGTTACAAATTTAAAATTCTGGTAGTTAAAGGAAACAAATATATAGTCTAGCAGGCCGACTTGTGGCTGGTGGTTATGTACATCCCCGGTCGTCCGCAAAGCAAATGATTAGAAATCTCAGAGTTACATATGATTGAGATCCTTCCCATACTCTTTAGGTAGCTGATATCATTAGGTTTCTATTGTTTTACCGTAAAAACTTGTATAAAATACTGCCACATCTGATATTTTTTGTGATGGTAATATTTTGTTGGAACATCTTCCATAAAGCATGCAACATAGGTATGTTTTTATAAATCTTAAAAAAAAGTTACAAAACAATCGTACACAAGCATTGGTAATGGCAGTTGGTCCCAGCTTTAAAAGGCAGAGCTATTAGCTTGACCAAAGTATTTTTGCAAATTGTGTAAGTGCACACATGCCTTTCAATTTTGTAATGTGGTTTCTATTAAAGAAAATGTACTCCCAGATGTCTGGAGTGGCACTTCATTGTGACGTAGAAGTGTGTCTCTGGATGTATGTGTGTGTGCTTGAGTTTGTGTGTGTATGTGTTGTGACTCATGCAGCTATTTTTAATTTACCATCAGAAAATGGCAGACAGCAGTGCTAGAAAAGTAAATTCAAATGTTCAAAAAGTTGGGCACTGAAAATATTCCTGTACTGATACTGCTAATTAACACAATGTAACTTCATAGGTCATTAAAATGGTATTGTGTAACTCCTACTGCATTGCATAGCTGGAGATATTGTATTTCCATAACAAGAGGCCTTATTGTATGTAAAAGCAAATAATAATAAAAAGATATTTCTTTTTTTTATTAATGAATCATTTGTAATTATTAATTATTTAATTGATAATTATTTATGTAAATTGTGTAATTAATTTATTTTTTAGGTTATGTTTTAGGTGCGGGTTCTAGTATTTGTAGGGGTACAGGTTGATAAGTAAATTAATTATAATTTATGATTAATTAATTTTAAATATTATTAATGATGTAATTGATAATTATACAGATTGTGTAATTAGTTATTTTTTAAATTATATTTCAGATGTGGGTTGTTGGTTTGTAGGGGTAAAGGGTGGGATGTTAAATAATGATAATTAATTATTTATTAGTTATTTTTTATTTATTGTTTAATTGGTAATTAAGTATGTAAATTGTATAATTATTTAAAAATATATATATATATATTTAGGTGTGGATTGTGTTTTTAGGGTTAAAGGGTAGGAAGTTAATTATGAATTAATTTATTGATAATTGATTATGGCTTTATTATTAATTATCTAATTGATAATTTTGTTAATTGTAAAATTATCATATTTGTTAAGTTATATTTTAGATGTGTGCTGTTTAATTTGTAGTGGAATAGGGTTGTAAGGTATGAAAGCAATCATAAAATAAAACATATTTATTCATTTATTAAAATTAGATTTTTTTAATTATGTATTTGATATGTTAATTGTGTTATACTTTGTTTAATTCCATTCAATTTGTTGGTTGTCATATTTGTGAAAATATAGGGGGAAGTATAATAATCATATTAGTTTGAATTTTTTTTAAATGTGTGATAAAATTTAGAAATGTAATTTCTATATTTAGAATTTTATAATTTTGGGTATGTAATAACGTTCTTAAAATATGTTATTTGTATGAAGGGAAGTACTCTCTTTGTACTGTAGAGGTGAATGAAGTGGGAATAGTAAATTTCACCCATCCTGAGTCTAACGCTTTCCCTACTGTTCCCCAACTGGTGTGGGAATAGTCAATTTTACTGCTCCTGAGTTAAATGTTTTCCCTACTGTTTCACCTACTGGAGTGGGAATAGTAAACCTAACCCCTCCTGAGTCCAACACTTTCCCTAATGTTGCACAGACTGGAGTGGGAATAGTAAATCTAACCCCTCCTGAGTTCAATGCTTTCCCTACTGAATAGTAGTATATTTTACCTCTCCTGAGTTCAACGCGTTCCCAACTGTTGCACAGACTGGAGGGGGAATAGTACATTTTCCCCTCTTGAGCCCAACTCTTTCTCTACTGTTCCCTACTGTTACACAGACTAGAGTGGGAATAGTAAATGTTACACCTACTGAGTCCAACGGTTTTCCCACTGTTGAACATACTGAAGTGGGAATATTAAATTGTACCCCTCCTTAGTCCAACGATTTCCCTACTGTATGTGTTATGTTATGTTATAGGGATTTATAGAGCGCACGTATACCCGGGGGTGTCTTGGCGCTAGACATAACAGAGATACAAGACTACTTTGCCTCTAATGCTGGAAAAGCCAAGTCTTCAATTGTTTCCTGAAAGTTAACAGGGAACTAGCGTTTCTGAGGTAAAAGGGAAGAGTATTCCACAATTTGGACGCTCCATAAAAGAAGCTGCGTCCACCCCAGTGGGCTTTGAAAATTCTAGGAACAGCAAGTAATCGAGCTCCAGTGGATCGCAGCTGTCTAGTGGGACAATACCAAGAAAAATGATCCTGCAAGAAAGACGGACCGATACCATGCAAAGCCTTAAAGACAATGCACAGGGCTTTGAAATCAATTCGCTGAGGTATAGGAAGCCAGTGAAGATAGCGGATTTCATTGGAGACAGAGTGATATTTAGAAATATCCAGTATGAGGCGGGCTGCAGAATTCTGGATCATCTGAAGTTTATGCAGATGTTGCTTCTGGGCGTTCAGGAGAAGACCGTTGCAGTAGTCAAGCCTAGATGAGATAAGGCAGGAGACTACTGTTCCCTTGGTATGATTAGGAATGTAAGGAAAGATTTTCCTGATTTTTTTTATAAGAAAGTGTGATGCCGAAACTACCGCATTTGTGTGGTGATGGAAAGTGAGTTTGGTATCCATAAGTATGCCCAGGTTCTTTGCCTTAACCACCGGGTTGGGCGGGGAGCCCAAATCTGCGGGCCACCACAGATCATTCCAAGGGGGCTGAATGCTGCCGAAAATTAGGACTTCCGTTTTACTGGAGTTGAGTCTCAAGCAATGTGCTGTCATCCACTTATTAATTGCGCTCATACAACTCCTGAACTGCAGAGCCGGAGACTGTTGGGATTTGGAAGCTGCCACCACAATCTGAGTGTCATCGGCATAGGTGGTCAGACTGAAGCCAAAGTCCCGAATAAGGGGTGCTAGCTCAGATACATATATATTAAATAGTGTGGGGCTTGGGTATCACACCCTGGAGTGGGAATAGTAAATTTAACCCCTCATGATTTCAACGCTTACCCTACTGTTGCACACACTGGAGTGGGAATAGTACATTTTACCCCTCCAGAGTCCAACACTTTCCCTACTGTTACACACACTGGAGTGGGAATAGTAAATGTTACCCCTCCTGAGTCCAACACTTTCCCTACTGTTGCACATACAGGAGTGGAAATAGTATATTTATTATTCTTAGAGTTTATTAGTAGTGTTTAAATGTTTATTATTATTATTAATAATATTATTAATATTATTATGCGTTTTAGTATTTAAATGTATATTTATTTATATATATATATATATATATATATATATATATATATATATATATATATATATATGCTTTGGCATGGGCTACACTTAGCCCCTTGCAAATAGCATATAGGTAAAACCAACCAAAGAGAATAAAGGAAAAACCATATAGCCCCCCATCCCACCCCCGTTCACTGCAACTTCTATAGTCTCATTTCTCTGGACCTGTGCCTGTGACGTGTCTTGTTGGCTCGTGTCTTGGGCAACCGAGGTCTAGTTTCTGGTAGGCGTAGAAGGTGTAAGTATCTAGGGCACGTAAGTTCGTGGAACTCTAGTGTGAGTAGTGCCAGTAACGGTTGCCAAAGATCCCCAAAGGTTGGGCCCTTCCCTGCCAGTGTAAGGGTTATCGTCTCCATCCCCAGTACATGACATAAGCACTGGAGCCAACCTGTGTGGGTAAGGGTTCGGTAGGTTCTCCAGTGAATCAGGATATTTTGAACAGCTGATCCCAAGGCAATCGCTATCTGGCAGCCTCGTCTGGATTTGAGGGGATGTGTTAATGGGTTTGGTACTCCCAAAAGTACATAGGCTGGGAATCTCTGTAGTTGAGTATCTAGATATGTGTCAACCTCATCCAATATCTGAGACAAGTATTGTTGTACGTATTCACATTCCCACAAGGGATGAACCAGCGTTCCTTGCTTTTCATACCCTCACCAGCACTCTGCGCTTTGTTTGGGGTCTGCTTTGTGTAGGTGTTCTGGGGTGTAGTACCAATAGGTAACTACCTTTGTTAACATTTCAGTCAGTCCCATATTGCTTGATGTGTGCCCTGCCCTATGATATATACGCCCTCCCATTCTTTACTGCTCAGTTCCCTTCCTAGGTCTGTCTCCCATCATATGCGGCCTGCATTGTATGCATGTGTGTGTCGTGCGAGTAGCATTTTATAGAGATCTGAGATTAGTTTCTTGTCTGATGTCCTCATTATAAGCCATTTTTTATAGGGTGTGAGATGTCTCTGTGCATGTGGCCTATAGTGCGGCTGTAGTACCCAGTGTCGAAGTTGCAGATAGTGCAACCTTTCTGATTCAGGGATTCCGTAGTCAGATTTGACTTGTGGGAAGGAAAGCACCCCCTCTACGTCAAATATATGCCCAAAGGCACGGCACTCCGAGGAGCGCCAGTGGGCAAAAGACGACTCGCCCATCCCTGGGCAAAATTCTGGGTTATCAAAGAGCGGGGTAAGGGGGGAGGAGATGGTACTCAGATTATGATTAATGCTGGTTTGGTCCCTCGCTGCTAGTGTCGTTTGGGTTATATAAGAGGCATATAGATTGGGGGGGGTCTATGCTGTTTTTTAAGAAAGGGGATCTTCCGCAAGGACGTGCCCACCACCAGTTGATCTTGAAACAACCAATGTCTCTCTGACTCCGTACGATTCCACTCAATAGGTGGCTTAGCTGCACAGCGTTATATTAGAACTGGAGGTCAGGGGTCCCCAGCCTGCCCTCACTAGGTGGTGGAACACTAATGGTTTTCTTCATTTGTGGTTTGCGGACCTGCCAAATGAAGTGTGAACTCTAATTTATGTAATTTTCTAAAAAGAATTGTAAAATTAATTTTTATCAGTTGTTTACATTTTATGTATAATTATATTGGAAATATTTTAAATACTTGTGCAGTTTATTTGTTATATTTTGTATTTAATTTTTATGTGTGAATGTGTAAATATATATATATATGTATATTTAGTTGTTATATTAGTAAAAAAGTTTTATATTAGTATATTTAAAAAAGTTTTGAAAATTTGAAAATTCTGTAAACTAAAATATATACCATGTATTAAAAATAGCTTTATATTATATATGTGTATATAAATATATACACATTCATACGTCTGTGTTTTTGTTTAGATATGTATATATGTACTAAGGATATATTAATATAATATATTAGTTACACATATTTAATAGACATTATATTAAAGTTATATGCTAAAATATTTAATATTTACTCTTCCTTAACTATATAAATATTGTGTTGCTATTAGTGTAAAACATTATTTTTTTAGATATTTTTGTATTTACCATATTATGTATAGAAAAAACATATTTTTGTGATCAATATTATGTCAGAGAACCCCTACTAACCCTGTCCCGTCCCTCAGATCTCTCCAGTAATTTAAGTATGCTGGTCTCAAAGGCCTACTAAGTGTATCTTGACAAAATTCTGGGGTCCCAGGAGAATCCCAAATTGAGGCCAAGGATGAGTAGTAGGGAATATTAAAGATTCTTCCAAAGAAGATCCATATCTTTAATGTGGCTTCAAGACCTTCAGCTTAACTTTCTTAAAATACTTGGGATCCTCAGATATATAAAGAAAGTGACTTCGTCCTAGGCCGGTTAGCATTGCTGCATACAATCTGCCCATGAGTTAATAATCTGGCTCATTAGCTAGCAGCCAAATGTCTTCGGATTAAAAAGCAGAACAATAAATCTGGAAACCACTTAAATTCAGGCCTCCAGCAATCAGTTTCCTCCTAAGCATTTTGCATAAGAGCCTGATACCCTCTGAAGCACAAAGAAAATTACTTACTTTACTCTACATTTCACTAATATGCTCTTTATGAAATATAAGGGGTATAGTATTAAACTAAAAGGACATTTTTGAAAGCACCATCATTTCACTCAGGTTGACCCTACCATAGATTGTTAAAGTAAATTGTTCCATCTCATTCAGGAGCTTCTCTACTTTGCAGCTTACTTTTTTCACATTTACCAGGGGACATCCTCCAATGTATTCCCAAATACCTCATCTGCTTCTTAAAGTTCTGGGCTCCACCCTCCATCTTCCATGACATAACCTCTGTTTTCTCCTTATTTATTTGGTACCCAAAGATCTTACCAAACACCTCAGCATGCTTGACTACTTTAGATACTGAATAGGTCGGATTACTAGTGTGTAGAAAGATGTCACTGGCGTATACTGCCAATTTAACCTCAGAACCTGGTGCACCATATGGGATAATGGTGACGTCCGACCAGATCCATTGAGCAAATGGTTTGATACACAGCTCAAATTGCAGAGGGGCAGACTTGCCTAGTGCCCCTTGTAATGTAGAAATTGTCTGTCAATACATTATTTACTATGGCCCTAGCAATTGGTGCCTCATATAAGCTCTGTAATGCTCTGATCATTGTTTGATTAAGCCCCAAACGTTTAAAGACTTCCCACAGATAAGCCCAATTGACCCTGTCAAAAGCCATAGCAGCATCCTGGGCCGCAACCGCCAAAGAAATATTCTGAGCACCAGCTATATCTATGACACCAATCAGAAGGTGAGTCAGTTCGTTCAACTGTCATCCTAGAATGGAGCCCCTGTGATTGGAATGCACAATACTTCTAACTATTTCTGACACTCTACTGGCCAATATACCCGCAAAGATCTTACAATCAGTATTTAATAACTGTATTGTTCTGTAAGAATTTGCTATAGTTGGGGCTTTGACTGGCTGCAACACCATTACAATGGTAGCCTCCAACCAGGAAGGCAGCACCTTCCTCCCCTTGAGATGAATTGTATTAAACAGTGTCTTCAAACACTTGTATCAATGTATGTGACATTGCCTTATAACGTTTGGCTGGAAGCTCATTGGGCCCAGATGCTTTACTGCCCTTTAACTTCATGACCTGTTTTCCAATTCCCCTCCCCCCGGTAATCTCAGAACGCAGAGATTTAACCTGCCCCTTTGTTAACACCGGGAGGTCTCTAATCAAATAACTATTTCTTTAATGTAATCTTTGAATTAATGTTTGTTATAAAACAATCTCATATATTTCAGGATCTCTCCCTCAATCTCCGTACTAGTGTCTAAAACCTTTCCTGTATTGCAGTCCACTAGCGTATGTATGAAGTTCTGAGTTCTATCCGTCTTGGCCTTCCAAGCTAAAAGTAAACTACGGTGCAGGAGGTGTTTTTTACTCTTAACCCTCAGTCCCGCAAACCTCTATGCCTTTGTCATATTGACCTGAGGTGGCCTTTAGAAAATACCATGGAGACTGGAAAATCTCAACCTTATGCCAAGTATATGGACCACTCTTCAATAAACTAGGCACATGATCATTGCTTGCTGTAATCTTCCACCAACAGGACCTCCCCCTTTTCTTGTGATTCTGTGCCTATTAAACCTAAAGGCTGTGAAACATCTATATAAATAAGCAAAGGAAAAGCCAATCATAATTTTCAAGTCGAGTTCACATGCTTTGCGTCACATTAAAACTTTCTCTTTTAGCAAGAAGGATTTCTTTCTTATAGATTGCAAATAGGACATAAGTAATTGAATGTAAGGAACAGCTTGGTGATTGAGTGTACTTTGCAAATGAAAAATAGCTCCAAAAAGTTTCTAATGGAAAACTTCCTGGAAAGTGTAATGATACACCAAATATTCAGAAACAAGAGGTAAGAGAGTACTTCTCTTGTTAGTGTAAACAAAGCCCACCTTATATATATATTTTATTGAGGTTAACAATGATTCACAGTCCGATACAGTTAATTATGCCATTTTAGATTCCATACAATCATTTACCCGTTCTTGTGTCACGGAGAGTACACCGCTTATACAATTAGATTTGCTTTTTGACCCCGTCCCTTAAATTGTAAATGCGTTGCGTGACGACCACCCATGAACTTTGATGCATTTTTAGTCACTCAGGTCTGGATCTGAATCCCTTGGTGGTGGAGTACACAAATTCACACGAAATTTGTTCCATCTGCCCCATACCCTCTTCCATTTTTGAGGACAGCCTCTATGAATAAAGACTGCCTTTTCTGCCACCATGGCCCCGTCTAGGTCAGCACACCATTGCATATGAGAGGGGGCCACTGGAGCCCCCCACTGCCGGGCAATATTCCTCTTGGCATATGCCATACCTATGGTTGCCCAATTTTGCTCTATGTGGTTCAAGTCTGTTGGATCCCACACATCAAGTAGACACTTCCTCGGTTCAAGGGCGATCACCTAACCACTAACCTTGGTGAGTGTGTCGAGTATGGCCTTCCAATAGGTAGCGATGTGGGGACAGTCCCATAGTGTGTGGTAAAAGGTACCCTATGCCCCACAGCCTCTAAGGCAAAGCGGGGACTCCGCCCTTCCTATCTTATAGAGTGTGGTCCTGGTGTAGTAAGTTCTATGCAGTATTTTATGTTGCACCAATTTTAGCCGCGAAGGGATCGCCACTTCCCGCGGGGAAGCGAGAGCGTCCTGCCAGTCTTGTTCGTCCAGTTCGCCTATTTCAGTTTGCCATTTTTCCCTAAGGGTCCGGTTAGGGTCTGTTTGATTATTAATCAATTTGCGATATGTCAGGCAGGTCGCTTTTTTGGTGAGGTGGTCTGTCAGTAGTCGGTCTTCCAGCGGCGAGGCGTCAGGGAGGTCTGTTCCCGGGGGTACCGTTTTTGTGAGAGCGTGCTTAATTTGTATGTATCTAAAGTACTCGGTCCCGGCCATTTGATATGTTGTTTGTAGCTGGGCAAATGTCACCGCCTCCCCCTTTTTCCATAGGTCCCCAACCACAGAAATGCCTATTTGGTCCCACTGGTAAAAACCTTTACTGGTGCGTAGCCTGCCCAGCTTGGGAGAGTCCCAGAGTGGCGTATGTTTTGTCATCACTCCCTCCCAGCCTAACGCCCGCTGTGCAACCATCCAGATACGTACTGTGTGTGCCGTGGGGCCCCATAGTCCTTTCCTCTGTTTGCTGTCATACAGGGCTCCCATAATCCCCTCCGTGCCCAAAACGTGCCTATCCATACGTAATGCCGGTTCGTCTTGCGGGGCATGGAGCCATTGGTTGATTACAATGAGTTGGGAGGCCCAATAGTAGAATTTTATATTTGGGAGGGCTATTCCTCCGTCATACCAACTCCTCATAAGCTTACGCTGAGCTATCCGAGGGGTCCCTCCCTCCCATAGGAGGTATCCCACCTCCGCTTCGATCACTTTGAAGTAGGAGTCAGGAACCGGTGACGGGGTGTTTTGTAGCGCATACAAGAATCTGGGCAGAGCCATCATCTTGAACAAGGCTGCTCTCCCGAGCAATGTCAGCGGGAGGGAATGCCACCACTGTACATCGCTGCGGAGTCTCCGCAGTGGGGGCAGGAGATTATGGTCGTAGAACCGCGCGGGGTGAGGTGTGATGTATATTCCGAGATATTTAAATCCCTCCGTTGCCAGAGATATGTCAACGCCTGTGGGGAGACGCGGGGGGGACCCTTAAGCATATACAGAACTGACTTTGTCCAGTTTATCGTGTAGCCGGAAACTCTGCCGTACGATGCGCATATGTCCAAGAGGCAAATAATGGACTTCCGGGGGCTTGCCATGTACAGCATCCGCATAGAGGGATATCCTATCCTCCCACCCCTCGGTCCAGCGCAGTCCCCGTATTACCGGGTCCCATCTAATCCATGCCGCCAGCGGCTCCAGTGCCAGGGTGAACAACAACGGAGATAGGGGGCACCCTTGTCTAGTGCCTCGTCCCAAGGGGAACTCCTCCGACAGTCGCCCATTGACCACCACCTGTGCCAATGGATTTGTGTAGAGTAACCGGATCCAGGCACAAAAGTTGGGCCCAAATCCGAGATGCTGCAGCACGGCAAAAAGAAAGGGCCATTCGACCCGGTCGAAGGCCATACTGGCATCCAGAGAGAGGATGACCGCCTCTTCCTGTATGGTGTGTGCCCTTGCCAGCACCCCGTGGAGCCTTCGCAGATTCATTGCTGTATTTCTGCCTGGCATGAAGCCCGACTGGTTGGGATGCACCAAGGTCACGAGATGTGGTTGTAGCCTGGTGGCTAACACTTTGGCAAGTATTTTTGCCTCTGCGTTAAGGAGTGAGATCGGGCGGTATGATGAACGGTCCTATGATGGCTTGCCCAGTTTTGGGATTGCTATAAGAGTGGCCAACCGTTGGTCCCTCGGGAGTATCCCTTCCTCTAGGCTGGTCTTGAACACGTTCAGTAAGTGAGGTGCCAGCATGTCCAACTCTTTCTTATAGAGTTCTATTGGGATCCCGTTGGGACCCATGGCTTTCCCGGACTGCAGCCCTTTTATGGCGGCCTTGATCTCCTCCAGTGTGAGGCCGGTCTCCAATGCCTGAGTATCGTGCAGTGCCAATTTTGGCATGGGTATGTCTTTGATATACGCTATGCAGTCCGTCTCTGAGGTTGTTGCTATGGGGGAGTATACTGCTTCAAAGTGTTGTGCGAATGCTGCAACTATGTCAGTAGGGTCCTTCAACACCTCCCCCGAGGGAAGAGTAATCTGCGCCACATAACAACTGGCCCTTTTTTTCCTGTCCAGCCAGGCCAGCAATCTGCCCGCCTTGTCCCCCACCTCATATACTGTGTGTAGCATTTTTGCAATCTTCCCCTTAGTGCGTTCCCTTAGGAATTCACCATAGGCTTGTTGCGCCAGTCGAAGGGAGTGGGACGTGTGGTCCGTGGGATCTGTCGCATGTATGCTCTCGGCTAGGTTAACTGCCTGCTCCAGCTCCTCAATCTGACGATTTTGTTCCCGCTTGTGGGCAGTGATCACTGAAATGGCCTGCCCCCGGAGGACTGTTTTGTAGGCTTCCCATAGGATGAACAGTGAGGCCACTGAATGGGTGTTGTCTGTGAAATAGCGTTTAGAGGTCTTGTGGAGGGTTTTCCAAATGTTGGGGACTTTAAGGTATCCCGGGTATATTGGATATGTGCGTCTCCGTCCCGTGAGATGAGACACATAGGACATACGGATGGGCCCATGGTCGGAGATACCCCTTGGAAGATGTTCAATGTCACTGATTCCCTCTACACTAGCCGGGGAGGTAAATATATAATCAATACGTGATAGACTACCGTGTACCCCTGAGTGGAAGGTGTATTGTCGTGCTTCCAGATGTCTCGTGCGCCATACATCTACCAGCCCCACTGCGTCTAAAAATTCCCTGAGGGGAAATGAAGCAGTCCCCTGATCTCTGTGTGGGTATCTGTCGATGGCAGCGTCCACTGTTGCGTTGAAGTCACCTCCCATAATTAATTCCCCGGGAGGAAGTGCCAACAGGAACCCACCTAGGGCAGGGAAGGTGAGGGTATGGAGTGCTGGGGGGATGTGGACTGTCACGATATTGTACTGCCGTCCCTCCCACTGGCAGGATAGTGCCGCAAAGCGCCCTTGATAGTCCGTACAGGTCCCTGTGATTATTAACGGGCAGCTTTTCTTCAATAGGATCCCAACGCCCCTTGAACCCGATGTGAACTCGGCATGGACCGCCATATAAAATCCCCATCTGTCCAACGCCTTGGTCGCCGTACAGACCAGATGTGATTCCTGAATTAGGACTACGGACGGGGCATGCCTTTTAAGATACTGTAGCACTAATCACCTCTTTATTTTGTTACCCAGGCCATTCACATTCCAGGACATAACCCTTAGAGGGGCCCCCAATGTGTGCGTTTCGAAGGGTTGAGACTGGGAGGGGCCGTGTATTCTGTATCCTAACATCTGTGAGCCTTCCATCGACAGTGGAGCCTTTGTGTCCCTGTATGTTCGTGCGGCCCCCTTCCAGTGACCACTTGCTTCGTCTGTGAATACTGTTTTGAAACTATCTGTGCAACAATAAACAACAACTTAAACCATGCCCCTCCCTCCTCCCCCCTCCCTGCTCCCCTGCATGACGGATTCCCAAAAGAATTGGTAACTGTTAGAAATGTAGTTATTAGTGAAGGGGGTGACTGCCCACCTTAAGTAACAAATACATTCATTGTCGGGGTAAACAACTAAAGTGACCTAATATCACCCCCCTGATAGCTATGGCACAAAGCACACAGGCTTAACTTAGAAGCAAAATGTATAGCATTTATGAAGTACTAAAACATTACAAAAGTCAAAACACAACACAAAAAAAAATCCCAAACCAATTTAAAAACATAGAGTAAATGTTACTATAGAAAATTACACCTAAACAACAAAAATCCAATAAGTGGAACCAGAAATTTGAATTTTAACATTTTTAAATAACAATAGCACCAAAACGCATCAAGCAGCACCCTCTTTCAACTGGTTGCATAGACCAGGTCTTAGGAATGATTATAGACTGGCCACGATGGAGCACAATTTGAATGCAGCAACCAGGTTCTACCCAGCCGCAGGTTTTACCTTGGAACTTAGTCTCAAAAATGGAAATTAAAACTTCCTAGTTGGGCAAGACAGCAGGTTGTAGCCGAAGCTGGATAAGCATAGGACGAGGTTTCAGTGAAGCCGTTGACATTTGGTGGGAAAGCTCTGAGTGGGGGAATTTAAATTTTGAACCCATAAAAGGTCCTGCACCTGATGGATTCTTTTGGTGCCTTCACCCAGTCAAGATTTCGTCTTTCACCATAAGTCACTTTTTTCAAGCTTGGATTCCTCTAGTGAGGCAATGCCATAGGCTGTGGTCGAAGAGGGATGCAAGAGGACATAGAAAACACCGCCCCACTACCAGGCCTTTGTCACAGCTCTGGGAGCAGTTTTCCCACCACATTCAGGGCTTGGGCAGGGAAAAGGTAACTCTCTAAAAGTACCTTTTACTTTATATTTATTACAAATCTGAGTCCAAGAATGATGTTTCAAGGTGTTTCCTAGTGAAAAGTTGCATTAGTAAAGATAATAGTGCATCCCAGGGTTTCTCTGTGGAACAGCCAGCTTGGCTACAGTGAAAATAGCTGTTGGATACTTGTTACTGTCAGGACATGTCTAACATTAACTTTCTGCATGTCCTACTTTTAAGTACAATGCTACCCGCCTTATGGGCTTCAAGCCTGCTTAGTGGTGACTTATTAGTGTTGGAAAGGGTATTATTAGTAGTGAGAAGTAGTGACTTACTAGTAGTAATATGGCCACAAACACAATAAAAGGTTCAATTAGGGTCTCAATAAAGTAATCATTTTCTCAACCCTTGGTAGCTAGCTACGAGCAGGCAAACCTAACATAGGAGTCCACTCCTTAGGCTTTCAGAGTCAGGCAAACTCCTTCTGGGGCTGAGTCCCACAGTGTACAGCAGGTGCAGTCCTGGTGAGGGCAGTCCTCTTAGTGCAAGCCAGGGAGTCACAAGGGCAGTCCTTCTTCTTGTCTCTTAAGGCAGCAGATCTGAGGAGCTATGCACCTCTTCCATATTTATCCAGTATCCCTGGGCATCGAGCAGGAGAGCACCACTGACCACTGGGATTCAGGGTGCCACTCAGGTGTATAACCACTTCCTCCAAAGTGTGGCATATTCTGGTCCCTGAAAGCACCATTCTCTCAAACACGAACATAGAGAAAGTCTCTCAAGAGGAGTTGGACCAGGCTAACCCAACCTGCTGGTATGGTTAAGTTTTCTAAACACTCCCCTTACTCCTCTTCCATCCCTCTCCTTAATCTAATTACAGGGGCTACTGTGTGGCTGGGGGTGGTAGAATTTGGGGGTCAGCCTGTGTAATTCTCCCTTTAAAGAACAGTTTGGCCACCCCTCACCCTCTTCCTGCCTCTGCTCTACAGATTGTACTCCTCTGCCCACAGGAAACCAATTGTCTCTCTAGCAGGGCTTTTCACGCCTCATTAGAGCAGCCTGGCCAGCTGGGCAGAGGCTGGCCACTCAGGAGAGAGCAGCTAAAAGGCCGGATTTTGACTCACAGAAAAGAAAGTTTGATAACTTATTTTCTGTCATAGTTATTATAAATCTAACAGTGGCAAGTTGTTGAATTTATCTTAACTATTAATTTTATAACTTTAAGTATCTTTTTACGTGGCTCCTATCAAATATGTATATGTAAATAAATATAAAAATGTTAGCCTATGGAGCCATTCACTACACTGGGGCAAAATTAAATTGGCATTTTTCCCTTACTAGGACATACAAAACATCTATTATAATGTCCCTGCTTATTGTTACAAGGCACCCTACTCCTAGGGCAACTCAACATGGGTAGAACTTTGGGGTGACATATGTAAAAATAATGTAGATTAATAGTTTGGAAGTACCTTTAAACCTAAAGTTTAATTTGCATATCATATCAATTTAAAAGCATCCTACAAGGCAGGGCTAGCTTTTAAAATGACAGCAGACACCACAGTATTGCACACTTCAGTGCAGGAAATCTACAGGACCGCTAAACCTCCCTGCCCTATTACATACTAGGGACTTATAGGTAGTTTGAATCTCCCTTGCCTTATTATCTACCAGAGACTTACAGGGGTCTGTCATTCCCAATTGTAAATTTGCCAAATTATCATGCAGTTTTATTAGGCCCTAGGTCTGGTTAGCAGAGCACATGGCATAGTCAGAATCAGAAAACCAGCATCTAGTGGTCAAAATTGGGGCAAAAAGTGGGGGGACGCTGCAAACAGGTCCTGATTTCTCACAATTAGTGTTTAAAAGGAAGGTTTAGACCTCTCAATAGGGTTTATTTTGACAGGTCGAAGTGCTGTTCTTAACCCCTTCAGTGCCCATGACGAGCTGGACTCGTCATGGGCCGCGGTGGCGCTGTGCCCATGACGAGTCCAGCTCGTCATAGACCCCGCCCGCTAATGCAACGGCCGGCACTGGGCGGGGAAAGGGGCGGGCACTGAAGGGGTTAAAGTGCTTTAGTCTGACTTCGTTGGCAGGCCCTAAGCCATGTTTGCACTGCCACTGTAGTAGGTGTGCTATAGGTGCTGCTGTCCACTCGTGGAATTTACTTCACAAGGCTTGTGTACACCTATATCTGACAGTTTGGGTTTATGCCAATTCAGCCATGTTGAAAACTGGGAAAACAGGCACATTCTACTGGTTAGCAGAGGTAAAGTACACAAAGCTATATAGGCGGCAAAATGTTGGCGTGGACCATGCAAAAAAATTGTCTTTTTCTACTGTACCGCTTTCTTTTAGAGCCAGTTGTGCTGTCAAGTCAGAGCTAGAACGATAAATACATGTAATAAAAATGTTAATGAGTCGAATTTAGAGTTATATGATTTTGCTGTATCCACTTGTTACATATTTTTGTGCAGTGTATGTTTAAACTGCATATCCTGTATTGTAAGTGAATCAGCACCTCGGTAAAGCTGGTAACAAAACTTCATTAAAGCTGCTGAGAGTAAAATACTTCGGATTCTTGTAATCTGCTTATTAAGCACAAGTGTTCAGCAACCGCTTATAAAGCAGGAGAGTTTTATTTTCTGAAAGTCTTTCTGCGTGATACGAAATGGAACAAAGACTCCAGGTGCCCACTCCAGGTAAGAAATTGCATATCATTGTAATTTATGGTATATTTATTCAAGTTATTCTTATACTGTATGTCTTCCTCTATACCATGGACTGTTTTGAAATACTTCCCGCAGAACAGGTAGGGTGGAACAGCGTAGTAATCTTAAACACGGTTGATGAAAGTGCTTTTGAACTGTAGAACGTATCTAACATGTCGTTTTATCGCTTGTGAATTTATAATTTGTTTTAGTTTGACCATAACAAAGTAGCAAATTCAAAACTCAGAGACTAGGATCGATCGACATTTTTGTATTTCCAGTGAACAATACTTCCACTCTACGTGGAACGCAACTAAAATGTAAATCATATCTTCAGCAATAGGTTAGACAGTGTAAAAGTGTACCTGTAATTATTTGTAAGCCCCGCGTGCGAAGTAAATCATGTATTTTACAACTGTACTGGTAGCTATGTGAGGGAAAGGAGTACACTGCTCTGCGACTTACCCCACCCCTATTTGTACAGCCTTTACGGGTTTGAAATTAGTTAGCTTTTTTTGTTCTGATCCCTGCTGATATTGAATTATCGCTGGCCATATTTGGGTATAGTGGCCTTCCATTTGACCTGCGTTAATGCAAACTGGCAACAAATATTTATATTGCTACTTACTCATTTTAACAATTCTGTTCGCCTTTGAGTAGTCGTGTTTTCATTTTTTACTTCACTCCCGGTTTCTCTGCACTTACATTTTCTGTCTCAATTGGACTGCAGCGCTCACTCTCCCAAGAAATGCGTCACTGTCTCGCTCATTGGTAGTACCCAAGAGTGGGTTTTGTGACCCCCTCTCGATGTAATTGCCCTCCCGTATGACAATCCCTCCCCTGACTTGTACGATTGCAGAAATGTCACTGTACGTCTCAAATGACTGCCCCTATCCTTTTTTTTCGAAATACATTTTTCTTATTTTAGTGCGGCGGGCAGAATTGCAGTTAGTTGAGAGATCCTACAATTAATAAAGGCTTTGTCAAATGATGACGTGTATGTCAATAATGCAGGCGAGAATAACAACGAAAAAGTGCACCCATTACAGTCAATATGCTACTAAAAAACATAAAATTCCAACTCTAGCCACGGTAACCTTGATATATGAATGTATTCCAGTATGTTGCATTAAGATGCTCCAGTTAATGTGTGGTCAAAGAAATGTAATATGACATTTTATTTAAAAGCCCTGAATAAATCCTTACTGACACAAAGTATTTTCAGGTAAAAGATGTGTTCCATGACTGTGGAATATGTACTGGGGTAATAAACACACCCCCTGCGCAAGTTCTGACTTGTTGATAAATATACTTGAAGCACTTTAATGTAAGTCAGTTTACAAGGAGACTTTTTAGTAAGAGTTTTGTGTTAGCATAGGGAAACTTTTCTACTCTCTTTTACTTAAACCATTGGTACAATGTCTAAAAATATTGTCACACATATCTCCTTATCAAACTTGACTGTAAAGTTTCTGGTGCGGATAAGCAGTTACTGTGTTGCACAGGGGGCTGCTTTTTTGCTCGCTGCTGCATTAGGCATTTGGCAAAGAGCAGATTATTTGATAAAATCTCACAGATTACCGTAGGCAAGGGTTTTAGTGTTGGTTACCCAGTTTGACATAGCCATGGGGTTAGAAGATTTGAGCTGTGATAATCCTTGCAATGTCTTTTTATGATACATAGTATTTTTCTTTGTCAAATATAATTGTGTATGCATTTGTCATTTTATGACTGTGCTTGGGAGGCCCCCTCAAGATTCATTACGCCAGTGGGTGGTTGCCTTTCCACAGAGGAGTAGATTTGCCAACTTGTCATGCAGTCCAGCGGAGCAAGTCACCTTGCTGCGCTGCACTGCGCGACAGGGAAATAGCAGGAATGCACTGTATATAAGTCATCATGGCGCATTCCTGCCTTTTCCCCTGCACTGGCGCCCATTTAGCAGCCTAGAGCCAAAGCAGGCACCCTCACCCCATGGTGCAAGGGTGTCTCTGTTGCATGCAGGATGTTTTTTGTGCAGGAAGGAGCACCTTTCTGCACAAAAACAATCCTGAGAGGCATATTCCTGTTTCTATGTGTGCTGCAGAACACGTAGAAAGAGGAAGTAAGAAGGAGAAATAAAGATATTTCTCTTCATTACGCCTCCCCTGAGAAAGCCTATATTTTTGATGCATTCCCAGATTATGGCAAATCTGGGAAAGTGTCAAAATCCATGGGAGTTGCGTGTGGAACACCCACGCAATGCCCATGCAATGCCATCCCAGGGCAGAGTAAGGCAATGCAGTGATTGGCGCTGCATTTCTTTACTCCAGATTTATGCAGCTACTCAGAGCCAAGCAAAGTGGCCTTGCTCGGCATCATAAATCTCACTTAAGGTTTGCCCTGCGCATGTACCACTGTACATGGTGCGAACACGATGCGAACCGGGTCATAAATAAGCCCTGAGTTTATGCTGACTACAGTAGGCCTGAGTTGATTACAGTGACAAATCAATAATTAGGGTATGGGCCTGCTCGGTTCACTGGGAAAAGTTATGTTTGATGCCATAGGTCCGATCTGTTTATTACAAAAAGTTTATTACAAAAAGTTCTGACAGGCCCATACCCTAATAAGCGTGGATTATTTATTGTGAAAAGCATTTGATAAAGTCAATTGGCCGTTAATGGCAGATTGTTATCACATTGTGTTACAGGTTGCAGACGGGTATGTTTTTCACATGCATGGCCTCTCACATATAGCTGTATGAAGCAATGGTTCTGGTGCTGTTATTCTCCCTCTGACAAGCTATGAGGGTAAAAAGTTTTCAATGTGATAATCCTTGTTAAGGCCTTTTGATAGATCATTTTGCCAACTGTAAGTTCGTACCTATTTGTAGTTTTATAACTGTATGTTCAATGGTTGGCAGCCCATGTACACTTCCGTAAGCCAGTGATGGTTATGGCGTCAACCAAATGGCAAATGCTATATGCCTTGTTGGTTCACTGGGAAAAGGTACGTAAGAATCCATGGGTTCGATTTGTATAAAAAGTTATGATAAAGGCAGTAGACCAGATCTACTAGGTTTCAAAGCATGTGTTAACAGCAATACACTTTTAAAGAGTGGTCATTATCACACTGTGCTAAAGCCTGGAAGCAGGTATTACATTTCATGTAATCCAGGAATATCGAGTTGTGGCGCTGATGACTCACCCAAACAAATAGTAGGGATAGAAGATTTGCACCATGATTATCTCTAGTAGGCCATCTGAGGAGGGATGCTATATTGTTTTCTCAACTATAATTTTGTACATTTGTAATTTTATTTTGGTATACCTCTTAGTTGCCTTATGGGAAAGCTTATGCTCTTACAATAGGTGTGAACTGGTTACGTTGACAAGTCAATGATAGAGCTCATGGGCCTGGTTGGTTCATTGGGTAAAGTTATTTCAGATGCCGTAGGTCTCATCTGTTCATTATACAATGATATGACAAAGGTAGTAGGCCTGATTTATTTATTGTGAAAACACACATGAGAAAGACAAAAGGCTTTAAGTGTGGATTAACACTACAGTCCCTGCAGCCATGTATTTCGTTAAATTAAATCTCACAGATTAGTTTTTTAAGGCAAGGCTTTTATAGTTGACTAAACCCTTTGACAAACCCTGGTGGTAGAATATATGCACTGTAATAATTCTTGGTAGACTCCCTTCAGAAGTCTGGACATACTTAGTTGCCCATTAGGAACGTGTTTTGAAATTAATTTGATAAATAAAATGCATACACATGTGAATACTAATAAATAATTATGTATGTATACATACATAAAGAGACTTTGGGAACAGAGCTCTTCTGTAATTGGTTTGCATCAGTGTCATTTACAATCTATTTCAATCCTCCATGACAGCATAAACAATGGTGCAAGGGATCATCCCACTTGTTTGGCATTTGCCCTGTGAGTGATGGCATTTGTCTGATCACATGTGCATATCTGCCTGAAACCGAGCTTATTTACCTTCAGAACATTACAGCTCTCTAGCAGTGTGCCATACGCCTCATAGCCACTGCCTCTAAACCAAGTGACCATAGTGGAATGGTATTGCCTAGTGTATCATTGTTTTACCATTCCAAGATGGCCAACATACTGGTTCTAAACATGGAAGACATGCTAGAACTTTAAAGAATGATACAATACCATTGTGAGGCTGCTATGTTTAATTATATTTGTTATTGCAAGCATGTGCCAACCAGGTTGAAGAGATTGGATGTTTTATTTTTTTATTTTTTCCTTTCTTTTTATTTATCTTGTAGTTGTAGTTGTTGAGTGTGTGAGGGTTTTATTGTGGTGTGTGAGTGGGTGAATGCAAGAATAAGTCAGTTGGTAGATAAAGGGATACATGAATGGAAGAATGAGTGTCACAGTGAATTTGTGTTGGCCAGTTTAGTGCCTGACCCACCAGTGACTTAAGAGGCACTTTGATTTGTAAGCCAGACCTGTTGGCATTGCCAATACTTTTTTCCTCCCATGTTTTATAAGCCTCCTAAATCTACACAGTACATAGTATTCCTCTGGTATGTATGTTCTATTGCGCTTTTGTGAGTATTGTCATATTTTTAGTTTTCAATAACTATGGGCTTGCTGCTTAGTAAAGTTGTGACTAGTTAGTGCTTGCTCCTGTGTCACCCAAATGCAATGAACATTTGACAGTTAAGACAAAAGCACATGAGCGGAGTTCAAGGAGAGCAACAAAGTAAATTAATTGTAAATCTGCAGTTCTGCATTCTGCATGCCTTATCGACATTCTACACCAAGTGGTACTATGCAGCAAGATATAACACAAGCTAAGTACTAATTATATTTCTTTAAGATGATCCATATGTTCTCTTTTCTTCAGTATCTTTCCCTCAACCTAAACAAGAATTTTGGTTACAGTTACTGCATTTTGCTAAGAAATTGACATTTCTTTAAGATCAGCCTTCATCTAAGAACCTACAAGCAGCAGTTCTGTTTTCAGTGGCCCCATATGGCACATCAACCAGTGCACCCTTGATGTGAAATAGCCTGTGGAATTTGATGGGCATAATTTGATTTCCTCTAGTGAACATTAGTCTGTACATCAATGCATAGCACCCAGTTCTCCAATTCTGCACATCATCTGCTATTTATTTCCCTGTACCACTTGATGCAAGAAGTAGAGGTTTCTCTGGGAGTGTGTTGCTGTACTGGAGGTTGGCTATGTATGGTGCTTGACTTACTGCAAGGCTGAGCTGGAGTACATTTGCGCTTGTTTTGACACCTGTAGGGCAGTAGTAACTTTAGAAGTGTATTTTGTGAAATGCAACTGTCTTGCTTGTTTGTGGGTGTGTGTTGTATTAGCATGGCACTCCCAAATCCCTACATAATTTCCCTAAATCACTCTAATTTAGTTGCGACTATTCTAAATTTTTCAGACACTCACCCTTATCCCTTCAACATGTATTACCAAAATGTATACCTACATATGCGGAGCTCCACGTCACGGTGGCAGAGATTTCGCAGAAGAAAATATATGAGAGGCCATAGGTTTGTGAATAGCATTTTGTATTATGTGAATAGCATGTACCACTTTAGTGCTACTTTAGATCCTACAAATGCCGCTGGTGAATCGGAATGCATTTTCGTACTCTTATATTTTGAACATCTTTGTGCATGCCATGCATAATATAAAAATCAAACAAACCTATTTTCTTTGCCAATACTAGTTTCACTTGCTGTACAAACGTGGGTGTAATGATATCTAGCATACTAATGGAAAATGGCAAGTCACCAGTGCAATTTACAGTGTTCTGTCTCATCAAAACTTAGCACGAATAGTAATGTGATATGCTGCTTCGTTAACTCAAACATAGAAGTCTATTTTTTTTCTAAGCTGCAGAACAGTAGCCCACTGTTGAAGATATTTCACAGACTGGATTAACATTTGAATCCCAGAATAGCATATTACAGCCATTCATTAAAACGTGACCGTGTGAAGTGACCGACATGCAGCTATTAGTTTGATAGGAGCTGAACAGCAGCAAGGGGTAACCTCTGAAACTAAACCCTCCTAGCTCCACTTATTCATCTAAGATGGAACATTTCCAGGGAGAGGAGAAAAAGGAGAAACAAGAACTTTAATGTTACTCTAAGCATATAATTGCTTTTTGTAAAAAGATCCCTTTTTTTAACTAAACAATCTTTTATGCTCCCTGTGACTAATCCCAACTTTCTCTTTTATTAGACATTGGAAAGTTTAAAACTCAATTTGTGTTAAATATGTGTCTTTCCCGCAGCTGTGGGCAGGGCTGAATGAGCAGCATTTTTTACAGAAACACCGAGAGATGATTACATGTTATGAAGCATGCATGAAGAGGATATAAAATGGAAACTCTTACACAACAAGGACAAGAAAACAAGTGAATATATTTCTACGTATTTGAGTGGCTCTACTCAGTGCTTGAAATGGAAATACAGAAGTGCAGGTACTCCTTGTCCCAGAGTACCTGTTTGCTGCTGAGAAGTGCCGGTACTCTTCCATTAAAAGCATTGCAACAGTGCTGAGAAGTGCTGGTACTATCCCATTAAAAGCATTGCAACAGTGCTGAGAAGTGCTGGTACTATCCCTTCCGAATGGAAGAAGTGCAGGTACTGAGTATCTGGGAGTACCTGCCCATTTAAAGCACTGGTTCTACTAATACACAAGTACAATACGTTACTCTGTAGCCCATTGATTAACAACCATATTGTAGCCAAGGGAGATGATGCGAGTGCAGGAACAAATACTTTCTGATTTTTGATCACATACCCTTATCGGTGACTCCTATGTTTGCCCTCTTACGGCAAACACCCCAAGGATTGCAGAAAGGCAACAAGGTAGTGCAATACAAGGCAAACAGATATATGCATGCCCTTCTCTGCACCACTTTTGTAAAGACATGATCGATCACAATTGGTAAAATCATTGGACTACAATTTGAGGGAACATCGAACAGGTTTGGAGCAAATGTGGCTGGTACAAACCTATATTAAAACTATGATTCATAAGAAATTGATCAACATCAGCAACGTACGTTTACAATTGCAGAGACCGATACATTTTGGTAGTTTCTCAAAATATATTAAAGAGGGCAACAAGAAACCTGTATAATTCTTACGTTTCCAGTCATACTCTTTTTTTTTTTTAAATCTCTTTTTATTAAAGAAAAACAAACCAAATAATACCACACAAACCAATACAATACTAAATAAGCAGTCATCAGGACATACAATAATATTAAATAAAAGAGTGGCCAAACAATAAACGTAAACATTACAGAGGAGCACGGTATACCGGAGAATAAATCAAGATCTCACAATATCCAGTAATTCCAATAAACTCAAAATTACAATGATTCATTATCGACCACAAATGGGGGAGCGTTGTTAAAGGGGCACACAACCAAGCCCAATTCCCAGTCATACTCTTAGCCCTCTGCCCTCCTGTGAATTTCCACTGTGTGAAGATTCCACAATAATAGATATATGAAAAATCTGCATTTGTACATTTTTCATTTTCTCCAGACGGTACATATTTTCCTATGTGGAGGAAAACATTCTGCTTCAGTACTGAAAAATATGGGTGGGTTTGTTTTTTTTCCACACCCATCGTGCAGGCTCTCTCCACCATTTGACTACAAACCTATTGTGGAAAAGCAATTCACAATGCTTGGTAGTCCCCATAAAGTTACAACTTTATTGATGTTCACTATATGGTCAGTACACCCGGTCCACCCCTGGGAACGTCTGTGCTTCAGCCCATAACCCTAAACTTACAACTGGATTAATCTGCAGGACAGGTGGGTTTTCTACACTGCAAAGTTAGATTTTCAAGTGGAAAGTTCTTCAAATTCCTATTCTATAGACAGGATTTGGAAATTTCTACCACAGAGTTGTCTTTTTACATTCCTAAACCGGCATGCCAGATGTTTCTGGAATGGCCTTGTGTAAAAATGTCATTCTGAGTAGGCCTGGGTCGTGACAAAAACTAGTTTTTTCCTTGCTCGCCAATGAGTTGGCGAGTGCAAGCGAGGAAATTCCAACACTAGACCACCTTCCAGTGAGATTTCTCAATGTGGGTGGTCGTGAATGGTCGCAACCGCTTGCATTGAGTAACCAACCGTACACGTTGAGGAAGCTGCCACTCAAGTAGAAAATCTACTTGTTCCGGATGATTTTACAGTGCGGGGCAGACACCCGGCACTACAAATCTGTGCGTACGGCGTGACCTAACGCACTCCGCTGCGTGCGGAACTCTGCATAGCGCGGCCGATTTATTTAGTTACTTCGCAGAGTTAGGAACTCTTCGCACTCCGCCCAAGCTACAGCTCCAAGTGTCACAGTCATGTTTCCTAGTTGAACAAATGTTATCCGGAAAAGAGAAAGCACAGCATCTTTGCTATTTGCCGCAATCTAGTGCTTTATAATAAACAGGGCAGGCCTGCTTTGAAATCCATAAATAGATTTTGCAGCATGAACGTGCGTCCTGGCAAAGTGCCAGGTCTGCACAATATTGTCTCCTGCTGACTAGCCACGTGCCTCACACTTTTCACAGCACTACTCATAAGCATACTCTACAATCATGTGTTTATTTCTAAATCCAATTGCATACAGTATTCCCAAATCCACAATTAGCTTTAGCTTTACCATCTATTGCCACCATGCGTCATGTGGTAGTGATATCTATTTTGACAGTGTGAGTGTGTCCAGAGGCAAAACATTGTTAAATAAAGCCTCACATGAAACTGAGCACTGTTAATAAGGATATATAAGGGAAGATCAAGGAGATAGATGATATGTTTGTGAATGTGAATGAGAAAAATAGAAAAGAAAAGAAATTACTCTTTGTGCTGTGACGTTAAATGATCAGGATATGGGGCTGATGGAAGATGTAGGAGTTTCGTATAACATTGTGTTATAAAACATGCAAGACAGGTAATGGCCATATTGACAATTACAGGAAAATCATTCATTTGCAAAAGGTAAGTCGAAATGTAGTTACCGTGTTGGGTTACATGTGGTGCCAACATGGCATTTGTAGAGAGATAAAGTAAGGTAAAGGTATTTGTTATGGTAAAAGGGGCTGAATATTTTGGGGTGGGCTTATTAAGCAATGTGGCAGAGGAATGTTGATCCAGTCCTGGCCAGCACAGATGGGAATGGAGCAGTTGATAGTGGCTTGACTGCAGGAGGAATTCGATGGAATATTCAGACTACAATTGGTTGAAATGAAAGAGCTTAGCCATTGAATTTTTGCATAGAAAACTGATACTCTTAAAGTGCAGTTTATGCAAGACACCACAGTCCTCTAAGGTAAGGTTGGCTGAAAGGTTTAGCAGATTAATGCCAACCGGACTTGATCCAACCAAAGGAATCTTCTGAATGGCGATATTTTGTTTCGTTGATGTGCAAGGTAGATATCTAGTTAAAGTTATGAATGGAGCTTCAAAGCAGCATTGTCAGCATAGTAGCGGATAGTCTTCGAATGTTAAATTTGCGTACACTGGTGAGCACATAAAAAGGACATTCTTTTTTTATTTTTAGAGGAAGTATCTTGCAATGTTTATAACTACTAGTGGTGTGAATAAGTTTAGTCAAAGACCCATACCTTTGGCTAGTCCTTTAGCTATGTTTTGTCCAATTGTGTTTAGGGCGGAAAGGACATGATCAACCTCTAGCATTCAAAGATGATAAAATAATGAACCTGAAAAATGTAATTGAACAAGTCGGGAGAAGCATGTCTCTCTTAGGAGAAAAATGCAGACGTGTGCTATGAGAAGTGGCAAATTTGGGAAACATGAATGGCAGCATCAAAACAAAGAAAGAACAAGCATTAGCAAAGCCAATAGGTCTGAAACATGTGCCCTAACAAAATGGAGAATCTCCCTGGACTACAGCAAAATACACAGTCAGCCAGAGGGTATGCATCCGTTGTGAAACAAATATATATCAATGTTGTGGCAAAACCAGTAACAAAGTATGGAGCCAGACAAGTCCCCTGTGGGCCTGGTTAGTGAGACTTGCAAACATCAATGACATTTTTGGAAAAAAGATATCTGTGGTGCCACTTAACTCAGAGGGTTGATCATGCCGCATAAGTTTGAAATACATTTTGGAAAAATGGGTATTAATGTCTAAGTCAGCTAGGACCTGTAGACCACAGGTCGTCAATCAGAGAGCTTTGAAAACTTGATTAAAAATCTATTGGTGTTCCAGAAGAGCATCAGAGAGTCTAGAAAAATCAATTAAAATGCTTGTAAATAATATCTGTGGCCTACTTGCAGCACACCAAGGCAATATACAGTAAAATAAAAATAAAAACTCTAACAATATCTGGGGCACAGTCAGCCCAATGGGGGGTCTGTAACAATCAGTGAAACTCTGCACAACACTAATAGTGTGCACATATATCAGGGCAATATGTGGTCATTTCGGAAAAATGTAAAACATAAATATTACTATTCCTGGGATGGCCAATGTCCCTGTAGCCCCCAAGAGAGTAATATGGAGACTAGC
Source organism: Triturus cristatus (assembly GCF_964204655.1). Taxonomy (NCBI): domain Eukaryota; kingdom Metazoa; phylum Chordata; class Amphibia; order Caudata; family Salamandridae; genus Triturus; species Triturus cristatus. The sequence continues at coordinate 533,508,366 of NC_140594.1, read as the reverse complement.
AAAAATTGTTTTGAAGGAGGTGTTAGCGCTTCCACTGCTTCCACTGCTAGTGAGGTACTTTGTCATCTAGGGCTAGAAACTGTATATTGTTAAGATGAACCACTGGCTGGTTCCAAAAAACATTGCAGTCTTACAAGGCAACAATGAATGCCCAAGGGTAGATGATGATGGTGATAAGATTGAAAACTGTGTGGCACAAGGTAGTTATTTAGTTATCATGTATGTACTTATATATCAAGAAAAGAGGTATTGTTCATTGCAAATTTGACTGCATGTTCTACGGTCATCAAGTGTGACTTAGGTAAAGTTCTTTGTGAAGTCCAAAGCAGTACAAACTACTTAACTATATTTTCCTTGCAGTTTATTAGTGTCAGATGGAAAAACCTGTGTTTTTATTCAACTATATTATCTGGATGTCAGGACTCCTTTCAGAAGGCCACAGGGCAAGCAGGAGCTACTGGATGTTTGGCAGAACTGTCTTTGGAAAGTCCATTAAAGTACGCCACTTATACACTAAACCCACTTGTAAATGTAAATGATCTCAATCATCAAATTGAAGACTTGAGAAAATCATAGATGAATGATTTGGTACTCACAAAGGTATTTTACTGGTAGTATCTTCACAACAGCGGAGTCTCTGCTCATAAAAGATAGGACTGTTCTATCTTTTTAAGTGCAGAGACTTCACATCCATAAATATACTACTATTAAAACACTTTTATGAATGACAAACAATCGTAAACTTACACAAAAAGTGAAAGTATACCTTCATAAATCTGGCCCTTCATCTTTAGCGACAAGACAAGAAGTGGATCATGCATTGACATTTCAGTCTCTATTTTAGTTAATAAATGAAACTGTCTTCAGGTCTTGTTTTTACAATTTAATCATGGAAAAGTGTGACACAGCAGGTTTTGGAAAACATCTAAATTACTTGATTCAATTAAAAGTGGCACTTATATCTACACTTCCAAACAGATTCAATCTCGGCTGGGAGAGTGGCCTGTTCTCTCGTGTATGCATGTGTTTATGTTGATGGTGGTGGCAGCAGCAGAGTCAGTACCGGAAGTGGTAACTAGCATTCTGCTTTCCTCCCTGATGAACTAAACCTGCAGTTGGAGGTGACAAATGAAGAGGTTAGGTTTTTCATCTTACCACTTTCCCTGGAGCTGCTTTCCAATTTGGAGTGCAGGATACCATTTTTAAGTTCCAACCAAGCCTTTCCAGAATGTGGTTGATAATGTGCATTGTATTTCAATATTACATTTGGTAGCTAGGTTTTGTATGTTTCTAGTTTTCTGAATAAAGAAACTGTCACTGCTTTACAAATAGTGATTATAGTGACTTGAGTTAGAGATGACAGGACCCTTTTGGTTTCTATAAGACTCCGTAGAACAGTGACATAAGTGCATGGGTGTGGGTGATAGAATTTGTGATGTAGAAAATTCAGTTAGTGGTTACACATTGATGAAAAGAGATGTATAATACCAAGCTTTGTGTGTGGCGTGATCATTGTACATGTACCCCGGCTTGGGAGGACGCTACCACTGGCGACAAGATAGGGGATTACGTAAACCCCACAACCCGCAGAACCGAGAGTGCTATCCCAGAGTTTGCCCTGGTCCAGCAAGCTGCTTGTGTGTGCCTTGTGTGCCTAAGTTGAAGTGAAAAATCATCAGTTGACGTATGTGGAATCAAAGCGCCACTCCAGCCAGTGCACGGCTTGTATAAAAAGTGAAGGCCTTACAAAAAAGTTTGTTAGTCATTGGCTGCAAATTTGCCAGTAAAGTGGAGACAAAAGATACTGAGATACTGAGGCACAGCTTGACACAGAGCATTCATTTATACAGTACAACGACACTAAAGGCAGTGACAACCAGGTACAGTGAAGTGCTAAAGGCAGTGATAGCCGAGGGCAAGAAAGCACTAAAAGCAGAAACTGTTCTGATGCACAAAAACGTGAAACGCAGTATAAATTAGGTGCAATGCAAAGAAATGAGAAGGATGAAGAACAAACAAGAAACAAACAAGCTACTCATTACCAAATAAGATAGCACCTCACAAAGAGAAAGTGGGCTTTGATGACCCAAATGTCAGCACACCGCTATTGCTTAATGAAGGTGCTGGTCCAAGCGGGCAGCAGTCGCTGCCAGAGTGAGCTCCGTTCCCAGTAGCAGAAAGATCTACAGATTCTGATGCTGCTGCATTCTTAAATCCACTGCTTAACTTCGATACGGCCAAAAAGTAAAAACATTGGTGACAGATGGACTGCCTGGTTTGAAACCATCAATGATTTTATTGATTCACTAGAAGACGCAAATGACAAAAAAGAATTAAACATCTAAAGGGTGAAGGAGTAAAAGAAGTGATAAAGAAAAAAACACAAGGTGACGAAGTGACTTACTGTTAAATCAAACAGGTGTTAAACACCAAGTTCAGTGTTAAGTATGGAAGGTACATTTTCAGTCAGGAAAGGCAGAGAGCTGGTGAAACGATAGATGATTTTGTAGAAAGAGTTGATTTGCCCATTAATCAGTGCAAGTTCAGTGAGTTCAACGATGAAGAGGTCATACTTCTCAGAGTAATAGATAGTTACCTCTCCGATTCCTTCAGATGATGAATGCTGAAAGAGAAACTCAGCTTGGCGTGAGTACTCATGGCTGCCAGAGGGGACAAAAGAGCAGACAAACAAGCAGCTAACATGGAGCCTGGAACGGCCCAAAATGAATCATCACCGAGAGTAAAAAGTAAGTCAAAATACAAGGGAGAAGGCCATAAAGTAATGTCTCCAATGTAAGAGAAGTTGCGTTTTGAGGGTATATGTCCTGTCATTGTAAAGAATGTAAGAAAGAGAACCATTTTGAAAGGTTTGAAAAGAGAGAGAAAGATCAAGAGCATCACATCAAGAAAACAAAATGGAAGAAAGATCAAGTGCATCACATCGAGAAAACAAAATGGATGCCAGAACATTCCAAACGCGTTGCTCTATGCGCACCAACAAATCCAAGCGACCACATCAGTTGAGGCAAATAGAAACTGAACAACATTGATTGTCATCAAATTCCTTGTCTATTAGTTTGCCAGTGTCAAGCGACAGTGGGGAAGATGGGTGTGCTTTGTCAATGTTGACTGCTGGATGACGTGTACATCTAGCTAGGTCAACAAGGGAACGTGCAAAATTAATTTGGACACTGTCCCAAGATCACACTGAAAGTGAATGGGTGCCCCATACCTTTTATCATTGACAGTGGCGCATTGATAAATATTATGCTATTGGAAAAGCACAGTGAACTGTCTCCAGTGCCCTGTTTAACCCTGTTGAAAACCAAAGTGTATACGTGGTCTGCTTCAATGTCACTGCCAAGTCAAAGTTCATTCATAGCAAAGGCGATGCATAAAAAGACAAAAGTACAGGCACCAATTCATGTCTTGCCAGGCACTTCATCAAACAAAACTCACGTTGTTTAAAATATCTTTTCTGATGGGGGAATGACTCCGGATCCAAGTACAGACCTTGTCATCCACTTCACCCCCACAAGATGTAACTATGCTGAGATCCTTCCTTGGTGTGGTCAGTTACTGCTCAAGGTATATACATGACTTTGCTACTGTAAGTGCCCCATGGAGAATCGTAATGAACTGAAATGTCTGATTTCAATGGTCAAGCGAATGTGACCAAAATTCCTAGTAAATCAAGCATGCGATTGAGAACGCCACTGAGATGGCATACTTTGATCCAAGATTGCAGACGGATGTTGTTGTTCATTCAAGCCCGGTGGGGTTAGGTGCCATCCTTGCCCAGCACACTGGGCATCCAAATGCCTTAAGACACATTGTGGCTTATGCTAGCCAAAGTCTGTCATTGACAGAACGTGCCTATTCACAACCTGAAAAAGAACACCTCGCTGTTGTGTGGGTTTGTGAGCATTTTCATGTGTTCCTATATGAAAAGCATTTCACAGTTGTCACCAACCACCAAGCATTGCTCACCATGTTCAGCAATCCTAAAGATAATATGCCCCCTCAATTGAGAGGTGAGGGTTGCGATTGCAGGAGTATGATTATATGATAGTGCATTGTCTAAGAAAAGATCAAAACCCTGCTGATCACTTCTCAGGTGTGCAATTATAGTGTCATGGCGTAACTTCCAAAGCAGCTGATGCTTATGTTCATTTCATTGTGAAATCCAGTACCCCTGCTGCCATATAGGTAGAACAAATCATTGCTGTCCTGCACGAGTACAGACAGGAATTTGCAAACACTCAAAGACTTTATTGCACACCAATCATGGCGAAAGCATAATCAACATCTTCATGATGACCTTGAATACTAGAAATTCAAAAATGTGCAAGAAGAACTTTCAGTTACCTCAGAAGGCAACGTCTTACGAGGGTTGAGCATTGTAATGCCAGAGAGTCTGAGACAACAAGTTATTGAACTGGCCCATGAGGGACACCATAGAGTTGTTGCTGCGAAACGAGCGCTATGGGACCGAGTGTGGTTCCCTGGTCTTGATGAAGGAGTTGAATAAGTTTTAAAAGCATGTAATGTGTGCAACCGTCTTTCATCTAAGACAATCCCACATCCATTAAACATGTCCGTTCTTCTAAAGCATACATGGGAGAAGACTGCAATTGATTTTTTTGGCCCCCTTAACAATGGAAAATATCTACTTGTAATTGTTGATGAATGTTCCTGTCTTTCCCTTGTGTAAGATCTGTCGTCAACTACTCATGAGTCATTGAGAAACTAGAAAGTATTTTTGCAACATGGGGCGTTTCTTAAATTTTGAAATCAGACAATGGCCTGCTTTTAAGTAGTCTAGAATTTAAATATTTTCTCACTCATCTAAATGTCAAGCATCAGAAAAGCATACCTCTCTGTCCATAGGTGAATGGTGTGGTCGAGAGATTTATGAGCATTCTCAAGAAGACTGTTCAGAGTGCTGTGCTGTGCTGGAACTCAAATCAGTTCTTCAGTCTCTGCTTTGTGCATAGAGGTCAACCCCCCCATTCTACCACATGTGAAAGCCCTGCCACCTTAATCTTTGGGAGAGCCATGGAAACCAAACTGAAGATCTGTGCTGAAAGATGCTGCTGTGCTCAGAGCACTGTGTTTAACAGAGGAGACCAAGTTATCATCAGGCAGAAACAGAAACGCAAGTCTGATGCTCCTTTTGATGCTGACCCACAGAGGGATGTGACTATTAAAAGGACACGTGGTGACTGCTCACTGACCTGTAAAGTCCATTATGCAACATTCTTTGCATTTCAAGCACCTGCCTCACCCTACGTCAACTCCAGATGTCAGGAATGAGACTTGCTCATCTGAGAATCCAGAGAGCCCAATGACTGTAAAGCTGTCTCTGTCACCAATACCAGTCCTAGACTCTTCTCCGGTATCTCCACAGCCTCACATGACCAGATCTGGGCTATTAATTGCAGCAAAACTTTTTTTAATGGTACTTTTTATTTAACAAAAGGGGAGATGAGATGTAGTGTCTTGTGAGTTAGAGGTGACGGGACCCTATTGGTTCCTGATGGACTCTATAGAACAGTGACGTAACTGCATGGGTGATAGAATTCATGATGTAGAATGTTCAGTTAACGGTTGCAGGCTGAGGAGTACAGCTCAAGCTCCGTATGTGGCGTGATCACTTTGAATGTGCCCGAGCTGGGGAGGACACTACAGTGATGTTGGTGCTTTTATTTTTCGATTCTCAAACCAATAAGGGCTCACCTTACTGTCTGCAGTGTGAGAGTCATAGAGGTAGGGGAAGCTCCTCTTTATATTAATAAAAAAGAGCATATTGATGCAAATATTCAAGCATAACATCTATGGGGATTAACCTCAAAACATGAAGACTTAACCTGCACTCATTTTTCAATATGAAGCAGCCATCTTGTAGAATTGACTGGTTTCTTAAGAATGGGTGGTTCCAAAAAATAGCCTCACAAAGACTTTACCAGGCACAGTTATCAGGATCATCCACCCCCACAACAGCATCTGATGGTATCCGCCATATTTGTTGTCGCATGAGCCAACTCTGATGCAAGACTATTGGGTAGTTTATGTGCTGGTGATTTAATTGTAAGGTCACCAATCATTTACCAGCAGTTGGTTTGAACCTTTTTTTATTACTTTTGGTGTCAGGCACACTTAGGGGATCAATATGGGCACAAACTAGTGACAGGTCTCCCTAGAAAGCAGCTCTTCTGTGGTAAAGGGAAAGCAGAAAAGGTCATGTCATTCAATCAGACACATAGGTACATGTCCAGTAACCCTCAATTCTGATGCACCAGCCACTCACTGTCACACTCAAACCTCACCAGGTGTGACATCACTAGGGGATAATGTTCAATCAGCCAATTGGTATCGTTTGTTTGAGATTCATCCTAATGGAACTGTGTCACACACCAATTCCACTGTGTCTAGTCAGTGAGCTCATCATTATGACTCACATGTCAGTGATGTCAGACAATTTTTGGTATAGGTCCGGTGTCACCACATTCAATGGGCCAACATATTACTGGGACCTGTTTTAAGTTGAAAGGGGTGCCTGCTGGAAATATAAAATAAAGCAGATCCACAATTGGTGCCATCTAGTTGAATCTGCCTTGTTAACTGCTTTGTCATTGCTAGACCTAACTGACTTTAGTGTGCCTTCCCCCAAACCTTATTGCCTTAGTGCCTTCTGTTTGTTGTAATTCATTTTTGTTGGCCTTAGGGCTCTGTGCACTTTACCATTGCTAACCAGTGCTAAAGTTCTAGTGCTCACTCTTTTAAGCATAGTAAAATTGGCTTAACCGAATTGGCACTTTTAATTTACTTATACTTCCTTAGTACGGCCTGTAAATTAAAAGCTACTAGTGGCGCTGCAGCGCTTATTGTGCCACCAACTTATGCAGCCTTTTAAAACACGACTCTGGCCTGCCATTGCGGCTTGTGTACAATTTTGAACTGCCAATTTGACCTGGCAAAATAACTATTTTGCCAAGCCTAAACCTCCCTTTTTAATACATATACGTCACATCTAAGGTATAGTGTAGGGAGCAGTGTATTTAAAAAGTTGGACATGTACATTTAAGTTTTACATGTTCTGGTAGTGAAATACTCCCAACTTCGTTTTTCACTACTGTAAGGCCTACCTTTCTCATAGGATACCATTGGGTTACCATGTTAAATTTAGGAAGTACTAACTTTTTATTGGGAACAGGTAGAAATCTCATGCTTGGGCTCAAAAGAATTGTAATTTTAAATCCTCCTTAATTGTAAAGTCGGATGTTAAAGCGCAATTCTGAAAATGCCACTTTTATAAAGTTGGCGTTTTCTTGTATTGACCATTTGGTGCCTGCAGCCTGTGTTCTGGAGCACACTACCGCTAATAGTTGACAGTTGGCTTTTGTGTATTCCTCCTAGTCAGCGTAACAAAAGGGGACTAGCTGTTGGCAAGATGGGCCATCCTGTTAGGATTGGAGGGGCAGCGCTATTCCCTGTCCCACTTACATTTCAATGGGGCTCTATCAGCACACTTGCAAAGAACATGACACCACTATATTGTCACCCTAGACCTCTTAGAGACTGGGCAGAGGAGAAATAACATTTCCAGAACCATATGTGGGCGAAAGTCTAGAAGTTTGCCCCACTTCAAAGGTTTGCACCAGGTAATAACATTGGACCTTCAGACCAACTCTTCAGTACACTCCTTGACCTACGTACATTACAAAAGAATAAAAGAACTGCCATGTTCCTCAGAGGACGGCCCTGCTGCATGAGGCCTGCCTTGTTCCCAAAAGGACTGCTGTGCTGCTTGAGGCCTGCCTTGTTCCTCAGAAGACTACCCTGCTTTTGTGCCAAGCTACCAGAGAGATACACACCAGTTAATTTAGTGACTTTTGAGGTTCACTCCGACAAGGGTTATGGCTGTTGTTTGGGGAGAGTCTTCATCCCGTCAATCAAAAACCCAATGTCCTACAATGAGTAATAAGAAAGAAAGGCTGCTTTAAAATCTAGAAATACATGTTCCAATATAAGTGCAGAACCCTGAAAAAGGGAGGAGCCTGGTGAATATGATCCTTATAGCACTCTTTTTTTGTCAATACTTTTTTTCTTAATTTGCATTAAAAGGGGTGGTACAGTAAAAATAATAAACCAGCATTGAACACATCAGTGAAATTACCAAAAGGCTGGGCTGTCTAGCCTGACTGTATGGACATTAACGACTGCCATCCACGAAGCAATTATAACAATAAAAGAAAGAGACAATGTAATAACAATAAAGCATCCACTGCTAGCACTGCCTGCAACTATAAGTTGAGAAGGGAGAAAAGGAAGAAGAAATGTGCTCCTCACTACCCAGTCCCCTCGCCCACCCCCACCCTGAGCAGCCCTCTGATTTCATCTTCCAGGGATCTCCTCAGCTGAGGACATGGTTTCAGTCGTATCCCACGATATTCTGCCCTGCACTCCCAAATGTTGTAATATTTCTTAGGACAGCCCCTAGCAATGTAAACGGGATGTTCGAGGCCTAGGCAATGGTTGAACCCCTCGCTCCAATACTCCAGTGAGTAAGCCAGAGCCTCCTTCCAGGTCCTCGCAATGTCACGCTTAGCTACAGTAAGGCCCAAACAAAAGAGCACTCATCTGTATCTGTTCCCATCTATTCCAGCCAAGATATGTAATAGGGCACACTTGGAGATCATGGCAGGGAGAGGCCTAACACTTCCTCCAAACAATCAAAAAAGGGGCGAGAATCATACAGCCCCAGACTGTATGCACAAAGTCTCCCAGCTCATTCTGACTGAGCAGGCCTCTCCTCCACAAACCTTCCCTAGTGTAGTAGACCGTGTGCAGATAGAACAGCTGAATGAGATGAGTCATCATCATCCAGGGGGCATAGGTCATGACTCCAAGCCGCTTTGAGGGCTGGAAAGGTGTCTGTGGCACTGACCATCAGGGAGCAGTAAATGACTGACATTTTGTGTTACAGGATGTTGGTCAATAATATTTTAGCCTCCAATGGCCTGTATTCCTTGATATCCTCTGCGTGTACTAAAAAGTACAAACGCATGGCTGAGCTGCAGGTATTTATAAAATTGGGTCTGATGAAATTGAAACTCATCTTGAAGGGCAGCAAAGAATTTAATTACGTACCCATCAAAGACATCCCCCAACCTGGAGATTCCGATTAAGTCCTAGCATTGGAACCCCTGCAACTCAGCCACCTGATGCAGAATGGTAACCTCCTACAAGGGTTCTTCCTGGTAGGCGTCTTCCCCACCAAATAGACCCACCCAACACCTTCCACGTAGTAAAGACAATCTGAGCCACCGGGGTAGATCCAGAGGAATCCCACCCCCATATAGCAGATGCAAAAGAGTTAGCGAGCCCTACTCCCACCCCTCAGACGCATAGGTGGGATCCCCGAAGCCCCCCAACCACCATTTGTATGTTATGCCTCGTAGCGCAGTCTGGCATGAAACCCAATGGGTCAGGGTGAACTAAAGTAGATATAACTTTCACAGGCAACTGCACTGCCCTATAGTAGGACCTCACGTCCGGATTGGCAATGCCCCCATCATAGGTAGATTTATAACACTTGGAGAGAGCGATTTGCAACGGACCAGAATCCCATAAAAAACCCAGTAAAAGGTAATGAATGTGGGAGAAGAGGGACACAGGCATGGGTAATGGGAAATTTTGGAGCTGGTACAAAAGTTGGTGAAGGTCCACCATCTTAAAGATGGCAAATCTGCCAAGAAGCAAGAGGGGCAACGCCGCCCAGTGTTTCAAATCAGCCATCAGTCGGACTGACTGGTTGTATGTTTAGGGCCCACGCCTGGGACTCGTCCACAGTGACATAAACCCCCAAATAACTAAATCCCAAGGGGGGGACCTAGAGTCTCGACGCCAAGGACAGCACCACCACGCCTCTGCTCATCGGATAAACCGAAAACTTGCTGTGGTGAACCCGGAGTATTGAAAACCTACCAATGATGTCAAGAATTCGGAGCGCCCACAGCCCTGAATTACAAAGTTCGGTCAAGTAGATGAGCACGTCATCAGCATATAACACAATTCTCTCCTCCATCCTAGGCCCCACTCAATCCTGCGTAGCTGCACATCAGTAGAGACCCAACCACCAAATGTTTGATGATAAAGCAAAGAGGAGCAAAGAGAGGGGGCACCCCTAATGCATTCCCCGCTCACGCTGATTCAGCCCCCCCAACCCAGACCTGTGCAAACAACTCTGTGCAAAGAAGTCATGAGGGAAAATAAAAATGGCAATGCAACTGTATCAAAAGCTTTGTAGATGTCCACCTGCGAGAGTTTACTTTCGGCATGGTGACTCTGCGAGAGGGCAATAGTATTCCACACCCGTCGTATGTTATGCCTCGTAGCGTGACCTGGCATAAAACCCAATTGGTTGATATAACATGATCAGTCTGTTAGCAAACGCTTTAGCCCACACCTTGACCTCTATGTTTAAAAGCGAGATCGGGTGAAAAGACCTGCAACACTCTGGCAGCTGCTGTGGTTTGGGAATATCTATAATATCTACAGTCCTAAGGGCAACAGTCAACTGGTTATCCCTGTGCCCCTCGTAAGCTAAAATTAATGGCATGAATCTTTCATTTAGTTGGTTACACATTAGCTGCCCATTGTCTTCCTCTTTAGATTCACTCAGCTTCTATATTAATGTCAGGAAATGTCCCGAAGCACGTCCATTGTTTACAAAGTTATGCTTTGATAGGGGTCTTAAAAATTCTCATGGCCAGCAGCACACCTGCAGATAGTAACCTAATACTCGCCAATAATAGAAGGAGCATTAGATGGGGTACAGTCAAGCAGTCTCCAGACAAGGTAGCCGCATTATTTTCTCTAACTATTTTGCCCTTAATGGAACTGGGGGAGGTTGTCATGGTACTGGACTCTCCTCAAACCATTGTTAGAATAGCGGCACTGCACGTAGAACTGACAACCAGCTTGACTAACATATTCAATCCTTTGACACACTCAAACTAAAAAAGGGTGCCAAACAATCCTGGTTCAATGACACTTGCCGTAAGGCCAAGAGAGCCCCCGTAGATGCCATCAAAAGTAAGGACAGAATATTAACTATTATACACTAAATATTTAGAACCAAAAGGTTCTTAATATTTGAAGGGCCAAGAGGAGAAAGAGGGAGTACGATTCCATACCTTGGAATTAACTGAATAAAAAGAGCTAAAATATCTGACATCGAACATACTGTGATATGGCTTTGCGTCACACAGGAAGCATGTATATATGGAATACTAAGCATGGATATAGGAATTAATACATTAAAATCACACACTAGAGATACCACAGCTTACTATATGACCTGGCAATATTAGTGTACAGAAATCTCCCTCCAACCACCTAATAGTGGTTTGGAATTCATTCATGGGGTAACCACAGTTAGTACCCCTACTTTGGCTAACTTGCACACTGTGAAAGCATCTTTCCAAACAGAATTTCTGTCCTTTAAAAATTTATATTTCCACACATATTACTTAAGGTCTTTAAAAAATTCTGGGCTCTTGAGTCTTTCTCAAATAATTTTGTTCATTACATGCAAATTAAAAATGTGATTTATAATACACAAAAATTTGAAATGGGTAATTCTGAGTTTTGCATCCCCAGTCTGGCCTTTTAACGTTGCATGAATCCCCCCTAGTTATGGTCCGACTTGGTTGGTTTCGACTTGTAAATAGCTATTCATTAGCGGAGTTGACGTTGGGGTCCCACCACTATGTGGGATACGTACTACATCTCCCACAATTATTTTCGTCAGTATGACGTCTATTTCATGTCTTTCAAAATGCCGGTTCATTGCTGTTCGTAAACATAAGTTACAAATTACCCTTTTTTATGGTACAAGTTAGAGGCAGATACTCTACCGTTGTTCAATTTCACCTTTTAAGTCTCTTTTCCATTAGCGGGTATTCACACTAATCTCGCGTGATTCTATTTGCAAACCCGGAAATGATTGTAACCTGCTCGGGACATTTAAACCACGAATGTGCGCTTGTCCATTGTTTTCAAGCCGATGGAATCAGCGCCAAATAGGTCCGCAACAGGGGAAGACCCATGAATCCGTGAGTTGTTCGCTGTTTGAGTCTATAGCCACAACAAGGTACGCTATTCTGGTATCTCCGCACGGAGATTCTGCCGAATTTGGGCTCAGTGATAATGCTATTTTTTCCTATGTGTTGTTCGTCACTTTCTTTTTTCCATATATATATATATATATAATATTCCTTACCAAATCGACGGATTGGCGTACATGGTCATTCCTTACATCAACAACGCCCGACGATAGGGGTACCCCCGTTCAAGCGTGAGTTCACGTGGGTTATTACCACTCTCTAAACGGGGTAAGGAGATGTATACATTCAATATTTTCTTACTACTTTAAAAAAAAAACTTTACTACACTATCGAGCGGTGTGAGTGATACCGAGTGTGTGGTTTGTGGAGTAAAAACTTTTATCATGACACCTGGATCTAAGGTACACAAAATAACGGCAATTAGCCGGTATGAGATACAGAATATAAGAATGCGAGCATAATTTGCGCAAGGCACAACTTCTGAATAACTGTGCTATATCACTCGTTGATATAAAGTCCTCACTGGGAGAATGTTAGGCCACCACTTACGGTGATTTGTTTGATATTACGTTTTCAAATTTTGGTGAGCTGATGTGTGTCCTGTTATGTGCTGTTTTCTTCTCTTTTTTCCACAGATGGAGTGATTCAACATTAAAATTAATAGCGACATATAAAGGAGCAGCTATCTGCCCTTTTTTAAATAGTATAGGGTAATTCCCTGTTCTTTTCCCTCAGGGGGGGACACAGCCCTGAAGAAAGTCCAGCACCAATTCCTTTTGGGCACGTAAGGACTGAAACATGTTGGCCTTAGGGTCCTAGGACCATAATATTCCAAACGACCCTATTGTTCATTAATTTTAATATTCCTGCCAGACCCAAGAATAAAGGGATACTGGGGTCTGACAGTGGATTTTTAATCTTTATTCCCCATGCCAGATATACTATCCAAGTGCTCCCTGAAATACCGGTCGAGCCCACCACGACTTACAGGGGTTGTGGTGTCCCGATGATGAAGCATGACACCACTAGGGTGTGTGAGAGAAAATAAATAAAAGAAAAGCCTTTTCTTACACCACTTCAGGAGTGGTTGCTTCACTTAGGGACATCCCATCATTCCTCCCTCCGTAACTAACAATTTCTTACAATTAATATCTATGTTAAGATCAATAGTGGAGTACTTTAACGCAGAATATTAACTAAGCAAATGAGAGCCCTATGTCGAGACAGTACCAAGCAAGCAAAGAAGAACTGGGAGTCAGATAGTTTGGATGCCATTAGAACAGCTCTATTTAATTGGGATATGAAGGTGTTCTAGTCACTAGTGTATACAGATAGTAGCGAAGGGAAGCCAGCCTTAGAACCCAACATTGCTGCAGCAGCATGGAAGTCTCACTTCCAAGCTCTATATTCCACTGAGGAAGTTACAGACTCAAAAGATGAAACATCACTTATAAATCCCGGGTTTGTTTTTGAAGAGGCCCAAGTGTTCACTTTAACAGAAGTCTTAAACGCAATCAGGAAGCTTCCTCTTGGTAAAGCCCCGGAACTAGACAAGATCCCAGGTGACCTTTTTTGGGCCGAACAAAAAATATGGGGCCCCTACCTCTGGGCAGTATTTAATGTTATGTTGAGAGGTATGGCGATCCCGGACACCTGGCTAGTGGCTGAAATCTTTCCAGTCTTTAAAAAGGGCTCACCTTTCCTTTCCTGCCGACTAACTATAGGCCAATCAGTTTGATGGATGTCACCCAGAAATTGTTTGCAAGGATCCTCCTCAATTGCCTTCATGTGTGGATTGAGGAGTGTGAGATTCTGAGTGCCAATCAAGCTGGTTTTAGAAAAACATCTCCACCATTGACAACATTTTTAGGCTACAATTACTATATTGGAAGACGGTGTCAATAGACGGTGGTAGCCTCTATTTGATATTCGTTGATCTGAAAGGAGATTCTGGGTCTCCCGGTTGTGGGCAAATTACCATGGTTCTCACATATAAGGGATGTATGCTATAGGTTAGGTATTGTGATATGTGTTATTTACAAATTCAAGATTCAAGATTTTAATCATGTGCTATTTGTGTGCACGAAGTTACAAAGGGCCAGGCACATGTTTTTAAGATCATTATTTATCAAATTTAATATCCATTATGCCCAGGAGGCCCGTTCATTTGTTTTGTCCCCACTAAATGAAATGGTTTGCCATAGGATATATCAATTAAAAAAAAAATCTGGCTATTTATTAGGTAACTTTTATTTTTTTCTGTATGTCGTAACACTTGATGGTTGGATATTTGATTGTTTACATGTTTAAATATTTCTCTTCTTATTCCATAGCAATGTTTTAATCTATGTATCTAATCATTTATTTACTTTTGCAGACCACACAGTATGTTTGATAAAAGTCTTTTTTAGTAGGAAGCAATTTATTAAGGAAGAATTTTGTATTGTATGTAAACTATTTCTCGTTTAATTTGTTTGTGTATTTTTAAGGACCTCCGTAGGAGTTCCATATCAAAATAAATTAAATTGAATTGAATTATGGTGCAACCCCGAGGTAGCGTGCCTAACAATCTCATGCTTAGAACTAGCGAGAGCCTACAGATCGCCCAAACTAGCTGATATCCACGGGAACACTAAACTTGGCCACCTGACAGCTGATTTTTTAAATATTAAAGCTGAGTATCACATTGAGCCATTTCTGGATGACATCCAACCTACCATGGCAAGAAAGTTATATATTCAGTTTAGAATAGGGACTTTGCCGCTTCATGCCTTCGCCAACAAATGGTCAAAAGCCTCCTCCCTTGGGTGCCCCGCTTGCAACTGTGTGGATGAGACTGATATTCATGTCTTCTTTTATTGCCCCGGCTATAAACTAGCCAGACGGAGATGGCTCATCCCTCTTTGCAGAAATTTGGGGTGTAGGCGGTGTGTGGAGGCATTTAGAATATTGAAAACTGATACTCACCCACCCATTGTTTTTGCTGTGTCCCGTTTTTTAACTCCATGTTGCATAATCGTAGGGTGCTGTCAAACTCACCACCGCAAGTATAACATTCCCACAGTGTTCATCCTGTTACATTTTTATCATTTTTAACTTTTTTCTCATTTTTAACTTATTTGTAACCTTTTTTACATTCCAAAAATTAAAAGCATTGATGAAATGAAATTTGATTGTACCAAAATGACATGTGAGTTATTTCTTTTACAATGGTTGTGGCCTTATCCAGGGTATTTGCCACGGTAGTTGCCGGAGGTCGAGAAGCAGCTTTGTATTTTTCGAAGCCCCTACCCTGTGATGAATTTTAATGTTGTCTATAATCAAGCTTTCTAGGTACTTTATTTTTAAGTATTGGTCTTGTTATGTGTTTTTTCTGTTACTGTTTGTATCACCTACTTCTTATGGTCTTTTTCGACCGAAATATAGTTTGTTAAAAATTCTACTCCCTGGGGTGAAAGAGCATTTAATAAAAATATCTGCAGTTATAACGCTATTATCGCAATTTGTCCTTTAAAAGGAGCTTTTAAAATCCATTTGTTTAAATCCCATAGAAGATGAGAAATCGATTAATGTAACATCTACTTTTTAATGAAAATGTTTTGCGTGTTGCCGTTTCCACAGTTTGAATGGATCTAAAATAAAGAGGGGCATTTAACCTTATTTTCTATTCATTTATCTTTCTCATTCCTTTAAGGGTGACTTTTGAAATATCATTTGCAGTATATGTGGGGAAATGATAACCTATATAGTTGAAGTTAGTTTTTTACAAAGACATGGCAGTACATATCACTGGTTAAAGATTTCTGAGTTGCAGTGCTTCAACATAGCTTTAATCTGATTTCACACAAAAAGGGCAAAAGAGAAAAAGTAGGTATTAAATGAAATAAAAAAATAAAGGTCTTTCTGGGTGGCATTCAGACTTTGCACTGCACACTTGGGGCCATTTTATGAAGGGGTCGCGACGCATGTGCACCACAACCCTTAAATGCGATTTATCAAATCACGCAATGTCACCTTGTGTGGCTCTGAGTGGCTTGATAAATCCAGAGTAACTCAACACAGCCCAAATCGCTGTGTTGCTTTACTCTGCCGGCGGGAGGCGTACCATGGGTGGAGAGTGGGTGTTCTTACGCAACACCCAAGGATTTTGATGCATTCCCAAATTTACCAGAAGTGCTTGACCTGGGAATGCGCCGAAACTGCTACGCCTACCCAGATGAGGAGTAACGAGGAGAAATATGTTTCTTTCTTGGCATTTCATCCTCTTTTTATGTTCATTCTGCAGCACGCATAGAAAGAGGAAAATGCCTCATGGGATTGTTTTTCTGCAGGAAGGCCCCCGTAATTCCACAAAAACAATCCTGCTTACAACGCAGACACCCTTGCATGTTGGCGCTAGGCAGCACATTTTGCGCCAGCGCTGGGAAAAGACAGGAATGCACAGTATAATGTTAAATACTATGCACTCCTGCACCTTCCCTGTCATGCAGTGCAGCAAGGTAGCTTGCTGGGCTGTGCTGCGTGACTTTTTGATAAGTAGGCCTCTGAGAGATTTTGCCTCAAAGTGTGGTCCTTGAACAATGTTCAGTATGTGGAATTATAAGCGCTTCAACGCCACGTCTGGATTAGTAAACACTATACAATCCAATTATAATCTGATCCAATACCTATATTCCAATGTTTTGGACGTTTAGAAAAGCTCTTTCGGACATGTGGTGGGTGCACAGTGACATAAAATAGGTCTAATTATCACAGGTCTGTGCCTTATGAGCTTCAACTCGTTGCCAAAATAAACCAGTTTTGATAAAAACAAAACTTTGAAAAAGTCTTACATCTTTAGGGCCTAAATTGTCATGGCTAATGTACTGTTATATGATGGAATGACACGAGAATGAAATAGCAGCGTGACTTCACACTGAAAAGAAAAAACACTTTCCAAAAGAGGAAGCAGGTAATTGTGAGATACTTACAGTTGACTGTGGCGAAAGGCAATCACACAAGGTCTGTTCTTCTTTTCTACCTACAACACATGAGGCACCGATTCAATTTGTATTTCAGCATCCTCAGGACATTTGGCTGTTATGCTCTCCATCTGGCAATGTTTGTAGTTTAAAAATGTATGTGGGTGTTACTGTTTCGTATTGGGTAATGTACAATGCTGCATTTGAAATGTTTTCAAGGATGCTTAGCAATTACACGAATTGTCTTCACTTGCCACGGTCAATGTGTTTTTAGAGACAATTTTATTCCGGGCAGTCATTCATTTTAACAGCTTTCAGTTTTGTGAGCGCCACTTTCGGTAAATAAAAAAGGAGTTGTTCAAGAATGGCTCTGCTTTCCTGCTGCACAGCGTCTTGCGATTGGGATTTGGTGCTCAGGGGCAGCGTTTGATGAGCGTTTGAGGGGGTGATGACAGCAGTGTTTTACCCTGTGAGGAGATGCAGAGCTCTGCAACCTGCGGAGGCTCAGGAGCCTGGACCAACAGTCAGACCTGGAGGAGGAAAAAGATGCATATTTTGTGTAGCAGAGTGAATTTTTTCAAAATGAGGGCAGCAGAAGCTCAAAATGTGCCTATTGGATGAACAGTCCATATTAGCCACTTTGAAGCAGATCAAGACAAATTTGGAGTATGCACACAGCAGTGTCAGCATTGGTGAAGTTAGTGCCTGTGCGCAAATGGGTTATTCTAAAGGACTCATGGTATGTCGGCCAGTGTATTAAGATCACCCTTCTTCAGAATCTGAATATTCAAGCAAGCTCTGGAAGCCATTTTGACAGACAAGTCCCACTGTCTCAGATTTCTACAGGACACTGTAAAATTGACCACTCATGAGACATTGATTTCCATGTGCTTGCTTTATTTCCCCAGTTGGTAGGTGCTAATGATTGTACACATGTATGTATCATTCCTCTAAAACCAAAAGACATATAGGGGTC